>NC_091285.1:350155815-351390059 GCF_032444005.1 Ranitomeya imitator | reverse complement strand
TGGTGGGCCCAAGGTGCTCCAGTCCGACGCTGCTGCAGGATGTTACATTCGAGTCGAGCCATAACATGCTAGATGATTTGCTGTAATACTCTCCCGGAAACCCCTCTTTATCCGTAATTTACTCCATTATGAAACCTCACCTATTGGACCCTCATCCAGATACTTTGTTTTTTAAGTATTGGAGACAACAATTGGAGAATACCGAAACTCCCTCCTTAATTAGAAAGGGCTGGTCTCTTTTCCGGGAAAATATAATAAATGAAAATTGGAGGGAAACTCAATTTAAAATGATGCATGGAGCAATCTCTGCTTTTAATATTCATAAACCAGATACAAGACGTGAGAGACTTACAGCCTGCCCTAGATGTCAGCAACCTAGCTCTGATTTATTACATGGCCTATGGTCCTGCGGTTACATAGTCCCGTTTTGGGGCCTAGTTTCTGGATTACCAGCCTTTGGAGTAATGTGACAATGGCGATCTTACATTATTGGGAGAATATGAGTGGCGAGAGTTGCGGAGGGAGGGGTCCCCCAATATTAATACATACTATACTTATCATCGTCTACCCCTCAGTTGTCAGATTTAATAGCTCGACTGCATCATTACATGGCGGTGGAGCAAGGGGACGCACTCACAAATAAGGAGGTACAAGCGGGCATATTTCTTTAAAAATGGAGACAGTTTCTTGGAAAACGTGCGGGGCCGATGCAAGGCGGAAGATGATAACTCCCTTCTCTTCCACTAGATGGTTCCTCTTGGAAAAATTGAAGAATAATCTGGGTCCACTACAATTACCAGAGGATTGTTCTTGCTATGATTAGCGTTAGATGTTTTACTACTTTACTGGATAATGGGAAGGCGGGCTAGACTGCCGGTTGGAATGGGTTAGGCGACTCGGTGAAGGCTCCCCGCTCCTTTTCTTACTCTCCTCCCTTCCTTTCCCCCTTCCCTTCTTCTTTTATTTCTTTGTTTGTTTTTGTATTTTTGACAATTCTCTCCGCTAACCCATATAGACTTTATAATATTGGCTAAGATTACCTTCGTTATCTCCAAAAGAAGATATTCTTAATCGGTAACCTTTACTTGTGTCTTGTGGAGACTGTAACAATTACAATGTACAATGTCTAATTCCTATGATTGATGCCAATGGATTGTTGTTTCATATGGTTGTAAATGCAAATTTTCAATAAAAATTTATATAAAAAACAAAAACAAAAGGCCATTCAGAAATTGGGGGAGATTCACAAGGAGCGGACTGCTGCTGTCCACACGGCCAAAAGTACCAATACCGGGTTTACAGTCAACAGTATCACTGGGCTTGATTGGCAGCAAACTCTCCTGACCTTAACCTCATAGAGAATCTATGGAGTATTGTCAGGAGGAAGATGAGAGACACCAGACCCAACAATGCAGACGAGCTGAAGGCTGCTATCAAAGCAACCTGGGCTTCCATAACACCTCAGCAGTGCCGCAGGCTGATCGCCTCAATGCCATGCCACATTGATGCAGTAATTGATGGAAAAGGACCAAGTATTGAGGGCATTTACTGAACACACATTTCAGTAGGACAACATTTCGGATTTTAAAATCATTTTTCAAGCTGGTGATATAAAGTATTCTAATTTACTGAGATAATGACTTTTGGGATTTCATTGGCGTAAGCCATAATCATCAACATTAACAGAAATAAACACATGAAATAGATTACTCTGTGTGTAATGACTCTGTGTGTAATGTAATTAACTTTTTGATGATATTCTAATTTTGTGAGAAGCACCTGTACATATATAGAAATTAAAGCAATTTTTTACAAATAGTGTATATATATATATATATATATATATATATATATATATATATATATATATATATATATATATATATATAAAATTACTGCTTTCTCATTTACTTCATACATTGTGCCCACTATGGGGACATAAAAGAGGGGCATTTCACTATTTAAGTAAAGGATGAAACTTTCCAAAGACAAAAAGATTAATGTTAACGATGTCATGATTTTTAATGATTGATTACTTGGGTCATTGATGATTACCTCTTCAATATTTGTCACAGTTGTTAATAGTAAACTCTGCAAACAATGAGTTAAATGTTCTATGGAGAAGAAAAAAGACCCGTGAGGTAATAAACATATCCAGTATTTCCATTCCTATGACGGAGGATTAGTGGCGAGCGTGCTCTGATAAGGTGTTAACTCAGCATGCTCGAGTGCTAATCCAACATTTCGGCGTGCCATAAAAGTATGCTCGAGACGCCGCAGGGATTTCTGAAATCTCAGATTTTTTTTTAAAGCAGCGCTTTGTCAAGTCTCTCAGTTTTGCAGCGTATTTCACCCATTCAAGTGAATGATAAAAAACGCCGGTAAAAACAGCAAAACGTATATTCGGCGTGAGGAAAAAACCTGCAGCATTCTGTGATTACAGTCCAAAATCGGACACTGCCAGGAAACAGTCGCACGCCTTATGGAGCATCAGAGGGACAAGCGGTTTTTACAGATACATTCCATTTCTGTAGCAAAGGATTAAAAGATTAATAGCTGCGGAATAACAGAACGGATTCTACACGGACCGAACACGGAGGACAAGTGAGAAAACCTCGCCCCACTTTCCTGGATTATTGATACACAAGTGTGAGCGAACCCGAAATATTGCCGGGCAGCAACTATCTGTGCAGAGCCGATGCTGGAAGATTCTATCACAAGATTCCGTGATGACATCACTGGTGATGCTCGGCCAGGATGACATCACTGGTGATTGTCGGCCATTGTGACATCACTGGTGATTGTCGGCCATTATGACATCACTGGTGATTGTCGGCCATTGTGACATCACTGGTGATGCTCGGCCAGGATGACATCACTGGTGATTGTCGGCCAGGATGACATCACTGGTGATTGTCGGCCATTATGACATCACTGGTGATTGTCGGCCATTGTGACATCACTGGTGATTGTCGGCCATTGTGCCATCACTGGTGATTGTCGGCCAGGATGACATCACTGGTGATTGTCGGCCATTGTGACATCATTGGTGATTGTCGGCCATTGTGACATCACAGCCCCTATAAATAGAAGCCGCGCAGGGTTCCGGGTGCCATTTTTGGTTCTATAGTGACGGAGAGCATTTGCAATTTCTCACTATGGCTGAATTACATCTGAATGATTTTCAGGTACAAGCGCTATTGGAGGTTCTTATCCTCCATCGCCCTAACATTGCGCTTCTACCACCCGATGGCATCCTCTGCTTCACTCACCGGCTGGTGGTGCAGCTAGTAAAGGATTGCCTGACTAAAAACCGACAAGATCAACTGACGTCAGAGTATCTGACGGATTTATGTCACAACATCAAGACTTTACTACAGCAGGTAAGTGGCGGACACTCCGCACACAACTTCTCTGTACTCAGAGATAATAATGGTGGGACAGAAGCTTCTTCTTTCCTCCCATATAAAACATGACGAGTCCCCAAATCCTGTATGGAGTCAGTGTATCTGCAGAGAGGAGCAGATGACCCATACAATGGCGGCCAATCATCTCAGATTGTTCTTATTTGTTTCTTTTCTTCTTTATAGGCCGAAAACAAGTCTCAATCTGGAGACTTGGCTTATATTACAGAACTGGCTGAAAAAATCCTGCGTGTACTAGAACTTCCGGACCGCTCGTCAGACCGCCAGGTAAGCAGCGTCGGACTGGAGCACCTTGGGCCCACCAGAGAAAATCATTCTTGGGGCCCACTATGTAGCTACATAGAAATAAATACAAGACCACCAATTGTGGGGTAAAATACTAATATCAGGGTATAATATAAGGTAGTACACTTCTTAATTATATAGCAGTGGTTGGAGTAGGCCCATCATAGAATATAAAGTAGCCCCCTCATAGAATAAAAAGAATCCCCCTCATAGAATTTAATGTAGCCCCCTCATAGAATATAATGTAGCCCCCCTCATAGAATTTAATGTAGCCCCCTCATAGAATATAATGCAGCCCCCCTCATAGAATATAATGCAGCCCCCCACAGAATATAATGTAGCCCCCCATAGAATATAGTTTAGCACCTCAAAGAATATAATGTCGCTCCCTCATAGGGTATAATGCAGCCTCGCATAGAATATAATGTAGTCCCCTCAGAGTATAATGCAGCACCCCTCATAGGGTATAATGCAGCCCCCCATAGAATATAATGTAGACCCACATAGAGTATAATGCATTCCCAAATTGAATATAATGTAGCCCCACAGTCCTACAGTATTATGGCCACCAGGACTCACTCACTGATATATATATATATATATATATATAACAAACACAATCCTTACCTCTCCTCCTCGTTCCCCGCTGATCCCGGCTCTGCTCCAGTATCAGCAGCTGCACTGCCATCTGCCCAACACACAGCGGGTACGCGATGAAGTGACGTCATCACACACCTTCAGTGTCAGAGGCAGAGGGGAATGATGGGAGATGGAGCCTCGTCTGATGCTCTCTCCTCCATTATTGCCTTCATCTGTGATGCCGATACAGTTGAATGTGGTGCACACTGGGGAGGAGTGCTGGCATTAGGCCCCCCTGACTTACAGGCCCCATAGTGGCCAATTGGGCTGGGGCCCCTGGGGGAGCGGGGGCCCTGGTCTGCCAGCCATGATAGGGGACAGTGATAGCCTCAGCCTGCGGCTAACACTGCCCGCTATTAAAGTTAAATTAATATTCACCGCTCTCCACACCCATGGGGGTGTGGTGTTGAGAGAAGATTCATTTCTTTTTAGCAGCGGGGACAGGCTTTAGCTGCAGCAGCCTGTCACCCACTGCTGCTCCGCTGGCATCAGGTGGGTCCCCCTGACTCACGGGCCCCATAGCAGCTGCATGGTCTGCCACTTTTAGCAATACGCCACTGGCTAGGGCCCCTGGAGCAGCAGCGGCCTTAGGGAGCTGCCAGCCCTGTATGCCAGCAGGTGTCAGTGCCTGGGACCCCCAGAGAATCCTCCAGTTCTCTGGTGGGCCAGTTGGACCCTGCCGGTAAGGAGCCATCAATTGGTGCATCAGTAAATGTTTCATCCGTCCTGATTGATGGATTTGGGGATTTAGTGAAATCTTTCACATATTAATTATCTCTATTATATCTATTAGGAAACACCAGAAGGCGACGACGAATATGGGGAGAATGTAACCCCGGAAATCCCTGACTGTAATAGGAGCCAGCTGGAGCCGAGCAGCGATCTGATTGCAGGTGAGCCGATCACATGACCGTCTACTAGGAATCTCCAGATATTACACAGCAGGGAATAATGGCGGATTTACTCTCTACTCCATGTAATGGGGACCTGTCAGCACATGATACATATAGGAGTGGTGGGATGACGGCGTAGGACGTTCCCCCCATTATATCCAGATATTACACAGCAGGGAATAATGGCGGATTTACTCTCTACTCCATGTAATGGGGACCGGTCAGCACATGATACATATAGGAGTGGTGGGATGACGGCGGAGGACGTTCCCCCCATTATATCCAGATATTAGACAGCAGGGAATAATGGTGGATTTACTCTCTACTCCATATAATGGGGACCTGTCAGCACATGATACATATAGGAGTGGTGGGATGACGGCGTAGGACGTTCCCCCCATTATATCCAGATATCACACAGCAGGGAATAATGGCGGATTTACTCTCTACTCCATGTAATGGGGACCTGTCAGCACATGATACATATAGGAGTGGTGGGATGACGGCGGAGGACGTTCCCCCCATTATATCCAGATATTACACAGCAGGGAATAATGGCGGATTTACTCTCTACTCCATGTAATGGGGACCTGTCAGCACATGATACATATAGGAGTGGTGGGATGATGGCGGAGGACGTTCCCCCCATTATATCCAGATATTACACAGCAGGGAATAATGGTGGATTTACTCTCTACTCCATGGAATGGGGACCTGTCAGCACATGATACATATAGGAGTGGTGGGATGACGGGGGAGGACGTTCCCCCCATTATATCCAGATATTACACAGCAGGGAATAATGGCGGATTTACTCTCTATTCCATGGAATGGGGACCTGTCAGCACATGATACATATAGGAGTGGTGGGATGACGGCGGAGGAAGTTCCCCCCATTATATCCAGATATTACACAGTAGGGAATAATGGCGGATTTACTACTCCATATAATGGGGACCTGTCAGCACATGATACATATAGGAGTGGTGGGATGACGGCGGAGGACATTCCCCCCATTATATCCAGATATTACACAGCAGGGAATAATGGCGGATTTACTCTCTACTCCATGGAATGGGGATCGGTCAGCACATGATACATATAGGAGTGGTGGGATGATGGCGGAGGACATTCCCCCCATTATATCCAGATATTACACAGCAAGGAATAATGGCGGATTTACTCTCTACTCAATGTAATGGGAAGCTGTCAGCACATGATACACATAGGAGTGGTAGGATGACGGCGGAGGACGTTCCCCCCATTATATCCAGATATTACACAGCAGGGAATAATGGCGGATTTACTCTCTACTCAATGTAATGGGAACCTGTCAGCACATGATACATATAGGAGTGGTGGGATGACGGCGTAGGACGTTCCCCCCATTATATCCAGATATCACACAGCAGGGAATAATGGCGGATTTACTCTCTACTCCGTGGAATGGGGACCTGTCAGCACATGATACATATAGGAGTGGTGGGATGACGGCGTAGGACGTTCCCCCCATTATATCCAGATATTGCACTGAAGGGAATAATAGCGGATTTACTCTCTACTCCATGTAATGGGGACCTGTCAGCACATGATACATATAGGAGTGGTGGGATGACGGCGGAGGACGTTCCCCCCATTATACCCAGATATTACACAGCTGGGAATAATGGCGGATTTACTCTCTACTCCATGGAATGGGGACCTGTCAGCACATGATACATATAGGAGTGGTGGGATGACGGCAGAGGACATTCCCCCCATTATATCCAGATATTACACAGCAGGGAATAATGGAGGATTTACTCTCTACTCCATATAATGGGGACCTGTCAGCACATGATACATATAGGAGTGGTGGGATGATGGAGGAGGACGTTCCCCCCATTATATCCAGATATTACACAGCAAGGAATAATGGCGGATTTACTCTCTACTCCATGGAATGGGACCTGTCAGCACATGATACATATAGGAGTGGTGGGAGGATGGCAGAGGACGTTCCCCCCATTATACCCAGATATTACACAGCAGGGAATAATGGCGGATTTACTCTCTACTCCATATAATGGGGACCTGTCAGCACATGATACATATAGGAGTGGTGGGATGACGGCGGAGGACGTTCCCCCCATTATATCCAGATATTACACAACAGGGAATAATGGCGGATTTACTCTCTACTCCATGGAATGGGGACCTGTCAGCACATGATACATATAGGAGTGGTGGGATGACGGCAGAGGACGTTCCCCCCATTATATCCAGATATTACACAGCTGGGAATAATGGCGGATTTACTCTCTACTCCATGGAATGGGGACCTGTCAGCACATGATACATATAGGAGTGGTGGGATGACGGCAGAGGACATTCCCCCATTATATCAAGATATTACACAGCAGGGAATAATGGCGGATTTAATCTCTACTCCATATAATGGGGACCTGTCAGCACATGATACATATAGGAGTGGTGGGATGATGGCGGAGGACGTTCCCCCCATTATATCCAGATATTACACAGCAAGGAGTAATGGCGGATTTACTCTCTACTCCATGGAATGGGACCCGTCAGCACATGATACATATAGGAGTGGTGGGATGACGACGGAGGACGTTCCCCCCATTATATCCAGATATTACACAGCAGGGAATAATGGCGGATTTACTCTCTACTCCATGGAATGGGGACCTGTCAGCACATAATACATATAGGAGTGGTGGGATGACGGCGTAGGACGTTCCCCCCATTATATCCAGATATTACACAGCAGGGAATAATGGCGGATTTACTCTCTACTCCATATAATGGGGACCTGTCAGCACATGATACATATAGGAGTGGTGGGATGACGGCGTAGGACGTTCCCCCCATTATATCCAGATATCAGACAGCAGGGAATAATGGCGGATTTACTCTCTACTCCATGTAATGGGGACCTGTCAGCACATGATACATATAGGAGTGGTGGGATGACGGCGGAGGACGTTCCCCCCATTATATCCAGATATTACACAGCAGGGAATAATGGCGGATTTACTCTCTACTCCATGTAAATGGGGACCTGTCAGCACATGATACATATAGGAGTGGTTGGATGACGGCGGAGGACGTTCCCCCCATTATATCCAGATATTACACAGCAGGGAATAATGGTGGATTTACTCTCTACTCCATGGAATGGGGACCCATCAGCACATGATACATATAGGAGTGGTGGGATCACGGGGGAGGACGTTCCCCCCATTATATCCAGATATTACACAGCAGGGAATAATGGCGGATTTACTCTCTATTCCATGGAATGGGGACCTGTCAGCACATGATACATATAGGAGTGGTGGGATGACGGCGGAGGAAGTTCCCCCCATTATATCCAGATATTACACAGTAGGGAATAATGGCGGATTTACTACTCCATATAATGGGGACCTGTCAGCACATGATACATATAGGAGTGGTGGGATGACAGCAGAGGACGTTCCCCCCTTTATATCCAGATATTACACAGCAGGGAATAATGGTGGATTTACTCTCTACTCCATGGAATGGGGACCTGTCAGCACATGATACATATAGGAGTGGTGGGATGACGGCGGAGGACATTCCCCCCATTATATCCAGATATTACACAGCAGGGAATAATGGCGGATTTACTCTCTACTCCATGGAATGGGGATCGGTCAGCACATGATACATATAGGAGTGGTGGGATGATGGCGGAGGACATTCCCCCCATTATATCCAGATATTACACAGCAGGGAATAATGGCGGATTTACTCTCTACTCAATGTAATGGGAAGCTGTCAGCACATGATACACATAGGAGTGGTGGGATGACGGCGGAGGACGTTCCCCCCATTATATCCAGATATTACACAGCAGGGCATAATGGCGGATTTACTCTCTACTCAATGTAATGGGAACCTGTCAGCACATGATACATATAGGAGTGGTGGGATGACAGCGTAGGACGTTCCCCCCATTATATCCAGATATCACACAGCAGGGAATAATGATGGATTTACTCTCTACTCCGTGGAATGGGGACCTGTCAGCACATGATACATATAGGAGTGGTGGGATGACGGCGGAGGACGTTCCCCCCATTATATCCAGATATTGCACAGAAGGGAATAATGGCGGATTTACTCTCTACTCCATGTAATGGGGACCTGTCAGCACATGATACATATAGGAGTGGTGGGATGATGGCGGAGGACGTTCCCCCCATTATACCCAGATATTACACAGCAGGGAATAATGGCGGATTTACTCTCTACTCCATGGAATGGGGACCTGTCAGCACATGATACATATAGGAGTGGTGGGATGATGGCGGAGGACGTTCCCCCCATTATATCCAGATATTACACAGCAAGGAGTAATGGGGGATTTACTCTCTACTCCATGGAATGGGACCCGTCAGCACATGATACATATAGGAGTGGTGGGATGACGACGCAGGACGTTCCCCCCATTATACCCAGATATTACACAGCAGGGAATAATGGCGGATTTACTCTCTACTCCATGGAATGGGGACCTGTCAGCACATGATACATATAGGAGTGGTGGGATGATGGCGGAGGACGTTCCCCCCATTATATCCAGATATTACACAGCAAGGAGTAATGGGGGATTTACTCTCTACTCCATGGAATGGGACCCGTCAGCACATGATACATATAGGAGTGGTGGGATGACGACGGAGGACGTTCCCCCCATTATATCCAGATATTACACAGCAGGGAATAATGGCGGATTTACTCTCCACTCCATGTAATGGGGACCTGTCAGCACATGATACATATAGGAGTGGTGGGATGACAGCGGAGGACGTTCCCCCCATTATATCCAGATATTACACAGCAGGGAATAATGGAGGATTTACTCTCTACTCCATATAATGGGGATCTGTCAGCACATGATACATATAGGAGTGGTGGGATGACGGTGGAGGATGTTCCCCCCATTATATCTAGATATTACACAGCAGGGAATAATGGCGGATTTACTCTCTACTCCATGGAATGGGGACCTGTCAGCACATGATACATATAGGAGTGGTGGGATGATGGCGGAGGACGTTCGCCCCATTATATCCAGATATTACACAGCAGGGAATAATGGCGGATTTACTCTCTACTCCATGGAATGGGGACCTGTCAGCACATGATACATATAGGAGTGGTGGGATGACGGCGGAGGACGTTCCCCAAATTATATCCAGATATTACACAGCAGGGAATAATGGAGGATTTACTCTCTACTCCATGGAATGGGGATCTGTCAGCACATGATACATATAGGAGTGGTGGGATGACGGCGGAGGACGTTCCCCCCATTATATCTAGATATTACACAGCAGGGAATAATGGCGGATTTACTCTCTACTCCATATAATGGGGACCTGTCAGCACATGATACATATAGGAGTGGTGGGATGATGGAGGAGGACGTTCCCCCCATTATATCCAGATATTACACAGCAAGGAATAATGGCGGATTTACTCTCTACTCCATGGAATGGGACCTGTCAGCACATGATACATATAGGAGTGGTGGGAGGATGGCAGAGGACGTTCCCCCCATTATACCCAGATATTACACAGCAGGGAATAATGGCGGATTTACTCTCTACTCCATATAATGGGGACCTGTCAGCACATGATACATATAGGAGTGGTGGGATGACGGCGGAGGACGTTCCCCCCATTATATCCAGATATTACACAACAGGGAATAATGGCAGATTTACTCTCTACTCCATGGAATGGGGACCTGTCAGCACATGATACATATAGGAGTGGTGGGATGACGGCGGAGGACATTCCCCCCATTATATCCAGATATTACTCAGCTGGGAATAATGGCGGATTTACTCTCTACTCCATGGAATGGGGACCTGTCAGCACATGATACATATAGGAGTGGTGGGATGATGGCGGAGGACGTTCCCCCCATTATATCCAGATATTACACAGCAAGGAGTAATGGCGGATTTACTCTCTACTCCATGGAATGGGACCCGTCAGCACATGATACATATAGGAGTGGTGGGATGACGACGGAGGAAGTTCCCCCCATTATATCCAGATGTTACACAGCAGGGAATAATGGCGGATTTACTCTCCACTCCATGTAATGGGGACCTGTCAGCACATGATACATATAGGAGTGGTGGGATGACAGCGGAGGACGTTCCCCCCATTATATCCAGAT
Source organism: Ranitomeya imitator (assembly GCF_032444005.1). Taxonomy (NCBI): domain Eukaryota; kingdom Metazoa; phylum Chordata; class Amphibia; order Anura; family Dendrobatidae; genus Ranitomeya; species Ranitomeya imitator. Next base: position 351,378,591 of record NC_091285.1, on the reverse strand, counting down.
ATTACACAGCAGGGAATAATGGAGGATTTACTCTCTACTCCATATAATGGGGATCTGTCAGCACATGATACATATAGGAGTGGTGGGATGACGGCGGAGGATGTTCCCCCCATTATATCTAGATATTACACAGCAGGGAATAATGGCGGATTTACTCTCTACTCTATGGAATGGGGACCTGTCAGCACATGATACATATAGGAGTGGTGGGATGATGGCGGAGGACGTTCCCCCCATTATATCCAGATATTACACAGCAGGGAATAATGGCGGATTTACTCTCTACTCCATGGAATGGGGACCTGTCAGCACATGATACATATAGGAGTGGTGGGATGACGGCGGAGGAAGTTCCCCCCATTATATCCAGATATTACACAGCAGGGAATAATGGAGGATTTACTCTCTACTCCATGGAATGGGGACCTGTCAGCACATGATACATATAGAAGTGGTGGGATGACGGCGGAGGACGTTCCCCCCCATTATATCTAGATATTACACAGCAGGGAATAATGGCGGATTTACTCTCTACTCCATGGAATGGGGACCTGTCAGCACATGATACATATAGGAGTGGTGGGATGACGGCGGAGGACGTTCCCCCCATTATATCTAGATATTACACAGGAGGGAATAATGGCGGATTTACTCTCTACTCCATGTAATGGGATTTGTCAGCACATGATACATATAGGAGTGGTGGGATGACGGCGGAGGACGTTCCCCCCATTATATCTAGATATTGCACAGCAGGGAATAATGGCGGATTTACTCTCTACTCTATATAATGGGGACCTGTCAGCACATGATACATATAGGAGTGGTGGGATGACGGCGTAGGACGTTACCCTTTAATAAAAAGTATTTCTTTGCTGAAATCCAATGTGTAAGTCAAAAGAAATGTAACATAGAAGCCATATGCAAATCAGGATGGAAGTGCACTGGGGGTGGGGAAGAAGGAATCCGAGTGCAGTGACACGCCCCCAGTGCACTTCCAGGATAATTTGCACATGGCTGCTATGCTTCAGCTCTCTTCCCATCACTCACATGTGCAGTGAGGGTGGGGGCTCCTCATTCATGTGGTGATAGGGGGTCCGCCACCACTTACATTACCTTTATCTGTGGATGCGCCGTACGTTCTCATATGTAGAGTCCCCATATAACGAGTATTAATCCCATTTACAAACGTCTTGTCATTTCTCCCTTATATTGCGGTATTATGTATGTAGGACTGATATCGACTAATACATTTTATTTTCTCATCACTTTATCATTATTTTAGTGCCATCAGCGCTGGCGAATCCCGACAGTGGAATCTGTAAGATCCCGGAGATCCAAGAATCCGCCGGTGTAAGTATCATAGAGATATAGGGGGTGTCTGTGTATCACCAGATCATGGGGTGTGAGTGACCCGTCCAGTATTATCCCCATATAACCATGGGACGGCTCTGTTCTAAGTGTAGAGGACACTGTGGTCTTAGAGAATGGCATTTATATTAAATGGAATCTGTCACCAGGTTTATGCTGTAGCATAATGTAGGGACAGAGACCCTGATTCCAGCGATATATCACTTAATTTACTGGGGTCAGCAGATGTGATAATATCCCTGTCTTCTCTGCTGCAGATCTAGCAGAGCTCTGAATGCTGAACCTTGTAGAACACTGCCCACACCATTGATTGGCAGCTTTTCTGTATACACTGTGCATAGGCAGAAATCTGCTATACCGTGGTGGTGGGTTTACAGAGTACTAGGACAACATGGCATGAGACACATAGTCCTAGGGATAATCTCCTGCTGATAAAACACTGATTTTATTAAAGCAACAGCAGAAAGTCTAGTAAGTAACACATCGCTGGAATCAGGGTCTCTGCCCCTATATCATAACTGCTCCCAGATTACATAGCACAGACCTGCTGTCAGATTCTCTGCAAGTTCTACTCTGTGTGATCTCGCGTTTTATCCAGCAGTTTACAATTATATTGATATATAGAGGATCCGCTTTATATTTCATCCGTGTCTGCAGAGCGTCGGCTCGTATCGTTCCCTACATCGGATCAGTGTAAATTAGCTGGGACATAATAAAGGAGGAAAAGTTATTACATCCTGAGATGTTTTCCAGCATCTTATGTATCTTACCAAGACAACAACGAAAAAAGGGCGAGTGATAGTCCTGAAGACAATTGTAACAATTTTTATTGAAAATACATATAAAATAACAAGTATATAATAAAAAATCTTACATGTAAGGACAAGATTGAATAAGAAGACAAATGAGAACAGAAAAAAACAACCCTCCATAATGCTGGTGAAGTGGATATGGAGAGTGAATCATGGAGCCAGTGTGAGGAGATTAGTAGAAAGAAATGTCCCCATAAAGTGCTGGTGCTAGTGCAGATCTAAGCACAAGCACCATAAAGTGCTGGTGCTAGTGCAGATCTTAGGACATGCACCATAAAGTGCTGGTGCTAGTGCAGATCTAAGGACAAGCACCATAAAGTGCTGGTGGCAGTGCAGATCTTATGACATGCACCATAAAGTGCTGGTGCTAGTGCAAATCTTAGGACATGTGTCATGATCCCAATGGCAGGGGATCACAAAAGGACAAGCACAAAAAACAAAACAAGCTCTAGGGTGATGGAAACTGAGCTGACCGCGATCCTGAACCTAAACACACAACTAGCTGTAGCCGGGGAACGTGCCTACGATGATCCTAGACGTCTCGCTCCAGCCGAAGGACTAACTTCCCCTATTAGAAGAAACACAGACCTCTCTTGCCTCCAGAGAACACCCCACAGAAATAGCAGCCCCCCACATGTAATGACGGTGAAATGAGAGGAAAGCACATACGTAGTTATGAAAACAGATTCAGCAAAATGAGGCCCGCTAAAGCTAGATAGCAGAGGATACAAAAGTGAACTGCGCGGTCAGCGAAAAACCCTACAAAAAACCATCCTGAAATTACTTGAACTCATGTGCCAACTCATGGAACATGAGGAGTAATATCAGCCCACTAGAGCAACCAGCAAAAAGGAATCACATATCTGCAAGCTGGACTAAGACAAAAATTAAGCAAAACGTGGAACAGGAAAATCAAAAACTTAGCTTGTCCTGAAGATTTACAGAAGCGGGAAGCAGAGGTAACAAGACACACTGATTACATTGATAGCCGGCGAGGAAATGACAAGAAAGCCAGGTTAAATAGGAAACTCCCATATCCTGATAGAACAGGTGGACACCAGAGACCGCAGAAAACACAAGTCACCCAGTACCATCAGTAACCACCAGACGGAGCCCAAAAACAGAATCCACAACAGACATGCACCATAAAGTGCTGGTGCTAGCGCAGATCTTAGGACATGCACCATAAAGTGCTGATGCTAGTGCAAATCTTAGGACATGCACCATAAAGTGCTGTTGCTAGTGCAGATCTTAGGACATGCACCACAAAGTGCTGGTGCTAGTGCAAATCTTAGGACATGCACCATAAAGTGCTGGTGCTAGCGCAGATCTTAGGACATGCACCATAAAGTGCTGGTGCTAGTGCAGATCGTAGGACATGGTTTTCTGGGGAGGATGGAATACAAATGATATAATTTTAGGGTTATGAAGGTGAAACCTTATCCCATACTTGTCGTGGAACACCAAACCACACCAGCAAAATCAAGTCCACAGCTCCCGAGGAAGCCCATTCAAAACGCGCGTTGGGGCTGGCTGAGCGACCCATCCTAGTCGGATACTATGGGGAACATCCTGGACTGATGGGGTAGACGTCATTGTTTGATATGTACTTGATTTATACTCACACTAGCTCCAGGATTCACTCCCCATATCCACTTCACTAGCATTATGGAGGGTCGTTATTTCTGTTCTCATTTGGCTTCTCATTCCATCTTGTCCTTACATGTAAGATTTTTTATTATATACGACTTGTTGTTTTATATGTATTTTCAATAAATATTGTTACAATTGTCTTCAGGACTATCACTCGCCCTTTTTTCGTTGTTGTTTTGGTTAGTATTTGTGGAGTGTCCTTGAAATATTGGGCGCATTATACTCACTGGGTCATGACGCTGATTTCATTATCTATACTATTATGGTTTCTGCTTTAGTATTATTGTATTCAGCTTCTATATCTTGGTATTATTTCTTATTCTTTTCTAGGACTTGATTAAATCATTGATCCCGGCAGGAGAACCGTGTATGAGCGACTATGAAACTATCAAACTGATCAGCAGCGGTGCTTTTGGGTGAGATTTCTATTAACATAATCCCCATTTCTCAAGGTTCCCTATGACAATGCTTCGGCCTCTGTGCTCTGCCATTCAGTGTTATCATAGGGAGAAGATCTGAGTCCACATCACTGTCCACATCTCAATGTCACTATTCAGCTCCATTATATACAGCAGAGCGAACTGATCTGTAACACATCAGTCTGTAAGGAAAGGGATGATATCATAGAATACATGACACCCACCGGTCCTAGACCTCCTCTGTTCTTATGCTTCCTCCTGATCTTTCGGGGCCCCATTATGAAGCTGGTAATAGTGATTGGCTGCACACGGTCACGTGAGGGGTGACGCGATACTGACGCCAATGACATCTGCACTCCACCCTCCACCATGACCTTGTCAGTCCAATCACTGGCCTCAGCAGCAGAAGGGAGAACAACCAAAGACAGAGGATGGCGGACTGCAGTGATGGACCGGAGAAGGACCAAGACAAGTGGGTGTAATGTGTTTAATTACTTTTTAACGTCTTCTTGTCCCTCCATTATTTATTCTGCCTTGGGCTGTGGAGAAAGCCTAAAAACCATCTTCTTACAACAATTGGAGCAATTTACATTTTGACTAATTATTATTGTTACTGACTTGTATCTACTGGTCGGTTATAGCGAATCTGACCAAGATGAATGTCAGCAGATTCTCTCATCTATAATGTGACCTGGTGAGGGCAGACGGGGTGCGGTGCAGACCTCCATCCTCTATGTAGTGTTATTTTATGGATTTCTAGATGTGGATTTCTAGTGATGGCCGGACTGCTGGCATTAATCATTAGTACAAATGATCATGTAATGACTTCTATATCCAGACTGTTAAGGGTTCATTATAAACCATGGATTCTCCTTCTCTCCAGGGCCGTCTGCTTAGTGCGCCATAAGGAATCACAAAACATCTTTGCTATGAAGAAAATGGCCAAGAGGAACCTGACTACTTCTAATAAAATGGAAAGGACATATATCGAGAGGGACATCCTAACATTCGCAGATTGTCCCTTTGTGGTCTCCATGCTCTGCTCCTTCCCTACTAGATATCACCTGTGTATGGTCATGGAGTATGTAGGAGGTAGGACACGAACATTGTTTAATATTCAACTCATGTCTGCTGACATCTTATCACCTCTCATATCATTAAGAGTTGTCCACGTGGATGTTACATTCCCACAGAGCATTTACTATAGGTTGTCTATTAAATTCATTGATGTGTGTGATCTCCCCGTATGTCCGCACTGAGAATGTCATTAGCTACTTGGACAACAATTTCATCATGACCTCAGACTAATATTATGTACATTATATCTTTATATATTATCCCCTGCCCCAATGTTTCCGTTCACTTCTCTTCATACATCATGGTGCTCCGCTGTATAAACCCCTCATCGGTCATATTTCCTTTCTTCTATAGGTGGAAACTGTGCGGCCCTTCTAAAAACCAGGGGTCCTTTCTCTGTCCCGATGGCCCGCTTGTACTTTGCAGAAGCAGTCCTTGGTGTGGAATACCTGCATAGTTACGGTGTGGTGCACAGAGACCTGAGGCCACAGAAGTAAGTGAATACCTGTAGTATAACAAAGGGGGGGAGTTATCCTTTATTATCTCACGGTCTATGAAGATTAAATCATCTTCTCTTTCACAGCCTCCTGATAACATCTACTGGACATATTAAAATTACCAACTTTGGACATTCAAAACTTGGTGTCATGATACCAAACACCAACACCTACAAGCAATCAGCAGAGAACATCTCCAGAGAGTTCCAGGACCATGAGGTCAGCATTACCTACAGGAACTTAGCTTGTTCTGTACAAATCTCATAACTCTATTTTGTCTTCCCTACGTTCTTCATTTTTAGAGAGCTTTTCCACTGATATTTTTTCTTCTGTAATTCTGATTTTATGTCAAGAGCTTGTCATAATAATAGTTTCACCGATTCTCATTGCTTTTTTCTGTTGGTTTCCAGGAGTGTGGCAGCCCTTATTACACAGCCCCTGAGGTCATCCTGAAGAACGCCTATGGAAGACCTGTTGACTGGTGGGATATGGGCATCATATTAAATGAATTTTTCATGGGAATTGCACCATTTGATGGGGCTTCCCTATCTGAGTTTTATGAAAATGTTGTCAATGGTAAGTAAAATAATCTGATCATTGCTTTTACTGGTTATCTTGGTTTAGTTACTTCCTTTGCTTTATCTTACAGTCCTGTAAATAGGTTTTATGTTCTTTAATTTTCTATATAACAGGAAATATCATTTGGGATCATCATTACAGTCCTCCACCCGATGCTAAGGACCTCATCACTCAGCTGCTGAAAACAAATCCTGTGGATAGACTTGGGACAGGTAACAGATACAATAATATCAATATTCACTTGTTACACCGAGGACACATCACTAATGTCCATGACGACCATTAATTCTCTATCAGCTTCTCCATTTATAGTTCTCTTTGCTAAAATTTTCATTCTATTTCCTACATGTCTGCTCAGTTGTGTAATTAGTTCAAATTAAGATACGTTGTTCAGATATGAAGCTGTCTCTGACAATGTCCGCATCACTTTTGTTTTCCTTTATCCAGGAGGAGCTTTTGAGATCAAGGGTCATCCATTTCTTAATGACTTAGACTTTGACACCCTTCTAAGTCAAAATCCGGTGTACGTTCCTCACCTTGCATCAGATGTGGACACCAGCCTATTTATCAGTAAGTAGGAGACGTCATCTAAACTAAGTATCTGTTTGCCTCTAACCTCTAATAACACCTCATTACCTATGTCTTGCAGACCATTCTAATATGGAAAAACATCTGGTCTCAGAGGGTGAGAAGGGCATAAGTGAGGACAATGAGAGCCTTGTCTTCAAAAATTTTACATCATCTTCTGAAAGGCTTTCTAAAGTATGTGTTAATACATCCGAAATATATATAAAAGACCTATGAAGGTAGACATACAATTATTTAATATCTTATTGCTTCCGCATGTAGCTCTGTACCACCGTTACCAGGATGAAGATTAATGAGAATCCCAAGTCTTCTCCAGATCATACCCAAGAATCCAGCACAAATATTTCAGAAATGTGAGTAGATTATGGGGTCATTATTGGGAGGTCTAGGCTGATTTATGTGCACAACACCAAATATAGGACATAATTACCATAGTATCAAATGCAGAATCCACCATCCCAAGGTTAGAGGTCATTGTGCATTTGGCTTCAGAAACCGCTCGTGATAACAGCCCATATCTGCTACCTGTGACCGGTCATGCATTTTTCATGCTGCCTACACTGTAGGAGAGATGTATTATTACATGCCAGACATTCTTAATTCCGCTCCAATCTATAGAAGGTAGCGTTGAGCAGAACACCTTCCCCACTATGGCAGTCATATGTCCTATTAGGCCCATTAGTTCATGTTCTTCTAGTGAGACAACCCCTTTTATACTGTGTTTTCTTGCAATTTACATGTTTTTATTCTTCGAAACAGGCAGAAAGAATCTGATGACGACGCTATTATCATCTTGTCATCCTCGTCCCCACTATCAGGTATGTCCATGTCTACAGCACCAACAATGGGAATGTTGACTTCAAGGCTCAAATATATCCACATGGTTTTTCTGTAATAGGTCTCTTATGTTATCCATGTTTCATGGATCCCAATTATGTTGCCCATGGGCCCATACTGTACCTCTAGTTCCCTAATTTTGTAGTTTCTTTCATGGATTCTGTGAGATACGTTGTAGCGTCCAATAACCTCCATCATCATAAGGTGACATCATCTCCTATAGTAGAATATCAGCAGTGATGCACCACATGGCGGCACACAGGGCCCTTACTGCTCTAGATCAGTGACACATCTAATGCCCCTGAGATGGGCTTATGTACATTATGTAGGACTTATTCTGTCCTATTATGATATAACTAGATGGTAGCCCGATTCTAACGCATCAAGTATTCTAGAATATGTATGTAGTTTATTTATGAAGATTTTAGAATAATACATTGAATACACAATCTTCGGCCGGCCGCGACCAATTAGCGAAGCGTGGTTCAAATCCCGCGCCAATTCGTGGCCGGACTCCGCCTGTCTCTGATTGTTCGCGGCCGACCACGTAGTATGTAGCACAGCCACATAGTATATAACAGCCCACGTAGTAAATAGCACAGCCACGTAGTATATTGCACAGCCACATAGTATATTGCACAGCCACGTAGTATATTGCACAGCCACGTAGTATATAACACAGCCACGGAGTATATAGCACAGCCCACGGAGTATATAGCACAGCCCACGGAGTATATAGCACAGCCACGTAGTATATAACACAGCCCACGGAGTGTATAACAGCCCACATAGCATATAACACAGCCACGTAGTTTATAATAGCCCATGTAGCATATAACATAGCTCACGTAGTGTATAACACAGCCCACGTAGTGTATAACACAGCCCACATAGTGTATGACACAGACCACGTAGTGTATAACACAGGCCACATAGTGTATAACACAGCCACGTAGTGTATTGCACAGCCACGTAGTGTATTGTACAGCCACATAGTACATTGCACAGCCAACATAGTATATTACACAGCCCACGTAGTATATTGCACAGCCCACTTAGTATATTGCACAGCCCACGTAGTATATAGCACAGCCCACGCAGTATATTGCACCGCCCACGCAGTATATTGCACAGCCCACGCAGTATATTGCACAGCCCACACAGTATATTGCACAGCCCATATAGTATATTGCACAGCCCACGTAGTATATTGCACAGCCCACGCAGTGTATTGCACAGCCCACGCAGTATATAGCACAGCCCACGCAGTATATTGCACAGTCCACATAGTATATTGCACAGCCCACGTATACTATATTGCACAGCCCACGTACTATATTGCACAGCCCACGTAGTATATAGCAATGTGGGCATCATATCCCTGTTAAAAAAAAGAATTAAAGTAAAAAATAGTTATATACTCACCTTCCGTTGGCCCCCGGATCCAGGCGAAGCATTTACCGATGCTCCTCACACACTCCGGTCTCAAGAGTGCATTGCGGTCTCGCGAGATGATGACGTAGCGGTCTCGCGAGATCGCAATGCATGGAGCGGTCAACGGAGCGTCGTGAGGAGCGGGAAAGGCCTATTCTGGATCCGAGGGGCCGATGGACGGTGAGTATATAACTATTTTTTTTTTTTTTTAATTATTTTTAACATTAGATCTTTTTACTATTGATGCTGCATAGGCATCATCAATAGTAAAAAGTTGGTCACACAGGGTTAATAGCTGCGTTAACGGAGTGCATTACACCGCGGCATAACGCGGTTCGTTAACGCTGCCATTAACCCTGTGTGAGCGCTGACTGGGGGGGAGTATGGACTGCGGGGAGTAAGGAACGGCCATTTTGCCGCCGGACTGTGCCCGTCGCTGATTGGTCGTGGCTGTTTTGCCGCGACCAATCAGCGACTTGAGATTTCCGTTACAGACAGACAGACAGAAAAACTCTTAGACAATTAAATATATAGATACCAGATTATCAGGACTATAAGAGACAGGACTAGAACAATCCTACTATATACAGGAAACAAAGCAGATCCAATTAGGATATGTCATTACTGAGGTTTTTATTTTACTTTCTGATTAGAATTTCCAGCTCAGGAGGAAAGAAAATCTCCAATAAATCTGAGTAAAGACGAAGAAACATCAGAAAATGGAAAAAAGGGGAAAAAGAGACGAGGTACCGTATATACTCGAGTATAAGCCGAGATTTTCAGCCCAAATTTTTGGGCTGAAAGTGCCCCCCTCGGCTTATACTCGAGTCACGGTAGCGGTGGGGTCGGCAGGTGAGGGGGTGAGGGCGCTGAGGCATACTTACCTAGTCCCAGCGATCCTCGCGCTGTCCCTGCCGTCCCACGGGCTTCGGCGCTGCAGTTTCTTCCTCTCTTCAGCGGTCACGTGGGACCGCTCATTACAGAAATGAATAAGCGGCTCCACCTCCCATAGGGGCGGAGCCGCTTATTCATTTCTCTAATCAGCGGTGCCGGTGACCGCTGATAGAGAAAGAAGCTGCGGCACCGAAGACAGGAGGGGACAGCGCGAGGATCGCCAGGACTAGGTGAGTATAGCATATTCACCTGTCCTCGTTCCAGCCGCCGGGCGCCGATCCATCTTCCCGGCCGGCGCCTCCATCTTCCCGGCGTCTCTGCTCTCTGACTGTTCAGGTCAGAGGGCGCGATGACGCATATAGTGTGCGCGGCGCCCTCTGCCTGATCAGTCAGAGCAGAGACGCCGGGAAGATGGAGGCGCCGGAACGAGACGCCGGGAGCTGCAATCAAGGGAGGTGAGTATGTGTTTTTTTTTCTTTATTGCGGCAGCGGCGGCACAAATTTATGTGGAACATCTATGGGGCACAGTGAACGGTGCAGAGCACCGTATATGGCACAGCACAGCTATGGGGCACAGTGAACGGTGCAGAGCACCGTATATGGCACAGCACAGCTATGGGGCACAGTGAACGGTGCAGAGCACCGTATATGGCACAGCACAGCTATGGGGCACAGTGAACGGTGCAGAGCACCGTATATGGCACAGCACAGCTATGTATGGGGCACAGTGAACGGTGCAGAGCACCGTATATGGCACAGCACAGCTATGGGGCACAGTGAACGGTGCAGAGCACCGTATATGGCACAGCACAGCTATGGGGCACAGTGAACGGTGCAGAGCACCGTATATGGCACAGCACAGCTATGGGGCACAGTGAACGGTGCAGAGCACCGTATATGGCACAGCACAGCTATGGGGCACAGTGAACGGTGCAGAGCACCGTATATGGCACAGCACAGCTATGGGGCACAGTGAACGGTGCAGAGCACCGTATATGGCACAGCACAGCTATGGGGCACAGTGAACGGTGCAGAGCACCGTATATGGCACAGCACAGCTATGTATGGGGCACAGTGAACGGTGCAGAGCACCGTATATGGCACAGCACAGCTATGGGGCACAGTGAACGGTGCAGAGCACCGTATATGGCACAGCTATGGGGCACAGTGAACGGTGCAGAGCACCGTATATGGCACAGCACAGCTATGGGGCACAGTGAACGGTGCAGAGCACCGTATATGGCACAGCTATGGGGCACAGTGAACGGTGCAGAGCACTGTATATGGCACATCTATGGGGCACAATGAACGGTGCAGAGCACCGTATATGGCACAGCTAGGGGGCACAATGAACGGTGCAGAGCACTATATGGTTCACACCTATGGGGAAATATGAACGGTGCAGAGCACTATATGGCACAGCTATGGGGAAATAATGATCTATTTTTATTTTTGAAATTCACCGGTAAATGCTGCATTTCCACCCTAGGCTTATACTCGAGTCAATAAGTTTTCCCAGTTTTTTGTGGCAAAATTAGGGGGGTCGGCTTATACTCGGGTCGGCTTATACTCGAGTATATACGGTAAGTGTGAGAATCAGCTCCTTGTTGTGTGATATCAGTGAGAATAATTCATGTGGAGCATATGTCATCTGTCAGTGATGGGACTATCACATGTATGATGGCTGACAATGATCCCTGACCTCACATGTATGATGGCTGACAATGATCCCTGACCTCACATGTATGATGGCTGACAATGATCCCTGACCTCACATGTATGATGGCTGACAATGATCCCTGGCCTCACATGTATGATGGCTGACAATGATCCCTGTCCTCACATGTATGATGGCTGACAATGATCCCTAACCTCACATGTATGATGTCTGACAATGATCCCTGGTCTCACATGTATGATGGCTGACAATGATCCCTGACCTCACATGTATGATGGCTGACAATGATCCCTGACCTCACATGTATGATGGCTGACAATGATCCCTGACCTCACATGTATGATGGCTGACAATGATCCCTGACCTCACATGTATGATGGCTGACAATGATCCCTGACCTCACATGTATGATGGCTGACAATGATCCCTGGCCTCACATGTATGATGGCTGACAATGATCCCTGACCTCACATGTATGATGGCTGACAATGATCCCTGACCTCACATGTATGATGGCTGACAATGATCCCTGACCTCACATGTATGATGGCTGACAATGATCCCTGGCCTCACATGTATGATGGCTGACAATGATCCCTGACCTCACATGTATGATGGCTGACAATGATCCCTGATCTCACATGTATGATGGCTGACAATGATCCCTGGCCTCACATGTATGATGGCTGACAATGATCCTTGACCTCACATGTATGATGGCTGACAATGATCCCTGACCTCACATGTATGATGGCTGACAATGATCCCTGACCATACATGTATGATGGCTGACAATGATCCCTGACCTCACATGTATGATGGCTGACATTGATCCCTGACCTCACATGTATGACGGCTGACAATGATCCCTGACCTCACATGTATGACTGCTGACATTGATCCCTGATCTCACATGTAAGACGACTGACAATGATCCCTGACCTCACATGTATGATGGCTGACAATGATCCCTGATCTCACATGTATGATGGCTGACAATGATCCCTGACCTCACATGTATGACGGCTGACATTGATCCCTGACCTCACATGTATGATGGCTGACAATGATCCCTGACCTCACATGTATGATGGCTGACAATGATCCCTGACCTCACATGTATGATGGCTGACAATGATCCCTGACCTCACATGTATGATGGCTAACAATGATCCCTGACCTCACATGTATGATGGCTGACAATGATCCCTGACCTCACATGTATGATGGCTGACAATGATCCCTGACCTCACATGTATGATGGCTGACAATGATCCCTGACCTCACATGTATGATGGCTGACAATGATCCCTGACCTCACATGTATGATGGCTGACAATGATCCCTGGCCTCACATGTATGATGGCTGACAATGATCCCTGACCTCACATGTATGACGGCTGACATTGATCCCTGACCTCACATGTATGATGGCTGACAATGATCCCTGGCCTCACATGTATGATGGCTGACAATGATCCCTGACCTCACATGTATGATGGCTGACAATGATCCCTGACCTCACATGTATGATGGCTGACAATGATCCCTGGCCTCACATGTATGATGGCTGACAATGATCCCTGACCTCACATGTATGATGGCTGACAATGATCCCTGACCTCACATGTATGATGGCTGACAATGATCCCTGGCCTCACATGTATGATGGCTGACAATGATCCCTGACCTCACATGTATGATGGCTGACAATGATCCCTGACCTCACATGTATAATGGCTGACAATGATCCCTGACCATACATGTATGATGGCTGACAATGATCCCTGACCTCACATGTATGATGGCTGACAATGATCCCTGACCTCACATGTATGATGGGATAATATTCCTCTGCCGTCCGGCCACAGTGACCGCACAGTAGTATTGTGTCATATGGAGTCTCATCACTTACATTATATTTACTTCTCTGCTCACAGGTTCCGTCTTCCGCCGGATCTTATCATCCTGCCGGCGCGGATTATCCAGGGCTGCTCGAGCATTTGCTTGTTGCGCCTGTTGCCCTAAAACCATCTGAAAGACAAGAAGTCCAGCAGATCCACCATCACTGCTTTTACTGATCACCTGGCATCTGACCCCGGCTGACTCCCTGACTATGATTGTGTCTACTGATTCTGTCCTTTATCCTTCTATCCTATTATTAATTACACAAAAAAAATTGTCCTTCTATCCTATTATTAATTACCTGTGTAGAAGGACCGTCATTATTAATTACAAAAAAAAAAATTGTCCTTCTATCCTATTATTAATTACCTGTATAGAAGGACCGTCATTATTAATTACAAAAAAAAAATTGTCCTTCTATCCTATTATTAATTACCTGTATAGAAGGACCTTCATTATTAATTACAAAAAAAAATTGTCCTTCTATCCTATTATTAATTACCTGTGTAGAAGGACCGTCATTATTAATTAATAAAAAAAAAAAAATTGTCCTTCTATCCTAGTATTAATTACCTGTGTAGAAGGACCGTCATTATTAATTACAAAAAAAAATTGTCCTTCTAGCCTATTATTAATTACCTGTATAGAAGGACCGTCATTATTAATTACAAAAAAAAAAAATTGTCCTTCTATCCTATTATTAATTACCTGTATAGAAGGACCTTCACATTCTTCTACTGATCACCTGGCATCTGACCCCGGCTGACTCCCTGACTATGATTGTGTCTACTGATTCTGTCCTTTATCCTTCTATCCTATTATTAATTACACAAAAAAAATTGTTCTTCTATCCTATTATTAATTACCTGTGTAGAAGGACCGTCATTATTAATTACAAAAAAAAAAAATTGTCCTTCTATCCTATTATTAATTACCTGTGTAGAAGGACCGTCATTATTAATTAAAAAAAAAAAATTGTCCTTCTATCCTATTATTAATTACCTGTATAAAAGGACCGTCATTATTATTTACAAAAAATAAATTGTCCTTCTATCCTATTATTAATTACCTGTGTAGAAGGACCGTCATTATTAATTAATAAAAAAAAAAATTGTCCTTCTATCCTAGTATTAATTACCTGTGTAGAAGGACCGTCATTATTAATTACAAAAAAAAAATTGTCCTTCTATCCTATTATTAATTACCTGTGTAGAAGGACCGTCATTATTAATTACAAAAAAAAAAATTGTCCTTCTATCCTATTATTAATTACCTGTATAGAAGGACCGTCATTATTAATTCCAAAAAAAAAATTGTCCTTCTATCCTATTATTAATTACCTGTATAGAAGGACCGTCATTATTAATTACAAAAAAAAAATTGTCCTTCTATCCTATTATTAATTACCTGTATAGAAGGACCTTCACTTTCTTCTACTGATCACCTGGCATCTGACCCCGGCTGACTCCCTGACTATGATTGTGTCTACTGATTCTGTCCTTTATCATTCTATCCTATTATTAATTACAAAAAAAAAAATTGTTCTTCTATCCTATTATTAATTACCTGTGTAGAAGGACCGTCATTATTAATTACAAAAAAAAAAATTGTCCTTCTATCCTATTATTAATTACCTGTATAGAAGGACCGTCATTATTAATTACAAAAAAAAAATTGTCCTTCTATCCTATTATTAATTACCTGTATAGAAGGACCGTCATTATTAATTACAAAAAAAAAATTGTCCTTCTATCCTATTATTAATTACCTGTATAGAAGGACCTTCACTTTCTTCTACTGATCACCTGGCATCTGAAACCGGCTGACTCCCTGACTATGATTGTGTCTACTGATTCTGTCCTTTATCATTCTATCCTATTATTAATTACAAAAAAAAAAATTGTCCTTCTATCCTATTATTAATTACCTGTATAGAAGGACCTTCATATTCTTCTACCGATCACCTGGCATCTGACCCCGGCTGACTCCCTGACTATGATTGTGTCTACTGATTCTGTTCCTAGTTTTACCCCTCCCTTATCCTTGCATCCTATTATTAGTTATATGGGCAGCACGGTGGCGCAGTGGTTAGCACAGCAGCCTTGCAGCGCTGGGTTCAAATCCCACCAAGGACAACATCTGCAATGAGTCTGTATGTTCTCTCCGTGTTTGCGTGGGTTTCCTCCGGGTTCTCCGGTTTCCTCCCACATTCCAAAGACATACTGATAGGGAATTTAGCACGATATAAAAATAAAGATTCTTATTAATTACAATAAAAAATAAATAAAAATACTTCTAGGCTTACTTACATTTTTTTCACATTTATCAAACGTAACGATGTATTCTGTTAACTGATAAAATTCAGTCTTTATACAGATAGTGGCTGGTGGCCGGACCTTTTTCTACAAACACTTATTACCTTTTGTGTCCAACATTCAGTGTCTAACATTGAACCTGGAACCTCTGAATGGTGAAACACCATGGAATAGCCACATCATTGTATTATTATTATATAAAATACATCACAGTTTTACTTTTATGTTTTATGATATTGATCAGTTAAATGTTTTTAGTTCGTGTTTCCTCATTTTTTTCAATAACTCTCCATAGACTGTGGTCATGTTTCAGGGGGCAGTAATAAGGCTATGGATGTGCTCGATATTCAGGGATCGTTTACTGTGAGGCTTTAGTCTATGGCCTTATACCCTGACATAGTCGTCCTAACTAGATCGTTAGACTGGCTCCATCATCGCCCTCTAAACTGTGGATAGAATTGGTATTTAAAAAAAAAAAACAGCAACTTTGCTCACACACCGCCTGCTGAGATTTTCTGACAGCACTACCAAAACATACAATCTATAATATAACGCTGGGAGCGTCATTCTGTCCGAAGCCTTTATAGACTGCGCAGGCGCGACGCTCCTAGTGTTACATTATAGAGTGTCAGGGAAAAAAAATGGCGCCGGAAGGCGCGGACTGCCGGGAGCAGAGGGACACCGTGCACATATTTGCGCCCTGATTATGCTGTGGCACTTCATGCCACAGCAATTTGTTACTGGGGGGTTCATCAGGGGAATAAAATGTCCAGGTTAAATGTCCAGGTTAGTGGAGGTATTCTGCAGTGGCAGACATAACCTCATTCAGCAGCGTCCTCCATGTGAGGATATTAAATGTTAAGTTTTAGAGTCTAGTGGCTGGCTATGCTGGGTTGTTAGTTAAAAGTGGTCAGACGTGATTAGGAACGATACGTTCTGGTTTCTTTCTTTTTTCCTGCTGAATTCACACACTTTGCCAGAGCAATTTGTTATTTACGCCACCTGATTCCTTTCCGCCGCCATTTTCTTGGTCCTGCTGCCGGAATCGGCACCTGCGCAGTCTGCGATTTCCGGCGCCATTTTCTCGGACTGCGCAGGCGCAGTGTGTCTTCAAGAAAATGGCGCCGGAAAGCGCGGACTGTGCAGGCGCCGATTCCACAGGCAGGAGGACGAAGAAAATCATGGCGGAAAGGAATGGCGTAAGTTACAAATTGCTGTGGCATGAAGCTGTGGCACTTCATGCCACAGCAATTTGTTACTTATGCCACCTGATTCCTTTCCGCCGCCATTTTCTTGGTCCTGCTGCCGGAATCGGCGCCTGCGCAGTCCGCGCTTTCCGGCGCCATTTTCTTGAGGACACACTGCAGTGTGTCTTCAAGAAAATGGCGCCGGAAAATGCGGACTGCGCAGGCGCCGATTCTGCCAGCAGGAGGACCAAGAAAATTGCGGCAGAAAGGAATCAGGTTGCGCAAGTAACAAATTGCTGTGGCATGAGGCTGTGGCACTTCATGCCACAGCTATTTGTTACTTATGCCGCCTGACACGGGGCATATACTATGGAGCATCTTATGGGGCCATCAACCATAATGGAGCAGTGTACGGGGGCATATACTATGGAGCATCTTATGGGGGCCATAAACCTTTATGGAGCAGTGTACGGGGCATATAATATGGAGCATCTTATGGGGGCCGTAAACCTTTGTGGAGCAGTGTACGGGGCATATACTATGGAGCATCTTATGGGGGCCATAAACCTTTATGGAGCAGTGTACGGGGCATATAATATGGAGCATCTTATGGGGGCCATAAACCTTTATGGAGCAGTGTACGGGGCATATACTATGGAGCATCTTATGGGGGCCATAAACCTTTATGGAGCAGTGTACGGGGCATATAATATGGAGCATCTTATGGGGGCCATAAACCTTTATGGAGCAGTGTACGGGGCATATACTATGGAGCATCTTATGGGGGCCATAAACCTTTATGGAGCAGTGTAAGGGGCATATAATATGGAGCATCTTATGGGGGCCATAAACCTTTATGGAGCAGTGAACGGGGCATATACTATGGAGCATCTTATGGGGGCCATAAACCTTTATGGAGCAGCATATGATAAAAGGGTCAAAAGGTGTGGGTGCTGGTCCCCGTACCAAAGAATAAGCTTCAGGCAGCCTGGGAGAGTCCGTACGTCGTCCACCAACAGCTCAACCCGGTCACGTACGTGGTCACGCTTGACCACGCTCGGGGTAGGCGAAAGGCCTTTCACGTCAACCTGATGAAGGCTCATCATGAACGTGAACCTTTCGTCCTACCGGTCTGCAGCTTACCCGAGGACGGGGAGGAAGACACCCTCCTGGACATGCTGGCCCAAGTCAAGGCCGGTGGGTCCATCAAGAACGTGGAGGTATGCGCCTCGTTAACTGAACCCCAGCGGTTGCAGTTGCAAACCACACTGGAACCCTTCCGGGTCGTGTTCTCCAACCGACCTGGGAGGACTGAGTTAGCAGTCCACGAGGTGGACACCGGGAATCACGCCCCACTACGGCGAACACCCTATCGAATCTCTGACCAGGTGCAGCAGATTATGCACCAGGAGATCGATGAGATGTTACAGCTGAGGGTGATTCGACGGTCAAAGAGCGCATGGGCCTCACCTGTAGTTCTCGTGCCAAAGAAAGACCCGACCACCCAATTCTGCGTGGACTACAGGGGGCTCAACGCCATCACATCCTCTGACACGCACACAATGCCGCGCATCGAAGAGCTGCTTGAGAGGTTAGCTGGCGCAAAATACCTTTAAATAATGGATCTGAGTCGAGGATACTGGCAGATTCCCCTGAGCCCCGAGGCGCAGGAGAAGTCCGCCTTTATCACACCCTTTGGACTGTATGAGCCCACGGTCATGCTCTTCGGCACGAAAAATGCCCCTGCCACTTTCCAGCGGATGGTCAACCTCCTGCTTCAGGGACTGGAGAAGTACGCGGTGGCGTACTTGGATGACATTGCCATCTTCAGTCCCTCCTGGGAGGAACACCTGCAGCATCTCGAGGAGGTGCTCAGGCGAATTCACCAAGCAGGACTGACTATCAAGCCGGGAAAGTGCCAGATGGGCATGAGGGAGGTCCACTACCTGGGGCACCGGGTAGGCGGTGGCACCCTAAAGCCAGAGCCTGAGAAAGTGGGCACAATCGTGAACTGGCCCACCCCCAGGACCAAGAAACAGGTGATGTCCTTCCTGGGCACTGCAGGGTACTATAGGCGCTTCGTACAGCACTATAGTAGCCTGGCAAAACCCTTGACGGATCTCACCAGGAAGAAGCTACCCCACATCGTCAACTGGACCGATGGCTGTGAGGGGCCTTCCAGGCGTTGAAAACAGCATTGTGCAACGCCCCTGTGTTGAAAGCAGTCGACCGTTCTTGGTGCAAACCGACGCCAGCGAGTGTGGCCTTGGTGCTGTGCTCAGCCAGGTTGACTCAGAGAACCAAGAGCACCCCGTGTTATACCTGAGCCGGAAACTTTTGCCGAGGGAAGTGGCCTACTCCACCATCGAGAAGGAGTGCCTGGCCATAGTCTGGGCCCTGCAACTCTTGCAGCCCTACTTGTACGTTTGCACCTTCACCGTGTTTACCGACCACCACCCTCTGCGCTGGCTAAACACCATGTGTGGAACCAACGGCAGGTTGCTACGCTGGAGCCTTGCCCTTCAGCAGTTTGACTTCAAAGTTGAACACAAAATGGGCAGGGAGCATGGAAATGCAGATGGACTGTCCCGCCAGGGTGAACCTACTGAGGTGCGCATGGAGGCATACCGTGGGGTTCTGCCTCCCTAGCGCAGACCAAAAGGGGGAGGTGTGAGGAAAATGTATAATATCAGTAGTTAATCGCGTCGCTGCAGCGTGCCCAATAGCCAGTACATAGCAGGCAGCCTTTCTGGCGACTAATTACCCTAGGTGCAGTACCTAATCTGACCTGAGAGTAAGGGGGGCGCCAGAGAGCTGCAAGTTGCAAGTGGAACTGTAAGCGGGATATACATAAATCCCTGCAGTTCGTGGTACATTGAAGAG
Organism: Ranitomeya imitator; assembly: GCF_032444005.1. Lineage (NCBI taxonomy): Eukaryota > Metazoa > Chordata > Amphibia > Anura > Dendrobatidae > Ranitomeya > Ranitomeya imitator. The sequence continues at coordinate 351,358,462 of NC_091285.1, read as the reverse complement.
CAGTGGGATACCTAGAATAAGCCCCTGCTGTAAACTAAGAGGTCAATAGCCTTGTGTGGTTTTTTTTCATCACATTGTGGAGTGGAGGGATAACTAAGATAAGCCCCCTGCACATGTGATGGCCGTCTGTTGGCCTAAAGTCACCCCGATCTGTGACGTGGGGGTGACGGTCATGGTGTGAATCGTGACAGAGACTATAAGGCCTACACATCGCCTCATCTATTGGAGTATTAGTGAAGCGGGTGAAGGCGTAGATCCAGTCCAGGGAGTGGCAGAAGACAGACGCTATACTGTATAGACGGATATTAGGGACATTATGGCCACCTAAGGATTTAGTTTGTTGCAGCTTAAAAATAATAATTCTAGAGCCCCAAATAAATTGAAGGAAGACTTTTCTTAAAAACCTATCATTGGCTTTAGATAATTGAACCGGCAGCGTCTGTAAGGGAAAAAGTATTTTATGGAAAGAGATCATTTTAATCAGGTGGGCCTTACCCACAAAGGACAGTTTAACCCCTTAACGACCGCCGATACGCCTTTTAACGGCGGCCGATAAGGGTACTTAAACCACAGCGCCGTTAATTAACGGCGCTGTGGAAAAAGTAAATAGCGCCCCCCCAGAGTCGGATTTTCTCCGGGGTCTCATCTGCCGGGGGTAGCCGAGACCATCGCCCTATATCACTTCTCCCCTATGCCTCCAAACTACTGGAACAACACGTTTACCATGAACTGTCCTCCCATCTCTCTTCTTGCTCCCTCTTTGACCGCCTACAATCTGGCTTCCGGTCACAACATTCCACTGAAACTGCCCTAACTAAAGTCACCAATGACCTCTTAACCGCCAAGAGCAAGCGACAATACTCTGTCCTCCTCCTCCTCGACCTGTCGGCTGCCTTTGACACAGTAGACCATTCCCTATTATTACAGACCCTCTCATCCCTTGGCATCACAGACTTGGCCCTATCCTGGATCTCATCATACCTAACAGACCGGACATTCAGCGTCTCCCACTCACACACCACCTCCTCACCTCGCCCTCTATCTGTCGGAGTCCCACAAGGTTCAGTCCTTGGGCCCCTGCTCTTCTCCATTTACACCTTTGGCCTGGGACAGCTCATAGAATCTCATGGCTTTCAGTATCACCTCTATCCTGACGACACACAGATCTACATCTCTGGACCAGATATCACCTCCCTTCTAACCAGAATCCCTCAATGTCTGTCCACTATTTCATCCTTCTCCGCTAGATTTCTGAAACTTAACATGGACAAAACAGAATTCATCATCTTTCCCCCATCTCACGTGACCCCCCCAACGAACCTATCCATTACAGTTAATGGCTGCCCACTCTCCCCAGTCCCACAAACTCGCTGCCTCGGGGTAATCCTTGACGCTGATCTCTCCTTCAAACCACATATCCAAGCCCTTTCCACTTCCTGCCGACTTCAACTCAAAAATATTTCACGAATCCGTTCATTCCATTCCTCAACCATGAATCTGCAAAAACCCTAGTCCGTGCCTTCATCATCTCTCGCCTTGACTACTGCAACCTCCTGCTCTGTGGCCTCCCCTCTAACACTCTCGCACCCCTCCAATCTATTCTAAACTCTGCTGCCCGACTAATCCACCTGTCCCCCCGCTATTCCCTGGCCTCTCCCCTCTGTCAATCCCTTCACTGGCTCCCCATTGCGCAGAGACTCCACTACAAAACCCTAACCATGACGTACAAAGCCTTCCACAACCTGTCTCCTCCATACATCTGTGACCTCGTCTCCCGGTACTTACCTACACGCAACCGCCGATCCTCACAAGATCTCCTACTCTACTCCCCTCTTATCTCCTCTTCCCACAATCGTATACAAGATTTCTCTCGCGTATCACCCCTACTCTGGAACCCTCTACCACAACACATCAGACTCTCGCCTACCATCGAAACCTTCAAAAAGAACCTGACTTCCGACAAGCCTACAACCTGCAGTAACCACCGATCGACCAAACTGCTGCATGACCAGCTCTATCCTCGCCTACTGTATCCTCACCCATCCCTTGTAGATTGTGAGCCTTCGCGGGCAGGGTCCTCACTCCTCCTGTACTAGTTATGACTTGTATTGTTTAAGATTATTGTACTTGTTTTTATTATGTATACCCCTCCTCACATGTAAAGCGCCATGGAATAATTGGCGCTATAACAATAAATAATAATAATAATAATCTTTTCCCAGCTTTGGCATGACTGTGATGTGAGCGATTAGGGCCTGTGGAGGGAAGGAACCCCCCGAGGAAACAAAGTTGCATGTTGTGAGAAATGGAGGGCCCAATAGATCTAAGAACTGTTTATAGAAACCTGCTGTATATCCGTTTAGGTCCCGGACCACGGAGGAGATCTCCTATAAAGAAAAATCATTTTCTAGATCAGCCAAGGTCTCCTCAGAAATCGTGGGTAGTTTATTTTGTTGAATATAGGATTTGATTTTCCCCTGTAAGGTATGGGTGGGAAGATTCCTAAATTGGCCATTTATATTGTAAAGGGACTTATAATAATCATAGAAACTGGTTAAAATGTCTTTAGAGCTGTGAACTTTTTTGCCCTTGGCATTTTTGATGTGTGAGATATATGTTTGTGGGCCCCGTGGGTGTAAGGCTCTTGCTAGGAGTTTGCCGCTATTGTTCCCTAGGTGCTAAAAACGACTTCTAATTCTTTCTCTAAAACATCGAGACTTCTGGTCTAGGATTGTGAGTAGCTTCTGTCTAGCTGTGGACAGATTTGATAAGGTATGCGGGGAAAGGTCTTTTTTATGTTGCATCTCCAGTTTATGTATCTGTGAAGAGAGGTCGGCAATGTCTGTCAGGCGTTCCCGCTTAAGACGTGCTCCCTGTGAAATAAACACACCCCGTAGGACGCTCTTCAGTGCCTCCCATTGCATGGAGGGGGAAGTTGGGTCCCGGGCATGGTCCGCCACAAAACCCTCAATTGAGCGCTTCACCGCCGCTATACAAATCTGGTCCTGCAGTAGGCTGTCATTTAACCGCCATGAGAACCCAGATCTCGCGGAGGGGTCCAGTTGAATCGAAAAGTAAATGGGCGCGCGGTCGGACCATAGCACAGATCCCACATCCGCCCTCACCCCAGAGTCTAACAGGCTATGGGATATGAAAAAGTAATCAATTCTACTGTATGTAGAGTGTACTTGAGAATAAAAACTATAGTCTTTCGTGCCCGGATGGAGAACTCTTCACACATCCACCAGACGCAAGTCATGCAACTGTTTCTTCACTTTTTTAATGGAGGCCAGAGAGTAAGAGGTTCTACCTGATGAGACATCCACTAGGGGATTCATTGGGAGGTTGAAATCACCTCCAAGGATTATCGGCAGTGCGCCTGCAAATTTTCCCAGGAGTCGTTAACATGTATAACCAAATTTCTGCTGGCTTTGGTTGGGGAAGTAGACCCCAACCAAGGCCAGCAGAAATTTGGTTATACATAACCCAAGGGTGCGTGTTACCAAGGTCACCTTCAAGAAAATATATCTACCCTCCGTGTCTATTAATGAGTCAAGGATCTCAGGTTGAAAAGATTTATGGAAGCCTATAGACACTCCTTTAGATTTGGAGCAAGGATTGGTACTATGGAACCATTTTGGGTAGTAGTAAGAGGTACAATTAGGAGTCACCCCGATTTTAAAGTGCGTCTCATGGAACATCAGAATTGAGATATGTTGTTTATGATTGGAGTACAAAATCTGTCTCCTTTTCTCGGGCACATTCAACCCTTTAACATTATGGGAGCAAAATTGAATTCCAGTCATGACCAGTGTATATTTCAATGAATTGGTAGTGTGGACATCCGGACCAGAACCTGAGGAGAATTCTGTGTGTTTGTTGGGATGGGAGCAGGACAAAGGGATGAGGAAAGAAGGGTGAAAAAAAAGAAAAAGAAGAGACAAGTGAGTTGAAAGTAGTGGAGAGAGACTAAAGGTACCGTCACACTAAGCGACGCTGCAGCGATACCGACAACGATGTCGATCACTGCAGCGTCGCTGTTTGGTCGCTGGAGAGCTGTCACACAGACAGCTCTCCAGCGACCAACGATACCGAAGTCCCCTGGTAACCAGGGTAAACATCGGGTTACTAAGCGCAGGGCCGTGCTTAGTATCCCGATGTTTACCCTGGTTACCAGCGTTAACATAAAAAAAACAAACACTACATACTAACCTTCCGTGTCTGTCCTCCGGCGCTCTGCTTTCCTCTGCACTGTCAGCGCCTGTCAGCCGGAAAGCAGAGCGGTGACGTCACCGCTGTGCTTTCCGGCTGGCCGGTGCTCACAGCCAGTGCAGAGAAGCACAGCGCTGGGGACAGACACGGAAGGTAAGTATGTAGTGTTTGTTTTTTTTACGTTAACGCTGGTAACCAGGGTAAACATCGGGTTACTAAGCGCGGCCCTGCGCTTAGTAACCCGATGTTTACCCTGGTTACCAGTGAAGACATCGCTGGATCGGCGTCACACACGCCGATTCAGCGATGTCTGCTGGGAGTCCAGCGACGAAATAAAGTTCTGGACTTTCTGCAGCGACCAACAATCTCCCAGCAGGGGCCTGATCGTTGGTCGCTGTCACACATAACGATTTCCTTAACGATATCGTTGCTACGTCACAAAAAGCAACGATATCGTTAACGATATCGTTATGTGTGACGGTACCTTAAGTACGTGGTGAGTAAACACCTAGAGTGAGAAATCATTGTGTGGTCACTTGGTGGGAGGCCACCAAGAACAACAATCGGGGTGGAAAGAAGCCGAAGACGAGAACCAGCCCCTGTTCGTCACCCCCACAACCTAAACAATAAAATATTAAACCAAACTTTGTTAACTAATATCCGGTCTTGTCCGGACTAGATTCAGATTTAAATTTAACAGTATAAACAATTAGGCAAATAAGCAAACCAACTATTCTTCAGGATTATCCCGGTAATGGGTACCGGATCCACATGTCAGCAAAGAGTGTGTTCCACATAGTGTGTCATAAGCAATTGGGAACCGAGTCACCCCAAAACCTAATACCGCACATTTAAATTGGTACAAGTATAATAATACACACTGCAAGGTAGGAGAAGATCTAAAGAGAAACAGGCTCCTCTCATGTTACAGTCGGGGGGGAGCTGTTCTTCTTATGTTGCTTGGTGCGCTGTGCTTTCAGCCATCTAGGAGGGATATCTGGAAGTTGGGGAGAATGAGGCCATTCGGGGAGATCAGTCATTGGTAATTCAAAGGTGCCCAAAAAGTTAGTTAGATCCCCTAGGTTACGAAAGATGGCCGTCCTAACCCCCTTTAAAGGCTATGAGTTGAAACAGGAATCTCCATCTATAAGTGATGTCTTTTTCTTTAAGGAGGGATAATAGGGGCCGTAGCGCTCTCCTGAGCTGCAGAGTGCGCCTAGATAGATCTGATAGCAATAAAATCTGAGTTCCACAGTAGTTGATGGTGCCCCTCTGCAGGGCCGTATTTAGAGTTTCTGCTGCCCTAGTCACTTTTAGCTTGCCTCCCCCATTGGTGAGTATGACACTATCGGCAGTGAATTTGGCAAGAATCGCTGTTGTGAAAATAGCCTTTTGCAGCAGATCGGGCAGTTTTTTCGCATCTGCCGCGTAACGGATCACTTACGGCAACACTGCGTTCGGCCTCATTCATTCCCTATGGGATTTGCGGCACTTGCTGTGATCTGGCAAATGCGGTACCATATCTCCCAACTCTTGAAGGGAAAGAGGTATAAAGGTTGCGGCGCACGTAGTGCGCCGTGGCAAATTTTAGGCCACGCCTCTGACCACACCCATTTCACAACTAGTCACACCCATATCCAAGTCCCAACCACACCCATTTAGCACTGCTGATCACACTGTTTCATATACAATAATTATAACCCCAAAAAAATATGGCCACACAATGCTCTATACTGTATAATGGCCACACATGATGCTCCATACTGTATAATGACCCCACATGATGCTCAATACTGTATAATGGCCACACAGTGCTCCATACTGTATAATGACCACACATGATGCTCCATACAGTATAATGGCCACACATGATGCTCCATACTGTATAATGGCCACACACGATGCTCCATACTTTATAATGGCCACACATGATGCTCCATACTGTATAATGGCCACACAGTGCTCCATACTGTATAATTATTATTATTATTATTATTATTATTTATTATTATAGCGCCATTTATTCCATGGCGCTTTACATGTGAGGAGGGGTATACATAATAAAACAAGTACAATAATCTTGAAAAATACAAGTCACAACTGGTACAGGAGGAGAGAGGACCCTGCCCGCGAGGGCTCACAATCTACAAGGGATGGGTGAGGATACAGTAGGTGAGGGTAGAGCTGGCCGTGCAGCGGTTTGACCACACATGATGCTCCATACTGTATAATGGCCACACATGATGCTCCATACTGTATAATGGCCACACATGATGCTCCATACTGTATAATGGCCACACAGTGCTCCATACTGTAAAATGGCCACACATGATGCTCCATACTGACCGCACATGATGCTCCATACTGTATAATGACCACACGGTGCTCCATACTGTATAATGACCACACATGATGCTCCATACTGTATAATGGCCACACTTGATGCTCCATACTGTATAATGGCCACACAGTGCTCCATACTGTATAATGACCCCACATGATGTTGAATACTATATAATGGCCCAACATGATGCTCAATACTGTATAATGGCCACACATGATGCTCCATACTGTATAATGGCCACACACGATGCTCCATACTTTATAATGGCCACACATGATGCTCCATACTGTATAATGGCCACACAGTACTCCATACTGTATAATGGCCACACATGATGCTCCATACTGTATAATGGCCACACAGTGCTCCATACTGTATAATGGCCATACATGATGCTCCATACTGTATAATGACCCCACATGATGTTCAATACCGTATAATGACCCCACATGATGCTCAATAGTGTATAATGCCCCCCTCCCATCCCATATGCATGGCTCATATCCCCCCGCGTATGCATGGCTCATAATTCCTCCCCCGTATGCATGGCTCATATCCCCCTATGCATGGCTCATAATTCCCCCCCCCCTGTATGCATGGCTCATATCCTCCCACCTCTTGTATGCATGACTCATATTCCCCCCTATGCATGGCTCATCTCTCCAACCCCCGTATGCATGGCTCATCTCTCCACCCCCCCTCCCATATGCATGGCTCATCACTCCACCCCCCCGTATGCATGGCTCATCACTCCACCCCCCAGTATGCATGGCTCATCACTCCACCCCCCTGTATGCATGACTCATCTCTCCACCCCCCCGTATGCATGGCCCATCACTCCACCCCCCCTATGCATGGCTCATCACGCCACACCCCCCCTATGCATGGCTCATCACTCCACCCCCCCTATGCATGGCTCATCACTCCACCACCTGCCTTCGCTCCCCGCTCCTTCTCCCATCTTGCATGGCGCGGGCGGCTTACTGTCCTCCTTCATCCCCCTGTCCTCTGTCCCTCATACTCACCTGTCAGCTGTCTCACACCGAGCGGGCGCGCCGACATCCCTCCGGCTCTGTCCCGACTCCCGGTGCACAGTCGCAGCACCCTCTTCCTGCGTGAGCGGTCATGTGGTACCGCTCATTAAGGCGCATGAATATGCGCATATTCATGAGCCTTAATGAGCGGTACCACATGACCGCTCACTCAGGACGCGCTACAGAAGCTGAGACCAGGCATCGCTGGAGCAGGGTGAGTATCGTCTGCAAGGAAGGCGGGGGGGCGGGGGGGCGGGGGGGCGGGGGGAGGCGGGGGGGCGGCGGTCGGAGGGTGGGTGGGAGGCTGGGCCGGGGGGGCGGGGGTTGGGTCGGTCGGGAGGTGAAAAAAAACAAACAAAAAAAAAAACATTGCTCACTCGCTCAGGTGCCGCCCCCCGCATCGTCCCCGCCCTAGGCACGTGCCCTCGAGTGCCTAGTGGCAAATACGGCCCTGCCCCTCTGTCTAGCAGCCATCATGACGGCCTCTTTGATTTTATAATAGTGTACCCTGCAAATGACATCTCTGGGTCTCGATTCAGAAGATGGTTTAGGTCCAAGTGATCTATGTATACGGTCAAACCCTATGGACCCTGCTCCCTCATCATTTAATAATTCAAGGAACAGTTTTTGTACTGTGGAATCTAGATCAGATGGGCTTACAGACTCAGGAAGACCACGTATTCTGATGTTGTTTCGTCTATTACGGTTTTCCAAGTCCTCCATTCCGGTCGCCATCTCCTCCAGTCGCAGAGTGTGGCTGGTAATGACCTCTCTGTGGGTTTGCAGTTCCTGCAGACTTTTCTACTCGGGACGTGAATTCCGATTTTAGGGCATGGAGCTCTTTTTTGTAGGAGTTTTCTATGCGGCAGGCAAAAGCTTCTAAGTCTTTTTTGGTGGGGAGTGTTCTAATAAATTTGCTAAGATCACTGACAGTCATGTCATCTAAGAAATCATTGTTGTCTTCCCCCTCATCTGTCATTCTGTCAGGGCCCAGGGGAGCTCCTAGAAGCCGACGAATCACGCAAAAAGGAGCTGTCACTCAAGCCCTTAGTGGAAGACTTGGATCTTGTATTCCTATGTTGGCTATTTGTATTTAAAAAGCGATCCATGTTATCATAGTGGGATTCAGAATCCGGGTGTAAACCAGACCGTCTTTTGGATCTGCCCATATACCACAGCAAGTTTGGTAGTTAAAATATGGTTGTGGGGGGGGGGGGGATCAATGAGGCGAGTTTGTCTACATTAGACAGCCAGCTTCCTCATCAGCAACTGCCTCTCCCCTATTATGATTTCCAGTGTGATTGAGGAAATGGCCTGGGGCCTTATGACCTCTAAGCGGGGCCGTAGGAGCAGCGTTACTATCAGTATTGGTATGCTGTGCAGCTGCCGCTCTTGGCGCCAAAAGAGGGGGGGGGAATCCAGGACAAAGTCACCACAGCCCCAGGCGGTTCCACGTCCTCCCGCCAGGCAAGGCGTGCACAGTATGGAGCAGTGGGACGTGAGGGGACGATGGAGATGACAGGGATGCGCTGTATGCAGCCTGCTCCGCGAGCCTGCTGGCTCCCAGCGTCTTCTGAGGTAAAATGGCCGCCGCTGTAACACGCGTCCTCTCCCTGCACCGCCGGCATTCCCACACTCACCGGCGTCTCTCCGTGCTGTGCCGCGGTCTCCCTCAATGCCTCACGTCCCGGCACCGGCTCCGCGATCCCGTCCGCTGCTGCAGCTAGCGAGCTCTCCTCTCAGGCCCCACAGGTAGCCTCTCCTCCCTGAAGCTTCAGGTGCTGTCCCACGCCCCTACGTCACCGGGCTTCACCTGTCACAGCGCCCAGGTGGTGTGAGGTAAGGGGGCCTCTAATCACCTATTTTGGGTGATATTGTGGGGGGATTTAGTGTCAAATCCGAGGCTTTATTAGAGGTGTCCGGGGAGCTCTTGTCAGGTTCGGCTCCGGATCCAGGCCACACCCCCCTGCTTGTTTTTAACCCCTTTCTGACATTAGACGTACTATCCCGTCGAGGTGTGGTGGGCCCCTATTACCACCGACAGGATAGTACGTCATATGCGATCGGCGGCGCTCCCCCCGTATCGCAGCTGACATCCGGCACTATGTGCCAGGAGCGGTCACGGACCGCCCCCGGCACATTAACCCCCGGCACACCGCGATCAAAGATGATCGCGATGTGCCGGCGGTACAGGTAAGCATCGCGCAGGGAGGGGGCTCCCTGCGGGCTTCCCTGAGCCCCCCGCAGCAACGCGATGTGATCGCGTTGCTGCGAGGGTCTCTCACCTCCCTCCCTGCCTGCTCCAGCCCCGGATCCAAGATGGCCGCGGATCCGGGTCCTGCAGGGAGCGAGGTGGCTTCACAGAGCCTGCTCAGAGCAGGCACTATGAAGCCTGCAGTGCTGCATGTCAGATCGGTGATCTGACAGAGTGCTATGCAAACTGTCAGATCATCGATCTGTGATGTCCCCCCAGGGACAAAATAAAAAAGTAAAAAAAATGTTTTCCAAATGTGTAAAAAAAATGAAAAAAAAAAATATTCCTAAATAATGAAAAAAAAAAAAATATTATTCCCATAAATACATTTCTTCATCTAAATAAAAAAAAACAATAAAAGTACACATATTTAGTATCGCCGCGTCCGTAACGACCCGACCTATAAAACTGTCCCACTAGTTAACCCCTTCAGTAAACACCGTAAGAAAAAAAAAACGAGGCAAAAAAAAACGATTTAATATCACACCGCCGAACAAAAAGTGAAATAACACGTGATCAAAAAGACAGATATAAATAACCATGAAACCGCTGAAAACGTCATCTTGTCCCGCAAAAAACGAGCCGCAATACATCATCAGCAAAAAAATAAAAAAGTTATAGTCCTGAGAATAAAACGATGCAAAATAATTTTTTTTTCTGTAAAATAGTTTTTATTGTATAAAAGCGCCAAAACATAAAAAAATTATATAAAAGAGGTGTCGCTGTAATCATACTGACCCGAAGAATAAAACTGCTTTATCAATTTTACCAAACACGGAACGGTATAAACGCCTCCTCCAAAAGAAATTCATGAATAGCTGGTTTTTGGTCATTCTTCGTCACAAAAATCGGAATAAAAAGCGATCAAAAATGTCACGTGCCCGAAAATGTTACCAATAAAAACGTCAACTCGTCCCGCAAAAAACAAGACCTCATATGACTCTGTGGACCAAAATATGGAAAAATTATAGCTCTCAAAATGTGGTAACGCAAAAAATATTTTTTGCAATAAAAAGCGTCTTTCAGTGTGTGATGGCTGCCAATCATAAAAATCCACTAAAAAACTCGCTATAAGAGTAAATCAAACCCCCCTTCATCACCCCCTTAGTTAAGGAAAAATTAAAAAAAATGTATTTATTTCCATTTTCCCATTAGGGCTAGGGTTAGGGCTAGGGCTAGGGTTAGGGCTAGGGTTAGGGTTAGGGCTAGGGTTAGGGCTAGGGTTAGGGCTAGGGTTAGGGCTAGGGCTAGGGTTAGGGCTAGGGTTAGGGCTAGGGTTAGGGTTGAGGCTGCAGTTAGGGTTTGGGCTATAGTTAGGGTTAGGGTTTAGATTACATTTACAGTTGGGAATAGGGTTGGGATTAGGGTTAGGGGTGTGTTATGAAAGGTAATTCAGTACCACATGGACATAGAGGTCAGTGCACATACAGTGACCTGGCAATAACCCAAAAAACAAGAACGAGCTCTGAGACGTGGGAACTCTGTTGACCGCAATCCCTAATCCTCTCCAACCACACTAAAGGCAGCCGTGGATTGCGCCTAACGCTCCCTATGCAACTCGGCACGGCCTGAGAAACTAGCTAGCCTGAAGATAGAAAATAAGCCTACCTTGCCTCAGAGAAATACCCCAAAGGAAAAGGCAGCCCCCACATATAATGACTGTGAGTTAAGATGAAAAGACAAACGTAGAGATGAAATAGATTTAGCAAAGGGAGGCCCAACTTTCTGAACAGAGCGAGGATAGGAAAGGTAACTTTGCGGTCAACACAAAACCCTACAAAAACCACGCAAAGGGGGCAAAAAGACCCTCTGTACCGAACTAACGGTACGGAGGTACACCCTCTGCGTCCCAGAGCTTCCAGCAAGCAGTAAAAAACAAATTGACAAGCTGGACAGAAAAAAACAGCAAACAAATAGCAAAGAGGAACTTAGCTATGCAGAGCAGCAGGCCACAGGAACGATCCAGGAGGAAACAGGTCCAATACTAGAACATTGCCTGGAGGCCAGGATCAAAGCACTAGGTGGAGTTAAATAGAGCAGCACCTAACGACTTCACCACATTACCTGAGGAAGGAAACTCAGAAGCCGCAGTACCACTTTCCTCCACCAACGGAAGCTCACAGAGAGAACCAGCCGAAGTACCACTTGTGACCACAGGAGGGAGCTCTGCCACAGAATTCACAACAGTACCCCCCCCCCTTGAGGAGGGGTCACCGAACCCTCACCAGAGCTCCCAGGACGACCAGGATGAGCCATATGAAAGGCACGAACAAGATCGGGAGCATGGACATCAGAGGCAAAGACCCAGGAATTATCTTCCTGAGCATAACCCTTCCACTTAACCAGATACTGGAGTTTCCGCCTTGAAACACGAGAATCCAAAATCTTCTCCACAATATACTCCAACTCCCCCTCCACCAAAACCGGGGCAGGAGGATCAACAGATGGAACCATAGGTGCCACGTATCTCCGCAACAATGACCTATGGAATACGTTATGTATGGAAAAAGAATCTGGAAGGGTCAGACGAAAAGACACAGGATTAAGAACCTCAGAATCCTATACGGACCAATAAAATGAGGTTTAAACTTAGGAGAGGAAACCTTCATAGGAATATGACGAGAAGATAACCAAACCAAGTCCCCAACCCGAAGTCGGGAACCCACACAGCGTCTGCGATTAGCGAAACGTTGAGCCTTCTCCTGGGACAAAGTCAAATTGTCCACTACATGAGTCCAAATCTGCTGCAACCTGTCCACCACAGTATCCACACCAGGACAGTCCGAAGACTCAACCTGCCCTGAAGAGAAACGAGGATGGAACCCAGAGTTGCAGAAAAACGGTGAAACCAAGGTAGCCGAGCTGGGCCGATTATTAAGGGCGAACTCAGCCAAAGGCAAAAAGGACACCCAGTCATCCTGATCAGCAGAAACAAAGCATCTCAGATATGTTTCCAAGGTCTGATTGGTTCGTTCGGTCTGGCCATTAGTCTGAGGATGGAAAGCCGAGGAAAAAGACAAGTCAATGCCCATCCTACCACAAAAGGCTCGCCAAAACCTCGAAACAAATTGGGAACCTCTGTCAGAAACGATATTCTCTGGAATGCCATGTAAACGAACCACATGCTGGAAAAACAATGGCACCAAATCAGAGGAGGAAGGCAATTTAGACAAGGGTACCAAATGGACCATCTTAGAGAAGCGATCACAGACCACCCAAATGACTGACATCTTTTGAGAGACGGGAAGATCTGAAATAAAATCCATAGAGATATGTGTCCAAGGCCTCTTCGGGACCGGCAAGGGCAAAAGCAACCCACTGGCACGAGAACAGCAGGGCTTAGCCCGAGCACAAATCCCACAGGACTGCACAAAAGTACGCACATCCCGCGACAGAGATGGCCACCAAAAGGATCTAGCCACTAACTCTCTGGTACCAAAGATTCCAGGATGACCAGCCAACACCGAACAATGAACCTCAGAGATAACTTTATTCGTCCACCTATCAGGGACAAACAGTTTCTCCGCTGGGCAACGATCAGGTTTATTAGCCTGAAATTTTGCAGCACCCGCCGCAAATCAGGGGAGATGGCAGACACAATTACTCCCTCTTTGAGGATACCCGCCGGCTCAGATACACCCGGAGAGTCGGGCACAAAACTCCTAGACAGAGCATCCGCCTTCACATTTTTAGAGCCCGGAAGGTATGAAATCACAAAGTCAAAACGGGCAAAAAACAACAACCAACGAGCTTGTCTAGGATTCAACCGCTTGGCGGACTCGAGATAAGTCAAGTTCTTATGATCAGTCAAGACCACCACGCGATGCTTAGCTCCTTCAAGCCAATGACGCCACTCCTCGAATGCCCACTTCATGGCCAGCAACTCTCGATTGCCCACATCATAATTTCGCTCAGCAGGCGAAAACTTCCTGGAAAAGAAGGCGCATGGTTTCATCACCGAGCAATCAGAACTTCTCTGCGACAAAACAGCCCCTGCTCTAATCTCAGAAGCATCAACCTCGACCTGGAATGGAAGCGAAACATCTGGTTGACAACACAGGGGCAGAAGAAAAACGACGCTTCAACTCTTGAAAAGCTTCCACCGCAGCAGAAGACCAATTGACCAAATCAGCACCCTTCTTGGTCAAATCGGTCAATGGTTTAGCAATACTAGAAAAATTGCAGATGAAGCGACGATAAAAATTAGCTAAGCCCAGGAACTTTTGCAGACTTTTCAGAGATGTCGGCTGAGTCCAATTATGGATGGCTTGGATCTTAACAGGGTCCATCTCGATAGTAGAAGGGGAAAAGATGAACCCCAAAAATGAAACCTTCTGAACACCAAAGAGACACTTTGATCCCTTCACAAACAAAGAATTAGCACGCCACAAACAAAGAATTAGCACGCAGGACCTGAAACACCGTTTTGACCTGCTTCACATGAGACTCCCAATCATCCGAGAAGATCAAAATGTCATCTAAGTACACAATCAGGAATTTATCCAGGTACTCTCGGAAGATGTCATGCATAAAGGACTGAAACACAGATGGAGCATTGGCAAGTCCGAATGGCATCACTAGATACTCAAAATGGCCCTCGGGCGTATTAAATGCAGTTTTCCACTCATCGCCTCGCTTAATACGCACAAGATTATACGCACCACGAAGATCTATCTTGGTGAACCAACTAGCCCCCTTAATCCGAGCAAACAAATCAGATAACAATGGCAAGGGGTACTGAAATTTAACCGTGATCTTATTTAGAAGGCGGTAATCTATACAAGGTCTCAGTGAACCATCCTTCTTGGCTACAAAAAAGAACCCTGCTCCTAATGGCGACGATGACGGGCGAATATGCCGCTTCTCCAAGGACTCCTTCACATAACTCCGCATAGCGGCGTGCTCAGGCACAGATAAATTAAACAGTCGACCTTTTGGGAATTTACTACCAGGAATCAAATCGATAGCACAATCACAATCCCTATGCGGAGGTAGGGTATCAGACTTGGGCTCATCAAATAAATCCCGGTAATCAGACAAGAACTCAGGAACCTCAGAAGGGGTGGATGACGAAATAGTCAGAAATGGGACATCACCATGTACCCCCTGACAACCCCAGCTGGACACAGACATGGATTTCCAATCTAATACTGGATTATGGACTTGTAGCCATGGCAACCCCAACACGACCACATCATGCAGATTATGCAACACCAGAAAGCGAATAACCTCCTGATGTGCAGGAGCCATGCACATGGTCAGCTGGGTCCAGTACTGAGGCTTATTCTTGGCCAAAGGCGTAGCATCAATTCCTCTCAATGGAATAGGACACTGCAAGGGCTCCAAGAAAAACCCACAACGCCTAGCATACTCCAAGTCCATCAAATTCAGAGCAGCGCCTGAGTCCACAAATGCCATGACAGAATACGATGACAAAGAGCAGATCAAGGTAACAGACAGAAGAAATTTAGACTGTACCGTACCAATGGTGGCAGACCTAGTGAACCGCTTAGTGCGCTTAGGACAATCAGAGATAGCATGAGTGGAATCACCACAGTAGAAACACAGCCCATTCAGACGTCTGTGTTCTTGCCGTTCAACTCTGGTCAAAGTCCTATCGCACTGCATAGGCTCAGGTTTAAGCTCAGGTAATACCGCCAAATGGTGCACAGATTTACGCTCGCGCAAGCGTCGACCGATCTGAATGGCCAAAGACATAGACTCATTCAGACCAGCAGGCATAGGAAATCCCACCATGACATCCTTAAGGGCTTCAGAGAGACCTTTTCTGAAAATAGCTGCGAGCGCACCTTCATTCCACTGAGTGAGTACGGACCACTTTCTAAATTTCTGACAATATACCTCTATTTCATCCTGACCCTGACACAGAGCCAGCAAATTCTTCTCTGCCTGATCCACAGAATTAGGCTCATCGTACAGCAATCCGAGCGCCAGGAAAAATGCATCGATATTACTTAATGCAGGATCTCCTGACGCAAGAGAAAATGCCCAGTCCTGAGGGTCGCCACGCAAAAAAGAAATAACGATCCTAACTTGTTGAACTGGGTCACCAGAGGAGCGAGGTTTCAAAGCCAGAAATAGTTTACAATTATTTTTGAAACTCAGAAATTTAGTTCTATCTCCAAAAAACAAATCAGGAATAGGAATTCTCGGTTCTAACATAGAATTCTGAACCACAAAGTCTTGAATACTTTGCACTCTTGCCGTGAGCTGATCCACACATGAAGACAGACCTTTAATGTCCATTGCTACACCTGTGTCCTGAACCACCCAAATGTCTAGGGGAAAAAAAAGGCAAAACACAGTGCAAAGAAAAAAAAATGGTCTCAGAACTTCTTTTTTTCCCTCTATTGGGAATCATTAGTACTTTGGGCCTCCAGTACTGTTATGAAAGGTAATTCAGTACCACAATGGACATAGAGGTCAGTGCACATACAGTGACCTGGCAATAACCCAAAAAACAAGAACGAGCTCTGAGACGTGGGAACTCTGTTGACCGCAATCCCTAATCCTCTCCAACCACACTAAAGGCAGCCGTGGATTGCGCCTAACGCTCCCTATGCAACTCGGCACGGCCTGAGAAACTAGCTAGCCTGAAGATAGAAAATAAGCCTACCTTGCCTCAGAGAAATACCCCAAAGGAAAAGGCAGCCCCCACATATAATGACTGTGAGTTAAGATGAAAAGACAAACGTAGAGATGAAATAGATTTAGCAAAGGGAGGCCCAACTTTCTGAACAGAGCGAGGATAGGAAAGGTAACTTTGCGGTCAACACAAAACACTACAAATACCACGCAAAGGGGGCAAAAAGACCCTCCGTACCGAACTAACGGCACAGAGGTACACTCTCTGCGTCCCAGAGCTTCCAGCAAGCAGTAAAAAACAAATTGACAAGCTGGACAGAAAAAAACAGCAAACAAATAGCAAAGAGGAACTTAGCTATGCAGAGCAGCAGGCCACAGGAACGATCCAGGAGGAAACAGGTCCAATACTAGAACATTGCCTGGAGGCCAGGATCAAAGCACTAGGTGGAGTTAAATAGAGCAGCACCTAACGACTTCACCACATCACCTGAGGAAGGAAACTCAGAAGCCGCAGTACCACTTTCCTCCACCAACGGAAGCTCACAGAGAGAACCAGCCGAAGTACCACTTGTGACCACAGGAGGGAGCTCTGCCACAGAATTCACAACAGGGGTGTGTCAGGGTTAGAGGTGTGGTTAGGGTTACCGTTGGAATTAGGGTTAGGGGTGTGTTTGGATTAGGGTTTCAGTTATAATTGGGGGGTTTCCACTGTTTAGGCACATCAAGGGCTCTCCAAACACGACATGGCATCCGATCTCAATTCCAGCCAATTCTGCGTTGAAAAAGTAAAACAATGCTCCTTCCCTGCCGAGCTCTCCCGTGTGCCCAAACAGGGGTTTACCCCAACATTTGGGGTATCAGCGTACTCAGAACAAATGGGACAACAACTTTTGGGGTCCAATTTCTCCTGTTACCCTTGGGAAAATACAAAACTGGGGGCTAAAAAATATTTTTTGTGGGAAAAAAAAAAGATTTTTTATTTTCACGGCTTTGCATTATAAACTGTAGTGAAACACTTGGGGGTTCAAAGCTCTCACAACACATCTAGATGAGTTCCCTGGGGGGTCTAGTTTCCAATATGGGGTCACTTGTTGTTGGTTTCTACTGTTTAGGTACATTAGGGGCTCTGCAAACGCAATGTGACGCCTGCAGACTATTCCATCTAAGTCTGCATTCTAAATGGCACTCCTTCCCTTCCGAGCCCTCCCATGCGCCCAAACGGTGGTTCCCCCCACATATGGGGTATCAGCGTACTCAGGACAAATTGGACAACAACTTTTGGGGTCCAATTTCGTCTCTTACCCTTGGGAAAATAAAGCATTGGGGGCGAAAAGATAATTTTTGTGAAAAAATATGATTTTTTATTTTTACGGTTCTGCATTATAAACTTCTGTAAAGCACTTGGTGAGTCAAAGTGCTCACCACACCTCTAGATAAGTTCCTTAGGGGGTCTACTTTCCAAAATGGTGTCACTTGTGGGGGGTTTCAATGTTTATGCACATCAGTGGCTCTCCAAACGCAACATGGCATCACATCTCAATTCCTGTCAATTTTGCATTGAAAAGTCAAACGGCGCTCCTTCCCTTCCGAGCTCTCTCATGCGCCCAAACAGTAGTTTACCCCAACATATGGGGTATCAGCGTACTCAGGACAAATTGTACAACAAAGTTTGGGGTTCAATTTCTTCTCTTACCCTTGGGAAAATAAAAAATTAGGGGCAAAAAGATAATTTTTGTGAAGAAATATGATTTTTTTATTTTTACGGTTCTGCATTATAAACTTCTGTGAAGCACTTGGTGGGTCAAAGTTCTCACCACACCTCTAGATAAGTTCCTTAGGGGGTCTACTTTCCAAAATGGTGTCACTTGTGGGGGGGTTTCAATTTTTAGGCACATCAGTGGCTCTCCAAACGCAACATGGCGTCCCATCTCAATTCCTGTCAATTTTGCATTGAAAAGTCAAACGGCGCTCCTTCCCTTCCGAGCTCTGTCATGCGCCCAAACAGTGGTTTACCCCCACATATGGGGTATCAGCGTACTCAGGACAAATTGTACAACAACTGTTGGGGTCCAGTTTCTCCTGTTACCCTTGGTAAAATAAAACAAATTGGAGCTGAAGTAAATTTTTTGTGAAAAAAAGTTAAATGTTCATTTTTATTTAAACATTCCAAAAATTCCTGTGAAGCACCAGAAGGGTTAATAAACTTCTCGAATATGGTTTTGAGCACCATGTGGGGTGCAGTTTTTAGAATGGTGTCACACTTGGGTATTTTCTATCATATAGACCCCTCAAAATGACTTCAAATGAGATGTGGTCCCTAAAAAAAAATGGTGTTGTAAAAATGAGAAATTGCTGGTCAACTTTTAACCCTTATAACTCCCTAAAAAAAAAAAATTTTGGTTCCAAAATTGTGCTGATGTAAAGTAGACATGTGAGAAATGTTACTTATTAAGTATTTTGTGTGACATATCTCTGTGATTTAATTGCATAAAAATTCAAAGTTGTAAAATTGCGAAATTTTCATAATTTTTGCCAAATTTCCATTTTTTTCACAAATAAATGCAGGTACTATCAAAGAATTTTTACCACTGTCATGAAGTACAAAATGTCACGAGAAAACAATGTCAGAATCACTGGGATCCGTTGAAGCGTTCCAGAGTTATAACCTCATAAAAGGACAGTGGTCAGAATTGTAAAAATTGGCCCGGTCATTAACGTGCAAACCACCCTTGGGGGTAAAGGGGTTAAGCAATGTTTTACCTCACAAAAGAATCAGCTGTGATTCCATGCTGTAATGTATGTACACTCTTGATTCCTCCCTTGCCCAGGAGCTGTGGTATGATCAGACCATATTCCTGTACAGTCAGACATGGCCATTACACAGTACACAGCAGGGGCACATTTATCATTTATAAGATTATCTCAGCTCAGGAACATTTTTTACAGCCAATGTAATGTATTATTATTCAAAGATCTATTACGGTAATTAAAATCTTGATTAAAATGAACTTTGTTAGTGGGAAAATCCCGTTAAGAATATCTCCAAGATTCAACCATTTTTCTGGATTGATTGACCTTTATGGTCTTGATTCTGATGTACTGCTTCTCTTTACTTAATCAAATTATTCTGGCTAAGAACAGTTGTAGAATAGTGCTCTGTCACTATACAGAACGGTGTACCAGCACTTCCTCTGAAAAACATACCTGATAGTCGAAAATATTTTTGAAAGTTGGTAATTCCACAAATCAACTTTTGGCACAGCATACTGTACCTATTCATTGGAAGCCAAGCTATGATAAAGAGAAGAGTGAAGCTCAAAACGTAAGCAGCAATGCCTAGCCCACATCTTCCCTATTTTTGTGCAGCTAGATATTTATGGACTTTAAAGAAATTGAACATTATATCCCGATGCCAGATTCCTGCATTCTAAGTGACTACTTGATGCAGTTGCTTGAGAAAATGCCAGATAGTGTAATGCTGGCATCAAAGTAAAAGGGTAGGGGGTACTTTGAGGAATCAAATGTTTGAAACATCATGGTTTTGTTTCACACGTCTTTCTTTACATCTTGTTTCAATGTTTGTTGCTTTGTGGTATTGCTTCCTTTAGTCTCAATCTACAAGGTGCACATTCCACTAAGAACAAAGAAAATCACTGCATAAACAGGTGGGTCCAAACTTTTGAATGGTACCATATGAAATATTATGTCATTCCAATATAATCTACATATATTCCATGTTCATTCTTTACCTAACAAGCGCCAGGATTTCGATATACATCTGTTTGCATGTGGCGTGTTTATTCCACTATATTTCAAAGCGTTTTATAAAGCACTTACACAATAGAAGTAATAAACAGAGAACAAGTGAGATGAAGACCAAAGGCCTCAATCAATGTACAACAATAGCAAAATGAATAACGACAAAAGGAATGATCAGGTTTTAAGTCAGGTCATTATAATTATAATATGACAAGAGAACAAATTCTGGAGATGTGGACCCATATTAACATACTGGACTGTTATGAACTGGTGATTTAGAACCACAATGGACCTGGTGGTTAAGAGCACACAAAATGACCTGATAGTTACTAATAACATAGGACGAGCTCTGAGACGTGGGAACTCTGCTGACCGCAATCCCTAATCCTATCACACCACACTAGAGGTAGCTGTGGAGCGCTCCTGACCAGACCTAGGCGCCTCGGGCACAGCCTGAGAAACTAGCTAGCCCTGAAGATAGAAAAATAAGCCTACCTTGCCTCAGAGCAATTCCCCAAAGGAAAAGGCAGCCCCCCACATATAATGACTGTGAGTAAAGATGAAAATACAAACACAGAGATGAAATAGATTTTAGCAAAGTGAGGCCCGACTTACTGAATAGACCGAGGATAGGAAAGATAGCTTTGCGGTCAGCACAAAAACCTACAAACAACCACGCAGAGGGCGCAAAAAGACCCTCCGCACCGACTAACGGTACGGAGGTGCTCCCTCTGCGTCCCAGAGCTTCCAGCAAGCAAGAAAAACCAATATAGCAAGCTGGACAGAAAAAATAGCAAACAAAAGTAACACAAGCAGAACTTAGCTTATGCAGGGCAGACAGGCCACAAGAACGATCCAGGAGAGAGCAAGACCAATACTGGAACATTGACTGGAGGCCAGGAACAAAGAACTAGGTGGAGTTAAATAGAGCAGCACCTAACGACTTAACCTCGTCACCTGAGAAAGGAAACTCAGAAGCCGCAGCCCCACTCACATCCACCAGAGGAAGCTCATAGACAGAACCAGCCGAAGTACCACTCATGACCACAGGAGGGAGCTTGACCACAGAATTCACAACAGTACCCCCCCCCCTTGAGGAGGGGTCACCGAACCCTCACCAGAGCCCCCAGGCCGACCAGGATGAGCCAAATGAAAGGCACGAACCAGATCGGCAGCATGAACATCAGAGGCAAAGACCCAGGAATTATCTTCCTGACCATAACTCTTCCACTTAGCCAGGTACTGGAGTTTCCGTCTCGAAATACGAGAATCCAAAATCTTCTCCACTATAAACTCCAACTCCCCCTCAACCAAAACCGGGGCAGGAGGATGAACGGATGGAACCACAGGTGCCACGTATCTCCGCAACAATGACCTATGGAATACTGTTATGTTTGCTAATGACAGGTGTTATGAAGGCAATCCAGAAACACAGTGTGCTTAGCGATCAGAGCGCACACAGTGATCTGACAAATACCCAAAAATACAAGAACGAGCTCTGAGACGTGGAAACTCTGTAGACTGCACACCTGATCCTATCCTAAACACAACTAAAAGCGGCTGTGGATTTCGCCTAACAACTACCTAGGCAACTCGGCACAGCCTAAGAAACTAGCTAGCCTGAAGATAGAAAAATAGGCCTGACTTGCCCCAGAGAAATTCCCCAAAGGAAAAGGCAGCCCCCCACATATAATGACTGTGAGTAAGATGAAAAGACAAAACGTAGGGATGAAATAGATTCAGCAAAGTGGGGCCCGATATTCTAGGACAGAGCGAGGACAGTAAAGCGAACTTTGCAGTCTACAAAAAACCCTAAAGCAAAACCACGCAAAGGGGGCAAAAAAAACCCACCGTGCCGAACTAACGGCACGGCGGTACACCCTTTGCGTCTCAGAGCTTCCAGCAAAACAAAAGACAAGCTGGACAGAAAAAAAGCAACAAAAAAAACAAAAAGCACTTAGCTATACAGAGCAGCAGGTCACAGGAACAATCAGGAGAAGCTCAGATCCAACACTGAAACATTGACAAGGAGCAAGGATAGCAGCATCAGGCGGAGTTAAGTAATGAAGCAGTTAACGAGCTCACCAGAACACCTGAGGGAGGAAGCTCAGAAGCTGCAGTACCACTTGTGACCACAGGAGTGAATTCAGCCACAGAATTCACAACAGTACCCCCCCCTTGAGGAGGGGTCACCGAACCCTCACCAGAGCCCCCAGGCCGACCAGGATGAGCCGCATGAAAGGCACGAACAAGATCGGAAGCATGAACATCAGAGGCAAAAACCCAGGAATTATCTTCCTGAGCATAACCCTTCCATTTAACCAGATACTGGAGTTTCCGTCTAGAAACACGAGAATCCAAAATCTTCTCCACAATATACTCCAATTCCCCCTCCACCAAAACCGGGGCAGGAGGCTCAACAGATGGAACCATAGGTGCCACGTATCTCCGCAACAACGACCTATGGAATACATTATGTATGGAAAAGGAGTCTGGGAGGGTCAAACGAAAAGACACAGGATTGAGAACCTCAGAAATCCTATACGGACCAATAAAACGAGGTTTAAATTTAGGAGAGGAAACCTTCATAGGAATATGACGAGAAGATAACCAAACCAGATCCCCAACACGAAGTCGGGGACCCACACGGCGTCTGCGATTAGCGAAAAGTTGAGCTTTCTCCTGGGACAAGAGCAAATTGTCCACTACCTGAGTCCAGATCTGCTGCAACCTATCCACCACAGAATCCACACCAGGACAGTCCGAAGACTCAACCTGTCCTGAAGAGAAACGAGGATGGAACCCAGAATTGCAAAAAAATGGAGAAACCAAGGTAGCCGAGCTGGCCCGATTATTAAGGGCGAACTCAGCCAACGGCAAAAAGGACACCCAATCATCCTGGTCTGCAGAAACAAAACATCTCAGATATGTTTCCAAGGTCTGATTGGTTCGTTCGGTCTGGCCATTAGTCTGAGGATGGAAAGCCGAGGAAAAGGATAGGTCAATGCCCATCCTACCACAAAAGGCTCGCCAAAACCTTGAAACAAACTGGGAACCTCTGTCAGAAACAATATTCTCAGGAATGCCATGCAACCGAACCACATGCTGAAAGAACAAAGGTACCAAATCAGAGGAGGAAGGCAATTTAGCCAAGGGCACCAGATGGACCATTTTAGAAAAGCGATCACAGACCACCCAAATGACTGACATCTTTTGAGAAACGGGAAGGTCAGAAATGAAATCCATCGAAATATGTGTCCAAGGCCTCTTTGGGACCGGCAAGGGCAAAAGCAACCCACTGGCACGAGAACAGCAGGGCTTAGCCCTAGCACAAATCCCACAGGACTGCACAAAAGTACGTACATCCCGTGACAGAGATGGCCACCAGAAGGATCTAGCCACTAACTCTCTGGTACCAAAGATTCCAGGATGACCAGCCAACACCGAACAATGAAGTTCAGAGATAAGTTTATTAGTCCACCTATCAGGGACGAACAGTTTCTCTGCTGGACAACGATCAGGTTTATTCGCCTGAAATTTTTGCAGCACCCGCCGCAAATCAGGGGAGATGGCAGACACAATGACTCCTTCCTTGAGGATACCCGCTGGCTCAGATAAACCCGGAGAGTCGGGCACAAAACTCCTAGACAGAGCATCCGCCTTCACATTTTTAGAGCCCGGACGGTACGAAATCACAAAGTCGAAGCGGGCAAAAAATAACGACCAACGGGCCTGTCTAGGATTCAAGCGCTTGGCAGACTCGAGATAAGTCAAGTTCTTATGATCAGTCAATACCACCACGCGATGCTTAGCTCCTTCAAGCCAATGACGCCACTCCTCGAATGCCCACTTCATGGCCAGCAACTCTCGATTGCCCACATCATAATTACGCTCAGCGGGCGAAAACGTCCTGGAAAAGAAAGCACATGGTTTCATCACTGAGCAATCAGAACCTCTCTGTGACAAAACCGCCCCTGCTCCAATCTCAGAAGCATCAACCTCGACCTGGAACGGAAGAGAAACATCTGGCTGACACAACACAGGGGCAGAACAAAAACGACGCTTCAACTCCTGAAAAGCTTCCACAGCAGCAGAAGACCAATTAACCAAATCAGCACCCTTCTTGGTCAAATCGGTCAATGGTTTGGCAATGCTAGAAAAATTACAGATGAAGCGACGATAAAAATTAGCAAAGCCCAGGAACTTTTGCAGACTTTTCAGAGATGTCGGCTGAATCCAATCCTGGATGGCTTGGACCTTAACTGGATCCATCTCGATAGTAGAAGGGGTAAACATGAACCCCAAAAATGAAACTTTCTGCACACCGAAGAGACACTTTGATCCCTTCACAAACAAAGAGTTAGCACGCAGGACCTGAAAAACCATTCTGACCTGCTTCACATGAGACTCCCAATCATCTGAGAAGATCAAAATGTCATCCAAGTAAACAATCAGGAATTTATCCAGATACTCACGGAAGATGTCATGCATAAAAGACTGAAACACAGATGGAGCATTGGCAAGTCCAAACGGCATCACTAGATACTCAAAATGACCCTCGGGCGTATTGAATGCAGTTTTCCATTCATCTCCTTGCCTGATTCTCACCAGATTATACGCACCACGAAGATCTATCTAAAGGTACCGTCACACATAGCGACGCTGCAGCGATACCGACAACGATCCTCATCGCTTCAGCGTCGCTGTTTGGTCGCTGGAGAGCTGTCACACAGACAGCTCTCCAGCGACCAACGATCCCGAGGTCCCCGGTAACCAGGGTAAACATCGGGTAACTAAGCGCAGGGCCGCGCTTAGTAACCCGATGTTTACCCTGGTTACCATCCTAAAAAGTAAAAAAACAAACGCTACATACTTACCTACAGCCGTCTGTCCTCGGCGCTCTGCTTCTCTGGTCTGGCTGTGAGCTCCGGGCAGCCAGAAAGCAGAGCGGTGACGTCACCGCTCTGCTTTCCGGCTGACCGACGCTCACAGCCAGAGCAGGAGGAGAGCAGAGCACAGCGCTGGAGGACAGACGGCTGTAGGTAAGTATGTACTGTTTGTTTTTTTACTTTTAGGATGGTAACCAGGGTAAACATCGGGTTACTAAGCGCGGCCCTGCGCTTAGTTACCCGATGTTTACCCTGGTTACCAGCAAAGACATCGCTGAATCGGTGTCACACACGCCGATTCAGCGATGTCTGCGGGGAGTCCAGCGACGAAATAAAGTTCTGGACTTTCTTCCCCGACCAGCGATCTCCCAGCAGGGGCCTGATCGCTGCTGCCTGTCACACTG
Source organism: Ranitomeya imitator (assembly GCF_032444005.1). Taxonomy (NCBI): domain Eukaryota; kingdom Metazoa; phylum Chordata; class Amphibia; order Anura; family Dendrobatidae; genus Ranitomeya; species Ranitomeya imitator. Next base: position 351,332,960 of record NC_091285.1, on the reverse strand, counting down.
GACGATATCGCTAGCGAGGACGCTGCAACGTCACGGATCGCTAGCGATATCGTCTAGTGTGACAGTACCTTTAGTGAACCAACTAGCCCCCTTAATCCGAGCAAACAAGTCAGATAACAATGGCAAGGGATACTGAAATTTAACAGTGATCTTATTAAGAAGGCGGTAATCAATACACGGTCTCAGCGAACCATCCTTCTTGGCTACAAAGAAGAACCCTGCTCCTAGTGGTGATGACGATGGGCGAATATGTCCCTTCTCCAGGGATTCCTTCACATAACTGCGCATAGCGGCGTGTTCGGGCACGGATAAATTAAATAATCGACCTTTAGGGAATTTACTACCAGGAATCAAATTGATAGCACAGTCACAATCCCTATGCGGAGGTAGAGCATCGGACTTGGGCTCTTCAAATACATCCTGATAATCAGACAAGAAGTCTGGGACCTCAGAAGGGGTGGATGACGAAATCGACAAAAATGGAACATCACCATGTACCCCCTGACAACCCCAGCTGGATACCGACATGGAATTCCAATCCAATACTGGATTATGGGTTTGTAGCCATGGCAACCCCAACACGACCACATCATGCAGATTATGCAACACCAGAAAGCGAATAACTTCCTGATGTGCAGGAGCCATGCACATGGTCAGCTGGGCCCAGTATTGAGGTTTATTCTTGGCCAAAGGTGTAGCATCAATTCCTCTCAATGGAATAGGACACCGCAAAGGCTCCAAGAAAAACCCATAACGTTTAGCATAATCCAAATCCATCAGATTCAGGGCAGCGCCCGAATCCACAAACGCCATGACAGAAAACGACGACAAAGAGCATATCAAGGTAATGGACAGAAGGAATTTGGACTGTACAGTACCAATGACGGCAGACCTAGCGGACCGCTTAGTGCGCTTAGGACAATCAGAAATAGCATGAGTGGAATCACCACAGTAGAAACACAGACCATTCAGACGTCTGTATTCCTGCCGTTCAACTCTAGTCATAGTCCTATCGCACTGCATAGGCTCAGGTTTAACCTCAGGCAGTACCGCCAAATGGTGCACAGATTTACGCTCGCGCAAGCGTCGACCGATCTGAATGGCCAAAGACAAAGACTCATTCAAACCAGCAGGCATAGGAAATCCCACCATGACATCCTTAAGAGCCTCAGAGAGACCCTTTCTGAACAAAGCTGCCAGCGCAGATTCATTCCACTGAGTGAGTACTGACCATTTCCTAAATTTCTGACAATATACTTCTATATCATCCTGACCCTGGCACAAAGCCAGCAAATTTTTCTCAGCCTGATCCACTGAATTAGGCTCATCGTACAGCAATCCGAGCGCCAGGAAAAACGCATCGACACTACTCAATGCAGGGTCTCCTGGCGCAAGAGAAAATGCCCAGTCTTGAGGGTCGCCGCGCAAAAAAGAAATAATAATCAAAACCTGTTGAATAGGATTACCAGAAGAATGAGGTTTCAAGGCCAGAAATAGCTTACAATTATTTTTGAAACTTAGAAACTTAGTTCTATCTCCAAAAAACAAATCAGGAATAGGAATTCTTGGTTCTAACATAGATTTCTGATCAATAGTATCTTGAATTTTTTGTACATTTATAACGAGATTATCCATTGAAGAGCACAGACCCTGAATATCCATGTCCACACCTGTGTCCAGAATCACCCAAATGTCTAGGGGAAAAAAAAAGTGAACACAGAGCAGAAAAAAAAAAAAATGATGTCAGAACTTTTTCTTTCCCTCTATTGAGAATCATTAGTTGGGTCTCCTTGTACTGTTATGTTTGCTAATGACAGGTGTTATGAAGGCAATCCAGAAACACAGTGTGCTTAGCGATCAGAGCGCACACAGTGATCTGACAAATACCCAAAAATACAAGAACGAGCTCTGAGACGTGGAAACTCTGTAGACTGCACACCTGATCCTATCCTAAACACAACTAAAAGCGGCTGTGGATTGCGCCTAACAACTACCTAGGCAACTCGGCACAGCCTAAGAAACTAGCTAGCCTGAAGATAGAAAAATAGGCCTGACTTGCCCCAGAGAAATTCCCCAAAGGAAAAGGCAGCCCCCCACATATAATGACTGTGAGTAAGATGAAAAGACAAAACGTAGGGATGAAATAGATTCAGCAAAGTGGGGCCCGATATTCTAGGACAGAGCGAGGACAGTAAAGCGAACTTTGCAGTCTACAAAAAACCCTAAAGCAAAACCACGCAAAGGGGACAAAAAAAACCCACCGTGCCGAACTAACGGCACGGCGGTACACCCTTTGCGTCTCAGAGCTTCCAGCAAAACAAAAGACAAGCTGGACAGAAAAAAAGCAACAAAAAAAACAAAAAGCACTTAGCTATACAGAGCAGCAGGTCACAGGAACAATCAGGAGAAGCTCAGATCCAACACTGAAACATTGACAAGGAGCAAGGATAGCAGCATCAGGCGGAGTTAAGTAATGAAGCAGTTAACGAGCTCACCAGAACACCTGAGGGAGGAAGCTCAGAAGCTGCAGTACCACTTGTGACCACAGGAGTGAATTCAGCCACAGAATTCACAACAGAATACATTATGGATGGAAAAAGAAGCTGGAAGGGTCAAACGAAAAGACACAGGATTAAGAACCTCAGAAATCCTAACGGGCCAATGAAACGAGGCTTAAACTTAGGAGAGGAAACGTTCATAGGAATATAACGAGACGACAACCAAACCAAATCCCCAACACGAAGTCGGGGACCCACACTGCGCCTGCGGTTAGCGAAACGTTGAGCCTTCTCCTGGGACAATGTCAAATTGTCCACTACATGAGTCCAAATCTTATCATATGTCCATAAATAGTGTAAAGCACACCTCCAGTAATTCATCTCTAAACCAATTTCCCATCACTTCATATGATAGGAATTAAGAGGCAAATGACAAAATACATAGAATAAAAAATATTATTTATTAACAATAATTAAAAATATTCAATAGCAGAAAAATTCTAGCATAAAAACAAACGCTAGGAACAACACACAGCAGAATCATAACGTATACAAATGAGGCATAATACGAGATGGCCTTATATTGCCATATGTGCATATGTGAAATGGAAGAAATAACCTATGCTCTAAATGGGAAAACAGCAGGAACTGCTAAATATAATCCCCATGGAGACTAAAAAGTACTTTACTCCCAAAATAGTAACAACAGCAACTAAGCTCTAACATGTACGCCCCCCTTGTTGAGGAAGCCGGTAGGCAAAACGGCGCTGTCGGGGTCGCTGTGGAACACACTCAGCTGGATCATTTGACTTTGTAAGTTTACAGCTACATCATTTGGCACTACGAGCCTGTCATTGTATTTTCATTGTCACAGGTGCAGCACTTTGCACTTAGCAGACAGCTGTTATATCTAGTATTCCCCAGTATTTGGGAGGTTATTTAGCCTATTATCTAGGGGACATTCAGCTGTGTTAGTTATTTTCTTAGAGTTTAGTTGCTGTTGTTACTATTTTGGGAGTAAAGTACTTTTTAGTCTCCATGGGGATTATATTTAGCAGTTCCTGCTGTTTTCCCATTTAGGCCATGTTCACACAGTGCGTTTTTTACCGCGGAACCGCGGCGGTTTTGCCGCTGCGGTTCCGCAGCTGTTTTCCATGCAGGGTACAGTACACTGTACCCTATGGAAAACAGGACACACTGTGCACATGGTCCGGAAATTGTAAAAAAAAAGCCGCGCTGAATAGCTCCCGGAAAAAAGAAGGAGCATGTCAATTCTTCTTCCTGAACCGCAGCGGTTCTGCACCCATAGACCTCCATTGTGAGGTCAAAATCGCAGTAAAACCCGCAGATCAAAAATATATCTGCGGGTTTTACTGCGATTTGATGTGCAGAACCGCTGCAGCAGGAAGTGCGGGGGGCGGGCGGAAGTGCGTGGGCGGAGTGTGGCTGCCCCCCGTGCTCCGATCCCGCCCCCCCGTGCTCCGATGCCCCCCCCCCCGTGCTCCGATGCCCCCCCCCAGTGCTCCGATGCCCCCCCCGTGCCCTAATCTCCCCCCCTTATACTTACCCGGCGTCCCGGTGTCCGTCCGGCCGTCTTCTCCCTGGGCGCCGCCATCTTGCAAAATGGCGGGCGCATGCGCAGTGCGCCCGCCAAATCTGCCGGCAGGCAGATTCGCTCCAAAGTGCATTTTGATCACTGAGATATAACCTATCTCAGTGATCAAAATAAAAAAATAGTAAATGACACCCCCCCACTTTGTCACCCCCATTGGTAGGGACAATAAAAAAAATTAAGAATTTTTTTTTTTTTTTTCACTAAGGTTAGAATAGGGTTAGGGTTAGGGGTAGGGTTAGGGTTAGGGGTAGGGTTAGGGGTAGGGTTAGGGTTAGGGGTAGGGTTAGGGGTAGGGTTAGGGGTAGGGTTAGGGTTAGGGTTAGGGGTAGGGTTAGGGGTAGGGTTAGGGTTAGGGGTAGGGTTAGGGGTAGGGTTAGGGGTAGGGGTAGGGTTAGGGGTAGGGTTAGGGTTAGGGGTAGGGTTAGGGGTAGGGGTAGGGGTAGGGTTAGGGTTAGGGTATTTTCAGCCATTTTAGCCCTAAAAAGCTTCCTAGGAAACACACAGTAAAAAAAGGATAAAAAAACGCATCAAAAAACGCATCAAAAAACGCATCAAAAACGCATCAAAAAAGGACAAAAAAAGGACCTGCGTTTTCTGCCAAGAGCTGCAGTTTTTTAAAAAAACTGTCCTGAAAAAAAAAGGATGGAAATCCTGAACGTGTGAACATACCCTTAGAGCATAGGTTATTTCTTCCATTTCACATATGCACATATGGCAATATAAGGCCATCTCGTATTATGCCTCATTTGTATACGTTATGATTCTGCTGTGTGTTGTTCCTAGCGTTTGTTTTTATGCTAGAATTTTTCTGCTATTGAATATTTTTAATTATTGTTAATAAATAATATTTTTTATTCTATCTATTTTGTCATTTGCCTCTTAATTCCTATCATATGAAGTGATGGGAAATTGGTTTAGAGATGAGTCCAAATCTGCTGCAACCTGTCCAACACAGTATCCACACCAGGACAGTCTGAAGACTCAACCTGCCCTGAAGAGAAACGAGGATGGAAACCAGAATTGCAGAAAAACGGCGAAACCAAAGTAGCCGAGCTGGCCCGATTATTAAGGGCGAACTCAGCCAAAGGCAAAAAGGACACCCAATCATCCTGATCAGCAGAAACAAAACATCTCAGATATGTTTCCAAGGTCTGATTGGTTCGTTCAGTTTGGCCATTTGTCTGAGGATGGAAAGCCGAGGAAAAAGACAAATCAATGCCCATCCTAGCACAAAAGGCTCGCCAAAACCTCGAAACAAACTGGGAACCTCTGTCAGAAACTATGTTCTCCGGAATGCCATGTAAACGAACCACATGCTGGAAAAACAATGGCACCAAATCAGAGGAGGAAGGCAATTTAGACAAGGGTACCAAATGGACCATCTTAGAGAAGCTATCACAAACCACCCAAATGACAGACATCTTTTGAGAGACGGGGAGATCCGAAATAAAATCCATAGAGATATGTGTCCAGGGCCTCTTCGGGACAGGCAAGGGCAAAAGCAACCCACTGGCACGAGAACAGCAGGGCTTAGCCCGAGCACAAATCCCACAGGACTGCACAAACGAACGCACATCCCGCGACAGAGACGGCCACCGAAAGGATCTAGCCACCAAATCTCTGGTACCAAAGATTCCAGGATGACCAGCCAACACCGAACAATGAACCTCAGAGATAACTCTACTCGTCCATTTATCAGGGACAAACAGTTTCTCCGCTGGGCAACGGTCAGGTCTATTAGCCTGAAATTTTTGCAGCACCCGCCGCAAATCAGGGGAGATGGCAGACAAAATTACCCCCTCTTTGAGAATACCCGCTGGCTCAGGCAAACCCGGAGAGTCGGGCACAAAACTCCTAGACAGGGCATCCTCCTTCACATTTTTAGAGCCCAGAAGGTACGAAACCACAAAGTCAAAACGGGAGAAAAACAGCGACCAACGAGCCTGTCTAGGATTCAACCGTTTGGCAGACTCGAGATAAGTCAAGTTCTTGTGATCAGTCAAGACCACCACGCGATGCTTGGCTCCTTCAAGCCAATGACGCCACTCCTCGAATGCCCACTTCATGGCCAGCAACTCTCGATTGCCAACATCATAATTACGCTCAGCAGGCGAAAACTTCCTGGAAAAGAAGGCACATGGTTTCATCACCGAGCCATCAGAACTTCTTTGCGACAAAACAGCCCCTGCTCCAATCTCAGAAGCATCAACCTCGACCTGGAACGGAAGCGAAACATCTGGTTGGCACAACACAGGGGCAGAAGAAAAACGACGCTTCAACTCCTGAAAAGCTTCCACAGCAGCAGAAGACCAATTGACCACATCAGCACCCTTCTTGGTCAAATCAGTCAACGGTTTAGCAATACTAGAAAAATTATTGATGAAGCGACGATAAAAATTAGCAAAGCCCAGGAACTTTTGCAGACTCTTCAGAGATGTCGGCTGAGTCCAATCATAAATGGCCTGAACTTTAACAGGGTCCATCTCGATAGTAGAAGGGGAAAAAATGAAACCCAAAAATGAAACCTTCTGAACACCAAAGAGACACTTTGACCCCTTCACAAACAAAGAATTCGCACGCAGGACCTGGAACACCATTCTAACCTGCTTCACGTGAGACTCCCAATCATCCGAGAAGACCAAAATATCATCCAAGTATACAATCAGGAATTTATCCAGGTACTCTCGGAAGATGTCATGCATAAAGGACTGAAATACTGATGGAGCATTAGAAAGCCCGAATGGCATAACCAGGTACTCAAAATGGCCCTCGGGCGTATTAAATGCTGTTTTCCATTCATCGCCCTGTTTAATACGCACAAGATTATACGCACCACGAAGATCTATCTTGGTGAACCAACTAGCCCCCTTAATCCGAGCAAACAAATCAGACAGCAGCGGCAAGGGGTATTGAAATTTGACTGTGATTTTATTTAGAAGGCGGTAATCAATACAAGGTCTCAGCGAACCATCCTTCTTGGCCACAAAAAAGAACCCTGCTCCCAATGGCGACGACGACAGGCGAATATGACCCTTCTCCAAGGATTCCTTTACGTAACTCCGCATAGCGGCGTGCTCAGGCACAGACAAATTAAACAGTCGACCTTTGGGAAACTTACTACCAGGAATCAAATCGATAGCACAATCGCAATCCCTATGCGGAGGTAGGGCTCTGGACTTGGGCTCATCAAATACATCCCGGTAATCCGACAAGAACTCTGGAACCTCAGAAGGGGTGGATGATGAAATAGACAGAAATGGAACATCACCATGTACCCCCTGACAACCCCAGCTGGACACAGACATGGATTTCCAATCCAATACTGGGTTATGGACTTGTAGCCATGGCAACCCCAACACGACCACATCATGCAGATTATGCAACACCAAAAAGCGAATATCCTCCTGATGCGCAGGAGCCATGCACATGGTCAGTTGGGTCCAGTACTGAGGTTTATTCTTGGCCAAAGGCGTAGCATCAATTTCTCTCAATGGAATAGGATACTGCAAGGGCTCCAAGAAAAACCCACAGCGCCTAGCAAACTCCAAGTCCATCAAATTCAGGGCAGCGCCTGAATCCACAAATGCCATGACAGAATAGGATGACAAAGAGCAGATCAAAGTAACGGACAAAAGAAATTTTGACTGTACAGTACCAATGGTGGCAGACCTAGCGAACCGCTCAGTGCGCTTAGGACAATCGGAGATAGCATGAGTGGAATCACCACAGTAAAAACACAGCCCATTCCGACGTCTGTGTTCTTGCCGTTCAGCTCTGGTCAAAGTCCTATCACATTGCATAGGCTCAGGTTTATGCTCAGATAATACCGCCAAATGGTGCACAGTTTTACGCTCACGCAAGCGTCGATCGATCTGAATGGCCAAAGACATAGACTCATTCAGACCAGCAGGCATAGGAAATCCCACCATGACATCCTTAAGGGCTTCAGAGAGACCCTTTCTGAAAATTGCTGCCAGCGCACATTCATTCCATTGAGTGAGCACAGACCACTTCCTAAACTTCTGACAATATATCTCTACCTCATCCTGACCCTGACACAGAGCCAGCAAATTTTTCTCTGCCTGATCCACTGAATTAGGTTCATCATAAAGCAATCCGAGCGCCAGAAAAAACGCATCAATATTACATAATGCAGGATCTCCTGGCGCAAGGGAAAATGCCCAGTCTTGAGGGTCGCCACGTAATAAAGAAATAATGATCTTAACTTGTTGAACTGGGTCACCAGAGGAGCGGGGTTTCAAAGCCAGAAACAGTTTACAATTATTTTTAAAACTCAGAAACTTAGCTCTATCTCCAGAAAACAAATCAGGAATAGGAATTCTTGGTTCTAACATAGAATTCTGAACCACAAATTCTTGAATATTTTGTACTCTTGCAGTGAGATGATCCACACAAGAAGACAGACCTTTAATGTCCATCACTACACCTGTGTCCTGAACCACCCAAATGTCTAGGGGAAAAGAAAGACAAAACACAGTGCAGAGAAAAAAAAATGGTCTCAGAACTTCTCTTTTCCCTCTATTGAGAAGCATTAGTACTTTGGGCCTCCAGTACTGTTATGAACTGGTGATTTAGAACCACAATGGACCTGGTGGTTAAGAGCACACAAAATGACCTGATAGTTACTAATAACATAGGACGAGCTCTGAGACGTGGGAACTCTGCTGACCGCAATCCCTAATCCTAACACCACACTATAGGTAGCTGTGGAGCGCTCCTGACCAGACCTAGGCGCCTCGGGCACAGCCTGAGAAACTAGCTAGCCCTGAAGATAGAAAAATAAGCCTACCTTGCGTCAGAGCAATTCCCCAAAGGAAAAGGCAGCCCCCCACATATAATGACTGTGAGTAAAGATGAAAATACAAACACAGAGATGAAATAGATTTTAGCAAAGTGAGGCCCGACTTACTGAATAGACCGAGGATAGGAAAGATAGCTTTGCGGTCAGCACAAAAAACTACAAACAACCACGCAGAGGGCGCAAAAAGACCCTCCGCACCGACTAACGGTACGGAGGTGCTCCCTCTGCGTCCCAGAGCTTCCAGCAAGCAAGAAAAACCAATATAGCAAGCTGGACAGAAAAAATAGCAAACAAAAGTAACACAAGCAGAACTTAGCTTATGCAGGGCAGACAGGCCACAAGAACGATCCAGGAGAGAGCAAGACCAATACTGGAACATTGACTGGAGGCCAGGAACAAAGAACTAGGTGGAGTTAAATAGAGCAGCACCTAACAACTTAACCTCGTCACCTGAGAAAGGAAACTCAGAAGCCGCAGCCCCACTCACATCCACCAGAGGAAGCTCATAGACAGAACCAGCCGAAGTACCACTCATGACCACAGGAGGGAGCTTGACCACAGAATTCACAACACTGGACGATAGAACCAACAGTTCTACAAGGCCTTAGGTGCTTGCTTAACATACGTTCTTTAATTCTTACATGGGTCAGGATACAGGGAAACTTCAAATAGGAATACATTACAGAAGTAAAGGTGAAGAAGAGAATGAGAGGAAGGAAAAAGAGAAATAGAGACTGAAAGTTAAGAAAATTTTAGAGAAAGCATTCCTCTGTGCCCCGACTCTAGAGGAGAGAATGAGCACTTACTCAAGCTGTCAAGTCGGGGCAGAAAACAATCTTATATTTCTTGAGTATTGAACCTGGGGAAGTCAGGTCTGTTCAAACACAATGGCCTTGTGTTTCAGGATACTAGAGAGCTTCTCATTAAGCATAATCCATGAGTTTTACTTTTAGTCCATATTAATTGAAGGAAGCCTCCCTGCTTATACTGTTGCACCTCTCTAGTCCGTCCTTAACTCTGCTGCCAAACTAACTAACCCCTCTGCAAATCCCTTCATTGGCTCCCAATTCCCCAACGTATCCAGTTTAAGCTACTAACACTGATCTGCAAAGCCGTCCACAATCTGTCTACGAACTAAGCTACTGATATCTTCCAACATGCAACCTCCAGTCCTCCCAAGACCTCATTCTCTAATCAACACTCATACGTTCCTCAGCCAATCGCCTCCAAGACTTCTTCCGAGTATCCCCCATCCTCTGGAATTCTGTGCCCCAACACATCTGATTAATCGACAAACTCTGAACTTTCAGACGGAACTTGAAAACCCATCTCTTCAAGAAAGTATACAGCCTGCAATGAACCTCTGCCACCTCACCGGAGCTGCTGCAACCCCCCTAACCTACTGTCTCCTTCTCCATTACCCTGTAGACAATAAGCCGCAAGGTCGGGATCCTCTCCTCTCTGTATCAGTCTATCATTGCTAGTTTGGTCCCTGTACTTTACATTTGTAAAGTATTTTGCATGTAACCCCTTCTCATGTACAGCACTATGGAATCAATGGTGCTTTAAAAATAAATGATAATAAAAAGGAGACCTCCAAGCACCTGCAATAGAAATTCTGGCAGTGAGAGACATACATTAAAATATAGTATATGGATGTGTTTAAGAGGATCAAGTAGGTATAGACATATATAGTAGTAGCTTCCAAGATCGAGCGAGGGAGATATGGGGAACTGCTCGAGTACGGTTTTAATTGCAAATCCAGAAGCATTATTACCTGGGGTAATAACAAACCATCACCTCTGCAACTCTTAAAACAGCTGGGAGACAGGCAGGAGGACCCTGTGTGTTTATTTAACTATTAACTGTATTCTATGTTCATTCCCTACCTAACAAGCACACTGACATCTACAGGGTGGGCCATTTATATGTATAGACCAGGGTTGGCCATGTATATGGATGCACCTAAATAAAATGAAAATGGTTGACCAGTGATATCAACTTCCTGTTTGTGGCACATTAGTATATGGGAGGAGGAAAACTTTTCAAGATGGGTGGTGACTATGGTGGCCATTTTGAAGTTGGCCATTTTGGATCCAACTTTATAAATGGCCCACCCAGGTGTATCCATATAAATGGCCCACCCTGTATATACATCTTTTTATATGGGATATGTGTTCATTTCCGTCAGTGGACGCTGACAACTCTTACTAGGGCTTCAACACACAGGCTATGCTCAAGCCACTCCAAGCAGATTCCAGGGGATCACTAGTCTTCATGTTTAACCCCTGTACAGGGATGTCGACTTACACAAAGGCCTCTGGGTTAGGTCCACGGATCGAGAACTGGCTGATTGACCTACTATCAAACAAAGCAAGATTTCTAGCTCCAGGACGTAAATATAAAAATATTGTATCTTTATTCCATAATTTAAAATAGCAAAGGCTGACAAAAAAACGGAGAAAAGATCACACAGCAGTACTGAGGACTAAGAACCTAGTGTTCGAAACGCGTTAAGTCATGACTGTCGTGTGATCTTTTTGTTTTTTTGTCAGCCTTTGCTATTTTAAATTATGGAATAAAGATACAATATTTTTATATTTACGTCCTGGAGCTGGAAATCTTGCTTTGTTTGGTGCTTCATCCACGTCACAGTGGAGACGTCTTTTCCCTTCTCGGATGCTATAACCACAGCTTTTGGACTTTCATGGGTGAGCTGAATACTCTTGTTTTTTTCCAACTATAAACTATACCTGGCAACTACTAGCAGTATGCTGGGAGTTTAAGTAAGGTGTGGTGCTGTCCCATTGACCACAGCACGGAGCCGATTATTCCTGCTAGACAGCACAAACCAATTCTGTGGGACAGGATAGCACTACATGTCACAGCCACTCTAATATCTCTAGCTGGTCAGTGTCTGCTCTGCCCAGAGCTTCTGGTTATGACATCTCCTCCATCACCACACCATCTGTAGAATGAATATGCTGGTGCCAGGCGACAGGAGCAGAGTGTTAGTTATTTATTTTCCTCATTTATATAGCGTCATTAAGTGCACACAGTCATCAGTGTTCCCATCAGGGTTCACAATCTACATGCCTTATGAGTAAGTCTTTGGAGTGTGGGAGGAAACTGGGGAACCCGGAGGAAACCCACACAAACACAGGCAAAACATACAAACTCCTTGGTGGCACAGAATCAGGTCCTGAGATGTGCCACTTCCACTAAACCTGCAGATACCCAATGGCCCATGGTGCTCAAGCACCTGTACCCATACCGAGCTCTTCTATCCTCTGCATACTCCCCAGTAGCCCCCTGACCCATGGTGCTCAGGCACCTATGTACCTCCCTATATTAAACACTGAGCTTTTCTCTCCTCCTGTGCATACTCCCCAGTAGCCCCCTGCCCCATGGTGCTCAGACATCTATGTACCCACCCGTAGCCCACACTGAGCTCTTCTCTCCTCCTGTGCATGCTCCCCAGTAGCCCCCTGTCCCATGGTGCTCAGGCACCTATGTACCTTCCTATAGTCAACACCGAGCTTTTCTCTCCTCCTGTGCATACTCCCCAGTAGCCACCTGCCTCATGATGCTCAGGCATCTACAGGTGCTTCTCACAAAATTTGAATCAAAAAGTTAATTTATTTAAGTTCTTTAGTATAAAAAGTGAAACTCATATTATATAGATTCATTACAAACAGAGTGATCCATTTCAAGTGTTTATTTGTTGATGTTGATGATTATGGCTTACAGCCAATGAAAACACAAAAGTCATTATCTCAGAAAATTAGAATAATTAGCAATAAACACCAGCAAAGGCTTCCAAGGCGTTTAGAAAGGTCATTTAGTCTGTTTCAGTAGGCTCCACAATCATGGGGAAGACGGCTGACTTGACAGATGTCCAGAAGGCAGTCAATGACACACTCCACAAGGAGTGTAAGCCACAAAAGGACATTGCTAAAGAAGCTGACTGTCTGGATCTGCCCACAGGATACCCCAGTGCCTCCTTAGGATGTTTATTATTCATTTTGATCGTGAAAGGTTCCAATTAATCAAGTAACCTCTTCAGTGTTTGTCTTTAACTTTAGCGACAAGGAGCTCTGATTGATTACACCCAGCTACATGTCTATACCCTTGATTAATTACATGCATAGGGTAGCCTTGGTCTCTAAATCTTTTCTTAAGGTTATTCGATTTTGATGAGCAGTTTATTCTCAGCCTCAAGAATTGCCCTTTGGGGATGCCCTCATGAGGCTGTGAGGATGGTTACTTTTCCATCTCAACAAACTATTAGAGGCTGTTGGTTTCCGAAAGATAGATGTGCCAATATGGCCATCAGTCCCTCTATTGATAAAAACATCAAGGAAGGAATACTATCCCCTCCTACCTCATGGGTGAATCTAATCCCAATCATTAATGTTGGGATGCGCCACAAAATCCTCAAAAGATGTCCTTTCTCCGGACCACCGGACGAGGATGTCATCAATGTAGCGCTCCCCAAAAATTATCTTTGGGCACCATGTGACATCCTTGTCCCAGAATACAACAGTGTCTTCCCACCAGTAGCCCCTTGACCCATGGTGCTTAGGCACCTAAGTACTTCCCGTAGCCCACACCGAGCTCTTCTCTCCTCCTGTGCATACTCCTCAGTAGCCCTCTGCCCCATGGTGCTCAGGCACCTATGTACCTTCCTGAAGCCCATACAGAGCTCTCCTCTCTTGCTGTGAATACCCACCAGTAGCCCCCTGCCCCATGTTGCCCAGGTACCTGTATCCACCCGAAGCCAACATCGAGCTCTCTCTTCTGTGCATTCTCCCCAGTTGCCCCTTGCTCCATGGTGCTCAGGGACCTATGTACCTCCCCGTAGCCCATACAGAGCTCTTCTCTCCTGCTCTGCATACTCCGCAGTTGCCCCCTGCCTAATGGTGCTCAGGGACCTATGCACCTCCCCATAGCCCACACTGAGCTTTCCCCTGCTGTGCATTCTCCCCAGTAGCCCCCTGGTGCTCAGTCACATGTGTACCAACCTACTGTCCACACGGAGCTCTCTCTCCTGCTGTGCATTCTCCCCAGTAACCCCCTGGTGCTCAGTCACCTATGTACTAACCTATTGCCCACACTGAGCTCTCTCCTGCTGTGCATACCCCCCAGTAGCCCCCTGGTGTTCAGGCACCTGTGTACTAACCTATTGCCCACACTGAGTTCACTGAGTTATCTCTCCTGCTGTGCATACCCCCAGTAGCCCCCTGGTGCTCAGGCACCTGGGTACTAACCTATTTCCCACACTGAGCTCTCTCCTGCTGTGAATACCCCCCCCCCAGTAGCCCTCTGGTGCTCAGACACATGTGTACTAACTAATTGCCCACACAGAGCTCTCTTTCCTGCTGTGCATACCCCCCAGTAGCCCCCTGGTGTTCAGGCACCTGTGTACTAACCTATTGCCCACACTGAGTTCACTGAGTTATCTCTCCTGCTGTGCATACCCCCAGTAGCCCCCTGGTGCTCAGGCACCTGGGTACTAACCTATTTCCCACACTGAGCTCTCTCCTGCTGTGAATACCCCCCCCCCCCAGTAGCCCTCTGGTGCTCAGACACATGTGTACTAACTAATTGCCCACACTGAGCTCTCTTTCCTGCTGTGCATACTCCCCAGTAGCCCCCTGGTGCTCAGGCACCTGTGTACTATCCTATTGCCCACACTGAGTTCTCTCCTGCTGTGCATACCCCCCCCCAGTAGCCCCCTGGTGCTCAGTCACCTGTGTACCAACCTATTGCCCACACTGAGCTCTCTCCTGCTGTGCATACCCCCCAGTAGCCCCCTGGTACTCAGGCACCTGTGCACTAACCTATTGCCCACACTGAGCTCTCTCCTGCTGTGCATTCTTCCCAGTAGCCCCCTGGTGCTCAGGCACCTGTGTACTAACCTACTGCCCACACTGAGTTCTCTCCTGCTGTGCATTCTCCCCAGTAGCCCCCTGGTGCTCAGTCACCTGTGTACTAACCTATTGCCCACACTGAGTTCTCTCTCCTGCTGTGCATACCCCCCCAGTAGCCCCATGGTGCTCAGTCACCTGTGTACTAACCTAATGCCCACACTGAGCTATCTCCTGCTGTGCATACCCCCCTAGTAGCCCCCTGGTGCTCAGGCACTTGTGTACTAACCTATTGCCCACAATGAGCTCTCTCTCCTGCTGTGTATACCCCCAGTAGCCCCCTGGTGCTCAGTCACCTATGTACTAACGTATTGCCCACACTGAGCTCTCTCCTGCTGTGCATTCTCCCCAATAGCCCCCTGGTGCTCAGTCACCTGTGTACTAACTTATTGCCCACACTGAGCTCTCTCCTGCTGTGCATTCTCCCCAGTAGCCCCCTGGAGCTCAGTCGCCTGTGTACACTAAGCTCTCTCCTGCTTTGCATACTCCCCAGTAGCCCCCTGGTGCTCAGTCACCTGTGTACCCACCTATTGTCCACACTGAGCTCTCTTTCCTGCTGTGCATTCTCCCCAGTAGCCCCCTGGTGCTCAGTCACCTGTGTACCAACCTACTCTCCACACTGAGCTCTCTCCTGCTGTGCATACCCCACCAGTAGCCCCCTGGTGCTCAGTCACCTGTGTGCCAACCTATTGCCCACACTGAGCTTTCTCTCCTGCTGTGTATACCCCCCCAGTAGCCCCCTTGTGCCCAGTCACCTGTGTATCAACCTATTGCCCACACTGAGCTCTCTCCTGCTGTGATTACTCCCCAGTAGCCCCCTGGTGCTCAGTCACCTGTGTACCCACCTATTGTCCACACTGAGCTCTCTTTCCTGCTGTGCATTCTCCCCAGTAGCCCCCTGGTGCTCAGTCACCTGTGTACCAACCTACTGTCCACACTGAGCTCTCTCCTGCTGTGCATACCCCACCAGTAGCCCCCTGGTGCTCAGTCACCTGTGTGCCAACCTATTGCGCACACTGAGCTCTCTCCTGCTGTGTATACCCCCCAGGTGCTCAGTCACCTGTGTATCAACCTATTGCCCACACTGAGCTCTCTCCTGCTGTGATTACTCCCCAGTAGCCCCCTGGTGCTCAGTCACCTTTGTACCCACCTATTGTCCACACTGAGCTCTCTCTCCTGCTGTGCATTCTCCTCAGTAGCCCCCTGGTGCTCAGGCACCTGTGTATCCACCTATTGTCCACACTGAGCTCTCTCCTGCTGTGCATTCTCCCCAGTAGCCCCCTGGTGCTCAGTCACCTGTGTGCCAACCTATTGCCCACACTGACCTCTCTCCTGCTGTGTATACCCCCCAGTAGCCCCCTGGTGCTCAGTCACCTGTGTATCAACCTATTGCCCACACTGAGCTCTCTCCTGCTGTGCATACCCCCCAGTAGTCCCCTGGTTCTCAGGCACCTGTGTAACCACCTATTGCCCACACTGAGCTCTCTCCTGCTGTGCATACCCCCCCAGTAGCCCCCTGGTGCTCAGTCACCTGTGTACCAACCTACTGCCCACACTGAGCTCTCTCCTGCTGTGCATACCCCACCAGTAGCCCCCTGGTGCTCAGGCACCTGTGTGCCAACCTATTGCCCACACTGAGCTCTCTCCTGCTGTGCATACCCCCAGTAGCCCCCTGTTGCTCAGTCACCTGTGTAACCACCTACTGCCCACACTGAGCTCTCTCCTGCTGTGCATATCTCCCCAGTAGCCCCCTGGTGCTCAGTCACCTGTGTACCCACCTACTGCCCACACTGAGCTCTCTCCTGCTGTGCATACCCCCAGTAGCCCCCTGGTTCTCAGGCACCTGTGTACCCACCTACTGCCCACACTGAGCTCTCTTCTGCTGTGCATACCCCCAGTAGCCCCCTGGTGCTCAGTCACCTGTGTACCCACCTACTGCCCACACTGAGCTCTCTCCTGCTGTGCATACCCCCAGTAGCCCCCTGGTTCTCAGGCACCTGTGTACCCACCTACTGCCCACACTGAGCTCTCTCCTGCTGTGCATACCCCCAGTAGCCCCCTGGTGCTCAGTCACCTGTGTACCCACCTACTGCCCACACTGAGCTCTCTCCTGCTGTGCATATCTCCCCAGTAGCCCCCTGGTGCTCAGTCACCTGTGTACCCACCTACTGCCCACACTGAGCTCTCTCCTGCTGTGCATACCCCCAGTAGCCCCCTGGTTCTCAGGCACCTGTGTACCCACCTACTGCCCACACTGAGCTCTCTCCTGCTGTGCATACCCCCAGTAGCCCCCTGATGCTCAGTCACCTGTGTACCCACCTACTGCCCACACTGAGCTCTCTCCTGCTGTGCATACCCCCAGTAGCCCCCTGGTTCTCAGGCACCTGTGTACCCACCTACTGCCCACACTGAGCTCTCTCCTGCTGTGCATACCCCCAGTAGCCCCCTGGTGCTCAGTCACCTGTGTACCCACCTACTGCCCACACTGAGCTCTCTCCTGCTGTGCATACCCCCAGTAGCCCCCTGGTTCTCAGGTACCTGTGTACCCACCTATTGCCCACACTGAGCTCTCTCCTGCTGTGCATACCCCCCAGTAGCCCCCTGTTGCTCAGTCACCTGTGTACCCACCTACTGCCCACACTGAGCTCTCTCCTGCTGTGCATACCCCCAGTAGCCCCCTGGTGCTCAGTCACCTGTGTACCCACCTACTGCCCACACTGAGCTCTCTCCTGCTGTGCATACCCCCAGTAGCCCCCTGGTTCTCAGGCACCTGTGTACCCACCTACTGCCCACACTGAGCTCTCTCCTGCTGTGCATACCCCCAGTAGCCCCCTGGTTCTCAGGCACCTGTGTACCCACCTACTGCCCACACTGAGCTCTCTCCTGCTGTGCATACCCCCAGTAGCCCCCTGGTTCTCAGGC
This sequence comes from Ranitomeya imitator, assembly GCF_032444005.1. NCBI lineage: Eukaryota > Metazoa > Chordata > Amphibia > Anura > Dendrobatidae > Ranitomeya > Ranitomeya imitator. The sequence goes on along the minus strand of NC_091285.1, from coordinate 351,315,173 downwards.
ACCTGTGTACCCACCTACTGCCCACACTGAGCTCTCTCCTGCTGTGCATACCCCCAGTAGCCCCCTGGTGCTCAGTCACCTGTGTACCCACCTACTGCCCACACTGAGCTCTCTCCTGCTGTGCATACCCCCAGTAGCCCCCTGGTTCTCAGGCACCTGTGTACCCACCTACTGCCCACACTGAGCTCTCTCCTGCTGTGCATACCCCCAGTAGCCCCCTGGTTCTCAGGCACCTGTGTACCCACCTACTGCCCACACTGAGCTCTCTCCTGCTGTGCATACCCCCAGTAGCCCCCTGGTTCTCAGGCACCTGTGTACCCACCTACTGCCCACACTGAGCTCTCTCCTGCTGTGCATACCCCCCAGTAGCCCCCTGGTTCTCAGGTACCTGTGTACCCACCTACTGCCCACACTGAGCTCTCTTCTGCTGTGCATACCCCCAGTAGCCCCCTGGTGCTCAGTCACCTGTGTACCCACCTACTGCCCACACTGAGCTCTCTCCTGCTGTGCATACCCCCCAGTAGCCCCCTGGTTCTCAGGTACCTGTGTACCCACCTACTGCCCACACTGAGCTCTCTTCTGCTGTGCATACCCCCAGTAGCCCCCTGTTGCTCAGGCACCTGTGTACCCACCTACTGCCCACACTGAGCTCTCTCCTGCTGTGCATACCCCCCAGTAGCCCCCTGTTGCTCAGGCACCTGTGTACCCACCTACTGCCGACACTGAGCTCTCTTCTGCTGTGCATACCCCCAGTAGCCCCCTGGTGCTCAGTCACCTGTGTACCCACCTACTGCCCACACTGAGCTCTCTCCTGCTGTGCATACCCCCCAGTAGCCCCCTGGTTCTCAGGTACCTGTGTACCCACCTACTGCCCACACTGAGCTCTCTCCTGCTGTGCATACCCCCCAGTAGCCCCCTGGTTCTCAGGTACCTGTGTACCCACCTACTGCCCACACTGAGCTCTCTCCTGCTGTGCATACCCCCCAGTAGCCCCCTGGTTCTCAGGCACCTGTGTACCCACCTACTGCCCACAGTGAGCTCTCTCCTGCTGTGCATACCCCCCAGTAGCCCCCTGGTTCTCAGGCACCTGTGTACCCACCTATTGCCCACACTGAGCTCTCTCCTGCTGTGCATACCCCCCAGTAGCCCCCTGGTTCTCAGGCACCTGTGTACCCACCTACTGCCCACACTGAGCTCTCTCCTGCTGTGCATACCCCCAGTAGCCCCCTGGTTCTCAGGCACCTGTGTACCCACCTACTGCCCACAGTGAGCTCTCTCCTGCTGTGCATACCCCCCAGTAGCCCCCTGGCTCTCAGGCACCTGTGTACCCACCTACTGCCCACACTGAGCTCTCTCCTGCTGTGCATACCCCCAGTAGCCCCCTGGTTCTCAGGCACCTGTGTACCCACCTACTGCCCACAGTGAGCTCTCTCCTGCTGTGCATACCCCCCAGTAGCCCCCTGGTTCTCAGGCACCTGTGTACCCACCTACTGCCCACACTGAGCTCTCTCCTGCTGTGCATACCCCCAGTAGCCCCCTGGTTCTCAGGTACCTGTGTACCCACCTACTGCCCACACTGAGCTCTCTCCTGCTGTGCATACCCCCAGTAGCCCCCTGGTTCTCAGGCACCTGTGTACCCACCTATTGCCCACACTGAGCTCTCTCCTGCTGTGCATACCCCCCAGTAGCCCCCTGGTTCTCAGGCACCTGTGTACCCACCTACTGCCCACACTGAGCTCTCTCCTGCTGTGCATACCCCCAGTAGCCCCCTGGTTCTCAGGCACCTGTGTACCCACCTACTGCCCACAGTGAGCTCTCTCCTGCTGTGCATACCCCCCAGTAGCCCCCTGGCTCTCAGGCACCTGTGTACCCACCTACTGCCCACACTGAGCTCTCTCCTGCTGTGCATACCCCCAGTAGCCCCCTGGTTCTCAGGCACCTGTGTACCCACCTACTGCCCACAGTGAGCTCTCTCCTGCTGTGCATACCCCCCAGTAGCCCCCTGGTTCTCAGGCACCTGTGTACCCACCTACTGCCCACACTGAGCTCTCTCCTGCTGTGCATACCCCCAGTAGCCCCCTGGTTCTCAGGTACCTGTGTACCCACCTACTGCCCACACTGAGCTCTCTCCTGCTGTGCATACCCCCCAGTAGCCCCCTGGTTCTCAGGCACCTGTGTACCCACCTACTGCCCACACTGAGCTCTCTCCTGCTGTGCATACCCCCAGTAGCCCCCTGGTTCTCAGGCACCTGTGTACCCACCTACTGCCCACAGTGAGCTCTCTCCTGCTGTGCATACCCCCCAGTAGCCCCCTGGTTCTCAGGCACCTGTGTACCCACCTACTGCCCACACTGAGCTCTCTCCTGCTGTGCATACCCCCAGTAGCCCCCTGGTTCTCAGGCACCTGTGTACCCACCTATTGCCCACATTGAGCTCTCTCCTGCTGTGCATACCCCCCAGTAGCCCCCTGGTTCTCAGGCACCTGTGTACCCACCTACTGCCCACACTGAGCTCTCTCCTGCTGTGCATACCCCCCAGTAGCCCCCTGTTGCTCAGGCACCTGTGTACCCACCTATTGCCCACACTGAGCTCTCTCCTGCTGTGCATACCCCCCAGTAGCCCCCTGTTGTGTGGCAGGGGGCCGCCAGGTGGAAGTTACAGGCAGCTACAGCTGGAAGCCCTGTGAGAAAGGGGCGGTGCCGGTTGGCAGTTGAGTGGGAGGAGCCACTGGGAATTACTGTGGAAACGTCTATGGTACGCCACGTCATTTCTACACGATGTGACGTCACGTTTGCCGTACACAGGGACGCTTGTCTTTAGGACAGCTCTGTGACGTCACCGGCATAAGCCCTACAGTCTTCAGCACGAGCTGTCGCGGTCGGAGACTGTGCTGATGACGTCACGGGGCGGGTCGCAGGGCGCGCAGCAGGGGGCGCCGCTGTGTGTCTGAGCGCTCCGTCCTCTCCCCCCGGTGGCTCCGCCTCCGTCTCCCGGCTTTCAGCACACTGACGATGTCCCGGGGCTCTCTGAGGTGGCGTTAGATGGCAGCGGCTGCGGGTGACAAGCGCGACCTGTGACCGTCCCCTCAGCGCGTCATGTCGGCCACGCAGGATGAAAGCTCGGTGCGGGTCGCCCTCCGGTACGTGTGTGGGGTTGTGCGCATGGAGCGGTGACCTCTCTGCTGTACGCGGGCTGCACCTGTGCTGGGAGCCGGGGCTGGGTGCAGGATGAGCGGCCACCTGAGCAGGCCGGCGTGTCCCCGAGCTGCGGCCCCTCCGTGCTGTGCACCTGTCGGGCCCACACTGAGCAAACGGCGGGTGTGCGGCCCCTGGCAGCCTGCACCTGTCCGGGGCCCATTCATTAGTGTGTGGAGCCTGTCAGGGGCCGGGGCAAACAAAGCCCACTGCATACATGTGATATGTGCCGGCTATACTGGTCACCAGTGTGCCTCCACTCCAGTGCTATCTACGCCTGTCCTCACTGGTGTGGCGGCTATACTGGTCATCAGTGTGCCCCCAGTGCCATCTATGCCTGTCCTCACTGGTGTGGCGGCTATACTGGTCATCAGTGTGCCCCCAGTGCCATCTATGCCTGTCCTCACTGGTGTGGCGGCTATACTGGTCATCAGTGTGCCCCCAGTGCCATCTATGCCTGTCCTCACTGGTGTGGCGGCTATACTGGTCATCAGTGTGCCCCCAGTGCCATCTATGCCTGTCCTCACTGGTGTGCCAGCTATATTGGTCATCAGTGTGCCCCCAGTGCCATCTATGCCTGTCCTCACTGGTGTGGCGGCTATACTGGTCATCAGTGTGCCCCCAGTGCCATCTATGCCTGTCCTCACTGGTGTGGCGGCTATACTGGTCATCAGTGTGCCCCCAGTGCCATCTATGCCTGTCCTCACTGGTGTGCCAGCTATATTGGTCATCAGTGTGCCCCCAGTGCCATCTATGCCTGTCCTCACTGGTGTGGCGGCTATACTGGTCATCAGTGTGCCCCCCAGTGCCATCTATGCCTGTCCTCACTGGTGTGCCAGCTATATTGGTCATCAGTGTGCCCCCAGTGCCATCTATGCCTGTCCTCACTGGTGTGGCGGCTATACTGGTCATCAGTGTGCCCCCAGTGCCATCTATGCCTGTCCTCACTGGTGTGCCATCTATATTGGTCATCAGTGTGCCCCCAGTGCCATCTATGCCTGTCCTCACTGGTGTGCCAGCTATACTGGTCACCAGTGTGCCTCCACTCCAGTGCTATCTACGCCTGTCCTCACTGGTGTGGCGGCTATACTGGTCATCAGTGTGCCCCCAGTGCCATCTATGCCTGTCCTCACTGGTGTGGCGGCTATACTGGTCATCAGTGTGCCCCCAGTGCCATCTATGCCTGTCCTCACTGGTGTGGCGGCTATACTGGTCATCAGTGTGCCCCCAGTGCCATCTATGCCTGTCCTCACTGGTGTGGCGGCTATACTGGTCATCAGTGTGCCCCCAGTGCCATCTATGCCTGTCCTCACTGGTGTGCCAGCTATACTGGTCACCAGTGTGCCTCCACTCCAGTGCTATCTACGCCTGTCCTCACTGGTGTGGCGGCTATACTGGTCATCAGTGTGCCCCCAGTGCCATCTATGCCTGTCCTCACTGGTGTGGCGGCTATACTGGTCATCAGTGTGCCCCCAGTGCCATCTATGCCTGTCCTCACTGGTGTGGCGGCTATACTGGTCATCAGTGTGCCCCCAGTGCCATCTATGCCTGTCCTCACTGGTGTGCCAGCTATATTGGTCATCAGTGTGCCCCCAGTGCCATCTATGCCTGTCCTCACTGGTGTGGCGGCTATACTGGTCATCAGTGTGCCCCCAGTGCCATCTATGCCTGTCCTCACTGGTGTGCCAGCTATATTGGTCATCAGTGTGCCCCCAGTGCCATCTATGCCTGTCCTCACTGGTGTGGCGGCTATACTGGTCATCAGTGTGCCCCCCAGTGCCATCTATGCCTGTCCTCACTGGTGTGGCGGCTATACTGGTCATCAGTGTGCCCCCAGTGCCTTCTATGCCTGTCCTCACTGGTGTACCAGCTATACTGGTCATCAGTGTGCCCCCAGTGCCATCTATGCCTGTCCTCACTGGTGTGCCATCTATATTGGTCATCAGTGTGCCCCCAGTGCCATCTATGCCTGTCCTCACTGGTGTGCCAGCTATACTGGTCACCAGTGTGCCTCCACTCCAGTGCTATCTACGCCTGTCCTCACTGGTGTGGCGGCTATACTGGTCATCAGTGTGCCCCCAGTGCCATCTATGCCTGTCCTCACTGGTGTGGCGGCTATACTGGTCATCAGTGTGCCCCCAGTGCCATCTATGCCTGTCCTCACTGGTGTGGCGGCTATACTGGTCATCAGTGTGCCCCCAGTGCCATCTATGCCTGTCCTCACTGGTGTGGCGGCTATACTGGTCATCAGTGTGCCCCCAGTGCCATCTATGCCTGTCCTCACTGGTGTGCCAGCTATATTGGTCATCAGTGTGCCCCCAGTGCCATCTATGCCTGTCCTCACTGGTGTGGCGGCTATACTGGTCATCAGTGTGCCCCCAGTGCCATCTATGCCTGTCCTCACTGGTGTGGCGGCTATACTGGTCATCAGTGTGCCCCCAGTGCCATCTATGCCTGTCCTCACTGGTGTGCCAGCTATATTGGTCATCAGTGTGCCCCCAGTGCCATCTATGCCTGTCCTCACTGGTGTGGCGGCTATACTGGTCATCAGTGTGCCCCCCAGTGCCATCTATGCCTGTCCTCACTGGTGTGCCAGCTATATTGGTCATCAGTGTGCCCCCAGTGCCATCTATGCCTGTCCTCACTGGTGTGGCGGCTATACTGGTCATCAGTGTGCCCCCAGTGCCATCTATGCCTGTCCTCACTGGTGTGCCATCTATATTGGTCATCAGTGTGCCCCCAGTGCCATCTATGCCTGTCCTCACTGGTGTGCCAGCTATACTGGTCACCAGTGTGCCTCCACTCCAGTGCTATCTACGCCTGTCCTCACTGGTGTGGCGGCTATACTGGTCATCAGTGTGCCCCCAGTGCCATCTATGCCTGTCCTCACTGGTGTGGCGGCTATACTGGTCATCAGTGTGCCCCCAGTGCCATCTATGCCTGTCCTCACTGGTGTGGCGGCTATACTGGTCATCAGTGTGCCCCCAGTGCCATCTATGCCTGTCCTCACTGGTGTGGCGGCTATACTGGTCATCAGTGTGCCCCCAGTGCCATCTATGCCTGTCCTCACTGGTGTGCCAGCTATATTGGTCATCAGTGTGCCCCCAGTGCCATCTATGCCTGTCCTCACTGGTGTGGCGGCTATACTGGTCATCAGTGTGCCCCCAGTGCCATCTATGCCTGTCCTCACTGGTGTGGCGGCTATACTGGTCATCAGTGTGCCCCCAGTGCCATCTATGCCTGTCCTCACTGGTGTGCCAGCTATATTGGTCATCAGTGTGCCCCCAGTGCCATCTATGCCTGTCCTCACTGGTGTGGCGGCTATACTGGTCATCAGTGTGCCCCCCAGTGCCATCTATGCCTGTCCTCACTGGTGTGGCGGCTATACTGGTCATCAGTGTGCCCCCAGTGCCTTCTATGCCTGTCCTCACTGGTGTACCAGCTATACTGGTCATCAGTGTGCCCCCAGTGCCATCTATGCCTGTCCTCACTGGTGTGCCATCTATATTGGTCATCAGTGTGCCCCCAGTGCCATCTATGCCTGTCCTCACTGGTGTGCCAGCTATACTGGTCACCAGTGTGCCTCCACTCCAGTGCTATCTACGCCTGTCCTCACTGGTGTGGCGGCTATACTGGTCATCAGTGTGCCCCCAGTGCCATCTATGCCTGTCCTCACTGGTGTGGCGGCTATACTGGTCATCAGTGTGCCCCCAGTGCCATCTATGCCTGTCCTCACTGGTGTGGCGGCTATACTGGTCATCAGTGTGCCCCCAGTGCCATCTATGCCTGTCCTCACTGGTGTGCCGGCTATACTGGTCATCAGTGTGCCCCCAGTGCCATCTATGCCTGTCCTCACTGGTGTGGCGGCTATACTGGTCATCAGTGTGCCCCCAGTGCCATCTATGCCTGTCCTCACTGGTGTGGCGGCTATACTGGTCATCAGTGTGCCCCCAGTGCCATCTATGCCTGTCCTCACTGGTGTGCCGGCTATACTGGTCATCAGTGTGCCCCCAGTGCCATCTATGCCTGTCCTCACTGGTGTGGCGGCTATACTGGTCATCAGTGTGCCCCCCAGTGCCATCTATGCCTGTCCTCACTGGTGTGGCGGCTATACTGGTCATCAGTGTGCCCCCAGTGCCTTCTATGCCTGTCCTCACTGGTGTACCAGCTATACTGGTCATCAGTGTGCCCCCAGTGCCATCTATGCCTGTCCTCACTGGTGTGCCAGCTATATTGGTCATCAGTGTGCCCCCAGTGCCATCTATGCCTGTCCTCACTGGTGTGGCGGCTATACTGGTCATCAGTGTGCCCCCAGTGCCATCTATGCCTGTCCTCACTGGTGTGCCAGCTATATTGGTCATCAGTGTGCCCCCAGTGCCATCTATGCCTGTCCTCACTGGTGTGGCGGCTATACTGGTCATCAGTGTGCCCCCAGTGCCATCTATGCCTGTCCTCACTGGTGTGGCGGCTATACTGGTCATCAGTGTGCCCCCAGAGCCATCTACACCTGTCCTCACTGGTGTGCCAGCTATACTGGTCATCAGTGTGCCCCCAGTGCCATCTATGCCTGTCCTCACTGGTGTGGCGGCTATACTGGTCATCATTGTGCCCCCTGTGCCATCTATGCCTGTCCTCACTGGTGTACCAGCTATACTGGTCATCAGTGTGCCCCCAGTGCCATCTATGCCTGTCCTCACTGGTGTGCCAGCTATACTGGTCATCAGTGTGCCCCCAGTGCCATCTATGCCTGTCCTCACTGGTGTGCCAGCTATACTGGTCATCAGTGTGCCCCCAGTGCCATCTATGCCTGTCCTCACTGGTGTGCCAGCTATACTGGTCATCAGTGTGCCCCCAGTGCCATCTATGCCTGTCCTCACTGGTGTACCAGCTATACTGGTCATCAGTGTGCCCCCAGTGCCCTCTACGCCTGTCCTCACCTATGTGCCATCTATACTTGTCATCAGTGTGCCTCCTGTGCCATCTACATCTGTGCTGTTGTATAGTTATGGGCAGATGTCACCTCATTAACACATCTGTAAAATGCATTGTTTTCCTGACCCAGTGCAAAACCTCTCACCTATAGATTTTCAATTGGAGACAGGTCTAGGTTCTGGTGGGCCATTCCAAAACTTTGACCTTCTGGTGAAGTGATTATATTGTTAATTTGTTTATTTAGTGTGATTGTTGTGCTAAAAAGTGAAATTCCTCTTAATCTTTAGCTTTTTGACTGAGGTCTTAAGGTTTTTTGCAAAATTTACTATTTGGAACTGTTTATAATTCCCTCCACTAATACCCCAGTTTCAGCTGCTAAAAACAACCCCAAAGCATAATGCTGCCTCCACCATGCTTCACTGTGGGTATGGTGTTCATTTGGTGATGCGTTGCATTGGCTTTGCACCAAACATACTTTTTTTGAAATTGTTACCATAAAGTAAAATTTTGGTTTCATAAGACCATAACAAATGTTCCCACATTGGATGTTTTCCTTTGTAAGAAAATGCTTCCGTCCCCCTAGCCCACAGGCCAGACATCTGAAGACCACGGGAGATTCTTGTCACATGCAGTAAGCAACCAGTACTTGTCAGAAATTCCTGCAGCTCCTTTAATTTTATTTTAAATCTTTTTATTAATTAGAAAAAATCAAAAACCAAACGAATAAGACAGTACACATAATAACTGAATACGTCATATGTGATTGTATAACATGACAGTAAACACACATTCGTCTGATATTAAGCGTCCCACTCCCAATCAGGATATAGGGTTCTCCCCTGCAGCTCCTTTTATGTTGCTGTAGGGCTCTCAACAGGCTCCTAGAACTATTTTCTTGTTTTCTCATCATTTTTTTTAGGGAAGTCCTGTTCTCGGTAATGTAGCCGTTGTGCCAAATTTAAGCCACTTGTTTAGGACCATCTTCACAGCGTACCATGGTATATCTAATACCTTGAAACTTTTTTTGTAAAAAGTTTCAACAATATGATCCATTTGCTGTGTTGGAAGCTGTTTACAGACCATGACTTTTGCTGTAAAATGCAAGTAGGAAGAATCCTACTACAACAGCTAAACTTAATATGGGGTTACTTGTAGTCTCTTTATGGCAGCTGTGTACTGACTACTATTTACCAGGAGTTGAAAAGCGATTGGCTAACTCTGAACACAACTTCATCGCCAATTATAAGAGGTTGTTCACATTTAGGCAACCACATTATTTTATTATGGATTTGTATAGATAATGGGTGTCATTAAAGGTGGAAAAAGTGTTGAAATGATTCTTCTCGGTATGATATGTTTTTTTTTTTTACATGCCATAAACCTGGCATTCTGACAGGGGTGTGAATACTTTTTATATCCACTGTATACTGAGGCCTTCCCGCATCATGTCCTGTATGGGGTGTGTACTGTCTTATGTCAGAAACTTTGAATTCTCTTTTTTTGGGATTGAATAAGTTGTAATTTAGATATTTTGCCTATATTTCATGCTGAGTGCCTTAGGGCTATCTTGTGTAGGTGCCTGTCTAGTGCATACCATAGGCAGGTGAGCGCACAATCTCAGCTGTAACTGGAAAGGCCATGTTATGCACTTGGTGACCATATACTTTGGGTAGATTTATTATTATCCCTGGGGAGGAGTTGGCACTGTATAGGGTACAATGTGTATGACCGTATGCCATAAAGATCGCACTGTGACCAAGATGCCTTTAGGTTGCATTCACACATCCGCATAATGGCGTTGCTTTTTTTTTTTTTTTTGAGTACCCATTGAGCTGCACCCTCTCTTCTGAAAGACCAGATGTTGCTCCACTGGTTTAATTGACGGTTGAAAGGCAGCTGTTGTCTACGTGCGTTTTTTACATTTTTTTTCCTAGACCCATTTACTTTGCAGAATACCCTCGCCCATTTGACACGTGAAATGGCGCACAGACTGAAAATGGGTCACTAATCCTGTATGTGAAACTTGTATGTGTGGATAAAACCTCAGACAGTTTGTGGATGTCAAGGGTTAAAAGGGTGGGTGCCTGTCACTTGATTTCACCATGTAAACTGCATAGTTTGTAAAGTGAGCTCTTAGGCCTGGTGTACTCACTATGAAAATGCTCGTCAAAGTGACTGTGATCTGTGTTGATAGTTTTTGCACGTATTGGTTAAATAAGCTGTATCTGAATTTATAACACGCTCACACTGATGGCATAAGTGTACGATCTGTGTGGATTTCATCGCTGGAGTCCCCGTAATCACAAACAAGGGATTATGATGTTCTTCTTTGGCTTTTTTCGCTATGATGGCTGCATTTGTGTCTTGATGGAGGCTCGGCCAGGCTGGACGGGGCCGGAGGGATGTGGCTGTGAGAATAGTGCTGCGGCTCTTGTATGTAGTGGGAAGCCCTGATGGAGGGGAGTTGTGGCCAGTGTTCGTTCTTATACCCCGCTCCCCTTACAGGCCGCTCTTGTTTTATTTCAATCTGCCGTACGATCCCACAGAAATGGGCCTATTTTCTCTGCTAGTTTTGACCTTTCTGTGATACTGACAGCACGGTGCAGCATGGCACCATAGTGATGAGCACTGGGTGGTATGTCTTCACACTGCATTTCCTGATCTGCTTCCTGTGGTCTATAAACCAGTACACTGCAGTGAGTTGCCCAAGATGTCAGCGTCCTACGGAAATAGCATGCAAGCAGCCGCAGAGTGATAATAGCGATGTTAGATGTTCTCTTGCTCCACCTAAGATGGAGATTTCTCCAGAGAATGAAGAGTGTGAGCGTTCAGTGAATTCTTCCAGTGCCGGCTAGGTACAAGCTGTTAGGCAGTGTAGATGGCTGATGTACGGCCCGCTATCCCAGTGATGTGCAAGGTCTCGCTATACACCTGGGATAGCTTTGTGAGGACCTGATGTACAATAACTTTTGTGCTTCAGAGAACAGGTCACCGAGCACCGTATGGTCCTATAAAGCAGACAGTGCCTGCAGGGTAAATTATTGATGGATTCTCCGAGGACGAACCATTGCCCTCCTACAGGAAAATGCATTGTCACTGCAGATGACACTGAAATATTGATGAGAAGGTCTTAGTGGAGCAAGAACTTGGTTTTCTCTGGTACATGCCGTTATATTCAGCAGTTTTGTCCTCCGCAGGTCTGTTATTTTAGATTTAGGGGGTTTTATTTTTCAAATGATAGGCTATTGGCAAACGTGTTTAGTTAATTTTTGATATTTCCATCTAGTCAGTACTTGTCATTATGACAGTAACTAGTGCTTGTGGCTGTATAGTGATTGACACTGGAAGGCCTCAGTCAGACATCTGTTTTTCACCCACATGTTCTCTCTGTCACTTTCACAGAGCACATATCCATTATTTATGGAGCTTATTAGATGTCTGTGCTTTACATACTGTATGTCCGCAAACAAATGACCGAGACCGTCTGTTATTTTTATACGTGTCACGGATCAAAATTACTGATACAAGTTTATGGGTCCGTGAACGTCACAGGCAGCGCACACGTCATTATGGTTCTGTCAGCCATTAACATGGTAAAGGATACGAGAAGCTTTGCAATTAATTTATTTTTCCTATACGTGAAAATCACTGATAAAACACTGATGGTAAAAACTATCACGCTGATGGAACTCTGATCCAAAACGCCATTAATTTGCTCTCGCCAAATTAAAGGGACTCTGTCACCTGAATTTGGCGGGACTGGTTTTGGGTCATATGGGCGGAGTTTTCGGGTGTTTGATTCACCCTTTCCTTACCCGCTGGCTGCAATATTGGATTGAAGTTCATTCTCTGTCCTCCATAGTACACACCTGTGCAAAGCAATCTTGCCTTGTGCAGGCGTGTACTACAGAGGACAGAGCATGAACTTCAATCCAATATTGCAGCCAGCATGCAGCCAGCGGGTAAGGAAAGGGTGAATCAAACACCCGAAAACCCCGCCCCTATGGCTGAAGATTGTTCCCTCCAAATCCAGGTGTCAGGTTCCCTTTAAGAGTGAGATCTTAACCTGTTTGTCACAGGTTTTGCTGCCAATGTAACCTAGCTTATCATTAAGTAGTGCTGATCTTTAGAGGGTTAAAGTGTTGCCGCATGCTTATATTCTGTTCCATATACACTTTGTTATGGGTAAAATGCAGTCGGTCCACTCTTTAGAGCGAGCCCGGGAATGCTTGACAGACCCAGTCTTAACTAAAAGATGTTGTCGTGGGAGGTGCGGAATAGTACTTCAGCTAGGAGGTGTCAATGTGACACTCTGTATTAATTTTTAATAAATATCTGCAAATGCACTTTGTGGATTTGATGCCAGAAAAATCCTCTCCAATATGTTGTATGCCGTCATCCATACCTTTCATTATCTGATTAAACGTGATTTGGAAAGGAGCCTTTGTGGTTTCTAAGAAAGGTGTGGTCAGCAGCTTACAATTTATATTGTCAAAATAATAAAATATTTATTGCTCTGTGCCAATGTGTTTCCACTTATAGATGTGCACATCTGCAATATTTTGACTTTGCCAAGAAAGCTATGTATGCCTCAAACGACTCTAGGATTTTGCATACATGTAAGCCCCAGCATGACATGTACATAGGGGGCTTGTCCGGGTGTAAGGATTAAACAGAAGCCTCAGAATGGCATCTGCTACCTGTAGTTCCCTGGTTTTGAAGGTTATATACATTTACTGGATAGGGTTATGTCTGTGTAGACTACTATTCCATACTTTGTTTTTGTAGTTTGTTGGCTCTTGTTCTTATTAATGGAGTATTATGGACACACTTCATATGCACCTTGTCTGAGTCGAATAAATGATTTTGAATCAATGCTAAGTTGAAGAATCACAGTCATCCGTCTTATTTTATTAGTAAAGGCAGATGGTATGCAGAATGTATCGTGTTAACTATTACGATTGTCACTGATTTTGGGACCCTGTAAATGCATGAGATTTTAGAATAAACTGCAGATATTAGGTAATGTGAAAGTGCTCTCCATCTCTCGTTTTAGCACCTGATTGCTGTATCAGGCTCGTTTAGACAGTGTTTTGAGGAGGACCTTTCACCACGTTTTTCGTCTTGAACTGGACACACAATGGTGGCTACAGAGCAGAATAAAAAGTTTTAGTTTTGCCTCTCTGTTGTGGAGATATTGGCAATCAGGTAATTGGCACCTAATGAGTTATCACATAGTAGTCACTGGGGGGTGGCCAGGTGGGCGTGTACTTCTGCTTCCTGTATGAGGCTGACCAATCATAAGCAGGCAGCAGCATAGAAGTGCAGAATTACCTGTGATGTCCTCAGGGTCATATGACCTGAGTGTGCAGCCTAAATGAGCACTAAAGATCTTATGCAGCACAGATGTGTGGAAGTAATATTTCTACAGTGTCTTCACTCGGCATTACCGAATTCAGGCAGTCAGGGAATATGGAGATACATGCTGAAGGTTAGGCCAGATTCATGCTCAGTATTTTACCTCAGTATGTGCAAGCTAAAACCAGGAGTGGGTGATAAATCCAGAAGTGGTGACTAGGGTTGAGCGACCTTGACTTTTTTAGGGTCGAGCCGGGTTTCGCGAAACCCGACTATCTCAAAAGTCGAGTGAAATCGGCCGATTATGGCGAAAAGTCGAGGATCACACGAAACCCGATGCAAAGCCAATGGGATTATTATTATTATTTTTTTTTCTCTCTCTCTCTCTCTCTCTCTCTCTCTCTCTCTCTCTCTCTCTCTCTCTCTCTCTCTCTCCCCCCCCCCCCCGTCCGTCCCTGCTCTCTCTCTCCCCTCCGTCCGTCCCTGAACTGAAAAGCTCTCTCTCTCTCTCTCTCTCTCTCTCTCTCTCTCTCTCTCTCTCCAAATCGCTCCAGCGCACAAGCGACAACATGGCGATAGGCGTCCACGCCCCTAAGACCTATGTCATCACTCTGCCCACACCCCTTCATTGGCTGAAAAAAATGGCGCCAAGCGCGTCATACGAAACGCGACTTTGGCGCGAAAGTCGCGTACCGCATGGCCGACCCCACACAGGGGTCGGGTCGCGTTTCATGAAACCCGACTTTTCCAAAAGTCGGCGACTTTTGAAAATGAACGATCCGTTTCGCTCAACCCTAGTGACTAGGGTTGAGCGAATAGCTTTGGATAACTCCTTATCCAAATAGCTATAGCGCTTACTGAATAGCTGCATCAATAACCTGGATACCTGGAGCGCTCCCGATAATCAGCCGTTCAGCACGCGGCTGTATGTGTCACAGCACATGCATGGAGAGCCCAACAAACATGTCACACAGCCACGACACATAAGGACTTATCCAAAGCTATTCGCTCATCCCTAGTGGTGACGTGTTTCTGTTATACTTTTCCTCTGATTGTTCCACTCCTGGTTTTGGCTTACACATACTGAGGTAAAATACTGACCAAATACTGAACGTGTGAACATAGCCTTAGGAAAATCATGACAAACTGGGCAGATCTGATTATATATAAAGTGTTTGGCTAAATGTGTATATTGCTTTCTGCGGCTTTCTTACCCATTGGGGCATGGGTTTCTGCCCGACAGGCGGATTATTAAGGCTTCGTTGGGACGGGTTGATGCATAGTTACAGGAGGTACACAATCTGTTTTCTCAGTATGGCGTGTGTTCAGCATGCTAAATGCCCAAAGTACTTGATAATCTTTCCTACAGTCTTGCAGGGCTAGAATAGGAGCTTTCATGGCTGGGGTCAGCACTTTTAGGTAAGTCATTAAAATTCTTAACACTTCTATAGTGTTGTCCATAGCAGCCCCTAATGAACTGTGGAGATGAAAGTATATATCTGATAGATTGCACCAGCATTTTTATTCCGTGAGATGTATATTGATTGTGTCTTAAATGTCTACTTAGATTCACTTTGATGATATGTGCATTAAAGGGAAACACCTTTGTCCTGTAAAGGGCTTGTCGGTTTAAAAAACACACACACAAAACCAATGATAGGAAATGCTGTCACATCTAAAAATTCATGATTTACCTGCAGATATAGTGGTAATCTGCAGATGAATATCAATTAACCATGTTTTGTTACTGGAAACGCAGCCACTGGTTTCCAGTCATCAGGGCGATGGAGGGGGTGTCACCGTACGGCACTTTGACTGCGTGTATATGGTAGGCTATCATTCAATGTGCAGGGGGAGTGATCACATTGTATTCACTGTGTACTGAGTGATGACTGGAATATAACTTGTATATCACTTCATTTTCTCCCTATAGCCGTTTTTCCAGTAACACAGCTAAACATGGTTAAAATGCTATAACTGTAGGAAAAAAAGACATGGTCCTCACATCCGAAAACGATATAGTGGTCTAATGCTGCTAGAAGCCCACTGCCAGATCACGGTGAACCATTCGGTCCCTAATGTAAAAGATGCAGCGTCATTCAGCTACCACTCCGGAGCCACAGCGCACCAGCAGTGGGAGTGACCCGGCAAGGCAGAGCCCCCATGGCTCCAGACCACCCCACTGCATTGGCACACTATCACAGCAGCAATGGCCACTACAGAATATTAAACAAAGAACCTCATGTTCAATTTTGTAAATTTTGCCTAGTGGTATAAGATCAATGTATGATTTTTGGATGTGCATTAAGAAATGTAGCAAAAACGCAACTTGTACTCATAGCCTTAGGAGCAAAAGGGCATTTATTGTGTTTTTTATTTATTTTTTTAAAGACATCCTGGTTTAAAAAGTTTGTTTCCATCTGGGACATTTATGGCATGTTGTCAAAACCCACACTGGCAGGGTTAGGAGGAGGCAGTGCATTCATGGTTCTCTCTAAAT
Source organism: Ranitomeya imitator (assembly GCF_032444005.1). Taxonomy (NCBI): domain Eukaryota; kingdom Metazoa; phylum Chordata; class Amphibia; order Anura; family Dendrobatidae; genus Ranitomeya; species Ranitomeya imitator. The sequence continues at coordinate 351,299,189 of NC_091285.1, read as the reverse complement.
TGTATGATTCTTCTGCAATATTCAGGGACTACCCCTTTAAAGCTGTCTTTGTCACCCGTTGCTACTTCTGTGACATTTTAGTTTACTGGTCGTCTCTATTGATTGAGCCTTAAGTATAGCGATGCTGAAATAAGTGTGTACCTTTTACACATATTTGAAAAGTGCAAGGATTTTTTATCCACATGCTAAATAAAAAATAAAGTAATCGCCTAAAGATAAATTTATTTCTGCCAAATAAGTCAAAGAAATTGATAAAATGTGAAAGAATATATTGGTAAACACCACTACAGCATTCCTACACGTCCTGCTTGTAACAAGCAGCATTTAGAGCTGTATTTTCATAGTGCCGTGCTTTATAAATATACCTTTATATGCAAGTTATACATATGTAATGAGTGCTCGAGGAGATATTTATATAGCGTGCAATTGTGGCTTTTGATTCATTGTAACCACATCACAAAAACCTACTCCCACGATGCCATCCATGCCTCTTTGTCCGTCATACTTGCGGGCCTTCTCTGTCAGTCTTCTTTGCGGTATTGTTGTGATGCTTGGTAGCTTGATGAAATGAAGCCATGGATGGGATAAGACTTCATTGAAGTGGATTTTTTTAATCAATATCTATGTGCAGTCACATTCTAACACCCATGCATCAGCGTGCTATGACAGGCCCGTTGTCAGTCCTTCTAATGATCTCAATACAAAGTTCATCTCCATCAAAAACCCAAAGTTGGGCGTGCTCAAGTATTTCTTGCCACTCATTTGCGGGAAGTTCTGTAGATTGAAGTCATGTGCATGCATGTCGGAGTAGGAGGATTTGTCAACTTGTTAAGCACCTGTTGTACTAAAAAAGAATTGACCCATAAATCTGTTTCTATAGAAATCAGTGGACACTGTGCTAGGTTATGAATTCATGTGGTGCTATGATGTGTAAATGCATACTGAGGATGGCACACTGTTAGATTTTTCTTGTGGGCATTTTGAGATCTTTTTATTTTGTGCTTTTTTTTCTGTTTCTTAGGGTTTTATTTTTTGCTTTTTTCTGTTTATTAGGGTGTTGACGAGAAGACTCGCTGACATCAGTTGAGTAATGAAATGTGTACTTGTGAGCTATTAGATACATGTGAGCTATAAAACCCATCAGGAGAGGGTGGTAGAGAAATGTGAAGTAGGTAATGTTTTTTCTTCTGGCAACTGTACGTCTTCAGAGGCTTCCGGTTTATTCTTTAGAGATCAATGATCTCATTGTGGGCTCTCGTCATCTCTCCATTTACCTTTCAAGAGCAGAACAGTGTTTCAGGCTTCTTTTACACTTACCGTGATTTTAGCAGCCCGATCTTGCGGATTGCCGTTTTTCTGGAATAGAATAGTAGGGAAAAAGTAGGGACCAAAAAAAACCGGTGATCCGCAAAAACGAACTTACGTTGTTTTTGCGGCCCCATTGATTTTCAATGGGGCCTGTGTCCGTAAGCCGTGAAATATATCGAGCAGGCTCAACACTTTTTCATGGCCGTAAATATGGCCCATACGGCGCTCCTACGAATTTTTGCGGCCTGTTTTTGCGGCCCCGTAGAAATGCATTGGGACTGCATAAACACGGCAAGTATAAAACCAGCCTTAAAATAAAACCTGAGTGAATAATCCTTAAAGCTGATGGTCCCATGGGCGCTACTGATTCACTGAAATAATGAGATTCTTACTGTTTATTTTGTGGACATTTCTGTCTTCACTGAAACATACAAGCAAGGTATTGTCACCATTTCTCACAAATTGGTGTATGTGCCCAGAGTCAGGAACTGCTGCTGGTTGGACGCCGAGTATTTATGCAGCGTTAAACCTGCAGCGTCCAGATGTTACAGCATAGTGGATGGGATTCTTAGAAATCTCAAGTCCACTATGCGTGCACCGACGCTTGCGGATCACCCACGGAGATGAACATGTGGCGCGTATTTCAAGACCGCAATTTTTCTTGCGGTCAATAGAAATGTATTGAATGCAGTAAATCCACACGTTCAGTGAACACATGCCGATTTACCTGCGTTCAATAGAAGGCACTTTGGATGCAGTGAACATGTGCTGCTAGATCCACACCGTGGGCACCCGGCCTATTGCTTTTGATTTTCTGTTTTCTAAATAATTGAAACAATGAATGTTTAGCATAACAAACACTGTGATTGTGAGTGTATAAAACAATTATTGCTGGTGACAGTAATGTTTCCAATAATCACTTTTTGTGGAATATACTTGCTTTTATCTACATTGAGTATGTGGAATGCCGTACACATTTATACACATGCATTATAATAATTATGCCCCTTAACAGCTGTGTGGACACTCTTTGTTGGTATCGTGTAGTAACCTTCCTTTATTGCTCAACTTTTTATAGTACCGTAACCTTAATTACTACACCATTTATTTGGCAAAGGAAACGTCATTTCACCAAGGCCACATTCACACTACTGTTGTAATTTCCTGGTGAATTGTGGACATTAGCTTTTGCAGCTAATTTTCAAATTGGCACATAAGATAATCAGAAACCTTACTCCAGGCATGGACTTCAGTGCAGTGTCGGACTGGGGTGCCAAATGCCCACCACTAGTATCAGCTCCAGGCCCCCACGTTTCCACTACATACAAATGTGACATTATCCTCATTCACAAATTTGTATAGCAGTGATCTGGGTAGATTGTGAAATGAATAAAGATGTTGCCTTTGTCTGTACATAGTGATTCAAGTATACTGTGCCAAGTATAGTAGCCGCCGGATGCGACACGGAGGGTTTGAGGGAGGCAGGCATGACACTGGCAGGGAGGAAGTGACGGATGGGTGGAATTGGGAAGAAAGCAGGGAGGGGGGGGAACGGGCACTGGGGGGGCGGGGTGGACGAGAAGTGGGCCAGGGGGGCAGATAGGAAGTGATATCGGTGGTGGCGGGGGGGTGTTGAGTAACAAAAAGAATGCGGCGAGGGCAATTTCCCTCTTTGACCAAAGGACGTCCGGACAACAAGTCACTGCAGCTGGATGTCATGGGCCAGATTTGTCCCTTGGGCTTTGAGTTTGACACGTGGTCTGAAACATCTAGATAAGCTAATTTTACAAGGAAACATAACAAAAAAACTTAAGGCAGTTTAGGTAGTGTCACAAATCAAATAGATAATAAGGTGCAAATACTAAAGCCACTAAAAATGAGCAAACTACTCTAGTAAATTGGAGCAATGATGAATTGGGGCCTAAGATTTGTAGTTTTACAATTTCTATAGAGTCACAGCTTGATTACCAACGGAGTATGAGATATAGAGTTATAAAATAGTCAAAATGACTCAACCCCCACTGTACACTTGGTTTATTAACAAATTTTACAATGTTTTAGCTGTTTGCAATGAACCAAAATGATAAATATTATATGTGCCCATTGTTCTTAAAGTATATGTTTGAATAAAAAAATTTGACTTTTAATATATTGTTGTGTATTATTTTGTTCCTGGTACACTCTTTTTTTTGGTTATTTAAGTTGCAATAAACCAGACAGAAACTAACCCCTTCACGACCTTTGACATTCCATACGTCGTAGTTGGGAAGGGGTTCTTGACTTGTGACATATGGGCAAGCCGGGAGCTGTGCTTAAGTTAAAGCCGGAACCCCGCTGTCACTGCCTTTAGCCGTGCCCGTACCAACTTGGGCATTTTAACCCCCTAAATGCTGCGTATTGTAAGAGGGAGGAGGCTCCCTCTCCCTTCCTGTCGGTGACTCTCCCCCCCCGGTCTACCAGCTATGACAAGCCCGTCAAACCCTGAAACATGTACATGAAAAAAATATACCCATACATACACATTTATGTTAAAATGAATAAAAGAGCACATTTTTGAGGTGCAGAAATGCTGCAGATCCGCAATTGATTTACAGTACAATTTAAATCAACGAGAAAAAAAAAATGCTGTGCACACTTTGCGGAAAATCTGCTGCAGAAACGCTGCGGTTTAATAGAAGTAGCATGTCACTTCTTTTTTGCGAATCTGCGGCGTTTTTGTACCAATTCCATTATAGAATAAAAACGCAACAAATCCGCAGGTGCGTTTTCTGCCAGGAGAGGCAGAATCCGCACCAGAAATTCCTACGGCTAATCCGCAACGTGTGCACATAGTCTTAAAGAAGTAGCATGCCACTTTTTTTTGTGAATCTGCAGCGTTTTTGTACCCATTCCATTATAGAAAACCGCAGGGGTGAAAGACGCAGCAAATCCGCAAGAAAACCGCAGCAAAAATGCACAAAAAGTGCTGCGGAACTGCACAAAAAACGCATCAAATCCACAGGTGCGTTTTCTGCCAGGAGAGGCAGAATCCGCACCAGAAATTCCTAAGGCTAATCCGCAACGTGTGCACATAGCCTTAGTTCAGATCTGCAGCGTTTTGTTCTGCAGCAGAAACGCTGCAGAACTGCACTGTGATTTACAGTACAATGTAAATCAATGTGAAAAAAAAAAGCTGTGCACATGGTGCAGAAAAATCCACGCAGCAACGCTGCAGATTTCAAAGACGTGCATGTCACTCCTTTTGTGCAGTTCTGCAGCGTTTCTGCACCCCTCCGTTAATAGAAATCCGCAGTGGTAAAATCTGCACAAAATCCGCATCAATTCCGCACAAAAAACGCACTAAAACCGCAGCTGCGGATTCTGCCAGGAGATGCAGATTTAGTGCAGAAAATTCTGCACCACATTTCCTACGTGTGCACATAGCCTTACAGTGGTTAACCCCTTCAGTGAACACTGTAAAAAAAAAAAAAAAAAAAAAAAAAAAAAAATTTAAAGTGGAAAAAAAATAATTTTTCATGATACCCCTAAACAAAAAGGGGACTAAAGCGCGATAAAGTCGAATGGAAATAAAAATGGTATAGCTGAAAACGTCTTGTTGTTCCGGCAAAAAAACAAGCTACCATACAGCTCAGTCAGTGGAAAAATTAGTTAGATCTCTCACAGTACAACGATGCAAAAACAATTCTTTTTTTTTTCTTTTCTATAAATAGTTTTTTTGTAAAAGCGGCAAAACATATAAAAAAAATAAAATATTGCTGTAATCATACTGACCCGAAGAATAAAGCTGCTTTATCATTTTTACCACACAAGAACGTCGTAAAAAAGCCAAACAATTCCTGAATTGCTGAATTATGTTAATTTGGCGGAATGTCGTAAAAAAGTACATAAAGCAAATTCTTAATCTGCTGTTGATTTGTTCATTCTGCCTCCCAAAGATCGCAGTAAGGCTCGGCTCACATTTATCTTGCGCTGAGATCTTACACTGGGGCTTTCGTGTAAATATCTGAAAAACGTGATTCAGACAGAACCCCCAGTGGAAGATTTCCTTTGATGAGACAGATGGAGACAATCTGACGGTGTCCGTCTTTTTAGACGTGCAAAAAAGCAGGGTCAACCATAGTTTTGTACAACCCTGAAAAGAAAGACACAACTGATCAATGGCCAGAAGGACTCTCGAATAGCTCTGCTGCCGCATTATAGTGGATGGATCCCTCGGGGGTCTCCTTTGAATCAGGTCAATTTGAGATTTACGGTAGATGGAATCCCCAATGTAAGTGCTCAGCATAAAGCACAGGATAAACGTGATCAAATCAAAGCTTCAACTCTATCTACAAAAAAGCAAGTCCCCACTCAAATCTGTCATCTGTTAACAGGAATATAGGGGGTTTTCACGTTACTGGTAGCACAAAGGCTCTGGAAAAGCACTATTGCTCCCCCCCAATTCTGCGCTCCCAAATCCCCTTTCCCTTTTGAGCCCCAAAGTGTCCCATGATTAAGGCATATAGCTGAAACACGTTGGTTTCTTCTATGTGTATCTGTACAGTTACCCACACTAGTTGCAATAATTTTTATGATTATATTAAAAGTTCAAGTTTTTTTATACATATTTTTTTGGTGGAATTGAACTCTTTTTCATTGCTGGAGACCAGTCCATTCCTGTTTCATTGACCATGTCTGAGACTGGGACGGCTCCGCATAGATGATCTTCATGAACAAGACGCAAGTCATTTCAGTGAGCTGACTTTCCCCCATTTTCCCCTCCTCGTTTTTCTTGTAAATTGCAATTAGTGTCCACTTATTTGGCATTTCTGTACTGATGAGTGCCCGCCTAAATTACGGGCTCCATGTCCAATGTATGGGCATTACACTGGCAGACTTGCAAATTTTCACACTGCAACATCCACCCCTGCTTGTTTCTGGAAAACCCATACACAGTCAACATCGTCACTACACCTGTAGATAAATTCCCAGAGAGGTGAAAAATTCCAAAATGGGCTCATGGACGGGGGATATTGCTCTTCTGGCACTTAGGGTAGGGGCTCTGTATATGTAGTCCGCAATCTATTCTACGATAATTTGTTCTCCAAGAGTCAAATAGTGTCCTTCTCTCCTGAGTATCGCCATGTGGCTAAGCAGTACTGTACAGCCAGACATGGGGTATTGCCACGTTCAGCAAAAATTGTAAAAAATTTTGGTGCCAGTCTTAGTCATTTCCCCATGTGAAAATGTAAAATCTGGGGCCAAAACAATTTTTTATGTGGTAAAAATGTCATCATATTATTTCTTCACTTTTTTTTTTATCATTGCCCAATAGTATAAAATTCTGTGACACGCCTGTGGTGTCAATATGATAAATACACCCTTTGATTAATTCATTGAAAGATGTAGTTTGTAAAATGGGGTCACTTATAGGGGGAATTGTGCTGCTCTGGCACCTCAGGGGTTCTTCCAGTGGGTCATGGCACCTGCAAACCATACCAGTCAAGTTTTTAATTAGTCTTTCTTCACTGCCCAATGGTATAAAATTCCGTGACACATGTGGTGTCAATATGGTCACTGCAACCTAGATGAATTCATTAACGGTGTAGTATGTAAAATGGGGTCACTTATGGGGGGATTCTGCTGTTCTGGCACCTCAGGGCCCTGCCAATATGACATGGCACCCTCAAACCATTCCAGCAAAATCTGAAATGTGGCGCTTTTTCCATTCTGAGCTTTCCACTGTGCCTCAAAAGTAGTTGTCGACCACATATGGGCTATTGGCATACTTAAGAGAAATAGTGTAACAAATGGTACTGTCCATTTTCTCCTATTCCATTTGAAAATTAAAAACTTAGGGCTAAAGTATCATTTTAGTGGGGGAAAATGGTAATTTTCCGGTGACTCAGCCCAATGTTATAAAATTCTGTGAATTTACTGAGGGTTAACAATGCTTACTGCATCCCTAGATGAATTCCTCAAGAATTGTAGTTTCCAAAATGGGGTTATTTGTTGGTGTTTCTGCTGTTTTGGCTTGTTGGGTGCAATTCAAATGTAACATGGCGTACCTAATCTATTCTAGCCAAAATTCTGTTCCAGAATTCAATTGACACTCCTTCCTCCCAAACCCTGCCGTGCGCCCAATAGTAGTTTACCATCACATGTATCGGCGTACACAGGAAAAATTTTACAACAAATTGTAAGGTCTATTGTCTCCTGCCACCCTTGTAAAAATGAAAAATTTGGGGCTGAAGCAACATTTTTGCAGGAATAATGGGATTTTTAATTTTCAAAGCTCAACTTATAAAATTATAAGAGGCACCTATAGGTTCCAGGTGCTCACCACGCCTCTAGAAAGGTACTTGAGGGGTGCAGTTTCCAAAATGGGGTCACTTGTGGGGTGTTTCAATTATTTAGGTACATCAGGGGCTCGACAAATGCGACATGGCATTCACTATCCCAGCCTATTTTGCGCTCCAAACATTGAAGAGAGCTTCTTTCCTTCCAACCCCTGCCATTCGCCCATACATTAGTGTTCCATCACAAGTTTAAAAATGCAAATTTTGGGGCTAAATCAATATTTTGGTGGGAAAAAGTAAAATTGTAATATTTTTCTTTCCTCGTTGCTTTAATTTTGGTGAAGTTACTAAAGGGTTAATAAACTTCTTGAATGTGGTTTTGAGCAATTTGAAGGGTGCAGTTTTTAAAATGGTGTCGTATTTATGTATTTTCTGTCATCTGCCCCTCAGTCACTTCAAATGTGATATGGTCCCTAAAAAATGTTTTGTTTTTTTTTAAAGTTTTGTTGGAAAAATGAGAATTTGCTGATAAACTTTTAACCCTTAACTTCCGACCAAAAAAAAAAAAAGTTTAAAAATTGATATTTTAACCCCTTTACCCCCAAGGGTGGTTTGCACGTCAATGACCAGGCCAATTTTTACAATTCTGACCACTGTCCCTTTATGAGATTATAACTCCGAAACGCTTCAACGGATCCTGGTGATTCTGACATTGTTTTCTCGTGACATATTGTACTTCATGATAGTGGTAAAATTTCTTTGATAGTACCTGCGTTTATTTGTGAAAAAAAACGGAAATTTGGCGAAAATTTTGAAAATTTCGCAAATTTCATACTTTGAATTTTTATGCAATTAAATCACAGAGATATGTCACACAAAATACTTAATAAGTAACGTTTCCCACATGTCTCCTTTACATCAGCATAATTTTGGAACCAATTTTTTTTTTTGTTAGGGAGTTATAAGGGTTAAAAGTTGACCAGCAATTTCTCATTTTTACAACACCATTTTTTTTTAGGGACCACGTCTCATTTGAAGTCATTTTGAGGGGTCTATATGATAGAAAATGCCCAAGTGTGACACCATTCTAAAAACTGCACCCCTCAAGGTGCTCAAAACCACATTCAAGAAGTTTATTAACGCTTCAGGTGTTTAATAGGAATTTTTGGAATGTTTAAATAAAAATGAACATTTAACTTTTTTACACAAAAAATTTACTTCAGCTCCAATTTGTTTTATTTTACCAAGGGTAACAGGAGAAAATGGACCCCAAAAGTTGTTGTCCAATTTGTCCTGAGTACGCTGATACCCCATATGTGGCAGTAAACCACTGTTTGGGCGCATGGGAGAGCTCGGAAGGGAAGGAGCACCGTTTGACTTTTCAATGCAAAATTGACAGGAATTGAGATGGGACGCCATGTTGCGTTTGGAGAGCCACTGATGTGCCTAAACATTGAAACCCCCCACAAGTGACACCATTTTGGAAAGTAGACCCCCTAAGGAACTTATCTGGATGTGTGGTGAGAACTTTGAACCCCCAAGTGTTTCACTACAGTTTATAACGCAGAGCCGTGAAAATAAAAAATCTTTTTGTTTTCCCACAAAAATTATTTTTTAGCCCCCAGTTTTGTATTTTCCCAAGGGTAACAGGAGAAATTGGTCCACAAAAGTTGTAGTCCAATTTGTCCTGAGTACGCTGATACCCCATATGTTGGGGTAAACCCCTGTTTGGGCACACGGGAGAGCTCGGAAGGGAAGGAGCACTGTTTTACTTTTTCAACGCAGAATTGGCTGGAATTGAGATCGGACGCCATGTCGTGTTTGGAGAGCCCCTGATGTGCCGAAACAGTGGAAACCCCCCAATTATAACTGAAACCCTAATCTAAACACACCCCTAACCCTAATTCCAACGGTAACCCTAACCACACCTCTAACCCTGACACACCCCTAACCCTAATCCCAACCCTATTCCCAACTGTAAATGTAATCTAAACCCTAACCCTAACTTTAGCCCCAACCCTAACTGTAGCCCCAACCCTAACCCTAACCCTAGCCCTAGCCCTAGCCCTAACCCTAGCCCTAACCCTAGCCCTAACCCTAGCCCTAACCCTAACCCTAACCCTAGCCCTAACCCTAACCCTAGCCCTAGCCCTAACCCTAGCCCTAACCCTAGCCCTAACCCTAGCCCTAGCCCTAACCCTAGCCCTAGCCCTAACCCTAACCCTAGCCCTAGCCCTAATGGGAAAATGGAAATAAATACATTTTTTTTATATTTTTCCCTAACTAAGGGGGTGATGAAGGGGGGTTTGATTTACTTTTATAGCGAGTTTTTTAGCGGATTTTTATGATTGGCAGCCGTCACACACTGAAAGACCCTTTTTATTGCAAAAAATATTTTTTGCAATACCACATTTTGAGAGCTATAATTTTTCCATATTTTGGTCCACAGAGTCATGTGAGGTCTTGTTTTTTGCGGGACGAGTTGACGTTTTTATTGAAAACATTTTCGGGCACGTGACATTTTTTGATCGCTTTTTATTCCGATTTTTGTGAGGAAGAATGACCAAAAACCAGCTATTCATGAATTTCTATTGGGGGAGGCGTTTATACCGTTCTGCGTTTGGTAAAATTGATAAATCAGTTTTATTCTTCGGGTCAGTACGATTACAGCGACACCTCATTTATATCATTTTTTTATGGTTTGGCGCTTTTATACGATAAAAACTATTTTACAGAAAAAATAATTATTTTTGCATCGCTTTATTCTCAGGACTATAACTTTTTTATTTTTTCACTGATGATGCTGTGTGGCGGCTCGTTTTTTGCGGGACAAGATGACGCTTTTAGCGGTACCATGGCTATTTATATCTGTCCTTTTGATCGCGTGTTATTCCACTTTTTGTTCGGCGGTATGATAATAAAGCGTTGTTTTTTGCCTCGTTTTTTTTTTTTTTTTTCTTACGGTGTTTACTGAAGGGGTTAACTAGTGGGACAGTTTTATAGGTCGGGTCGTTACGGACGCGGCGATACTAAATATGTGTACTTTTATTGGTTTTTTTTTTTATTTAGATGAAGAAATGTATTTATGGGAATAATATTTTTTTTTTTTCATTATTTTGGAATATTTTTTTTTATTTTTTTTTACACATTTGTAAAAATTTTTTTTTACTTTTTTACTTTGTCCCAGGGGGGGACATCACAGATCAGTGATCTGACAGTGTGCACAGCACTCTGTCAGATCACTGATCTGACATGCAGCGCTGCAGCCTTCACAGTGCCTGCTCTGAGCAGGCTCTGTGAAGCTACCTCCCTCCCTGCAGGACCCGGATCCGCGGCCATCTTGGATCCGGGGCTGGAGGGAGCAGGGAGGGAGGTGAGACCCTCGCAGCAACGCGATCACATCGCGTTGCTCCGGGGGTCTCAGGGAAGCCCGCAGGGAGCCCCCTCCCTGCGCGGTGCTTCCCTGCACCGCCGGCACATCGCGATCATCTTTGATCGCGGTGTGCCAGGGGTTAATGTGCCGGGGGCAGTCCGTGACCGCTCCTGGCACATAGTGCCGGATGTCAGCTGCGATAAGCAGCTGACACCCGGCCGCGATCGGCCGCGCTCCCCCCGTGAGCGCGGCCGATCGGCTATGATGTACTATCCCGTCCAGGGTCAGATAAGCCCAGGGCACCTCGACGGGATAGTACGTCTAAGGTCACAGAGGGGTTAAAATTGATACAGATGTAAAGTAGACCTGTGAAAAATGTTAATTATTAACCATTTTGTCTGGTATAACAATTCCATAATTGTAATTGTAATTCCATACAAATTTAAAGTTTGAAAATTGCAACATTTTGACTTTTTTTTTTTTTATAAATTTTTTTGGTATTTTCAGAAATGCAAATCATGCCAACCTAAAATTTACCACGAATATGAAGTACAACATGTTCTGAAAAAACAACCTCATAATCGATGGTACCCAGAGTTATTACCATATAAATTGACACTGGCCAGAATTGAAAAAATTGGAAATATGGGGGGTGGAGGGGTTAAATAGCTCGACACCACTAATATAATAATTGGCTTCTGGAAATTCAACACAAAGTGCCACGCTTACCGACTACTCCTATCTGCGAATTATTCATCCGCTTCATGTCAGTCATCTTTAGTACTTAATAGAGCACGCATTGGCTGGTATGACCTGCTACAAGTAACATAACATAGTAACATAGTAACATAGTTAGTAAGGCCGAAAAAAGACATTTGTCCATCCAGTTCAGCCTATATTCCATCATAATAAATACCCAGATCTACGTCCTTCTACAGAACCTAATAATTGTATGATACAATATTGTTCTGCTCCAGGAAGACATCCAGGCCTCTCTTGAACCCCTCGACTGAGTTCGCCATCACCACCTCCTCAGGCAAGCAATTCCAGATTCTCACTGCCCTAACAGTAAAGAATCCTCTTCTATGTTGGTGGAAAAACCTTCTCTCCTCCAGACGCAAAGAATGCCCCCTTGTGCCCGTCACCTTCCTTGGTATAAACAGATCCTCAGCGAGATATTTGTATTGTCCCCTTATATACTTATACATGGTTATTAGATCGCCCCTCAGTCGTCTTTTTTCTAGACTAAATAATCCTAATTTCGCTAATCTATCTGGGTATTGTAGTTCTCCCATCCCCTTTATTAATTTTGTTGCCCTCCTTTGTACTCTCTCTAGTTCCATTATATCCTTCCTGAGCACCGGTGCCCAAAACTGGACACAGTACTCCATGTGCGGTCTAACTAGGGATTTGTACAGAGGCAGTATAATGCTCTCATCATGTGTATCCAGACCTCTTTTAATGCACCCCATGATCCTGTTTGCCTTGGCAGCTGCTGCCTGGCACTGGCTGCTCCAGGTAAGTTTATCATTAACTAGGATCCCCAAGTCCTTCTCCCTGTCAGATTTACCCAGTGGTTTCCCGTTCAGTGTGTAATGGTGATATTGATTCCTTCTTCCCATGTGTATAACCTTACATTTATCATTGTTAAACCTCATCTGCCACCTTTCAGCCCAAGTTTCCAACTTATCCAGATCCATCTGTAGCAGAATACTATCTTCTCTTGTATTAACTGCTTTACATAGTTTTGTATCATCTGCAAATATCGATATTTTACTGTGTAAACCTTCTACCAGATCATTAATGAATATGTTGAAGAGAACAGGTCCCAATACCGACCCCTGCGGTACCCCACTGGTCACAGCGACCCAGTTAGAGACTATACCATTTATAACCACCCTCTGCTTTCTATCACTAAGCCAGTTACTAACCCATTTACACACATTTTCCCCCAGACCAAGCATTCTCATTTTGTGTACCAACCTCTTGTGCGGCACGGTATCAAACGCTTTGGAAAAATCGAGATATACCACGTCCAATGACTCACCGTGGTCCAGTCTATAGCTTACCTCTTCATAAAAACTGATTAGATTGGTTTGACAGGAGCGATTTCTCATAAACCCATGCTGATATGGAGTTAAACAGTTATTCTCATTGAGATAATCCAGAATAACATCCCTCAGAAACCCTTCAAATATTTTACCAACAATAGAGGTTAGACTTACTGGCCTATAATTTCCAGGTTCACTTTTAGAGCCCTTTTTGAATATTGGCACCACATTTGCTATGCGCCAGTCCTGCGGAACAGATCCTGTCGCTATAGAGTCCCTAAAAATAAGAAATAATGGTTTATCTATTACATTACTTAGTTCTCTTAGTACTCGTGGGTGTATGCCATCCGGACCCGGAGATTTATCTATTTTAATCTTATTTAGCCGGTTTCGCACCTCTTCTTGGGTTAGATTGGTGACCCTTAATATAGGGTTTTCATTGTTTCTTGGGATTTCACTTAGCATTTCATTTTCCACCGTGAATACCGTGGAGAAGAAGGTGTTTAATATGTTAGCTTTTTCCTCGTCATCTACAACCATTCTTTCCTCACTATTTTTTAAGGGGCCTACATTTTCAGTTTTTATTCTTTTACTATTGATATAGTTGAAGAACAGTTTGGGATTAGTTTTACTCTCCTTAGCAATGTGCTTCTCTGTTTCCTTTTTGGCAGCTTTAATTAGTTTTTTAGATAAAGTATTTTTCTCCCTATAGTTTTTTAGAGCTTCAATGGTGCCATCCTGCTTTAATAGTGCAAATGCTTTCTTTTTACTGTTAATTGCCTGTCTTACTTCTTTGTTTAGCCACATTGGGTTTTTCCTATTTCTAGTCCTTTTATTCCCACAAGGTATAAACCACTTACACTGCCTATTTAGGATGTTCTTAAACATTTCCCATTTATTATCTGTATTCTCATTTCTGAGGATATTGTCCCAGTCTACCAGATTAAGGGCATCTCTAAGCTGTTCAAACTTTGCCTTCCTAAAGTTCAATGTTTTTGTGACTCCCTGACAAGTCCCCCTAGTGAAAGACAGGTGAAACTGCACAATATTGTGGTCGCTATTTCCTAAATGCCCAACCACCTGCAGATTTGTTATTCTGTCAGGTCTATTAGATAGTATTAGGTCTAAAAGTGCTGCTCCTCTGGTTGGATTCTGCACCAATTGTGAAAGATAATTTTTCTTGGTTATTAGCAGAAACCTGTTGCCTTTATGGGTTTCACAGGTTTCTGTTTCCCAGTTGATATCCGGGTAGTTAAAGTCCCCCATAACCAGGACCTCATTATGGGTTGCAGCTTCATCTATCTGCTTTAGAAGTAGACTTTCCATGCTTTCTGTTATATTTGGGGGTTTGTAACAGACCCCAATGAGAATTTTGTTACCATTTTTCCCTCCATGAATTTCAACCCATATGGACTCGACATCCTCATTCCCTTCGCTAATATCCTCCCTTAAAGTGGACTTTAGACAAGACTTTACATAGAGACAAACCCCTCCTCCTCTCCGATTTTTACGATCCTTTCTAAACAGACTGTAACCCTGTAAGTTAACTGCCCAGTCATAGCTTTCATCTAACCATGTCTCGGTTATTCCCACTATGTCAAAGTTACCTGTAGATATTTCTGCTTCTAGTTCTTCCATCTTGTTTGTCAGGCTTCTGGCGTTTGCGAGCATGCAGTTTAGAGGATTTTGTTTTGTTCCAATCTCCTCACTGTGGATTGTTTTAGAAATGTTCTTACCTCCCTTCTGAGTATGTTTTCCTGGGTCGTCTTTGTTAGAGTCTAATGTTTTTCTTCCCGTCCCCTCTTCTTCTAGTTTAACGCCCTCCTGATGAGTGTAGCGAGTCTTCTGGCGAATGTGTGTTTCCCAGGTTTGTTGAGGTGTAGTCCGTCTCTGGCGAGGAGTCCATCATACCAGTAATTCACACCGTGGTCCAGGAATCCAAATCCTTGTTGTCTGCACCATCGTCTTAGCCAGTTGTTTGCATCAAGGATCCTGTTCCATCTCCTGGTGCCATGCCCGTCTACTGGAGTGATGTATAGATAGTCACTCATGTGATTTTGGCAGTCGGACATACCGTCCTCATTCTGCTACATCCATGTTGTGTAGCCAGTGATTCAGCAAAGCAAATACTTCAGGGTTCTTTGAAAAGTCAAATTTTTTTTTGCCCAGCTGTGTCAAAATAGAAGCTCGGATGGTAGGGGAGCAGAATGGTGCCTTGACGCCACAGCTTATTAATTCATGACTACCTGTGATGTGCCCTACACCAGAATGTTTACTCCAGTCACAGGCAACTCTTGATTCATTAGTGGCTGGATGAATCGTGCCCCTCTGACTCCAACACGCCAGTCTTGATGACGCCGGGCCTGTGTTTCTAACTGTATCTCAAGGACGATAGCAAAAGACATGGAATGTTCCTAATTTGTGGAAGCCAATGATCTCTTCTTGTAACCTTCAGTTGCTTGCATATTAGAACTATAAGTGAAATGTGACAGTTTGCTAACCCCCAGCCAGTCCAGGTGTTTGATGTGTTTTA
Organism: Ranitomeya imitator; assembly: GCF_032444005.1. Lineage (NCBI taxonomy): Eukaryota > Metazoa > Chordata > Amphibia > Anura > Dendrobatidae > Ranitomeya > Ranitomeya imitator. Next base: position 351,283,646 of record NC_091285.1, on the reverse strand, counting down.
TCTTCAGCAAAGCTGATGCAGCTAATGACCCCTGAGACTACTTCCAGGTTACTAATGTGTGCTATTATGAGCGACTTTATGCAGGGGGTTGAATCATTTTGAACTTACAGCAGTTATTAAAGTGACTTTTTGTGATACATTTTGAGAAACATCTTATGTTAGTTGTGCTAAGCTAGTCTTGTACCTCAGGTTTATTGCTACACCAGAAAATTAGTAAATTTGCTAATAAACCTACTGTAATTTGCAGTGAGAGCTGAATAATTTTTATTGGAAGTGTAGACTTCTTTATAAACTTCTGTTAGGGCTGGGCAATATGGCCTTAATATAACATCTTGAATGCTTTCCCACTTGCAGACGATTCACTTTTCTTTTTGCTAAACATAGACTCTCCTTAGTTCAATCATTTCAGTTTCTGGTCCCGCATCACATGTTTATTCAGCTACGTAAGTTAGAGAGCAGATCTTAATATATATATATATATATATATATATATATATATATATATATATATATATATATATATATATATATATATATATATCTAATATATAATTGCCTAGAATACTACTTCCTGCAATTTGTGCCAACTTCCGTGGCTTTGTCCGGAGCTAATGTCCGGAGATAAGTGACGTCAACAGTGTCCAGTGTCTGATTGGTTGCCGCCTGCTGCGAGCGACCAATCAGAAACGTGCCGTACTGTGACACACTCCGCCCGCCATTTTGGTGTGATTTTTGAATTTTTACCTCACAGCAAGTTTCTACTGCGTGGAGGCGGGCCCAGTGACGTTGCTCTTCAAGCTCCTGCCGAATTTCGTCAAAAAAATGATAATACCATTTACCAAAACTATATATATTTAGTTGTGAAGTGGTTCAGTGACATTTTCACACCAATTTTGAACTTTTGTTTGGTGTTTTCTCCATATAATGCCTATTATTTTTGTTCTTTCTTACTATTATTTATTAATTGTATTATTCTTACATTTGAATAAATAAAGTATATATGGATTCTAGACTCCCGATTCTTTAGAATCGGGCTGCCATCTAGTGTATGTATATATATATATATATATATATATATATATATATATATATATATATATATATATATATATATATATATATATATATATACATATATATATATACATATACACACTCACACACATACACTCACACTCTCACACTCTGTTGACAGGCAGAGGAAGCTGGTCACATTAAGGGTATGTGAACACGTCTTCTTGAGGTCAGCAGATTTTTCCGCAGCGGATTTGTGAAAACCGCAGGTAAAAGGCACTGCTTTTTACATGCAGATTTCCTGCGGCATTACCGCAGATTTACGCGGGTTTTGTGCGTATTCCACTGCAGTTTTACACCTGCGTTTTTTTATTTTTTATTATGGAGCACGTGTAAAATCGCTGCAGATTCCACACAAAGAATTGACATGCTGCGGAATGTAAACCGCTGCGCTTCCGCGCGTTTTTTTCCGCAGCATGAGCACACTGGATTGCGTTTCCCATAGGTTTACATTGTACTGTAAACGCATGGGAAACTGCTGCGGACCTGCAGCTGTGGAATCGCTACGGATCCGCAGTGTGTGCACATAACCTAAAGGGGTTTTCCCACAAACGAAAGTTCATTTTAAAAATTGTCTGTGTCTGACCATGTACGGAGCATACCACATCTCGTGGGCAGGGGAGGAAGCAAAAGACACTACTGACATTACAGCAGGGGATCACGGTGGATTCATTTTGTGAGGTAAAATATTTCACTGACTGGTTTTAAACAGTGTTTTACATCACAAAATGAATTATCTGCGATCTCCTGCTGTAATGTCAGTATTATCTTTGAGGGGAGAACACAGCACAGAAAGGAGAAAGACAGCAGACAATACATGGGGTAGACAGGTCAAAGAAGAGAGCACAGATGGGAGAAGTCAGCACATGGGGAAAGAGACAGTGGATAGGTAGGTGAGCACATGGGGGGGGGGGGAGAGAGATTCACAACGCTGCAAAGCCTGCCCCCATAGCGATAGCATTGGGCCTCCATCTAGTTGATCATAAAGACATAACAAAAAAAATGGCAGCATTGGCGTGTTTTGTTACTATTTCATCGTATTTAAAAAAAAATTTCCCCCATAAAGAAGCTTCTGGAACCAGCACCCACCACCACAGTGAGCTGCGTTAGATCTGTGGGTGTGTCGGAATATGAATGCCTCAGCTTACTTTTTTTAAGCAGTTCATTGCTCAGAAAAAATCTTTTAAAGGGAACCTGTCACCCCCAAAATCGAAGGTGAGCTAAGCCCGCCAGCATCAGGGGTTTACGTATCTACAGTATTCTGTAATGCTGTAGATAAGCCCCCGATGTATCCTGAAAGATGAGAAATAGAGGTTAGATTACACTCACCCAGGGGCGGTCCCAGTTCTGTTCTGATTCGATGGGCTTTGCAGTCCGGTCCGGGGCCTCCCATCTTCTTACGATCATGTTCTCTTCTTGTCTTCAGGCTGCGGCTCCGGCGCAGGCGTACTTTGTCTGTCCTGTTGAGGGCAGAGCAAAGTACCGCAGTGCACAGGCTCTGGGAAAGGTCAGAGAGGCCCAGCGCCTGCGCACTGCAATACTTTGCAGCGTGAAGACAAGAAGAGGACGTCATCGTAAGAAGATGGGAGGCCCCGGACCGCGATGCCCATCGGATCGGACCGCCCGCCCAGGTGAGTATAATCTAACCTCTTTTTCTCCTCTTTCAGGTTACTTCGGGGGCTTATCTACAGCATACGGATGGCATACACCCACGAGTACTAAGAGAACTAAGTAATGCAATAGATAAACCATTATTTCTTATTTTTAGGGACTCTATAGCGACGGGGTCTGTTCCGCAGGACTGGCGCATAGCAAATGTGGTGCCAATATTCAAAAAGGGCTCTAAAAGTGAACCTGGAAATTATAGGCCAGTAAGTCTAACCTCTATTGTTGGTAAAATATTTGAAGGGTTTCTGAGGGATGTTATTCTGGATTATCTCAATGAGAATAACTGTTTAACTCCATATCAGCATGGGTTTATGAGAAATCGCTCCTGTCAAACCAATCTAATCAGTTTTTATGAAGAGGTAAGCTATAGGCTGGACCATGGTGAGTCATTGGACGTGGTATATCTCGATTTTTCCAAAGCGTTTGATACCGTGCCGCACAAGAGGTTGGTGCACAAAATGAGAATGCTTGGTCTGGGGAAAAATGTGTGTAAATGGGTTAGTAACTGGCTTAGTGATAGAAAGCAGAGGGTGGTTATAAATGGTATAGTCTCTAACTGGGTCGCTGTGACCAGTGGGGTACCACAGGGGTCGGTGTTGGGACCTGTTCTCTTCAACATATTCATTAATGATCTGGTAGAAGGTTTACACAGTAAAATATCGATATTTGCAGATGATACAAAACTATGTAAAGCAGTTAATACAAGAGAAGATAGTATTCTGCTACAGATGGATCTGGATAAGTTGGAAACTTGGGCTGAAAGGTGGCAGATGAGGTTTAACAATGATAAATGTAAGGTTATACACATGGGAAGAAGGAATCAATATCACCATTATTATTTACCACTGGGTAAATCTGACAGGGAGAAGGACTTGGGGATCCTAGTTAATGATAAACTTACCTGGAGCAGCCAGTGCCAGGCAGCAGCTGCCAAGGCAAACAGGATCATGGGGTGCATTAAGAGAGGTCTGGATACACATGATGAGAGCATTATACTGCCTCTGTACAAATCCCTAGTTAGACCGCACATGGAGTACTGTGTCCAGTTTTGGGCACCGGTGCTCAGGAAGGATATAATGGAATTAGAGAGAGTACAAAGGAGGGCAACAAAATTAATAAAGGGGATGGGAGAACTACAATACCCAGATAGATTAGCGAAATTAGGATTATTTAGTCTAGAAAAAAGACGACTGAGGGGCGATCTAATAACCATGTATAAGTATATAAGGGGACAATACAAATATCTCGCTGAGGATCTGTTTATACCAAGGAAGGTGACGGGCACAAGGGGGCATTCTTCGCGTCTGGAGGAGAGAAGGTTTTTCCACCAACATAGAAGAGGATTCTTTACTGTTAGGGCAGTGAGAATCTGGAATTTGTTGCCTGAGGAGGTGGTGATGGCGAACTCAGTCGAGGGGTGGATGTCTTCCTGGAGCAGAACAATATTGTATCATACAATTAGGTTCTGTAGAAGGACGTAGATCTGGGGATTTATTATGATGGAATATAGGCTGAACTGGATGGACAAATGTCTTTTTTCGGCCTTACTAACTATGTTACTATGTTATTACGGAATGCTGTAGATAAGCCCCTGATGACGGTGGGCTTTCCTCACCTTCGATTTTGGGGGTGATAGATTCCCATTAATACAGGTGTCCTATAAATCTAGCATGTCACATCCAAGGTAGCAAATGTTTTTTTTTTATGTGAGCTTGCATGCCTGCTCAGAGGTAAACATTAGACTCTTGTAGAAAAGGCTAAATGTCCGTTCATGATATGAGTAAGATGTAGTATCTGAATAAAACTATACTGGAATTGTTATTCTTATGTTTTTTCTTTTTTTCTATAAGTGGTTTCAAATGTCTACAATCCCCTGCAGCACCTAACACACTTGCAGTTCCAGGAACTTGTCTTGGGGCTGTCATCAGCAGGTGCCTGTGAACCTGGGTGTACACTTTCCAAATTCGTAGTTTCCACCTATGTACAGTACCTTGATTACAGGAAACTTGCAAGGGGATGAATCTCAGCATAAAAATAAACATTTGGGTCAGAGGGACATCTAATATTGTAATTAGAAATTGGCATGTCTGCCTTTTAATACAATAGTGGATTTCATTATGTACTGATTGTTTTTGATCTCTGCAGAGAAGACTCTCATTTTAAAGGAATATATTTGATTTATCATCTTTCCACATTATTTTTATCATGTCAATCACGTGTACATTTCCACTATTCGTATTGGCGTAGGTTAGGGCATTATAGGAATTGAACGAGGGCCAGAGGATGAGGGCCCAGGGGGCCTTCTTATTATTTGTTCTTTTTTGGTGCCAATCCCTATGGCAAGGAGAGGTGTTTATATGTTAGAATAGGTGGGTTAGCTGCCACTCTTACTTGCTCGTTGTGTATTGTATTTCAATCCTCAGGTGTTTGGAGTGATAGACCGATGTGTTGTACATAGGCCCTCCAGTTTATAAACCTTTAGAGAGGGCCTGTTCCCAGGTCAAAAGTGGCCAGTTTTTCCTCGAATTTTATTCTTTCTGCTCTCGAGTATTACCGTATATTTTTTTTCGTCTTCTTTAACCCGCCATACGGTTCCAGAGATATAGGCCTTTTCATATAGTGCTAATCTGTACAGTTACTACCGAGGGAGAATGGTTCACAGTGTAGTTATACAAAGCAGCCTACAAATGCCCCCAAAATAATGCTTCCTTTTTAGAAAACATAAAAAATAGGTGTAAGTTAAAAGGCCCACATCTCTGGAACTGTACTGCAGTTTAAAAAAAACAAACAAAAGAAATTAAAAATGAATAAAACGAGCAAACACTGGCCACTTTTGACCTGGTGTCATGGCCTCTCTAAGTCTTTGTGACTTTATATTGAAGGTTTGTGCATTGAATCTCTTTGATTTTGGTGTTCCCCTGCAGCCATTCTTTATCATGTCCTGCGGATACTGGCCCTCGTGCACCATTAGTTATTTTGCATGGTGTCATACATTTTAGATATTGGTGTGTTTTTAATTACCCATATATGGGAATATTTAAAGTGAATATACAATAAACGTTTCTTTATCATTCTCTTGTGACTTGTTGTTCTTGGGACCCTTTTGTCATATGAGTTGTCGCATATGATTTTCTTTTTTATTTTGCCTGAGTAGTTTCATCTTGTAAGAGGCTTGGTTTAATACACGGGATTATCTTTGTTTTCCAGTGCCAGACATCGCTTTCCAACTGTGTATTATTATATGACATATGTAAACGAGAAAACAAACGTACAGCATCGTGTCCCAGCATAGTTCGCTAGGACTTGGCCTTTTGAATTAGACAAGATATATGCTGTAATACCTGAAGAATGTCAGTGATTAATCTTGCTCACACCACCCTAAAGCTATTATCAACTCATTGCCTGCCTTCAATTTTCCACGTAATTATAAAGCAGTGACTGACAAACCAGATAATCTTGTTTAGTGAAGAACTAATTCTTAAACATTTTAGGAAGTCATTCTGTAATCATTACTGCTTTTCAAAAATATCTTTTATCTACATTCCGTGAACAAAATGATATGGCACGGTCCTCATGTCAACTTGTCTGGTATTATAAAAGAGGCCTGAAATAATTTTTATGATGGGTCTATCATTTTTATGCAAAAAAAAAAAGTACCAAATGTTGAACCTTTTGGTTTGTTTACTGCTTGTAACACACGTATTTATACTGTATTGATGTGTTCTGTGAGCGAAGACTACTGACAAATTGCTGAGATAAAGGTTCAATGTCGATAATTCTCCAATAAACTTTAATGTTATGTACCATACATTAAAAGGAAACTTTCATGCCATCCCCTGCTCGTCATTCACAGTTTACTCCCTATAAAGCTGATGGAGGGAGACTATTGGAGGGAGATTCACACTACCATATAGTAGCCATATTTTATCATCCATGTTGCACTTGTAATTCCTGGCCCATTCGGGGTCTCCTGATCTAACAGCGGCAGAAAATAGTACGAGTGTCATAAGTGTTTAATTTTTACAATCTGTATTTGGTCACTGTGTCCGTTTTTACCATCCGTGTTTCATTAGTTTTTTTTCACGCTTGTCCTATGTTGATCATGGACCGCACACAGATGGCTCTGGTGCCATCCGTGTGCTGTCTGGGATTTTCATAGACTTGTATTGGTATTTTCATCTGTGATGCCAGTAAAAAACTGACATGTCTGCGTAACTTTTGTATGGACACAGTCTACAAAAAGCACAAACATGTGAACAGCGCCATAGACTATAATTTGTACACGTTCAATCCATGGTAACCATGGATGGAACACGTACATGAAATGTGGACGTCAATGAGGCCTAACATAGTGGTTTAGGTTCAAAAGTGGCAAGCAATTTATTATTTTCACACACATTTCAAACCAAGTACAAAATAATCTGCCAGCGTGCCAGTTAGGGTATGTTTCCACGTGCAGTAAACGCTGCGTGTTTGACGCTGCATAGAGACGCCGCGTCAAACACGCAGCGTCCAGATGTTACAGCATAGTGGAGGGGATTTAATGAAATCCCGTCTCCACTATGCGTGGTAACACTCACGCGGCGGCCCTGCGACTCCGGACATGCGGCGCGTCTTTTAAGATCGCAGCATGTCTGTATATCTTGTGGCGACGCTGTGTCGCCGCAAGGTATAACACAGGGCCCTATGGTGGGGTGCGATGATCCCGGATGTGTGCTATGAACACATCTGGCATCATCGCGTCTCAGAAAGGGGGCGGAGCTTAGCGCAGAGCGGGTTTGCCTCTCCGACGATACTGCCGGTCATCCTGATCGTGGACACATACCCTTACTGAACTTACTTATAGCATCCCTCAGTATCGGAGGTTTTATACCTAGTGCTCAGGACATTAAATTTAACAAGCTTTGTCCTTAAATTTTTAATGGTGGCGATTTCCACATAAATTGGCAGAGTCTGCACCACCAATGAAATGGACACTCTGCTTATTACCGCCTTTGGAGACTCCCCTCCTATATTTCTTCCCTTTTCTCCTCCTCTCACAAAAGTGGGGTTTTGAGAAAGACCGTGCCTGGTCGAAACGTTTACCTTGTTGTCCGCAATCACTTCTCTGTTTTTAAAAAAATAACTTTTTGGTGGTGCCTGTACACGTGAATAAAAGCAACTACATTTTCTACATAAACACAAAGACTTGAATGCGGCTGTTTTTCTCTTATATACTTCAACAGACTGGGAGCCAGAATATGGGTAAATCTCTTCTATGGGGAGTTTACTTATTTGTTTCCTAATAAAGCTCATAGGGCAGCTCAAATCCTGGGCTGGCTTCTTCTCTCCTCCTCTGACTTTTGTGACATTTATCATATTTTACATGAAACACAGCCTTTAGGGTATATGCACACAGTCAGTAATTGGCAGCGCTTTGGATGAAGCATATGTCCGCTGCCGGCTATTGAACGCAGGTGATTCCTCATGTGTTCATTGAACCGTGCAGATTCGCCGTGTCCATTACATTGCATGGGTTATATTAATCTTGCAGAGACTCGCGACTCCGCAAGATAAATAAATGCTGCGGTCTGGAAAGACGCACCGCATGTCCATCCTCCACATGTGAGCCGCGGACGTCTGTGCACGCATATTGCATATGTGATATCTTCAAATCCCATCCATTGTGCTGTAACATCTGGATGCTGCACAAGTACACAGCGTCCAACCCGCAGCGTTTACTGACCATGGGAACATTCCCTTAGTAGTTGCCCTGCTATGTTACGTAAATCTACAGTGTCAGTGTGTAACATCTCACAGGCTGCAGCCTTGGTCTCTTTCTCGGCTCATGAGCCTATGTTGGTTCAATAGCAGGTGCCTCAGACCGCACGTTGGTATCACCGGACATATGCATAGCCCCATAGAGCAGCTTCCCAATAATGTGTGAAGGCTGTAAAATGCAAGTTGTTAGAACAGCCTCATTAGTGGAGCCTTGAGTTGATAGCTTGTGAATAGTTCACATCCGCCTTTAGTATGTGTGAACTAGCAGTGTCGGTGTTGTTCATGGCACTCGGTCAGACACACCTTGGTTGTTGTTGGGTACATACAAAGTGCAACAAAAATGCAATCTTATATTGACTAGAACTTTCTGAGCTGTCTATGAATTGTCTAATGTGCTCTGGAGTTTGGCCTTCTCGGCCACGGGAAAATCCACCACATTACCTCCATGGTCAAGTATGTCCATATGCAATGGCTATGTTTGGCTACTTTTACTTTTTTCATTTTACTCTTTTTCTACTGGAGATAAAGCCGAACATGCAATTTGTGGTTCCTTACTAGCCAGTTACACTATTGTTGAATAGTTAAAGTGAATGATTTATAATTAAGTAAACACAAGAAAATGTAACCCTTTTTTCCCCTTTATTTCCCTTAATGGAAAACAATTCTGAAATGTTAAGCTTACCACTTTGGTACATATAGGTCCTATAAAAATCATACTCATAGTTCATATTTTGCTGCCTCTGTTTTCCATAAAGTCCTCTTAATTCTCCATATGCTAATTAGGTTACTTATTGCTTCATTGGCACGGCAGAGTGCATTGGTGTCACATTCCACCTACACATTGTTCATATGGTCATGCCTCCCTCTTTGGTGAGTGAAAGAGCTGGCTTTCCTGGAGCTGCTTGCAAGATGTGTGTGTACATGCCATATATGTAGGGGTACAGTGGGTACGAAAAGTATTCAGACCCCTTCAAATTTTTCACTCTTTGTTTCATTGCAGCCATTTGGTAAATTCAAAAAAGTTCATTTTTTTCTCATTAATGTACACTCTGCACCCCATTTTGACTGAAAAACCAGAAATGTAATTTTTTGCAAATTTGTTAAAAAAGAAAAACTGAAATATCACATGGTCATACCCACTGTATGTAGTTTGTGCTGATATGCTTTCTCCTCTGATCACCTAGACTGCCCTGCAACACATGAAGGTGTGCAAGTGATATCAGAAGCAAGAGATACAAGAGAAGGCTACTTGGGCATGCAAATAACTTTTTTAGGAGTAACATGTCAAGGTTAAAATGTCAGTTTAAGCTGACAAACTCCCTTTAGGATGAAGCTAAACGGTGACTTTGGCCGGAACACAGGCCTCACAGCTAAAGATTGCGGTATGCCGCCGCTACATCGCAGCGTGTTGCAGGTGATTGGGGTCGTATTGTGATTCTTAAAGTACCACGACTGTGAAATGTAGGTTTCAAAAAGTCAAAACCAGTTGGTTATTTGCAGCTTGCTTGTTGCAGTTGTGGTACTCTTCTGGTCACAACGTGACCCTATTCAGCTGCTTTATGCTGTAATGTAATGTAGCACACGCACTATGCACTACGAGGATTCCCCAGTTTCGGAACTGGGATCGGCGGTGATGTATGCTTTATACATACTCCTGGCCCATGCTCGTCTAATGGGTGCGACCTTTCTCCATACACTTGTATCCGCCTACTGGATGGCTACGTCACTAGACATGGTTCAGCCTCGCTTAATACAAGAGGCTCAGGGTTGCACAACCTATATAAAAGCAGTAGGCCTGCTGTTGTGCTTTTTGTAGCTTCCCATTATTCATTAACTTACACCACTTTGATATTCCTATACTTCTAACTTACTCCCAAGTCCCAGATGTTCTCAATGGGAGACTAGTCAGAAGACGCTGCAGGCCATGGTAGCTGCATGTTTTTGCCATGCTGATTGCTCACTGTAGCACAAGTAATATGCAGCCTGACGTTGTTGGGTTGATAAACGACTGGGGCAATTTGATCTGCAGCGTCTCCAGATTTGTCTCCCATTGAGCACATCTAGGACATCATTAGTCAGCAATTGTAAAGGGAGCTGCCAGCAGTGGATCTTGATGATTGGTGTGCCCAAGTGCACTCAGCTTGGCAGAACATTCCTCAGACAACTATTAACAGCATTGATGGCAGCCAAGACGTGTAAGTGCATGTATTTCTGCATGTGGTGCACATACTCAATACTGAATCGATCAAGATGTTTTGCAATTTTTTTTCCATCATTTGCATATCATTAAAATGTCTTTCCACCCTGCATTTTCCATAATTCCACGATTTTCCTTGTGTGTATGTAGATGTGTAATATGTTTATATAATGTGACAAGAAAGGAGAAGTATAACTTTTACTTGCAGTAGCATCCCTATAATTACCATAAAATAGGGAAGTATATGGGTGTGAGGTAGCAAGTTATCATTTGTATTATGGTAGGTCACAAAGAGTAAGAATAAAAAATCAAGTTAAAGGTTTACTTTGTATTAAGAACCAAAAATGCTAATTCCTGCTATAAAATCTCAAACTGTAGTTTAGAAATGTGTTTCTATTTTGCTGTCTACCTATGGGTTCTTTTAGATGGAGAAACTACGGCACCCAGCACGTTTGGGGGGGGGGGGGGGGAGAGGGTCTTTATGAAATATCCTAAATCAAAAATTAAATCCACCGCCTTCCATTATTGGCTTATGCTGCATTATAATTATTTGCCTGTAGTTGGTGCTGACAAAAAAAACCTTTACACTTGTACAGCAAAAAAAGCTTTACATATGAAATCCACATCATAATTTCACTTTTTAAAAGTGTACACAATGGGAGAGATAATAAAAAAACTGTCTAATATTAAAGGGAACCTGTCACCCCGAAAATCGCGGGTGAGGTAATCCCACCGGCATCAGGGGCTTATCTGCAGCATTCTGTAATGCTGTAGATAAGCCCCCGATGTTACCTAAAAGAGGAGAAAAAGACGTTAGATTATACTCACCCAGGGGCGGTCCCGCTACTGGTCAGGTCGGATGGGCGTCTCCGGTCCGCTGCGGCGCCTCCCATCTTCATTACAAGACGTCCTCTTCTGATCTTCAGCCACGGCTCCGGCGCAGGCGTACTTTGCTCTGCCCTGTTGAGGGCAGACAAAGTACTGCAGTGCGCAGGCGCCGGGCCTCTGACCTTTCCTGCGCACTGCAGTACTATCCTCTGCCCTCAACAGGGCAGAGCAAAGTACGCCTGTGCCGGAGCCGTGGCTGAAGATCAGAAGAGGACGTCTTGTAATGAAGATGGGAGGCGCCGCAGCGGACCGGAGACGCCCATCGAACCTGACCAGCAGCGGGACCGCCCCTGGGTGAGTATAATATAACGTCTTTTTCTCCTCTTTTAGGTAACATCGGGGGCTTATCTACAGCATTACAGAATGCTGCAGATAAGCCCCTGATGCCGGTGGGATTACCTCACCCGCAATTTTCGGGGTGACAGGTTCCCTTTAAAGCTGGCTTTGTTGCAAATATCAACCAATCAACGCTCCGTTTTCACTTCTCTGGTAAAGCGAGAGCTGCACTCTGATTGGTTGTTATGTACAGCTCAGCCAGTTTTGCTATTAGCCAGTCTTTTATTACCTCCCTCAGTTTTTTATTATCTCCCCCAATGGGTCGAAAGAAGCTTAATCTTCGTCCGGCTGAGTAGGTACAATTGTAACTATTCCGTTTTAAAATTGCAATAACTTTTTTTTTCTCGAAAAGCCGTAGAGGGCTGAAATTTTGTGACATCTCTGCAGTTTTGGTCCAGAATATATTGGCCAAATTTCAATAAAATATATATGAAGGTACAATTGTACCTCTGTAGCCTGTTAACGTTGTAAAATTATGCAGCCTGACGAAGGTTAAAATGGAAGAGAAATCCCGTGCCTTGACTCTGCTCGAGAAGGGGGATTCGGTGATTGCTATAGCTAGAGATCTGGGAGTGTCAAGAGAAGCAATTTATCAACTGAAGCGGTCGGCGGCATCATTGCAGGTCCTTCTGCAGACGGTGACGAATTGTCCTAGTTGCGATGTTCTGGAGGAGCAGAGGGTACTTGTTTTTTATTTCAACGGCAGTTATAGAAGGATGTGACATCACTTCACGCTTCAGAAGCTTATCAGTCCTTGGTGAAGTTTTCTTAGGTGCGCCAGAGCCTGATTTCCTCTGCGGTACCATCCCTGGAGGCAATGATGCCGCTGACCACTTCAGTTGATAAATTGCTTCTCTTGACACTCCCAGATTTCTAGCTACAGCAATCACCGAATCCCCCTTCTCGAGCAGATTCAAGGCACGGGATTTCTCTTCCATTTTTTCGACCCATTGTGGGAGATAAAAAAAAACTGAGGGAGGTAATAAAAAAACTACCTAATGGCAAAACTGGCTGAGATGCACATAACAACCAATCGGAGTGCAGCTTTTGCTTTACCAGAGAAGTGAAAACTGAACATTGATTGGTTGATATTTGCAACAAAGCCAGCTTTAATATTGGACAGTTTTTTTATTATCTCCCCCATTGTGTACACTTTTAAAAAGTGAAATTATGATGTGGATTTTATATGTAAAGTTTTTTTTTGCTGCGCAAGTGTAAAGATTTTTTTTGCCGGCACTGTACCAATAAAACCAGAGATTACTTTTTCATGAAAATCCACATTTATCACACAATCCAAATTCAACAGCGACAGAAATACACACGTGGTCAAAATTGTTGGTACCCCTTGTTTAATGACAGAAAAACCCACAATGGTCACAGAAATAGCTTGAATCTGACAAAAGTAATACATAAAAAATCTATGAAAATAAACTAATGAAAGTCAGACATTGCTTTTCAACCATGCTTCCACGTAATTTTTTTTTTTTTTTTTAAACTCATGAAATAGGCCTGGACAGAAATGATGGTACCCTTAACTTAATATTTTGTTGCGCAACCTTTTGAGGCAATTACCGCAATCAAACGATTCCTGTAACTGTCTGAGACTTCTGCACCTCTTGACAGGTATTTTGGCCGACTCCTCAAGAGCAAACCGCTCCAGTTGTCTCGTGTTTGAAGGTTGCCTTTTCCAGACGCTATGTTTCAGCTCTTTCCAAAGATGCTCAATAGGATTTTGGTCAGGGCTCATAGAAGGCCACTTCAGAATAGTCTAATGTTTTCCTCTTAGCCATTCTTGGGTGCTTTTAGCTGTGTGTTTTGGGTCATTATCCTGTTAGGCTCACAGACACAAAAAGAGGACTTAAAAAATCCTCCAAAAATTTTCAAAAAAGTCACAGAGAAAGAAGCAGAGATGTTTAACTGCTCAGGCCTCAGTCTGCTGCACCCTGCCAGTGCATTTGTTCTGGAGGCCTGAGCAGGTAAACATCTCTGCTTCTTTCTCTGTGTCATTATCCTATTGCAAGACCTATGACCTGTGATTGAGACCAAGCTTTCTGACACTGAGCAGCACATTTCTCTCTAGAATCCCTTGATAGTCTTGAGATTTCATTGTACCCTGCACAGATTCTAGACACCCTATGCCAGATGCAGCAAAGCAGCCCCAGAACATAACAGAGCCTCCTCCATGTTTCACAGAAGGGACAGTGTTCTTTTCTTGATGTGCTTAATTTTTCTGTATGTGAAGATAGAGCTGATGTGCCTTGCCAAAAAGTTGCATTTTTGTCTCATCTGTCCATAGGACATTCTCCCAGAAGCTTTGTGGCTTGTCAACATGTAGTTTGGCAAATTCCAGTCTGGCTTTTGTTTTATTTTTTTTTTTCAACAATGGGGGCCTCCTTGGTCGTCTCCCATGAAGTTCACTTTGTCTCATGGAACAACAGGTGGTGCGATCGGACACTGATGTTCCTTAAGCTTGAAGTTCCCCTTTAATCTGTTTGGAACTTTTCTGGGCTCTTTTGTTACCATTCATATTATCTGTCACTTTGATTTGTCATCAATTTTCCAGGGAGGTTGGCTACAGTCCCATGGATCTTAAATTTCTGAATAATATGTGCAACTGTAGTCACAGGAACATCAAGCTGCTTGGAGATGGTCTTATAACTTTTACCTTTTAACATGTTAGTCTATAATTTTCTTTCTAATCTCCTGAGACAACTCTTACCTTTGCTTCCTCTGGTCCATGTTGAGTGTGATACACACCATGTCACCAAACAGCAAAGTGAGTATCTGTAGCCCTATATACAGGCCAACTTCACTGATTCCAAGATTGTCAAGTTAGTGGACACACCTTGGTTTAACATGTCCCTTTTGTCACATTGTTTTCAAGTGTACCATCATTTCTGTCCAGGCCTATTTCATGAGTTTTATTTATTTTTTTTATTCTGTGGAAGCTAGGTTGAAAAGCAATGTCTGACTTTCATTTGTTCATTTTGATAGAACCTTTATTTATTATTACTTTTATCAGATTCAAGTTATTACCATGGTGGGATTTTCTGTCATTAAAAGAGGGTTACCAACTATTTTGACTACATGTGTAGTTACAATGGACTAGTACTTTGCCATGTTGCGTGACCTGAAATCCTATAATAACTTGGTCCAACTGTTGTTCGGCATTATGGGCGCCTAAAGGTAGCATTGTTTATTGTAAGATTGGGAAGTTATGAGACAAATGCCATAGGCTCTGGAGCCCCTTTCTCACATTGGCAGCCTTGGTCTATTACAAAGCTGACCCCTAAAATGCTATGATACCAGTATTAGAAACTGTAACATCTGGCTGCAGTTTCTGGAAAAAAATATCATGAAAACCCCTAAAAGATGTAAGATACCAGTCAATCAAATCTAAGGCTAAGTATATGTAATGTTGAAAGTGCTTGCAATTATAAGCACATACAACGTGCATAACTTTGTGATGGAAACGAATGCACCAACATTAGTGTGCATACTGTCGCACCATTAGCTGCCATGCCGCCTTCCTATTATCTCCTATATAATGTCTGTACATCATATGAAACCAAACCTAACCAAAAACACTTATATACAGTACATGCCTTTTCCATACATACATTGCATATACATGTAAAGACTTATGTGCAGATGTTGAACATGTTGTCATGCATTCATGTCATACAAACCATATGATAATTTATTCTGTAAAACCGCCTTTACAAATGTTAAGGGATGACCAATGTGTGCATACTAGAGGTTCAGCTGCGCACTAGTTCTGTTTTGGGCCTGACCCGTCACTTTAGGGGAAAGCCGCCAGGGTCCCGCGTGTCCGATTCGTCTCCCATGCGTTTCTGTCCCTGGTGTCTTTGCTTTTCTCTGAAGTACCGCAGTGTTTCACAGTCACATACCTGGCTGAGATCATACAGCCAGTGCCTGATGCATGTTGCCCACGGTTAGGCAGCACGGATCCGAATCCCAGTAAAGCCCATTTGTCCGCACAGCACCAGGCTCTTCCACACAATTCTGCCCCATTGTGCACAGCTGGCTGTTGGATCATTGCTCTGCCAGCCTGATACTATGCACCACTTAACCACTCTATTGTGTAATGTCTTTTCTGCTGCAGTCCTCTGAGAAAACATCTGTGGGGCCATTATCTAGTCTGGACGCTGATACAATATATTTATGTGGTGCGAAAACAAACAAGATGCAAGTCTCATCATGGTGTTGTAGCTCTTTCTAGTGAGCGTGCAGTACAATAACAAATATGGTGAAATACACATGGATTTAGGCGTTAAGAGATATGGAGCAAGAAAAAAAATAAAATAAAGTGTAATTGTACCGTAGTTCTTTTTGTACAGCGTCCTGAAAGATTAGCCTTTATTTCCATAATCACAATAAAAGGCTAGTATGTGGTGTGTTCCAGGATCATTATCAAGGGCAACCTACTTCTACACGTGTTGGGGTCTTCTGTGCCAGCTATTCCCTTTATTGGGTCATGCAACTCAAATGCTTTTATACTTTTAGGCTGTGTGCACATGTTGCTGATTTTTCGCTATAGAAACGCTATAAAACCGCAAAAAAACAGCATACATTAAGCATCCCATCATTTAGAATGAATTCCTCAATTTTTGTGCACATGATGCATATTTTTTCGCGAAAAAAAGCATCGTGGTAAAAACCGCAGCATGTTCATTAATTTTCCGGTTTTTTTTGCGGATTTCCCACTCCAAAATGCATTGGGAAGTGTCCGGAAAAAACGCGGCAAAAACGCATGCGGTTTTCTTGCGGATTTCTTGCAGAAAATGTCCGGAATTCTCAGGAATTTTCTGCGAGAAATCCTGAACGTGTGCACATAGCCTTAAACGGTTTTCTCTGCTTAACATTTTCACATCTTCAGTATTATTGAGGTGAGTAGGAGAGGATCTGCCATACCTGGTAGTGAACAGAGCTCTTCTGTTTTAAAGAAGCACTCCTCCTCTCAATATATTGCGGTCATCATATTATATAGCACTGTGTACCCAGCTAATTCTTCGTTTCTCTGCTCTATGTAGAAGCCGGAAGTCTCTTGTCCCTGCATTTATCATTCCCCTCCTCAACTCCGGACCCAACTGCTCCCTCCTCCCCCTGCCTGGAACTTTTGCAGTCAACTAGAAGTCATACAGGGAAAATTGTCCTCCTGTTTCTACATTGAGCTTAAAAGTATTCCGCTAGTCAGTTTTTAATCACGAGTTGTCGTAGACCTAATGGAAAAGAGAAGGATTAACGGAGTCGAAAGGCAAAATGAGGAATTGTAAGCACACAGTGCTGTATAGTATGATGACTGCAATATATTAAGATGATAAAAACTTTGATGGCAGGAGTGCTTCTTTAACCCCTTACTGACATCGGGCTTACATTTACGCTGATGTCTGACTCCCTCCCTTTGATGTGGGCTCCAGCGGTGAGCCCACATCTTTCACTGGACTTGTCAGCTGTTTTGAACAGCTGACATATACCCGCATATAGCCGCGGGGGGAATTATGATCCACGGCTATTAACTAGTTAAATGCCGCTGTCAAATGCTGACAGCGGCATCTAAATGGCACTTCCGGCAATTGCGCTGGAAATATGCACACCGGTGACTTGTGTCACGTGATCGCGGGTCACCGGTGTGTCTGCATGACAACCTGAGGTCTCCTGTTGACCTCTATGGTTGTCAGTGCTGGATTGCTGTGAACGCCACCCAGTGGTTGGCGCTCATAGCAAGTCAGCAATTCTACTACATAGAGGCGATCTGACCATCGCCTCTATACAGCAGAGCCGATCGGAGACTATTGAAGCATGGCAAAAGTAAAAAAAGAAAGTGTTTAAAAAATAAAAAAATATAAAAGTTCAAATCACCCCCTTTTGCCCCATTCAAAATAAAACAATAAAAATAAAATCAAACATACACATATTTGATATCGCCGCCTTCAGAATCGCGCGATGTATCAATAAAAAAAGGATTAACTTGATCGATGAACAGCGTAGCGATAAAAAAAAGTTAAAACATCAGAATTACGTTTTTTTTTTTTTTTTGCAGCAAAGTTTGGAATTTATTTTTACCACTTAGATTAAAAAAACAACCTAGATATTTTTGCTGTCTATGAACTTGTGATGACATGGAGAATCATAATGGAAGGTCTGTTTTAGCATTTAGTGAATTTGGCAAAAAAAAAAAAGCCTAACAAAAAACAAGTGTGGGATTGCACTTTTTTTTGCAATTTGACTGCACTTGGAATTTTTTTTCCTGTACTTGACATGGTAAAACCAATGGTGTCGTTCAAAACTCATCCCGCAAAAAATAGGCCCTCACATGGCCATATTGACGGAAAATTAAAAAAGTTATGGCTTTGGGAAGGAGGGGAGCGAAAAACAAAACAAAAAAAGCCCCAGGGGTTAATTGTTTACAGCCACTACCAATGGCGGAGCTAATAACAGCTATTCGGTGGAGAGCTGGGTGTCTGAATTCCCACCAGTTTGGTATTGTTGGTCTGTCCCAATAACAGGACATCAGGATCTTAAGCATTGAAATCCTCCTTTAAATCCTTCTCCAGGCAGCTTCTTTGATGAAGCCATTGACTGGTGTTATGGCCATGTTTAAATTAGACAGAAAGTGCACATAGTCACATGGTCATATCATACATTTTACACATGTTTTGTTATTTATTGAATTGGTGGTCTAATAAAAACCCATTTCTTTCATATTGGAATTATAGAATTCCATGACGGCCAGTCATACTGAGTCAGAATGTGAGCTGCTTAATAGACTCAATGGGGGTCCTACACGTCCTCTATATAAGGCTATGTGCACACGGTCAGGTTTTTTCACGTTTTTTTCGCGATATAAACGCTATAAAAACTCATTAAAAACGCATGCATTATGCATCCTATCATTTAGAATGCATTCTGCATGTTTTGTGCACGTGATGCGTTTTTTTCCGTGAAAAAAACGCATTCGCGGTAAAAAAAAGCAGCACGTTCATTAATTTTGTGGATTTTCTGCGTTTTTCCCGCTATTCTATGCATTTGGGAAAAAACGCGTCAAAAACGCATGCGGATTTCTAACAGAAATGTCCGTTTTTTGTCAGGAAAATTTCTGCAAGAAATCCTGACGTGTGCGCATACCCTAAGGGTTTAAAAGTGTGTCTTTGCAGAATCTGTAACTAGATTGTTGCTACAGTATATGAGGACATCAGAAAGTAAGGAAATAAACTGACTTTTTTTTCAACACTTTTTTCTTTTACCTGTTTTGGTAAAATCCCTATGTTCTGCAGTCCTCTATTTGAGATATGTAACCACTGCTAATTGCAATTTCTTTCTATGCTGTCAGTAATTGTGGGGTTTGGTGGGGAGTGGGGAGCTGCAGATGTTAAATAGTAAGCGCTTGGCTGCCTTTAACTTATAGGGAACCTGTTGGGCTACTCATGTTGCCCAAACCACAAGCAGCACTAATTAAAACCCTAATTGCACCATTGCAACCAGACTGTTGTGATTGTAGCCAGAGCATTTCAGAGGAAATGCACTTTGAAGATCTGACCAGAGATCGTAGTCAGATACCAGACTAGTCCGCTCTCTTTGTAGGCTCGCTGTAGGAGATGGACAGGTCCCTCCCTTGTGTGCACAATCTTCTGTAGTGATGCTTAGTAGAGCCGGCCAGAGGTGGTCTTACTAGTCGGGTCTCTGGCTACGGTCCCCGGTCGGCTCTTTAACACAGTAAAGGTACCGTCACACTGAACGATATCGCTAGCGATCCGTGACGTTGCAGCGTCCTGGCTAGCGATATCGTTCAGTTTGACAGGCAGCAGCGATCTGGATCCTGCTGTGACATCGTTGGTCGGAGCAGAAAGTCCAGCACTTTATTTCGTCGCTGGACCTCCCGCAGACATCGCTGAATCTGCGTGTGTGACGCCGATTCAGCGATGTCTTCACTGGTAACCAGGGTAAACATCGGGTTACTAAGTGCAGGGCCGCGCTTAGTAACCCGATGTTTACCCTGGTTACCAGCGTAAATGTAAAAAAACCCAAACACTACATATTTACATTCCGGTGTCTGTCCCCCGGTGCTGTGCTTTCCTGCACTGGCTGTAAGCGCCGGCCAGCCGTAAAGCACAGCGGTGATGTAATTTGATTTTCCACTTTGATTTTGAGTATCATTCCAAATCCAGACCTCCATGGCATATTAATTTTGATTTACATTGGTAATTTTTATATTTTATTGTTCTGAACAAATTCCACTATGTAATGAATAAAGATTTGAAACTGGAATATTTCATTCAGTGATATCTAGGATGTGGGATTTTAGCGTTCCCTTTATTTTTTTGAGCAGTGTAGTTACATAATCACCAGTCGATATCTTGTCTGCTTACTCTGTCACCATGTAGTGGCTTTTGTAAGACTGTGTATCACTTTTTTGTCCGGAAGTCAGCTTACTCAATGCAAGTCTATGAGACTCAGAACAAAACTGCAGAATCTTCTTCTGAATTCCCATAGACTTGCACTGAAATGATTTAAAAATGTGACCCCCTTCTTCACACATTAATCACTGTGATTTGGCAGGTAAAAACTGCAGTCACGTAGTGTCGGAGCGGTGCTGAAACAGGTGAACATGACTACTGGTGAGAATGAGGCTACATACAGTACAGAACAAAAGTTTGGACACACCTTCTCATCTAAAGATTGTTCTGTATTTTAATAATTATGAAAATTGTGCATTCACACTGAAGGCATCAAAACTATGAATTAACACATGTGGAATTAAATACTTAACAAAAAAGTGTGAAACAACTGAAATTATGTTTTATATGCCAGGTTCTTCAAAGTAGCCACCTTTTGCTTTGATGACTGCTTTGGACACTCTTGGCATTCTCTTGATGAGCTTCAAGAGGTAATCACCGGTAATGGTTTTCACTTCTCAGGTGTGCCCTGTCAGGTTTAAGAAGTGGGATTTCTTGCCTTTTAAATGGTGTTGGGACCATCCGTTGTGTTGTGCAGAAGTCTGGTGGATACACAGCTGATAGTCCTAATAGTAAAGAAAAAAATGGGAGGCCATCATTACTTTAAGAAATGAAGGTCAGTCAGTCTGAAAAATTGGGCAAACTTTCAAAGTGTCCCCAAGTGTAGTGGCAAAAACCATCAAGCACTACAAAGAAACTGGCTCACATGAGGACCTCCCCAGGAAAGGGAGACACAGTCACCTCTGCTTCTGAGGATACGTTTAAACGTTTATCCGAGTTACCAGCCTTAAGGTACCTTCACACTAAACAACTTCACAATGATATCGCTAGCGATCCGTGACGTTGCAGCGTCCTGGCTAGAGATATCGTTGTGTTTGACACGCAGCAGCGATCAGGATCCTGCTGTGATGTCGTTGGTCGCAGCTAGAAGGCCAGAACTTTCTTTCGTCGCTGGACTCCCTGCAGACATCGCTGAATCGGCGTGTGTGACACCGATTCAGCGATGTCTTCACTGGTAACCAGGGTAAACATCGGGTTACTAAGCGCGGGGCCGCGCTTAGTAACCCGATGTTTACCCTGGTTACCATCGTAAAAGTAAAAAAAACAAACACTACATACTTACCTTCAGCTGTCTGTCCCCTGCGCTGTGCTTCTCTGCACTCCTCCTGCATCCTGTGTCAGCGCCGGTCAGCCAGAAAGCAGAGCGGTGACGTCACCGCTCTGCTTTCCGGCCGCTGTGCTCACAGCCAGTGCAGGAGGAGTGCAGAGAAGCAGAGCGCCGGGGACAGACAGCTGAAGGTAAGTATGTAGTGTTTGTTTTTTTTTACTTTTACGATGGTAACCAGGGTAAACATCGGGTTACTAAGCGCGGCCCTGCGCTTAGTAACGCGATGTTTACCCTGGTTACCCAGGGACTTCGGGATCGTTGGTCGCTGGAGAGCTGTCTGTGTGACAGCTCTCCAGCGACCAAACAGCGACGCTGCAGCGATCGACATCGTTGTCGGTATCGCTGCCCGTCGCTTAGTGTGACGGTACCTTTAGAAATCACAGGTTAACAGCAGCTCAGATTAGAGACCAGTTCAATGCCACACAAAGTTCTAGCAGCAGACACATCTCTACAACAACTGTTAAGAGGAGACTTTGTGTAGCTGGCCTTCAAGGTAAAATAACTGCTAGGAAACCACTGCTAAGGACAGGCAACAAGCAGAAGAGACATGTCCGGCATAAAGAACACAAGAAATGGACATTAGACATGTGGAAATCTGTGCTTTGGTCTGATGAGTCCAAATTTGAGATCTTTGGTTCCAACCACCGTGTTTTTGTGTGACGCATAAATGGTGAACGGATGGACTCTAAATGCCTGGTTCCCACCGTGAAGCATGGATGAGGAGGTGTGATGGTGTGGAGGTGCTTTGCTGGTGACACTGTTAAGGATTTATTCAAAATTGAAGGCAAACTGAACCAGCATGGCTACCACAGCATCTTGCAGAGGCATGCTATTCCATCTGGTTTGCGTTTAGTTGGACCATCATTTATTTTTCAACAGGACAATGACCCCAAACACACCTCCAGGATGTGTAATGGCTATTTGACCAAGAAGGAGAGTGATGGGGTGCTACGCCAGATGACCTGGCCTCCACAGTCACCAGACCTGAACCCAATCAAGATGGTTTGGGGTGAGCTGGACCGCAGAGGGAAGGCAAAAGGGCCAACAAGTGCTAAGCATCTCTGGGCACTCCTTCAAGATTGTTGGAAGACCATTCCCGGTGACTACCTCTTGAAACTCATCAAGAGAATGCCAAGAGTGTGCAAAGCAGTCATCAAAGCAAAAGGTGGCTACTTTGAAGAACCTAGAATATAAGACATAATTTCAGTTGTTTCACATTTTTTTTTGCTAAGTATATAATTCCACATGTGTAAATTCATAGTTTTGATGCCTTCAGTGTGAGTGTACAATTTTTATAGTCATGAAAATACAGAAAAATCTTTAAATGAGGTGTGCCCAAACTTTTGGTCTGTACTGTACATTACACTCACACAGTCCTTAACTAAAGGATAAAAAACAAACAACGGCATGGTGCTTTAATAATCTCAAATTTTTAAATGATACCTATGTATTAGTATTAGTGTTGAGCATTCCGGGTATCGGCCGATATTCGCTGTATCGGAATTCTGATACCGAGTTCCGATACTTTTGCGATATCGGAATCGGAAGTTCCTATAGTGCAATGATGCACTATAATGGAGTGTGGGCGGAGACTGCGTGTGTGCGGGCGGGGTCTGTACGTGACCGTGGGGGGCTCTGTGCGTGCCTGCCGGGGCTCTGTGCATGTGTGCCGGGGCTCTGTGCGCGTGTGCCGGGGCTCTGTGCGGCGTGCTCCGGCATGCCGTACAGAGTCCCGGCACGCTGCACAGATCCCCGGCAGGAGCGCACATGCCCCCGAGAGGCTCGTACAGATCCCCGGCAGGCCCGCATAGACCCCGCCCGCACACACAGACACGCACCGTGTCCACCCACGCACCGCCGACACTCTTCTCCCCCCCCCCTCCAGAACAGGATGTAGAAGGACAGAAAGGGCTTATTTACATTCCGATATTTGTGTCCCATTGACTTGCATTGTTATCGGTATCGGCCGATCCAATCCGATACCGATACTTCCGGATATCGGAAGGTATGGCTCAACACTAATTACTATATAAACCATTATTAAAACATTATGGAGTTTTGTATATTATATTTCTAAGAATAAAATGACCTTTTTTTTTTGTTCAATTGAGCTTCATATTCACTTACTATCCTTTTACAGTCCGTCTACTGGATAAAGTGTGTAGACTAGTGTTGAGCATTCCGATACCGCAAGTATCGGGTATCGGCCGATACTTGCGGTATCGGAATTCCGATACCGAGATCCGATACTTTTGTGGTATCGGGTATCGGTATCGGATACATAGAGATGTGTAAAATAAAGAATTAAAATAAAAAATATTGATATATTTACCTCTCCGGCGGCCCCTGGTGAGTCCGCGGGTAACCGGCAGGCTTCGTTGTTCAAAATCAGCGCTTTTAGGACCTGAGAAACACGTCCCGGCTTCTGATTGGTCGTGGGCCGCCCATGTGACCGCCACGCGACCAATCACAAGCCGCGACGTCACCGCAAGCTATTAGCGCGCTCATTTTTGAAAAATGAGCGCGTTAATGACTTTCAAAGACGTTGCGGCATGTGATTGGTCGCGGCCACGCGACCAATCACAAGCCGCGACGTCACCGCAAGCTATTAGCGCGCTCATTTTTGAAAAATGAGCGCGTTAATGACTTTCAAAGACGTAGCGGCTTGTGATTGGTCGCGGCCACGCGACCAATCACAAGCCGCGACGTCACCGCAAGCTATTAACGCGCTCATTTTTAAAAATGAGCGCGTTAATGGCTTTCAAAGACGTAGCGGGTTGTGATTGGTCGCGGCCGCGACCAATCACAAGCCGCGACGTCACCGCAAGCTATTGACGCGCTCATTTTTAAAAATGAGCGCTTTAATGGCTTTGAAAGACATAGCGGCTTGTGATTGGTCGCGTGGCCGCGACCAATCACAAGCCGCTACGTCTTTGAAAGTCATTAACGCGCTCATTTTTCAAAAATGAGCGCGCTAATAGCTTGCGGTGACGTCGCGGCTTGTGATTGGTCGCGTGGCCGCGACCAATCACAAGCCGCTATGTCTTTCAAAGCCATTAACGCGCTCATTTTTAAAAATGAGCGCGTCAATACCTTGCGGTGACGTCGCGGCTTGTGATTGGTCGCGGCCACGCGACCAATCACAAGCCGCTATGTCTTTCAAAGCCATTAACGCGCTCATTTTTAAAAATGAGCGCGTCAATAGCTTGCGGTGACGTCGCGGCTTGTGATTGGTCGCGGCCGCGACCAATCACAACCCGCTACGTCTTTGAAAGCCATTAACGCGCTCATTTTTAAAAATGAGCGCGCTAATAGCTTGCGGTGACGTCGCGGCTTGTGATTGGTCGCATGGCGGTCACATGGGCGGCCCGCGACCAATCAGAAGCCGGGACGTGTTTCTCAGGTCCTAAAAGCGCTGATTTTGAACAAAGAAGCCTGCCGGTTACCCGCGCTGAGTTCAGGGGCCGCCGGAGAGGTAAATATATCAATATTTTTTATTTTTATTCTTTATTTTACACATCTCTATGGATCCCAGGGCCTGAAGGAGAGTTTCCTCTCCTTCAGACCCTGGGAACCATGAGAATACCTTCCGATACTTGATGTCCCATTGACTTGTATTGGTATCGGATATCGGTATCGGCGATATCCGATATTTTTCGGGTATCGGCCGATACTATCCGATACCGATACTTTCAAGTATCGGACGGTATCGCTCAACACTAGTGTAGACTACTGCATCTTTATTCCCTCTATGCTTGTTCTCCTTTTCTACGGTGAGCTGTTGAAAATAGGACACTTTATTTGAAATTCTGTGAGATACTCCTTTTCTAACCACAAACGATGGTGGCTTCTCTTGGAAGTTTAATATTTGTTTTGTGCAGAGTGAACTTTGTTACTAAGGATCTCCACGTTGTCATTGAAGCAGTGTACCTTTTATATGCTTCTGTCAGGGTCACAGGTCGTAAACTAAAAATAAACTAAATAACGCTAAAACATGCAAACCTTTAGGATATGTGCACACGTTAAAGTATTTGCAGAAATTTCTGCACCATTTCTGCATCTCTTGGCAGAAAAATGCAATTTGTTTTTGCACCATTTTGCAGCAAAACACAACTAAAATTTGCTGCAGAAAAATGTGCTGCAATTGTGTAACCAATACTGATGTGTCAGCAAGGAAAAAACATCATGAAATACATGCGTCTTTAGCATTTTTGCATGCTTCTTGATGCATTTTTCCCATTCATTAGTATGGGTGAACTCTGCATCAAAAGCACTAGAAGAATTGACATGCTGCAGATTTATATCTGCACAAAAAAATATGCAATGTGTGCATGAAACTTCAGGCATCTCATTCACGTTGCTTGGACTAGGAAATCTTTCTGGGTTTGTGACAAGTCTATGCAGAAAACTGCCCAAAATTTTCCAAAACCGCATTGTGTACACAGACCATAAAACTAGCATTTTTGTTGCTTATTTTTCATCTCCGTATTGCCACAAATCCTTAAGGATTTCTTAAGGCCCCTTCACATTAAGCGACGCTGCAGCGATACCGACAACGATCCGGATCACTGCAGCGTCGCTGTTTGGTCGCTGGAGAGCTGTCACACATACCGCTCTCCAGCGACCAACGATGCCGGTAACCAGGGTAAACATCGGGTAACTAAGCGCAGGGCCGCGCTTAGTAACCCGATGTTTACCCTGGTTACCATCCTAAAAGTAAAAAAAAAAAACACTACATACTTACCTACAGCCGTCTGTCCTCCAGCGCTGTGCTCTGCTCTCCTCCTGTACTGTCTGTGAGCACAGCGGCCGGAAAGCAGAGCGGTGACGTCACCGTTCTGCTTTCCGGCTGACCGACGCTCACAGCCAGAGCAGGAGGAGTGCAGAGCACAGCGCTGGAGGACAGACGGCTGTAGGTAAGTATGTAGTGTTTGTTTTTTTTTTTACTTTTAGGATGGTAACCAGGGTAAACATCGGGTTACTAAGCGCGGCCCTGCGCTTAGTTACCCGATGTTTACCCTGGTTACCAGTGAAGACATCGCTGGATCGGTGTCACACACGCCGATCCAGCGATGTCAGCAGGAGTCCAGCGACGAAATAAAGTTCTGGACTTTATTCAGCGACCAACGATCTCCCAGCAGGGGCCTGATCGTTGGTCGCTGTCACACATAACGATTTCATTAACGATATCGTTGCTACGTCACAAAAAGCAACGATATCGTTAACAATATCGTTATGTGTGAAGGTACCTTTAGTCCCAGCAAAGAGAATGAAATTCCTGAAAGGGGTTGTCTGCTACTAGGACAACCCCTTCTTGATCAAAATGTTTGGCGCCAATAAAATAATAAAGCTTATACTCGCCTCCCGTGCTGGCGCCGTTCCCGCGCTGTCGGCACTCGCAGTCCTGGGGTTCGCGTGTGCGGTTGTTGTGACACATGACGCTGGCGTTGCTTTCCCAGCCTTTTGGACGAATCGAACATGAAGAGCAAGTCCGGGCTGCAGCTTATCTCTGGCTTCCTTTTCCTGGTCAATTCGACATGAGGTGGGGACAGTGACGCCGGTTCTGATTGGGTGCCAGCGTCATGTGTCATAACCGCATCGGAGCCTCTGTAGATGGATTGCCGACACCGCGGGAACAGCATCGGCACGGGAGGTGAGTATAAGCTTTATTATTTTATGGGGGCCAAGCGTTGGGGCGTGAGGAGAAGTTGTTTAAGTAGTGGACAACTTCTTGAAGTCTCATGCACACGTTACTTATTATTTCCATGCAGATTTAAATCTGCAGAATTATCATTATTTATTTATATAGCACCATTAATTCCATGGTGCTGTACATGTGAAAAGGGGTTACATACAGGGTTATAGATATTGTTAACAGTAAACAATTTTACAGTGACAGACTGGTACAGAGGGGAGAGGACCCTGTCCTTGCGGACTTACATTCTTCAGGATAGTGGGGAAGAGACAGGAGGTTGGTGTGCTGCAGCACTGGTGGTGGTGAGGCGGCAGCTCGGGTGGTCGTGGCAGCAGCTTGGGTGGTCGCGGCGGCAGCTAGGGTGGTCGGTGACGTGGCGCGGCTCGGGTGGTCAGTGACATGGCGGCGGCTCCGGTGGTCGGTGATGTGGCGGCAGCTCGGGCAGTTGGTGAGGCGGCAGAATGGTTATTGTAGGCTTTTTTTGAAGAGATGGGTTTTCAGGTTCAGTCTGAAGGATCCGAGGGTGGTGGATAATCGGACGTGTTGAGGCGTGGAATTCCAGAGGATGGGGGATATTCGGGAGAAATCTTGGAGGCGGTTGTGTGAGGAACGAATAAGTGTGGAGGAGTGAAGGAGGTCTTGGGAGGATCGAAGATTATGTGAGGGAAGATAGTGGGAGATTAGTTCAGAGATATAGGGAGGGGACAGGTTGTGGATGGCTTTGTAGATCAGTGTTAGTAGTTTGAACTGGATTCGTTGGGGAATTGGGAGCCAGTGGTGAGATTTGCAGAGGGGTGAAGCAGGGGAGTAGCGAGGAGAGAGGTGGATTAGCCGAGCAGCAGAGTTGAGGACAGACTGGAGTGGTGCAAGGGAGTTAGCGGGGAGGCCACAGAGAAGGGTGTTGCAGTAATCGAGGCGGGAGATGATGAGGGCATGCACAAGAGTTTTAGTAGATTGCGGGCTGAGGAAGGGACGGATTCTGGCAATATTTTTGAGTTGGAGGTGGCAAGGGTTTGGACATGCGGTTTGAAGGACAGGGCAGAATTGAGAGTTACCCCAAGGCAGCGGATTTCAGGTGCGGGAGAGAGTGTGATGCCGTTTACTATAATAGATGATGAGTTCGGTTTTGTCTTCATTGAGTTTTAGGAAGCGAGAGTTGAAGAAGAAGGATATGTCTGACAGACACTCCGGGATTCAGGACAGAGTGGTGGGGGTGGAAGCCAGATTGGAGGTTGTCAAGGAGAGAGTTAGATGAGAGGTGGGAGGAAAATTTACCATAGACATGCTGCTCAAGTAGTTTGGAAGCAAAAGGGAGCAGTGATATGGGGCGATAGCTGGGCATGGCGGTTGGGTCAAGGTTAGCTTTTTTGAGGATGGGTGTGATGGTGGCATGTTTGAAGGCAGAGGGGAAAGTACCAGAAGATAGCGATAGGTTGAAGAGATGGGTTAGGGCTGGAATGAGCGTGTTAGTGAGGTTGGGGAGCCAGTGGGAAGGGATGGGGTCAAGTGGTGAGGTGTGATTTGGAAAGGAGGCGAGTAAGTTCTCCTTCAGTGATGTTGGAGAGGGAAGTTATTGGGGAAGGGCAGAGGTCTGGTATATGGAGTGGTTGGGGTGGTGGAAAAGTAAAGGTTTGCCTTGTTTGGTCGATCTTGTTTTTGAAGTAGATGGCAAAGTCCTCAGAAGAAATTACGGGAGTTGGAGGTGGCAGTGGTGGGCGGAGGAGAGAGTTAAATGTGCTGAACAGTTGTTTTGGGTTGTAGGATAGTGAGGATACAAGGTTAGTGAAATAGGTCTGTTTAGCAGAAGTGAGGGCTAGTTTGAAGGCAAGTGTAGCTTGTTTGAAAGTGGTGAAGTTGTCTGGCAGGTTTTTTTTCCCAACGCCGTTCAGTGACCCTGGATGCTTGTCGGAGTTTTTTGGTGAGGTTGTTATGCCAGGGTTGCCTATTGATTTGTCGCATTTTGCCATGCATGAGAGGGGCGACTGAGTCTATGGCTGATGTTAGGGTGGAGTTATAGAAAGCGGTGGCGCTATCCGTGTCGTGGAGTGAAAATATGGAGGACGGGTAGAAGAGAGTCTGAGTGTGTGAATGTCTAGATGTGCAAGGTTTCTGCGAGGATATGGTACTGGCTGGATGTGGGGGGCAGGTGAGGAGGACAAGGAAGTTGAGCAGATGGTGGTCAGATAAGGGGAAGGGAGAGGTTGTGAGATTAGATAAGGAACACAGGTGGGTGAAGATGAGGTCTAGCGTATGTCTGTCTGTGTGGGTGGCTGTGGAGGACCACCGAGTAAGTCCAAAGGATGAGGTAAGGGCCAGGAGCTTGGAGGCTGCTGGTTGGCGGGTGTCAGTAGGGATATTAAAGTCACACATTATGATGGTGGGGATGTCAGCAGAGAGAAAGTGAAGAAGCCAGGTGCAGAATTGGTCGATGAAGGCAGGGGCTGAGCCCGGTGGTCGGTATATGACAGCCATTTGGAGATTAGAGGGAGAGTAGATACGGACAGAGTGAACCTCGAAAGAAGGGAGGTTAAGGGAGGGTGGGGGTTGGATAGGGTTGAAGTAGCAGTTTTTAGAAAAAAGGAAACCCACTCCTCCGCCATGTCTGTTGCCAGAGCGAGGAGTGTGGGTAAGGTGGAGGCCACCATAACTTAGTGCAGCAGGGGAGTCCGTGTCAGGGGGCGTCAGCCAGGTCTCAGTGATGGCCAGGAAGGAAAGGTTGCGGGAAGTAAAGAGATTGTGGATCACGTTCAGCATGTCAATTCTTGCATCTGATTTCACCCAGACTAATGAGTGGGGAGAAATATGCACCCAAAATACTTGTAAAATATGTGACAAATATGTGACTAAAGACGATAGTATTTACACTGTGGTTTTTCTGCCAACACGTCAGGATTTGCAGCTGAATTTTCTGCTGCATATCCTGAATGTGTGCACATACCCCTAGGGTACATAAAAAAACACAAGTTTGACAGAAGAATCCTGTAGGCGCAGGCCGTCATCAGCTATTGACACCTTAGTTGGTGTTGATGAATCTGTGTGCATGCAGGAAGATAGTGAACCTGCCATATTAAAGGATCATTTAAATACGTTTCTGATATGGTTTTGAAGCTGATTTGTGTAAAAATCCATGTAAATAAACCCGTGGGCGTACATTTATATTGCATGGGCCTGCGCTATAATAGTTTTTAAATTAACTTTAATGATTTTGCCCACATTAGCATCACGTGGCTATGGTCTATGCAGTCACTTAAAGGGATCCTGTCACCCCCAAAACCGATGGTGAGGTAAGCTCACCGTCATCAGGGGCTTATCTACAGTATTCTGTAATGCTGTAGATAAGCCCCCGATGTTACCTGAAAGAGGAGAAAAAGAGGTTTGATTATACTCACCCAGGGGCGGTCCTGCTTCGATGGGTGTCTCAGGTCCGGAACAGCGCCTCCCATCTTCATTCCATGACGTCCTCTTCTGGTCTTCACGCCGCGGCTCCGGCGCAGGCGTACTTTGTCTGCCCTGTTGAGGGCAGAGCAAAGTACTGGAGTGCGCAGGCGCCGGAAAGGTCAGAGAGGCCCTGCACCTCTATGCTTATTCCCTCTATGCTTGTTCTCCTTTTCTACGGTGAGCTGTTGAAAATAGGACACTTTATTTGAAATTCTGTGAGATACTCCTTTTCTAACCACAAACGATGGTGGCTTCTCTTGGAAGTTTAATATTTGTTTTGTGCAGAGTGAACTTTGTTACTAAGGATCTCCACGTTGTCATTGAAGCAGTGTACCTTTTATATGCTTCTGTCAGGGTCACAGGTCGTAAACTAAAAATAAACTAAATAACGCTAAAACATGCAAACCTTTAGGATATGTGCACACGTTAAAGTATTTGCAGAAATACTTTACTCTGCCCTCAACAGGACACACAAATTACGCCTGCGACGGAGCCGCGGCATGAAGACCAGAAGAGGACGTCACGGAATGAAGATAGGAGGCACCAGAGCGGACCTGAGACACACATTTGACCGGACCGCAGCGGGACCGCCCCTGGGTGAGTATAATCTAACCTCTTTTTCTCCTCTTTCAGGTTACATCGGGGGCTTATCTACAGCATTACAGAATGCTGTAGATAAGCTCCTGATGACGGTGAGCTTACCTCACCATCGATTTTGGGGGTGACAGGTTCCCTTTAAGATTTCCACCTCTAGGGCACAAGCCGTTGAGTCGCCCGCCAGGGCAGTGGTGTACTCTGTACCGGGTCCATTACTTAAAGGGATGTGCCACAGCGGCGGCAGCGACCCGGTCCGTTGCCCTGGGTGCCCATGTTAAAGGGATAGTCTTTAAAGGGATTTGTAAAATAATAAATGTTCGTGACGCCACCAGGGATGACCAACGCTGCTTAAAGGGGTCCTCTGGGGTGATGTTATGGCAGCCAGATGGTATAACTTCCCACAGGTGAAGTAGGTCCCCAGGGCTCCCGGTGAATAGATGGAACATGGTGAGTGGTGCAGTAAAGAACAAAGGACACAGTTGTGCAGTCTTTTTACCTGGTTTACTGATGGTAGCAGGTAGCCACAGTCCAGGGCACCAGATCACAGGTACAGGAAGGGTCCGGCCGGCTTGGAAGCGAATTCAGAGTCCAGCTTTATCAAGTGGAGTTAAAAGCCTTCCTTCTAGCGCTGTGTTGTTATAGTCCCTTATTGCATATGGCTTTGTAGCAAGGTCCTCTCAGTTATATCTGTCCTTTTGTGGAACTGGGACACAAACCCGTATGACATGTGACTCGAGCCTTTTTACAGGGTCTCTGTCACGAACCTGGCTCTATGTGCCACTGTGTCTCCTGGGTGTTAGGGTGAAAAGGTGATGTATAATCCAGCTGTCCTGCCGGTTTCTGCTATGTGTCTTGGAGTCCCACAATAGCCTCGGTCTTCCGGCTACCGGTGTCTGCGCTCAATCAGGGATGCAACCAATTCCCAGCTATTCTCCCCTGTTGTCACACTCCTGTGCTTCGCTCTCCGGCACGTTAGCTAAGGGTGTTCTTCCTTCTGTATCTTGCTATCCAGGAGCTGCAGCACTTCAGGCTGTACGGCCCTTCACCCGTCCTTCTGCCTCAGTCTGCTCCAGTCTGCTGTCCAGCACCAACTGTCTAAATCTTCCCAACTGCCTAGCAACTAACGCCTCCTCCCAACCAAAGAGAGAGCAGCTCCCCTGATTTTGGGTGTAGAGCTCCCCCTTCAGGAATGAAGTCAGAACGGTGTTGTATGTGCTAATTACCTGTTAAATGGAATCCTCCATCGCATCCAAGCATGACATCACTCTCCCCGTGAGGAAAGCAATGCCACTGTGACAACCAGGACCCTGGGGCGTCACACCAGTGCTGTATCATATGTACCATATAAACTTACTACTAAAGTTACAAAAGGATGCTGATTTATGGTCAGATGTGCGGTTTGTTACTTCTAGTGCTAGGTAATATGTTTCTATTTGATATGATCCCTTATACTCACCATGCAGTGCAGATACAGCATGTGACATTACAAAATCCTAACTGTACTCGTGCCGGTACAGTGGTAATGTAAACCTATTTGGCCAGCTATTTCTGGCTAGCTAAGCTCCCCTAAATTATGTAAAATTAATGAGTGTGAAACATGGTGTGACAATAGTAATATCCTGTTGGTATTAGCAAGTACTTCTGACCAATGACAAAATGGGCCTTCCTGCAGAGTCATTCGATATTTCAGCAGTTAAATCCTAATAACATTGTAAATACTGAAAATTAAGACCTTAATTAAGGGCAGACCTTTATCACAGTAATAGGAAACGACTGAACACATTAATATTGCTGATTAACTTTAAAAAATCTTTAATATTTTATCATGTATGTGGATGTATTGTGCACTCCATCTAGTGTTAACGTATTTTGTATATCCCAATATCCCCTTTGGTGCAGAGATTTATTTTTTCTTTCCCACTTACATTTTCATATGTTGCACTATAATGATGGTCTACTTTGCATTGAATCCGTTATCAGCCTTTTTCTCCTTGATTGATTGGGCACACTCCAAATGTCAATGTAGGTGAAATCTGCTAGCCGGTATAGATTGATGGCTGTGTGAGAGAGACTTCTAGGCTGAAATGGAATACTATTTAACCAGCTATGTTTGACTCTCTGTAGCTTAAATGCACCATAGACTGGCCACAGTCAGACAGATGTATGTATGATACAAAACTACAGAAACACTCCTAAAGGGTGACTGAACTTAACCTCTTAGTGACCGAGCCAATTTTGACCTTAATGACCAAGCGAAATTTTACAATTTTGTCGTGTCACTTTATGAAGTTATAACTCTGAAACGCTTCAACGGATCCAGTGATGCTGTGATCGTTTTTTTGTGACATATCGTATTTCATGATAGTGGTAACAGTTATCACTGAGAAGTTTATTAGAAAATAGCTTACAGTCATGGCCAAAATTTTTGAGAATGACACCAAAATTATGTTTTCACATGATCTGCTGCCCTCTGGTTTTTATTAGTGTTTGTCTGATGTTTATATCACATACAGAAATATAATTGCAATCATATTATGAGTACCAATAGGTTATATTGACAGTTAGAATGAGTTAATGAAGCAAGTCAATATTTGCAGTGTTGACCCTTTTCTTCAAGACCTCTGCAATTCTCCCTGGCATGCTCTCAATCAACTTCTGGACCAAATCCTGACTGATAGCAGTCCATTCTTGCATAATCAATGCTTGAATTTTGCCAGAATTTGTTGGTTTTTGTTTGTCCACCCGTCTCTTGATGATTGACCACAAGTTCTCAATGGGATTAGGATCTGGGTAGTTTCCAGGCCATGGACCCAAAATCTCTATGTTTTGTTCCATGAGCCATTTAGTTATCACCTTTGCTTTATGGCAAGGTGCTCCATCATGCTGGAAAAGGCATTGTTGGGTGCCAAACTGCTCTTGGACGGTTGGGAGAAGTTGCTCTTGGAGGACATTCTGGTACCATTCTTTATTCATGGCTGTGTTTTTAGGCAAGACTGTGAGTGAGCCGATTCCCTTGGCTGAGAAGCAACCCCACACATGAATGGTTTCAGGATGCTTTACAGTTGGCATGAGACAAGACTGGTGGTAGCGCTCACCTCTTCTTCTCCGAATAAGCTGTTTTCCAGATGTCCCAAACAATCGAAAAGGGGATTCATCAGAGAAAATGACTTTGCCCCAGTCCTCAGCAGTCCACTCCCTGTACCTTTTGCAGAATATCAGTCGGTCCCTGATGTTTTTTCTGGAGAGAAGTGGCTTCTTTGCTGCCCTCCTTGAAACCAGACCTTGCTCAAAGAGTCTCCGCCTCACAGTGCGTGCAGAAGCGCTCACACCAGCCTGCTGCCATTCCTGAGCAAGCTCGGCACTGCTGGTAGTCCGATCCCGCAGCTGAAACAGTTTTAAGATACGGTCCTGGCGCTTGCTGGTCTTTCTTGGGCGCCCTGGAGCCTTTTTGACAACAATGGAAGCTGTCTCCTTGAAGTTCTTGATGATGCGATAGATTGTTGACTGAGGAGCAATCTTTGTAGCTGCGATACTCTTCCCTGTTAGGCCATTTTTGTGCAGTGCAATGATGGCTGCACGTGTTTCTTTAGAGATAACCATGGTTAACTGAAGAGAAACGATGATACCAAGCACCAGCCTCCTTTTAAAGTGTCCAGTGATGTCATTCTTAATCATGACTGATTGATCGCCAGCCCTGTCCTCATCAACAGCCACACCTGTGTTAATGGATCAATCACTAAAACGATGTTAGCTGCTTCTTTTAAGGCAGGACTGCAATGATGTTGAAATGTGTTTTGGGGGTTAAAGTTCATTTTCTGGGCAAATATTGACTTTGCAAGTACAGTAATTGCTGTTAAGCTGATCACTCTGACATTCAGGAGTATATGCAAATTGCCATTAGAAAAAATGAAGCAGTAGACTTTGGAAAAATTAATATTTGTCTCATTCTCAATTTTTGTCCATGACTGTAGATTACGGTGTTTAATTATGAAAAACAGAAGTTTGGCAAAAATTTAGAAAATTTAGCTATTTTCAAACTTTTCATTTTTATGGCCTTAAACCAGAGGATTATGTTACATAATAGTTAATAAATAACTAGGATTGATTGAATAGCTTTGGATAAGAGCTTCCCGAATAGCTGCATCAGTAACCCGGATATCTGGAGCGCTCCCGATAATCAGCTGCATGTGTCACGGCTGTGTGACAGTCACAACCTATGCATGGAGAGCCCAACAAACAGGATGTCACACAGCCGCGACACATACAGCTGTGGTGCCGAACAGCTGATCAACAGTAGCAATCCAGGTATCCAGCTATTCGGTAAGCGCTATATATAACATTTCCCACATGTATGCTTTACATCAGCACAATTTTGGAAACATTTTTTTCTTTCTCAGGCAGTTATAAGGGTTAAAAGTTGACCAGCGATTTCTCATTTTTCCAACAAAATTTACAAAACAATTTTTTAGGGACCACATCACAGCTGAAGTGACTATATCACTGAAAATACCTAAAAGTGACACCATTCTAAAATCTGCACTCCACAATGTGCTCAAAACCACATTTAAGAAGTTTATAAACCCTTCAGTTGCTTCACGAGAATGAAGCATTGTGGAAGGAAAAAAATTAACATTTACGGTAACTTTTTTTCACAACATTTTTTACTTTGGACCTAAATTTATTTTCAAAAGGGTAACAGAGAAAGTGGACCACACAATTTGTTCTGCCATTTCTACTAATAACGCCAATACTGCATATGTCTGGGAAATCTACTTTTCAGGCGCATGGCAGAGCTCAGAAGAGAAGGAGCACCATTTGAGTTTTTGAACACAAAATTGTCTGGAAGCAAGAGTTCATGTTTCTGCATAGAACTTAAAAGGATTAAGCTATTCTGTTTTTAATCACGTGATGTCATAGACCTAATGGAAAAGAAAATAATTTATTGGGTAAAAGGACAAAATGAGCTATTGTAAGTACACAGTGCTCTGTATTATGATGATTGCAATATAAAGAGGATAAAAAATTTTAATGGGAAGAGTGCTTCTTTAACCCCCTTTCCGACGGGCGTAATAATACTCCCATGTCGGACTCTCCCTTCCTTTGATGTGGGCTCCGGCGCTGAGCCCACATTTTTCCCGGCACATGTCAGCTGTTTTGAACAACTGACATATGCCTCTAACAGCCATGTGTGGAATCTCGATCCACCCGTGGCTGTTAAATCGTTAAATGCCCCTGTGTTAAAGAAATTATAGCAGTTTTGTTAAAGAAATTGTTAATCTTCATTTTCATTACATCTAAAAAATAGCTTAAAAAACAAGTATTGCACAAGATTATCATCTGAGTCGAATTTAGTACCATTTCCCGGATATCTACATAACTCTGGTCAATATTTCCCAGAATATGTCAAAAACATCTGTATTTGTCCGAAAACACCCAAAAATGTGTAGTTCTAGCCAACATCCCATAAAACCGCAGACATGAACAACAACTCCCCACATTCTTTCACCACATCCATCTTGTATCCCAGGATGTTTTTTGACAATGTATTGTGTAAGACCTTCATTTATGCCAATTTATTATGTAACTCTATATTTCCTTTTGATCTTGGACCTTTATAAGCCCAGCCCTAAAAATAAAGACCAGAGACTATTTGGACAGACAACGAGCGTGTGTCTCTCTGATTATTGCTTCATTGCGTAGGTACCTAATAGACAGAACA
This sequence comes from Ranitomeya imitator, assembly GCF_032444005.1. Classification (NCBI taxonomy): domain Eukaryota; kingdom Metazoa; phylum Chordata; class Amphibia; order Anura; family Dendrobatidae; genus Ranitomeya; species Ranitomeya imitator. The sequence goes on along the minus strand of NC_091285.1, from coordinate 351,246,629 downwards.
CCTGAGTAGGTTGGAAATCCCTTCTCTAACACCTGTCAATCTCTGACAGCAGCACTTAACTCGCGCTTCTGGGAAGCGCACTGGAAATCCCGCCCATCGGTGACCCCGTCACGTGATAGCTGGTCACCAATGGGTTGGCATGACAACCAGAGGTCTCCAGCAGACCTCTGCAGTTGTCATAGCAAGTGAGAATTTCTACTACATACAGGAGATCTGATCATCACCTGTATGTATCAGAGCTGATCGGACAACTGCAGCTTCTAGTCTCCCATGGAGACTATTGAAGCATTCAAAAGGTAAACAAGAAAATTTTTAAAAATATAAAAGTTCAAATCACTCCCCTTTTGCCCCATTCAAAATAAAACAATAAAAAAAATCAAATAAACACATATTTGGTATCGCCGCTTTCAGAATCGCCCGATCTATCAATAAAAAAAAGAATTAACACGATCGCTGAACGGCATGAGGAAAAAAAGGCAAAACGCCAGAATTACGGTTTTTTGGTCACCGCTACATTGCAGTAAAATGCAATAACGAGCGATCAAAATGGTATAAAAAAGTCAGCTTAGCGTGCAAAAAACAAGCCCTCACCTGGCACGAGATCACATCACAAAAAATGGAGACGCTACGAGTATCGGAAAATGACACAATTAATTTTTTTCCACCACTTAAATAAAAAAAGAACCTAACATGTTTGGTGTCTGTGAACTCGTAATGACCTGGAGAATCATAAAGGCAGGTCCGTTTTAACATTTAGTGAACTTGGTAAAAAATGTAAACTGTGGAATTGCTCTTTTTTTTTTTTTGCAATTTCACCACACTTGGAATATTTTTCCTGTTTTCCAGTACACAACATGTTAAAACTAATAGTGTCATTAAAAAGTACAACTCGTCCCACGAGTGACCAAAAGCTAAAAAAGTTATGGCTCTGGGAAGAAGGGGAGCAAAAAATGAAAACCACAAAAACGGAAAGTGGCCCTTGGGGTTAAGGGATTAAAGCGCTAACATGGGGCCCATGTAAGGTATACGGTACAGTTCAGCTGTATATCTATGATCTAAAAAAAAGAATAGTGGTGCCCTGCAAGTGACGTCACTGTTCTCATGCATGTCCGGTGTTTTGACATTGCTCTGCTGCAGGCTGATTATTACTGATCTGAGCCGACAACAGAGCGGACGCTGTCACTGTGCAGATTGCAAAGTGCGTAGCTCGCCGGGAGCTGAACCCAGCCCCTGAAATGTTTCATGGATGCTTTTTATTTCATGCAGGGGCTGCGACAGTGATCTCAGCCTCTGCCCCCCCTGCTCTGTTCGCTTGAGTAGCCCCGCATTCACGGAGAAGTATATAGAAAATAGCTTAGATTACGGCATTAAATAGATAGGGATTTATAATGAAATTTAGTTTGACTTTAGAGCACCCCTTTAATTTCCTCCTGGTAGCCGTGCTGGGGACACAACCGGTTTCCTGTAAAGATTGCTCCTGGTGCTATCGCCATGTCCAACTAGCATATACAATACAGTTATAATCTATGTAAAAAAGCTTAGAAATACTGATAACAGGTCTGCCAGAGGCTGCTGAAATCTGACACAAGCTCATTGTTTGCCTGCACAATGACATTATTGCAAGTGTAGCAGATAGCCATGATCTGTCTGCTGGATGACCGGTGTGGCTGAAAGGAAGCCAACAAGGCTGACTCACCGGGTTTATTGAATAATAAAGAAAGCACTTGGATAATCTTATTACTCTTTTTTACTCTTTGCAGATTATGCGTTCTAGTTAAAGGAGAACTGAATACAAGAAATGTAAAACTTTCTATTCTCATGTCCTGTGCGCAGGTTGGAAATGCCGCTTTATTGGGTTACATTACTTCACATGAGTGCCTTTGTTGACTAAACAATCCAATGACAAAGGGAAAACATCACTTGATATCCAAGAGCAAAGAAAAGAGTAAATGGCAAATGGTATTCTGAGGGCCCTGATACAAATTCTGATGTGCACATGCGGGCCCTTGACAGGATGACATGAGGATCCAGCATGTCCGATGTCGGACTGCTAACTGTAATCCGGCACCAAAAATGTCAGCCGAACAGCTATCTAAAGGCTTCTAAAAAAAGAGATCAATGAATATATTTAAGACATTTGCTCAAATGTATGAATTACTTTCCCTCCCTGTTCTATAGTCATGTGTACAGATTACAATAAGTCTTGTATGCATTAGGCCTTAGGGAAACATGGAGGGGATTACAAACTCTATGGCTGTGCATCTGTACACTTTACTAATGCGAGCCACGGTTGGATCTGTATATAAAGTCGTGTTATGGCATAAGCCCATATTGCCACTTTATTGCCAGATTCTGTCTACTACCATGTAACTATTGTTTCCTGAGAACTTGCAGCAGAATGTCTTTCTGCCTCTAGCTCCTTCCTCCCTTCTCTCCATAGAACATTATGAGCAGCAACAGTAATCTATCTACATAATGTAAAAATATGTCTTCACTGCATACACATTTTACTACTAAATATGGAAAGATCAATGCAGGAGGAGAAAGAAGCCGATTTCTCTAAGATATATTACAAAGTTTCTTATTTTAATGTCTACTAGTGATTCATGAATAAAATAAAATGATTGTCCTTTAACACCTTCCTTACATATGATGTACTATTACATCATATATGTTGAGTCCTCTTTTTTGAAGTGGTCTCTGGAGCTGAGCCTGCATCTTTTCAGGCAAATGATGGCTCTGTTATTCAACCATCATCTGCCCCTAACAGCCACAGGTGGAACAGAGCTCAGGCCGCTGCTGCTAACTTGTTTAATGCAGTTGCCAGTTTCTGACAGCAGCATTTACAGTGTGCGGCCCAGGGGGCGTCCAGTTCTACTCGGCCATCGCCTCCGACCCTGTGAGATGCCCATGACAGCCAAAGGTTTTCGGAAGAAGTGCTATGACTGTACTCCTAAAGTCAGCGTTTTGCTTGGTTTTCATAGGTGTCATAACTGGGGATATGAGTTATACAGCTCAAAGGCTTAGGGCATTGGGTCACTACCTGCACCCCCCACTGTGAGCAGGCAATTGAAGCAGGTTATCTGCAGAAGAGCAGACATGGAGTGTGTACACGTAGTAATTCACAGGTTCCTGTCAATGTTAGATAGCCATGTGGGTCAGCAGATGTTTCTATGTATGCCTCCAATGTCACATAGGTGTTAAATGAGGGGTCAGTTCGTCTTTGGGAGCCGATCTGTCTATTCTGCGTAGACAGGACAAGGAAATACAATATTTAAATCTCCCTGAATTCTAGATCTATCACATTCATGTGTGGCATGTAGACTGCATGAAGGATATTTAGGAAGATGACTGCCATATTCTTTCTCTGAGGTTTCTGGAGGAAAATATGAACCATAGCAGAAATGAGGGATGTAACTGCATTGGAATCAAATCTAATTAGCTGTCCCCTCTTACTCCAGGAGAAGAATGAGTGAGGGGTCTGGTGAAACCCTTTATAACATGCCATATAACGAATATCTGTGTCAGACCGCAGGAGAACCAAGAGTATTGCAGATCTGTCTTTATTTCCCGCAGCGGTCTCCTCTGCCGGGAGTGCTCATGGGTCCAATTTGTAAGATGCATCTGTATTTTTTGCCTTTTATTTTGTACTGTTTTTGCCTGCATTTATGTCCTTTTATTATTCCATCTTTTGAACCTTTTTAAGCACTATACTTCTTTTTGTATATTAAATAAAAAATGTTATAAGTTTGTCCCTTGTTGCTCTAACGCACCCTCTATCTAGTGGATAGAATGTAGCTTTGTTGTGTTACCTTGTAGCTAAAGAGAACCATTCAGGAGCTTGGGAAAGCTGGGTGTTCATGTGTAAACATACCATTGTGTTGCCATGTACAGGGATCTCATTGGCCCGATAAAACGGCGAGTGGTAGCAGCAAAAAGTGTACATGTGTGAACTAGCTGCGGGGTGCGCTTAGCTCATTGTCAGCCTATTGCAATAGGTGAGTGAACCGATGAGCTTGGGAAGCGGAGCCCCCTTTAGTATCATGTGTTGCGAGCCAGTGATCGTCAAAATGTAGACTGTGATTTTTTGCTAAATACAGGAGTACTGGGGTATTGCTGAATATTGTACAGATTCAAGTCTCCTAAAGAGACTAGAAATTATAGTAAAAATAATAATAATAAAAAAAGTTTAAAAGAAAATAAATATATAAAAGTTTGAGTCAACCGTTTTCCTTCATTAAAAATAAAATCAATACACATATGGGTACTCTCCATAGTCAATATGATCTACCAAAATATAAAATTAATTAACCTAATTGTTAAACATAATGAGATTTAATATGAAAACACCAAAACTTCAGTTTCTCCGCTGCCACAGCACTGAATAAAAAAAGTGAAAAGAAGCAATCAAAACATTACCTACCCCAAATGGCATTACTAAAGATATAAGCTCAGGACACAAAAACCTCACACAGCCCCACCGAACAAAAAAATATTGGTATTGTAGTCGTACTGACCTGGAGAATCATATTGCCAGTTCATTTTTATCGTACAATGAATGCCGTAAAAACAAAACCCAAAAAACAATTATGGAATTGTTGTTTTTTATTTTTCCATAGTTTTGCCATACTTAAAATTTTATTCCTATTTTACCAGTACATCATATGATAAAATGGATAATGTACAGTAATTCAAAAGTACAACTCGTCTCACAAAAAAGAGAAGGCGCAAAAACGGAGAATCACCATGCTGGGAAGAAGTACATTTTTCAGCATTATGGTGATAAGATTTGTTGACATCTTATCTGCTTATTTGTATTATAAGGACATAAGCAAGACCATATGTACAGTCAGTGGTCCCACAATCATACTCGCGGAGGTGTTTACCCCTGCGAATATCATTGATAAAAAGATGGCTGCATATTACCCTTTCAGAAGCATCGGGTGAGACTTGTCTGCAGATCCTGTTCGCAGCATGTTCATTACGCTTCAGAAAAGCCCATGCTTTTGCTGGCACTATACAATGCAGTGTTTTTTTCCCACAAGTAAATGTGTTTTTCACTCTTGGACATTGGTCTAAAATGTATAGATTTTTTTTTTTTTTTAGAAGTTTGAATAATTTTAATATCTAAAGTGTCGATTGTAATCCATGAAAGCATATTTACCACTTGCCGGTTAGTGACATAGACTTGTGTGAGACTTGATGAATCCTGATTTCATACGTACGAGTGCTGTAAAAGAAACCCTTCACTACCTCTTCATTTGGAAAAAGTGTTGCATTGGAACTGGACATGGCAAACACAAGCTGCTCTGTGTTGTTACAGTGGCCGGCCTTTTCATGCTTGTAATGCCTGCACGTGGAGGCATTATATAACACTTAGGCTAAAACAAATATTACAGAACTAACTAAACTGGAATAAACTGACTTAAGACTCCTCTCTTATTATCTTTAGACATAGGGGCCTGGCTACCAATGTACCCCTGAAAAGAACTAAGAATAAAATAAAATCCCGTGTATTATGTGCCATAATTGTGCCTATGCGTGTGTAATGTATAGATACACAAACACTCACACAAACGCACACTAAGGGCATGACCGGTGTCGAGTTTTATTGTAAGAGAAGGCCACCATCTTGTTTATATCTAAATGCTGGGCCTTAGAAAAATATTACATTTGAGAGTCCTCGGTGGTCAATACATTTTAATAGCTAACTGAAAAGATGGATAACAAATTGCAATCTCTATCTACTGGCTAACATGGTGCAAAAATGTACGTTTTTTTCTCTTCCTTCGAAAACCAGTAGAAAAGAACTTAACTTGGGAATAAAAGATGAAGAAGCATCTTTGTGTGCCCTGGCATATGGTGATCGCACTGTTGAAATACTTAAATCATGTCAAATTATATTTCTTACATGGGCTTGGCTTTTTGATGAAATAATAGTAAGATTGGTGTGTGACCACTATTCACATTCACTCATCCCTAATACAAGTATGTCTGATTTTCATTATGAAATGCAAGGCTATAAAAAGTCTGCAAATAGTGCAGAGCGTGTCAGCGGTCTTAATCTGTCGTTGCTGGACAAGCAAGGTTCAGTTGTCCAGAAGCCATGTGTGAAAGCCATTTTGGGTTTGGTGTGTGAGCCATGGATTCATTTCTGACACTGGCCTTTAAATGGTTTACTTGTTTTCTCGTATTAACATAGTAGGGGACCTTGTCTCACTCTCATGCAATGATTATTCTTTAACTGCTACTTTTTTTTTTTTTTACTTTTCTCCATGGAAGCTTTCTGCTTTTTTTTTTTTTTTTTTTTGGTACCACTGTATATAAATGTAGTGGATTATTTGATCCATATACACCATGAGATGTATTAAGGGTTATTCTCAAATTGTTTCTTGAGCAGCTCACAACTCTACAGTCTACTTACGGTATTTCCTGGTTTCTAGCAGATAGGGCACTCTAACCTTGAGTGACAGTTTTGGAGAGAAGCACAATCCGCTCTCAGTGGCTAGTTCTGAAATGTTCACAGGTGCCACTGTATTGGCATACAGTGATAACAGTGCATTTCAAAAAGCACAGTGAGGGCTGTGATGCTGGGGGTGGGTGGGATTATTATTATGCAGAATTGATAAAAGCCCTGTCAGGAGCTAAGAAAGATGGGAGAGAACTGAGCAGCTGACTTCTATATAGAAATGAATATGGTGGAGATAGCTGACTGGTATGTTACGAGTTAACTCCTAAAGTGTAAATACTGCACACACCCAGCCAGGCACTAGTGGGCTAGATCCATGGAAACTATCTGTACATTATCTAAGATAAAAACTCTCATTGAAGGAGCCTGTTGTGGGCTGGGGAAGCTTTCTCAGCTCTGCTTTGTGTTAAATCTAAAAACTCCTGTCAACAGCTGCACCCAGTAAGCTAAGTACATCGTTGGATTCAGGGTTTCTTTTCCTACATCATGCTGCTTTCAGACAAGGTAGCAAAAAACAGCTGACAGATTCACTTTAAAGACAGTGTAATCCACCCAAACCATCTAGGAAGGTAAAGATAACTTTTTCAGAAATGATCTCTGGGGTAGTTCCTAAATTTATCATTCACCATCTAAAGATCGTACCGGCTTCAAATATAACTCATAGGGCCTGGATAGAAGCTTTTCTATATAGTTATGTGGTAATGGTCACTTGGTGGAGTCAGTATAAAATGAACCGACTCAGATTCCTAAAATATATGATAAATTTTGTAGCACAATACAGGATATTCTGTAAATGTTTACATTATAATTTGGGAAATTTATGAAATGTCCTATAAATATCTGTTGTGTTCCTGATCTAAGGATCTTTTAGCTGAGATGAATCTGCACTGTACTTTATGCACATGCTCAGTAGCGGGGATGAATCTGTGCTGCACTTTATATACATGCTCAGTAGGGGGCAGGACTTTGGGGTCGTAGTTTGAGGTTTGGCTTGCCCACTCCACAACCCTGGTCGTACCTGCTGTGTCCATGACCTTATTCTGTGCGCACATATTCACAGCTCGCTAGGAGTCTGCAGACACTAATGGACAGCTTGAGGCTATGGAAGACGATATGACTACTGTATATATTGCCCATACTGTTTACAGTCTGCCTAGGAATCTGATGCCTGTGATTCTAATCAGTTTTAATTATGATCAAGCGCTTTGTTTTATTAATACCAATATGATCAAATCATTAGCCGTGTTTTTATAAAGCTTTCATTGTGCTTTCATTAAGGGTGTATCTACATCAAATGTATAGTAATCGAAACTCTGTTTTTCTATATTAATGCAGACCTCATAAAGGTTATGTGATGGAACGTCTCCTGCTCATGGTATGCTCATCACTCGCCAAAGGAAATCTTATATACACAAATGCGTGTCAGTGAAGTACATGCCAGGAAATAGTAGCCTACACCCGTTGGCTGACCTCTTGGCTTTTACACATTATCTACATCCGCATCACTGGAAGAAATATCACAAACAGATCATTAGTACGGCAACATGTTGTGGTTGTTTTATAAGGAGACAACATTTGGGTGTTTGCTTTTGTCTGTGTATTAAGTATATAGTAGCTAGCTAGCCCTCTATTATACAGCTTTTTGCCCTACATTTAAAACTTGAGAATCTACATTTTTTTAGAAACTGATTAGAGCAGAAGTTGTGTAGCCCTGTAATTAGAGCCATTGTGTCATGTACAGATAGTGATTATTATTATTATTTATTATTATAGTGCCATTTATTCCAATGCGCTTTACATGTGAGGAGGGGTAAACATAATAAAAACAGGTACAATAATCTTGAACAATACAAGTCACAACTGGTACAGGAGGAGTGAGGACCCTGCCCGCGAGGGCTCACAATCTACAATGTAAGGGAGATGGAAATGCAATAAGCTGGAATTTACTGCATATAACATAGATGGAGGGGTTTATCAAGTCTGTGAAGATGCTGCTTGTATCGCTGGTTTCCCCAGACTTTCCGGTAGAAATGAGTAATGGCACAAAACTACTGTACAAGATTATTGATTGCTTACTGAAAATAATGTGGCTTACTGAATGTGATGTAGAAATGGGTATTGAATTTCTGTTCTGTCAAGGCCACCTTTCCGAGTTACTGTATAAAGACATGCCATTTTTATAGAGGGTTCGTGTGTTGTATAAATCACATTGTCGTGTTTTAAAGAATGCCATCAGTTAGTATGTTTTAGTATGAAAGAGGACATGCCTTGTATATACTTGTGTATAAGCAAATTCGAGTATAAGCCGAGGCACCTAATTTTGCCACGAAAAACTTGGAAAACTTGTCTCCTCATCCCTATCCTGGTATGCATGGCTCCTCATAACCATCCTTGTAAACATGGCCATCTCATTCCCATCCTTGTATGCATGGCCCCTTCATCCCTATCCTTTTATTCATGGCCATCTCATCCCTATCCTGGTATTCATGGTTCCTCATCCCCATCTTTGTCTGCATGGCCATCTCATCCCCATCCTTGTATGCATGGTCATCTCATCCTTATCCTGGTATTCATGGTTCCTCATCCCCATCTTTGACTGCATGGCCATCTCATCCCCATCCTTGTATGCATGGCCATCTCATCCCTATCCTAGTATTCATGGTTCCTCATCCCCATCATTGTACGCATGTCCGTCTCATCCCTTTCTTGGTATGCATGGTTCCTCATCACTATCCTTGTATACATGGCCCATATGAAAAAAGCATAAAAAGACAAACAAAAAAAGAACAGCTTGCCTTCCCTGTGCGCCCTTGCAGCATCTTGTTCCGGTGCCAGCAGCTCCTGCGGCTGGGTGATCACGTGTCCCCTCTCATTAAGGGAATGAATATTCACCTCTCCACGCCTATGGGAGTGGAGAGAGGTGAATATTCATAACTCTTAAGTAGCGCGCACCCGTGATCGCCCGGCAGCTGCTGGAAGCTGGCGGCTGACAGTTAGTGCGCTGTAAGAGAAATTAATATACACTGCTAGTGCAGTGAATATTCATTTCTTTTTAGCAGTGGGCACAGGCTTTAGCCGCAGCAGCTGGCTGCTGCCTCCTGTGACCTGTTGCTCCACGCTCCCCCTCTTCCGCTGTCTTCTGGGACAATGACTTGAGTTTAAGCTCAAAAAACCTCGGCTTATACTTGAGTATATACGGTAAATAGGAATGCATAGCATACTGCTACAGCTTATGCTAGGTTCACACATAGACATTGCTTTTGGTTGGAGGTTTTGACGGAAACACTGTAAACCAGGATTCCAACAGGAACACAGACAAAACCCTAGATGGTGCAACTTTGGAGTCTGGCCTTTCCCCCATCAGTGTTCGTCTTTTTAGATGTGTTCAAAAAGTGTTGTGTGCCCATATATCTACACATCTGAAAAGGTGTGAACATAAACTTAAGGATCAAGAAAATAATAGCAAAACCAAAGACGAGATAAACTTTGAGAATGTTCTGAATATTCCTTACACAGTCTTGGAGACGTTTTGCAGGGAATAGATTACATTGGCTTCGTTAAATTGTACACACTGTCAAGAAATAAATATAATTATAATGGAGGTAGAAGGTTCACACCCTAGGTCAGATGACCAGGGAGATATGCAATCAAACAATCTGCTTTGCAGAGTAGTAGTAAGCTGGTTATACAAGTGCAACCATACAATCATGTGCACTAAATAACCACCTAGTTACATGAGTGAGTATATATAATAATGCTATAAATATCAGCCTGGATGTGTAAAGATGTACCATATATTCAGTCTTACGCTACAATAACCAACCTGCAGCCAGGCCTGGATATATAACGGTGTACACAACCCTACAATGCCATACAAACTGGCGTTCAAGTTGACCTTGCCATGATGCGCAATAAATGACTAGCGGTTTGGTTTTAGCAACCTGGTTACAGAGCAAGAAGTAAGCCAAAATCTACAAAGTTTAAAGAAAACTGGAATATAGCAGAATATCTATTAAAACATACTAGTCTGTCTGTCTGGTGCCACCACTACCATGTGACCCAAAGTGGGAGGGAGAGCCATATACAAAGGTGCCACTAGTTCCATGTATTGGATCCAGCCCACATCTTGCCTATGCCTCTCAAGCACCTATAGTGCAGTGGCTATCCTGTATGGATATGCCCACTTGTCTTTCTTGGTGAACCTACAGCTCACTTATCTGTTTTATGTCTACAGCTAATTATAATTACTGTTCAACAAATTTTCCTGAATTCTTTGTAAATGCATTAAAATGAGGTTATCTACATTATTATCACCGTAACGAAGCGGAATATTACCATATCGCTAAATCATTAGCTCTAGTTTTTTAAAATAGGAAATGTTTAGAAATTCAGGGTTAGAATTTGAAATTTACAAAAACCTTCCACACATTTATTGGGAACTTTTATGACAAACCATCATTACATGGGCCAAAGTCCATAATAATTAACTACATTTATTGCAATTTCAGGATGTGCTCTTTCTCCTGACTGCCTTTTGGTGTAGGTCTGGAGCATTCCTCTTGATTGTCGCGACTGAATGATCGCAGCTTCAAGTCTCCTAAAGGGACTATTGAAGCCAGTAAAAAAAAAAAAACAAATTTAAGTCACCCCCATTTTGCCCCATTGAAATTTGGTATCTCTGTGTTCAGAAATGTCCGCTCTATCAAAATATAAAGTAAATTGATCCGTTCGGAAAACTGTGTATCAAGAAAAAAAAATCAAAACATCAGAATTATGTTGCTTTGGCTGCCACAACGTTGCAATAAAACATCGTATCTACTCAAAATGATATCCATAAAAACGTCAGCTCGGGGAGCAAAAAAATAGCCCTCACTCATGATCCCGAAATAATGAGATGCTATGGGTCTCGGGAAATGGTGACATCATCAAATGTTTTTTCTTACAAATTTAGTAATTTTTTTTCATAACTTAAAAAAGAACCTAGACATGTTTGGTATCTAGGTACGTGTACTAACCTGCAGGATCATAATGGCAGATCAATTTTAGCATTTAGTGAACCTGGTAAATAATAAAACCCAAATAAACTATCGTGGAATTGCCCCTTTTTTTTTTTTTTTTTGCAATATCACCGCACTTTGACTTTTTCCTCCCCATTTTCCAGTACACTATATGGTAAAATAAATAGTGTCATTCAAAAGTCCCGCAAAAACAAACAAACCCTCGTACGGCTATATTGATGGAAAAATGAAAAATGTTATGACTCTGGGAAGAGAGCGGAGGAAAAAAATGAAAGCGCAAAAACAGAAAATCGCAAGGTGATGAAAGGGTTAAAACAATTCCATGCTTCCTTCACTGCGGCCTGACTGTCATTGAACTGAATGTCCTTGTAGACTGCGACTCTTGCGTGAATTGTGCAGCCTGTTCAATGAATACATCGGCCTGCAAACAGCTGTACATTTTTTTTAAAGCAGCTGTGCAAGACAACATACACCATGCAACATGCAACATACTGTACATACATACAGAACATTCAACATTCATAACATACATACATACAGTACATACATACAATACATATATATATATATATATATATATATATATATATATATATAGACATACAGTACATTAAACATAGAGTACATACTCACCATCACCTTGCCACCTTGATCCCCGAAGCCATTGTGACCTGTAACATATAAAATAATAAGCAAACAATAAACTCCCTGATCCGCAGATATTCATTTAAAACGAGTGTTCTACGACGATCTCCCATGGAGAGCAGCCACATCAGCTGATGTGACCACTCTCCAGGGGCTCCAGAAATTCAATGATGGAAGGTATCCTTCCACAATGTATTCCTCCGCCCCTGTGAGAAAATAGTCCCTAGTCTCACTTGTGGCACTGCTGTGTGGGAAAATTCCCACACAGCTTTGCTATAAAGTGAGACTCTGAACTAAGGTAACCTCAGTGATACACTGCAGGAGCCATTGTCTCCTGTCAGTGTGTCACTGGAGGGCCTATAGAGCAGTAACATCACCCTATGTCACTGTTCTATAGGGGAGATCGTCTTGGGACATTCGTTATTAATTGGACTACGGCGGAAAGTAAGTATACGGTTGGTTCATTTTTTTTTTTTTTCTTTTTTTTTTTTGCAGGCGCTCAAGTATGGTGAAATTAAGAATAATAAAATACTTTTTTCTGGCTGTGTCTTTATTTTTTTTTTTACACTTTCACTACAATAGGATTAGTAATGGAAAGGCGTCTTATTGATGCCTCTCCATTATTAACTGGGCTTAATGTCACCTTATATTAGCAAGGTGACACTAACCCCTTTTTACTCCATATCCCACCGCTACAGGTGAGTGGGAAGAAGTGCCGGAATTGGCGCATCTTACAGATGTGCGATTTCTGGGGCAGGGGGGGGGGGGTGTGGAGGCAATATCCTTGGCCCCTCTCTAGGCTATGAATATCAGCTGTCTGCGTAGCCTTTCTGGCTATAAAATATAGGGGGACCCCTCTCTAGGCTATGAATATCAGCTGTCTGCGTAGCCTTTCTGGCTATAAAATATAGGGGGACCCCGAGTAATTTTTTTTTGGGGTCCCCCTATTTTTCTAACCAGTAAAGGCTACGCAGACAGCAGCGGGCTGATATTCATAGCCTGGGAAGCTCCATGGGTATTAACCCCTTCCCAGGCTGCAAACATTAGTCCCCCAGGCGCTGGCTTTCCCTCCCTGGCACAGAAAATTGTGCGGGAGCTCACGCCATTTCTTTTTTTCAATTTTTTTTTTAAATTAAACATATTGCGTTTAAGGCCGGCGTCAATACCCGGCACTGCCGCGGGCACTCGGGACCGGAGCGTTCAGCTGCATAGAAATACATGCAGCTGCACGCTCTGCTCCCGAATGCCGATGGCAGTGCCGGGTATTGAAGCGAGAGACTTGTGTGAGTTTCTCGCGAGTATGACCCTGGCCTAACGCAGATTTTGTGTGTCTTTATTTAAGACCGGGATCACACACACATCACTGCACTGGAGCGTGCAGCTGCATAGAAATACTTGCAGCTGCACGCTTCGCACCCGAGTGCCGGCGGCAGTGCCGAGTATTAAGATGCTTGGTGATCCATCTATCATATCTATCTATTGTATCAATCTATCTATCGTATCTATCCATTATCTATATATCTGTTATCTATCTATTATCTATCATCTATCTATCAATATATCTATCAATATATCTATATATAGATATATTTATAGATAGATATATCGATACATAATAGATTGGTATATCGATTGATGGATACCATAGATAAATGATAGATCATAGATCACTTCTCCCCTTGTCAGTCGGTGTTCCTCAAGGCTCTGTTCTAGGACCCCTACTCTTCTCCATCTACACTTTTGGCCTGGGACAGCTCATAGAATCCCACGGTTTGCAGTACCATCTCTACGCTGATGACACGCAGATCTACCTCTCCGGACCTGACCTCTCCTCCTTGCTTACCAAAATCCCGCACTGTCTGTCTGCCATTTCAGCCTTCTTTTCTGCTCGCTTTCTACAACTGAACATGGACAAAACAGAATTCATCATCTTTCCCCCATCTCACTCTACCCCTCCACCAGACCTATCCATCAATGTCAATGGCTGCTCACTATCCCCAGTCCCACATGCCCGGTGCCTCGGGGTGATCCTCGACTCTGCCCTCTCTTTCAAGCCACATATCCAAGCCCTTGCCTCCTCCTGTCGTCTCAAACTCAAAAATATTTCCCGGATCCGTGCTTTCCTTGATCGCAACACTGCAAAAACGCTAGTGCATGCCCTTATCATCTCCCGCCTCGACTACTGCAACCTCCTACTCTCTGGACTCCCCTCTAGCACTCTGGCACCACTCCAATCCATCCTACACTCTGCTACCCGACTAATCCACCTGTCCCCCCGCTATTCCCCAGCCTCTCCCCTGTGTCAAGCCCTTCACTGGCTTCCTATCGCCCAGAGACTCCAGTTCAAAACCCTCACACTGACATACAAAGCCATCCACAACCTGTCTCCTCCATACATCTGTGACATGGTCTCTCGGTACCTACCTACACGCAACCTCCGATCCTCCGAAGACCTCCTTCTCTACTCCCCTCTCATCTCTTCTTCCCATAACCGCATCCAAGACTTCTCCCGTGCTTCCCCCATACTCTGGAACTCTCTACCCCAACACATCAGACTTGCGCCTACCATAGAAACCTTCAAAAAGAACCTGAAGACTCATCTCTTCCGACAAGCCTACAGCCTGCAATGATCCTCAACCTACTGAACAGCCGCACAGCCAGCTCTTCCCTCTCCTAGTGTATCCTCACCCACCCCCTGCAGACTGTGAGCCCTCGCGGGCAGGGTCCTCCCTCCTTATGTACTCGTGTGCCTTGTTATCTGCTCATGTTTAATGTATTTGTCTATATTTGCCCCGTATTCACATGTAAAGCGCCGTGGAATAAATGGCGCTATAAAAATGTATAATAATAATAATAATAATCCTAGATATGATAGATAGATACGATAGATAGATAGATAGATAGATAGATAGATATGATACATATCTATCTATAGTATCTGTCTATCTATTGTATCCATCTAACGTATCTATCTATCTAGCTGTGTGTGTATATTCTTCAATGGAGTATGTAAATGAGGTTGGACAAGAAATGACATCACAATTCTTTTTTTTTTTTATATCTTTATTGAGATTACAAAAAACACACACAAATCCACATAAAAAAGCATGAAAAACGCATGAAAAACATGTCAAAAACGTGTAAAAAAAAGCTCATGAAAAACGCAGGTGACCTCAGGTGCAGATTTTTCTTGTGTCAAATCCTGATGCAATCCTGAACGTGGAAACATACCCTCAGGATAGCCAGTGAGGGAGGAGTGGGAGTACAGCAGAGGTGACTGTGCTATGAGATGATACCTGAAAGGCCTGAAAGATTTGTAATGTGACTGCTTCTCCCCTTACACTGACTGCCATGGCCTTATCTGAAAAGTGTAAGTAATCTATGCTGTACTTCCAACACTTTTTAATCATGCAGGAGGTTAGTCCAGGAGATCCATGCTGTCTATACACACACACACACACACACACACACACACACACACACACACACACACACACACACACACACACACACACACACACACACACACATATATATATATTAGTCTCACACATTGAGAAACTTGCTCCAAGCTATTGTGGAGGCTTGTTCTTCTTTCCCCCCTCAATGTTGTCTGCTTGTGATTGTGCAACATCATACAGGGGAAAGAAGTACACGCCTCCAGTAAAAACTATCTGATAACACCCACTTGGACTTACCGAAAATTAGCTCATTACATACCAAGTACTTTGCTAATATCTCTGTTACGGAAAGGCGAAATTGGTCAGAAATGGCGGACGCAACGTACAAAAAAAAAAAGTTACATTGAACTTTTTTTTGTGACGACGGTCCGCCAAAACACAGCGCATCCAGTGCACGACGGACGCGACGTGTGGCCATCCTTAGCGATCCGTCGGCAATACAAATCTATGGGCAAAAAACGCATCCTAGAAGCACATTTGCGTTTGTAACTAAAATAGCCACCTTGTGCAGCACAAATGCTGCATTCTGACAAGGTGGCTCTTTTAGTTATGCTCCCTGCACACGCTGAAATAACCGCTTATAAAATGTGCCCCCTCATACCCTGAAATAGTCCCTGGGGCGGGACATTCCTTTCTAATCAGACGCCGCACAGCCGTCACTCCGGGCCTGTGCACGCCGGGCGCCGCCTCCTCTTGCTTCATTAGCGTCCCCGATGCCTGCGCTGTAAGTATTTTTCCCGGCATGCGCAGTTGCGCTGCCCTTTGTACTTACAGCGCAGGCGCCAGGGACGCTAAAGAAGCAAGAGGAGGCGGCGCCCGGCGTGCACAGGCCCGGAGTAACGGCTGTGCTGCGTCTGATTAGGGGAAAGACCTGCCCCGGGACGATTTCACAGGGAGAATAACTAAAAGAGCCACCTTGTCAGAGTGCAGCATTAGTGCTGGAACAAGTTGGCTCTTTTAGTTACAAAAGCCTGAGGGGGGTGATAGGTTCCCTTTAAGCCCACTTTCCATGAAGTGTTCACAAAGTAAGAAATCCAGCAGTCCAGTTATTATTGGATCACATATCCAGAAATAGTAAAAACCCTTCCTTTTGGAAATTATTTGTTTTCCTGCTTTACTTTGATGCACTGTGCTCCCATTGTCACGCTTAATATACATCCCCTCACAGACCATGAACATAATGTGTTTGTTCTGTAGGGAGTCTTGTGAAATATATTACACCGTACGAATGTGCCTTTTTCTGCTTTTGGATGTTTTATAGCTGGTTAAGTGAATGGTAAATATCAGATTATTTCTCTGTAGATCTCTAGTCTTGTTGAACTCCAAATCTCTTACTGCCAGTAATAAAAACCATAGAGCCAATTTATAACATTTTGTATGACCTTATGCAGGAGTTATGGAGTTAATGAGGACCTCAGGTCACCCATTGATACATCACTGACCTTCCAGTCTTTGCATGCAGGCACATAGCTTCAATGTTCAAGTACCAGACTTCTGACATCACTGCTCATTGATGGGTGCCACGATGCCAGTGATGTGGCATATGGCCGTCCTCCTTCCCAGCATCTCGATACAGAATGGAGAGGCGACTGTGCAGATTAGCTGCTCTCTAGCTAAGAAAATAGCAGATTGGGCTGCCTGTTACTGTAGTTCCTAATGACTTGAGTCTGTCCATTCTTTATCTGGTTGGTTGCGACATGCTCTTCACCTCTGTGGGCCCAGATATTACATGTTGTTTTTTTTTTGCTTATTCCATCAATATGCGTTAGTTTAGATGAAAAGGTTAGAAAGTTAGATTTTCTGTGCTTGAAAATTCCAGAAATGTTATTGATTTTATCTAATGTAATAGTAAAGTGTTTGTGTTGCCTACTGTATATGGCATATATTTCTGAATAGTTTGTATTCATTGCCCGAAATGGCCGGTCACGGGGCACTCTGTGTAAGTACCATGGCATGCACTCATAATATAAATGGCAATGTGAGGTGTTCTGTAAAGCTTCGCTTTGAACTTGTTCATTTTTTATTCTTTCAGAATTCGCCCGCAGCTTGCCAAGGAAAAAATTGAGGGCTGTCATATTTGCACTTCTGTGACACCTGGCGAACCCCAAGTCTTCCTAGGAAAAGATAAGGCATTCACTTTCGACTATGTCTTTGACATTGACTCCAGACAAGATGACATCTACATGGAGTGCACAGAGAAACTTATCGAAGGCTGCTTTGAAGGATACAATGCCACAGTCTTTGCTTATGGCCAAGTAAGAATTCCAGCATTGGTGTTAAAAGTGTAAATTTGTGAGGTCTTCGCTTGGCCCACATGCCTCCCATTAGTGTCAGCACAGCCACCCTTACTTTCACTTGGTATGTACTCACTATCTGATAAGCACCCTTCCCTGGCAGGAGGCTGCATACAATCACTATTGTTGGATGCTTGATGTACAGCTTGTCCCTCTTTTTCTTAGAGGGTCGTCCCACTAAAAGTATTATTCAAAATTCAACACAGCATGTCAAAAGAAGTGCATGTGCAATATTCTTCTGTCATAGCAATGCATTTTCATGTGGAATAGTGACCTTGCTGTTTCTCCTGTGGCTTAACGTAGGTCCACCCTTAAGGTACCTTCACATTTAGCGACGCTGCAGCGATCTAGACAACGATCCCGATCGCTGCAGCGCCGCTGTTTGGTCGCTGGAGAGCTGTCACACAGACAGCTCTGCAGCGACCAATGATCCCGAAGTCCCCTGGTAACCAGGGTAAACATCGGGTTACTAAGCGCAGGGCCGCGCTTAGTAACCCAATGTTTACCCTGGTTACCAGTGTAAACGTAAAAACAAACAAACACTACATACTTACATTCCGGTGTCTGTCCCCCGGCGCTGTGCTTCTCTGCACTGTGTGAGCGCCGGCTAGCCGGAAACAGAGCGGTGACGTCACCGCTGTGCTTTAAGGCTGGCCGGCGCTGACAGTGCAGAGAAGCACAGCGCCTGGGGACAGACACCGGAATGTAAGTATGTAGTGTTTTTTTTTTTTTTAAGTTTACGCTGGTAACCAGGGTAAACATCGGGTTACAAAGCGCGGCACTGCGCTTAGTAACCCGATGTTTACCCTGGTTACCAGTGTCTGTGGAAGATCCAGCGACGAAATAAAGTGCTGGCCTTCTAGCTCCGACCAGCGATCTCCCAGCAGGATCCAGATCGCTGCTGCGTGTCAAACACAACGATATCGATAGCCAGGACGCTGCAACGTCACGGATCGCTAGCGATATCGTTGTGAAGTTGTTTAGTGTGAAGGTACCTTTAGTGATGAACGCACATGCTCATATCACAATGACACAACTTGAGCAGGAAAGCTACTGACATTGAGGAGACTAATACTGTATGGTAATGAGAGGAGACATGAAGCATGTGTAGTAGTTGTAACAAGTAGGAATTAGGTAGATAGGTAGGTAGATAAGAAGAGATAATAAGTAAGAAGTAGATAATGGGAAAATATGAAATATGAAGTGTGTAGGATCATAGCTGGCCAGATGGTTGGATGGGCTGGATGATGGATATTGGGTAGATAGGTAAGGATGTACACCAGCTTTTAGTGGGATTTTTGGGGTTGGATGCGAGGGAAGAGTGGCAGAAGACAGGAGATAAAGAGTTAGTAGAGGCTGGGAGATTCGCCTGCTTTTTGGTCACAGAGAGAAGAGACCCGAGCTGCAGATGAGTGAATACAGGCTAAGGCCGGTTTCACACATCAGTATCTCCAGTATGTGTAGTGACAGTTTTCTCACGTACCGGAGACACTGACACACTTAGACCCATTCAAATGAATGGGTCTATGCACATGTCAGCGTGTTATGACGGACCGTGTGTCCGTGTGCAAAACAAGCAGACATGTCCGTTTTTACCCGGACACACGGCCCACCAAACGTCCTGCACACGGAGAACAGTGTACACTGTCCTCCGTGCGCTCGGACGGCCGCTGGGGAAGCCGCGCTACTGTAAACCGCTGTTCCCCTGCGTGTGATGCTGAATGGGAAGCAGCGCTACTGTAAGCCGCTGTTCCCCTGCGTGTGATGCTGAATGGGAAGCAGCGCTACTGTAATGCGGCTTTCATCCATTGTCCTCTGCTCTGCCGGCGAGCAGCAGGGGACAGGTATGGGCTGCTATTCTCAGGCTGGTAAGGGGCAATGGATATGGGCCCCCCAGCCTAAAAACAGCAGCCTGCAGCTGCCCAGAAAAGGTGCATCTATTTGATGCGCCAATTCTGGAGCTTTGCCCATTTTTTCCCACTTGCCCTGTAGTGGTGGCAAGTGGGGGTAATGAGGGGTTAATGTCGCCTTCCTATTGTAAGGTGACATTAAACCGTCTTAGTAATGGAGAGGTGTCAATAAGACACCTATCCATTACTAATCCTATAGTTGTTAAAGAGTTAATCAAACACCACACAGTAAGAAAAGAGTATTTTAATGAAATAAAACAATATACACATTTTTCCATCTTTATTAGTCTGCTTTTCCAAGTGAAGCCCTTGATCTCCTGGAAAAAATGTCAAAATAATAAACCAACAATATACCATACATGTCCGGCATACATGTCCGGCGTACAGTCAGTCCCACGCATTAATCCATATCTAGGGGAATTTACAGTTTACAACTGGGAGTGGTGCTAATGTTACCTCTCCTGGCTGTAAACTACTGGTGACAGCTAGCATTTTCCCATGCTGAAGAGTTCATTTTAGTTCAGGCCGGCAGTGAGCGGAGCTTCCATGACGTCACCGCTAGTCTCTGAAGCTCCGCTCCCAGCATCTTTCATTCACCATTAGTTTACAGCCGGGTAAACTGTAAATTCCCTTAGATATGGATTACGGCGTGGGACTGACTGTACGCTGGACAGGTATGTTATATTGTTGGTTTATTATTTTGACATTTTTTCCAGGAGATCAAGGGCTTCACTTGGAATGGCAGACTAATATGGACAAACTGTGTATATTGTTTTATTTCATTAAAATACTTTTTTTCTTACTGTGTGGTGTTTGATTAACCCTTTAACTACTATAAGATTAGTAATGGAGAGGTGTCTTATTGACACTTCTCAATTACTAAGCCAGGAAAATGTCACCTTACAATAGGAAGGTTACATTAACACCTCATTACCCCACTTGCCACCCCTACAGGGCAAGTGGGAAGAACCTGGCAAAGCTCCAGAATTGGTGCACCTAATAGATGTGCCTTTTCTGGACAGCTGCAGGCTGCTTTTTTTAGGCTGTGGGGGCCCATATCCATGGTCCTTGCCAGCCTAAGAATAACAGCCCGCACCTGTGAGTTTTGCCGGGTTGGTTTTGAAATATAGGGGGGGGGGGGGGGACCTCATGTCATGGTTTTTTTAACCCCTTTCTAACCTCGGACGGGATAGTACGTCCGAGGTCAGATCCCCTGCTTTGATGCAGGGCTCCACGGTGAGCCCGCATCAAAGCCGGGACATGTCAGCTGTTTTGAACAGCTGACATGTGCCCATAATAGGCGCAGGCAGAATCGCGATCTGCCCGCACCTATTAACTAGTTAAATGCCGCTGTCAAACGCAGACAGCGGCATTTAACTACCGCTTCCGGCCGGGCGGCCGGAAATGACGTCATCGCCGACCCCCGTCACATGATCGGGGGTCGGCGATGCGTCAGGATGGTAACCATAGAGGTCCTAGAGACCTCTATGGTTACTGATCACCGGTGGCTGTGAGCGCCACCCTGTGGTTGGCGCTCACAGCACACCTGCAATTCTGCTACATAGCAGCGATCTGATGATCGCTGCTATGTAGCAGAGCCGATCGTGCTATACCTGCTTCTAGCCTCCCATGGAGGCTATTGAAGCATGGCAAAAGTAAAAAAAAAAAAAAAAATTAAAAAAAAATGTGAAAAAAATAAAAAAAATATAAAAGTTTAAATCACCCCCCTTTCGCCCCAATCAAAATAAATCAATAAAAAAAAAAATCAAATCTACACATATTTAGTATCGCCGCGCTCAGAATCGCCTGATCTATCAATTAAAAAAAAGCATTAACCTGATCGCTAAACGGCGTGGCGAGAAAAAAAATTAGAAATGCCAGAATTACGTTTTTTAGGTTGCCGCGACATTGCATTAAAATGCAATAACGGGCGATCAAAAGAACGTATCTGCACCAAAATGCTATCATTAAAAACGTCATCCCGGCACGCAAAAAATAAGCCCTCAACCGACCCCAGATCACGAAAAATGGAGACGCTACGAGTATTGGAAAATGGTGCAATTTTTTTTTTTTCTTAGCAAAGTTTGGAATTTTTTTCACCACCTAGATAAAAAATAACCTAGTCATGTTAGGTGTCTATGAACTCGTACTGACCTGGAGAATCATAATGGCAGGTCAGTTTTAGCATTTAGTGAACCTAGCAAAAAAGCCAAACAAAAAACAAGTGTGGGATTGCACTTTTTTTTTGCAATTTCACCGCACTTGGAATTTTTTTCCCGTTTTCTAGTACACGACATGCTAAAACCAATGATGTCGTTCAAAAGTACAACTCGTCCCGCAAAAAATAAGCCCTCACCTGGCCAAATTGACGGAAAAATAAAAAAGTTATGGCTCTGGGAAGGAGGGGAGTGAAAAACGAACACGGAAAAATGAAAAATCCCAAGGTCATGAAGGGGTTAATTTATTCTCCCCTGCTCGCCGGCCGAGCAGGGGAGAATGGATGACAGCCGGCTTCAGCACCACATGCAGGGGAACAGCGCTTACTGTAGCGCTGCTTTCTAATGGTCGTCCGTGTGGTCCTGATGCGGCACACGGTTTCCATACGGATGTTTCACACGGACACGGATGTTATTATTATTATTTATTGTTATAGCGCCATTTATTCCATGGCGCTTTACATGTAAGGAGGGGTATACATAATAAAAACAAGTACAATAATCTTAAACAATACAAGTCATAACTGGTACAGGAGGAGAGAGGACCCTGCCCGCGAAGGCTCACAATGTACAAGGGATGGGTGAGAATACAGTAGGCGAGGGTAGAGCTGGTCATGCAGCAGTTTGCTCAATTGGTGTTACTGCAGGTTATAGGCTTGTCGGAAGAGGTGGGTCTTCAGGCTCTTTTTGAAGGTTTCAATGGTAGGTGAGAGTCTGATATGTTGTGGTAGAGAGTTCCAGAGTAGGGGTGATGCGCGAGAGAAATCTTTATGCGATTGTGGGAAGAGGGGAATAGAGAAGGAGATCTTGTGAGTATCGGAGGTTGCATGCAGGAAAGTACCGGGAGACGAGGTCACAGATGTATGGAGGAGACAGGTTGTGGATGGCTTTGTATGTCATGGTTAGGGTTTTGTACTGGAGTCTCTGGGTAATGGGGAGCCAGTGAAGGGATTGACAGAGGGGAGAAGCTGGGGAATAGCGGGGGGACAGGTGGATTAGTCGGGCAGCAGAGTTTAGAATAGATTGGAGGGGTGCAAGAGTGTTCGAGAGGAGGTCACAGAGCAGGAGGTTGCATTAGTCAAGGCGAGAGATGATGAGGGCATGGACTAGGGTTTTTGCAGATTCTTGGTTGAGGAATGAACGGATTTGTGAAAGATTTTTGAGTTGAAGTCGGCAGGAAGTGGAAAGGGCTTGGATATGTGGTTTGAAGGAGAGATCAGTGTCAAGAATTACCCCGAGGCAGCGAGCTTGTGGGACTGGGGAGAGTGGGCAGCCATTTACTGTAATGGATAGGTTCGTTGGGGGGGCCATGTGAGATGGGGGAAAGATGATGAATTCTGTTTTGTCCATGTTAAGTTTCAGAAATCTAGCGGAGAAGAAGGATGAAATAGTGGTCAGACATTGAGGGATTCTGGTTAGTAGGGAGGTGATATCTGGTCCAGAGATGTAGATCAAGGGATGAGAGGGTCTGTAATAATAGGGAATGGTCCACTGTGTCAAAGGCAGCCGACAGGTCCAGGAGGAGGAGGACAGAGTAGTGTCGCTTGGTCTTGGCGGTTAATAGGTCATTGGTGACCTTAGTAAGGGCAGTTTCAGTGGAGTGGTGTGACCGGAAGCCAGATTGTAAGCGGTCGAAGAGTGAGCAAGAAGAGAGATGGGAGGACAGTTCAAGGTAGACGTGTTGTTCCAGTAGCTTGGAGGCATAGGGGAGAAGTGATATAGGGCGATAGCTAGATACAGAGGATGGGTCAAGAGAGGGCTTTTTGAGGATCTCCGGTACCGCAAATATCAGGACGTGTGAAACCGGACTAAAGGGTAAAATTACAATGGAGAGTGATGTTTTTTCCCCCTTATTGATATGGTTAAATAATGGTGTGGATTACTTCTGAGCTTATTTATTTATTTATT
Source organism: Ranitomeya imitator (assembly GCF_032444005.1). NCBI lineage: Eukaryota > Metazoa > Chordata > Amphibia > Anura > Dendrobatidae > Ranitomeya > Ranitomeya imitator. The sequence continues at coordinate 351,222,708 of NC_091285.1, read as the reverse complement.
TGGGGTAACCTTGTTAATAAAAACGACTGCTAAATGAAGCAAAAAGGTATAGCTTGGAGAACCAAGGTCTGCTGCTACCATCTTGGTCCCAGAAACGTTTGTGACCTTGAAACATGTATGCGTATATAATAGATGATATGTCATTGGCGGAAAGTGCCAGACCTGCAAGTTGCTAAGCCGACCAATGAAGACTGTTCCTTTTTGAAATGTCCTTGTAAGATTTCATTTCAGCTATGTATTAACTGTACAAATATATACTATGTGTATATGTTGCCACGTGATTGGATTTACTTCTGAAGGTCCTGATTAGTGTGCATTTATTATTTAGACAGGAGCTGGTAAGACGTATACAATGGGAACTGGGTTTGACGTAAATATAACTGAGGAAGAGCATGGTATCATTCCCCGAGCCGTAAAACATCTGTTCCGAAGAATTGATGAGAGGAAACGAGCTGCACTGGAACAGGGTCTCCCAGCACCGGATTTTAAAGTGAATGCTCAGTTCTTGGAGGTTTGTTTCATTCATCTCTTGGCACTTAACAATGTGATTACATGTAACGGAGTTCCCTGAGGAATAGCAATAATGGTCCGGGCTACTGCCTCTTGTCGCTTTTCCATCTCCACTAAATAGAAAAATGGCAGTAAAAGAACACTGCGACTAAAGCTTGATAGCTGCAGGCATGCAAGTATGCATTAAGTTATCTTGTATCTTTCTGTTAATACATGTCTTGTTTACTTCTGTGTTCAGCTTTACAATGAAGAGGTGCTTGATTTGTTTGACACCACAAGGGACATTGATGCCAAGAACAAAAAGTCTAACATAAAGATTCATGAAGACTCAACTGGAGGAATTTATACAGTTGGAGTGACGACGCGTAACGTGGCCTCGGAAGCAGAGGTTTGTGTGTCTCCATGTGTCACTGGCTGCTTTGTGTTGTGCTAACAGACTCTGTTTCCATCCACAATGAAAAGAAAGATACAAGACTGAGATGCTGCAGATTTCTGGACAAATGTTTTGTGGCAAAATTATCATTACATTGTGCTCATTTCCCTGCAGTTTATTTTGTGTAAATGCTATTGATTTGCCAAAGATTTCACCCTCTGTTATTATTTAAAAGGATTGTTTATGGTTGATAAAGACTTTAAGGCCACATTCACACATTGAGTATTTGGTGAGTTTTTTTTACCTCGGTATATGTAAGCCAAAACCAGGAGTGGGTGATAAATCCAGAAGTGGTGCATATGTTTCTGTTATATTTTTCCTCTGGCTGTCTCAGTCCTGGTTTTGGCTTACACTTACTGAGGTAAAAACTCACCAAATACTGACCGTGTGAATGTGGCCTAAGGTTAAGTTCCCACAATGAGTTTTTGGAACAGTTTTGATGTTGCAGATTTTTGCTGCTCCAATACCGCAGTGCCCTATAATTAACGCATATTTATGCAGCGTAAACTGACCTGTGAGTGTTTTCATGCAACATGTCCATTTCACTTGCGGGTACACTGAGTCTCACGTGCAGAATTTCCCCATACTTGCACTAGATGCGAAAAATATGCAGGTAAAAACTGCAATAAAAACTCATATAGTCTGTACATGACTATGTCAATAAAGTTTTGTCAAAGCCAAATTGCAGAAAGTAAGGGTACATGCTTACGATCCGTAACTTTTGCGGGTTGGACGCTGTCTATTTATTCAGTATCCATCCTGTAGCGGCCAGATGTTACAGCATAGTGGATGGGATTTCAAGAAACCGCATGCGTGCACAGACGCCTGTGGATCAACCGCGGAGACGGATATGGGAGGCGTCTCCAGACCGCAGCATGTCTGTTTATCTTGCAGAGACGCAGTTCACTGTAAGAGAAATGTCACCACTAGGGTACCGTCACACAGTGCCATTTCGATCGCTACGACGGTACGATTCGTGACGTTCCAGTGATATCGTTACGATATCGCTGTGTCTGACACGCAGCAGCGATCAGGGATCCTGCTGAGAATCGTACGTCGTAGCAGATCGTATGGAACTTTCTTTCGTCGCTGGATCTCCCGCTGTCATCGCTGGATCGGTGTGTGTGACACCGATCTAGCGATGCAATCTAGCGATGCGTTCGCTTGTAACCAGGGTAAACATCGGGTTCCTAAGCGCAGGGCCGCGCTTAGGAACCCGATGTTTACCCTGGTTACCAGCGTAAATGTAAAAAACAAACAAACAGTACATATTTACATTCCGGTGTCCGTCAGGTCCCTTGCCGTCTGCTTCCCGCACTGACTGACTGCCGGCCGTAAAGTGAAAGCACAGCACAGCGGTGACGTCACCGCTGTGCTGTGCTTTCACTTTACGGCCGGCAGTCACTGAGTGCGGGAAGCAGACGGCAAGGGACAGATACCGGAATGTAAGTATGTGCTGTTTGTTTTTTTTTTACGCTGGTAACCAGGGTAAACATCGGGTTACTAAGCGCGGTCCTGCGCTTAGTAACCCGATGTTTACCCTGGTTACCCGGGGACCTCGGCATCGTTGGTCGCTGGAGAGCTGTCTGTGTGACAGCTCCCCAGCGACCACACTACGATTTACCTACGATCACGGCCAGGTCATATCGCTGGTCGTGATCGTAGGTAAATCGTTTAGTGTGACGGTACCCTTAGACTGTATTGGATGCGGTAAATCTGCACGGTTCAGTAATCACATGCAGATTTACCTGCACTCAATATAAGGCAGTGAACATACGCTGCGTCCAAAGAGCTGCTAGTTCTGGATCGTGGGCACCCGGACAAATAGGTGCAGAAAACATAAACTCCCCAAATACTCATTGTGGGAACGTGGCCTTTTTCAGGAATGCTTTAGGCTATCTCTACTGTTGTAATTCCTCTCTGGTAAAGTAACTTGAACTGATCTGCAATACTGTGCAGTTTAGTGGAGAAAAAAGAGGCTCCTTTTTTAATCTAGACCTTTTCTAACCCTAAGGGTTTGGAATATTACTTTAACATAGCCACTAACATTTTTGCTAGTAGGTGCATGTGTCCTTGTAGGAGTGTGACTTCACAGGACAGCTCATGTATGTGTGCTTGCTGCTGTATTGGTACTCCCAGCCTGCACTATAAATCAGAGGCCAGTGATTTATTGCTGAGCTCCATAGCAAAGATTCCAGCCCCTCACTGCAGTGATCAGTAGGGAGTGGCAGCAGATCTGCCTTATCTAATGGAACTGTCTGGAGGTCGTCTATTACAGCAGCCAGAGCTGCAGATTTCTGTTTATTCAGCCCTGAATCATGAAGAGCAAAAGTGTTACCAAAATACCCATGCCCACCATGCCCACCAGCCAGCGTCTAATGATATGTCACTCTGCCACATGTGACCCTTCAGATACGGCATGATTGTATGCACTTTATTTACTACTAGCTGAAGAGCCCGGCTTTGCCTGGGCATAGTAAATATCTGTGGTTAGTTATAGCACCTCACGTCTCTTATTTTCCCATCATGCCTCTCATTTTCTTCCTTACACCCCTCATTTTCTCCCTTACACCTCTCATTTTCCCCCTCACTCCTCTTATTTTCCCCCTCACTCCTCTCATTCCCCCCTAACACTTGTCATTTCGACCTCACATCTGTCATTTTCCAATCACTCCACTATTTTCCCTCACTTGTCTCATTTTGCACTCACACCTTTTCATTTTCAACTCACACCCCTCATTTTCACCTCAGTATATACATGTTTATCATCTCCCTTATATATAGTATACACTTGTATGTCTTCTCTTGTATATAGTATATACCTGTATGTCATCTCCCCTGTAAATAGTATATGCCTGCTGTATGTCATCTCCTCCTGTATATAGTATATACCCATGTGTCATCTCCTGTATAGTATATACCTGTATGTCATCTCTTCTGTATATACTATATACCTGTCATCTCCTCCTATATATAGTATATACCTGTATGTCATCTCCTGTATATAGTATATACCTGTGTCATCTCCACTGTATATAGTATATATGTGTGTCATCTCCCCTGTATATAGTATATACCTGTCATCTCCTCCTGTATATAGTATATACCTGTCATCTCCCCTGTATATAGTATGTACCTGTATGTCATCTCCCCTGTATATAGTATATACCTGTGTCATCTCCTCCTGTATATAGTATATACCTGTGTGTCATCTCTCCTGTATATAGTATATACCTGTGTGTCATCTCCCCTGTACATAATATATACCTGTGTGTCATCTCCTCATGTATTAGACCGCGTTCACACGTTATTTGGTCAGTATTTTTACCTCAGTATTTGTAAGCTAAATTGGCAGCCTGATAAATCCCCAGACAACAGGAAGCCCTCCCCCCTGGCAGTATATATTAGCTCACACATACACATAATAGACAGGTCATGTGACTGACAGCTGCCATATTTCCTATATGGTACATTTGTTGCTCTTGTAGTTTGTCTGTTTATTAATCAGATTTTTATTTTTGAAGGATAATACCAGACTTGTGTGTGTTTTAGGGCGAGTTTCATGTGTCAAGTTGTGTGTGTTGAGTTGCATGTGGAGACATGCATGTAGCGACTTTTGTGAGATGAGTTTTGTGTGGCGACATGCGTGTAGCAACTTTGTGTGTCGAGTTGCATGTGACAGGTTAGTGTAGCAAGTTGTGTGCAGCAAGTTTTGCACGTGGCGAGTTTTATGTGTGGTGCATTTTGAGTATGTGCAAGTTTTGTGTGAGGCAACTTTTGCATGCGTTGCAACTTTTGTGCATGTGGCAATTTTTCCGCGTGTGCAAGTTTTGCGTGTGGCGAGTTTTCCATGAGGTGAGTTTTGTACGTGTGGAGAGTTTTGCGTGAGCCTACTTTTGCATATGGAGAGTTTTGCGCGTGGCGAGTTTTGAGCGGCGACTTTTGTGTTTCGACTTTTATGTGGCGAGGTTGGTGTATGTGTGGTGAAATGTGTCCTGAGGGTGGTATATGTGTTCAAGCACGTGGTAGTGTGTGGCGCATTTTGTGTGTGTTCATATCCTCGTGTGTGGTGAGTATCCCATGTCGGGGCCCCACCTTAGCAACTGTACGGTATATACTCTTTGGCGCCATCGCTCTCATTCTTTAAGTCCCCCTTGTTCACATCTGGCAGCTGTCAATTTGCCTCCAACACTTTTCCTTTCACTTTTTCCCCATTATGTAGAAAGGGGCAAAATTGTTTCTTGAATTGGAAAGCGCGGGGTTAAAATTTCACCTCACAACATAGCCTATGACGCTCTCGGGGTCCAGATGTGTGACTGTGCAAAATGTTGTGGCTGTAGCTGCGACGCCTCCAACACTTTTCCTTTCACTTTTTTCCCCATTATGTAGATAGGGGCAAAATTGTTTGGTGAATTGGAACGCGCGGGGTTAAAAATTTCGCCTCACAACATAGCCTATGACGCTCTCGGGGTCCAGACGTGTGACTCTGCAAAATTTTGTGGCTGTAGCTGCGACGGTGCAGGTGCCAATCCCGGACACACACACACACACACACACACACACACACACACACACGCTCACACACACGCTCACACACACGCTCACACACACGCACACGCACACGCACACGCACACACACACACACACACACACACACACACACACACTTAGCTTTATATATTAGATTGTGCTATGAAATGGAAATCCTTTATGATCTGAAGCAGAACTCTTTATAAAGACAGCTTAGGCTGGGTGGCCACTATGAGATTTTAACCCTTCGTATTTTTGCTGTGTCAAAAACAGCGTCTTAGGCTATGTTCCCACGATGAGGTTTCAGTGAGTTTTTGATGCTGCTGATTTCCTACATCTCTATTACTTAAAGCGAATCTTGTCACCCCCCAAATCAACGGTGAGCTAAGCCCACCGGCATCAGGGGCTTACGTATCTACAGCCCCCTATGTAACCTAAAAAATGAGAAAAAAAGGTTAGATTATACTCACCCAGGGGCGGTCCGGGGCCTCCCATCTTCATCAGATGACGTCCTCTTCTTGTCTTCACACTGCGGCTCCGGCACAGGTGTACTTTGTCTGTCCTGTTGAGGGCAGAGCAAAGTTCTGCAGTGCGCAGGTGCCGGGAAAAGTCAGAGAGGCCCAGCGCCTGCGCACTGCAGTACTTTGCTCTGCCCTTAACAGGGCAAACAAAGTACGCCTGCGCCAGAGCTGCGGCGTGAAGACAAGAAGAGGACGTCATCGTAAGAAGATGGGTGGCCCCGGACCACGATGCCCATCGTATCGGGACCGCTCCTGGGTGAGTATAATCAAACCTCTCTTTCTCATCTTTCAGGATACATCGGGGGCTTATCTACAGCATTACAGAATTCTGTAGATAAGCCCCTGATGCCGGTGGGCTTACCTCAGCCGTGATTTTGGGGGTGACAGGTTCCCTTTAATTTAGGTTACCTGCGTTTTCTCATTGCATGTTTGTGTGCATTTTTTTTAACATTTTTAATAATGCGTTTTCAACTCTGTGTTTTTTGTTTGTTTTTTCTGTGTCATACTTTAAATAAAGCTGTGGAAATGCACGTAGACCGCACAAGACTGTATCAATAAAGTTTTGTCAAAGCAAAATAGCAAGAAGTATCAAAAACAAAGCAGCTTTATGTAAAACCTGACAAACCAAAAAGAGACCACAAAAAAGTGATAAAAACTGCATGTGAATGGCAATGAAAAACCGCAAGTAACCTAACTTACTTAATAGGTGCTGAAATTCTGCAACATCAAAAACTCACCAAAGGCTCCTCGTGGGAACGTACAGTGCCTACAAGTAGTATTCAACCCCCTGCAGATTTAGCAGGTTTAATAAGATGCAAATAAGTTAGAGCCTTCAAACTTCAAACAAGAGCAGGATTTATTAACAGATGCATAAATCTTACAAACCAAAAAGCTTTGTTGCTCAGTTAAATTTTTATAAATTTTAAACATAAAAGTGTGGGTCAATTATTATTCAACCCCTAGGTTTAATATTTTGTGGAATAACCTTTGTTTGCAATTACAGCTAATAATCGTCTTTTATAAGACCTGATCAGGCCGGCACAGGTTTCTGGAGTTATCTTGGCCCACTCCTCCATGCAGATCTTCTCCAAGTTATCTAGGTTCTTTGGGTGTCTCATGTGGACTTTATTCTTGAGCTCCTTCCACAAGTTTTCAATTGGGTTAAGGTCAGGAGACTGACTAGGACACTGCAACACCTTGATTTTTTGCCTCTTGAACCAGGCCTTGGTTTTCTTGGCTGTGTGCTTTGGGTCGTTGTCTTGTTGGAAGATGAAATGACGACCCATCTTAAGATCCTTGATGGAGGAGCGGAGGTTCTTGGCCAAAATCTCCAGGTAGGCCGTGCTATCCATCTTCCCATGGATGCGGACCAGATGGCCAGGCCCCTTGGCTGAGAAACAGCCCCACAGCATGATGCTGCCACCACCATGCTTGACTGTAGGGATGGTATTCTTGGGGTCGTATGCAGTGCCATCCAGTCTCCAAACGTCACGTGTGTGGTTGGCACCAAAGATCTCGATCTTGGTCTCATCAGACCAGAGAACCTTGAACCAGTCAGTCTCAGAGTCCTCCAATTGATCATGAGCAAACTGTAGACGAGCCTTGACATGACGCTTTGAAAGTAAAGGTACCTTACGGGCTCGTCTGGAACAGAGACCATTGCCGTGGAGTACGTTACTTATGGTATTGACTGAAACCAATGTCCCCACTGCCATGAGATCTTCCCGGAGCTCCTTCCTTGTTGTCCTTGGGTTAGCCTTGACTCTTCGGACAAGCCTGGCCTCGGCACGGGAGGAAACTTTCAAAGGCTGTCCAGGCCATGGAAGGCTAACAGTAGTTCCATAAGTCTTCCACTTCCGGATGATGCTCCCAACAGTGGAGACAGGTAGGCCTAACTCCTTGGAAAGGGTTTTGTACCCCTTGCCAGCCTTGTGACCCTCCACGATCTTGTCTCTGATGGCCTTGGAATGCTCCTTTGTCTTTCCCATGTTGACCATGTATGAGTGCTGTTCACAAGTTTGGGGAGGGTCTTAAATAGTCAGAAAAGGCTGGAAAAAGAGATAATTAATCCAAACATGTGAAGCTCATTGTTCTTTGTGCCTGAACTACTTCTTAATACTTTAGGGGAACCAAACAGAATTCTGGTGGGTGAGGGGTTGAATAATAAATGACCCTCTGAAAAGACTTTTCACAATTTAAAAAAAAAAATAAACAAAGAAATAACATTCTTTTTTGCTGCAGTGCATTTCACACTTCCAGGCTGATCTACAGTCCAAATGTCACAATGCCAAGTTAATTCCAAATGTGTAAACCTGCTAAATCTGCAGGGGGTTGAATACTACTTGTAGGCACTGTAGCCTTAGTCACAACTAATAGTCGTGTGATGATAAAGGACGATTCACAAAATAATAATGTGTTACTTGGAAGTCTTGGGGATAACTTACTGATCGCTGCTGGCTGCAAAAATGTGCATACCCCACCTCTACTCCATTTATGCATTTCTTGTTCTTCTAGATGATGCAGTGTTTGAAGTTGGGTGCCTTATCTAGAACTACTGCCAGCACGCAAATGAATGTGCAGAGTTCGCGCTCACATGCCATATTCACAGTCCACCTATGTCAAACACGAGTTTGTCCAAAACTTGATACAGTAAGTATAATCTGTTTCTACGATTTTAATGAAATGAGCATCCACCCATAAAATGACATAATCCGTGATCGTACAGACGTCATTCTGTGCTATTAATGACACAGGCTTCCCTTTAGGGCTCGCTCACACGAGCGTAGCACTCTGACCAGTGTTATTGTATAGGGCAGATCACATCTGTAGTTATTTTTTCTTGCCGGTTTGGATCTCACACACCCATACAACTCTATGGGTCGGTGTGAAACATCGGACTGCACTTGGATGTCATCTGAGTGCAGTGTGATTCCCGTGGACTCCGGCATTGAAAAAAAGATGCAGAAATGAGTTTCTCCGTCTCCTCCAGAGCTGTGCTGAGATTGTCTGATGCGAGAGGATCGGAGCACTGACACTCGGCTCCCGAGCTGTGCTGGAGCAGTATCATTAGCATATCACATCCGATGCTCTCACATTGGATATTATACGCTAATGTGACCCCGGCTTTACATGTAGTAGATGCTCCTTTGTTATTCCTGCATACCTGCGCATGAAACCATTGTTATATTGGCGGTCACAGTTATCTGTTTGTATAGTTGTTTTGGAGGCATGCTAGCCATATGTATCGTAAGCAGATGGTTGTTTGTGTTTTACTGCTACTTAAATATCTTCTTTCAAAGGTTTTGCTTCTCTCTTTTTTTTTTATTTACAGGAGAATGACTTGGATAATAGGATAACATCCGAGTCTACACAAATGAACGAGTTTGAAACCCTTACTGCCAAGTTCCATTTTGTTGATTTGGCTGGCTCAGAGCGACTTAAACGTACAGGAGCTACAGGAGACCGAGCTAAGGAAGGAATTTCTATCAACTGTGGTCTAGTAAGATTAAGGGCTTATTTCACAATAGACTACTGTATAACTAACCTCCCTGCCATTGAATTCACTAATCCTTTATTATAAAAAAAAAAAAAAAAGATACATCTGTAAGGTGGTGTGAGCTTCATTACATTAACACCGTGGCATCGGGTTTATTCACCGATTCTATCGATCTATCTGTCTCTCTCTATATGTCTGTCCGTCTGTCTGTCCGTCTAACTAATATAATATATATTTTTTTTATTCTTTGTGTATAGAGACGCTGATATAGCAAGAAATGGACTAAAAACAAGACCATTTTGTCTCAATAGACCAATACCACTCCAAATAAACTCGCTAAATTGATAAATTGAGAATTAGGTCAGCAAAGGTGAGTATATTCTAAAACTTAACTTTTAATAACTAGCTATAAAAGGACAAAGATGGTCATACACATAGTGGTGAGTTTTTGGCTCCGTGTATAGAGCACTCCAAAGTCTGCCAAGACCACAATGGTGGATATAGGCCTTAGTTACTCTAAAAATGACACTGGGACCACAATGACAGACATCAGCCCCTTACATAAGGTCTCACAGTACACAGTAATAATGCATGAATAGTCAGTCAGCCAGGTATAGCCTGTATAGGACACCAGCTGTACTTATGTCCACCACTGTGGTCTTGGCAGACTTTGGAGTGGCTCTATTCTCCAATCCCAAACCCATCACTGTGGATTTGGCGTTTTCTCTTATGTTTACCTTTGTAATACATGTTCTTTTTATTCTATGTGTATGACCTTTTATATCTAATTATTAAAAGTTAAGTTTTAATTATACTCCCCTTTGCTGACCTACTGTATTAAAATGTGATCAAAACTGTCAGGGTAAAACAATCCCATCACGTACAGCAATAAAGTGAGTTATGATATACATCAAAGTGTTGCAATCATTATATGCAAAACTAATGATCTTTATAAAATAATTACAATTAGACTGTAGAGAGGGTAGTGCAAAAAGTAACCAATACTAAATTGGAGAATTTCTCCCAACAAATGTATTTAGTCTTGCATTTATTGTATGAGAATCAAGGAAAGAGGAAAAAAGTAAAGAACGAGAAGAAGGGGAGAAAAAAAAGGGGGAAAATGGGTAGGTGGTTAGAGGGGTAAGGGGGTAGGTTTGGGAAATGCCATAATGTTGAATAAGACTTGCAAGCACAATTAGGCGTCTGAAAGGAATAATTCTCCATATTTCCTGGACTGTTTGAATTCCTTCCAGTAGTGCCAAGTTTTGTATAAAGTATCCTGTCTATTTTAATAAAGAAGCCATTATGTCCTTCATCATCATTATTATTATTATTATTATTTATTTTTATAGCACCATTGATTCCATGGTGCTGTACATGAGAAGGGGTTACATACAAGTTACAAATATCACATACAGTAAACAAACTAACAACGACGGACTGATACAGAGGGGCGAGGACCCTGCCCTTGCGGGCTTACATTCTACAGGATTATGGGGAAGGAGACAGTAGGTTGAGGGTTGCAGGAGCTCCGGTGTTGGTGAGGCGGTAGCTCCGGTGTTGGTGAGGCGGTAGCTCCGGTGTTGGTGAGGCGGTAGCTCCGGTGTTGGTGAGGCGGTAGCTCCGGTGTTGGTGAGGCGGTAGCTCCGGTGTTGGTGAGGCGGTAGCTTCGATAGTGATGAGGCAGCAGCGGTGTCAGTGCAGGCTGTAGGCTTTCCTGAAGAGATGAGTTTTCAGATTCCGTCTGAAGGATCCGACTGTGGTTGATAGTCGGACGTGTTGGGGCAGAGAGTTCCAGAGGATGGGGGATATTCGGGAGAAGTCTTGGAGGCGATTGGATGAGGAGCAAATAAGTGTGGAGGAGAGAAGGAGGTCTTGGGAGGACCGGAGATCACGTGAGGGAAGATATCGGGAGATTAGTTCAGAGATATATGGAGGAGACAGGTTGTGGATGGCTTTGTAGGTCAGTATTAGTAAATTCTGAATTTTAGTAAATTAGTAAATCCTTCATGTGCAATGACAACTAATCTAATCCCTTCCCAAACTGATTTGCCCTAATCTTCTCCCTACAGATCCAAAATGGCTCTGTGAGGATCGATGAGAACTCAGTAGAATCAAGAGCTGGGGAGAGATGATGGGATGGCAAGAGAAGTTTATGTATCTATGAGTTGGGGCAGCACCAAATAGTAGGGTTAGATCTTAATGTAGGAACTTAGTGTTGACTAAGCACGGCAGGGCTCGGAGAGGGACCAGCAGGAAACTCTGCCTATCTAAACCCAAGTCTTTGGAGTGACATGCCGACACCAGTCAATTACTCAAGACATATGAGTTTCTAGATGGCACAAACTCAAATCGGGTAGACCTAAGCCTCCCTAATTTTTGGGTCTACAAAGAAGGGCATGCTTAAGTTGGAATTCTTATTAAGTCATTAAATTGGAATCTTTATTAAAGGGCTTTGCTATGATCGCAATAATGATGGCCTTGCCTTAAAATAGGCCAGACGTGTTAAATCAGTGTGAGTTTGGCTCTCTGCACTGTCGCCATCAGCTTTTTTCAAGGGGCCATATTTCTCAGTTAAGTGCTGCAGTCTCTTAGTAGTGGCTGTCTTAGTATTGAAGCATTGTCCTATTAATGGGACATCCTAACAATACGTAGTACATTTGGGTATGCTGAGAGTAAGGGTACCGTCACACAGTGTCATTTTGATCGCTATGACGGCACGATTCGTGACGTTCCAGCGATATACTCACGATCTCGCTGTGTCTGACACGCTTTTGCGATCAGGGACCCCGCTGAGAATCGTACGTCGTAGCAGATCGTTTGAAACTTTCTTTCGTCGTCTAGTGTCCCGCTGTGGCGGCATGATCGCATGGTGTAACAAAGGTGTGCACGATATTGTATACGATGTGCGCATAGTAACCAACAGCTTCTACATCGCAAATACGTCGTGAAGTTATCGCTCCAGCGTCGTGCATTGCGAAGTGTGACAGCAGTCTACGACGCTGGAGCGATATTGGAACGATGCTGGAGCGTCACGGATCGTGCCGTCGTAGCGACCAAAGTGCCACTGTGAGATGGTACCTTAAGAACTAATCTTATCTAATCTATAGATTAGATTAGATTAGATATCTAATGTTATCCAGGAAACCCCCTTTATTATTTTGAAACATCTTAATGTAACTGAATAATTCCTTCGGCAACCTAACATAGGGCCAGAATATGTTTCAGTGCTGTTATCCTGAGAGGGCGTCGAAGTGAATAAATGTGATTGTAGATTTTGAATATGTTATATTTCCTTAATGAGTCATATTTTTTCTTTTAAAGCTGGCCCTTGGAAATGTGATAAGTGCTTTAGGAGACAAAAGTAAAAAAGCCACGCATGTGCCTTACAGGGATTCCAAGCTGACCAGGCTACTCCAGGACTCCCTTGGCGGTAACAGGTAATATACACTGCAGTACTGTGCAAAAGTTTTAGGCTGGGGGGAAAAAAGTGCTGCAGAGTAAGAATGCTTTCAAAATATTGTTAAGTTTATTTTTTATCCGTTAACAAAATGAAGAGTGATTAAAGAAAATGTAAAACAAATCATTTGGAGTGACCAGTGATTGCCTTCAAAACACAAATTTATCAAGGTGCACTTGCTGGTTGTTCTTTTTAGAGTAGGTTTTTATTGAAAGTTTGAAAGTGAAACAGAGTAATAAAGCCCCAAGATACCAACTTTTTATTAAGAAAATGTGAAAAGGTGAGTGACTGGGGGAGAGGAAAGGAGAAGGATTGGGAGGTGGGAAGACCAAGAGCGAGTCGAATTCTGCTAGATGTAGTTTATTAAGAGGAATCAGGGTTGTGGGGTTCAGAAGGCATAATGGTGACGAAGCCCAAGGGGAGTATGGCTCCTGTATTCTGCCCAGGTTGAAAAGACTTTCTCCGACAGACCTTGTCTGTTAGTATAGCTGATAGTTTCTCATTGATCATATCGCTGAAGATTCATCTTTAGCTTCTGAGAGGTCTAGCCCTGGTTTTCTCCAAGCTGAGGTGATAGGTTGCTTGGCTGCTTTAAAAAAAGAAAAGAAATAAGGGTGTGGGATATTTAGTAAAGTCTCACAGGTGCTTTTCTTTTATGGTACATGTCGCTTGTATATTGGCAGCCTGTGAAGCACTGCGATGAGTAGCTAGGAACAGGTTTGATCACTCTGTCCAAAGTCAGATTCTATCTCATCATAACTTTATAATTTATTTCCAACATCAAAGTACTGAGTAAACTGCCTGTGTTGGAGGACCAGATATGTGTCCACTTTATGTCTATTAAGGTAGTACCAATATCAGATTCCCAGTGGGAGGTGTGGGTAAGAATACATCTGTGGGTACTATGGTTTAAATGAGGATGGAGGAGTGAAGGCGAGCCCAGAGCGTGAGAGTTTAAGTCGCATCTCTGCTCAAATGGATTGAGTGTGGTGAGGTTAGGTTACTTAACCCCTTCACGACATCCCTTGTGTATATACGGCGCAAGTCGGAATCTGGTGTAATGTGCAGACTCACGCAGCAAGCCCGCCCCATACCCAGCAGGTGATAGCTGAGTATTATAGCCAGGACATGCCGCTAACAATCGCAGGGTCAATCTCTGACAGCAGCATTTAACATTCGCCAACATGCCTGCCTGTCATTACCTTTTTCCATCGGCGCGCCCCTGGCATGATCACCGGTCACCCATAGGGTTGTCATGACAGCTGGGTGGTCAGCTGATGACCCCCATGTTTGTCAGTACGGACTGTGATTTCTGCTACATGCAGCGATGCCTTGAGAGTTTAAAAAAACAAAAACTGTCAAATGGACAGTAAAATCTGGTGCTCCCACCACTGCCGCAACAAGTGGCAAGGGATCCGCCAAACCTATGCCAATAGGGATACAAAAATCAATCAATAAAAATTGCAATGTGCGCTGAATATAAAAGCGGAGTATACTGGTTATTAAATATCCAACTTACAAGCTTAGTAGTCTGGAGTTCAAATTGCCTGAAAAATGAGTGAATGAATCCATACTGCAGAGAAACTCTACGCAATCACTGACCATCCAGCTGTGGGTTTCTGGTATCCATAATGCAAAGTATCTGAACACTCACTGATAATCCTCCTGTATGTTGCTGGTATCCATAATGCAAAGTATCTGAACACACTCACTGATAATCCTCCTGTGTGTTTCTGGTATCCATAATGCAAAGTACCTCAGCATACTCACTGGCAATCCTGCTGTGGGTTGGTGGTATCTGTGCAAATAGTCCTGAATGGATAGGGTGATTGGAGTAAAACGTATCCGATTCTACCTGTAGAAAACTTTCAGTGTAGTTTGGAAAGTAGTCTGTATCTTAGCGGCGCTCCGGCCGGCAGCTGAAAGTTGCTGAGCAAACACTACTCCGTGATTCATGACGTTACCAAACGACAGAAGGTTCAAAGAACATAAGGAAACGAGTGAGCCTATTCTTTACAAAGGTATCATCCTTCTTCCTTCAGAATCCCTCAGCTTTTATTCTCAGAGTTATAGAGGTTGGACCACAGTGCACATTGCAATTTTTATTTAGTATTTAAAAAATTAAAGTGTGCTAGACAGCAAGGCCGTCTTATAATTCTGGTGCGTTTATCTTGGTAAATCTACCTACAGTTGTGGCCAAAAGTATTGACACACCTACAATTCTGTCAGATAATACTCAGTTTATTCCTGAAAATGATTGCAAACACAAATTATTTGGTATTATTATCTTCATTTATTTTGTCTTAAATGAAAAAAACACAAAAAGAATTGTCCTAAAGCAAAATTGGATATAATTCCACACCAAACATAAAAAAGGGGGTGGACAAAAGTATTTGCACTGTTCGAAAAATCATGTGATGCTTCTCTAATTTGTGTAATTAACAGCACCTGTAACTTACCTGTGGCACTTAAAAAGACGAGAGAGACCTGTAATTGACATCATAGGTTAACCACAACTATAAGAGTCAAAATGAGAAAACAAATCCAGAAAACCACCTTGTCTGATTTTGCAAGATTTTTTTTGCAAATTATGTTGGAAAATAAATATTTGGTCATTAACAAAAGTTAATCTCAATATTTTATATATTGCTATATATCTTTTGTTGGCAATGACAGAGGTCAAACGTTTTCTGCAAGTCTTCACAAGGTTGGCACACACTGTTGGTGGTATGCTGGCCCATTTCTCCATCCAGATCTCCTCTAGAGCAGTGATGTTTTGGGCTTGTCGCTGGGTAACATGGAGATTCAACTCCCTCCAAAGGTTTTCTATGGGGTTGAGATCTGAAGACTGGCTAGACCACTCCAAGACCTTCATGTGCTTCTTACGAAGCCACTCCTTCATTGCCCTGGTGGTGTGCTTGGGATCAATATCATGCTGAAAGACCCATCCACATTTCATCTTCAATGCCCTTGCTGATGGAAGGAGGTTTGCACTCAAAATTTTACGATACGTGGCACTATTCATTCTTTCATGTACAGTTGTGGCCAAAAGTATTGACACCCCTGCAATTCTGTCAGATAATACTCAGTTTTTTCCTGAAAATGATTGCAAACACAAATTCTTTGGTATTATTATCTTCATTTAATTTGTCTTAAATGAAAAAACACAAAAAGAATTGTCCTAAAGCCAAATTAGATATAATTCCACACCAAACATAAAAAAAAGAGGGTGGACAAAAGTATTGGCACTGTTCGAAAAATCATGTGATGCTTCTCTAATTTTTGTAATTAACAGCACCTGTAACTTACCTGTGGCACCTAACAGGTGTTGGCAATAACTAAATCACACTTGCAGCCAGTTGACATGGATTAAAGTTGACTCAACCTCTATCCTGTGTCCTTGTGTGTACCACATTGAGCATGGAGAAAAGAAAGAAGACCAAAGAACTGTCTGAGGACTTGAGAAACCAAATTGTGAGGAAGCATGAGCAATCTCAAGGCTACAAGTCCATCCCCAAAGACCTGAATGTTCCTGTGTCTACCGTGCGCAGTGTCATCAATAAGTTTAAAGCCCATGGCACTGTGGCTAACCTCCCTAGATGTGGACGGAATAGAAAAATTGACAAGAGATTTCAACGCAAGATTGTGCGAATGTTGGATAAAGAACCTCGACTAACATCCAAACAAGTTCAAGCTACCCTGCAGTCCGAGGGTACAACAGTGTCAACCCGTACTATCTTTCGGCATCTGAATGAAAAGGGACTGTATGGTAGGAGACCCAGGAAGACCCCACTTCTTACCCCGAGACATAAAAAAGCCAGGCTGGAGTTTGCCAAAACTTACCTGAAAAAGCCTAAAACGTTTTGGAAGAATGTTCTCTGGTCAGATGAGACAAAAGTAGAGCTGTTTGGGCAAAGGCATCAACATAGAGTTTACAGGAGAAAAAAAGAGGCATTCAAAGAAAAGAACACGGTCCCTACAGTCAAACATGGTGGAGGTTCCCTGATGTTTTGCAGTTGCTTTGCTGCCTCTGGCACTGGACTGCTTGACCGTGTGCATGGCATTATGAAGTCTGAAGACTACTAACAAATTTTGCAGCATAATGTAGGGCCTAGTGTGAGAAAGCTGGGTCTCCCTCAGAGGTCATGGGTCTTCCAGCAGGACAATGACCCAAAACACACTTCAAAAAGCACTAGAAAATGGTTTGAGATAAAGCACTGGAGACTTCTAAGGTGGCCAGCAATGAGTCCAGACCTGAATCCCATAGAACACCTGTGGAGAGATCTAAAAATGGCAGTTTGGAGAAGGCACCCTTCAAATATCAGGGACCTGGGGTAGTTTGCCAAAGAAGAATGATCTAAAATTCCAGCAGAGCATTGTAAGAAACTCATTGATAGTTACCGGAAGCGGTTGGTCGCAGTTATTTTGGCTAAAGGTTGTTCAACCAAGTATTAGGCTGAGGGTGCCAATACTTTTGTCTGGTCCATTTTTGGAGTTTTGTGTGAAATGATCAATGTTTTGCTTTTTGCTTCATTCTCTTTTGTGTTTTTTCATTTAAGACAAATTAAATGAAGATAATAATACCAAAGAAATTGTGATTGCAATCATTTTCAGGAAGAAACTGAGTATTATCTGACAGAATTGCAGGGGTGTCAATACTTTTGGCCACAACTGTAGATGGTTCAATGTGTGTGTTTTCCAAGTTTTCATTGAAAGTCACCTGAAAGTGCAGTGTTCCTCACACACGGACCAGCACTTCTGTCCATACAATGGCTGCTGGTGGAGGAGCGTGTGACCAGACCTGACCAAGAGCCTCCTCTAAGAAAAGAAAGGGTAAAGAGAGGGGCAATAGTGCAGTTACGAAAATAACAATTCGTTTGCTGTAAGGTAAAATTCTCACCTTTTACAAGTTGTGGGTATGCACAACATGTATATAGTGGGTATGATAGGAGGGCTGCAGATGGCACCGGTCCCGCGAAGGATCTTCAAGAAATTCTGGATAAAATATTCAAGATGCCGACAAATCCAAGGTCCTCCAAAATCAGGCAAGAGAATCACAGAGTTCAGAAGAGTTGCATACTTAATTCAGGGCTATAAAATTACGCGTTTCGTGGACGTCCTGTCCACTACCTCAGTTACATAGACGCAGGAGCACTGAATTGTCGGCATCTTGAATATCCTATCCAGAATTCCACTAAGAAAAAAACCACCTCACAGGGAAAAGCTGGCATTGTAAAGCAGTGGTGTGATCGATATTAATTTCTATGCACTTGGGTGGAATTAGGGAGGTAATCTATTGTTAGTGTTTCTCTGCAGTATCTATATTACACATATAGCTGTACAGCACGCACATTATGTACACTCACTGCCGAGCACACCTATACACAACACTGCTGCACTTACAGTACACACATACATGCACACAACCCTGCTACATCACCACACACAGCTCAGCTACAACCCGCACTACTGCATTAGCAAAACACATACAGACTCTGTACATTACCACAATTTGAGGTTCCTTCTAGGCATGTGACCGATCACTTGACCTAATAGTTTCTTCACCTACTCTGGATGTGTGGGACATGGTAGCACCGATCAGCTAGATGATTGTGGGGCAGGAGGAGAGAGCAGTTCTCTCTGACTCTAGTCTCGAAAATTACAATATACTTTTCTGTAGCGTTATGAAGCTTTCAATATACTTTTTTGGGGGTTTCAGTTCAATGTTAAAGGGAACCTGTCACCCCGAAAATCCCAGGTGAGGTAAGCCCACCGGCATCAGGGGCTTATCTACAGCATTCTGTAATGCTGTAGATAAGCCCCCGATGTAACCTGAAAAGGGAGAAAAAGACGTTAGATTATACTCACCCAGGGGCGGTCCCGCTGCTGGTCCGGTCCCGCTGCTGGTCCGGTCGGATGGGTGTCTCCGGTCCGCTGCGGCGCCTCCTATCTTCTTTCCATGACGTCCTCTTCTGATCTTCAGCCACGGCTCCGGCGCAGGCGTACTTTGCTCTGCCCTCTTGAGGGCAGAGGATAGTACTGCAGTGCGCAGGCGCCGGAAAGGTCAGAGGCCCGGCGCCTGCGCACTGCAGTACTTTGTCTGCCCTCAACAGGGCAGAGCAAAATACGCCTGCGCCGGAGCCGTGGCTGAAGATCAGAAGAGGACGTCATGGAAAGAAGATAGGAGGCGCCGCAGCGGACCGGAGACGCCCATCCAACCGGACCAGCAGCGGGACCGCCCCTGGGTGAGTATAATATAACGTCTTTTTCTCCCTTTTCAGGTTACATCGGGGGCTTATCTACAGCATTACAGAATGCTGTAGATAAGCCCCTGATGCCGGTGGGCTTACCTCACCCGGGATTTTCGGGGTGACAGGTTCCCTTTAACATGACTCGACTTGTGTGTATTATGGAATAAAGTGCTCATTGCGTGTGTCAGTTGTAAAATGTAAATGTTTTTTGTTGTCATCTCTACATATTGCGGGAGGCAATAACTCTCTTCTTTTTTTGCAGCCAAACTGTAATGATTGCATGTGTAAGCCCCTCAGACAGAGATTTTATGGAGACGCTGAACACGCTTAAATACGCAAACAGAGCACGAAATATCAAGAACAAAGTCATGGTTAACCAGGATCGAACAAGTCAACAGATAAATGCACTTCGAAATGAAATAACAAGGCTTCAGATGGAACTGATGGAGTATAAAACGGTAGGTTCAGAAAATCGATTCCATTTCTATGGGTGGCTCCTAAGGCAATTGCCAATTAGATTGCAAAGCAGCCAACGTGTTTATTAATATATGTATTTTCTAGGTCATTGGTTATCATCTGCAGTTTTCAGTAGATACTTCAGCTTTTGAAGGGGTTGTCCTCTTTATAAATTTACTTGCAGATCAATAAAATAAAAACTGGCGTCTCTGCTGCTGCTCTGGCCTTTGTAGAGCGGCTGCATTGGTGATATCAGATCTGGAGTGTAGTGATGAGCGAATATACTCGTTACTCGAGATTTCTCAAGCTTGCTCAGGGGTCCGAGTATTTTGTAGTGCTCGGAGATTTAGTTTTCATCGCCACAGCTGAATGATTTACATCTGTTAGCCAGCATAAGTACATGTGGGGGTTGCCTGGTTGCTAGGGAATCCCCACATGTAATCAAGCTGGCTCAAGCTACGTTCAGACTAGCGTTGCGCGCCGCTGCGTCGGCGACGCAACGCACGACGCACACAAAAACGCGGCAAAACGCACGCAAAAAAGCTGCGTTTTGCGACGCGTGCGTCGTTTTTTGCCGAAAATCGGATGCAAGAAAAATGCAACTTGCTGCGTTTTCTTGGTCCGACGCTAGCGGCAAAAAAGACGCAAGTGTTGCAAAACGCAACACACAAAAACGCATGCGTCCCCCATGTTAAACATAGGGGCGCATGACGTGTGCGTCGCCGCTGCGTCGCCCGACGCTAAGGCGACGCACACTAGCAGAACGCTAGTGTGAACGTAGCCTAAGAGATGTTAATGATTCAGCTGAGGTGAGGAAAACTAAATCTCCGAGCACTAAAAAATACTCGGAGGACACCTGAGCATGCTCGGGAAATCTCGAGTAACGAGTATATTTGCTCATCACTACTGGAGTACTTTTGACTGCTGCAGGCAATTACTCGGACGATCGCAGTTTCAAGTTCCGAAAGGGGACTGATAAATACAGTAAAAAGAGAAAAAAAAATTATACAAAATATATGAAAAAACAAAAAAACATATGTTCAAAGAACCCCCCTTTTGCCCCATTGAAAATAAAACAATAAAAACAATACATTTGGTATTTCTGCGTTCAGAGATGTATCTAATCAATTAGATTAATTGAATCTGATTGGTGCACGGCATAACGAGAAAGGAAATAAAAACACTAGAATTACATTTTTTTTTTGCTCGCCGCAACATTGCAATAAAATGCAGTATTTTTTTCACCACTTAAATAAAAAAACAAAACAAACTATACATGTTTGGTATCTGTGTACTCATATTGACCTGGAAATATTGCCAGGTCAGTTTTACCATATAGTGAACATGGTAAATAAACACAAAAACAAATTGTGTAATGGCACATTTGTTTGCAATTTCACGACACAATTTTTAAAAAAATTAAATGTGAAAATCTTCCCTTATTATGACATGCTTGAAAATAGAGGGAAGAAGCCATGTATAGCTGCATCCACACCTAAATGCATGTGACTGTGTTCTTTAGGCTGGGGTCATACTTTTGAGTGTGATGCGAGATTCTCGGGACCGGAGTGTGCGGCTGCATGTGTGACCCTGGCCTTATAGGGGTTGTAGCAAAAATCTCCGGGTCTGTTGAGTGATGCTGCTTGGTAGAGCTTTACCTTCACTATTATCTTTTGTTACTATTTTTTGCAACTCCTAAAATATGTAATATATTGTGCACAGTAGTACAATTCAGTATATTCTGTAAATGTTTTCAGAATAATTAGGGAAAGTGATTAAATGTCCTATAAATGTCTGTTCTGTTCCTGATCTAAGGATCTAGGCTGTAAGCTGAGATGAATCTGTGCTGCACTTTATGTACATGCTCAGTAGGGGGCAGTGCTGTGAGGTCGGAGTTGGAGTCGGTATAAAATGAACCAACTCCGACTCCTAAAATATATAATAAGTCGGGTACAGTAGTACAATGCAGGATGTGCTGTAAATATTTTCAGAATAATTTGAGAATGGTATGAAATGTCCTATAAATGTCTGTTCTACCTGATCTAAGGATCAGGGCTTTTGCTGAGATGAATCTGTGCTGCACTTTATATACATGCTCAGTAGGGGGTGGGGGGATTAATCTGCTGCACTTTATGTACATGCTCAGTAGGGGGGATGAATCTGTGCTGCACTTTATGTACATGCTCAGTAGGGGGTGGGGGGATGAATCTGTGCTGCACTTTATGTACATGCTCAGTAGGGGGTGGGGGGATGAATCTGTGCTGCACTTTATGTACATGCTCAGTAGGGGGGATGAATCTGTGCTGCACTTTATGTACATGCTCAGTAGGGGGCAGCGCTGGGGATTTGGAGGTTTGTCTTACCGGCTCCACAGCCCTGATCTGAGCACACGCACAGCAATTTTCAGAGAAAGTTTAAAGGTATTTATGTTTTAAATAAATCAGAAATATCTTTGTACATTAAGGTAACGTACATATACAATGTTTATCCTACACGTTAAGAGAATATCCTTACAGGGAGCACTATTTTGCCTGATCTTTTGCTGTTTTCTGATCATAAAATGATAGGGTAAAAGAATAATTGATGAAGAAGGAGTTGAGAGCATCAATGACATGTTCCATGAGAATGCAATGTTACAGACGGAAAATAACAATCTACGCATGAGAGTTAAGGCCATGCAAGAAACTGTGGATGCTTTAAGAACCAGGATTACACAGCTCATGAGTGACCAGGCCAATCAGGTCCTTGCTAGATCAGGTGCAGTATTTATCCATTCATTCATATGAAGTAGTTTTGATATCCTAGTTCTGGTTTATGTGTCGACCTTCTTAGAATGCAACAGCTATAGAACCATAGAATCATAGAATGGTAGAGTTGGAAGTGACCTCCTGGGTCATCTGGTTCAACCCCCTGCTCAAAGCAGAATTCACTAAATCATCCCAGACAGATGCCTGTCCAGCCTCTGACTTGAATTGAAGGAGAACTCACCACCTCGGGTTTTCCCCGCACACGCTCGGGTGACTTCCGAGTATTTGTTATTGCTCGGAGATATAGTTTTCATCGCCTCAGCAGCATGATTTACGGCTGCTGGACAGGCTGAATACATGTGGGAATTCCCTAACAAACAGGCATTCCTCACATGTATTCAGCGTATCTGGAAGCCGTAAATCATGCAACTGAAGCGATGAAAACTTTATCTCCGAGCAATAACAAATACTCGGAGGTCACCCGAGCGTGCTCGGGAAGACCCGAGCAACGAGTATACACGCTCATCACTAGTCAGAATACATAATCTGCACAATAGGCTTAGATACACCAACTCAGTTGGCAGTATGACACATGACAGGCTTAGATACACCAGCTCAATGACAGTATCACACATGGAAAGCTTCCATAAACCAGCTTGGCAGACATGATCACACAACAGAATTAGATACACCATCTCTGTAGACAGTATTGCACAAAATAGGATTAGATGCACCATCTCAGCGGTGAGTATCACACGATAGGCTATAACTATAATGACTTTATATGACCATTCCACATCAAAAGTAAGTTATTCCATATTTAGTAAGATTTGCTGGAATGACTTGGTAAGCGTAATGGTGATCGGCCCTCTTGAAGCCATCACCTATGTTCTTGTGTTATATGTATCACTAGGCTCCCATTTGATATAATAGATGCGGTAGTTTTACGCCATCCTGTCTCGAGGCTTCTGATTCATGGACCACCAGAAAGACTCCTGTCCTGAACTTGACAGCTTTCTAGGCACATACTAGACGTTCAGGTCAGGAGACCTGTGGCCAGTCCATGCATCAGGGTCCATACACAGGTCTCGTTTACACA
The DNA here is from genome assembly GCF_032444005.1 of Ranitomeya imitator. Lineage (NCBI taxonomy): Eukaryota > Metazoa > Chordata > Amphibia > Anura > Dendrobatidae > Ranitomeya > Ranitomeya imitator. Next base: position 351,199,205 of record NC_091285.1, on the reverse strand, counting down.
TCATGTATGATGGTCCCACACTCTGCCTTTATATATTTTCTCTGTCTTAATGTGTTTTGCCTATTTAAAATGTATCCCCTTGACATATCTTCTAATATTAATGCAAAGAATTGTACATTCCTGAATAAAATGTAACATTGTTTGGGCATTAGAAAGAAGTGTAGAATATTACTTGTTTACCAGCAGATTAGTAAACTCAGCAGAAAGTAATATGAGTAATGTAGCACATTGCAGTCATTTATCTGCTTTTGATTTGTATTGAAATTCTGTATATAAACATAGAAATGACCCCAACACAAAGGAAAGACTGTGGAGGAAAACAAATGAATGCTTGTGCTAAATATCACTAAAGAGGAACGTGTTTCATCGTTCTGGAACATTAAGTTCAGCATCCAAAGGCCTCCAAAGTGCAGCTATCAGCCGTACGGACGTAGGGTCTGTGCACACGGTCAGTAATTGGCAGCGCTTTGGATGCTCCACATGTCTGCTGTGTCCAAAGCGCTGTCGGCTATTGAACGCAGGTGGTTAATTGAACTGTGCAAAATCACCGCATCCAATACATTGCACGGGTGACATTTACCTTGCTGAGACTCGACATGCTAGAAATAGACATGCTGCGGTCTGGAAAGATGCACCACATGTCTGTCTCCGCGGGTGTTCCACAGGGGTCTGTGCACGCATAGTGGGCATGAGATTTCGTGAAATCCCATCCAGTATGTGGAGGTACGCAGCATCCAACCCGCAGCATTTACTTACCGTGTGCACATACCCTTAGTCTTTTTAAATAGGTACCTACTCAAGAGACAGACACAACCTGTCCTCACGAAGCTTTCTGCATTTGTGGAAATTATGTGGACTGTAGAACGGTCTCTGCAGATTGCTCTACAAGTTTGTTCTCTAAAATGGGTAGCTATTTAGTTAAGGTGTCAAAGAAAATTAAAAATCTAATTATATGTGTATGAGAATCTTTTGGTCTGCTAATTTCTTGTTAGGATTTTTTTGTATATTTGTGCTATGAGCTCCATACTCTAGTTTGCAGAGTTAAATGAAGATGATGTTTCTACTTTTAACCTTTCAACTTTGGGTTAAAGGGATAAAGAAAAAAAGATTTGTAAAGAAGGGTTATAGTGGATAACACAGTTAGGTCAAGCCATAATCATGTATGAGGAAATGTAGTTGAAAGGGAATCTGTCAGTAGTATCAATTCTTAAACTGTATGGGCATGCAGGTCATGGGAAGCGGAATAAAGTGATACCTTGAAATCTGCAATCTGATGTATTATTCCAGAGAAATCCAAATTTTGCTTAAGATATAGGGTTAATCTGCAGGTTAATAGCACTGCAGGGAGAAAATGAACCTTATCCCCCCCTGGCAGCATTCTCGTAACCCCCCCTCCGGGTCTGACTGACAGCTGACACCATTATAGATTAGTGTCAGTCAAGGTCGGGGCATTTTTACGGCCGACGTTCTGTATTTTCAGAGCGGTAACTGAACCAGCAACGGTCCCTCCTCCATGATTAAAACTCAAATTTTGCCAGGGGAGATGAAGTAATCCACAGAAAAAACAAAACCCTAAAAGCATTTTTTATTTTTAAATATTTAAAAAGACCAAATGATCAAGACTAGACAAATACATAAACTACCATAACCAAACTGAAATTGGGTATTGATACAAGGGTACTAATCTGGAAGGTGCCAGATTAAAGATAATGGTACACAAACCTAATGTGGCCCTAATAAAGTCCTACACACGCTGTACCTTCCTGACAGTGGAGGGTGGCACCCTAAGTTCAACACGGCGCCCCCACTCCGCGACAGCTGTCCCTTCTATCCCTGAAGGCCCTGTCAGCTACCCAACCCAAGACCCACCACCATGCACACAAATAGTTAATTCCTTTGGCTATAAAAATATATATAAATGGCCTCTCCTAAGATAGAAAATAAACCCTCTAGTATTCACTAGTGTTTATTGGGAGTTGCCAAGCAGTGTCCATTCAAAGGACTACAAATTGTCCTCATATTAAAGGCTCATGCTGTAACTGTCATTGGCATGACTACGAAAAAGAGCAAATCCAAGATGACTATGTATATATGGTCCTCTAATGTCAAATTAACATCCAAATCTACTCTTAGTAAATTGTGAGCCAAAGGAATAGAAATAGTTTCATAGCAAGTTCTGGTACAGTCCAATAGATATATGCATTCACCAAGCTCTCCTGGTACCGCTGTGCCACATGTAGTATCAAATCTATTGCCATAAATATTTGTGGCCAGCAAGCTATAGAAACTAAAACAAGTTACTTATCGGAGTCACGTAAATTGTTTCATAGTCCACGTCCCTATACGTCTCACCCCTTCATGCACTTTAGGCCACTATGGCTTTGCCTCTATTGATGGTCCCCTAATGAGCCCCTATATCAGGAAGGGGTGAGACGCATAGGGACGTGGACTATGAAACAATTTACGTGACTCCGATAAGTAACTTGTTTTAGTTTCTATAGCTTGCTGGCCACAAATATTTATGGCAATAGATTTGATACTACATGTGGCACAGCGGTACCAGGAGAGCTTGGTGAATGCATATATCTATTGGACTGTACCAGAACTTGCTATGAAACTATTTCTATTCCTTTGGCTCACAATTTACTAAGAGTAGATTTGGATGTTAATTTGACATTAGAGGACAATATATACATAGTCATCTTGGATTTGCTCTTTTTCTTAGTCATGCCAATGACAGTTACAGCATGAGCCTTTAATATGAGGACAATTTGTAGTCCATTGAATGGACACTGTTTGGCAACTCCCAATAAACGCTAGTGAATACTAGAGGGTTTATTTTCTATCTTAGGAGAGGCTATTTATATATATTTTTATAGCCAAAGGAATTAACTATTTGTGTGCATGGTGGTGGGTCTTGGGTTTGGTAGCGGACAGGGCCTTCAGGGATAGAAGGGTCAGCTGTCGTGGAGTGGGGGCGCCGTGTCGAACTTAGGGTGCCACCCTCCACTGTCAGGAAGGTACAGTGTGTGTAGGACTTTATTAGGGCCTCATTAGGTTTGTTTACCATTATCTTTAATCTGGCACCTTCCAGATTAGTACCCTTGTACCAATACCCAATTTCAGATGGGTTATGGTAATATATGTATTTGTCTAGTGTTGATCATTTGGTCTTTTTAAATATTTATGAATAAAAAATGCTTTTAGGGTTTTGTTTTTTTCTGTGGTTTAGTTTATTTCCAATATACCCTAGTTACCATTTAGGTTGGTTTCTCTCAGGGGAGATAAAGTTCATTTTCTCCCCACAGTGTTCGACTAACTGTAGGCATCGGGCAGGTTAGTAAAGCTTTTAACCTGCAGATTAAACCCATATAATAGTGTTTTTCTGGTGACATGTTCACTTTAATATGTAAATTAGCTGTTACGATCTTTGGGTCGGACAATGATGTTCATGAGAATCTGCCTCCAGAGCTTATTTGAAAAGGAAAGGGGGCATTACCAGTGTGCGATGTGTAATGACTGATGGTCTTCTTTCCTAATCTCACTGCATAACTGTATGTGGTTATAACAAACACAGTACAGCAGAGCTGAACTTTTATATAATTACAAACACATCTGCAGCGGCATTTTTCCTCTTATTGGTGTAATCGGGCACAGCTCTGCAGCAGAGCTGACAGCACTAACACTACTTCAGCTTCCATCTCACAGGCAGCCATTGTAGGGGAGTGAAGTACAGCTGAGCTGGCAGCACTATGAGAAGAGAGTTACAACTGTAGATCTTTTTGTAATGAGACAAAGCTCAGCCCTGCTGTACTGTGTTAAGAATAATCAAGCACAGTTCTGCAGTGAGATAAGGAGAGCAGATTGTCAGACATTGCTTATCACAATGGTAGCATTCCCTTTCATTTAAAATAAGCTCTGGAAGCAGGTTCTCAGGGAAATCTTTATCCGGACCATAGATCTTAACAGCTCATTTACAAGAAAAATGTGGATTTCTATGTAATAAGACATGGGATCACAGAGCTCGAAGTATCATTTTGTTCACCTTTCTGTAACCTTCATTCCCATATAAACAGCTTAGGAGGGTAGATCCTACTGACGGACTTCCTTTAATCTCCTCATTGTTTAGTATAACTGTAAAATATAACCTCTTTTATCTAATATCATTTTAATATTAACCTTGTATTTGCAGGTGATGGTAATGAAGAAATTAGCAACATGATACATAATTACATCAAAGAGATTGAAGACCTTCGGTAAAGCATTTCAGTAACCTAATCCCCTAAATTTCCCGAAATCCTATTTACGTCAGTTAGTAAGCGATTTGCACTAATTTTGCACAATTTCCTTTTGGCGCTGTCACTATATTCTTTGCTTAAACTTTATTGCCATCTACTGGTGATGTTCATGTATTACAGTTGTAAAATTGTTTTCAAGATAATTTGCAAATTCTTTTAAGTAGGAAAAAACAAGTTGAAAGAGGTTGTCCGGTTAAAACAAGTTATAAGCAAGATAGATGATAACTTATTGATTAGTGTGGGGGTCCAACTTCTAGGACTCGCACTGACTAGCAGAACAGGGAACTTTTATCCCCGTTGGAATGAAGTGACAATGCGCATGCAAGAGCTGTGCTCTATTCATTCCTTATGGGGCTACTGAGCGACACACTCAGCTTTTTCTGGCAGTATGTGTCACAATGACCCACTGGTTAAGCTATCACCAGTCTTTATGGATAGGTGATAATTTGTTGTAACTGGACCACCCCTTTAAGGCAGTGATAAACATATCTGTTGTGAAGAACAATGAAAATAGCCATTTCATCGATGGACGCCAATATCGCCTGGCAGCCCATATAGGCCATAATGTGGTCTGTCAGCTTTGTGTCATGGTGTCCGTCAATAAATGTTTGGAATCTTTTTATGTAAGCGGTTTCTTAATATTTTTTTTTTCTTTCGTGATCAGTGCGAAATTGTTAGAAAGTGAGGCTGTGAATGAAAATCTCCGAAAGAACTTGTCAAGAGCTTCATCAAGAGCCTCTTATTTCTCTTCTCCATTTTCTGCCGCGTTGATTCCTGCTGAAAAGGAAACCACTGAAATTCTCGATATGGCAAAAAAAGATATACAGAAATTAAAGAAGATTGAAAAGAAGAAGAAGAAAAGGTAATGTCAGCCACTTGCATATTTGTCTCCACTTTCTGCCATTTCTTTGTCACTCGCTTTTATGACTGTACATCATGTTCCTATTGTTAGACCTCTTTTCAGACTGTGAATTTCTCTTGCTTGATTTCATCAGCACGTGCTTTGCATTGATTGTCACAGAGATCCTGCATGTGTTACAGTGCATGGGTAGCTTGCGGAAAAAATCATGAGTTTGTAGATGCTAGATTATAGTGATCCATTTTTATACTACAAACCACAAGAAGGAGCATATGGTTTCTTCATAGTGAATCTTGAATTCAATACATCTGAATGTATAAGTGCCACATTTACTATATCGAGTCCCCGTGAGTTTGTAACTGGTCGGGTATATGGGGAGCATTCCAGATCTAATAATCGAACAAAGAAACAGCGATCCGCACCACTAATCAAGCGTCCTGTGAACAATCCAGTGGGTTAACACCTGCTGGTCTGCAAGATGTAGGGTGCTGTAGCCGGGAAAGCATACTCGCATGCATATAGGCAGGAAGAAATACGGCAGCACTCGCCAATCTTCTGTGCAGGTCACTTTATTAGTGCAACATCTTCACGGCACGGGGGTGTATAATACAGGCAAAGTGAAGGCTGAACGACGGCCGTTTCGCACCTCTCCGGTGCTTCCACGGTGCGAAACGGCCGTCGTTCAGCCTTCACTTTGCCTGTATTATACACCCCCATGCCGTGAAGATGTTGCACTAATAAAGTGACCTGCACAGAAGATTGGTGAGTGCTGCCGTATTTCTTCCTGCCTATATTCCAGATCTAATAACACCAGAATAAGTAATATCAGTTATTAGAGGACCTATGTTAATCATGATCAAAGGTTCCAACAAAGAGAATAAACAACTATATGCCTGTACACAACATTCAAGTGTGGTATGTGTTTTTCAAGGTGGGTTTTGCCAACCGGTAACGCACATTAACAACACATATTGCTGTGCTGCAAATTGCCATCACATCTATGAGCCATAAGCGATGTTGGAGTTCCATAAAATGGAAATTGTCTTTTTAAATGATTTCTATAGTTATGAAAGGAAAGCCTAAAAGCTACTTAACATGAAGACTTGCTCCACCAATCGTCAAGGTATACCCTTATAGAGCAGTCCTACCTAATGTATATAATCCCTATCTGATGTATTTAAAACCTGATCATCTGTATAGTACCTGTATAAGCAGGGTTCAGAGAAGGAATATCCATGTGGACATGCAGGTTGGAACAGCTTTGATGCAAATGACCCATAAGGAGTGGTGGACTCCCCAGTCTTGTAGAAACAAGAGAACAATTACAGAACCAGAAACACATGGGCTACTTGCACAAGGAACAAGTCTGTAAGAACCTGCTCACACCACCAAGAAACTTGAAGACACAAAAGAGCACAGTGAGGTCAAAAATACTCTGTTGTAAAAAAAAATCACAGTAATAAGAAAGTGCTAGTCAGAAAGATGGAAAAAACAATATTTTATTCTGCTCTGCAGCCACTGTTACATATGGGGCATGAATGGCTTACAAATAATAAAATGAGTGTGTAGTAGAAACTGGGAAATAAAAAGTGCAATAGGGTCTTATCAGAGGATAAAAAATAGTAGGGTGAAGGAGGTGCTCACCTGGTGTGGTTGTGCTATACACAACGCTGTCCCACGGATTAAAAAAAAAAAAAAAAAAGGTAACGTGCCCAAAAGGTATAAGTTGCCACACAGGATTGGCATCGATGTGGTTTTTTATCATCACGTTTAAACTCATCCAACTTCTTCATCAGGAGTTTTTTTTTTTTTTCCTGGTAAAGAAGTCTGATAGCTTCGAAGCACATTGATAATAAACTGTATCGCTACCAATCCCATTTCCTGGAATCCTCCTTCCTTTGGATTTCTGTCAGCAGCTCGGAGGATCCTATTATTACTTTTTAGCAAATAATAAAATGAGGCACAAGTCCTTCTCTAATCCCTGTGGATTAAGCCCATGCTTTGGTGGTTTGCTCTCACTAGATACTAGCAGTGGTAGTTGTGGAACAGAGACCTTCCCTTCCCCATGGTCTTGTTGACCTCAAAGGAAATGGTGGGTCACAAAATGTTGTGTTCTTGGCCTTTTTATATGTAACTGGTTGGGCCCCTGTCCATGCACCTAGAAACAAAAGGAGTGCCGTTTTTCTTCCCTTGTGTCAGATGACTTACTCCATAAGTGTTTTTCTCAGTACTGCATTTTTAACTCCCCCAAAAAGTATGGAAAAATGTCCTTAGATACTCTTAAAACTGGACCTAAGCACCATTTGTAGATTATTTAGGGCACTATAAAGATATTATTTATACATTGCTAACAATATTATGCAGTCTGTGTTATTGATGGCAGCAAGATCATGCACCATTTTTACCTTTGTAACTTTCATTGTTTGTCTGGTCTGTCCTTCATTGGTTTGGCTGCCTATACTGTACTTCTGATTTTGAAGGCTACAGCAGCTTCAAGAAAACAATCAAGAAGAAAGAAGGTTGGAATACCCCCCTTTATCTGTCTATTTTACTTCTTTTATATGATCAGTTGTACCAAGAGATTAACTAACTTGTACAGCCATTAACCCAATGATGTGGCATAGTTGTCCCATGTCTTTTTGGAGCAAAGTGTTTGCTATGTTAATCAGAGCCTCTTACAACCCCAAGTCTTCAGTGTAGGCCAGGGGTTGTCACTCAGAGACCAAATAGCCATTTTCTTACTGGAACTGATGTTTGGATTACTACTTTATTCAATGTAATGGCTGCTTATCTCAAGTATCAAGTGATATTTCTGCAGCTCATATACTGTAAATATTAGCTATAATATATGTATTTTCTTACTATACCAAACACTTTGCACCCATAAAAGAAGATTCTGGATAATCTTCATCTAGTGGGGTATATTCATTTACTTTGAGTAGGTTATTCTGAATCATTTCACTAAGCCACTCTTGCATAAAATATAACCTGCATATGACTATTAAGAGAGCACTATCTTATTATTTTTAAAGGGAACCTGTCATGTGATTTATGCTGCCTGAACCATGAGTAGCAATAGTAACTATATTTTACTCTGAAATTCTCCCAACTTTTCAGAGAAGCAGTACTTCGCTGTGTTAGTTAAAATCACACACAGCTCTGCAGTGAGATCAGGGGAGCAGACGGTCAGTCATTACATGTCTCACACTGGTAATTCCCCCTTTCATTTAAAATAAGCTATGGACGCAGGTTCTCAAAAAGATTTGTGTCTGACCCATAGATTTAAGCAGTTCATTCACATATTAAGAAAAATGTGGATTTCTGTAGAATAAGACATTGGATCACAGATAACAAGGAATCATTTAAGTCCACTTTCTATGACCTACATGCCCATAGAGATGGCTTAGAATTGATATGACTAACACGCTCCCTTTAGAGAACTTTCCCAGAATGAAGCAACTGAGATGGCCAACCACCTTATTGTGACCCACCCTAACCTCTTTGAGTACCTGGTCTCTCCATTTGTGTGCTTGGGGAGAGACTTAGAAGGCAAGGGTGACCTGCCACAGTGACTAGTCGCCTCAGTAGCCTTTTTCCAGGCCCATTGTTAATTTTTCTTTCCTTTTGAAAAGCTGGAGGGATCCAGAGTGAGGCCAGAGAGAGGCCGTAGGTATTTGTAATAAGGAAGACTGTACCTGATTCATGTTTTCTGTGGTCCGAGCAGCATGAATCGAAAGACAGGTTAACTTTTGAAGTGCAATGCATAAGTTGCTGATATTAAAGGTAACACGTTTGAGTAGATAAAGCACTAAACAGATGCCTATTGGCTGTGAGGCGTACTGTTTTTTTCTACATTAGATTACTTATAGTGTTACTTTAAAGGCTGGGTTTGTCCCCATTACGCATTTGCTCTCCTCTCTGACTTCTGCTCCCTAAAGAACCCATGGCTGTGACTGGTCCCATTTTCAAATCAATTTCTGCAGCAGAGTCAGCAGTAAAATATTTATTTAATCTGATGTTTTTATGATGTAAAAATATCAGCCCTTACTGCATGTGGCCACTGTTTTTCTTTACTAAGCAGTTTTTCTATATGCCATCTGCACAATCTTTTTTTTATTTTTTATCTCACAATTATTTATTTATTTTTTTTTTACATTTTTCTCCTAGGACAATGACAATTTTTCTTCCTTATACGCCTGATTTAATCTCACATTCTGTTTTTTTTTCCATTTATGATGTGTTGTGTGACAAAGAAATATGGTAAAAACACTGTAAAAAAAGGAATGTCCTGTTTCATGTCATAGTTGCACATCACCGATATTTATTCATTTCACTCTATTCACTTCTGCTTAAAGGCCACGTACATATTTGAACCCATTTCTTCTTGTTTTGACAGTACTTTGTCGAAATAAAACATATCTGCAATTGGGTTTACAAACTTTATAACGTCTATCTTGTAAAGAACTATTCTACAACTCCAGTCCTAAAGTATCACCTATAGTTAGGAAATCCTGAAAACATGATCTGTTGGTGGCTCTTGAGGATTGGAGCTGGGGAAAGCTGTTCTAGAGCTTGCATGCAGTAAACTTCAGTGCAGGCTGCTCATAGCTTTCTGCCTGCTCAAGTCTGTAGCCTGCCTATGACATCTCTTCAAGAATAGCTAAACCGTCAACACGTTTTTTCTTATACTGTATGTTGCAGGCACTTTAATTGGATTCATCTCAAGAACCAGACCGCCACAGACCTGCAGGCCATTAAAGTCCCTGCTACATAAAAATACTGATGAAAGTTTAATTACTCTTTAAGCAAAAATATAAATCAAATGTATATAAGCCTTTTCTGAATTTCAGCTTAGTTTCGATTTACTAGATGTCCGAGATGGGCTGCAGAACCATCACAAATTTGTCTAATAGGATTGTAAAGCCTGCATCTTATTGTACGTGAAAACTCTACAAATCAGCTGATTTTTTTATTTTGATTGAAATAAATTTCAACTCTTTATTTTATAAAAGGACTATGCAATTCAATAAAAAATGGGTCCAAATTCCATACATTAATGGAAAGTTTGCCATCCTAAGATTTATTTGAATGTATAAACATGTAGGATATTGTTAATACTGTACTGCAGATACTGTCATTTGTGAAAGAAAATGTAGTATGTAGTCAATATATTTTTATTAATAAGCTGAATTAACATATTAACCTGAAACCTTTTGTAGTTAGTTGCATACATGTCCAACTGTACTTATACTATACATTGCCTATCCTGTACTCATGCAAATAGGTAATGTCATGAATCAACTTGTGTCCTGAATTTTCACGTTTCATGTGTTACAATTGAAGTAAAAAAAAGTTCCAATAGGTTTCAGGTTAGGCGGCTTTCACACTTGCGTCGTTTGGCCTCCGTCGCAATGCGTCGTTTTGGGGAAAAAAATGCATCCTGCAAATGTTCCCGCAGGATGTGTTTTTTTTCCCATAGACTTGTATTGCCGACGGATCGCGACGTATGGTCATACGTCGCGTCCGTCGTGCACTGGATGTGTCGTGTTTTGGCGGACCGTCGTCATGAAAAAACATTCAAGGTAACGTTTTTCGTACATCGCATCCGCCATTTCCTACCGCGCATGCGCGGCCGGAACTCCGCCCCCTCCTCCCCGGACTTAGAATGGGCAGCGGATGCGTTGAAAAACTGCACCCGCCGCCCACGTTGTGCCGAAATTTCACAACGTCCGTCGGTACGTCGCGCCGATGCTTAACGACGGCTGCATACCGACGCAAGTGTGAAAGAAGCCTTAGAGGGCTTAGCCAAATGTTTAAAAATTGCAGTCTTATCTTGAGATCTAACTCTTGCCACTCCCGCAGATCAGCTGCTTGAAGGAGCAAGATGAGTAAGATTAAAATGCAGTACACAGCAATGTCCAGCACTATCCAGTGATGTGGTCACTTCAGACAGATAATTGGCGAGGGTCCTAAGAGTCAGACCCCAACTGCTCTAGTGTTGGCCTATCCTCAAGATGGGTGAACATATTTGTGGAAAGCAATGCTTTCCTGCTCATATTCAGATAAAAAGATCTACAGTACATTCTAAAATATATATATGAAGTTGAAGAAACAATGCTGAGACCACCCTAAGTGTGGTAACGTAACATTTAATATATTAGGACATTAAATGTGGTAATTTAATTATATTGGTAATGAATAAATGCATAATGAGTAGCCTTGGGATATACTATATGCAACCAAGTTAAGCAAAAAAGATATTTTATTTCACATGCTTCTTGTTTTTCCTATAGTGTAAAAGATGACAATGCAGACAATGAGAAGTCTGAGGAGACAGGGCTTACAGAAAAAGAATTCAATGATCTAGATACTGTAAGTATGAAGAAAATACTGTGTGTGTAGCGGGTATATTAGAATCAGGAAAGTAAGAAAAATGTCCTTTTTAATGGCTTTCTCTGTGTATTTAGAAATCTCAGAAATCTCAGTACAATTAGTGCATATACTGTGCGATGAAGTTAATTATTCATCCATGGAATCTGTCCTGAACATGTGTGCGTGTGTGTGTGTGTTCACACACACACATGTTCAGGACAGATTCCATGGATGAATAATTAACTTCATTAGTAAAAATTGAAACAACCCTTTTATATCATACAGCTTGTAGAGCTGAGACTTGTATAATAAAGCAGTAACACATTATCTAATACTGGACATATTCTTTGTTTTCAAGTTTAAAGGGGTTGTCCACTACTAGGACAACCCCTTCATCCAAATGTTTTATCCCCATAAAATAATAAAGCCTATACTCGCTACACGTGCCAGCGCCGTTCCAGTGGTGTCTGCACTCGCGGTCCCATTGTTTAAGCTTATCTAGGTACTTCTGAATCCCTTTTCTGTCTTCTCTAATGATAGCTATCCCTCCTAGCTTTGCATCGTCTGCAAATTTGATCAGTTTACCTTCAGTTCCCTTATCTAAATCATTTATAAAAATGTTGAACAACACTGGGGCCAGGACAAAGAAAATGTAATTTTTTTCTGTGAGTCTCCTCAGATCTCAAACCCACATTCCCCCCAACCTTATAGGGGACCTGCCACCCCCAAAATCGAAGGTGAGCTAAGCCCACCAGCATCAGGGGCTTATTCTGTAATGCTGTAGATAAGCCCCCGATGTATCCTGAAAGATGAGAAAAACAATTTACATTATACTCAAGCGGGCGGTCCGATCCGATGGGCGTCGTGGTTCGGGGCCTCCCATCTTTATAGGATGACGTCCTCTTCTTGTCTTCACGCTGTTGAGGGCAGAGCAAAGTACTGCAGTGTGCAGGCGCTGGGCCTCTCTGACCTTTCCCAGCGCCTGCGCACTGCAGTACTTTGCTCTGCCCTCAACATTGCAGACAAAGTACGCCTGCGCCGGAGCCACAGCGTGAAGACAAGAAGAGGACGTCATCATAAAAGATGGGAGGGACCGGACCGCGACGCCCATCGGATTGGACCGCAGTGGGACTGCCCCTGGGTGAGTATAATCTAACCTCTTTTTCTCATCTTTCAGGATACATAAGGGGCTTATCTACAGCATTACAGAATGCTGTAGATAAGCCCCTGATGCCGGTGGGCTTAGCTCACCTTCGATTTTGGGGGTGATGAGTTCCCTTTAACCTTGCAGGAAGGCTCTTGAGCTGCTGAGCCACAAGCTCATGATTCAAAATACAGCGGGTGAAGTAAGTATTGAGCACATTGCTAATTTTTCTGAGTAAATATATTTCTAAAGGTGCTATTGACATGAAATTCACACCAGATGTCCGTCAAAACCCATCCAATCCACACAAGCAAATAAATCAAACCATTGCTGTCCATAAATTAAGTTGTTTAATAATGAGAAATGACACAGGGTAAAAGTATTGCACACATGGAAAATCATGACACTAGCTGAAACCTACCAGCAATTAGAAATCAATCCTACCACTTAGTGTAAAATATCAGCTGCTTGAGCCGATGGCCTATAAAACGGTATCTCATTACCAAAATGCCACACAAGAAATATCTCATGATTGGTGTCATAGAAAATATTAAGATTTCTAAATCCACTGTAGTGAAGAGGCATTCTCCCCCTTCCCTTCTCCCCTCTCATACAGATTTCCAGCGGCAAAAAACAGCTGGCAGTTTGAATCTCCTGGACTCAGATTTGTACAATGGGCATAAAGGAGCAGGAAATCTTAATTGACATACAAGAGCTCCTTTTAGGAGGAGACCTCATCAGTACCAAGGATGATGTATTTTATGCATAGACAGAGTTATAACTTGGCTAGGTAATTGAGACAGGAGAACTCTTGTCAGAGGACTGGACATCAATAGGTTACCTGTGTTTACACATAAATAGCAAAGTGGAAGGAACTTTGTTCACAGGAAATGCATTTTGAATTTAAGTGATACTGTGACTTACTGCAAGGATAATGCTACATTAGCCAGCCCAAACGTATGTCTGCGAAAGAAAATTATGAATATTGAAGTTTGTATAAATCTGATAGTGATGGGACGTAAATTTTCATCTTCAGGCGAATCTGTGAAGAATATGCACATTTCTTTTCTTCATAACTGCTAAACGGTAAAAGAATAATAATAAAATCCCAGGAAAAATATGGTGGTGATCTTGAACTTCTGTGATCATCCATAGAGAAGTTATTACATATGTTGAGAATTTCATAAAATCCTAATTGGCTCAGAACAACCCACATGAGGTCATCGTGTGTGTGTGTGTGTGTGTGTGTGTGTGTCACTCAGGCGCTGATAAAAGGTAAAAAAAAAGTTGTGATCTTGGTTTCTGTAAAGAGATATACACATGGTGTATGTATGAATCCCGTTCGCTGAACATACCCAATTGATGGTACTCTCCTTTGGCTAAGTTGATTCATCTCTGTGAGCGGTGTAGTAAGTTTCTTTCGTTATTCACTTTTATTTTGTGTACTGTATATGCTGACTTGTTTTGTTGTCTTTGTAAAATCTTTTGTATATTTTTTTTATAAATATTATCTTTTTAAAAACACTGCTCCATTTTGGATCAAATATAAAATTTAATAGTTCTGTTAATACGTTTTTTTCAAAAAATGTATATTAAGCCGTAAAGGCTGTTCTATGCTGCGTGTCCACATTGGACATTACCTTTCTGAATCCTGCTCATACAGGTATTATACATATGACCATGTTTTTAAATACATCAGATAGGGATTACATACATTAGTCAGTACTGCTTTAATACTGGTATACCTTGACTTGTGGTACAGCGGCTTAATATACATTTTTTGCAAAAAATGTATTCACCAAATACCCTGTGCTTTTCCCATCTTTTTATTAGCACTTGCGGTTTACTGTTATTCTTTTGCAACAGAGTATTTTTTTGTTTTACTGTGCTTTTTCTGTGTAGTTTCACTCTCCTGGTGGTGTGAACAATGTCTCTACAGGCTTGTTCACTGTGTGCACTGCTCATGTGTTTCTGTTTTAACCTTCAGTATTTGCAGAGTGTTTGTGTGGAAGAATGGGCCAAAATCACACTTGTGCAATGCATCTGACTAGTTTCTCCATACAGGAAGAGTCTTAAAGCTGTCATTTAAAAACCTTTTCAGTTAGCGTGTTCAATACTTTTTTCCTGTATCAGTTCTCATTATTACACATAACTTAATTTATGGACATCTATAGTTTTATTTCTTTGCCTGTGTAGATTGGATGGGTTGTTACCAATATCTAGTGAGAATCCCATGTCAATAGCACCTTTAGAAATGTATTTACTTAGAAAATTGGTGATGTCTTCAATGCGCATTTCACTCCCTTTTTATTAGAAATTATTTTGCCAGTTTTAGAGTCTGCTCGTGGACCATGTCTTCATAGAAAAATATTATTGTCCATAAGCCTAAATAGAAATGCATCGTAAAATAATGACTTTTTGTAGGAGGAAGGACACGATGGAAGCGATCATGATGAAGATGAAGAGGATGAGGATGAAGATGAGGAAGATGCAGATGGAGCTGAAAGTTCAAGTGAATCTGATTCTGAGCTAGATGAAAAGGGTAAATATTTTATTCATATCAAACAAAACCTATTGAAGTAGATTTCCTAAGGTAAGTCTGGAGTTGCACCACATTTATTATGGACCTCAGTGGACAAGAGAGTGTGATTTCTCGTTAAGTGTTCTTTACTGGGAAGTGAATTGAGCTACATGTGACAAAATAATAGCTGGATTTATCATCCAGCATGAGCCAATGTGATACATTTGGTTGTTCTTTAGGCTGGTTTCACATTTGCGTTTAAAAACGCAAACGCAGATGGGGAAAAAAACGCATGTAAACGCGTGCAAACGCTGCGTTGGTTAGACGCATGCGTTTTCGTATGCGGTAAAAAAAAGCGGCGTTTTGACGCGGTTACATGCGTTTTTGAAACGCATGATGAAAAGTGTATGACAGCTGCCAATCATCAAAATCAACTAGAAAACCCACTATAAATAGAAATAGCTAGGGTTAGGATACCTCTATCACCTTGATGGTGGGGGTTTAGGGTTAGGGTTTGGATCCCTTTAGGGTTAGGGTTAGGGTTTGGATCCCTTTAGGGTAAGGGTTAGGGTTTGGATCCCTTTAGGGTTAGGGTTTGGATCCCTTTAGGGTTAGGGTTAGGGTTTGGATCCCTTTAGGGTAAGGGTTAGGGTTTGGATCCCTTTAGGGTTAGGGTTAGGGTTTGGATCCCTTTATCACCTTGATGGTGGGGGGTGGCTTATCAGTGTGTAGACTTGTTTTTTTCTATGGAAACGCATGCGTTTAAAATGCAACCAAACGCATGTGCTTAAAAACGCATGCGTTTACATAGACAGCAATACGTTTTTTTGCACGCCTCTAGAAATTACTACATGTTGCATTTCTGCAACAAAACGCATGCAGAGAAACGACGCATGCGTCGTCAAACGCGGCAATACGCATACAAAAAAACACATGCGTTTTTAATGTTAAATATAGGGGAAAAAAACGCATGCGTTTTTTTGCGCTAAAACGCTGCGCCAAGAAACGCAAATGTGAAACCAGCCTTACTGTCAGAAGTTAGTATTTTTCAAAACAAACTACATGGGGGGTACAGGAATTTTCCAGAACGTGGAAAACTCCTTTAATAATGGAACTAAGTAATGTTTAACCCCTTCGCGCCATGCGCCGTACTAGTACTGCGCTGCCGGCACTGCATTTGTACCAGCAGCAGTACTAGTACGGCGCACCGATCACCGCGGTCTCGCGCTGAGCGCCGCGGTGATCGGGTGCGGGTGTCAGCTGTATATGACAGCTGACACCCCGCAGCAATGCCCACGATCGGCGCTATCGCCGATCGCGGGCATTTAACTCCTCTGATGCCGCTGTCAGTAGTGACAGCGGCATAGAGGGGGATCGCGCAAGGACGGGGGCTCCCTGCGCTCTCCCACCGGAGCAACGCAATGAGATCGCGTTGCTCCGGTGACCCGGAAGGAGTCCCCAGATCCAAGATGGCCGCCGGACTCCTTCTGGGTCATGAAGTGACCTGGCTAGCCGGCGCCTGCTGAGAGCAGGCGCTGGAGAGCCAGCTAAACTGCATGTCAGATCGTTGATCTGACAGTGTGCTATGCACAGTGTCAGATCAACGATCTGATCTAATACAGAGATGTCCCACCCTGGGACAATGTTAGAAAGTTCAAAAAAAAAAAATTAGAATGTTTAAAAAAAAAAAAAAAAATCCCCAAATAAAAAAAAAAAAAAACATTTCCCAATAAATCCATTTATTTATGTAAAAAAAACAAAAAAAACAATAAATGTACACATATTTGGTATCGCCGCGTCCGTAACGACCCGCTCTATAAAACTATCCCACTAGTTAACCCCTTCAGTGAACACAGAAAAAAATAAAATAAAAAACAAGGCAAAAAACATTGCTTTATTATCATACAGGCGAACAAAAAGTGGAATAACACGCGATCAAAACGACGGATATAAATAACCATGGTACCGCTGAAAACGTCATCTTGTCCCGCAAAAAAAAAAGCCGCCATACAGCATCATCAGCAGAAAAATAAAAAAGTTATAGCTCTCAGAATAATGCGATGCAAAAACAATTATTTTTTTTATATAAAATAGTTTTTATTGTGTAAAAGCGCCAAAACATAAAAAAAATTACATAAATGAGGTATCGCTGTAATCGTACTGACCTGAAGAATAAAACTGCTTTATCCATTTTACCACACGTGGAACGGTATAAACGCCCCCCCTAAAAGAAATTCAGGAATTGCTGGTTTTTGTTCATTCCGCCTCCCAAAAATCGGAATAAAAAGCGGTCAAAAAATGTCATCTGCCCGAAAATGTTACCAATAAAAACGACAACTCGTCCCGCAAAAAACAAGACCTCATATGACTCTGTGGGCCAAAATATGGATAAATTATAGCTCTCAAAATGTGGTGATGCAAAAACTATTTTTTGCAATAAAAAGCATCTTTTAGTGTGTGACAGCTGCTAACCCTAAAAATCCGCCAAAAAAACGTTATAAAAGTAAATCAAACCCTCCTTCATCATCCCCTTAGTTAGGGAAAAATAATAAAATGTAAAAAAATGTATTTATTTCCATTTTCCCATTAGGGCTAGGGTTAGGGCTAGGGTTAGGGCTAGGGTTGGGGTTAGGGTTTCAGTTATAATTGGGGGTTTCCACTGTTTAGGCACATCAGGGGCTCTCCAAACGCGACATGGCGTCCGATCTCAATTCCAGCCAATTCTGCTTTGAAAAACTAAAACAGTGCTCCTTCCCTTCCGAGTTCTCCTGTGTGCCCAAACAGTGGTTCCCCCCAACATATGGGGTATCAGCGTTCTCAGGACAAGTTGGACAACAACTTTTGGGGTCCAATTTGTCCTGTTACCCTTGGGAAAATAAAAACATAGGGGATAAAATATCATTTACGTGGAAAAAAAAATATTTTTTATTTTCACGGCTCTGCGTTATAAACTGTAGTGAAACACTTGTTGGTTCAAAGCTCTCACAACACATCTAGATAAGTTCCTTGGGGGGTCTAGTTTCCAATATGGGGTCACTTGTGGGGGGTTTCTACTGTTTAGGTACATCAGGGGCTCTGCAAATGCAACATGACGCCTGCAGACCAATCCATCTAAGTCTGCATTTCAAATGGCGCTCCTTCCCTTCCGAGCTCTGCCGTGCACCCAAACAGTGGTTCCCCCCAACATATGGGGTATCAGCGTTCTCAGGACAAGTTGGACAACGACTTTTGGGGTCCAATTTGTCCTGTTACCCTTGGGAAAATAAAAACATAGGGGATAAAATATCATTTTCGTGGAAAAAAAAATATTTTTTATTTTCACGGCTCTGCGTTATAAACTGTAGTGAAACACTTGTTGGTTCAAAGCTCTCACAACACATCTAGATAAGTTCCTTGGGGGGTCTAGTTTCCAATATGGGGTCACTTGTGGTGGGTTTCTACTGTTTAGGTACATCAGGGGCTCTGCAAATGCAACGTGACGCCTGCAGACCAATCCATCTAAGTCTGCATTTCAAACGGTGCTCCTTCCCTTCCGAGCTCTGCCATGCACTCAAACGGTGGTTCCCCCCCACATGTGGGGTATCGGCGTACTCAGGACAAATTGGACAATAACATTTGTGGTCCAATTTCTCCTGTTACCCTTGGGAAAAAAAAAATTGCGGGCTAAAACATCATTTTGTGGAAAGAAAAAATGATTTTTTAATTTTCACAATGCTACATTCTAAACTTTAGTGAAACAATTGGGGGTTAAAAGTGCTCACCACACATCTAGATAAGTTCCTTAGGGGGTCTTCTTTCCAAATTGGGGTCACTTGTGGGGGGTTTCCACTGTTAAGGCACGTCAGGGGCTCTCCAAATGCGACATGGCGTCCGATCTCAATTCCAGCCAATTTTGCATTGAAAAGTCAAATGGCACTCCTTACCTTCCGAGCTCTGCCATGCGCTCAAACAGTGGTTTATCCCCATGTATGAAGTATCGACGTACTCAGGACAAATTGCACAACAACTTTTGGGGTCCAATTTATCCTATTACCCTTGGGAAAATAAAAAATTTGGGGCAAAAAGATCATTTTTTGTGAAAATTAATATAACATTTTTTTTACGGCTCTACATTATAAACTTCTGTGAAGCACTTGGAGGTTCAAAGTGCTCACCACACATCTAGATTAGTTCCTTAGGGGGTCTACTTTCCAAAATGGTGTCACTTGTGGGGGTTTCCACTGTTTAGGCACATCAGGGGCTCTCCAATCGTGACATGGGCTCCGATCTCAATTCCAGCAAATCTTGCAGTGAAAAGTCAAATGGCGCTCCTTCCCTTCCAAGCTCTGCCATGTGCCCAAACAGTGGTTTACCCCCACATATGGGGTATCGGCGTACTCAGGACAAATTGTACAACGACTTTTGTGGTCCAGTTTCTCCTGTTACCCTTGGTAAAATGAAACAAATTGGACCTGAAGTAAAAATTTTGTGAAAAAAAAGTTAAATGTTCAATTTTTTTAAACATTCAAAAAATTCCTGTGAAGCACCTGAAGGGTTAATAAACTTTTTGTATGTGGTTTTGAGTACCTTGAGGGGTGCAGTTTTTAGAATGGTGTCATTTTTGGGCATTTTCTGTCATATAGACCCCTCAAAGTCACTTCAAGTGTGAGGTGGTCCGTAAAAAAATGGTTTTGCAAATTTTGTTGCAAAAATGAGAAATCGCTGGTCAACTTTTAACCCTTATAACGTCCTAACAAAAAAAAATTATGTTTCCAAAATTGTGCTGATGTAAAGCAGACATGTGGGAAATGTTGTTTATTAACTATATTATGTGATATAACTCTCTAATTTAAGGGCATAAAAACTAAGAGTTTGAAAATTGCTAAATTTTCATAATTTCCGACAAATTTTTGTTTTTTTCACAAATAAATGCAAGTCATATCGAAGAAGTTTTACCACTATCATGAAGTACAATATGTCACGAGAAAATAGTGTCAGAATCACCAGGATCCGTTGAAGCGTTTCAGAGTTATGACCTCATAAAGTGACAGTGGTCAGAATTGTAAAAATTGGCCCTGTCACTTAGGTGAAAACAGGCTTTGGGGTGAAGGGGTTAAATGTATGTGTATTTATTGTTTTACTGCACTGAAGTAATTTCCATCTTTTGTCTGTTCCAATTTACAGAAAACTACCAAGCGGATCTGGCAAATATCACATGTGAGATCGCAATTAAGCAAAAACTTATTGATGAACTGGAGAACAGCCAGAGAAGGCTACATACCCTGAAACAGCAGTATGAAGAAAAGCTGATGACCCTGCAACACAAAATCCGGGACACACAACTTGAGAGAGATCGTGTACTTCAAAATATGGGTAATAACAGGATGTTTATAATTTACCACAGAAATGGCATGGATGGAGCCATGTTTTTTTTACCGTATTTTTCCTCAAATTTATTTAGATTCCTAGTTCATTAAACCCATTCACGGCATCCGCTGTACATGTACGGTGCAATTCAGAAGGAAGTGTGTAAGTGTGTAGTGGGCCACATGCACAAGTTAAGTTGGGTGTTTGGTGAGTTTTCTACCTCAGAATTTTTAAACAAAAAACGGGAATAAGTGAAAAATACAGCAGCGATGATGTGTTTCTATTATACTTTTCCTCTGATTGTCTCACTCCTGGTTTTGGCTTACAAATACTGAGGTAAAAAATTAATCAAATACTGAATGTGTGCACGTGGCCTTACAGCCAGGACTTGCCCCTAACCTTCTCAGGTGGAGCGGTGGTCGGCCCGCGATTGTTGACCTGTTAAATACTGCTGTCAATCTTCGGCGTGTGTGCGTCATCTCTCCTCCCATCAGTGTACCTGTGATGGGTTTGGCTTGCCAGCCCTGGAGTCAGCTGATGACCTCCATGCTCCTCATTACGGAGCTCCTTTGAAACTCTGCCTGTGGCCGGGCTTCAAACGAAACCATGATTTCTGCTATATGCAGTGATGCTTCAAGCCCCCTAAGGAGCCTAACAGGAATAGTGAAAAGTAAGAAGAAAATGTTTTAAACATATAACACGTGTTATCGATGCTTTCAGAAAAGTCTGATCTGTCAAAGTATAAAAACAATTAACCCGATCGGTAAATGCCATAAACAAAAAAAATGTCAAGAACGGCAAAATTACTTTTTGGGGCACTGCAATTCCACAAAAAATGCTGTAACAAGCTATCAAAAAGTCACATCTATCCAAAAATGGTGTAAATAAAAACATTCCCTGCTAAAAATAAGCCATCACACCACTCCATCTGCTGAAAAATGAAAATGTTACGGTTTTTTGAAAATGGCAACAGAACCCAAAATAATTTTTACTGTGAACTTACCGTATGTTTTTTTTCTTTCACCACTAACATAAAAAAACTGGACCTGTGGGGTATCACTGTAATCATGTTGATGAGGAGAATCATTGCATGGTCCTTTTTACCACAAGATGTACACCGTAAAAACAATTTCCAAAAAACAATGTCATAATTGCGTTTTTTTGTTTTACAATTCCTCCCCACTGAGTGTTTTTTTTTTTTTTTCCATTTTCCCCGTACACTATGGGATTAAATGAATGGTGACATTCAAAAGTACAACTCGTCTCGCAAAATAACAAGCTCTCATATTTCTTTGATGACAGAAAAATAAGTGTTATGGCTCCGGGAAGTAGAGCAGAAAAAAACAGAAACCCAAACATGGGAATTTGCCCTGGCGTAAAGGGGGTTAAACGCTTTTGAACCTATGGTTAATAATGGGTGATAAACCAGTGCACCATACATTTTGGACAGAAAGCTATAAAGCTCAATCCACTGCTGCAAACGCAGGAAAGACAAATCAAGTGAGACAGCGTGAAAGTAGGCAATTGCAATCCAGTCTTCTGTAAAAGCCAAACCATATGTACCAAATGCTAGACATGAAGGACAGTATATGACACTTTACTTTCACTGATTACAAAGAAGTTCCCTGGCCTTCATCCTGCTGGTCACTCATTAGTAAAACATCTCCTTTAGGTTCTATGGAAACATGTACAGAAGAGAAAACCAAAAAGATAAAAACAGAGTATGAGAAGAAGCTGCAAACCATGAATAAAGAACTCCAAAAGCTGCAGGCTGCACAAAAGGAGCATGCCCGTTTATTGAAAAATCAGTCACAGTATGAAAAGCAAATGAAAAAATTGCAGCAAGAGGTTGTCGAAATGAAGAAAACAAAGGTACATTAAATTCATGATTACCATTATTATATTAAATCTTTCATATTGTATGAAAGACGACATTATACCATAGCATTTAAAGCAAAGGTTTGAGTTTTGTGATTAACGTAAAGAGAATTTGTCAAGTTTTTGCTCTCTATTTCGAGTGCAGCCTAATGTGGGGACTGAGACCCTGATTCCAGTGATGTCTCTTACTGGGCTGTTTAATGTACTTTTGATGAAATCACAGTTTTATCAACAGGAAGTTATCACTAGATTATCGCCCCTGGCCTGCCAATCAGTGGTGGGGGTAGAGTTATAGAGAGCTCAGCATTCAGAGAACTGCTAGATCTGCAGCAGAGAAAACAGTTTTTAACCAAAACTGTAGCACCCAGTAACATAAGTGATACATCGTTGGAATTGGGGTCATTTCCCCTACATTAGCAAAAACCTAATGATATATTACCTGTTATAAATTATCTTTTAAAGATGTTCTTCCACCATTACATATATCCACTGTATAGATTATGAAATCTAAACATATTTTGCAATTTAGAAGCTGTTAAAAAAATAAAATAAAATAAATAATAATCTTGAGTGGGGTTCATTTACTTATGGCACTTCATGATGTTCAAAGTCTATAGCAATAAGCACGTCTATCTAATAATCCGAGTGCAAGTGATGAGATATGCTCAGATCCTGAACTGCGAGTAGCTTTGTGCCTAAGGGTACTTTTACGCTTGCGTTTTTAGCAATCCGTCGCAATGTGTCGTTTTGGAGAAAAAAGCGCATCCTGCAAATGTGCCAGCAGGATGCGTTTTTTTCTCCATAGACTTGCATTAGCGACGCATTGCGACGTACGGCCACACGTCGTGTCTGTCGTGCGACGGATGCGTTGTGTTTTAGCGGACCCTCGGCACAAAAAAAGTTCCATGTAACGTTTTTTTGTGCATCGAGTCCGCCATTTTCGACCGCGCATGTGCGGCCGAAACTCCGCTCCCTCCTTCCCGGACATTACAATGGGGCAGCGGATGCGTTGAAAAACTGCATCCGCTACCCCCGTTGTTCATTTCTTTCACAACGTGCATCGGTGCGTCGGGCCGACGCTAGTGTGAAAGTAGCCTATCTTGCTGCCGTACTTCTTTTGACTGTACTGCTTTTCCTTATGATCACTGGCAGTGAGTAGAGCGGCTGAGCATGAGCAACAAGCAGCATTAAGCTGATTAGCTGAATGTGTACAGCAGTATTTCCCAAAACTCCAGTCCTCACGGACCCCAACAGGTCATGTTTTCAGGATTTCCTTAGTATTGCACAGGTGATTGAAGTATCAGGAGTTCTCTCACTTGGGCAGCGCTATGGAAATCCTGAAAACATGACCTGTTGGGGTCCGTGAGGACTGAAGTTTGGGGAAATACTGGTGTACAGTCTTATATTATTTGACCCTCAGTGGCGCAATTTTAGGTTTGGAAAGGTCTTAAATCGACACCATCTAATTTTTTTTTTTTTATAAATGGTACTTGTATTCATAATATTTCATCTATATCCACCACCTTTCAGATGTCATTAACGGCGTTCTTGCAACCCCTTCATAAGAGCCCAGCTGCCCCATATAACCTGAAAAATACCTTTTATAGTTGTCCCTTACCATCTGGATTGATGGACGTCTCTGGACTGTGCTCGGCACCTCCTCTGTCCCTACAATTACCATCACTCCTGTCTTGAGTTACATGGATGTCGTCATCCCCACAGTCTTTTTTCGAGAGTTGAACAGACGCTATGGTTGATGTAGGAGACATCGGCTGCATCGATTATGGCAGGATGGAGATTGCAGGGTCAGGATGCTCCACGCATGGTCCTAACAGGACCGATTAGCATACGGCGCAGGATATTTACACAAGGTATCTCCTTATGTATGCAGGAAAGCTGGACTCTTATGAAGGGTCGACTGAAATGTGCCGGATATAGCTTATAACCTGGTGACCAGTTACAATTAACACCATGTAAAGTGTTTTATGTAGTTTCATGATTTATGCCGTGGATATGACATGTAATGGTGGGCGTCTGCTTTAATAGTTCAGTATTGTGATCAGAAATTATTTTTACTAGTAGCTTATCAAACAAAATATGAAATTGTGTAAATTAATGATGATTAGTCCTTTGAAAGTATTTCAAGAAAAACTACTGTTCTGGCAGTAATTCCAGGACAGTACTTTAATAGCAGTCTTTTTTTTGTAGCCCAGGCTTTTACAAAAAATGAAATGGCAAGACAATGTTCAGGTCTGGTTGTAGTCATTAATAATTAGTGCGCTATTTAGATTTCTTTTCTGAGCAAACTGGTGCCTGCAACATGCATTGGAGTTCTGGAAAGCTTAGGTTAGGACTCTACTACATGCATGTCATCACATATGTCATCACATGGCTCTCGTCCAGACAGACTGGTCTATATGTGTGTCCATAGAGGCACAAAACACAGACATGTTACACAGTTTACACGTAGACTCATTGTTTATATTTGTGTTTAGGTGCGGTTAATGAAACAAATGAAGGAAGAGCAAGAAAAGGCAAGAATGGTAGACTCTCGCAGAACCCGTGAAATTTCACAGCTTAAAAAAGATCAGCGTAAGCGAGAGGTGCGTATTTTCTTGGCTTTTTTTTTTCAAGTTATTTTGAATGAACACGTAGATCTTACAACTGCCTCTGTTAGTGTCCCTTTACAGTGTCCAGATTTCGTACCTAAGTGTGCTTGTTTCACCATAACTAAGTAGTTTTAACAGGTTGTCAATTGCCCAGCGTAAAATCAAAACACTTGTTCATCAGTTAAAATGATCTTTTGGTCTTCACAAAAGATCATCTTTCTCTATCGCCTTTCATTGGGGGACACAGGAACCATGGGTGTATGCTGCTGCCACTAGGAGGCTGACACTATGCAAATAAAAAAGTTAGCTCCTCCTCTGCAGTGTACACCCTACCGACAGGAAGTAGGATATTCAGTTTAGCTTAGTGTCAGTAGGAGGTGGACACGGGTCTTTCATTAGACCCTTATCTACCTCAATGTGCGTCGTTACTTTTCAGGTTTTTCCGGAGGGATATAGGGTGAACAGTCACACCTGTAGTCCCACAGTGCGGACTATGAGTACGGCGTGTACTGCCACCCCGTATCCTCATAGATCCCTCACCAGGACCAAGATCCTAGCACACAAGCGTGCTTAGAAGTCCGGTCCTGGCTCCGTCCCCCACCCACTCGCCCACCAGAGCCTGTCGGTTGCGGAGACGAGGACGTCCATCAGCTCCCTGGACGTCTCATTCCTCTTCAGGTTAGTAACGACGTGGGATATTTAAGGTGAGTATTTTCCCCATTCCATCCCACCCCATACAGATCTTCTAAAGGGGGGATCCCACTGGTCGTCGCCCGTGTGCACGGGCAGCTGCACGCAGTTGCAGGGGCCTTTTTATCCGCGCGCACGGGCCGAGATCCCTTTACCGCACGGCGGCCGTGCTTTTCTGTCTGCCGCGCCGCTTCCATAGCTGCGGCCGTTCTGCCTCCTGTTCTCTGCCATCTGTGCCAGCGCGGCGGCGTTTGCAGGCCGCCGCGCCGCTTCTGGCCCCTGCGACCGTACGATTCCGGCCGCCCTTAGCGCCATCTGTGCCAGCGTGGCGGCTCCCCTGCCATCTTTGCCAGTGCGGCGGCATTTGCAGGCCGCTTCGGGCCCCTGCAGCCACGCTTCTCCGGCCGCTCTCTGCGGCCGCGATGCCTTTGTCCCAGGCTGCCCCGCCGCTTCATACCCGCGGCGCACAGCTCCGGCGCCGCGGTCTTGCACCGGTGGACGCCGGCCTCTAATTTAGGCCCCGGCTTCCCCCGGGGCCTACTTCCGGCCGCACTCCGCCACTTCCTCCTTACATCAGGCGGGCTTTTCTCCCGCCCCGCCCACTTTCTCCTGCGCCCCTGAAGTGGTTTTTCGGCACCAGGACCGCTTTGCGCTGGCTCCTCAAAGCGCATAGCCTGGCGTCCTCATCCCTTGCGGCTCAGCATTGCAGCCGGTCCTGGACAGAAGAGTGTCCCAGAAGTCTGCTCTGTCTGCCTGCACCCCTGCGTTAAGGACCATCCACATCATGAGGTGCAGCTTTCCATCCATCACCTGTCGTGAGTACTAACCTTCTGGCTTCTTCATCGCCATGTCTAATCTTAAGGGAAGTCGCTTTTGTTCTCCCTCTTCTGCCTTAGTCTAACACTTTGCGTGTTCGCCTTATGCCCACCGCAGCGTCTGCCGTGAGTAGCTCTGCACCACAGACTGATACTCTTCCCTTCTGAATTTTTCCTCGGACCCGTTCGGTCTATTTTTACAGGAGTTCGCTTCCGGCCTCCTACCTTTTCTCAGGCAGGCCTGCGGCAATCCACATTATGCTCACCGCCCAGGACCCCCCCCCGCCACTCTATCAGTAGCGGATCTCACACGGGTGTCCCAGACCCTTGTGTCCGTGCTAGATCGGTTGCCCCTGCAGACTTCCGTAGTAGCCAGCGGGTCGCAAGAAGCTCCGTCCGAGACTTCTAATACAGGCCGCGAAAGATCCAGACAGGAACGCTGGTCTGAGTTCTCTTCTCGGTCCACTTCGCCCCACGGTCCTTCTCTGTGGTCGACTTCCCCCTGGCCTTTCCCCCCGGAGTCAGGCGAGGTCTTCTCTGATGCGCCTTCGGAGGATAATTTGGGGCCGGATTCGAACCAAATCGCTAACATGAGGGATATGGTTCAAAGCCTCATTGGAGCGACCAATCAGACCTGTGGCATCAAAGATTCCTCTACGAAACCCGCAGATCAGGCGGTTTCGTTTAGACGGTCTAAACTACCTCCCAAGGTATTGGCTCCTCATCCTGAATTCGAGGAGCTTCTGGCCAGAGAAAGAGCGAATTCGACCAGACGTTCTCAATGAGACAAGCGTCTTGGAGTCTCATAATCTCTTTCCTTCGGATCTCATTGCCAACCGGATTGAGAGGCGTTAGAGAACGACCTCTCCCCCTGTGGATCCGTCGGCTGCTAGACTTGCCACCAACACAGTCCTTATACTGTCCGGTGGGGCGGCTCTGAAAGATTCCATCGATTGGATCATGGAATCCTTCGTGAAGTCGGCTTTCGAAACCTGCCGCATCATCCCAATGCCCGACTTTGGCTTCCACTTTGGTTTCAAAGTCTGTATCTGAGGGGCTAAACAACTCCGTTGGGGCATTCAAGCTGGAGCTCCATCAGGCCGGCTGGCGGAACTTGCCACCCAGATTACTCATGCAGGGGAATAATTGGTTCCCTGGACGTCGCGTCTTCTGCCGCACAGGCGCCCAGTGAGGTTGTTGCCAGCTGTCACACTGTTTGGCTCAAGAGTCATCAAAGAAGTCCCTTACGAGCCTGTCTTTTCAAGGTTCACGTCCTTTCGGTTCCAAGCTGGACCAAATTTATTAAGGACGCCACTGGCGGCACCAGTCCCCTTCTCCAGACCTCGCCCACTTTCCCTTAGGCGGCTACTTCGGTCTTTTCGACCTTTTTCGTAGTTTCGCGGCATCAGATTCCTCTTCGCAACAGCAGAGGCCACAGGCACGTTAAGAGAAGAAGATATTCATCGGACTCACTCCTTCCTGGCGTGCCCGCTACTCCTAAGGCGGATTATCCAGGTCCAGGACTGGAAGTTCCACCTAGGCATGACCCACGACTAGACCCCAGCCCGTTTCTCAGGCTGGGCAACCATCTTCTGTTCCTCAGGGACGTCTGGGTCTCCTCAGTAGAGGACGCATGGGCCAGGGCACTTGTTCCCTCTAGATACAAAATCTTCATTTCACGGTCCTGGGATCGTTTTCTTCAAATCCCAACCTCCAAGAGACCCCGCTCTAGTCCCGGGTTTCTTTACTGCCATTGTTTCCCTCCTTAAATCCGGGGTAATCGTTCCCGTCCCAGAACTGGAACGGTTCAACGGTTCACAGGCTTCTCTTCGAATCTTTTTGTACTGACAGAGGACGGCAAGGTTCGTCCCAGTCCGGATCTCAATCTGCTGAACAGGAAGTTTCGTTGGAGACACTTCAGGATGATATTCCCTCGTTCAGTAATCGCTTCCATGGAGGCTCAGGAATTTCGGTTTCAGGCTCCCGAAAGTCTATCCATCTTTCCCGACATTCTAGCCGTTGCGGGTGGCTCGTCAACAGGAAGAAGTTCCATCTTGTTCAGCACCTCGTATCTCCGGGCATGTTCTTCGATACTTGTCGGACCAGAGTCTTCCTTCCCGAAGACAGGATATCCCTCCTTTGTCAGGAAGTTCGCTTGCTCCAGGGTTTTCGGCTCCCCTCTTCTCCGACGGGCCTTGAAGGCCCTAAGGAGGTTGGTTGCAACATCGGAAGCAATTTTCCCTTCGCCCGTTTCATTCAAGACTTCTTCGGCAGGCTATTCTATCACAGGGGACAGGTCTGTCTTTTCTCTGCATCGTCCGATCCGGCTTTCTCCCGGGTCAAACGGTTCCTCGACTGGTGGCCGAGGTCACTTCTCTTATCCCAGAGTAGATCCTTCACAGCCTTCCTTCCAGTTCCCTGGCAGGTGGTGACGACGGATGCCAGCCCGCTCGGCGGAGGCGCGGGGCTTTGTTTCCTGTTCTGTCAGGGTTGTTGGTCGGCGCAGGAGTCCTCTTGGCCGATCAATGTCCTCGAGTTCCGGATCATCTTTCTATCTTTCCTTCACTGGGTAAGGATTCTCAGCAGCCTGCCAATTCGAATCCAGACAGACAATGACACAGCAGTGGCATATGTCTACCACCAGGGGTGGACTCGGCGTTCCCTGGCCTCGGCCGAGATTCCAGGATCCTCCTTTGGACAGAGGCAACGGTCCTGGTGAGCTCCGCAGTGCATGTCCCCGGCATGAACTTTTAGGCCGCCGACTTCCTCGGCCGCGAGGGCCTCGCGGCGGGGGAAGGGTTCTTCAGGAGGTTTCCTATCGGATTGCCCTTCAATGGGGGACTCCAGAGGTGGACCTCATGGCGTCCTGATTGAACAGGAAGGCCCCTCGGGTCGGCCCAGGGTCCCGTGATCCTCTCACAGTGGTGTTGTCACTCTGGCCATTCCTTGGTCGCAGTTTGTGCTCCCCTATCGGTTCCCACGCCTTCCCTTGCTTTTCCAAGCTGTCGAAAAAGATCAAGGCGGGATGGGTGCCAGTCATTCTGATCGTCCTGGATTGGCACAGGAGGTCTTGGTCTGCAGACATCGTCAATCTTCTCGCGGACACCCCTGGTGCCTTCCAAACGGACCCGATATGCTGTCTCAGGGTCCGATCTGCCACCCGAATTATCGGTCGCTCAGTTTAACGGTGTGGCTGTGGACTCCACAGTTCTAAGAGCGTCCGGCCTTTCGGCCCAGATGAGCCACTCTATAATTCAGGCTGGGAAGCCTTCGTCTTCTTGCAGGATTTACTATCCTACCTGGAGGGCATACTTTCGTTGATGCGAGTCCAACCACTTTTCTCCTATGTCCTTTTTCCCTGCCTTCCATTTGGTTTTCCTTCAGGCAGGACTGGATTCGGGCTTCGCTCTCAGTTCCCTAAAGGGCCAGGTTTCTGCGCTCTTCTTCCCTTTTAAGAAGGCGTTATCTTCTCAGCCACAGGTTACGACCTTCCTTCAAGGAGTAGCCCACAGTGTCCCTCCGTTCAGGGCCTCTGTGGATTCATGGGATTTAAAGGTTGTGTTGGTTGTTCTTAGGGGTTCCCCCTTTGAGCCTCTCAGGGAGTTTTCCCTGTCAGTTCTATCTCGGAAGGTGGCCTTTCTCAGGTGCATCTCTTCGATCCGCCGTGTTTTCGAGTTGGCGGCCATTTCTTGCCGACCTCCTTTCTTGATTTTCCACCAGGACAAGGTGGTCCCAGGCCTCCGCCTTCCTTCCTTCCTTCCTTCCTTCCTTCCTTCCTTGGGGTGGTTTTCATCTTTCCACCTCAACGAGGGCATCGTTCTACCTTTCCTTTGTCCAGCTCCGACTCATCCTCTGGAGTGATCGTTGAACAGGCTGGGCCTCGTCAGGGCAGTGAGGATCTCCCTGGCTAGCACAGCCGCTTTCCGAAAGATGGATTCTCTTTTCGCCATCCCTGATGGCGTGCGTAGAGGCCTGCCGGTTTCCAAGGCGACTATTGCTCACTCTATCAGAACGGCAACTTTCGAAGCTTACCGGGTCAAGAACAAGAGTGCCTCCTCCTGAGATAAGGCTCACTCTACCCGGGCAGTCGGCGCTTACAGTGCGGCACGTCACGGGGCTTTTGCCGACGGCTTTGCAAAGCGGCAACCTGGTCTTCCATCCACACGTTTCGCCGAACTACGGCGGACTCCAGCCTGGGCAGAGGATCCTGCAGGCAGCAGTGGTGAGTCCTCGGACCTGATGGAAGTCTGTTTTTCCCACCCCAGGGACTGCTTTGGGACGTCCCATGGTTCCTGTGTCCCCCAATGAAAGGCTATAGAGAAAACAGGATTTTTGGTTGCTTACCGTAAAATCTGTTTCTCGGAGCCTTCATTGGGGGACACAGCACCCTCCCAAGTTGAACAGCTCTGTTTACTGTATACGTTTGAGTTCTTTGAACACTCTTTGAGTGTTTGAAACTGTTAATCTATGGAGCGCCGTGGAATTTGTTGGCGCTATATAAAGTTTATTATTATTATATTATTCTTTCTCTTTTACATGTTGCTTCTCCTACTGCTTTCTCACTAACTGAATATCCTACTTCCTGTCGGTAGGGTGTACACTGCAGAGGAGGAGCTAACTTTTTTATTTGCATAGTGTCAGCCTCCTAGTGGCAGCAGCATACACCCATGGTTCCTGTGTCCCCCAATGAAGGCTCCGAGAAACAGATTTTACGGTAAGCAACCAAAAATCCTGTTTTCTTGGTAGCATATCTTCCTGTGTAAATAAGACCTGTGCTGCTGAGATTAATGGCATCCTAAGCGCACTGAATGTTGTATTACAAATTATCCAATGAGCATCTGAACCCAAGCCGTCCGGTGTAAACAGGGTAATAAATGACTACTTGTCGACAAACAAGTAGCTGATCGGCAGTGAGTTAGTGCCGCCAGTTGTCAGGTGTAATTGCACCTATACTTACAAGGGTAGATCTCCTAAATGTTTTTATCTGTAATGACCCAGTGGTTCTTTACAAATGTTTATAAGATGCCAAAATAAGTCTAGTGGTGCTGTTTGTTGCTCCTGCATTTCGAAGGATGTGGAGACAGAACTTTAGTATGAGAATACGGTTAGTCATCACCTTTCCTTCAATCAGTGTGGGGACCAGAGTGATATGTACATTAAGGCAGTGGCAAAACTCCAATAACAGATAAAGTGACCTGTCATTGTTCAGTGGTAATTTTTTTTACTTTTATGTATCCTCTTTCTATAGACTCTCAAGCATGGCCGGGTCCAGGTTTTTGAGGGCCCCGGGCGAAAGAGTCTCAGTGGGCCCCCCCTTTAACACATACCACGATTCCTGATCTCATAAAACACAGCCATGTAGTATATAACACAGCCCACGTAGTATATAACACAGCCACGTAGCATATACCACAGCTATGTAGTATATAACAGCCCACGTAGCATATAACACAGCCACGTAGTATATAGCACAGCCCACGTAGCATTTAACCGCCCATATAGTATATAGAACAGCGACGTAGTGTGTAGCACAGCCCACGCAGCATATAACAGCCCATATAGTATATAACACAGCCACATAGTATATAACACGGCCCACGTAGTATATAGAACAGCCACGTAGTATATAGCACAGCCCACGCAGCATATCAGAGTTTATATAGTATATAGCACAGCCACATAGTATATAACACGGCCCACGTAGTATATAGAACAGCCATGTAGTATATAGCACAGCCCACGTAGCATATAACAGCCCATATAGTATATAGCACAGCCCCATAGTATATAACACAGCCCATGTAGTATATAGAACAGCCATGTAGTATATAGCACAGCCCAAATAGCATATAACAGCCCATATAGTATATAGCACAGCCACATAGTATATAACACGGCCCACGTAGTATATAGAACAGCCATGTAGTATATAGCACATCCCACGTAGCATATAACAGCCCATATAGTATATAGCACAGCCCACGTAGTATATAACACAGCCATGTAGTATATAGCACAGACATGTAGTATACAGCACAGCCCCCCTCCCTCAAAAGAATGGCCCCATAGTCCAGTACTCACTGTTATAGTTAAAAAAACAAACAAAAAAAACACTCCTCACCTCTCAATGTGCCCGCGCTGCTCCCTGCTCTGGTCTCGGTGGCTGCAGCTGCACTGCCTGACACAGCGAATGCGCGATGACATCATTGCGCAGTGTCAGAGGCAGAGTGGGGAATGATGGGAGAGGGAGCGTCAGGTGACGCTTTTTCCTCCATCATTTGCTTTGAACTTTACCGGCAGATGCCGCTATAGTTCAATGCGGCGGCGGGGGAGTTGGCGCTGGCGACAGGCGGCCCCCCTGCCTCACAGAGGCCCCATAGCGGCTGCGTGATGTGCCGCTAGCTGAGGGCCCCTGGGGAGCGGGGGCCCTAGGCAGCTGCCTGCCCCTAACGCCGGCCCTGAATGGGCCCCCCTGTCTCGCCAGGGCCCCGGCACTTGCCTGGGTACGCCGGGTGCTGACGCCGGCCCTGCTCTCAAGGACCGAAAGTAGAATTTTAAAGGGAACCTGTCACCCCGTTTTTTGAGATTGAGCTATAAATACTGTTAAATAGGGCCTGCGCTGTGTGTTCCTATAGTGTATGTAGTGTACCCCGATTCCCCACCTATGCTGAGAAATAACTTACCAAAGTCGCCGTTTTCGCCTGTCAATCAGGCTGGTCAGGTCGGGAGGGCGTGGTGACATCGCTGGTTCTTCCTCAGCTTTACGTTGGTGGCGTAGTGGTGACCAAGCAGCGCGCGATCTGCGCTGTAATCCCTTGCATCGGTGGGGGCGGCCATCTTCCTGGGGCCGCGCGTGCGCAGATCGAGTGCTCTGCTGCACGGGGCTTCAGGAAAATGGCCGCGGGATGCCGCGCGTGCGCATTAGAGATCGCGGCGGCCATTTTCCCAAAGCCGAGATGCAAACTCGGCTTTGGGAAAATGGCCGCCGCGATCTCTAATGCGCACGCGCGGCATCCCGCGGCCATTTTCCTGAAACCCCGTGCAGCAGAGCACTCGATCTGCGCACGCGCGGCCCCAGGAAGATGGCCGCCCCCACCGATGCAAGGGATTACAGCGCAGATCGCGCGCTGCTTGTTCACCACTACGCCACTACGCCACCAACGTAAAGCTGAGGAAGAACCAGCGATGTCACCACGCCCTCCCGACCTGACCAGCCTGATTGACAGGCGAAAACGGCGACTTTGGTAAGTTATTTCTCAGCATAGGTGGGGAATAGGGGTACACTACATACACTATAGGAACACACAGCGCAGGCCCTATTTAACAGTATTTATAGCTCAATCTCAAAAAACGGGGTGACAGGTTCCCTTTAAGTTACTGTTTTTTCTGTCTTTAAAAAAAATATCACAGTAGAGAGTCAAGATGATAAAAGAGGAAATGAAGCTATGCTCTCCCCAGGCATCCACTGCCAACTCCAGTGTTGGTGCTCCAGACAATCCGACAAGACCGGAGAGTCCCATTAACTCCATCCCGCTGTATGTTGTAGTGGTGCATCATATGTCGGGTACTTGTTAGTGATGAGCGAATATACTCATTACTCGAGATTTCTCGAGCACGCTCTGAGGTCCTCCGAGTATTTTTTAGTGCTGAAGGGTTCACAAACTTTCAATCACCACTATATGTGATAATCCTAGTGAGCCTTTATTTCAGAGTCAAGTGAGGACCCTTGAAGCCCAGAAAAGACAGCAAGAAGTTATTCTACGACGGAAAAATGAAGAGGTAAAAACTGTTTAGAAATAGCTGAATCCTATCTTTTTTGTGACTTATGTCTCATGCATTGCTCACTTGTTTATCACCTTTATTTCATGTACACAGGTTACTGCACTACGGCGACAAGTAAAACCAATGTCTGATAGAGTGGCGGGGAGGGTCGTAAGTCGTAAAATAAGCCTTCCAGAACCTGTTTCAGAACATGCCATTGAAGAGCATGAGTCAGCCCGAATATCAGGACAACAAAGGCCTAAAATCCCAATAGCCAGAGTACAGCCTGCGACTTCTAATGCTTTCAACGGCACAAGGTACATCATTGATGCCCTATTCAATGAATCTGGGACTTTTCGACCTCTGTCATTTTATAGATCTGTAGCTCTAGATGCTGTAAAGCTGCTGTTTTGTGGTTTCTTGCATCTCAAGTACTCTCTTGATTTACTTACCCTAGTAATCTGTCCTAATTGATTACAGATGATTGTCTATGTGCTAAAGCTGGCCGTATACATGCGATAGCTTTCTCTTGAATCCCTCAGAGGAGAAAGTCGCGACCAGGCAGCTCTGGGCGCAGATTATTTCCTGGAGAACAGAATTGGGCATTTGTATTGAAACTGACTTTTATCCAGTATAAAGTGATTGGAGACTCCAGTATGCATATGTGGGTTCATTTGATCTTAACCCCATAAGGACCCATTTTTGTTTTTGAGGTTCCAAACCTCTCTCTTCTTCTCTCATCGATATACTGTAACTCTACAGGGTCTTGCTTTTCAGGGGGAGAGAGGTGGGGGATCAAGTTTTAGTTTTGAATGACACCATTCACTTTACTATAAAAAACAAAAAAAATTCCAAGTGATGTGAAATGATGAAGAAATACGCAGATTAACTGCGGCGTATATCTCCTCCATGTGTCAATATAAGGTTGCTTAAATCAAGTTTTTATATTAAATGTTTTTGGTTTTTTTTTTTTGCCAATTTTTTTTTCTTTCATATCACTATATTAAAAAAAAAAAATCTAATCTAACAGTAATATGATAAATTTGGGAGAGGAAAATTAACAATGTAAAAAAAGTGTACATTTTGCATGAAAACCTGATTTAAACCATAAACGTTTTCTCTATCATACATTCAACCAATGTATATTGGGGCCTTTTGTCTTCAGCACCAGCTCTTCATGACACATGATGTAAACTTGCGTCATATGCCACCTCTTTGGCTTTGATGCACGCCGAGCCCGGATCTTTCCCTGCATGTGACGGCTGATTTAATCAGCCATTATGTGCCTCTTAGAGCCGACGGTGCAGTCGATCTGCACCCGATGCTGTTAATCTGTTAAATCCTGCAGCCAGAGAATGAACGTGTGCCAATGGGTGCTTGTCGCTCTGCGCTCCAGTTGGCGTGCCCGTGATGTGATTGCAGGGTGCTGATGGGTTATCATGACACCCAAGAGTCTGCTGAAGACACCCATACCTGTCATGAAGATCCTCCTGTGAAAGCCAGCCTGTGGCTAATAAATCCAGTAAAAAGTGAAGAGGGAAATTAAAAGTTAAAAAAAAAAAAAATGAAATAGAAAAGATCAAACCTCCCCGTTTTGCCCCTTAAAAAAATACACATATTTGGTATGGCTGCGTTCGTAAAAGTCCGATGTATCAAATTATAAAATAAATTAATTTGATCGGTAAACGGCTTTACGAAAAAAAAAAAAATCTAAACGTCAAAATTAAGTGTTTTTATGTTCTCTGAAACATTGCAATAATATTCAATAAGAGGCGATCAAAACATCATATCTACTCTAAAATGGTATCAGTAAAAACATCAGCTCAGGATTTAAAAAATAAGCCCTCAAACAGCCCCAGATCCCGAAAATGAAAAAGTCTTGTTGACGACAAAAGCAAAAGATTTTATTTCTTACAAATTTTCAATTTTTTTCACCACTTAAATAAAAAAAACATATCTTTGGTAGCTGCATACTTGCATTTACTTGGAGAGTCATATTGCCAGGTCAGTTCTATCATATAGTGACTATGGTAAATAAATAAAGAAATAAAAAAAAGAAATAAAAAAATTATGAAATTGTAGGTTTTGTTTTTTTGCAATTTCACCACACTCGGAATTTTTTTTCCCGTTTTCCAGTACACATATGTGGTAGAGTGAATGGTGTATTTTCAAAAGTACAACTTGTCCTGCAAAAAACAAGCCCTCACATGGGTATGTTGATGGGAACATAAAAAAAAAAATACGGCTTTTGGAAGAAGGGGAGGAAAAAACAGAATGCAACATGGCCATGGTATGAAAGAGTTAAAAAGTAAAAAAAAACAAAAAAACACAAACTACAAAATGTACATAATGGTGCTTCTTCTGAGATGGTTATTTCTTTAGCTGCAGTGATAGTTTTTGCACATTTATTTATACAAAACACATTTTTTGTATTAAGTTGAATAAATATATTATGCTTTTTTTCCCTATTCCTTAACATTTTCTGGATCTCTGCTTCTAGTTGCTCCTCATGATTCAATTATTACAGTTTAATTTGGAGCAAAAATTGAAATGAAATTATAGTTTAAATAATCTGCAGCCTTTTCCATCATATCTACACATAATGTTCCCATCTAGGCTGGGGCTACCCGGTCAGATTACACAGGTCACTACTACATTACAATATAAAGCCTGGGAATGGGGTCAAAGTACGACCTCTAGAGAGC
Source organism: Ranitomeya imitator (assembly GCF_032444005.1). Classification (NCBI taxonomy): domain Eukaryota; kingdom Metazoa; phylum Chordata; class Amphibia; order Anura; family Dendrobatidae; genus Ranitomeya; species Ranitomeya imitator. The sequence goes on along the minus strand of NC_091285.1, from coordinate 351,162,207 downwards.
TGTGACAAGCAAATCACAAAATGTTTGTAGCAGTTGGATTTTTGTGACTTACGTGCTGTACCCTAAGGATTCGACTGGGCTATAGGAGCAATTTTTAAAGGGAACCTGTCACCCCGTATTTTAAAGATGAGATAAAAATGGCATTAACAAGGGCCAGAGCTGAGCTTTACAGTACTGTCTTCTGTGTGTTTATATTCCGCACCTATCTTGCCGAAATACCTTTTGAAAGTCGGCGTTTGGTGCTGTCACTCAGTCAGGTCTGGTCAGATGGGCGTTGATAAGTTGCGGTTCCTCCCCCACCTCTTGCGTTTCCCTGCGAATGTTATTCCCGCCGTCAGCGTTGTGCTTAGCGCCTGCGCACTAACGTATAATTTGGCGCCTGCGTATTATGGTTTTCCCAACTGTGGGCATATCATAATGGACATTACTGCGCATGCGCGTGTCGGCACTTTTACCTGTGTGCCCCGGAAGTGGTCATATGCGCATACTGTATAGCTGGATGCCGGTAACAGTTTCTCAGCCCCACCTGCGATCGTAAGTTTTACCGGCATCCAGCTATACATTAAATGCGCATATAACCACTTCCGGGGCACACAGGTAAAAGTGCCGACAAGCGCCTGCGCAGTGATGTAACGTACGCTATGCCCACAGTTGGGCACAGCATAATGCGCAGGCGCAAGAGGCTCATTTAATGCGCAACTGCGAAAAAAGTGCGCGATCTGTGTGATTCACAGAGCGCATTTAAGTCATACACGCCGAGGAGCAGGGGGGAGGAACCGCAACTTATCAACGCCCATCTGACCAGACCTGACTGAGTGACAGCACCAAACGCCGACTTTCAAAAGGTATTTCGGCAAGATAGGTGCGGAATATAAACACACAGAAGACAGTACTGTAAAGCTCAGCTCTGGCCCTTGTTAATGCCATTTTTATCTCATCTTTAAAATACGGGGTGACAGGTTCCCTTTAAAATTTATTTTTATGTTTTTTCCCTTGCGACTTGTGTTGCAGCCAAATTCGCCATTTGGCCCAGCCTGTAGGTGTATAATTGAAGCAACTACATGGTTTTGCCAGTATTGCTGCAAAAAAAAAAAAAGCAACCGAAAACACTAAATAAAGGTTTTGTCAGAAAGCACCCTTACAAACATTGGAAGATCAGATATTATTCACTATTTATGATCCATTTCAGTAATGGGATAAAACACTCAACTCCAAAAAAAGAATTGTTACCTCTCTGGCCTATCAAGTAAAAGTATTCAGGACTATATCCTTATGATTGTTGTTTACTAAGATTATATATATATATAAACACCACAGAAAAACAGGCAAAGGTGCTTACCTGTCTAGGCCTCAAATCAAATGCGCTCTCATGGTGCAGTGGGCCCAAGTATAGATGGCGACTACACAGGTGTGATAATACCAAATAAGAGAGCCAGCCTACAATCATGGAATGGCTGCTTGGCACACCAGTGCAAATAAATAATCTGCAGCAGTGTTCACACAGAGTATGCACAGCAACTGGATCATAGCCTATTAATAACGCCATGTGGCGGGCTGACCAGCGCTAACTGTAATGCATCCCGTGTGAGCAGAGGCCACAACTTACAAAGCCATCAGGGCCCAACTGCACCTCAAAAAGTAAAAGTAAAACAAGTGCACAAGAACATATCAAAATATGTAAGGTGTATATATATATATATATATATATATATATATATATATATATATATATATATATATATATATGTGTATGTATGTATGTATGTATGTATATGTATATGTATATGTATATGTATATATGTGTATATATATATATATATATATATATATATATATATATATATATATATATATATATATATATATATATATATATATATATATATATATATATATATATATATATATAATCCTTTTTTAAGATGTGTTCTGAAAGTTCTAGACCCCAGGAAAAGTAATCCCATTATCAGCCTTAGTTCAGGAATCATGGGTATTTATTTTTAATTATGTGTACGAAGTGCTGTATTATAATATAATGACGGTACAGTAGTTATTGCAGAATGTTCACAATCCCCAGCTGAGAGCAGTAGGTGTGGGCGGATGGATCGCAGTATCACAGCAGCGTGGGATAATTACAATACGTTAAGCTTAATTAAGATTTAGCAGCGTGTACTTTCTCTGTTTGTATTTTTGTACAATTATTTATTTTTGGCCTCATTTTTCTTTTAGTCAAATACCAGAGTCATGGACAGCGAAGTATTAGAAAGCATGTATATACAAAACAGATTTTATATTGGCACATTTTACTCCTTTTTATTGTCAGAAAAAAACATCAAAGGAAGGGATCTAACACTTACACGTCAAAGGCAGCCAGACAGAAATGGCAGTCCCTGGAGAGAAGGATCACTGACATTGTGATGCAAAGGATGACTATATCTAATATGGAATCTGACATGAACCGGCTACTGAAGGTAAAATAACATCTCCCAATAAAGATTCAAATATTAAGAGGTATTAATATTAGTGTGTAATATGATGATATTGTAACTTAATAATCTATATTGAGACCGTAATTCCCTGGAGAACAAATAATTATTACATACACCTTCAACATATCATTTCAGAAATATAATAAGATTCAACATAAACCAGATAGATCAAGTCCTTGTGCATAGCATATCAGAAGTAGCTGCTGGAAACTGGTGAATCACTTCCATTATAGAGAATTGGAGTTTCAGCCCTGTTCAGCACACCTAGTATACAGACAAAATAATATAGTCTTGGTACAGTATATGTAGATAGCAGTAATTTACACTCAGTACAGGTGGATAACAGTCAGTGATATGCCGTATAGGTGGATAGCAGTAAAATACAGGAGGAGAGAAATAACTTACAACTAGTACTTGTGGAGAGCAGTTATTTATGCACAATACAGGTGTAGAGACTAAATTACACAGTAGAGCAGTAGATTGCACTCAGTACAGGTGGAGAACCGTAGCTTACACTCGGTACAGGTGGAGAGCAGTAGATTGCTTTCAGTACAGGTGGAGGGAGAGCAGTAGATTGCACAAAGTACAGGTGGAGAGAGAGCAGAAGATTACATGTAGTACAGGTGGAGAGCAGTAGATTGCATGCAGTACAGGTGGAAGGAGAGCAGTAGATTGCACGCAGTACAGGTGGAGGGAGAGCAGTAGATTGCACGCAGTACAGGTGGAGGGAGAGCAGTAGATTGCACGCAGTACAGGTGGAGGGAGAGCAGTAGATTGCACGTAGTACAGGTGGAGGGAGAGCAGTAGATTGCACGCAGTACAGGTGGAGGGAGAGCAGTAGATTGCACGCAGTACAGGTGGAGGGAGAGCAGTAGATTGCATGCAGTACAGGTGGAGGGAGAGCAGTAGATTGCATGCAGTACAGGTGGAGAGCATTAGGTTGCATGCAGTACAGGTGGAGGGAGAGCATTAGGTTGCACGCAGTACAGGTGGAAGGAGAGCAGTAGATTGCACGCAGTACAGGTGGAGGGAGAGCAGTAGATTGCACGCAGTACAGGTGGAGGGAGAGCAGTAGATTGCACGCAGTACAGGTGGAGGGAGAGCAGTAGATTGCACGCAGTACAGGTGGAGGGAGAGCAGTAGATTGCACGCAGTACAGGTGGAGGGAGAGCAGTAGATTGCACGTAGTACAGGTGGAGGGAGAGCAGTAGATTGCACGCAGTACAGGTGGAGGGAGAGCAGTAGATTGCATGCAGTACAGGTGGAGAGCATTAGGTTGCACGCAGTACAGGTGGAGGGAGAGCATTAGGTTGCACGCAGTACAGGTGGAAGGAGAGCAGTAGATTGCACGCAGTACAGGCGGAGGGAGAGCAGTAGATTGCACGCAGTACAGGTGGAGAGCATTAGGTTGCACGCAGTACAGGTGGAGGGAGAGCATTAGGTTGCACGCAGTACAGGTGGAAGGAGAGCATTAGATTGCACGCAGTACAGGTGGAGGGAGAGCATTAGGTTGCACGCAGTACAGGTGGAGGGAGAGCAGTAGATTGCACGCAGTACAGGTGGAGGGAGAGCATTAGGTTGCACGCAGTACAGGTGGAGGGAGAGCAGTAGATTGCACGCAGTACAGGTGGAGGGAGAGCATTAGGTTCCACGTAGTACAGGTGGAGGGAGAGCAGTAGATTGCACGCGGTACAGGTGGAGGGAGAGCATTAGGTTCCACGCAGTACTGGTGGAGGGAGAGCAGTAGATTGCACGCAGTACAGGTGGAGGGAGAGCATTAGGCTGCACGCAGTACAGGTGGAGGGAGAGCAGTAGATTGCACGCAGTACAGGTGGAGGGACAGCATTAGGTTGCACGCAGTACAGGTGGAGGGAGAGCAGTAGATTGCACGCAGTACAGGTGGAGGGAGAGCAGTAGATTGCACGCAGTACAGGTGGAGGGAGAGCAGTAGGTTGCACGCAGTACAGGTGGAGGGAGAGCAGTAGATTGCACGCAGTACAGGTGGAAGGAGAGCATTATGTTCCACGCAGTACAGGTGGAGGGAGAGCAGTAGATTGCACGTAGTACAGGTGGAGGGAGAGCAGTAGATTGCACGTAGTACAGGTGGAGGGAGAGCAGTAGATTGCACGCAGTACAGGTGGAGGGAGATCAGTAGATTGCATGCAGTACAGGTGGAGAGCATTAGGTTGCACGCAGTACAGGTGGAGGGAGAGCATTAGGTTGCACGCAGTACAGGTGGAAGGAGAGCAGTAGATTGCACGCAGTACAGGTGGAGGGAGAGCAGTAGATTGCACGCAGTACAGGCGGAGGGAGAGCAGTAGATTGCACGCAGTACAGGTGGAGAGCATTAGGTTGCACGCAGTACAGGTGGAAGGAGCATTAGATTGCACGCAGTACAGGTGGAGGGAGAGCAGTAGATTGCACGCAGTACAGGTGGAGGGAGAGCAGTAGATTGCACGCAGTACAGGTGGAGGGAGAGCATTAGGTTGCACGCAGTACAGGTGGAGGGAGAGCAGTAGATTGCACGCAGTACAGGTGGAGGGAGAGCATTAGGTTCCACGTAGTACAGGTGGAGGGAGAGCAGTAGATTGCACGCAGTACAGGTGGAGGGAGAGCATTAGGTTCCACGCAGTACTGGTGGAGGGAGAGCAGTAGATTGCACGCAGTACAGGTGGAGGGAGAGCAGTAGATTGCACGCAGTACAGGTGGAGGGAGAGCATTAGGTTCCACGCAGTACAGGTGGAGGGAGAGCAGTAGATTGCATGTAGTACAGGTGGAGGGAGAGCAGTAGATTGCACGCAGTACAGGTGGAGGGAGAGCAGTAGATTGCACGCAGTACAGGTGGAGGGAGAGCAGTAGATTGCACGCAGTACAGGTGGAGGGAGAGCAGTAGATTGCATGCAGTACAGGTGGAGGGAGAGCATAAGGTTCCACACAGTACAGGTGGAGGGAGAGCATTAGGTTCCACGCAGTACAGGTGGAGGGAGAGCAGTAGATTGCATGTAGTACAGGTGGAGGGAGAGCAGTAGATTGCACGCAGTACAGGTGGAGGGAGAGCAGTAGATTGCACGCAGTACAGGTGGAGGGAGAGCAGTAGATTGCACGCAGTACAGGTGGAGGGAGAGCAGTAGATTGCACGCAGTACAGGTGGAGGGAGAGCATAAGGTTCCACACAGTACAGGTGGAGGGAGAGCATTAGGTTGCACGCAGTACAGGTGGAGGGAGAGCATAAGCTTCCACGCAGTACAGGTGGAGGGAGAGCAGTAGATTGCATGCAGTACAGGTGGAGGGAGAGCATTAGGTTCCACGCAGTACTGGTGGAGGGAGAGCAGTAGATTGCACGCAGTACAGGTGGAGGGAGAGCAGTAGATTGCACGCAGTACAGGTGGAGGGAGAGCAGTAGGTTGCACGCAGTACAGGTGGAGGGAGAGCAGTAGATTGCACGCAGTACAGGTGGAGGGAGAGCATTAGGTTCCACGCAGTACAGGTGGAGGGAGAGCAGTAGATTGCACGTAGTACAGGTGGAGGGAGAGCAGTAGATTGCACGCAGTACAGGTGGAGGGACAGCAGTAGATTGCACGCAGTACAGGTGGAGGGAGAGCATTAGGTTCCACGCAGTACAGGTGGAGGGAGAGCAGTAGATTGCACGTAGTACAGGTGGAGGGAGAGCAGTAGATTGCACGCAGTACAGGTGGAGGGACAGCAGTAGATTGCACGCAGTACAGGTGGAGGGAGAGCAGTAGGTTGCACGCAGTACAGGTGGAGGGAGAGCAGTATATTGCACGTAGTACAGGTGGAGGGAGAGCATTAGGTTGCACGTAGTACAGGTGGAGGGAGAGCAGTAGATTGCACGCAGTACAGGTGGAGGGAGAGCAGTAGGTTGCACGCAGTACAGGTGGAGGGAGAGCAGTAGATTGCACGCAGTACAGGTGGAGGGAGAGCAGTAGATTGCACGTAGTACAGGTGGAGGGAGAGCAGTAGATTGCACGCAGTACAGGTGGAGGGAGAGCAGTAGATTGCACGTAGTACAGGTGGAGGGAGAGCAGTAGATTGCACGCAGTACAGGTGGAGGGACAGCAGTAGATTGCACGCAGTACAGGTGGAGGGAGAGCATTAGGTTCCACGCAGTACAGGTGGAGGGAGAGCAGTAGATTGCACGTAGTACAGGTGGAGGGAGAGCAGTAGATTGCACGCAGTACAGGTGGAGGGACAGCAGTAGATTGCACGCAGTACAGGTGGAGGGAGAGCAGTAGGTTGCACGCAGTACAGGTGGAGGGAGAGCAGTATATTGCACGTAGTACAGGTGGAGGGAGAGCATTAGGTTGCACGCAGTACAGGTGGAGGGAGAGCAGTAGATTGCACGTAGTACAGGTGGAGGGAGAGCAGTAGATTGCACGCAGTACAGGTGGAGGGAGAGCAGTAGGTTGCACGCAGTACAGGTGGAGGGAGAGCAGTAGATTGCACGCAGTACAGGTGGAGGGAGAGCAGTAGATTGCACGTAGTACAGGTGGAGGGAGAGCAGTAGATTGCACGCAGTACAGGTGGAGGGAGAGCAGTAGGTTGCACGCAGTACAGGTGGAGGGAGAGCAGTAGATTGCACGCAGTACAGGTGGAGGGAGAGCAGTAGGTTGCACGCAGTACAGGTGGAGGGAGAGCAGTAGATTGCACGCAGTACAGGTGGAGGGAGAGCATTAGGTTGCACGCAGTACAGGTGGAGGGAGAGCAGTAGATTGCGCACGCAGTACAGATAGTACTCATGCAATACATATCATAGAGGTAAAGAGCAGGAAATTACTTGCAGTACAGGGTGTAAAGTGACTCACTGCGTGTTGTGCAGGTGGAAAATAGTTCATTATGTGTAGAACATGGGGAGTCCAGTTGTAGTTTCAGGGCAAGGCATTTTGTGCCTGCAGGACTATAAAACCATGATCAGGCACGGTGACGAAAATGTCAGTCACATCGAGTGGGTGTGATTAAAGCATCGGAGGCCAGGACCATCCTGTGGGAATAGACACCATGCCAGACTAGTCCTGGCTAATTAGCATATCAAAAGTGACACAAAAGTTTTTTGCTGCTCATAGCAGCAGGATTTTGTCACACACACCTGATTAAAAAGCACGAATAGGACTCTTTGACATTGGTGGATATTTGAGAACCTTGAGGAAACTGAAAGGGTCTATTTTAAATTGGGGAACAGTTCAGTTTTTTCAGTATTCTGTGTGGACAACCTGAGTGGGGAATGGGGGTGTGAGCAGGACGTCTGTGAGGCGCAGCTTCAGCGAATACCTGCAGAGCAGAAAGGGGTGTCTGAGAAGTAAGCTTTACTTGTGCTACTGAGCAGTATTCTGCCTTTTTCTTATTGTTTGAATTTCTTGATGGATTCTGTGAAAATAGCAAAATGTGCCATGCACATCTGTTGTCACCCGCAATAGATCCAGCACAGGCCACTTCATAGTCTGTACCAGTAGGGTTGGCGTTACCGTTCTCCTGTCTCAGGACCGCTGCAGTTGGGTGACTAGAATAGTGTCATCACCCAAACATGCAGCCTGGTATATTGGCAATAAGGTGACTTTAATCACTGTACTCCTCCACTCGGGCCCTCTGTTGTATATGTTGTATAGGCACCTTGCAAATTTGCATAGGAGGAAATTAATGCGCTGAGACTGGGAAGTTCTAATGAAGATCTGCCTGGAATTGCACTATAAATAAGACGTTTTCTTACGTTTCTCTGAGAGGATTCTCTTCTGTGTTGACAAGAATACTCTTAATTATATTCCAGTCTGGCTGAAATTATTCAGATTTTCAGCACAGAAATGAATTTTTTTTGTTCCGACTGGAGAGAAGGTAAAAAAGCTCGGCAGCAGTCAAGTGCTCCTATCTATTTTTTTTGTTAAAGTCAGGTTTTATTATCTGTATTGTCTTTCTGTTTTACTTGATCACAATTCTGTCAAATACTACAACATGCTTGTGTTACTTTACTGTATTGTTTTTATCTTCCGTCGCAGCAACGAGAGGAGCTCACAAAGAGGAAAGAAAGAGTTACAAGAAGACGTGACCGGGTTATGAAGGAGACGGGTGATCTTGACAAAAACCTTAACAGTCTGAATGAAGAAATTGAGTCCTTGAGTGCAAATATTGACTACATTAATGACAGTATATCCGACTGTCAGGCCAGTATCATGCAGATGGAAGAAGCTAAGGTAAGCTATTTTAGACCTTTTTCACATTTTCTTTTGCCTTTTTTCCTCTTTCTTCCCCATTAAAAATGTTGGCTTATTTTCTTTTTAGGAAGAAGGAGATACATTGGATGTTACTGCTATAATTAGTTCCTCCACTTTAACAGAGGCGCGATACCTCCTTGACCATTTTCTTACTATGGCTGTCAGCAAGGTAACGCTTTATAGTTATATCAAAGGCCCAACTAATCTGTAAAGAAAATAGCAGAATAAGATTGTGTTTTTTTTCCCTTAAATCTGAATGACACCTACCATTTCGGTAATGGAGAGCTCCAAGCTTATGTAATTTAGCTGCCTTTTTACTTTATTAAAATGATTGTGCAGTGCGTCCTTGCAGACACAGTAGAGGAGGGAGGGAGCATTGCACACTCCTCAGCATCAATGTTGATCAGCACAAGGAAAAAGAGATCCCTTAAGCTGTATGCCCACAATGAGTTTTTGATGCTGCGTATTTTCACTGCGTCAAAAATGCAGCGTCTTATAGTTTCAGCAAAATGGATGGAATTTATAGACCACTCATGCCCATTGTGCTTTTTTTATTCAGCGTGAGCTAACCTGCGGTGCGTGTTTCAGATCTGCAAAATGTCAATATCTCTTGCAGATATTCTGTGTTCTATGTGCAGGATTTACCCATTGATTTGCATTCGTCGCAGAAAATCCGTGATTAAAAAACTCGCATACGTTTATACTATTAACGCATGTGATCTCTTCACTTCCCGCTACCTTTCCTTCCTGGCCCTCACTAACACCTGGCTGACGCCCCCTGACACGGCCTCGCCTGCAGCACTGAGCTACGGTGGCCTACAATTTACCCACACTTCTCGCTCTGGCAACAGACATGGTGGAGGAGTGGGTATCCTTCTTTCTAAAAACTGTTCCTTCAACCCTATCCAACCCCCACCCTCCCTTATCCTCCCTTCTTTCGAGGTCCACTCTGTCCGTATCTACGCTCCCTCGAGTCGCCAAATGGCTGTCATATACCGACCACCGGGCTCAGCCACTGCCTTCATCGACCAATTCTCCACCTGGCTCCTTCACTTTCTCTCTGCTGACATCCCCACCATCATCATGGGTGACTTTAATATCCCTACTGACACCCGCCAGCCAGCAGCCTCCAAGCTACTGGCCCTTACTTCATCCTTTGGACTCAGTGGTCCTCCACAGCCACCCACACAGACGGACATACGCTAGACCTCATCTTCACCCGCCTCTGTTCCTTACTCACCTTCTCATCCTTGTCCTCCTCACCTGCCCCCCATGTCCAGCCATTACCACATCCTCGCAGAAACCTCGCACATCTAGACATTCACAGACTCTCAGACTCTCTCCTACCTCTGTCCTCCATATCTTCACTCCACGACACGGACAGCGCCACCGCATTCTATAACTCCACTCTCACATCAGCCATAGACTCAGTCGCCCCTCTCATGCATGGCACAGTGCGACGAACCAATAGGCAACCTTGGCATAACAATCTCACAAAAAAACTTCGACAAGCATCCAGGGTTGCGGAGCGGCGTTGGAAGAAAACACGCCTGCCAGACGACTTCACTGCTTTCAAACAAGCTACATTTGACTTCAAATTAGCCCTCACCTCCGCTAAACAGACCTATTTCACTAACCTTGTATCTTCACTATCCTACAACCCAAAACAACTATTCAGCACATTTACCTCCCTCCTCCGCCCACCACTGCCACCTCCAACTCCCCTCATCTCTTCCGAGGACTTTGCCACCTACTTCAAAAACAAGATCGACCAAACAAGGCAAACCCTAAGTGTTCCACGACCCCAACCACTCCATATACCAGACCTCTGCCCATCCCGAATAACCTCCCTCTCCAACATCACTGAAGGAGAGCTTACTTGCCTCTTTTCCAAATCGCACCTCACCACCTGTGCACTTGACCCCATCCCCTCCCACCTGCTCCCCAACCTCACTAACATGCTCATTCCAGCCCTAACCCATCTCTTTAACCTATCGCTATCTTCTGGTACCTTCCCCTCTGCCTTCAAACATGCCACCATCACACCCATCCTCAAAAAAACTAACCTTGACCCAACTGCTATGCCCAGCTACCGCCCTATATCACTGCTACCGTTTGCTTCAAAACCCCTTGACCTGTCCTCTGCTTTCGACACAGTCGATCACTGCCTACTGCTACAGATTCTTTCTTCCCTTGGCATCAAAGACTTTGCCCTGTCCTGGATTGCCTCATACCTTTCCGACCGCACATTTAGCGTTTCCCACTCCCACACCACCTCCTTATCCCGCCCTCTCTCTGTTGGAGTCCCTCAAGGCTCTGTCTTTGGGCCCCTACTTTTTTCCATCTATACTCTTGGCCTAGGACTACTCCTAAAGTCCCACGGCTTCCAGTACCACCTGTATGCGGACGACACTCAGATCTACCTCTCTGGCCCAGATGTCACCTCTCTGCTGTCCAGAATCCCGACGTGTCTGTCAGCCATATACTCCTTCCTCACCTCTCGCTTCCTAAAACTCAATGTAGACAAAACCGAACTCCTCATCTTTCCCCCATCTCACTTATCCCCCCTATCTGACCTATCTATTATGGTAAACGGCATCACGCACCTGTAATCCGCTGCCTCGGGGTAACTCTCGATTCTGCCCTGTCCTTCAAACCGCACGTCGAAACTCTTGCCACCTCCTGTCGCCTCCAACTTAAAACTATTGCCAGAATCCGTTCCTTCCTCAGCCCACAATCTACCAAAACTCTTGTGCATGCCCTCATCATCTCCCGCCTCGACTACTGCAACACCCTCCTCTGTGGCCTCCCCGCTAACTCTCTTGCACCACTCCAGTCTGTCCTCAACTCTGCTGCCCGGCCAATCCACCTCTCTCCTCGCTACTCCCCTGCTTCTCCCCTCTGTAAATCGCTCCACTGGCTCCCAATTCCCCAACGAATCCAGTTCAAATTACTAACACTGATCTACAAAGCCATCCACAACCTGTCCCCTCCCTATATCTCTGAACTAATCTCCCAATATCTTCCCTCACGTAATCTCCGATCCTCCCAAGACCTTCTACTCTCCTCCACACTTATTCGTTCCTCACACAACCACCTCCAAGATTTCTCCCGAATATCCCCCATCCTCTGGAATTCCATGCCTCAACACGTCCGACTATCTACCACCCTCGGTTCCTTCAGACGGAACCTGAAAACCCATCTTTTCAAGAAAGCCTACAGCCTGCAATAATCATTCTACCGCCTCGCCAGAGCCGCCGCCACGCCATCGCCAGAGCCGCCGCCTCGCCCCTACCTTCTGCCTCTTCCCCACTAGCCCATAGAATGTAAGTCGCAAGGACAGGGTCCTCTCCCCTCTGTACCAGTCTGTCATTGTAAACTTGTTTACAGTAAACGATATCTATACCTCTGTACGTAACCCCTTTCTCATGTACAGCACTATGGAATTAATGGTGCTATATAAATAAATAATAATAATAATCCACATATAACTGTATCAATAAAGCTTACTGAAAGCTAAATACCGAAAAGCAGTTTGATTTAACACTTGATATACCAAAGAGAAACAAAAAACTGTCAAAAAGACGATAGATGCACTTAAAAATGCAATGAAAAAAAGTAACCAAATTTACATAATAGGTGCAGAAATTATGCTACTTTAAAAACTCATTGTGGAATTGTAGCCTTGGATGGGCTAAAGAGGGATGGTACTGTGCTGGTGCACAGAACTGACATGTATCATGTGTTAGCGGGAAGGATACAGGAACACAGGAGAAGTGTGAATCTAAGAACAGATTACAAACAGTGTGCCTTAGCTGGGTATACCTTCTTGATGTTCCTGCCTAATCTATGCCTCCAGAGAGGCATAAATATGTAATTTTCTAGTTATACCTTCATTTTATAGAAAATTTTAGAAACTCCTATACCCAGTTAAGATTTAGTATTCTAATAGTAACCTCTGTTTGAAGAGAAGTTATTTTTCAATTTTGCCATTGTTATTGATGTTTCGTAGGGATGAGTGAACCCAAACTAGTGTCTGTTAGCCAACCTCAAACAGACTTTTTAATGTACTTCCGATTTACTGTTCGAGTTCGGATGCCTAATAAAGTTTGTCTAATTGCTGGTTCACAGCCAATCAGCAAGATTTTAGGCTTTGAGCTCTTCCGGAGCCTTCAGAGCCATGCCAACTATTGGCATGGCTGTGATTTGGCTGGCGCATCATGTGACTCGGCCTGTATAAATGCTGGATCACGAGTGCCGCCTCACTTCTGCTCTGATTAGTGTAGGGACAGGATGCAGCTGGAGTGAGGGACAGAATTAAACTGCGCAATCTGCAAAAAAGCCTCTTTGTGTACTCTGTATGTGCTTCAATGGGAGTACGGTTCCAAATGGACACAGCTGGAGTGAGGGTCAGTGTTTGATGCCATAGATCCACTGTATGTACTCTGCACTTCACTCAGTGGGGGAGTACTGTGCCAAAAGCAGCTGTGTACTCTGCAGCCCATATTTGTGGGAGTACTGTGCCAAAAGCTGCTGTGTGTACTCTGCACCCCTGCCTGCCTGTGAGAGTACTGTGCCCAAAGCCACTGTGTGTAATCTGCAACCCATATCTGTGGGAGTAAGGTGCCAAAAGCCGCTGTGTGTACTCTGCAACCTTCCTGTGGGAGTACTCTGTCAAAAGCCACTGTGTGTACTCTGCAACCCATATCTGTGGGAGTACTGTGCCAAAAGCCGCTCTGTGTACTCTGCAACCTGCTTGTGGGAGTACTGTGTCAAAAGCCGCTGTGTGTACTCTGCAGCCTGCTTGTGGGAGTACTGTGTCAAAAGCAGCTGTGTGTACTCTGCAACCTCGCCTGTGGGAATAGTGTGCTAGAGGCCGCTGTGTACTCTGCAACTCATATCTGTGGAAGTACTGTGCCAAAAACCGCTGTCACCGAGCATCTCCACATCGTCCCATGGAAGTGTTTAGCTTTCCATCCCCAAACCCTCAAGAGAAAGAGGAGATACCCACTACCCATCCTCAAACCATGGTCCTGAATTACAGCATTTCCAAATTACTGGCCTTGAAATGCTGCCATTCCAACTGGTGGAGGCAAATAGTTTAAAAAACAAAACAAAAACCAACAATGATGGTGGTGTCACGCAGTACGTGGTTCCCAGCCGCCACTACTTTTCCAGGCGTGACATCCTTATCCTGCACACACATATTGCAGCCCAAATAAGGTGTGCATTGCGTAGCGCCATCAGCAGCAAGGTCCACATAACCACCGATACTTGGACCAGTCAGCACATTACAGGGACGTTACATTTCTTTAACTGCCCGCTGGGTAAATGTAGTGGTGGCTGCGACAAAGGCAGAAGGCGTTCTAGGCCATGTCTTACCATCACCGAGTATTGCTGGACATTTCTCTTTGTAGGTCGACTCCTCCTCCTACTCTGCTTCCTCCACCACCTCCTCATGTAGTCACAGTAAAACCTGTACCACCAACTTCAGAACAGCCAGGGGAAAATTACAGACTCCTCTGTTTGGGAGACAAATCCCACAGCGTGCAGGAGCTGTGGACTGGGATCAAACAGCACACAGATGGGTGGTTGGTGCTGGTGACCGTCAATCCTAGCCTGGTGATGTGCAATGATAGGAGAAATCTCGTGGCAGCTCTGGGCCCAGCTGGTTTGATCATGTCCCTTGCCTAGCGCATGTGCTGAATTTGGTAGTGCAGAGCTTCCTGAAAAGCTTCTTACATATGTCAGAGCTGCTGCTGAAAGATCAGGCAGTGTGTGCGCCTTTTCGCCGTTCTCACCCTGCTGCACGGCAGCATCACTTCTGCCTTCCTGCTTACCGGCTGATATGCGACATACAAACATTGTGGAACTCCACCTTACATATGCTGTGCAAGCAGCAGCAGGCAATAGGGTAGTTTCAGCTGCAGCATGCCTGGGTTAGTCGCTCTGCAGAACAATATCACTTGACCACCAATGAGTGGGCCTCCATGCAGAACGTGTGTGCCATGTGGCGCTTTTTTGAATATTCCACCAATATGGCCAGCGCTGATGATGCAATCATCAAAGTTACTATACCACTTATATTCGTGCTGCAAAAATTATTCAGGCAATGATGGATGAGGTGGTGGCAGAGGAGGAGCAAGGCCAGTTCACACCTTTATCAGGCCTTTTATCCACACATGGCTCGGAGGAGTGGGTTACTGTTTCAACAGCGGCCAGGTACCCAACAGTACAGCCAGGGGACAGTTTAGTAGGATGAGGAGGGACAACTGTGTTCACAGCAGAGTAGCGTTCAGATCAGCTCTCGGGCATCACTGGAGCTTGGATGGAGGGGGATGAAGAGTGGTCAGACGATACACCTGTCACCGAGGACAGATCGTTGTTGACTCTGGGCAGCCTGGCACACATGAGCCAATACATGCTGCTGTGCCGAGTTGCCTGTATTGCTACCAGTGCAGATTACTGGGTGGCCAACCTGCTATATCCTCCCTACAAGAACAATGTATCATCAGTACTTCTGTCACTGGAGCGGGATCGCAAAATACATGAAAGTAGCGCACACTGGTAGAGAAACTACTGATGGCTTTCCCGCCTGTCAGCGGGCGCTCAGTGGAAGAACAAGGCAGAGACGGATGAGGAAGTTGCCAATACAGCTGGGGTACTATCAGCAGCACCTCGGAAGGCAGCGTTAGCATGGCCGAAATGTGGTTTAACGTTATGAGCACACCACCATCTGATATGGTCCGTATTAGCAGCATTAAAGCAACATTGTGGGAGAGTACCTGTCCACACGTCTCCACATACTAACTGATGGGTCTGTCCTATTTAACTTCTGGTTCTCCAAATTGGACACATGGCCTGAGCTTGCCCTTTATGATTTGGAGGTGCTGGCCTGCCTTTCAGCAAGTGTACTGTCGGAATGTATGTTTAGCACGGCAGGGGGTGTGTCCACATCCAACATGGGAAAGCTATTATTCCTTAAAATTAACCAGGCTTGGATCCCACAGGACTTGTCCATACCTTCGGATGACTAGACAACTATACCAGCCGCATCCGGACAAACGTTAACTGTCTTTGCCATTTGTTTAATTTGAGTGTCTCCTTAAAAAAAATCAAACAAATAAAAAACTCCATCCTCTTCCACCTACACTGCCACATCCACCTCTTCCTCCACTTGGAACTCCGCCCCCTGATTGTTGCTTGTTAGTTTATCTTTGGTTCGTTTTATATTCTTTTAAGTAATTTCCCTAAAAAAGGAAGCAAAAAATAAGAAATAAAAATAGTGTTGGATTATTCCTCTCTTACCCCTTCCACCTATTACGCCACATCCACCTCCTTCTCCTCCACTTAAACCTGTTCCTCATGGTTCAAGACAGGACACATCTGGAGAGTATTTGGTTTTGCTTGAACACAGTTTTTTCAAAAAACACTCTCTGTGTACTCTGCACCAGTGTCTGTGATAGTACTGTGTATACCGAAAAGTTTTAATGAACTTTAACCGTGTTGTTAGCAGTGATGTGTGTCTAAACAAATTTTTCTACTTTTATGCAAACATGTCTGTGATGGTACTGTGCCAAAAGATTCTTCGTGTACTCTGCAGCCATCTCTGTACGAGCTGTGGTCATTGTAACGGGGTCTACCAAGCTGGGGTACCTCTTACCGTATCACCCCGTGTTTCAGGAAGTCCACTCTGCTTTTAATGTAGATTCTGAATGAAGGAAGCTGGCTGGAATTCCTTGGTTACATGAGAGCATATAAAAGCTGACTGCTACCCCACGTATTTCCAGTCTAAGAACACACTTTATTTTCAGCACACAGAATATATAACACAGATACACAGGACCGGCCAATAGGAAAACAGCTGGCCAGACATACATTACAATAGCCGCAGGGGGCCGGAGCCTGCCACTATTTACTGTGGGAATTACAAAGGTGGGGGGAGGTCAGAAAGAGAATATCTTGTCCAGGGGCGCAACCTGTGGACTGATGCATTTCACATGGAAACTATTATACATACATATACTGCATAACATTCTTGGTGCTGGGGGGTTCTGTAACAGTCATAAAAAATATTTCTACTCTGCAGCTGTCTCTTTTCCATTTCTGGGACAAACAAATAATTTTACTGTACCACTGTGTCTTGATGAGTAGTGTGGCAAAAAAATAAATCTACAGCACCAAATTTCAGGCACCCTTTGGCTCTGTGGGTACAGTTGTAACCTCCGGAAGCCATGATATCTGTTAATTTCGCTCTCATGTGCTCTCACTGCTGCTCTCCCCTCGCCTCACTGCAGACTGTCCCTGGTATCAGTGCGTTCTTTTTCTCTTCAGCCCACCCTTCTGGGGGCCGTCCTTCTGACGCACTCACTGTGTCACTCATGACTGCTGGCGACTCCGCCTTCAGCCATGCCTCTTTCACTTCACTTCTCTCTTTTGGAACACAACTCCCTCCTATTCTGGGCTGAACCCTAGCTTTAGCACATCATGTCTTCTGTGTCGAACCTCCAACAGGTGGATCACATTTTCACGCTTCGTCCACTCCCGCAATGGAATGGACTTCACCATTTCAGACCACAGGTTGCCTCCATCTTGGGATCCATGATGTTGGCCGCCATCTTAATTTGTTCAGTTTCATTTACTGTGATATCGGCATAACCGTCCACGATTTTGGAATTTATATGCTGCAATATTTCAGGTTGTTCATTTTCAGGCGCTCTTTCAATTGCGCCACTGGCATCCTGTTTTCTCCATGCGATGAACCCGTAACCTGCCGACTACACCAAATGTATCAAGCCCCAGGGTGGTAGTCATGGACGAGTGTAATACAATCGGCACCTCCGCCCGCTACAGAAATAGGGGGACCTTTTATGTCCCTGGGTGTGTGTGAAGTGCATGGTTTCAGTAAGGAAGATTTTCATACTCACTTCTGATTCGTCTGCTGCTTCGTCAATTTTTTGGTCTTCAGAATGAGACAGCCATACCAGCTTGTACTTTCAAAGTCCTCTTTACTTATCAACACATTCAGAAACAGGGAGTAGCATGTAACCTGTTTTCCTTGATGTTATTTCACAGGCAAAGACGTTTTCTCAGTGATGATGGACACCGACACCGTTCTTTCATTACAGATCATTGGAGAGTGTTTCAGCCCTAAGGGTAATTCAGTTTCCTTGGAACCTCGACATAAGGGAACTCCTGGTCAAGCTTACTGTCCCCACTGCCTGGCTATACTGAATGCATCTTGCTTTATGTTGCACCAGGTCCCCTCTTAATCATGGCCCAGTTCCAACAGACAAGAAAATAGAAAAGGAGTACTATTCCATTATCTGTAGCTGGAGAGTATTCAGGCGTCGTTGCCTGCTTTGCACATTAATTTTATCAAGGGACCTTTAGCCAACAGCATTGGGGAGGCGTCCCAAAGCAAAGTGTCTGGGACTGCTGGTAGCAAGTCTTGCGGTGGACTGCCACCTTGACCCAGAAACAAACTACAAGCTTTTTATCTGAGGCTGCTCAACTGTGCGCTACTGAAGGTAAAAGGTTGGCTCTGTGGGTGATCTGTGAAAACATGCTCTGAGTGAAATTTTTAATAACATTCTGTGGGGGTGTTGTGCCCCATCGTCTGTGAA
Source organism: Ranitomeya imitator (assembly GCF_032444005.1). Classification (NCBI taxonomy): domain Eukaryota; kingdom Metazoa; phylum Chordata; class Amphibia; order Anura; family Dendrobatidae; genus Ranitomeya; species Ranitomeya imitator. The sequence continues at coordinate 351,143,871 of NC_091285.1, read as the reverse complement.
TTACATTTTTAACTGGACTGCCAAGAGCAAGCCTCTTGGCGGACCGCCAGCTCGATCCAAAATCATACTGCAAGCTTTTCATCATCGTCTGCTGTAGTGTATGCTACTGGAGCTGAAATTTTGGATCTGTGGGGATACTCTGCCCCATTCTCTGTAGGTGAAATTTTTAATAAGATTCCATGGGGGTATTCTGCTCCATGCTCTGTGGGTAAAATTTTTAACTCGACTTCCTGTTTACTTCCTATTTTACCATGATTGCTATGTATGTAATTTATCTATGTACGTTTGCTTGCAAGGCAATTGTCCTGCTCTTACCCACATTTTGCTTCCTTTTGCAGCCCCTAACCCTCACTCTGACCATTTTACAGCCATTTTACAGCGCAGAATTTTGGATCCTCATTGAGTTTTTTGGGGTCCAGGGTCAAGCTCGGTTCTCAAACCAGACTTTAAAAAAAAATCCGGCTGTACCTGAACATCCAAGAGATTTAACTGATCTCCTACATTATGGACAGAGGCGTAACTTGAAGTTCATGGGTCCCAATGCACAACAGGATCCCCAACTATCGCAGGTCTAATAGTCGTTTCATATGGGCCAAAGTTTGTGATTGCAACCCCTGCAACTATTGTTATCATTAATAATAATAATAATAATATTCAAAAATATTTCTGTAGCGCCAACATATTCCGCAGCACTTTACATTTTAGAGGGGATTTGTACAGACCATAAAATACATTACAGAATAACAATAATCGCATAAATCGATAGATACCAAGTGGAGTGAGGGCCCTGCTCGCAAGCATCCAATCTATGAGGAAATATGGGAGACACAAAGGGTAATGATAACAATTGCTTGTTACTGTACGGTCCACCCATCAATATAATAAACTAACTGAAGAGCCCGGTATTGCCTGGGCATAGTAACGAACTGTGGTTAGTTATAACAAATTATAATGGTTATCACCTTGTGGTGTTTTGTCAGCTCTGAGTACAACTTTGTAATCGTCACTTGCCATGCAATCAAGTGCAGTCTTGAAAAGTTGAACATATGGATTGTTTAAGTCAGGGGTGGGGAACCTTTTTCCAGCCGGGAGCCATTTGGACATTTCAAGCATCATTTGGGGGCCACATAAAAATGATCACCTTGAAAATTACACCGGTATATTTAGTCAAACAATTAATTGGGGTTACTCACCCTTAATGTGACGGCTGGAGCTGCTTCTCTTTGGTGCAGCTGTGATGTTAGGTGATACTGATCATGTTGCTTCTCACAGCTGCTTTTCCAGGGGAGACACGAAGATCAAAGGAGGGCTCATAGTTGAGAGGCACAGATATCACAGAGGGGTATATAGCTGGAGGAGACAGAGATCACAGGGGGCACAGATCACATGGGAGCACAAATATCACAGGAGGGTACATAGCAAGGGGGCACAGGTATCACGGGGGGGCACAAAGCTGGGAGCCACAGAGATCACAGGGATGCACATACCTGGAGGGCACAGAAATCACAGGGGGGCATATATCTGCAGGGCACAGAAATCACACGGGGGCATACAGCTGGAGGGCACAAATCACAGGGGAGGCATATAGCTGGAGGGCACAGAAATCACAGGGGGGCATATAGCTGGAGGGGCAGAGAGATCACAGGGAACAGATCACAGGGGGCACATAGCTGTAGGGCACATAAATCATAGGGGGGCTGTTATGACTAGGCAATTCAGTACCACAGTGGACATAGAGGTCAGAGCACATACAGTGATCTGACAATAACCCAAAAACATAGAACGAGCTCTGAGACGTGGGAACTCTGTTGACCGCAATCCCTGATCCTCTCCAACAAACACTAGAGGCAGCCGTGGATTGCGCCTAACGCTCCCTATGCAACTCGGCACAGCCTGAGAAACTAGCTAGCCTGAAGATAGAAAATAAGCCTACCTTGCCTCAGAGAAATACCTCAAAGGAAAAGGCAGCCCCCCACATATAATGACTGTGAGTTAAGATGAAAAGACAAACGTAGAGATGAAATAGATTTAGCAAAGTGAGGCCCGACTTTCTGAACAGAGCGAGGATAGGAAAGGTAACTTTGCGGTCAACACAAAACCCTAAAAACCACGCAAAGGGGGCAAAAAGACCCTCCGTACCGAACTAACGGCACGGAGGTACACCCTCTGCGTCCCAGAGCTTCCAGCACACAAATAGAAAAGCTGGACAGAAAAAAACCAAACAAAATAGCAAAGGAAAACTTAGCTATGCAGAGCAGCAGGCCACAGGAACGATCCAGGAGGAAAACAAGTCCAATACTGGAACATTGACAGGAAGCCAGGATCAAAGCACCAGGTGGAGTTAAGTAGAGCAGCACCTAACGACCTCACCACATCACCTGAGGGAGGAAACTCAGAAGCTGCAGTACCACTTCCCTCCACCAACGGAAGCTCACAGAGAGAATCAGCAGAAGTACCACCCGTGACCACAGGAGGGAGCTCTGCCACAGAATTCACAACAGGGGGCATATAGCTGGAGGGCACAGAAATCACAGGGGGGCATATTGCTGGAGGTGCAGAGAGATCACGGGGAACAGATCACAGGGGGGCACATAGCTGGGGGCACAGAGATCACAGGAGGGCATATAGTTGGAGGGCACAGAAATCACAGGGGGGCATATAGATGCAGGGGGGGCAGAAAGATCACGGGGAACAGAGATCACTGGGGGGGGGGCACTGATATCAGGGGGCACATAGCTGGGGGCACAGGGATCACAGAGGGCTTATAGTTGGGGCAAAGAGATCATATTGGGGCACATAGCGGTGGGGGCACAGAGATCACAGGGTAAAATTTTTAACTCGACTTCCTGTTTACTTCCTATTTTACCATGATTGCTATGTATGTAATTTATCTATGTACGTTTGCTTGCAAGGCAATTGTCCTGCTCTTACCCACATTTTGCTTCCTTTTGCAGCCCCTAACCCTCACTCTGATCATTTTACAGCCATTTTACAGCGCAGAATTTTGGATCCTCATTGAGTTTTTTGGGGTCCAGGGTCAAGCTCGGTTCTCAAACCAGACTTTAAAAAAAAATCCGGCTGTACCTGAACATCCACCGGTCTGCTCATCCCTAATGTTTAGTGCATTTTTTAGCCATATAAAGTTTATTGAAGAGATTTAACTGATCTCCTACATTATGGACAGAGGCGTAACTTGAAGTTCGTGGGTCCCAATGCACAACAGGATCCCCAACTATCGCAGGTCTAATAGTCGTTTCATATGGGCCAAAGTTTGTGATTGCAACCCCTGCAACTATTGTTATCATTAATAATAATAATAATAATAATAATAATAATAATATTCAAAAATATTTCTGTAGCGCCAACATATTCCGCAGCACTTTACATTTTAGAGGGGATTTGTACAGACCATAAAATACATTACAGAATAACAATAATCGCATAAATCGATAGATACCAAGTGGAGTGAGGGCCCTGCTCGCAAGCATCCAATCTATGAGGAAATATGGGAGACACAAAGGGTAATGATAACAATTGCTTGTTACTGTACGGTCCACCCATCAATATAATAAACTAACTGAAGAGCCCGGTATTGCCTGGGCATAGTAACGAACTGTGGTTAGTTATAACAAATTATAATGGTTATCACCTTGTGGTGTTTTGTCAGCTCTGAGTACAACTTTGTAATCGTCACTTGCCATGCAATCAAGTGCAGTCTTGAAAAGTTGAACATATGGATTGTTTAAGTCAGGGGTGGGGAACCTTTTTCCAGCCGGGAGCCATTTGGACATTTCAAGCATCATTTGGGGGCCACATAAAAATGATCACCTTGAAAATTACACCGGTATATTTAGTCAAACAATTAATTGGGGTTACTCACCCTTAATGTGACGGCTGGAGCTGCTTCTCTTTGGTGCAGCTGTGATGTTAGGTGATACTGATCATGTTGCTTCTCACAGCTGCTTTTCCAGGGGAGACACGAAGATCAAAGGAGGGCTCATAGTTGAGAGGCACAGATATCACAGAGGGGTATATAGCTGGAGGAGACAGAGATCACAGGGGGCACAGATCACATGGGAGCACAAATATCACAGGAGGGTACATAGCAGGGGGGCACAGGTATCACGGGGGGGCACAAAGCTGGGAGCCACAGAGATCACAGGGATGCACATACCTGGAGGGCACAGAAATAACAGGGGGGCATATATCTGCAGGGCACAGAAATCACACGGGGGCATACAGCTGGAGGGCACAGAAATCACAGGGGGGCATATAGCTGGAGGGGCAGAGAGATCACAGGGAACAGATCACAGGGGGCACATAGCTGTAGGGCACAGAAATCATAGGGGGGCTGTTATGACTAGGCAATTCAGTACCACAGTGGACATAGAGGTCAGAGCACATACAGTGATCTGACAATAACCCAAAAACATAGAACGAGCTCTGAGACGTGGGAACTCTGTTGACCGCAATCCCTGATCCTCTCCAACAAACACTAGAGGCAGCCGTGGATTGCGCCTAACGCTCCCTATGCAACTCGGCACAGCCTGAGAAACTAGCTAGCCTGAAGATAGAAAATAAGCCTACCTTGCCTCAGAGAAATACCCCAAAGGAAAAGGCAGCCCCCCACATATAATGACTGTGAGTTAAGATGAAAAGACAAACGTAGAGATGAAATAGATTTAGCAAAGTGAGGCCCGACTTTCTGAACAGAGCGAGGATAGGAAAGGTAACTTTGCGGTCAACACAAAACCCTAAAAACCACGCAAAGGGGGCAAAAAGACCCTCCGTACTGAACTAACGGCACGGAGGTACACCCTCTGCGTCCCAGAGCTTCCAGCACACAAATAGAAAAGCTGGACAGAAAAAAAACAAACAAAATAGCAAAGGAAAACTTAGCTATGCAGAGCAGCAGGCCACAGGAACGATCCAGGAGGAAAACAAGTCCAATACTGGAACATTGACAGGAAGCCAGGATCAAAGCACCAGGTGGAGTTAAGTAGAGCAGCACCTAACGACCTCACCACATCACCTGAGGGAGGAAACTCAGAAGCTGTAGTACCACTTCCCTCCACCAACGGAAGCTCACAGAGAGAATCAGCAGAAGTACCACCCGTGACCACAGGAGGGAGCTCTGCCACAGAATTCACAACAGGGGGCATATAGCTGGAGGGCACAGAAATCACAGGGGGGCATATTGCTGGAGGTGCAGAGAGATCACGGGGAACAGATCACAGGGGGGCACATAGCTGGGGGCACAGAGATCACAGGAGGGCATATAGTTGGAGGGCACAGAAATCACAGGGGGGCATATAGATGCAGGGGGGGCAGAAAGATCACGGGGAACAGAGATCACTGGGGGGGGGCACTGATATCAGGGGGCACATAGCTGGGGGCACAGGGATCACAGAGGGCTTATAGTTGGGGCAAAGAGATCATATTGGGGCACATAGCGGTGGGGGCACAGAGATCACAGGGGGCACATAGCTGACGGGCACAGATCACCTGCAGACAGGCACAGAGCTGCCGGCACAAAGATCACTCTGGACTCTCTGGCAGCAACTCCTTTTCCTGGACAAGAGGACTGGAGCCCATTGGCCACTAACCCCACCCATCCCGATGACGTCATTATTCGTGCACCGTGCACTTGGGGGTTAAAGGGCCGGCAGCTGCAGGATACAGCTGCCGACCAGGTATTGCGGACTCCAGGGACCTTCCCGTGGGCCGCATAAAAATGTGGCCCGCTGGCCGGAGGTTCCCACCCCTGGTTTAAGTGAAGGAACTGCTGCAAGTTAGTGACAATATCAAGACGAGTATTTGGAATTAAAGAGAATCTCTGCTGAGCCTCTGCTTCTACATTTCCCATGAAGTAGAGTTGTTGAAATTGAGGTTCTTTTCCTTGTAATGGAAGCAGTGAGCCAATTGAGTTGTAAATCTGACCTTGCACTTTGAACATGGGCATAAATCCAGTTGATAAAACTTCTCTTTGTGCACTAAGTGATGTCATTTGGAAGCAGGAGTTGTACTTCCTGATGGGGCTATGTGGAGTGGGCATGGCTTGAAACATACATAAACTCAGATATATATTCACTTTAATGTTGCAAGAACTGGTCACCAACCAGTAAGTGTATGGATACAGACGGCTATTAAGAGTGCATGTAAGGTGTGTGAACAGATGATACACGGGTCCTGGTTTTGAAGAAAATTTGTATGGGCAAAACAGGAATAGTTGGATAAGTATGAGGCCACGCTGAAAACTTTGAATATTGGGGGATTAAATCAAAGCATCCTGGGTAGTGCATTCCAAAGAATTGGCACAGCTAGCAAGAAGTCTTGGAGACAGGAGTGGGAGGTTTGGAATATTGAGGATGTTTATCTTGGGTCATTGGCAGAATGGAGGGAAAGGGTAGGGTGGTAGACTGAGACGAGGAAGGAAATGTAGGGCGGTGCTGAAATGTTTAGTGTTTTGTGGGGGAGAGTGATGAGTTTATATTGAACTCTATATCGGATGGGCAGCCAGTGCAACAACTGGCCTCTGATAACAAATTTTTGATGTCCGTATATTATTACCAGGAGCATATGTAAACATACTTTGCATGTAGTAGTAACAACATTAAAGAGATTGTTTAACACATACAGAGTGCTTGATTATAATATCTCAAAAATGTTTCTTGGTGGGTTTCACCAACATGTTTAGTACTTTAATTTTTCATTTTTGCTTGTAGGGTCTCCAAGCTGCCCAAAGAGAGGCACAAATTAAAGTTCTAGAAGGGCGTCTGAAACAAATTGAAATTACAAGTGCCACACAAAATCAGCTTTTATTCCACATGTTAAAGGAAAAGGCAGAGCTGAACCCTGAACTCGATGCTCTGTTGGGTCATGCTTTACAAGGTTGGTACAAAGTTGAAGCAATCACTACTTTTGCATGGTAGCTTTTTTTGGCATGTTTTATAAATGCAAAAAATCTTTTGATGAGATTTCTTTGAATAAATGCTGTAAGTGCCTGCACTGACGTGAACACATGCAGGATTTTTTTTCAAGCCAGGTTCTCTATTAACTTAGATACATGTATTTCATAGACAGAATTTTATTTTTTTTAACGTAGTTTTCTTTGGGTTTTAAGACTGGTGAAAAAAGTTTACAATCAATTCATGCAAAGCATTTTTATGTATTTTCATTTTTTTTTTTATTGTGTGGACGGGTGGGGGCTGATGTTTAAAGTCTACAATTAAATATAAGCCTGTCGACATACACTGCGTTTTGGTTTTAGGCATCCTTCTTCATTTTCATCAAAACGTAACATACAGTTATAACATCCAATTCAGTTTGTAGTTAAAAAAAATAAATAAATCTGTAATTCTGAAGGAAACCTTATACAGCATTAATTCTTCTTTTATTTTAAAGATCACATGAAATGGATAAGCTTTTTTTTAATTTCTTTGTTAAATTCTATCACTTTGAGGCCTATGAATGCTGCTGCTCTAACCTGTGATTTTGCAGTACTTGTAGAAAATACTTTTGCTGCCTTTTTAGCGAGGTTTGGAATAGAGCCTATAGATCACTTTTTATCATTAGCTTTTCTCGGGAGTGAATTTTGCTCCCAACAGAGAGATAATTAAGCTCTGCTTTTATACATGTTCAGATACTTAACTCGTCTAAGGGTATGTGCACACAATGTCTTTTTTCCACTGGCAAAGCTGCCAAGTTCTTCTGGTCGGGGACGTTTTGGGAAACGGTTAGTGTTTTTTTTTTGCTGAGTCTGCTTTGCTGGAGACTTTGCTGTCATTTTTTGTGGCAGCTTCCCAGCCAAAGTCCTTTCTCTGTAATTTCCGCTATAGCTGCAGAAGCCGCCTGAACAATGAGCATGCTGCTACTTTTGATCACTTTAAGTTTCCGAACCTTGAAGTGGTTAAAAGAAGTGACATAAGACGAAACATGTACACAGCAATGTTGTTTTTACATTCATGTGCACGGTGTTCATTTTTTGTGGCATTTTTACAGGTTGGTTCCAGGCTTAATCCATCTGAAAGACTAGTGCACATGCCCATAAAGCCTTTATGACCTTGCATTTGATGCGAGCTCTGGCTCTGAGCCCGTATCTTTCTCTGCACATGGCAGCTGATTTGATCAGATGTCATGTGCCTCTAACAGCCGCAGGGGGATTCGTGATCCTCCTGCAGCTGTTAACATATTAAATGCCACTGTCAATATCTGAAAGCGGCATTTAACTCGCTCGAGCCTGAAGTGCATCTTAAGACACCCACATCTGCACACCTATCATGTAATCGCAGGGCACTGATGGGTTGTTATGACTGCTGGGGGTCTGGAGAAAACCTCCGTGCCTATCATTGTAAATCTCCTATGAATGTCGATTCCAGACCAGCATTCATAGATCATGATTTATGCTACATATACCAGGGCTGAAGCCCTGTTATGTGTAGCACAAGCGATTGAATGATTGCAGCTCCTTAGGGGACTATTGAAGCAAGTAAAAAACAATTGTTTTAAAAAATGACAAAAACGTAAGTTCAAGTCACCCCCCTTTCGCCCCATTCAGGATAAAAAATAAAATGAAAAATACACATTTGGTATCATTGCGTTCAGAAATGTCCGATCTATCAAAATTTAAACTAAATTAATCTGAGTGTTTTTCTCATTACACTGTTAACCAATCAAAATGCCAGAATTACGTTTTTTTGGTTGCTGCAACATTGCAATAAAATGCAATAATAGGTGATCAAAGCATCTTATCTACCCCAAAATGGTATCAATAAAAACATCAGCTCGGTACTCAAAAAATCTGCCCTTGCCCAGCCTCAGATTGCGAAAAATAGAGCTGTTACGGGTTTCGGAAAATGGCGGCATTTTTTTTTCTTACAAACTTTGGATTTTTTTCACCACTTAAATAAAAAAAGAACCTATACATACATGTGTGCCATCTTTGTACTTGTAATGGCATGGTGAATCATAATGGCAGGTCAGATTTAGAATTTAGTAAACATGGTGAAAAAAAAAAAAATCGTGAAATTGCGTTTTCTGTTTTTTTTTTTTTTTTTTTTTTTTTTTTGCAATTTCACCGCATTTGGAGTTTTTTTTCTCCTCCATTTTCCAGTACACTGTTTGGTAAAATCAATGGTGTCATTCAAAAGTACAACTCGTCCCGCAGAAACAAACCCTCAGACTGCTATATACAAACAAAACAAAAAACAATTATGGCTCTGGAAAGAAGGGGAGCAAAAAACGAAAAAGGAAAAGCAGAAAATCGCAAGATGGTGAAGGGGTTTAACCAATACTAGAGAAAAATGACTGCTGATCCCTATAGTTGGCTTTCTGAACACTGTTTATGAAGTTAAATTGGGTGATTTTTATATGGTTCAGAAAATGGCTGCCTGTAAAACTATCCTCAGACAGAATGTTTGTTGTGGAGGATCCGCGCACAATGCAGACACATGGGGCTGTAACTTGCCTATTTTACTAATTTACAAACACCGTTAAGGCTCTGGATTGTATTCTAGGCATAATGTGGACTTTCTAATCCACGCCATGCCGAATGTGTTTTAGTGATTTTTGCTGAGATCAAATTGTTATTGAAATCCACCACAAAATGGGCGCAGAATAGATGGTAAGTTCTATTTCATATTTTATATGCAGATGTAAATTCTGCATGATATGCTATGAAAATAAAAGCTCTCTGAAAACCTTGACCCTATATTGTTTTTCACATTGGTTATGCTAATCTGTTTGCGATGCCAAAAGGAGAGCAATTCAGAGCAATGATTTATAAAACAAACTTTAATTGCCATAAATAATACAAAAACATATATCAAAATATTACATTATCTAATGACTAGAGCACAGGATGAATGTCCCAGGAATGCTGGAAAAGCGCCCATCCCCCCTCTCCCCCAGATGTAAATACCCTTGTAATGGTATGCATAAGAAAAAGCACCTACACTATCCAACCAAGGTCACCCCAAAGCAGTGGGATTCTATAGTAGGGGGAGGCGGTCGGGCGATGGTCCCCAACGCACGTTTCGTGGCCACCAGTGCCACTTCCTCAGGGGGATAACCATGTACTGCCTAACAGGACCTTAAAATAGCCCTTGACCCCGGTCACATGGTACACAGCAGCCAATCACAGGGCATTTACATGTTTACATGGTTTGTTTTGAGCTGATTTGGTGAGGTCGGGGTCTTTTGGCGTATTTACTGCCAGACCTCGTGCGCTCACAATATGTATCTGGGAGTTTTGTATTTAATCTGTTTGCGAGCATGACCGCTGACCATTTCTGTAAGATTATTGCTGCCTTTATTAGATGCAATAGATTTTTTTCTGTAAAGCAGATAAATCAGCTTACCGTGTCGTTTTCTTTCCATTAGTTATTTACCTCCACAGAATTGGCTTTAAGCTTTCTTGCCACGAGTGTCTAAGTAAAAATACATAGAGGAGTGTCCATAATGAATGTTTTCACCGCACCCTTTCAGGTTTCTTCTCTCCTTTCACGTGATCTTTAAATATATATATTTTTTTTGCTAAGAATGGCGTTGAGTTCTCATGGCAGATGAATCTGTTTTGATTGTGGTGTTGGTTTTTGTTTCCTTGTTGCTTGAATTCGTACAGACTTAGATAGCATTCCGCTGGGTAAGTATGTCTTTAGCTTACTCTGTGTTGTGCAGATGCATGACTTACTAATTATCCATGCATTAACAAGAAGACCACGCAGACCTTCTGACAATGTGCCCACGTTGCATGGCCTACTATGACAGCATCCTTTCACCCGTACATTGCCAGTCTCATGTCCCTTCCATCCATTAATCCAGATATTAACAGCTGAATGCTGATAATATTGCTTCTTGCAAAAGACGTAGATCACAGTTAACCTTTCTGGTACACCATAAATAACAAGCACTGAGGTCATTTCCTCTTTATTTTTTAGTCTACTTTCACATAGCGATAAATGTATTCTAACAACTTTTAGACCCATTATTCATATCCGTATTTACTGTGGTTTAGTGCAAATCAAGTGTATTTGGTTTAGTGATTAAGAAGAACATAACTTATGGTTTATTTAAGGTAAGTCTACTATCAGAATAAAGGATTTAGATTTTTTTTTAAATTTCATATGTGGTTAGCTTTTTTGTATTTAAATTTATAAGAAATTATTAGAAATCAATAATTTAGGTATTCGAAATAAATAATGCATTTTCAAGTTGTTACCTATGGACTTTCAGAAATATACTACACTCAGAGAGCTCAAGAAAATGGAAAAAGTTACCGTAATTAGTTTTAAGTATATGTTCATCTTTGAAAACCACATTGCTATTAATACATAGTTATATTCCATATGAAAGGTTGAGTACCTGTGAGAGAATACATTATATTACTTGTCATGTATTTATCTTGAGTTACAGCTCTTAAAAGGGTTGTCCCCTTTCAGAAAGTCCTTGTCCCCGTGCACAGTTTATTAAAGCATCACTCCAGAGTTTTTTTTTTTCTTCTCAGTGCTGGAATGACGCTTTGAATATAAGACTCTCCTTTTTTCGACACCACTTCGGTCCCACGGCACAGTCTTGTGAGCACAGTTTCTGACTGTCCGAAGCTACGTCACAAGCTCTCAATGCAAGTCTATGAAAGGAAGAACGAGGCCCTCATAGACTTGTATTGAAAAGTGACCTTAGCGCCGCTCCATGAAACATTGAAGCTGCCAACAGGTCACTTTTTACCAGAGACTGATGGGAGCGGCGCTGGAAAACGATGAAGGCAGCAGTAGGAGAATGTGAGAGTGGGGCAGTGCATTTAGAGCACCACTCCAGCGGTATAATAAAGAAAAAACCCTGGAGTGGTGCTTTAAAAAAAAAAAAGCAAAAACGTACCTTACACACCTTCCCCATGTCCAGCGCTCAGTCTCGACCACTGTTCCCATTATTTGATATTGGCTGGAACACTATTATTCTGCTGTAGATGGAAGACCCTGCTCAATGCTGCAGCCAATATCAGATTCTAGAAGTAGCGATGGAGACTTAGCGCATATTTCTTTCTTTAATAGCAAATTTTGCCCAGGGATTGGGATTTTCTAAAAGGTGACAACTCCATCAAGGCTCAGAATAGTCACATTTTGAGATTATTATTAGAAATGGTCATCAAGCTTGGTATTGGAGACATTGGATAAATTAGTTTGTTATACATGAGATGTCTGTGCAATACCTGTTATGTAGATAATGCTTCCCAGAATGCAAGTCATTAATGTTAGAAGATTTCAGGTTTAAAGGGAACCTGTCACCCCCAAAATAGATGGTGAGGTAAGCTCACCGTCATCAGGGGCTTATCTACAGCATTCTGTAATGCTGTAGATAAGCTCCGATGTAACCTGAAAGAGGAGAAAAAGACATTAGATTATACTCACCTGGGCGGTCCCGCTCCGATGGACGTCGCAGGTACGGTCCAGGGCCTCCCATCTTCATTCCATGACGTCCTCTTCTGGTCTTCACACCGCCACTCTGGCGCAGGTGTACTTTGTCTGCCCTTTTAACCCCTTCCCGACCTGTGACACAGCGTATGCGTCATGAAAGTCGGTGCCAATCCGACCTGTGACGCATATGCTGTGTCACAGAAAGATCGCGTCCCTGCAGATCGGGTGAAAGGGTTAACTCCCATTTCACCCGATCTGCAGGGACAGGGGGAGTGGTAGTTTAGCCCAGGGGGGGTGGCTTCACCCCCTCGTGGCTACGATCGCTCTGATTGGCTGTTGAAAGTGAAACTGCCAATCAGAGCGATTTGTAATATTTCACCTAAAAAAATGGTGAAATATTACAATCCAGCCATGGCCGATGCTGCAATGTCATCGGCCATGGCTGGAAATACTAATGTGCCCCCACCCCACCCCTCCGATCGCCCCCCCAGCCCCCCGATCTGTGGCCCGCTCCCCTCCGTCCTGTGCTCCGCTCCCCCGTCCTCCTGTCCGCTCCCCCCGTGCTCCAATCACACCCCCCGTGCTCCAATCAAACCCCCCCGCACTCCGATCCCCCCCCGTGCTCCGATCCACCCCCCCTGCACACCGATCCACCCCCCCTGCACACCGATCCACCCGCCCGCACACCGATCACTCTCCCCCATGCTCCGATCCCTCCCCCCCCGTGCTCCGACGCCCCCCCGTGCCCTGATCTCCCCCCCCCTGTGCCCTGATCTCCCCCCCTTATACTTACCGATCCTGGCGGGGTCCGTCCGTCTTCTTCCCCGAGCGCCGCAATGTTCCAAAATGGCGGGCGCATGCGCAGTGCGCCCGCCGAATCTGCCGGCCGGCAGATTCGTTCCAATGTGAATTTTGATCACTGTGATATAATCTATCACAGTGGTCAAAATAAAAAAACAGTAAATGACCCCCCCCATTTGTCCCCCATAGATAGGGACAATAATAAAATAAAGAATTTTTTTTTTTTTCCACTAAGGTTGGAGTTAGAACTAGGGTTAGGGTTAGGGGTAGGGGTAGGGTTAGGGGTAGGGTTAGGGGTAGGGGTAGGGGTAGGGTTAGGGGTAGGGGTAGGGTTAGGGTTTCGATATGTGCACACGTATTCTGGTCCTCTGCGGATTTTTCCGCAGCGGATTTGATAAATCCGCAGTGCTAAACCGCTGCGGATTTATGGCAGATTTACCGCGGTTTTTCTGCGCATTTCACTGCGGTTTTACAACTGCGATTTTCTATTGGAGCAGTTGTAAAACCGCTGTGGAATCCGCAGAAAGAAGTGACATGCTGCGGAATGTAAACCGCTGCGTTTCCGTGCAGTTTTTCCGCAGCATGTGTACAGCGATTTTTGTTTCCCATAGGTTTACATTGAAATGTAAACTCATGGGAAACTGCTGCGGATCCGCAGCGTTTTCCGCAGCGTGTGCACATACCTTTAGAATTAGGCTATGTGCACACGGTGCGGATTTGGCTGCGGATCCGCAGCGGATTGGCCGCTGCGGATCCGCAGCAGTGTTCCATCAGGTTTACAGTACCATGTAAACCTATGGAAAACCAAATCCGCTGTGCCCATGGTGCGGAAAATACCGCACGAAAACGCTGCGTTGTATTTTCCGCAGCATGTCAATTCTTTGTGCGGATTCCGCAGCGTTTTAAACCTATTCCTCAATAGGAATCCGCAGGTGAAATCCGCAGTAAATCCGCAGGTAAAACGCAGTGCCTTTTACCCGCGGATTTTTCAAAAATGGTGCGGAAAAATCTCACACGAATCCGCAACGTGGGTACATAGCCTTAGGGTTAGGGTTGGGTTGGAATTAGGGTTGTGGTTAGGGTTAGGGGTGTGTTGGGGTTAGGGTTGTGGTTAGGGTTACGGCTACAGTTGGGATAAGGGTTAAGGGTGTGTTGGCGTTAGAATTGAGGGGTTTCCACTGTTTAGGCACATCAGGGGGTCTCCAAACGCAACATGGCGCCACCATTGATTCCAGCCAATCTTTTATTCAAAAAGTCAAATGGTGCTCCTTCCCTTCCGAGCCCCGACGTGTGCCCAAACAGTGGTTTACCCCCACATATGGGGTATCAGTGTACTCAGGACAAACTGGGCAACAATTACTGGGGTCCAATTTCTCCTGTTACCCTTGAGAAAATAAAAAATTGCTTGCTAAAACATCATTTTTGAGGAAAGAAAAATGATTTTTTATTTTCACGGCTCTGCGTTGTAAACGTCTGTGAAGCACTTGGGGGTTCAAAGTGCTCACCACATATCTAGATAAGTTCCTTGGGGGGTCTAGTTTCCAAAATGGGGTCACTTGTGGGGGGTTTCTACTGTTTAGGCACACCAGGGGCTCTGCAAACGCAACGTGACGCCCGCAGACCATTCCATCAAAGTCTGCATTTCAAAACGTCACTACTTGACTTCCGAGCCCCGACATGTGCCCAAACAGTGGTTTACCCCCACACATGGGGTATCAGCGTACTCAGGACAAACTGGGCAACAATTACTGGGGTCCAATTTCTCCTGTTACCCTTGAGAAAATAAAAAATTGCTTGCTAAAATATCATTTTTGAGGAAAGAAAAATGATTTTTTATTTTCACGGCTCTGCGTTGTAAACGTCTGTGAAGCACTTGGGGGTTCAAAGTGCTCACCACATATCTAGATAAGTTCCTTGGGGGGTCTAGTTTCCAAAATGGGGTCACTTGTGGGGGGTTTCTACTGTTTAGGCACACCAGGGGCTCTGCAAACGCAACGTGACGCCCGCAGACCATTCCATCAAAGTCTGCATTTCAAAAGTCACTACTTCCCTTCTGAGCCCCGACGTGTGCCCAAACAGTGGTTTACCCCCACATATGGGGTATCAGCGTACTCAGGAGAAACTGGACAACAACTTTTGGGGTCCAATTTCTCCTGTAACCCTTGGGAAAATAAAAAATTCTGGGCTAAAAAATTATTTTTGAGGAAAGAAAACGTATTTATTATTTTCACTGCTCTGTGTTATAAACTTCTGTGAAGCACTTGGGGGTTCAAAGTGCTCACCTCACATCTAGATAAGTTCCTTTCGGGGTCTAGTTTCCAAAATGGGGTCACTTGTGGGGGGTTTCTACTGTTTAGGCACACCAGGGGCTCTGCAAACGCAACGTGACGCCCGCAGACCATTCCATCAAAGTCTGCATTTCAAAAGTCACTACTTCCCTTCTGAGCCCCGACATGTGCCCAAACTGTGGTTTACCCCCACATATGGGGTATCAGCGTACTCAGGAGAAACTGTACAACAACTTTTGGGGTCAAATTTCTCCTGTTACCCTTGGGAAAATAATAAATTGCAGGCTAAAAAATCATTTTAGAGAAAATAAAATTTTTATTTTATTTTCATGGCTCTGCGTTATAAACTTCTGTGAAGCACTTGGAAGTTCAAAGTCCTCACCACACATCTAGATTAGTTCCTTTGGGGGTCTAGTTTCCAAAATGGGGTCATATGTGGGGGATCTCCAATGTTTAGGCACACAGGGGCTCTCCAAACGTGACATGGTGTCCGCTAATGATTGGAGCTAATTTTCCATTTAAAAAGCCAATTGGCGTGCCTTCCCTTCCGAGCCCTGCCGTGCGCCCAAACAGTGGTTTACCCCCACATATGGGGTATCAGCGTACTCAGGACAAACTGGACAACAACATTTGCGGTCCAATTTCTCCTATTACCCTTGGCAAAATAGGAAATTCCAGGCTAAAAATCATTTTTGAGGAAAGAAAAATTATTTTTTATTTTCATGGCTCTGCATTATAAACTTCTGTGAAGCACCTGGGGGTTTAAAGTGCTCAATATGCATCTAGATAAGTTCCTTGGGGGGTCTAGTTTCCAAAATGGGGTCACTTGTGGGGGAGCTCCAATGCATAGGCACACAGGGGCTCTCCAAACGCGACATGGTGTCCGCTAACAATTGGAGCTAATTTTCCATTCAAAAAGTCAAATGGCGCGCCTTCCCTTCCGAGCCCTGCCGTGTGCCCAAACAGTGGTTTACCCCCACATATGAGGTATCGGCGTACTCGGGAGAAATTGCCCAACAAATTTTAGGATTCATTTTATCCTATTGCCCATGTGAAAATGAAAAACTGAGGCGAAAATAATTTTTTTGTGAAAAAAAAAGTACTTTTTCATTTTTACAGATCAATTTGTGAAGCACCTGAGGGTTTAAAGTGCTCAATATGCATCTAGATAAGTTCCTTGGGGGGTCTAGTTTCCAAAATGGGGTCATTTGTGGGGGAGCTCCAATGTATAGGCACACGGGGGCTCTCCAAACACGACATGGTGTCCGCTAACGATGGAGATAATTTTTCATTCAAAAAGTCAAATGGCGCTCCTTCCCTTCCGAACCTTACCATGTGCCCAAACAGTGGTTTACCCCCACATGTGAGGTATCGGTGTACTCATGAGAAATTGCCCAACAAATTTTAGGATCCATTTTATCCTGTTGCCCATGTGAAAATGAAAAAAATTGAGGCTAAAAGAATTTTTTTGTGAAAAAAAAGTACTTTTTCATTTTTACGGATCAATTTGTGAAGCCCCCGGGGGTTCAAAGTTCTCACTATGCATCTAGATAAGTTCCTTGGGGCGTCTAGTTTCCAAAATGGGGTCACGTGTGGGGGAGCTCCAATTTTTAGGCACACGGGGGCTCTCCAAACGTGACATGGTGTCCGCTAAAGAGTGGAGCCAATTTTTCATTCAAAAAGTCAAATGGCGCTCCTTCCCTTCCAAGCCCTGCCGTGCGCCCAAACAGTGGTTTACCCCCACATATGAGGTATCAGCGTACTCAGGACAAATTGGACAACAACTTTCGTGGTTCAGTTTCTCCTTGTACCATTGGGAAAATAAAAAAAATGTTGCTAAAAGATAATTTTTGTGACTAAAAAGTTAAATGTTCATTTTTTCCTTCCATGTTGCTTCTGCTGCTGTGAAGCACCTGAAGGGTTAAAAAACTTCTTGAATGTGGTTTTGAGCACCTTGAGGGGTGCATTTTTTAGAATGGTGTCACTTTTGGGTATTTTCAGCCATATAGACCCCTCAAACTGACTTCAAATGTGAGGTGGTCCCTAAAAAAAAATGGTTTTGTAAATTTCGTTGTAAAAATGAGAAATCGCTGGTCAAATTTTAACTCTTATAACTTCCTAGCAAAAAAAAATTTTGTTTCCAAAATTGTGCTGGTGTAAAGTAGACATGTGGGAAATGTTATTTATTAACTATTTTGTGTCACATAACTCTCTGGTTTAACAGAATAAAAATTCAAAATGTGAAAATTGCGAAATTTTCAAAATTTTCGCCAAATTTCCGTTTTTATCACAAATAAACGCAGAATTTATTGACCTAAATTTACCACTAACATGAAGCCCAATATGTCACGAAAAAACAATCTCAGAACCGCTAGGATCCGTTGAAGCGTTCCTGAGTTATTACCTCATAAAGGGACACTGGTCAGAATTGCAAAAAACGGCCAGGTCATTAAGGTCAAAATAGGCTGGGTCATGAAGGGGTTAAGGGCAGAGCAAAGTACTGCAGTGTGCAGGCGCCAGAAAGGTCAGAGAGGCCCGGCGCCTGCGCACTACAGTACTTTGCCCTCAACAGGGCAGACAAAGTACGCCTGCGCTGGAGCCGCGGCGTGAAGACCAGAAGAGGACGTCATGGAATGAAGACAGGAGGCGCCGGAGCGGACCTGAGACGCCCCTCGGACCAGACCTCAGCGGGACCGCCCCTGGGTGAGTGTAATCTAACCTCTTTTTCACCTCTTTCAGGTAACATCGGGGGCTTATCTACAGCATTCCAGAATGCTGTAGATAAGCCCCTGATGATGGTGGGCTTACCTCATCATCGATTTTGGGGGTGACAGGTTCCCTTTAAAGCTTGCAGAATTTTGCCATCAGCTTTTGTCTCTTCATACATATAGAATGAGTTGTGGCTCTGGATCAATAAAAGTTAAGCAATTCAAATTCTTTAAAAGATTCTACATTATGATGATTTATTGTGTATATATAATTAACTATCCAATGCTACGTGTCATTGTGTCCTAGAGTTAGAAGCAGTAACATAGACACTTTCTTTAATGTGTTTTTGTATATTTATCTTATATTGACCCTGATGTTCACATTTGTGTCTTTTTTACTTTAGAAAACCAAGAAAACAGCAGTGATGACGAAGGGTCATTGCAAAGCCCTGGATCAGAAGGCAGGTAAGTTGTTCCGGCAGTATTTTATGATCAAAATGACAACTTTTAACTTATTAATAATACACATTAATAGTTTTTTTTTTTACAGTTTGTATGTAGTCATGTAGTGTTTATGTAGCTGCTTATCTGCCACATTTCTGAATAGAGATTTTACTCCCATTAGTCCATCTTCTGTGGTTCATTGTAGATTTTACAGAGTCATCTTTTTTGTAATTTAAAATTTGTAGAATATATTTGGATTACTTCATGGGCAGCATGTATCAGACTCTTGCTCCATGATTTCAGCCTAGTATGTTTGACATGTATGTTTGAAATTGCATTGTTTCAGAGAAAAACGCTTAAAAAGCCAGCAGATCCCCAGTGTGTTCTCCTTGTCGAATCCCTTTAAGAGAGGGGTTTCTCTCTGCGTGTGTGTATAGGGACAGACCTGTCATCTAATCGCTCACCTCACCGGCCTGCCTACTGCCTGCCACCGGTCATCTTTCTGCCATCGTTCGTCACATCTCTGGCTTATTCACTATAGGCCAATTAGGCCTGGAGTTTCGGCTGCATTCAGGCCTCAGAGATCACTGTGTGTTATAAGGTTGTGACGTCAAGATGTGTTCAGCGACCTTATGAAACACAGTGACCTATCAGGTCTGGATGCGACCGTAAGTCTTAGAATGTAGTGAAGAGGCTAGAGATGCAGCATTCTATCTCAGAAAGATGACGACTGGGCTGTCAGCAGTGTGGCGGCCAGAAAGGTCAGTGATGAGGTGAGTATTAGTTTTCCTGTTTTTTTGTTTTTTTGCTGGACCTTTTCCAACTTGCATACAAATGTGGGTTACAAACAAATTTACAGACCCTATCTAGTTTGTAACCCTGGGAATGCCTGTACCACACTGTTTAGCATTGTGTGGAATCGGGTATACTATAGCAGAGTATACTATCACAAAAAATATATTAATACAAAATTAAGGCCAGATTGACACTCATTTAGCCTTTCTGGGTTAAATGGGAATATGACAAATAGCTAGCTTTGGTGATGACCTAGGCTTTTTCATTAGCATTAGAGTTAGGGTAGTAGTCTTTATTTTGCATGTTTTTAATATTGTTTTTAATATTTTGTTTAGTACTCTTTCATCTGATTTAATGAAACTTTGCGGTGAGGGAAAACCCAAAAGCAAGGTAAGCAATAAAAACGTATATAGCTATTCCATTTACCAACTGACAGCATCAGAATTTCTCTCTTAAAAAGAAAAGTTATTATTAGAAAATAATTTTATTTAGTATTAAAAAATGCATAGAGAGGTTATACTTTATATTGCTATTTAGTAGGCTTATAAGGTTTGTTATAATGGATGATAGACTTCAGGTATGTGCCACATTTTAGATGTATTCTAAGATGGCATTTGCTATGTTTTCACATATTTGTAGTGGTATTCCTGTAATAAGTTACTAGTTAGAAGGCTTATGTCCGGTTTGAATGCTCATTCGCATCTATCGCTTTGTTTGAAAACTATAAGGTAATGAAGATGGCTGAGAACTGTACTTGGCTATCTCCACTAGTCCTATAGACTTTGACTGTAGAAGCCACAGACAGAGGACATCCATTTTGGAAATAGGTGGTGGTCCCATCCATCAAACATTTACCAGTCTAGCAGTTAGTGATTACACCAGAATTCTGCTTTGAAAAGTCGCAAAACTTTTGCAACTTTTGCCATTTTCATGCAAGTTTTTACCAGCTCTACCAAAATGGGCAGAGCTAGGGCATGTGACACCACATCTTGTCTAACTGACGAGATGTGGTATTCCTTGCTCCAGAAATCTTACTATAGCAATATTTGTCTCAGATGGACACCAGGGCCACTTGTCAGATGCTCCCGATTCATTAAGAGGTGTCAGAATCTTAATGAAAGTAGGAATGTCTAACACACACCCTCATCAAGAGTGACTTGTTCATTCCTGTCTTCACAAATCAGGAGCTTGAAACTTTAACCTTCATCAGGCTGCATAATTTTACAACATTAACAGGCTGCAGAGGTACAATTGTACCTTCATATATACCTCCATTGTGATATTTGGCCAATATATTCTGGACCAAAACTGCAGAGATGTCACGAAATTTCAGCTCTCTACGGCTTTTCGAAAAAAAAGTTATTGCAATTTTAAAACGGAATAGTTACAATTGTACCTAGTCAGCCGAACAAAGAATGCTGACAGTTCTCACAGTTTTTTATGGCTTGCAAGGTTCTACCTGCAGCTGTTGCCTGGCCATAAATCGGGATCAGTTCAACCAAAGTACTTTTTTGCAGCTATTAATTCCAAAAACAAACTGTAAAACGGTTCATGGCTGACATACCCTTAACCACCAACATAAATATATTACATATCAAAAATCTAAGTAATGTACAGTACAGACCAAAAGTTTGGACACACCTTCTCATTTAAAGATTTTTCTGTAGTTTCATGACTATGAAAATTGTGCATTCACACTGAAGGCATCAAAACTATGAATTAACACATGTGGAATTATATACTTAACAAAAAAGTGTGAAACAACTGAAAATACGTCTTATATTCTAGGTTCTTCAAAGTAGCCACCTTTTGCTTTCATGACTGCTTTGCACACTCTTGGCATTCTCTTGATGAGCTTCAAGAGGTAGTCATCGGGAATGGTCTTCCAACAATCTTGAAGGAGTTCCCAGAGATGCTTAGCACTTGTTGGCCCTTTTGCCTTCACTCTGCGGTCCAGCCCACCCCAAACCATCTCGATTAGGTTCAGGTCTGGTGACTGTGGAGGCCAGGTCATCTGGCGTAGCACCCCATCACTCTCCTTCTTGGTCAAATAGCCCTTACACAGCCTGGAGGTGTGTTTGGGGTCATTGCCCTGTTGAAAAATAAATGATGGTCCAACTAAACGCAAACCGGATGGAATATATGCCACTGCAAGATGCTGTGGTAGCCATGCTTGTTCAGTATGCCTTCAATTTTTAATAAATCCCCAACAGTGTCACCAGCAAAGCACCCCCACACCATCACACCGCCTCCTCCATGCTTCACGGTGGGAACCAGGCATGTAGAGGCCATCCGTTCACCTTTTCTGCATCGCACAAAGACACGGTGGTTGGAACCAAAGATCTCAAATTTGGACTCATCAGACCAAAGCACAGATTTCCACTGGTCTAATGTCCATTCCTTGTGTTCTTTAGCCAAAAAAGTCTCTTCTGCTTGTTGCCTGTCCTTAGCAGTGGTTTCCTAGTAGCTATTTTACCATGAAGGCACAAAGTCTCCTCTTAACAGTTGTTGTAGAGATGTGTCTGCTGCTAGAACTCTGTGTGGCATTGACATGGTCTCTAATCTGAGCTGCTATTAACCTGCGATTTCTGAGGCTGGTGACTCGGATAAACTTATCCTCAGAAGCAGAGGTGACTCTTAGTCTTCCTTTCCTGGGGTGGCCCTCATGTGAGCCAGTTTCTTTGTAGCGCTTGATGGTTTTTGCCACTGCACTTGGGGCCACTTTCAAAGTTTTCCCAATTTTTCGGACTGACTGACCTTCATTTCTTAAAGTAATGATGGCCACTCATTTTTCTTTACTTAGCTGCTTTTTTCTTGCCATAATACAAATTCTAACAGTCTATTCAGTAGGACTATCAGCCATGTATCCACCAGACTTCTGCAGAACACAACTGATGGTCCAAACCCCATTTATAAAGCAAGAAATCCCACTTATTAAACCTGATAGGGCACACCTGTGAAGTGAAATCCTTTCCCGGTGACTACCTCTTGAAGCTCATCAAGGGAATGCCAAGAGTGCGCAAAGCAGTCATCAAAGCAAAAGGTGGCTACTTTGAGGAACCTAGAATATAAGACATTTCAGTTGTTTCACACTTTTTTGTTAAGTATATAATTACACATGTTTTGATTCATAGTTTTGATGCCTTCAGTGTGAATGTAACATTTTCATAGTCATGAAACTACAGAAAAATCTTTTAAGGCTGGGTTCACACTGCGTTGTGTGAACCCGTTTAATGGACTACGTTACACCGCGGCATAACGCGGTGTAACATAGTCCGTTAACACCGCCATTACTTGCAATGGCGAACGCATCGCTAGCGCACGCCCACAATGGGCGTGCGCTAGCGATGTGCCGTCATTGAGTGAGGGACCCGAGACGCGGGCTGCAGCGTTTCCGGGTCCGTCACTGCTAGCGCAGATTGAGCTAGCAGATGCTCCATCTGCGCTAGCGCAGTGCCAAAGTCGGAACTTGCGTTAGTGCAGTCCATTTAACGGATTTGTTGAACGGACTGCACAATGCAAGTGTGAACCTAGCCTAAATGAGAAGGTGTGTCCAAACTTTTGGTCTGTACTGTAAGGGTTAGACATTGCAAAGTGTGACAGCAGTCTACGACGCTGGAGCGATATTGTTACGATGCTGGAGCGTCACGGATCGTGCTGTCGTAGCGATCAAAATGCCACTGTGTGACGGTACCCTAAGTAGTGGTATAATTCCTTTCATATTGATGTTGCAACTATAGGTGATGTTGTCTTGTCATCTAAACAGGCTCGCAGGAGAACTACCACCCAGCAGGAGTTGCTTTATGCAGATAGCAGCGAGAATGCCGTGGCTCTAGAAGCTGGAGATAGTGGCTTGTCTTCTTGCCTCCCCCCTGTTCCAGAAGTGCAAGGGATGGAGATACATTTGGAGACTAGTTCCAGTTCTGTTAGGGAGAAAGACACATTGCCCTCACCTTCTGGCTTATCTTCTAAAATAGGCAGCATGTAAGTCTATCTGCTCTGCATTAACAAAGGCTGCTTAAGCTGTTTCTTTCAGTTTAATGATGATATATGCATGTCTGTATGAGGCTGGATTTGGCCAGAGAGAATGGAACATATACTAAGCACATTTTCATTTCCTGCAAAGCTCCACCATACAAATAACTTTTGCTTTATTAATAAGGGGTGCACATTATTATTTTAAGTAAAGTTTTCTTTCATTAGACGGTGTTAATATGTATAGTGTATGGATGATGTGTAATGTATAAGATTTGTAGGTAATCTGCACTGTTCTGTTCTTTTTTTAATGTGTTATCTCTAGGACACTTATTATGATGCAAGAGTCTGATTCTTTTGCATTAAAACAGGTAGATGCAATTTAGTAACTTTTCACATCCCATGGGTGTGAAGGATCCATTACACTATTACATTGTAATCTCCTCCGCTCTGCATGTCATTATTCAAGGATATGAGAGTTACCTAGCAATAATCATCTAGAAGCTTAACTGCTGGGTTTTCAAAATCCATTATGATAATTGTTTCTAGCTTTCAAAAATACCTAGCAGCCTATTTATACATTTTTAGAAAGGAATACTTTATGCCTGGCTTCTCTATTTCATTGTTAAAATGCACTGTAAAGCCATCATTTTTTTCCCACGTACATTCATCATTAATTTTCCTTGAAAGAGTGAAAATTGCATGAAATCTCATCTCCTCTAGCTCCACTAAATTCTCTGCATGTACATTGTGTGAAAGGTAAAGCAAAGCTTGATCACATGCAAAATTAGCAACAAAAAGTCAGTAAAAAAACCAGACCAATAACAAAGATTGGGACCTCTTTTTGTTGCCATTGTCAGTCGAGAAATAGATTAAGACTCCATCTTGCATCAGCATCTTGTTATAATGTGGGAAAATCTAACTTCAAATTTAAGAACAAGGTAATCTTATTTTTATATTTTTTTTTGTCTTGGAGAACTAATTTTTTTATGTCTTGATTTAATATCTTATTATAACTGATATGATATCAATATTTCATCTGAGGATGTGCAACAGCTGGGATCCCTACAGATTCTGAAGTAGTAATGGCCCTTTCAGTTTTCTATTTACTTTATTTAATAAAACTATGCCCCCAATAAAGCTCAGTTCAAGTGACTAGGTATAGAAAAAGCTGAACAATCACAGGCAGCAGTGTTTATCATGGAGATAGAAAACTGACTCGACATTGCAAAATTGTATTTTTACATATTTACCCTTTGTAGCAACAAATTATGATGGGTGGCCAGACTGAAATCAAGAGAGCATTGCAGATGCTAGAACTGCATGTGATTTTCATTGTTCATAGAATGCAGAAATGGACAAGTTGCTATAATCGTATAATATAATTTTTTTCTAACTTTAGCATTTGAGGTAGACTTCGTATATTTAAGTTTCTTCTAGCACTAGGGTCTGAGGTAGACTTTGTATTTTCTTGTTTCTTCTAGCGCTAGGGTCTAAGGTAGACTTTGTATGTTCTTGTTTCTTCTAGCACTAGGGTCTGAGGTAGACTTAGCATGTTCTTGTTTCTTCTAGCACTACGGTCTGAGGTAGACTTTGTATGTTCTTGTTTCTTCTAGCACTAGGGACTGAGGTAGACTTTGCATGTTCTTGTTTCTTCTAGCACTACGGTCTGAGGTAGACTTTGTATGTTCTTGTTTCTTCTAGCGCTAGGGTCTGAGGTAGACTTTGTATGTTCTTGTTTCTTCTAGCACTAGGGACTGAGGTAGACTTTGCATGTTCTTGTTTCTTCTAGCGCTAGGGTCTGAGGTAGACTTTGCATGTTCTTGTTTCTTCTAGCACTAGGGTCTGAGGTAGACTTTGTATGTTCTTGTTTTTTCTAGCACTAGGGACTGAGGTAGACTTTGCATGTTCTTGTTTCTTCTAGCACTACGGTCTGAGGTAGACTTTGTATTTGCTTGTTTCTTCTAGCGCTAGGGTCTGAGGTAGACTTTGCATGTTCTTGTTTCTTCTAGCACTACGGTCTGAGGTAGACTTTGTATGTTCTTGTTTCTTCTAGCACTAGGGTCTGAGGTAGACTTTGTATGTTCTTGTTTCTTCTAGCGCTAGGGTCTAAGGTAGACTTTGTATGTTCTTGTTTCTTCTAGCACTAGGGTCTGAGGTAGACTTTGTATGTTCTAGATTCTTTTAGTGTTTTTGCGGTACACTTTGTATGTTCTTTCTTTTTCTAACTCTAGTGTCTGAGATAGACTTTATATGCTCCTGTTTCTTCTAGCGCTCTAGTGTCTGAGGTAGACATTTTATGTTTTATTTTCTTTTAGCTCTAGTGTCTGAGGTAGACTTTGTATGTTTTTGCCTCTTTAGCTCTAGTGTCTGAGGCAGACTTTATATGTTCTTGCTCTAGTATCTGAGGTACACTTTTCATGTTTTAGTTTCTTCTAGCTCTAGTGTTTGAGGTTTACTTTGTATGTTCTTGTTTCTTCTAGCTGTAGTCTCTGAGACTTTGTGTGTTCCAGCTTCTAAAGGTACTGTCACACTAGACGATATCGCTAGCGATCCGTGACATTGCAGCGTCCTCGCTAGCGATATCGTCCAGTGTGACAGGCAGCAGCGATCAGGCCCCTGCTGGGAGATCGCTGGTCGGGGAAGAAAGTCCAGAACTTTATTTCGTCGCTGGACTCCCCGTAGACATCGCTGAATCGGCGTGTGTGACACCGATTCAGCGATGTCTTTGCTGGTAACCAGGGTAAACATCGGGTAACTAAGCGCAGGGCCGCGCCTAGTAACCCGATGTTTACCCTGGTTACCATCCTAAAAGTAAAAAAACAAACACTACATACTTACCTACCGCTGTCTGTCCCCAGCGCTGTGCTCTGCTCTCCTCCTGCTCTGGCTGTGAGCGTCGGTCAGCCGGAAAGCAGAGCGGTGACGTCACCGCTCTGCTTTCTGGCTGCCCGGCGCTCACAGCCAGACCAGAGAAGCAGAGCGCCGAGGACAGACAGCGGAAGGTAAGTATGTAGCGTTTGTTTTTTTACTTTTTAGGATGGTAACCAGGGTAAACATCGGGTTACTAAGCGCGGCCCTGCGCTTAGTTACCCGATGTTTACCCTGGTTACCGGGGACCTCGGGATCGTTGGTCGCTGGAGAGCGGTCTGTGTGACAGCTCTCCAGCGACCAAACAGCGACGCTGCAGCGATCCGGATCGTTGTCGGTATCGCTGCAGCGTCGCTAAGTGTGACGGCACCTTTAGTGTTTGAGGTAGACTTTGTATGATCTAGTTTCTTGATAAAGTGTAAAGGAAATTTATCCTTGGTTTTCTAATTATTTTAAAAGTATAAATCTGAAAATGGTGACTTTTTTTTATTCAACCCTTTGTAGTCTTGATACATCTAAATAAAATTCTGAGCTAACAATTACCTCCAGAAGTCACATTTAAATTGAGTCCACCTGCGTGTAATGTGTTCTCAGTATAACAGCTGTTCTGTGAAGGCCTGGTTTGTTTGAGAACATTAGAGTTCAAACTGCATCATGAAAACCTAGGAACACACCTGACAGATCAAGGATAAAATTGTGGAGAAGAGTAAAGCAGGGTTAAGGTACAAAAAAACCCTCTGAACATATCATGGAGCACTGCTCAATCCATCATCCAAAAATGGAAGGATTATGGAACAACTGCAAACCTACCAAGACATGACAGTACTAGTGGGAGAATATGTTAGCAGGACAACTAATCTTAATAATAATAATCTTTATTTTTATATAGCGCTAACATATTCTGCAGTGCTTTACATTTTGCACATATTATCATCACTGTTCCCGATGGGGCTCACAATCTAAATTCCCTATCAGTATGTCTTTGGAATGTGGTAGGAAACTGGAGTACCCGGAGGAAACCCACGCAAACACAGAGAGAACTTGCAAACTCTTTGCAGATGTTGTCCTTGGTGGGGTTTGAACCCAGGACTCCAGCGCTGCAAGGCTGCAGTGCTAACCACTGCGCCACCGTGCCGCCCAGTTAGTTATATGCTCCACAAATCTAGCCTTTATGGAAGAGTGGCAAGAAGAAATATTCTTTTGAAATCAAGCCATAAGAAGTCCTTTTTGCAGATGGCAAAATGCCATGGAGGAGACACAGCTACCACGTGAAAGAAGGTTCTCTGGTCGGATTAGACCAAAGTAGAACTTTTTGAGCTAAATACAAAACTCTGTGTGTGGTGAAAAAATAACACTGCACATCACTCTGAAAGCACCATTCGACCAACAAACATAATGGTGGTGGCATCATTCTGTGGAGATACTTTTCTTCGACGAAGAAATTGATTAGAGTTCATGAGAAGGTGGATGGTGCTAAATACAGGGCAGTAATGGAGGAAAGCATGGTAGAGGCTGCAGAAGACTTAAGACTGAGGTGTAGGTTCACCTTCCTGCAGGAAAATGACACTGAACATACTGCCAGAGCTATAGAGGAATGGTTTGGCTCAAGCATATTTATAAATGGGTAATGCCTAAATCCCACTGAGAATTTGTGTCAAGACTTGAAAATTGCTGTTTCAGATGCTCTCCATACAATCTCACTTGGCTAGCTAGTTTGAAAAAAATGGGCAAAATTTTCAGTATCTAGATGTGAAAAGCTGGTAAAGATATATATGCAAATTCTCGCAGCAGTAACTGCAGCGAAAGGTGGTCCTACAAAGTATTGACTCTGAATACAAATGCATGTCACAATTTTCAGCTTTATATTTTTTAAATAATTAGAAAACCATATATAATTTATTTTACATTTCACAAATACGTGCTACTTTGTTGGTATATCACATAAAATTCAACTAAAAATAGCTTGTTTATGGTTGTAAAGTTAAAAATTTTTGGGAAAAGTTCACGGTGTATGAATACCTTTTCAAGGCACTGTATGTCTTAGCACTTAATAGCTTTAAACCCTGATTTAGCTGATGAATCATGCATGATGAGGGGCGTGCTGGAGCCAGACGCTGTGACTTTCCTCCCCAGCTTCTCCTTTTTTGGTGGAGCTGGGCAAAACTGGTGTGAAAACTCCAAAAGTTATAACATTTTTGCATAACTCAGCGCAAAAACTTGCTTTGATGTATTATCGTCTAAGTGTTTGAGGTAGACTGTATATTTTGGTTTCTTTTTGCTTTAGGTAAACTTCAAAAACTCTAGCTTCTTCTCGCTTTAGTGTTGGAGGTAGACTTTGTATGTTCTTGCTTATTCTAGAATTAAGGACCGATTCATCAAGGCTTTCAGAAAGTTTCTCCCAGCTCTGCCAAAGTGGGTGTAGCAGGGAAAGAAACTGGGCATGGGTGGGGCATTATGCTCATGTTCTTCTAGTTCCAAACTCCAGAGCTCTCATTCCAGTCCTTCACTAGAGTAAGATTTCTGGAACCTAGTGTTTGAGGTAGACTTAGCATGTTCTTGCTTATTCTAGAATTTAGTGTTTGAGGTAGACTTTTAGTTTTCTAGCTTCTTCTAGCTTTTGCATTTCAGGTAGACTATATGTTTACCAATAAACTTCATTTTTCTATTTATGATGACATTCATAAATCATTGCATTGGCATGTGAATACCTGTTTTTTTATTATATTCTTTCTGTGCTAAATTATATTCTCCTTATTTTTTAACAAACATTTCCAGGAGTTTTTACATATTTTGTCTATGGAGATCATGCGCTGGTGATTAATGTACTGTAGTTTTTACAACAGTCATTGTAAATTAATCTGCCAAAAGCTTCCAAGAATGCAGAGCAGCAGAAAGTTACGCCCTGTGAAAGGTTGTCTAAGCTGAAGAACACAATGGCTAGCATGCACTGTGAAAGGTTGTCTAAGCTGAAGAACTCAATGGCTAGCTGGATATGTTTATATAAAAACCAGCGGAAATATGGATGTTGATATGGAATGAAATGAACAAGATGTGTAGACCTGACGAAGGGCTCAGTCTGCTGCACTTTTGTAGACATAATACAAAATAGGAAATTATTTTGTCTTAGATTGCAACCTATGAGACTTTACAAAATACTTTTGCTTTTGTCGAATAACAGGTTCCCTTTAAAACATAAAACCTACAGATATAGTGCTAACCTGTAGGTAAGTGGTGTTAAAATCATGCTTCACAGGCTTGGTGGAGCAATGGCTGTCAGGGAAAACAAAACTATATTCTCCCTGTAGCCGCTCTCTTCCAGTCATTGGGCGGTGCAGGGAGTGATTACAGTCATCACCCATTTATACAATGAACTAGATGGTG
The DNA here is from genome assembly GCF_032444005.1 of Ranitomeya imitator. Classification (NCBI taxonomy): domain Eukaryota; kingdom Metazoa; phylum Chordata; class Amphibia; order Anura; family Dendrobatidae; genus Ranitomeya; species Ranitomeya imitator. The sequence continues at coordinate 351,114,198 of NC_091285.1, read as the reverse complement.
GCCCGATTCTAACGCATCGGGTATTCTAGAATATGCATGTCCACGTAGTATATTGCACAGCCCACGTAGTATATTGTCCAGCTACGTAATATATTGCCCAGCCACGTAGTATATTGCCCAGCTATGTAGTATATTGCCCAGCCACATATGTCACAGGTTACAAAATAAAAAATAAACATACTCAACTTCCGATCCGAGGGCCCCTTGTAGTTCTAACATATTCACTCACACACGTTCCGATCCGAGGGCCCCTTGTAGCGCGCGGCTGCCGCCATTTTCCGTTCCCAGGATGCATTGCGAAATTACCCAGATGACTTAGCGGTCTCGCGAGGCCGCTAAGTCTTCTGGGTAATTTTGCAATGCATCGCCGGGAACGGAAGATGGCGGCCGGCTCGGCGGACAACGGAGGGGGAGTATAGCAGTTTTTTTTGTTTTTTAATTATTTTTAACATTACATTTTTTACTATTGATGCCGCATAGGCAGCATTAATAGTAAAAAGTTGGGGACACACAAGGTTAATAGCAGCGGTAACGGAGTGTGTTACCGCCGGTATTAACTCTGTGTTAGCGGTGGCCGGAGGGGAGTATGCGGGCGCCAGGCAGTGACTGCGGGGTTTAAGGAGCGGCCATTTTCTTCCGGACTGTGCCCGTTGCTGATTGGTCGTGGCTGTTTTGCGGCGACCAATCAGCGAATTGGATTTCCTTGACAGACAGAGGCCGCGACCAATGAATATCCGTGACAGAAAGACAGAAGGACAGAAAGACGGAAGTGACCCTTAGACAATTATATAGTAGATGTGCTGTTGTCACTCCCCAGCATGTTCATGGACAACTTGTTCTGCAGCATGTGTATGCAGTATGTGTGTGCAGAGCAGGCTGTCAGTCAATATGTGGGGGAGTGATAAATATGCTCACTGTCTAGTCAGTGAGCGGTGACTGTTACACCTCCCTGCTCCACTCAATGACTGGAAGCAAGCAGCTGCAGGAAGAATATAACTTCAATTTCTCCCTGTAGCTGCTCTGCTGCTCCAGTAAGCCAGTCAGACATGGTTTACATGCTATATACCTGCAGGTAAACAGTTTTTTTTTTAATTTGTCAGGTTCAATATGTTGATTGCAAAGCTAAGTTATAAACTTTTTTGAATGTTTTTTTCAAGCTAGGGTTCTAGAATGGAGCATTATGTTTGGATCGTGTGCAATATTTTTACATACTTTGTGTTTTATCTTAGCGCCGTGGTTAAACACATTCCCATGTTTGTGAGCATGGATATAGAAGTGTTTTTTAGTATAGAAAATTGTCCAACATTCTGATTAAATTATTCATGCATCGCTCTTAAAAGCTTGTACTGTCTGAGGTGACTGTGTTCTGTGTATACTTTAAGAATTGTTTTGGTATTGGTATACTTCTTAGGTCTAAGCCAAATGCATCGGCTGAAAGACGTATTCCTGAGCCTTCTCCTTCATCAAGAAGGAAAACCTATGAAAGGAGTGGGGAGAAGCTGGGTAAATCCAAAGAACAAAAATTGTACGTATGCTCCATGGACATGTTGTGTTTCTTCCTCCTCGATGTTGTGTGCTGGCGTTGCTTCCACGACATGACAGCAGTCATTTAGTGGTAGTTGACATTTAGAAATGAGATAAATTGAGGTACTCTGTTCCAGTTTTGTATACAATATGTGCCGATACGTGTTGCGCTGGCTTTGCCTTTTTTGTCGTCTCGTTCTTTTGTAAGCCTCTGTTTTTTGTTAGTGGAGAACATGCTGCAGGAGTTGCCTTATTTAATTCACAAGAATCCTCTAAATTGCTGTTTGGAAAGCAGGCTTGTATAGCATGAGTCATTGTGCCGTACTGACTTCCATCTTTTATAACCCATTGAAGTGAGCATTCCGTCTTCTTTTTTTCTTGTAGCTCAGACTCGGGAACCTCAGAGGCTAGTCTATCACCTCCTTCTTCCCCAACAAGCCGAACCCGTAATGAAATGAATGTTTTTAGCCGTCTCACAGTTTCTCAGGGAAACGCAACATGTCAGCAGGATAAGTAAGTTCTAGGATAATAAGCCACCCCTTACATTGGCAGGCTGAAACCTTTCAGAAGGGATTGGCAGACTGTTGTATTCTGTCATACAGTAGATTAGGAAGTAATCAATCAGTTTGAGAAGAATTGTTCTACACCTGCAGAATTAAGCCATGCCTTCTTAGTACTTATTGTATAGGCAGAGAGCCCAGATTCTGTACCAGAGCAGGAAGCTGAATTTTTTGTATTGCACCTTAGTGGGTTTAGAAGAACAGCAGAAGCAGTTATCTTTGTGGTTGAATACTTATTTTTTTTGCACTTACAGCAATTTCATAAGTCTATTGTGTATCTGTAAATGTTCCCTTTGGAAAAACTAAAATGTATTTTAATACTGGCTGTCATATGTTAAAGGATAACGCATGATTTTGTACGTCATTACCATAAGATCAATGGCACAGTATGTAAATTTACCATAAGCCAGACGTTTCCTTGTTAGTGCCTGTGCATACGCCCTATCCAGATAATTGGATGCCATAAGGGGCACCTTCTATGAGCCAGAATGAAGAGGCGTTCAGGGTTGAATTGCTGCTATGTAATGCTACGCTGCTGTAGGGGAATTGTATGCCAACACCTGGCTTCATACAGCTATGGCAGCTTTTTGATGAGGATGAGAGAAGTCGGACTTGTGATCGCACAATTTCAAGGGGTTGTCTTCCCGAGACTCAACCTTTGTTATCTTTAGCTAACTAAACAAAATATACAGGTATTTCTTTAACTGCGCTACATAATCACACACACTTTATGAACAAAAATGTATTTGGACAACCTCAAAATTCATGTTTTTCATTCTGTCCCATTACGAGAATGATCTATCAAACACTTAACCATGCAGTCTGCCTTTACAAGCATTTGTGAAAGTATGGGTCATTTTAAAGAGCTTGCTGAATTTGAGCATGGTGCTGTAATAGATGCCACAACTTGTAGTAAGTCAGTTAGCAGGTACGGACTGGGGATGAAATTCAGCCCTGGCATTTGAAATCACACAGGCCCATGGTGTCCATGTCCCCAAGAACCAGACGGGATATATTACTAATATTACCCTGGATGGAGGAAAGGAAGATTTACTACAAGACCAATATTTCTAATTTTACCACGGCATGCTGAGGTAAGTGACGGAGTGACCGGCTTTGTGCTCCGTCACAACTGTTGACCGTATGGATGTCTTGAGAACATTGATTCTGTTAACAACATAGCACACAAGGCAGCCTACAACCAGACCGGCCCTTCTGGCATTTGCCAGAATTGCCAAATGGCCAGTCAGTTAGTGAACACCTGGACAAAGCAAGTTCCGTAAAATCATGTTTAGGTGTATGGTTGGGAAGAACTTAATGGCCCTCTGAGACCCCTGTGCTGAATGCCACATTTGGGATGAATTATACAGGTATTGTGAGCAAGGCTGTCTCATCCAACATCATTGTCTGAGTGATGTTCTGGATGAATACATGACAAATTCCTACAGGCACAATCTAACATTTTCTAAAAGGTTTTCCCAGAATTATGGAAGCTGTTATAGCTACAGAGAGTTGATGGACCAACTCCATATGATTGCCCCTGGCTCGAGAATGGGGTGTAATGTGTGGTCGAATACTTTTGTCGATGAAGTGTATTTGTCCCTGACTGAAGGATTCTGCTTCCGTTGTTTAGTTCTGTATGAATAAAAGATAAGTTGATGCAAAACTCCTCACATAGGAAGTATTATTTGTTCTGAAATAATTTTAACTGCAAAGAGATGAACTACTCTGCCTAGGAAGGTGAACACATTGCAATAAATCCCAAGCACAGGGCATTTTCTCTTCTCCCAGAAGACTCAAAGCTGTTATGGTCGTAAAGGCAGGAAGGTTGGGGGAGTGGGGAAGGAGAACATATTAATGCCTATGGATTTAGAATAAAATATCATAAAAGATCCCGTAGGTGTCACAATAGTTTTTGTCATTGGTATTTATCATTGAAGCAGCACACTGGCAATTGAATGAGGGGGTGCATTCCTCTGTGAACTTTATCCATCAGACAAAATCTCATTAGCGCTGAAATGCCGCAAGAGTTAATAAAAGGTTCATTTTACTGGATATGCTGCCTCACCCCCACCACCCCCCTTATTTCTGTTCTTTATCTTTGAATGTCTATGGCAATGTAATCTAATGTACTTACTATATTGTAGATTGCATAAAGCGGGTCATTAAAATGTGTTAATTAAAAAGAAAAACTGCTGTAGGTGAGAACAGAATTGCTTAAAATGTTACAAGAAGACTAGACCTTTTCTTACAAGTAATACAATCAACCACTAACCTGCTCCCAAATTATGGTGGTGCATTAGAATTAGACTGTCAAATTAATGACAAGATAAGATTGGTTAACATGTAAAACCCAAATTCCTGAAGAAAGCTATGATCATTGCACATGGAGTTCAGCTCTCTATGATCCTGTTAATTAACATTTTCCTTCTTTGTGCAAAGTATTGGGCATTTGCACATGCACGGTTGTAAATCCCTTTGTAGGAATTAAACGAAGCACCAGAAACGTGACTTGGTGGGATAATACCAGCACTTTATTGACCCATTTCGACCTCCAGATTTCCATTATTTTAATTTTAACGTTTCTTTATTTTTTGTTTTTTTCAAGGCTATAGACTCCTTTTGACATGGAAAAAATATCTTTACCTATGGTAGTGGTTACCTTAAGCTAATACAATTGTGCCAAGTTTCAGTTTCAAGTTTCCATTCATTTATTAATTTTTAAACCCCTGATATGCTTTAGTGTTAACTTGAAGTGCCGTTCGTAGCCCAATTTAATTTTCACTTTTTTCTATTGTGGGAGTGTTCCTCCCTGTAATGCATTTCTGGATAGGAGCTCTTTGTGTCCATGATGCTATCTTCCCTACTATGTATCAGCATCAATTCTATCCTTGTTTCTTCTCCATGTGCTTTTTCCTTGTCTATAGCCTGTCTTCTCAGCTCACCATTGGACTTTAAATTCTTTACCCTCTGTTTTTAACTGCAGATTTGTGTATAACTCTCTACCCTGCTTTCTGTTATCACTAACATTGAAAGTATGGAGAGGGGGAGCAGACAGAGAGCCATCAGAACCAAGAACAGGATCTCTGGTGGATATTGCATTACAGCGCATTAGGCTAGCTAAATGACTCACTGTACAACAGTAAAATAGTAGAACATTTTTTATATTAGTTAGAAAGTGACTTAAAAGGGTTGTCCCACTAACAAAGTACATTATAACCAATAGATCTTGGAATATTATTATGTTCCACAATTGGATGTGTTTAAAAGAAATGTTCCTGTTCTGAGGGAATCTTATAAATGTACGCCTGCTATGTACTATGTAATTTGCTGTGCTTGTTGCGCAAATACACAGCTCCTAGTCAGAATAAAAAACATATGTCAGTATACATATGACATGACAGGGACTCGTTTTTCTGAGTGAGGGAACACATTTTTTTGCGTGTTCGTTTTATCACAGGATCAAGTGTTTGTTTTATCACAGGATCATGTGTTTTACTGTGTCACCAGTACTGTAAGCTCATCATAAATCAAGTCCGTGTCTTAACCGTTAACACGTCAACCAGAGTTCGTGTGTCACTTGATTTATAATGAGCTCACATGTGCATATTATAACACATTACATAGCATGGGCATATTTATAAGGTTATTTTGTCACAGGAACATTTTTTTAAAGACAACAAATTGTCAAACTTCTTTATATTCCTACATTTATTAACCAATGAGTCATTAAAAAATATTGTGCAGAAGTGTGTGTAGCCTTTAAACTTCTTTAATGTACAGTGGGGAAAAAAGTATTTAGTTAGCCACCAATTGTGCAAGTTCTCCCACTTAAAAAGATGAGAGAGGCCTGTAATTTACATCATAGGTAGACCATAACTATGAGAGTCAAAATGCAAAAACATATCCAGAAAATCACCTTGTCTGGTTTGGCAAGATTATTTTGTAAATTATGGTGGAAAATAAGTATTTGGTCTCCTAAAAACATGCAACATTTCTGGCTCTCACAGACCTGTAACTTCTTTTTTAAGAAGCTCCTCTGTCCTCCACTCATTACCTGTAGTAATGGCACCTGTTTGAACTTATCAGTATAAAAGACACCTGTCCATAACCTCAAACAGTCACACTCCAAACGATAATATGGTGAAGACCAAAGAGCTGTTGAAGGACACCAGAAACAAAATTCTAGCCTTGCACCAGGCTGGGAAGACTGAATCTGCAGTAGGCAAGCAGCTTGGTGTGATGAAATCAACTGTTGGAGCAATAATAAGAAAATTGGAGACATACAAGACCACTGATAATCTTCCTCGATCTGGGGCTCCACACAAGATCTCACCCCGTGGGGTCAAAATGGTCACAAGAATGGTGAGCAAAAATCCCAGAACCACACCGGGGGACCTAGTGAATGACTTGCATAGAGCTGGGACCTCCATAAGAAAGGCTACCATCAGTAACACTCTACGCCACCAGGGACTCAGATCCTGCAGTGCCAGACGTGTCCCCCTACTTAAGCCAGTACATGTCCGAACCCGTCTGAAGTTTGCTAGAGAGCATTTGGATTATCCAGAAGAGTATTTGGAGAATGTCATATGGTCTGATGAAACCAAAGTAGAACTGTTTGGTAGAAATAAAACTCCTGTTTGGAGGAGACAGAATGCGGAGTTGCATCCAAAGAACACCATACCTACTGTGAAGCATGGCGGTGGCAACATCATGCTTTGGGACTGTTTCTCTGTAAAGCGACCAGGGCGACTGATCCATGTACATGAAAGAATGAATGGGGCCACATGTCGTGAAATTTTGAGTGCAAACCTCCTTCCATCAGCAAGGGCATTGAAGATTAAATGTGGATGGGTCTTTCAGCATGATAATGATCCCAAGCACACCACCAGGGCAATGAAGGAGTGGCTTCGTAAGGAGAACATGAAGGACCTGGAGTGGCCTAGCCAGTCTTCAGATCTCAACCCCATAGAATACCTTTGGAGGGAGTTGAATCTCCATGTTACCCAGCGACAGGCCCAAAACATCACTGTTCTAGAGGAGATCTGCATGGAGAAATGGGCCAGCATACCACCAACAGTGTGTGCCAACCTTGTGAAGACTTACAGAAAACGTTTGACCTCTGTCATTGCCAACAAAGGATATATAACAAAATATTGAGATTAACTTTTGTTAATGACCAAATATTTATTTTTCCACCATAATTTGCAAAATAAATCTTGCCAAATCAGACAAGGTGGTTTTCTGGATTTGTTTTCTCATTTTGACTCTCATAGTTGTGGTCTACCTATGATGTCAATTACAGGCCTCTCTCGTCTTTTTAAGTGGGAGACCTTGCACAATTGGTTGCTGACTAAATACTTTTTTCCCCACTGTAGCTGTATTAAACAATGCGTTTGTTTTAAATCTCTTAAACATGGAAATAGGAGATGACTAGCGGATTGGTTCATGTTGGTAATACATTGGCGTGTGGCTACTGTTTATCAGTCTGCTTCTCCGTGTATCTAGGAGATCACGCTCTGGTGAGCATTTCTTACATTCACTCCATTTACTGAGCAGCTTATCAGCTGCAGGCAGCTGCACACATTGAGCAGTTTACTATCCATCCACTACCTTATGTCTCCCATAAAACTAAAAATAGCACGTTCAGTAGGAAATGGCATTATAATTTCCTTAAAAAAAAAAAAAGATTCAGAAACGATTTAATATCTTCCATTGTAAGATATTATGTAAACTGCACCAAACTGGGCATCACTTTTAATTCACTGTGAGTGATTTCCATCAGAAGACACTTAAAACAAGTGACACTCACCGTCTTTTGTCCCTCTAGGCATTTTGCAAAATTTAAAGCAGAAGGAAAAAGGTAAAAAGAAAAAACTGAACATATGAACAGCAAAATGGTTTCACAATAGAAATAAATAGGATGAGACTTTAAAGTATTTTTTAGTGATTTTTTTTTAGGTGTTTTTTTTTTTTTGTTGAAACTGCTTTGAAAGATTCCTTTAAAAAAAAAAAAATCAGTGTGCACAAGGTGGTTGTGATGGCATGGACTTACGGTAACTAAAGCTGAAAAGACTGAAATACCGTAATAGCAGGATATACCATTATTATCCCACATTATTGGCTTTTCTTCATGCTTAATGAGATTGTATTTTATCATAATGTTACTTAAAAAAAATTATACATTTTTAATTAACATAAGTGCATTCAGTTTCCCCCTCTATCATGTTGTCATATTTGTCGCTTAGTTGGTATCGCTCTAACATTAATTAACATTTTAACTTGATTCATAGAAGATTTTATGGTTCTAACATGCCCTCAAATTAATGTCAAACAATTTTTGATATTGCAAATCTGCTTTCCTATTTATTTTTTTTTGTTCAGAGGCATACACAAGACTGCTGTGTTTAAGATGGGAGAAGCGTTTAGTTCTTCTGGGCCACCACATTATTTTGTATTTATTTGCTTCCATTCAAACACTACAGTTGTTTATTTTCACAGTGCAATTTTGCAGTCTTTTCGGGCGATTTTAGTAGAAATGTGCCCCATGGCACTAGTACACATCTTTGTTTTTCATGTGGTCAGGGGCTGTTCCTGTATCTCCTATCACTGGTGGAGACTTTACCCTTCTGATATCTGTATTCTTTCCTCTTGCACTCTCTACTACTGATCTTTGTAGGTCTGATGAAAGTGATTCCTCTCTGTCCGAGGTACACAGGTACAGATTTCCTTGTACACTTTTACTTGTTGCAAGTAACGTTACTTTTATTTTCTGCATGACTACGGTACTTATTTTTTGTTCTTATGCTTCACTTACTACCGTTCTCTTGTTCCCTGCATCTGGTGTCTTGTAAATAGATATAATTTGAGTTATTAATTTCAGTCTGTTATAATTTTGCTTGCTGACGTTGACATTTTATTTTAGGTGTATGTGAATGATATCTACAATAGCAGTAGTAAGCCGCCATTTCCTGAAAGCTCAGTGGGGCGTATTTATGGAATCTGTCTAATTTGTAGACTGTGTAAGCTAGACAGTTGCATCCATAATGTGTGCCATAATTGTGCCATATTTTTGGTGCAGTGTTACATTTTACGCCTTGCCTTCTTAGATCGACCACTCGTGTTTTCAGTGTTAGCCATAATTTCTCTGGATGAGTTGCAGATTCTGGCATATATACTGTAGAAAATGTTCCCCGATGTTTACATCTTAAGATTTTATGTGGGCAATTTTAGCGAGGTTTTAGAAAAAGATGCAACTGTTTTTTGGCAAAAACAAGTTAAGGACACAAAGCAAGAGCATATCTGATTTTGCCAAAATTGATGACCCACATGCTCCATTTTTATGAATTTGGCACAATAAAAACGCCAGCGGATCCCACAAGACAAAAAAAGAAAAAGTGACTTAAAAAAAAAAATCGCAAATGATGATTCTGGCTCCAAAAGTGAATCAGAACCTCATATACCATTATTACGGGTATGCTTCAGGTGTCCGTTCTGATAATGTGAATAAGAGCCAAATGCATTATTGGGAATGGAGAATCTATATGCCACCTAGCTGTAAGGCCTTCATAGATATTAGATAGCTGTCTCTCAAGACTCCACCATATAGCAGGACGCTCGGCTAAGGATTCCCGTGGTCTCTATAAGAGCGTCGCTGTCGGACTAATCTGGCATCTGCTTATCAATCATAGACCAAATGGGCCATTAGAAATCCTCCAGGCTGGATCCGTCTCAACCCTGATAACATCTGTCAGGAGACCCCCATAAACATTGGACTGTCATCCAATCCCACCGATACCCCTTATTCAACTGACTATTCTTCAATGGATTCTTATTCCATTTGGCATTACTTTCATAAAGGAAGGCTGGGGGAGGTAATAGAGGAAATAGTGGGCGTAGTTTTGAGACAGAAATACAAATTGTATATGCATGTATCTTAAATGCTATTTTATGCACTTTTTATTTAGGATGCGTTACTTTTTTTTTTTTTTAACCTTTGCTACCTTGCTTTATTTACACCAAGCGTGTATTATGGCTGACAGCATGTTCAAGAATCCCCATAAACCTCATGTGTATTAATTACTATAACGTTACTTTTGTGCACGCGCAAACCTGTTGATGTTTAATAATCGCAATTACTGCATGTGTTGTATATTGAGTAGCAGAAATTGTGAGATTACTTTTAATGAGCAGCATTAACACAAATGTCTTCTTCTCTCCAGGGGCGTAATTAACCCATTTCCTTCGTGCAAAGGCAACAGATCATCCCTTATACAGTGTATCCATATAGCTGAAGGGCACAACAAGGCTGTGCTTTGTGTAGATGCTACTGATGATCTTCTGTTCACTGGCTCTAAAGGTCAGCCACATTATTTTTTTCTGTATAAATACAAGCTGACAGCTAATATTCCATGTATTTCTAGTTAATGTGAAATGTCATTGGTTTTAGGTATGAGTTACTCCCTTCTAGCTTTAATAGCTATTTAGTTCACATACTTAGTATGGTTATCAACATTTCAATGGGTATTAGGGTGTATAATATAATGATGTTTGGATGTTCTTCAAATTTGGTGAAAAAGTTTTCGTACTTGATGCAAAAGTTAATTACGTTTCTTTCCTTATGTAGGATTATAAAGGGAACCAAGTAAATAAGGCAGCACACTGCAGCGCTAAAACATGCAAACATGAAACACGAAAATTGAACTGCATTACTGCACTAGAAATATGAAAAATGAGAGCGTTTAGCGCATAAAAATGGCCAATTTTATGTGTACCTGGTAGCCACTTTATGGCATCTCTCTTATAACAGGTCCTAAACTTGCCTTTCCTCGCTGAGAATAAACGTCTCCATCTGAATGGGTACCTGTGAAACCTCTTCTTAGACTAAAATTCTCTCTCTCTCTATGGAGGGGTAATGGACCTGCTGTAATTAAAACACCTGTGACTAGGAGGCGGAGTGCTCAGTCAGAAGGCTAAAGAATACATTTCAAAAGACTGACCGTCACATCCAAACATAGACTAAGAGTGAACAGGTGCTGAACCTAGAGTCGCCAACTCATATGCAGTCAAGTAAATAAGGCAAATATGGCTACCAGGTACACATAAAATTGGCCATTTTTATGCGCTAAACGCTCTAATTTTTCATATTTCTAGTGCAGTAATGCAGTTCAATTTTCGTGTTTCATGTTTGCATGTTTTAGCGCTGCAGTGTGCTGCCTTATTTACTTGACTACATATGAGTTGGCGACTCTAGGTTCAGCACCTGTTCACACTTAGTCTATGTTTGGATGTGATGGTCAGTCTTTTGAAATGTATTCTTTAGCCTTCTGACTGAGCACTCCGCCTCCTAGTCACAGGTGTTTTAACCCCTCTGTGACCTTAGACGTACTATCCCGTCGAGGTGCCCTGGGCTTATCTGACCCTGGACGGGATAGTACGTCATAGCGATCGGCAGCGCTCACGGGGGGAGCGCCGCCGATCGCGGCCGGGTGTCAGCTGTGCCCCCGGCACATTAACCCCTGGCACACCGCGATCAAACATGATCGCGATGTGCCGGCGGTGCAGGGAAGCACCGCGCAGGGAGGGGGCTCCCTGCGGGCTTCCCTGAGCCCCCCGCAGCAACGCGATGTGATCGCGTTGCTGCGAGGGTCTCACCTCCCTCCCTGCTTCCTCCAGCCCCGGATCCAAGATGGCCGCGGATCCGGGTCCTGCAGGGAGGGAGGTGGCTTCACAGAGCCTGCTCAGAGCAGGCACTGTGAAGCAGCCTGCACTGCTATCAGATCACTGATCTGACAGAGTGCTGTGCAAACTGTCAGATCACTGATCTGTGATGTCCCCCCCGGGACAAAATAAAAAAGTTAAAAAAAAATTTCCAAATCTGTAAAAAAAATAAATAAAAATATTCCAAAATAATGAAAAAAAAAAAAATATTATTCCCGTAAATACATTTCTTCATCTAAAAAAAAAAAAAAAACCAATAAAAGTACACATATTTAGTATCGCCGCGTCCGTAACGACCCGACCTATAAAACTGGCCACACGTGTTAACCCCTTCAGTAAACACCGTAAGAAAAAAAGAAAAAAAAAACGAGGCAAAAAACGCTTTATTATCATACCGCCGAACAAAAAGTGGAATAACACGCGATCAAAAAGACAGATATAAATAACCATGGTACCGATGAAAACGTCATCTTGTCCCGCAAAAAACGAGCCGCCATACAGCATCATCAGCAAAAAAATAAAAAAGTTATAGTCCTGAGAATAAAGCGATGCAAAAATAATTATTTTTTCTGTAAAATAGTTTTTATCGTATAAAAGCGCCAAAACATAAAAAAATGATATAAATGAGGTGTCGCTGTAATCTAACTGACCCGAAGAATAAAACTGCTTTATCAATTTTACCAAACGCGGAACGGTATAAACGCCTCCCCCAATAGAAATTCATGAATAGCTGGTTTTTGGTCATTCTTCCTCACAAAAATCGGAATAAAAAGCGATCAAAAAATGTCACGTGCCCGAAAATGTTACCAATAAAAACGACAACTCGTCCCGCAAAAAACAAGACCTCACATGACACTGTGGACCAAAATATGGAAAAATTATAGCTCTCAAAATGTGGTATTGCAAAAAATATTTTTTGCAATAAAAAGCGTCTTTCAGTGTGTGACGGCTGCCAATCATAAAAATCCGCTAAAAAACCAGCTATAAAAGTAAATCAAACCCCCCTTCATCATCCCCTTAGTTAGGGAAAAATAAAAAAAAATGTATTTATTTCCATTTTCCCATTAGGGTTAGGGCTAGGATTAGGGTTAGGGTTAGGGTTAGGGTTGGGGCTACAGTTAGGGTTGGGGCTAAAGTTAGGGTTAGGGTTTAAGATTATATTTACAGTTGGGATTAGGGTTAGGGGTGTGTCAGGGTTAGAGGTGTGGTTAGGGTTACCGTTGGAATTAGGGTTAGGGGTGTGTTTGGATTAGGGTTTCAGTTATAATTGGGGGGTTTCCACTGTTTAGGCACATCAGGGGCTCTCCAAACACGACATGGCGTCCGATCTCAATTCCAGCCAATTATGCGTTGAAAAAGTAAAACAGTGCTCCTTCCCTTCCGAGCTCTCCCGTGTGCCCAAACAGGGGTTTACCCCAACATATGGAGTATCAGCGTACTCAGGACAAATAGGACAACAACTTTTGTGGTCCAATTTCTCCTGTTACCCTTGGGAAAATACAAAACTGGGGGCTAAAAAATAATTTTTGTGGGAAAACAAAAAGATTTTTTATTTTCACGGCTCTGCGTTATAAACTGTAGTGAAACACTTGGGGGTTCAAAGTTCTCACAACACATCTAGATAAGTTCATTGAGGGGTCTAGTTTCCAATATGGGGTCACTTGTGGGGGGTTTCTACTGTTTAGGTACATTAGGGGCTCTGCAAACGCAATGTGACGCCTGCAGACCAATCCATCTAAATCTGCATTCCAAATGATGCTCCTTCCCTTCCGAGCCCTCCCATGCGCCCAAACGGTGGTTCCCCCCCACATATCGGGTATCAGCGTACTCAGGACAAATTGGACAACAACATTTAGGGTCCAATTTCTCCTGCTAACCTTGGAAAAATACAAAACTGGGGGCTAAAATATAATTTTTGTGGAAAAAAAAATATTTTTTATTTGCACGGCTCTGCGTTATAAACTGAAGTGAAATACTTGGGGGTTCAAAGCTCTCACAACACATCAAGATGAGTTCCTTAGGGGGTCTACTTTCCAAAATGGTGTCACTTGTGGGGGGTTTCTACTGTTTAGGTACATTAGGGGCTCTGCAAACGCAATGTGACGCCTGCAGACCATTCCATCTAAGTCTGCATTCCAAATGGCGCTCCTTCCCTTCCGAGCCCTCCCATGCGCCCAAACGGTGGTTCCCCCCCACATATGGGGTATCAGCGTACTCAGGACAAATTGGACAACAACTTTTGGGGTCCAATTTCTCCTGTTACCCTTGGGAAAATACAAAACTGGGGGCTAAAAAATAATTTTTGTGGGAAAAAAATTTTGTTTTATTTTTATGGCTCTGCATTATAAACTTCTGTGAAGCCCTTGGTGGGTCAAAGTGCTCACCACACATCTAGATAAGTTCCTTAGGGGGTCTACTTTCCAAAATGGTGTCACTTGTGGGGGGTTTCAATGTTTAGGCACATCAGTGGCTCTCCAAACGCAACATGGCGTCCCATCTCAATTCCTGTCAATTTTGCATTGAAAAGTCAAATGGCGCTCCTTCCCTTCCGAGCTCTCCCATGCGCCCAAACAGTGGTTTACTGACACATATGGGGTATCAGCATACTCGGGACAAATTGGACAACAACTTTTGGGGTCCAATTTCTTCTCTTACCCTTGGAAAAATAAAAAATTGGGGGCAAAAATATAATTTTTGTGAAAAAATATGATTTTTTATTTTTACGGTTCTGCATTATAAAGTTCTGTGAAGCACTTGGTGGGTCAAAGTGCTCACCACACATCCAGATAAGTTCCTTAGGGGGTCTACTTTCCAAAATGGTGTCACTTGTGGGGGGTTTCAATGTTTAGGCACATCAGTGGCTCTCCAAACGCAACATGGCGTCCCATCTCAATTCCTGTCAATTTTGCATTGAAAAGTCAAACGGCGCTCCTTCCCTTCCGAGCTCTCCGATGCGCCCAAACAGTGGTTTACTGCCACATATGGGGTATCAGCGTACTCAGGACAAATTGGACAACAACTTTTGGGGTCCATTTTCTCCTGTTACCCTTGGTAAAATAAAACAAATTGGAGCTGAAGTAATTTTTTTGTGAAAAAAAGTTAAATGTTCATTTTTATTTAAACATTCCAAAAATTCCTATTAAACACCTGAAGGGTTAATAAACTTCTTGAATGTGGTTTTGAGCACCTTGAGGGGTGCAGTTTTTAGAATGGTGTCACACTTGGGTATTTTCTATCATATAGACCCCTCAAAATGACTTCAAATGAGATGTGGTCCCTAAAAAAAAAATGGTGTTGTAAAAATGAGAAATTGCTGGTCCACTTTTAACCCTTATAACTCCCTAACAAAAAAAAAATTTGGTTCCAAAATTATGCTGATGTAAAGGAGACATGTGGGAAATGTTACTTATTAAGTATTTTGTGTGACATATCTCTGTGATTTAATTGCATAAAAATTCAAATTTTGAAAATTGCGAAATTTTCAAAATTTTCGCCAAATTTCCGTTTTTTTCACAAATAAACGCAGGTACTATCAAATATATTTTAACACTATCATGAAGTACAATATGTCACGAGAAAACAATGTCAGAATCACCAGGATCCGTTGAAGCGTTCCAGAGTTATAACCTCATAAAGGGACAGTGGTCAGAATTGTAAAAATTGGCCTGGTCATTGACGTGCAAACCACCCTTGGGGGTAAAGGGGTTAATTACAGCAGGTCCATTACCCCTCCATAGAGAGAGAGAGAGAGAGAATTTTAGTCTAAGAAGAGGTTTCACAGGTACCCATTCAGATAAAGACGTTTATTCTCAGCGAGGAAATGCAAGTTTAGGACCTGGAATAAGAGAGATGCCGTAATGTGGCTACCAGGTACACATAAAATTAGCCATTTTTATGCGCTAAACGCTCTCATTTTTCATATTTCTAGTGCAGTAATGCAGTTCAATTTTCGTGTTTCATTTTTGCATGTTTTAGCGCAGCAGTGTGCTGCCTTTGTTTACTTGACTACATACGAGTTGGCGACTCTAGGTTCAGCACCTGTTCACACTTAGTCTATGTTTGGATGTGACGGTCAGTCTTTTGAAATATAAAGGGAACCAGTCACCATGAAAATACAGTCCAATCTGCAGGCACCATAATTTAGAGCAGGGGGAACTGAGCAGATTGATATATAGTTTTGTGAGAAAAGATTTAGTATAACCTGTGTTTTATTCATTTAATCTTCTCCTCTTTCTGAGATTCAGTCCAGTGGGCAGTCCTATCAGTGACTGATAGTTATCTCTGTATGAACACTTATGCAAAGAAAGCTGTCAGTCACTGATAGGACTGCCCACTGGACTGAAAATCCATCCCAGAAACAGCAGAGGGTTAAATGATAAAAACAAGTTACACTGATATATAGTTTTGTGAGAAAAGATTCAGTGTAACTTGTTTTTATCATTTAACCCTCTGCTCTTTCTGGGATTTTCAGTCCAGTGGGCGGTCCTATCTGTGATTGGCCGCTTTCTCAGTATACACTGATAGGACCACCCACTGGGCCTAAAATCCTAGAAAAAGCAGAGAGTTAAATGACTACAACACAGATTATACTTAATATTTTCTCACAAACCTATGTATAAAACATCTACTGAGCCCCCACTGCTCTAGAACATGATGCCTGCAGAATGGACTGCATTGTTCTGGTGACCGGTTCCCTTTGGACATCACTTGTGAATACAAGTGAATTATAATGTCCATCACTACTAAGGGATTGAAAAAACTTTCAGCCCCACATTCATCTTCTCACCAGTTTACTCAAGCTGTTCGTTTTTAAAAAGTTAGATAGAGATTTGGATGATTGTGGTAAATTTCTGCGCTGCTGAATCACTAGAATTCCAGAATTATTAGTACATGTGGCTTTATTATTCTAAGCGTTTCAGAGTTCAAGACTCCTTCATCAGGAACACCACAGGAACACATCCACCTCTTCTTCCTGTGGTGTTCCTGATGAAGGAAAATAGTACATCAGTGCCAAGTTAAAAAGGCCTGTCTCCATAAAGTACCTACTGAGTTCACTTTTCATATATTATCAGTGTATGCATGCAGTAGTTATAAGAAGTTCCTTGCAGCATAAACTAACTTAATTTTTTTCTCTCTTTCAGATCGGACTTGTAAAGTATGGAATCTTGTCACTGGTCAGGAAATTATGTCTCTTGGAGGTCATCCAAATAATGTGGTGTCTGTGAAGTATTGTAACTACACCAGTCTAGTATTTACAGTGTCAACATCTTACATTAAGGTGTGGGACATCAGAGATTCCGCAAAATGCATCCGTACACTTACGTAAGTATTTTACGGTTTGCTTTTTACATAAATTAAAAATATCTTAACGGCCAACAATGTGCCACTGTTGAATGCATAAAGATATGGTCGAGTTTATTGTTAATACTTAATAATAAATTGGGGACATAGGTGATCTGAAGGATTGTCACCATGGAGTAATGTGGTCTGCAGTTCAAGTCTTTCAGAAGCTACTAACCTAACAGGAAGAGAGACAAAGACTAATAGGAAAGTAATTTCAATATTAGAGATTAGTGATGAGCGAACGTGCTCGGATAAGGTGTTATCGAACACGCTCAGGTGCTAAACGAGTGTATTCGGCATGCAAGGGTTGCCTAACAAACAGGTTAGCACACAAGCATGCTTGGATAACACCTTACCTGAGCACTATATAATTACTATTAGAGATGTAGAACATTTATATTCAGGGGACTCTCTGAACGCTAAGAATACAAAGCATAGACCCCAGCTCCATATTTCCAAAATGCATGCTCCATGTTCCAGAACTTGAAATATTGTTGTCCTACTTTGATTTTGCCTCATAATTTGCTCACTAGGGTTGTTTAGGTGCAACCAAGAATGGGCCAAGTAGGAAAACGCTATAAAATGGTGGAAGAAGCATTACATACCTGTTAAATCCCTGCCGCAGCATTTATGTGTATCAATATGATGTCTGCTTCAGCAAGTAAACAAAGATCCACGGGGTAAATGATATAAGTGGGGAATTTAACAGGAAAGCAATGCTTCTTTCATTGCTATATATATCTCTCATTAGACTGTTTTTTCTTGACAATCCTAGACATTATTATTACTCCCATAATATTTTTCAGTTGACATAGCTCTGTCGAAGCTTGATTTACGCATTTTTTAATGGCTGTATTTAATATGTCATATAAAACTGTTGGTGTAATTGAAAAAATAGCAATTCTGCACATTTGGGTAATTTCATTTTGTTCTTATGGCATTTACTGTGCGATAATTAAATGACGGACTGTTGACGGCCTCCAGCATCCAAATAAATCATTTTGTACCTTGGTGATTTTGATGCCTCTACATTTGAGGTTTTTTTTTGTTGTTATTGCCACATACCTACCTCATTACATCACAGTATACAAATAAGTAGACAATTATTTCAAATGTCAAATCTTTTTTCTATCGTAAGATCTTCTGGTCAGGTGACAGCGTGGGATTCTTGTGCAGGAAGCCAGAATAGGACAGTGACCATTCCTCCTGGTGAAAACCAAATCAATCAAGTTGCACTGAACCCTACAGGCACCTTCTTATATGCAGCTGCTGGCAACGCCGTGAGAATGTGGGATCTGAAAAGGTACTTTTCATATACAAGAAGGTAGTGTTCACCCATAAGATTAATGAAAGGTTAAACTAATGAAGAGGTAAAATGGGTATTCTGCTCTATTCAGTACAGTAAAATGGGAGAATTTATATTCTGATGAGCATTGCAGAAAAACCTCTGTAGTTGGTCATGTGAAACATGAGAAATGCCATGCAATTTATCAGTATCAGGCAGTACATGACAGGGCCTGATGATCTGCCAGAGGTCAATGATTACATGGCTTTCATATCCACTATTGCTGGGTGCAAATACTCTCAGCAATGCTATCATGTAATAATACCCCACTGAGGCAGTTTTGAAGATTAGCAGAAAGATTGATATTAATTGTGTAATTTGACTTAAAAGATTTGTTATCCATGTTCATTGTGTGTGATTTATGTAATGCTAGGTCTCTTATAGGTCATGACATTTATTATGACTTATAGCGGTATTAGTGCAGAAGTCCTGGATGAATTTGTATACCTGATATTTTTATTCTGTTGGAATCCTAGTGTGATCTTTAAGATCTAACCAGCTGCTATGTATTTTCACCTTAAAGGTTTCAGTCTACAGGGAAATTAACTGGACATCTTGGACCTGTCATGTGTCTTACGGTAGACCAGGTTGCCAGTGGCCAAGATCTCATTATTACAGGCTCAAAAGATCATTACATTAAGGTAAGGAATCAATATTATTGGGTTAATAGTAAACCGTAGTTAGAAAATAATGTTAAGCGTACAGAAATTATATAAAATGTATTGTTGGGTTTAGTAAATGTTATTGGGAACAGATCTGTTAGTAAAATGCTATATCCTAGCTGAGGGCATCATGTAATCCCTCCAGGTCGTAAAATAATTAAGAAAAGAAACAAGGCAAAATATGTTGTGCCATTTATCTGACAACCCTTCAGATGAATTTGTGGGACTGACTGTGCATCACCTATCTCTTTTCCATTCTTCCCTCTGCTAGGTGACAGATTCACTCTCATGAATATGCTGGACTCCTAAGCATGACTCCATGTATGTCTGAGCTGTGAAAGCCTGTGACTCCAAACTAATCTTGAAATGATCACTATAGTGTCTTGACCTATAGCAGCCATCCACAGGAACATATGGAGTCACATACCGTTAGTGGATCTGTCACCATATTTCACAATACAAACTGCAAACATTATTAAAGTGGTTGTCCACTTTTGGGAGCATTAAATGTATGCATTTTGCCTAAAAATCATTTTATTAATTGAGTTTAAAATCTGCACAGTTTGCTATCTGTAGCCTCTGTGTTCCACTGTCTATTGCTTGCTGCAAAATTGATTAACTGCGAATCCATCAGTCAGCTCATAATGATGGCCCAATGGGATTGATCTGTGGGTTGTTGTTTTTTAGCTCCTCTCCACTGATTTATGATCACAGACCTCTTCAAAGTTTAATATGCAGGGAAATATAGAGCCTGTAAAAGAAACAAAACAAACATTTTTTTATGAAACTGGATTGCAAAAATGATTTTTAGCCCCAAGTACATGCATAAGCAACTAAAAAACAAAGTTCCAAGAGGTTGACAACCAATTTAAGCCATTTGTGCATATGGGTTTACTGTGCATCCTGTATTGGGGTGCTGTGTGTGGACGGTGCTCTGGAGCGGAGCTTTTTCCACAAACGTCAGATACCAGCTATATTAAATGGGTTCTCCAAGAATGAGAGAGAATTAGATCAGAGACGCTGTTTTAACAGCAGCTTGACCTAGTCACATGTCAGTATGAGCTGCAGACTGAAGACATTCAGTTCCTGAGACCTGTGTCTCAGCAGACAAGAGCTGTATCACATATACCCCATTGGCGGTCATGAGCACTGTTGCAATATGCAAAGAAATATGTTTCTTATGAGAAGATCACCCACTTCATCCTCCTCTGTCTTTCTGACAGCTTTATAGCAGTGCACAGAGACTGAATGCGCCCAACTGGAAAACAAATAAACAATGAAGAGGATGAAGCTGATAAGCCCATTGTGCTCAGTGAAGAAGATATCTATTTCTTCACATATGACAGCCTTGTCAGTTGAGACGGAGGTTTCAGGAGCTGTACGTCTTCAGTCTGCAGTTCCTACTGACACATGATTAGGACAGGCTGCAGTTTGAATTATATTCGGGTGACCATTTTCTCATTCTCTGAGAAGCCCTTTAAGTATCTGGCATCTTTCCCAAACAGCCATGGCTGGAGCTGAGATTCATCTGCTTATGTTAACCATTTAAATGCCTCTGTGTTATGGCTGGCAATCAGGCAACACAGCGTGCAGTAATCAGCGCACATACAGAGATCTGGCAATAACCAAAAACAATAGGACGAGCTCTGAGACGTGGAATCTCTGTAGACTGCAGTACCTGATCTATCCTCACACAACTATAAGCAGCAGTGGATTGCGCCTAACAACTACCTATGCAACTCGGCACTGCCTGAGGAGCTGACTAGCCTGAAGATAGAAATACAAGCCTGACTTACCTCAGAGAAATACCCCAAAGGAATAGGCAGCCCCCCACATATAATGACTGTTAGCAAGATGAAAAGACAAACGTAGGAATGAAATAGATTCAGCAAAGTGAGGCCCGATATTCTAGACAGAGCGAGGATAGCAAAGAGAACTATGCAGTCTACAAAAAACCCTAAAACGAAAACCACGCAAAGGGGCAAAAAGACCCACCGTGCCGAACTAACAGCACGGCGGTGCACCCCTCTGCTTCTCAGAGCTTCCAGCAAAAGACAATAGCAAGCTGGACAGAAAAAAAACAGAAAACAAACTAGAAGCACTTATCTAGCAGAGCAGCAGGCCCAAGGAAAGATGCAGTAGCTCAGATCCAACACTGGAACATTGACAAGGAGCAAGGAAGACAGACTCAGGTGGAGCTAAATAGCAAGGCAGCCAACGAGCTCACCAAAACACCTGAGGGAGGAAGCCCAGAGACTGCAATACCACTTGTGACCACAGAAGTGAACTCAGCCACAGAATTCACAACAGTACCCCCCCCTTGAGGAGGGGTCACCGAACCCTCACCAGAACCCCCAGGCCGACCAGGATGAGCCACATGAAAGGCACGAACAAGATCTGGGGCATGGACATCAGAGGCAAAAACCCAGGAATTATCTTCCTGAGCATAACCCTTCCATTTGACCAGATACTGGAGTTTCCGTCTAGAGACACGAGAATCCAAAATCTTCTCCACAATATACTCCAATTCCCCCTCCACCAAAACAGGGGCAGGAGGCTCCACAGATGGAACCATAGGTGCCACGTATCTCCTCAACAACGACCTATGGAATACATTATGTATGGAAAAGGAGTCTGGGAGGGTCAGACGAAAAGACACCGGATTGAGAATCTCAGAAATCCTATACGGACCAATAAAACGAGGTTTAAATTTAGGAGAGGAAACCTTCATAGGAATATGACGAGAAGATAACCAAACCAAATCCCCAACACGAAGTCGGGGTCCCACACGGCGTCTGCGATTAGCGAAAAGCTGAGCCTTCTCCTGGGACAAGGTCAAATTGTCCACTACCTGAGTCCAGATCTGCTGCAACCTGTCCACCACAGAATCCACACCAGGACAGTCCGAAGACTCAACCTGTCCTGAAGAGAAACAAGGATGGAACCCAGAATTGCAGAAAAATGGAGAGACCAAGGTAGCCGAGCTGGCCCGATTATTAAGGGCGAACTCAGCCAACGGCAAAAATGACACCCAATCATCCTGGTCAGCGGAAACAAAACATCTCAGATATGTTTCCAAGGTCTGATTGGTTCGTTCGGTCTGGCCATTAGTCTGAGGATGGAAGGCCGAGGAGAAAGATAGGTCAATGCCCATCCTACCACAAAAGGCTCGCCAGAACCTCGAGACAAACTGGGAACCTCTGTCAGAAACAATATTCTCAGGAATGCCATGTAAACGAACCACATGCTGGAAGAACAAAGGCACCAAATCAGAGGAGGAAGGCAATTTAACCAAGGGCACCAGATGGACCATTTTAGAAAAGCGATCACAGACCACCCAAATGACCGACATTTTTTGAGAAACGGGAAGGTCAGAAATGAAATCCATCGAAATATGTGTCCAAGGCCTCTTCGGGACCGGCAAGGGCAAAAGCAACCCACTGGCACGTGAACAGCAGGGCTTAGCCCTAGCACAAATTCCACAGGACTGCACAAAAGCACGCACATCCCGTGACAGAGATGGCCACCAGAAGGATCTAGCAACCAACTCCCTGGTACCAAAGATTCCTGGATGACCGGCCAGCACCGAACAATGAAGTTCAGAGATAACTTTACTAGTCCACCTATCAGGGACGAACAGTTTCTCGGCCGGACAACGATCAGGTTTATTAGCCTGAAATTTCTGCAACACTCTCCGCAAATCAGGGGAGATGGCAGACACAATGACTCCTTCCTTGAGGATACTCGCCGGCTCAGATAACCCCGGAGAGTCGGGCACAAAACTCCTAGACAGAGCATCCGCCTTCACATTTTTAGAGCCCGGAAGGTATGAAATCACAAAATCAAAACGAGCAAAAAATAACGACCAACGGGCCTGTCTAGGATTCAAGCGCTTGGCAGACTCGAGATAAGTCAAGTTCTTATGATCAGTCAATACCACCACGCGATGCTTAGCACCCTCAAGCCAATGACGCCACTCCTCGAATGCCCACTTCATGGCCAGCAACTCTCGGTTGCCCACATCATAATTACGCTCAGCAGCAGAAAATTTCCTGGAAAAGAAAGCACATGGTTTGAACACTGAGCAACCAGAACCTCTCTGTGACAAAACCGCCCCTGCACCAATCTCAGAAGCATCAACCTCGACCTGGAACGGAAGAGAAACATCAGGTTGACACAACACAGGGGCACAGCAAAAACGACGCTTCAACTCCTGAAAAGCTTCCACGGCAGCAGAAGACCAATTAACCAAATCAGCACCCTTCTTGGTCAAATCGGTCAATGGTCTGGCAATGCTAGAAAAATTACAGATGAAGCGACGATAAAAATTAGCAAAGCCCAGGAATTTCTGCAGACTTTTTAGAGATGTCGGCTGAGTCCAATCCTGGATGGCCTGAACCTTAACCGGATCCATCTCGATAGTAGAAGGGGAAAAGATGAACCCCAAAAATGAAACTTTCTGCACACCGAAGAGACACTTTGATCCCTTCACGAACAAGGAATTAGCACGCAGTACCTGGAAAACCATTCTGACTTGCTTCACATGAGACTCCCAATCATCTGAGAAGATCAAAATGTCATCCAAGTAAACAATCAAGAATTTATCCAGATACTCACGGAAAATGTCATGCATAAAAGACTGAAAAACAGATGGAGCATTGGCAAGTCCGAACGGCATCACCAGATACTCAAAATGACCCTCGGGCGTATTAAATGCCGTTTTCCATTCATCTCCCTGCCTGATTCTCACCAGATTATACGCACCACGAAGATCAATCTTAGTAAACCAACTAGCCCCCTTAATCCGAGCAAACAAGTCAGAAATCAATGGCAAGGGATACTGAAACTTAACAGTGATCTTATTAAGAAGGCGGTAATCAATACACGGTCTTAGCGAACCATCCTTCTTGGCTACAAAAAAGAACCCTGCTCCCAATGGTGACGACGATGGGCGAATATGTCCCTTCTCCAGGGACTCCTTCACATAACTGCGCATAGCGGTGTGTTCAGGTACGGACAAATTAAATAAACGACCCTTAGGGAATTTACTACCAGGAATCAAATCGATAGCACAATCACAATTCCTATGCGGAGGTAGGGCATCAGACTTGGACTCTTCAAATACATCCTGAAAGTCCGACAAGAACTCTGGGATGTCAGAAGGAATGGATGACGAAATAGACAAAAATGGAACATCACCATGTACTCCCTGACAACCCCAGCTGGTTACCGACATAGAGTTCCAATCCAATACTGGATTATGGGTTTGTAGCCATGGCAACCCCAACACGACCACATCATGCAAATTATGCAGTACCAGAAAGCGAATAACTTCCTGATGTGCAGGAGCCATGCACATGGTCAGCTGGGCCCAGTACTGAGGCTTATTCTTGGCCAAAGGTGTAGCATCAATTCCTCTCAACGGAATAGGACACCGCAAAGGCTCCAAGAAAAATCCACAACGTTTAGCATAATCCAAATCCATCAGATTCAGGGCAGCGCCTGAATCCACAAACGCCATGACAGAATACGATGACAAAGAGCACATTAAGGTAATGGACAAAAGGAATTTGGACTGTACAGTACCAATAACGGCAGAGCTATCGAACCGCCTAGTGCGTTTAGGACAATTAGAAATAGCATGAGTAGAATCACCACAATAGAAACACAGTCTGTTCAGACGTCTGTGTTCTTGCCGTTCTACTTTAGTCATAGTCCTGTCGCACTGCATAGGCTCAGGTTTACTCTCAGGCAGTACCGCCAGATGGTGCACAGATTTACGCTCGCGCAAGCGACGACTGATCTGAATGGCCAAGGACATAGACTCATTCAAACCAGCAGGCATAGGAAATCCCACCATTACATCCTTAAGAGCTTCAGAGAGACCCTTTCTGAACAAAGCCGCTAGTGCAGATTCATTCCACAGAGTGAGTACTGACCATTTCCTAAATTTCTGACAATATACTTCTACATCATCCTGACCCTGGCATAAAGCCAGCAGATTTTTCTCAGCCTGATCCACTGAATTAGGCTCATCGTAAAGCAATCCGAGCGCCAGGAAAAATGCATCAACATTACTCAATGCAGAATCTCCTGGTGCAAGAGAAAACGCCCAGTCCTGTGGGTCGCCGCGCAAAAAAGAAATAATAATCAAAACCTGTTGAATAGGATTACCAGAAGAATGAGGTTTCAAGGCCAAAAATAGCTTACAATTATTTCTGAAGCTCAGGAACTTAGTTCTGTCACCAAAAAACAAATCAGGAATCGGAATTCTTGGTTCTAGCATCGATTTCTGATCAATAGTATCTTGAATCTTTTGTACATTTACAACGAGATTATCCATTGAGGAGCACAGAGCCTGAATATCCATGTCCACAGCTGTGTCCTGAAGCACTCCAATGTCTAGGGGAAAAAAAAGACTGAAGACAGAGCTAAGAAAAAAAAATGATGTCAGGATTTCTTTTTTCCCTCTATTGGGAATCATTGGTGTGGCTCCTTGTACTGTTATGGCTGGCAATCAGGCAACACAGCGTGCAGTAATCAGCGCACATACAGAGATCTGGCAATAACCAAAAACAATAGGACGAGCTCTGAGACGTGGAATCTCTGTAGACTGCAGTACCTGATCTATCCTCACACAACTATAAGCAGCAGTGGATTGCGCCTAACAACTACCTATGCAACTCGGCACTGCCTGAGGAGCTGACTAGCCTGAAGATAGAAATACAAGCCTGACTTACCTCAGAGAAATACCCCAAAGGAATAGGCAGCCCCCCACATATAATGACTGTTAGCAAGATGAAAAGACAAACGTAGGAATGAAATAGATTCAGCAAAGTGAGGCCCAATATTCTAGACAGAGCGAGGATAGCAAAGAGAACTATGCAGTCTACAAAAGACCCTAAAACGAAAACCACGCAAAGGGGCAAAAAGACCCACCGTGCCGAACTAACAGCACGGCGGTGCACCCCTCTGCTTCTCAGAGCTTCCAGCAAAAGACAATAGCAAGCTGGACAGAAAAAAAACAGAAAACAAACTAGAAGCACTTATCTAGCAGAGCAGCAGGCCCAAGGAAAGATGCAGTAGCTCAGATCCAACACTGGAACATTGACAAGGAGCAAGGAAGACAGACTCAGGTGGAGCTAAATAGCAAGGCAGCCAACGAGCTCACCAAAACACCTGAGGGAGGAAGCCCAGAGACTGCAATACCACTTGTGACCACAGAAGTGAACTCAGCCACAGAATTCACAACACCTCTGTCAATGTCTGATAGCGGTATTTAAATTACTTCACAGCCAATGCATGCGTGCTATCTTCCATTGGCCCCACGTGATTGCTGGACACCGATGGATTACTATGACAGCCTGTTGTCTACTAAAGACCCACGTCACTGCCATCTTAGTTCTCCTCTGAAGCTCAGCTTTGTGCTGAGCTTGAAAGAAGACAATGTTATTCACTATATACTGTAATACTGCTGCAAAAATTAGAATAACGTCCTCTGTCACCCTATTAAAATGAAAGCATGAAGTATTTTCAACTGTGTTCTATGTATTTAAAGAAATGTTTCTGGCTTACTGTAGAATTAGTTTCCTAAACATGTAAACCATCGTCCAGGTCAGTGCTCTCAGCCGTGGACAAGAACTCTCATGATTTTCTTGACATTCTGGGATCCCAAGCTTGGTTTATGATCTGCACAGATGACGTCATGCCAGGCCTGTGAATCAAACGCCACATTGACGAACCCAGAATGTCAGGAAATCCGTGCAGCTCCTATCCACGGCCAGAGAGCACTGACCTAGACCGGGGTTGCTCTAAGCTAGGGATGTCAAAATCAAATACACAAAGGGTCAAAATTAAAAACTTGGACCAAGTCGGGGCCGACCTTGATATTTATTAAAACAATGTCTATAATTGAGGATGTTTTCCCTCATCGACAAATATAAGTACCATACATACTCGAGTATAAGCCGACCCGAGTATAAGCCGACCCCCCCCTAATTTTGCCACAAAAAACTGGGAAAACTTAATGACTCGATATAAGCCTAGGGTGGAAAATGCAGCAGCTACCGATAAATTTCAAAAATAAAAATAGGTACCAATAAAAGTAAAATTAACTAAGATATCAGTAGGTTGTGTTTTTGAATATCCATATTGAATCAGGAGCCCCATATAATGCTCCATACAGTTCATGATGGGCCCCATAAGATGCTCGTTCATGATGGGCCCCATAAGATGCTCCATATTAAAATATGCCCCATATAATGCTGCACAAAGGTTAATAATGGCCCCATAAGATGCTCCATAGATACATTTGCCTCATACAGTACTGCATAAAGGTTAATAAGGGCCCCATAAGATGCTCCATAGACACATTTGCCCCGTATAATGCTCCACAAATGCTGATTATAGCCCCATAAGATGCTCCATAGAGATATTTGCCCCATATAATGCTGCACATGGCCCCATAGAGATATTTGCCCCATATAATGCTGCACATGGCCCCATAAGATGCTCCATACAGACATTTGCCCCATGTGCTGTTGCTGCGATTAAAAAAAAAAAAAAAAAAGACATACTCACCTCTCAGGCCCCCGGCACTTGCTATATTCATCGTTCCGCGTTCCACCGACGGCCGCCGATGCGTCTTCCCAGTCCTCTGCACTGATGTTCAGGCAGAGGGCGACGGGCACACTAATCGCGTCACCGCACCCTATGACCTGAGCGTCAATGCAGAGGACGGGGAAGACGCATCGGCGGCCGTCGGTGGAACGGGGAACAGGTGAATATCGCGCACTGCGTTATACTCACCTGCTCCTGGCGTGGTCCCCGCACGTCTGTTCCCTGGCGCCGGCAGCTTCTTCCTGTAGTGAGCGGTCACATGGTACCGCTCATTACAGTAATGAATATGCAGCTCCACCCCTATGGGAGTCCATATTCATTACTGTAATGAGCGGTACCATGTGACCGCTCACTACAAGAAGAAGCTTCCGGCACCCGGAGAACCGGGGACGTCCAGGGACCGCGCCAGGACCATGTGAGTGTTATTAGACAGCTGCCGCTCCCCCTCCCCTGCCGACCTCTGGGAATGACTCGAGTATAAGCCGAGAGGGGCAATTTCAGCCTAAAAAAATGGGCTGAAATTCTCAGCTTATACTAGAGTGTATACGGTACATCATATGTTGTGAAGGGGTTAAAGGTGTTGTCTAGTCTAAAATGACAGTCACTTTTTGTGACTACAGACTTGTGAATCCTCCTAGTGCATGCACTTAGCGCTGTGAGGATTGTCTGGTGTCAGCTCTGGGAACAGCGGTCACATGACCACAAGTATGCATTGTGCAGACTGCTGGCCAGAAACTGACTAGACTGGAGACTTTTTTTTTATGCTCAATATTAACCCCTTTCTGCCATTAGATCTACTATTGCGTCCATGTGGGGTGGGCTTTACTTCCCAAGGACGCAATAGTACGTCATATGCGATCGGCAGCGCTCACGGGGGGAGCGCCGCCGATCGCGGCCGGGTGTCAGCTGTTTATCGCAGCTGACATCCGGCACTATGTGCCAGGAGCGGTCACGGACCGCCCCCAGCACATTAACCCCCGGCACACCGCGATCAAAGATGATCGCGATGTGCCGGCGGTACAGGGAAGCACCGCGCAGGGAGGGGGCTCCCTGCGGGCTTCCCTGAGCCCCCCGCAGCAACGCGATGTGATCGCGTTGCTGCGAGGGTCTCACCTCCCTCCCTGCTCCCTCCAGCCCTGGATCCAAGATGGCCGCGGATCCGGGTCCTGCAGGGAGGGAGGTGGCTTCACAGAGCCTGCTCAGAGCAGGCACTGTGAAGCAGCCTGCACTCCTATCAGATCAGTGATCTGACAGAGTGCTGTGCAAACTGTCAGATCACTGATCTGTGATGTCCCCCCCTGGGACAAAGTAAAAAAGTAAAAAAAAAAAATTTCAAATGTGTAAAAAAAATAAAAAAAAATATTCCAAAATAATGAAAAAAAAAAAAAATATTATTCCCATAAATACATTTCTTTATCTAAATAAAAAAAAAAAAACAATAAAAGTACACATATTTAGTATCGCCGCGTCCGTAACGGCCCGACCTATAAAACTGGCCCACTAGTTAACCCCTTCAGTAAACACCGTAAGAAAAAAAAAAAAGAGGCAAAAAACAACGCTTTATTATCATACCGCCGAACAAAAAGTGGAATAACACGCGATCAAAAAGACAGATATAACTAACCATGGTACCGCTGAAAGCGTCATCTTGTCCCGCAAAAAACGAGCCGCCATACAGCATCATCAGCAAAAAAATAAAAAAGTTATAGTCCTGAGAATAAAGTGATGCAAAAATAATTATTTTTTCTATAAAATAGTTTTTATCGTATAAAAGCGCCAAAACATAAAAAAAATGATATAAATGAGGTATCGCTGTAATCGTACTGACCCGAAGAATAAAACTGCTTCATCAATTTTACCAAACGCGGAACGGTATAAACGCCTCCCCCAAAAGAAATTCATGAATAGCTGGTTTTTGGTCATTCTGCCTCACAAAAATCGGAATAAAATGCGATTAAAAAATGTCACGTGCCCGAAAATGTTACCAATAAAAACATCAACTCGTCCCGCAAAAAACAAGACCTCACATGACTCTGTGGACCAAAATATAGAAAAATTATAGCTCTCAAAATGTGGTAACGCAAAAAATATTTTTTGCAATAAAAAGCGTCTTTCAGTGTGTGACGGCTGCCAATCATAAAAATCCGCTAAAAAACCCGCTATAAAAGTAAATCAAACCCCCCTTCATCACACCCTTAGTTAGGGAAAAATTTAAAAAATGTATTTATTTCCATTTTCCCATTAGGGCTAGGGTTAGGGCTAGGGCTAGGGTTAGGGCTAGGGTTAGGGCTAGGGTTAGGGTTAGGGCTAGGGTTAGGGTTAGGGCTAGGGTTAGGGCTAGGGTTAGGGTTAGGGCTAGGGTTAGGGTTAGGGCTAGGGTTAGGGTTAGGGCTAGGGTTAGGGCTAGGGTTAGGGCTAGGGTTAGGGCTAGGGTTAGGGCTAGGGCTACAGTTTGGGTTGGGGCTAAAGTTACAGTTAGGGTTTAGATTACATTTACGGTTGGGAATAGGGTTGGGATTAGGGTTAGGGGTGTGTCAGGGTTAGAGGTGTGGTTAGGGTAACTGTTGGGATTAGGGTTAGGGATGTGTTTGGATTAGGGTTTCAGTTATAATTGGGGGGTTTCCACTGTTTAGGCACATCAGGGGCTCTCCAAACGCGACATGGCGTCCGATCTCAATTCCAGCCAATTCTGCGTTGAAAAAGTAAAACAGTGCTTCTTCCCTTCCGAGCTCTCCCGTGTGCCCAAACAGGGGTTTACCCCAACATATGGGGTATCAGCGTACTCAGGACAAATAGGACAACAACTTTTGGGGTCCAATTTCTCCTGTTACCCTTGGGAAAATACAAAACTCGGGGCTAAAACATATTTTTTGTGGGAAAAAAAAAGATTTTTTATTTTCACGGCTCTGCGTTATAAACTGTAGTGAAACACTTGGGGGTTCAAAGTTCTCACAACACATCTAGATTAGTTCCCTGGGGGGTCTAGTTTCCAATATGGGGTCACTTGTGGGGGGTTTCTACTGTTTAGGTACATTAGGGGTTCTGCAAACGCAATGTGACGTCTGCAGACCATTCCATCTAAGTCTGCATTCCAAATGGCGCTCCTTCCCTTCCGAGCTCTGCCATGCGCTCAAACGGTGGTTTCCCCCAACATACGGGGTATCAGCGTACTCAGGACAAATTGGACAACAACTTTTGGGGTCGAATTTCTCCTCTTACCCTCGGGAAAATACAAAACTGGGGGCTAAAAAATAATTTTGGGGGGAAAGATTTTTTTTTTTAATTTTCACGGCTCTGCGTTACAAACTGTAGTGAAACACTTGGGGGTTCAAAGCTATCACAACACATCTAGATGAGTTCCTTAGGGGGTCTAGTTTCCAAAATGGTGTCACTTGTGGGAGGTTTCTACTGTTTAGGTACATTAGGGGCTCTGCAAATGCAATGTGACGCCTGCAGACCATTCCATCTAAGTCCTCATTCCAAATGGAGCTCCTTCCCTTCCGAGCCCTCCCATGCGCCCAAACAGTGGTTCCCCCCCACATATGGGGTATCAGCGCACTCAGGACAAATTGGACAACAAATTGTGGGGTCGAATTTCTCCTGTTACCCTCGGGAAAATACAAAACTGGGGGCTAAAAAATAATTTTTGTGGGAAAAAATTTTTGTTTTATTTTTACGGCTCTCCATTATAAACTTCTGTGAAGCCCTTGGTGGGTCAAAGCGCTCAGCACACATCTAGATAAGTTCCTAAGGGGGTCTACTTTCCAAAATGGTGTCACTTGTGGGGGGTTTCTACTGTTTAGGTACATTAGGGGCTCTGCAAACGCAATGTGACACCTGCAGACCATTCCATCTAAGTCTGCATTCAAATGGCACTCCTTCCCTTCTGAGCCCTCCCATGTGCCCAAACAGTGGTTCCCCCCACATATGGTGTATCATCGCACTCAGGACAAATTGGGCAACAAATTTTGGGGTCCAATTTCTCCTGTTACCCTCAGGAAAATACAAAACTGGGGGCTAAAAAAATAATTTTTGTGGGAAAAAAATTTTGTTTTATTTTTACGGCTCTGCATTATAAACTTCTGTGAAGCACTTGGTGGGTCAAAGTGCTCACCACACCTCTAGATAAGTTGCTTAGGGGGTCTACTTTCCAAAATGGTGTCATTTGTGGGGGGTTTCAATGTTTAGGCACATCAGTGGCTCTTCAAACGCAACATGGCGTCCCATCTCAATTCCTGTCAATTTTGCTTTGAAAAGTCAAACTGCGCTCCTTCCCTTCCGAGCTCTCCCATCCACCCAAACAGTGGTTTACCCCCACATATGGGGTATCAGCGTACTCAGGACAAATTGTACAACAACTTTTGGGGTCCAATTTCTTCTCTTACTCTTGGGAAAATAAAAAATTGGGGGCAAAAAGATAATTTTTGTGAAAAAATATGATTTTTTATTTTTACGGTTCTACATTATAAACTTCTGTGAAGCACTTGGTGGGTCAAAGTGCTCACCACACCTCTAGATAAGTTCCTTAGGGGGTCTACTTTCCAAAATGGTGTCACTTGTGGGGGGTTTCAATGTTTAGCCACATCAGGGGCTCTCCAAACGAAACATGGCGTCCCATCTCAATTCCAGTCAATTTTGCATTGAAAGTCAAATGGCACTCCTTCGCTTCCGAGCTCTGCCATGCGCCCAAACAGTGGTTTACCCCCACATGTGGGGTATTGGCATACTCAGGACAAATTGTACAACAATGTTTGGGGTCCATTTTCTCCTGTTACCCTTGGTAAAATAAAACAAATTGGAGCTGAAGTAAATTTTTTGTGAAAAAAAGTTAAATGTTCATTTTTATTTAAACATTCAAAAAATTCCTGTGAAGCACCAGAAGGGTTAATAAACTTCTTGAATATGGTTTTGAGCACCTTGAGGGGTGTAGTTTTTAGAATGGTGTCACACTTGGGTATTTTCTATCATATAGACCCCTCAAAATGACTTCAAATGAGATGTGGTCCCTAAAATAAAATGGTGTTGTAGAAATGAGAAATTGCTGGTCAACTTTTAACCCTTATAACTCCCTAACAAAAAAAAAATTTGTTTCCAAAATTGTGCTGATGTAAAGTAGACATGTGGGAAATGTTATTTATTAAGTATTTTGTGTGACATATCTCTGTGATTTAATTGCATAAAAATTCAAAGTTGGAAAATTGCGAAATTTTCATAATTTTCGCCAAATTTCCGTTTTTTTCACAAATAAACGCAGGTACTATCAAATAATTTTTACCATTGTCATGAAGTACAATATGTCACGAGAAAACAATGTCAGAATCACCAGGATCCATTGAAGCGTTCCAGAGTTATAACCTCATAAAGGGACAGTGGTCAGAATTGTAAAAATTGGCCCGGTCATTAACGTGCAAACCACCCTTGGGGGTAAAGGGGTTAATATATTGCACAAGGCCGGAAACAGTCTAGTCAGGTTCTGGCCAGGATTTTGCATGTCGCATACTTGAGGTTAGGTGACCGCCATTCCCGGCGCTCACAGCGGAGAATCCTCACAGTGAGCAGTGTGCACTAGGAGGATTCACAAATCTGCAGTCACATGGAGTGAATGCAGACTTGTCATTTTAAACTGGACAACTCCTTTAATGATTCTCAAGATGACTGTGGCAGTGCATTGTATCTGAAATGGTGCAACACCAGAAAAATGCCATTACCCCTTCAGGTACCAAACTCCACACTCACTATTTGCTGCAGGGGTGAGTGACTTAAGTAGTGTTCAAAATAATAGCAGTCCAATATGACTAACCAGATTAATCACTGGTTTTGGTATAAATTATATTACCACGTTAAACAATTTACCAGTTAGTGAGGTACATTCTAAGAAAACCACCAGACTCGGCATTCATGGTCTGCATGTTTTAGAGTCTAGAACAACATAGAGAGAAACCAGTATAGAGTGCCAGTATCAAAAAAGCGTTTATTAAATATTTATACAATTAAAAATAACATAACTCCAAGGTAACTGCTAAGAAAGCAGGGACAAGCCACTATAGATATATATATATATATATATATATATATATATATATATATATATATATATATATATATATATATAAAACTAGAGATCTAGCAGAGTGCCTACATAGCTATTCAACATACAGGAACTAGTGACCGCAATGCTCATCAGCTACTAAGTGTAGGGGCACAACAAAACGCTCTAAAGAATTATTGATGGCATTGAAACAAAAGGTAATAAAGAGCAGCACTTACATGCGATCTTATCTTGTGTATATGGCGTCCCTGCCGCCATGTTTTAGAGTCTGTATATTGGAATAATTTATTGAAAGGGGGTATGTTCAAAATAATAGCAGTGTGGAGTTCAATTAGTGAGGTCAATCATTCTGTGCAGAAACGGGTATGAATCAGGTGGCCCTTATTTAAGGGTGAAGCCAGGATATGTTGTGCATGCATTTCTCCTTGAAAGCCTGAGATATATGGGTCGTTCGAGACATTGTTCAGAAGAACAGCGTACTTTGATTAAAAAGTAGTCTGGAGAGGGTAAAACTTACAAAGAAGTGCACACAAAGATAGGCTTTTCAGCTAAAATGATCTCCAATGCTTTAAAATGGAAAGCTAAACCGGAAAGACATGGAAGACAACGATTTGATTGGATGGAAGAATGGCAAAGGCTCAGCCTCTGATCAGCTCCTGGATGATCAAAGACTGTCTCAAGTTACCTGTGAGTACTGTGACAGCTAGAAGACGCCTGTGTGAAGCTAATCTTTTAGCAAGAAGTCCCCACAAAGTCCCACAATTAAACAAACAAAAAAACACTGAAGTGGATACAATTTGCCAAAGAACACATCAACTGGCCCAAAGAAAAATGGAGAAATATTTTGTGGACTGATAAAAGTAAAATTGTTCTTTGTAGGTCCAAGGGCCGCAGACAGTTCGTCAGGCGACTTCCAAACTCTGCATTCAAGCCACAGTACACTCTGAAGACCGTGACGCATGGTGGTTCACACATCATGATATGGGCATGATTCTCTTACTATGGAACCGGACCTATTTATTGCATACTAGGGATCATGGACCAGCTTGCATGTATTAAAATAAATGAAGAGATCATGTTGCCTTACACTGAAGAGGATATGCCCTTGAAATGGGTGTTTCAACAAGACAACGACCTAAACACACCAATAAATTAGCAAAATCTTGGTCCCAGTCCAACAAAATTGAGGTTATGGAGTACCTTAGTCTGATAGAACACTTGTGGGGTGACATAAAAAGTGCTATTTCTGAGGCAAAGCCAACAAATGCCAAAAATTGTGGGATGCAGTCCAAGCATCCTAGGCTGGAATAACAGTTGACAGGGGCCAGAAGTTGGTTGACTCTCTGCAACATAGATATGAAGCATTTTTTTAAAACTATGGGTATGCAACTAAATATTACTTTAGTGATTCACAGGAATGCTAAATCCACACAAAAAAATGGTACATATTGTGAGTTTGTAAAGAAAAATGTAGATAATGCTATTTAAAAAAAAAAAAAAAAACAACCCAATGTAAATTTTTTGTTATTTTCTGTAAAGTTACAAAGATTTCATGTTTTGAATTAGAAAACAGTGTGCAATGTTCCCAATGCTTGAAATAAAAACTAGTGTAAAGATTCTGTGATTAAAGGCCCCGTCACACATAGCGACGCTAAAGCGATCCCGACAACGATACGACCTGTCAGGGATCGTTGCTGCGTCGCTATGTGGTCGCTGGTGAGATGTCAAACTGTGAGATCTCCCCAACGACGCAGCAGCGATGCGGCGACCTCTAGCGACCTGTACAACGATGTCAAATGGCAGCTATTTCATGACGATTAACAGACCTCAATGAGGGACATCCTGTCATGAGGTCGTTGGTAAGGTGTCAAACACAGCGATGTGTGCTACCCAGCGGGACCTCAACGACCAAAAAAAGGTCCAGGCCATTCCGACACGAGCAGCGATCTCACAGCAGGGGCCTGGTCGCTGCTACGTGTCACACATAGCGAGATCGCTACTGAGGTCGCTGTTGCATCACAAAACTTGTGACTCAGCAGCGATCTCGCTAGCGATCTCGCTTTGTGTGACGGGGGCTTAACTCATGTGTTTGAACACTACTGTAATAGGGAAGAGCACTAGATTCAGGCACTTTATGTAGGACCCCATTCTTACTGTAGCGTGCTTTGCTACAGAACAAGTGTATGGGATAGAGGAGGGGGAGGGGCAGAGGTGATGCTGGCTCTCTTTTTCTGGTGCCTTTTAAGATGGCAACTTTTAAACCAAGTAAAACTTAAAGGGAACCTGTCACCTGATTTTGGCGAGACAGGTTTGCGTTCATATGGGCGGGGTTTTCGGGTGTTTGATTCACCCTTTCCTTACCCGCTGGCTGCATGCTGGCCACAATATTGGGTTGAAGTTCATGCTGTGTCCTCCGAAGTACACGCCTGCGCAAGGCAATCTTGCCTTGTGCACGCGCAGTATGCTTTGCCCAACTGCGGGCAAAGCCGAAAAGCATTAGTGCGCATGCAGCCGGCGGGTAAGGAAAGGGTGAATCAAACACCCGAAAACCCCGCCCATATGACCGCAAACCTGTCTCGCCAAATTCAGGTGACAGGTTCCCTTTAAGCACACTAGTAATTTGATACAAGACTGGCCTCTAGAATGTGGCAAAGGAAAAAAACAAGTTGTGTGGAATGAAAATTTAAGCAAACCTACAGTGCTGTAATCTTCAGCCCAGGAGAGCAGTATGTGTGAGCAATAGAGAGCCTGAATAGCACAGGAGCAAGTACATTTCTCCTGCCCCTTCCTCCGTGCAGAGGTAAGCTGTGGCCATGGGGAGTTACTACATACAGAAGAAAGGTCTTGTGTATCCTTACACAGAAGCATCTCTTTTCTGGTCACCTGCTGTGACTTCTCTTCTGCGATTGGACAGTGCAATGGTCAGTCTGAAGAAGTTCCGGCAAGTAACATTACATTCACATTGCACAGGGCACTTGCTTGTCTCTGACGCAGCTTTTTCAGACTACAGGACGTGGGTGGTAGGGCTGCCTTCTTCGCGGGCCAAATGTTATCAGATCGCGGGCCAGAGTTTGACACTTGCTCTAAGCGATCCGCTCATGTCTACTGATTTGTGTTATTAGCTCTTTATCCACTTCCTCTTCACACTAGTTGACATTAACCATTGTGATCAAGAACACCAGAAACACATTTTTGTATAATAATTCTCTTCTAGTATATGGTATATAATAATCCTTTAGTTGAATATGCGGAGTAACAAGTCAAAGCTGTGCCATTTCGTAGTACATAAGAGTCTTTTAATATGCTAATATTCTGCTTTTCTTTAGATGTTCGATATCACGGAAGGAGCCCTTGGTGTTGTTAGTCCTACACGTTGTTTTGAGCCACCTCATTACGATGGTATTGAAGCTCTCATCATCAGTGGTGATTACCTTTTTAGTGGGTCAAGAGACAATGGAATCAAGAAATGGGACCTCTCTCGTAAAGACCTTCTTCACGTATGTTTTTACTCTTGGGCATATTATTTGCTTTTCCAAATAAATCCGTGTTAATGATATTGTTCCTGTCTCTGCAGCAAGTTCCAAATGCTCATAAAGATTGGGTATGTGCTCTTGGGATAGTGCCCAGTCGCCCCATTGTTTTGAGTGGCTGTCGAGGCGGCATCCTGAAGCTGTGGAATGTGGATACATTCATGCCAATTGGAGAAGTGAAGGGGCATGATAGTCCTATAAATGCAATCTGCACTAACTCTACTCATATATTCACAGCATCAGAGTAAGTATTGTTTTCATTTTGTTATAGATGTGTCTAATTGTAGATTGTAGTTAAGTGCGGTTCCACGTTGGCATTAAAAGTAATATGTCGCATTGGAAAACTCTATTTACCGGTAGATGTGATTTGTAGGTAAATGGCAGCAGCTGCCCGGCCACCTTACTGAGAGTGCGGCTTCCAGGAGAAAATTATCATTTTTTCCTAGGAGCCGCCAGCTTTCAGTCATGACGTTCTTGGTATTAATCTAAGATGTATGTTGGCATCCTATCATTCAAAGAGAGGAATCTTATCAACCTAATTTATTTAACCCCCCAAATTTTTTTCTTCGCAGTGATCAAACTGTGAGAATTTGGAAGGCTAATGGTTCTCTTGATGGGCAAACATCAGATGCTGGGGACACAAGTGAAGATGTTGCAAGCAATTGAACTGGAAACCTAAAGATAAAGTCTTAAGAGGATACTGTGATGGACTGTTAACTGTTAAGACTCTGTTGGGCATTTGATATAGTATAGTACACATACTGGACCTGAATTACTGGATGCTTTGCTCTGGGCGGTTATTTTACTGTATTTGAAATCCTGCTAGTATCTACCTAACGCACTGACCGAGAATCCTGCTGGTCTGTAGTAGAATGACCGCTGTGTTACACTTTGGGCACAAATCGTGCTTGTTCGGTTCTGCATTCTGTGAAATATCTCTATCATGCTAACACTCAGAACTTATACGTAGAAATTAGCATACATTATTTACTTGAAGTACTCTCATACTGTCCACCCTGACATACACTGTGTGCCTGTAGACAAATGGCTCTTCTTAACATACCTCCCATGATGGCTTTTGGCCATGCTGATGGCCCTCATGAGGGAATGCCAGAAGCAGTCTCTTTGTCATATAGCTTTTGGTGTTAAATATATTACAATTGTACTACACTCGACCAAAGTTTTTCTTTTCTGCACACCCTTGTGCTCAGGATTTTCTGTGCCGTAAAATATCTGAAACGTTACACATTTCTGTCTTCACAAAGTAGTAACCTGTTTGTGGCTGCGAGGCAATGTTTTCTGTGTTGTTTGTCTTATTGTTAATACCTACATATGCTATAAATTATTTTTTATTTGATAGTATTTTTTTTTCTTTTAAAACTTACATTTTATTTTCCCGACTGCATAAATTTGCTTCTAATTTAAAATGCTGCTATGTGTATTCTCAATACTTTTTCTTTTTTAAACGTTAGAACCTTGTTTGCGCTAGAGAACTGTGTATATAAGTTGGTTGTAAAAAGATTTTCTGCAGCTCCTGATTTGATTTTGAATGCTGTGTGAATCTTTGGAAAATATTCTTTTGCTTTGTGTTTTTTTTTTTTTCTTAATCTTATTTTGTAAATTTGACAAATGCAAATTTAATATAGTTGAAACAAATATTTGTGCATATTGAGTT
Organism: Ranitomeya imitator; assembly: GCF_032444005.1. Classification (NCBI taxonomy): domain Eukaryota; kingdom Metazoa; phylum Chordata; class Amphibia; order Anura; family Dendrobatidae; genus Ranitomeya; species Ranitomeya imitator. Next base: position 351,075,171 of record NC_091285.1, on the reverse strand, counting down.
TGTAGATTGAAATAACTAGTGAATTTCAGTTCAGCTAATGCATGAATAAACACATGCGCAAATACTTCTGCTCTTGCTTCATTGCTTACTAATTTTATACTTTGGTTGATTAATTTCTTTTTGTCCCTCTTTAGATACTAACCATTAATGATGAGCAAACGTGCTTGGATAAGGTGTTATTTGAGCATGCTCGTGTGCTAACCAAGTCACTTCGGTGTGCTCAAACAATATGTTCGTTCCCCACGGCTGCACGCCGCAACACATGCAGGGATTGCGTGTTTGTTAGACAGCTGCAACACATTTGTCTAACAGCCGCGAGACATGCAGCAGCCGGACTCTTAACATATTTTTCAAGACAGTTGGTTAGCACACGAACATGCTCGGATAACACCTTATCCGAGCATGTTCTCTTATCACTACTACCCATCTATATGCACGGTGTATTAAAGGGGTTGTAAGGTCTTCTGATAAAAGTCTGTGAGTCTCTACATGGGACTTCAGATTCTGAATCCTGACAGTGCGTTGTCTAGATTCACATGGTTTGCTTATGCGAGGGGCGGTCCTATGACCACAAATGTGCCACATTCATGCTGTTGGCCACACACCGACTAAACGTGCCTTTTTTTCAATACAAATTAGTGGAGAGAAGCCGAGCACATCTAGTACGCACGTAACCGCATGTATGCAAATCGTATAGTTGCGGTCACCTGACTGCACACCATCACTGGCAATACCCATGAAACCTGACGGCGTGCGCACAGCACACTGTCAGGATTCAGAAGTCTACAGTCATATAGTGACCTCAGACTTTCAGCAGAAGATTTGACAAGCCCTTTAATGCAGTTATTACCTAGTTTGGAAAATGATACTTTGGTGCTTGTGCAAAAGTAGTAAATCTTGCACATGGAAAAATAAGAAGGTAATCAAAGTCACGCTTTGTGTCGTCTTCTTCTCCCAGCCGTGGTGCTGCTGTCTAAAGTATTAGTCATGTGAAACCAATAATGGATGTGGGTACTGAAAAACCTGTATATGGTGAAAAAAAGCTAATTTCCTGGGGTGTTGGAGTCTTTGATCCGAATTAAAGAATTATGTTACAATAGGAATTGCATTTTTTGCCTTACCTTATTTTGATATGGGACCTTTAATTTAACCCCTTTACCCCCAAGGGTGGTTTGCACGTTATGGACCGGGCCAATTTTTACAATTCTGACCACTGTCCCTTAATGAGGTTATAACTCTGGAACACTTCAACGGATCCCGGTGATTCTGACATTGTTTTCTCGTGACATATTGTACTTCATGATAGTGGTAAAATTTCTTTGATATTACCTGCGTTTATTTGTGAAAAAAACGGAAATATGGCGAAAATTTTTAAAATTTCGCAATTTTCCAACTTTGAATTTTTATGCAATTAAATCACAGAGAAAAGTCACACAAAATACTTAATAAGTAACATTTCCCACATGTCTACTTTTTTTTTTTTTTTTGTTTAAATAGTTTTTTATTGAAAGCAAATGTGAACAATACAATTTATGCATTTTCCAGTATTTTGCAAAATTTTAACATTTTCCAAGCCCCCAACAATCCCAACAAAACCCAACCCCCCCCCTCCCCTGACAGCTCATACCCAGTTATACTTTTGTTACCAGTATTGATGGTTCTTTGAGCCATTTGACTCACTTATGTCCGCTTGTTCCTCTAGCACTCTCTTCCTTTCAGAGGCCCTCATCCTCCCATTTCCCATAACTACTCATCCCAGCTCGAGCCACGGAGACCACATTTTGTCAAATGTTTCTATTTTCCCACGTCTTTTATAGACCCCCTTTTCCAAATTGAGACCATATTTAACATAATTCAGGAATTCACCCCTTGTAGGCGGTTCCTCTTTGATCCAGTTCCTTGCTATTACCTTCCTTGCCATATATAATAGCCTAGCTATTGCTATCTTCCAGGTGTTATCCACTCTGATTTCCTCTACATGTCCCAGTATACACACTATCGGATCCCTCGGCACTCTGCATTTATACGCCCCTTCCACACGGCTCATTACCACCAACCAGAAAGCAACCAGTCTTGGACATGTCCACATCATGTGGTATATTCCTGCATTCTCAGTCCCACATCTCGGGCATTCGGAGTCAGCACGCAACCCCGCTCTGTGCAACACTTCCGGTGATTTATAGACTCTGTGTAAGATGTACAGCTGCGATAGTCTGTACGGCTCACTCAGTGACACTCGTGGAACCCACTCCAACACCGACTCCCAGGTTTCATCCTCCATTGGGCCTAAATCTCTTTCCCATTTCGCTCTCGCTTTTAAAGGGAAGTCTAGCAGATGTGCATGTAGAAGGTCCTTATAAAGGGTGGTAATGACTCCCCTTGTGGACCCTTCCCCACACACGTATTCCAGAACTATGTCCTCCTGGATCTCAATACCACCACCCTTGTTCTGAGCTTTAAAAGCATGTTTCATCTGAGCATATTGATATTCCCCAGTCGGTCTCAGTCCAAACTCCCCTTGCAGCTGCGAAAAGGACTTTAATCCTTGTTGTTGAATTATCTGAGCCACCAAGTGGATTCCTTTGGCCTGCCACTCCGCCAGCACTCCAAGGGCCGCAAACTCAACCAAATTATTATTAAACCATATCGGTGTAAATTTAGTCAGCCCCGTGACCCCCCGAATCTGTCGCAGTCTGGTCCATAATTTATATATCAAAAACATAGTTGGGTATAATTTCCCCAATGCATCCAAGGAACCATTCTCCAGACACTGCGCTACCGGTCGTCGGTCCGTCATCCCCTCCATCAAGTGCTGTACCGCACTGGAAGACGCCTCCCGCGCCCAGCCCTTCAAATGTTGGCTCTGGGCTGCAAGAAAATATAACTCAGGATTAGGTAAAGCCAATCCTCCATCTTCCTTGGGTCGCTGAAGCGTCTCCAGGCGAATACGTGGGCACCGCCTCCCCCATATCAGACTTCTAAATAGAGCATTAATCTGCCGGAATTTCCCACGTGGAATCCAAACTGGCGCATTATGTAGGACGTAGAGTAATTTGGGCATCACAACCATTTTAATGAGATTAACCCTACCTACCACCGATAAGTGTAATTTATTCCACGCATCCACTTTTGCTTTAAGAACGCCCATGAGAGGTGTCAAATTCCTATATAAAAACTCTGTAACTGGCATCGAGATCCATATTCCCAGGTATTTGAAAAGGGATACTACCTTAAGCCGCCCCTCTCCCAATGGCTCACTTCTACTCTCCTCCACCTCATCCACCTCAAAGAGGACCGATTTATCCCAGTTTATCCTCAATCCCGATAAGTCTCCAAATTTCCCAACGATCTCGATAGCCCCCTTCAAGGCTTCATCCGGGTCCGCCAGGAACAGTAAGATGTCATCTGCATATAATGCAATCTTCTCCTCCACACTCCCATATCTGAACCCAGGGACCTCATCCGATTGCCGGATCTTGGCGGCCAGTGGCTCCACAGCTAAGGCAAACAGAAGGGGCGACAGTGGGCAACCCTGCCTCGTACCTCTGGCCAGCTTTATAGGCTGAGAAAGCTCCCCATTCACTCTAATTCTAGCTGTTGGTAGTGAGTATAACAGTTGAGTCCACGCCACAAATTGCGGGCCAATACCCATACATTTCAACACCCGCCAGAGATATCCCCACTCCACACTGTCAAACGCCTTATGGGCATCCAAGGATGCAATAACCCTTCGGCCACAATTGTCAGACTTCAGCTGCAGGTTCATATGCAGCCTCCGCAGATTAACCGCTGTAGATCTGTCAGGCATAAAACCAGATTGATCCGGATGTACAAGGTTAGCAATGACGCTGGACAAACGGGTAGCTAACACCTTGGCCAAGAGCTTGACATCGATGGTTAACAGAGAGATTGGCCGATATGACTCAGGCTTCCCCAGATCCTTATCCTCCTTCGGAATAACCACTATATTAGCCTCCCTCATAGATGCTGGGAGAAACCCTTGGCATCCAGCCTCCTCCAGTACTAACTTTAATCTGGGAATCAGCACTTCCTCCAAACTTTTATAGATTTCGGCTGGTAACCCATCAACCCCAGGTGCCTTCCCATTGGCCATAGACTTCAGCGCCCGACTCAGTTCCTCCTCGGTGATAGGGGCATCGAGGCTCACCCTATCCTCCTCACTCAATTTCGGAAGACCCAGACTCTCAAGGAAAGTCTCCGTTTCTCCGGCTGACTCATTGACCTTGGAGGAATATAAGTCCGCGTAAAAGTCCGCAAAGACCTTTATAATATCCGGTGTTTCAGATACCCTGCTCCCCCCATCCGAAACCAACGAGTGTACATACGAGGTACTACGCTGAGCCGCGGCTACCACCGATAGCATGTGTCCAACTGTCTCTCCCTCCTGAAAATAAGCCACCCTCTGAAACTCCCGCTTCCTTTCAGCTTTCCCCAGCAGAATCTTTTCCATACAATTTTGCGCTGTTCTCAATCTTTTCTCTGCCTCGGAAGTCCCCAGCACAACCATCTCGTCCTCCGCGGCTTTCAGCTCCTCCAACGCCACTCTCTCCGCTTCCCTCGTCTTCCTCTTACACCTACTAATGTCTCTAAATAGTAACCCTCTCAGGTACGCTTTCATTGCATCCCAAACGGTTAGAGCATCTGTACTCCCATCATTTAACGCAAAGAATTCCGTCACCTCCTTCCCTATACCGTCCAAGTCAATGCTCTGTAACCAGTTAGGATGGATCTTCCATTCTCTCCCGCTTGCGGTCCGTGTCCCCAACAACCTAACCTCTACCTCAATTGGACTATGATCCGAAAGGGCCCTCGGCAGATAACGCACCTCCCCCACCATTGTGTCCAACAGGCGATTACCCAGTGCCATATCAATTCTGGATAGCGTAGCATGAGCCGGTGAATAGCACGAGTATCCTCTCTCCCCAACATGTCTGACTCTCCATAGATCAATCATGCCTAATTCACGCACATAGGTTCCAAATGTTGTAGTGTGCCCCTCCGACCTATTCTGGGTGTTCTTATTTTTATCCCAAAAGTCATCACATATATTGTTCAAATCCCCAATAATTAAGATTGGCAGTGGTTCCCATCGTCCCACCCTCTCCAATACCTCCCTGATCTTCTTACTTGAATATGGAGGTGGAATATACATTGCCGCAACACACAATCTCACTCCATACAATATACATTGTATCACCACATACTGACCCTCAGCATCCACGCATACTTTCACCTCTTCATATTGCACTCCCACCGGCACCAACACTGACACACCTCTTGAGTACGTCGAAAAGGTAGAATGATACCCCTTCTGTATCCAACGTCTATTCAGTACGTCCACTTTCTCCTGTATCAAGTGCGTCTCTAGCAAGCATATCATAGAAGCCCGTTGATCCTTCGCATACTGCAAGCTCGCAGCTCTCCTAGACTTATCCGCCAGGCCTCTCACATTCCAGCTCAATATCTTAAAGCGGTCCCCTATTATGTGACTCATCATCTTTAGTTGTGTCGTTACTCCCGGTTCTGAGCTGTCTAACTTCCCTTCCCACCCTCACCCCACTCCCCCCTCCCCCACACCCCCCAATACTATACATTCTGCCTCTTATCAAGAGTGGGGCACCATCACCCATTGCGAACACTCTTGTTAACGTAACCTTCTCCTTCCGCCTCCCGCTACCGTTTATAACAGAATTCGGCGCAATTCTTAGAAGAACAATATAATTGAACCTGTATTGTATTACAACTGCAAGAAACTAAATAAACTTTTAGTACGCTGCACACCCTTCCTCCCTCGTACTTCTCCGCCGCATCAGCACTCCCAGTGCTTTCCCTGAGTAATATCCAACTCCACCCTCCAACCTTCACATTTCAATTACCAGTGTACTGTCAATCAATCTCTTTTTTTCCCCCCTTTTTGAAAGATTTAAGATATCTCCCGACCAACCCGCCTCACATTTTCAATCTCCTTTCCCTTTAAGTTTTTTAGCGTTAAGATCTATCCACTGGGTAGCGTCCTCCGGCGTCTGGAAAAAATGAATCTTATCCAACGCTACCACTCTCAGTCGTGCCGGAAACATCATGGAGTATTGCACTCCCAGTTCTCTCAGCCGTCTCTTGATACCCGTGAACATCATCCGTTGTTTCTGTACCAGGGCGGAATAGTCAGGGTAAATAGCAATTCTTTGACCTCCAATTGTCAGATCCGTCATGTCTCTAGCCTTCCTCAGGATAATGTCTCTGTCTCTGTAGTTTAGGATTTTGGCAAGCACGGTACGGGGACTTGCTCCAGGGACAGGTGGTTTCGGTGGGACCCTGTGGGCTCTCTCTACCGCAAATACTTTTGTCAATGCTGCATCACCAAAGGTCTCAAGGAGCCAGCTTTCAATATACTCCGTGGGATTCCTCCCCTCAGTTTTTTCAGGGACACCCACTATACGAATGTTATTTCTTCTGGACCTATTCTCCAGATCCTCATTTTTTGCAGCTAGCTCCGATATTGTTTGAGCAAACTTCCTCTCCGCTTTCTGCAGCTGCACTATATGGTCTTCTGCAGTGCTCACTCTTTCCTCCACAGCCCCCACACGTTTGTCAATCTTTTGCAGGGCTGCATTTATCTGGGCTGTATCCCCTTTAACCTCCTGTAGCTGCTGGGTCAGGGATTGTTTGCAGGATGATACCAGTGCAAAGACATCTCTAAGGGTGGGCTCTGCTCCTGACTCCTTATCTTCAGGTCCCCCCGCTACCACCGCCATGTCACCATCCCCACTCTCCTGTTGTACCTCCTGCTCCTCTGCTGGGCTTTCCTCCTCTCCTTCTGTGTCTGTGTCCCCTCCGGCGTCCTCCTCTGCTTTTCCTGTGTTCCCTGCGGCTTCCACTCTAGCAAACTGCTGGAGCTTTGCCGCCACCGCCATTCTTTTCTGGCATGCCGCGTTGTCCTTCTCCGCCTTCTCCCTGGCGTCGGCGCCATCTTGGCCGGTCCCTGCCTCGCCGGCTCCGGCGTCTCTTTGTCTCCTCCTGGTCATGTTTGCCGATCTCGGGGCCGCCGCTATTCACCGCCGCACTCCCGGGACTCTCCTGCAGCCGGTAAGCGCTTTGAATCGCCGCTCAGCTGCGGCTTATCAGGATAAACTCAGCGTTAGCAGCGGGAGCGCTCTGTCACGCGTCCGCTTACATGGACGTTCAGGCCACGCCCCCCCACATGTCTACTTTACATCAGCACAATTTTGGAACCAAAATTTTTTTCTGTTAGGGAGTTATAAGGGTTAAAAGTTGACCAGCAATTTCTCATTTTTACAACAAAATTTAGAAAACCATTTTTTTAGGGACCACCTCACATTTGAAGTCATTTTGAGGGGTCTATATGGCAGAAAATACCCAAAAGTGACACCATTCTAAAAACTGCACCCCTCAAGGTGCGCAAAACCATATTCAAGAAGTTGATTAACCCTTCAGGTGTTTCACAGCAGCAGAAGCAACATGGAAGGAAAAAATTAACATTTTACTTTTTAGTCACAAAAATGATCTTTCAGCAATAATTCTTTTAATTTCCCAAGGGTAAAAAGATTAAATGGACCTCAAAAGTTGTTGTCCAATTTGTCCTGAGTACGCTGATACCCCACATGTGAGGGGGAACCACTTTTTGGGCGCACGGCAGGGCTCAGAAGGAAAGGAGCGCCGTTTGACATTTTCAATCTAAAATCGGCTGGAATTGAGATCGGATGCCATGTCGCGTTTGGCGAGCCCCTGATGTGCCTAAACAGTGGAAAACCACCACAAGTGACCCCATTTTGGAAACTAGACCCCCTAATGAACTTATCTAGATGTGTCGTGAGCACTTTTATCCCCCAAGTGCTTCACGAAAGTTTATAATGCCCGGGCGTGAAAATAAAAAATCCTATTTTTTCCACAAACATGATCGTTTAGTCCCCAATTTGTTATTTTCTCAAGGGTAAAAGGAGAAATTGGACCGCAAAAGTTGTTGTCCAATTTGTCCTGAGTACGCTGATACCCCATATGTAGGGGGGAACCACTGTTTGGGCGCATGGCAGGGCTCAGAAGGAAAGGAGAGCCGTTTGACATTTTCAAGCTAAAATTGGCTGGAATTGAGATCGGACGCCATGTCGCGTTTGGCAAGCCCCTGATGTGCCTAAACAGTGGAAAACCCCCACAAGTGACCCCATTTTGGAAATTAGACCCTTTAAGGAACTTATCTAGATGTGTCGTGAGCACTTTTATCCCCCAAGTGCTTCACGAAAGTTTATAATGCCCAGGCGTGAAAATAAAAAATCCTATTTTTTCCACAAACATGATCGTTCAGTCCCCAATTTTTTATTTTCTCAAGGGTAAAAGGAGAAATTGGACCCCAAAAGTTGTTGTCCACTTTGTCCTGAGTACGCTGATACCCCATATGTAGGGGGGAACCACTGTTTGGGCGCATGGCAGGGCTCAGAAGGAAAGGAGTGCCGTTTGGCATTTTCAAGCTAAAATTGGCTGGAATTGAGATCATACGCCATGTTGCGTTTGGCAAGCCCCTGATGTGCCTAAACAGTGGAAAACCCCCACAAGTGACCCCATGTTGGAAACTAGACCCCCTAAGGAACTTATCTAGATGTGTCGTGAGCACTTTTATCCCCCAAGTGCTTCACGAAAGTTTATAATGCCCAGGCGTGAAAATAAAAAATCCTATTTTTTCCACAAACATGATCGTTTAGTCCCCAATTTTTTATTTTCTCAAGGGTAAAAGGAGAAATTGGACCCCAAAAGTTGTTGTCCAATTTGTCCTGAGTACGCTGATACCCCATATGTAGGGGGGAACCACTGTTTGGGCGCATGGCAGGGCTCAGAAGGAAAGGAGCGCCGTTTGACATTTTCAAGCTAAAATTGGCTGGAATTGAGATCGGACGCCATGTCGCGTTTGGCAAGCCCCTGATGTGCCTAAACAGTGGAAAACCCCCACAAGTGACCCCATTTTGGAAACTAGACCCTTTAAGGAACTTATCTAGATGTGTCGTGAGCACTTTTGTCCCCCAAGTGCTTCACGAAAGTTTATAATGCCCGGGCGTGAAAAAAAAAACCCCTATTTTTTCCCACAAAAATGATCATTTAGTCCCCAATTTTTAATTTTCCCAAGTGTAACAGGAGAAATTGGACTCCAAAAGTTGTTGTCCAATTTGTCCTGAGTACGCGGATACCCCACATGTGGGAGAAAACTACTGTTTGGGTACACTTCGGGGCTCGGAAGGGAAGTAGTGACGTTTTGAAAAGCAGACTTTGATGGAATGGTACGCGGACATCATGTTCTGTTTGCAGAGCCCCTGATGTGCCTGAACAGTAGAAATCCCCTACAAGTGACCCCATTTTGGAAACTAGACCTAATTTGGAACTTATCTAGGTGTGTGGTGACAATTTTGAACCCCCAAGTGTTTCACTTAAATTTATAACGCCCGGGCGTGAAAATAAAATATCCTATTTTTTCCTACAAAAATGATCATTTAGTCCCCAATTTTTAATTTTCCCAAGTGTAACAGGAGAAATTGGACGCCAAAAGTTGTTGTCCAATTTGTCCTGAATACGGTGATACCCCACATGTGGGAAAAAATACTGTTTGGGCACACGTCGGGGCTCGGAAGGGATGTGGTGACGTTTTGGAAAGCAGACTTTGATGGAATGGTCTGCAGGCATCATGTTCCGTTTGCAGAGCCCCTGATGTGCCCAAACAGTAAAAAAAAAAACACAAGTGACATTTTGTAAGCTAGACCCCCAATGAACTTACATAGATGTGCCCCCTTTTTGGAACTAATCTACTGTAAAGTAATTTAGTAGTGCATGGAGGTGTGGTACACTCTGAAGCAATCCTTCATACACAGGCCAGGTTGTTCGGGGCAGGTGTCGCATTGATAAATGGTGTCCTTGCGTATTCCCCTTTTGTAACACACTCGGCACCTTTTTTGCGACTTACCTCTTTTTGCAGTTTGCGGGACCTCCCCCGGGAAATGCTGACCTGGTACGATACGAGCACCTTCAGTTCCGGAAGTACTGGGGCCAGCTCCTTCCCTCGTGCCAAATAACAGGGCCTTAACCACTACCTCCTGGAACTGAAGGTACGACGTATCGCTGTGGCGTGCACATCATGACAGCAGGAAAGCGTTGAGCATTGCCATTTGTATGATGTGCACGGACAGCTTTTTGTACCACACCTTGGCCTTCCTCAAAGCACTGTATGGTTGGAGGAGTTGATCGGAGAGATCAACGCCCCCCATGTTTTTGTTGTACCCCAGTACACAGTCCGGTTTGCAGACCTGTGTAGAGGTACCCCGTACAGTGCTGAGGGCACTGCCATCACCGTGTATGGTGGTCAAGAGAAGGACATCCCTCTTGTCCTTGTACTTGACCACCAGCAGGTGGTCGCTACATTGGGCTCTGCTCTCACCTTTTCTGAGCATCTGCCCAAGTAGCATCTTTGGGAGGCCTCTCTGATTTTTGCGGACAGTACCGCAGGCTGCGGTACCTCGCGCAGAGAGGGATTTGTAGAGTGGGATGCTGGAATAAAAGTTATCGGTATAGAGGTGATAACCTTTATCCAGCAGTGGGTGCACCAAATCCCACACTATTTTCCCACTCACTCCCAGGACAGGGGGACACTCAGGCGGTTCAATCCTGCTGTCCTTCCCCTCGTAGATTCTAAAGCTGTGGGTGTACCCTGAGGTACTCTCACACAGCTTGTAGAGTTTGATTCCGTACCTGGCCCTCTTGCTGGGCAGGTATTGACGGAATCCGAGCCGCCCCTTAAAATGAACCAAGGACTCATCCACGCAGATGTCCCTTTTGGGCACGTACACTTCACCGAATTTTTGTTGAAGTGTTCGATGACAGGCCGAACTTTGAACAGACGGTCAAAGTTGGGGTCATCTCGTGCGGGACACTGTGCATTATCGGAATAATGCAGGAACTTGTGGATGGCCTCAAAACGCGTTCGGACCATGACCATTCGGAACACTGGAGTGTTGAATAAAATATCAACACTCCAATATTGCCGAACTTCTGGCTTCTTCAGGAGCCCCATATGAAGCATCAGGCCCCAAAACTGCATCATCTCAACTGCGTCTACAGGAGACCAGTTGGAATATGATGAACCGGTGTTTTGCTCCAAAAATTGACGAGCGTACAAATTAGTTTGCTCCACCATGAGGTTAACAAAATCCTCAGAGAAAAAGACTTTGAAAAAGTCTATTTCTGTGAGGCCGGTGGTGTCAAACCTGATTCCTGATTCTGCCACAAAATCAGGAATCAGTGGCTCGTAATTTTCGGGGGGCGAGGTCCATACGGGGTCCGAAGAGGGGCGCGCTGGTTCATCTTCAGGAGTGGGCCCTGCCTCATCTTCATCTTCATGAATGATGGGCACTTCTTCTGTCCTGCGGCGTCTGCGTGGCGGTTCCGCAGGGCCGGAGGAGGAAGATGAGGAGGGGGAAGAGGATGAGGAAGAATCAGAAAAATAAAGAAAAGTGGGATCCTCTCCCTCGCTATCAGTGTCGGAGGCAAGGAAAGCATATGCCTCCTCCGCTGAATAGCGCTGTTGGGACGAACGGGACATTTTTTTGTCAGTATGGTGCTTTTGTGTACTTTATTGGTAACTGTGTACATGTGGGGGGATAGTGTTTGGTGCAAACTATTCTAAAAAGAAAAAGCTAAAGGAAAAAAAAAGCAAAGGGGAGAAAAAAATACCTGTGAAAGGAAAAGTCTAAAACAGCAGGCCCTAGCTCTGATAAGTGAACCGCGTCACTTATCAAATTTCGGCGCCTGCTGGGTGTACGAACGAGGATGTGGAAAAAACGCCAGGCACGAGAGCTCTGATAAGTGACACGGTTCACTTATCAGAGTTCGGCGGCTGCTGGGTGTGCGAACGGGGATGTGAAAAGGGAAGGCACAGATTAGACGCGGCGGCAGGGGGAGCGCAAGGGGATGGGGGAAAAAAAAAAAGAAAAGGCATGGATTAGACGCAGCGGCTGGGGGAGCGCACGGAGATGGGAAAAAGAAAAGAAAAGGGAAGGCACAAATTAAACGCGGCGGCTGGGGGAGCGCAAGGGGATGGGGGAAAAAAAGGAAAGGCACGGATTAGACGCAGCGGCTGGGGGAGCGCACGGAGATGGGGAAAAAAAAAAAAAGAAAAGGGAAGGCACAAATTAAACGCGGCGGCTGGGGGAGCGCAAGGGGATGGGGAAAAAAAGAAAAAAGGAAAGGCACGGATTAGACGCAACGGCTGGGGGAGCGCACAGAGATGGGAAAAAAAAAGAAAAAGAAAAGGGAAGGCACAGATTACACGCGGCGGCTGGGGGAGCGCAAGGGGATGGGGAAAAAAAAAAAAAGGAAAGACACGGATTAGACGCAGCGGCTGGGGGAGCGCACGGAGATGGGAAAAAAGAAAAGAAAAGGGAAGGCACAAATTAAACGCGGCGGCTGGGGGAGCGCAAGGGGATGGGGGAAAAAAAAAAAAAAGGAAAGACACGGATTAGACGCAGCGGCTGGGGGAGCGCACGGGGATGGGGGGAAAAAAAAAAGAAAAGGCACGGATTAGACGCAGCGGCTAGGGGAGCGCACGGGGATGGTAAAAAAAAAAGAAAAGGCACGGATTAGACGCGGCGGCTGGGGGAGCGCACGGGGATGGGGAAAAAAAAGTGAGCACGAGTGTTGATAGGTGAACTGCGTCACCAATCAACGCTCGGCGGCTGCTAAATTTGGGCACGGATACGGCGCAAGGAGGGGGATGGGAGAAGGGGGGATGGGAGAATGAATAGAGATCGGGCCGGGATCGGGGTATCAACACTTACGGTTTGTAGTCTCTCTTCTTTCTTCTCTCTTTAGCAAGAATTGTGGTGTCACAGGCTACTGTGGCACCACAAGTCTCAGCACAGGAGGGGATCTCGCAGCGTGACCGCTCTGAAGGAATCCTCACCAAGTGTGAGGATTCCTTCAGAGCAGTTACACAGGTCAGGGGCAGGTGAGACAGGTCACAGAGCGGTCACACCGCTGCTGTGACCTGTGATTGGTGGGATCGATGATCACATCGATCCCACCAATCAAAGAAGGCCCTGGTGACGCTGGTGTTGCTATGCACCAGCCTATGATCGGAGCTCACAGCTCCGATCATAGGCAGGTCACCAGCAGGTCACCAGCAGGTGACCGGCAGGTCACCATCAGGGCACAGCGCGGTCACACCGCTGCTGTGCCCTGTCATTGGCGCGATCGACGATCACATCGATCGCGCCAATCAGACTAGAAGGATGCCGGTCCAGAGGCAGGGAACAGGGGGCTGCAGAGCGCGCAGGTAGGCAGGACACAGCGGCGGTAACACCGCCGCTGTGTCCTGCGATTGGCGCGATCGATGTGATCGTCAATCGCGCCAATCAGCGTTGAATGCTCCGGAGCCATGGCAGGGGATCCGGAGCCATGGCCCGGGGCTGCAGAGCGCGCAGGGACAGGCAGGGCACAGAGCGGTAACACCGCCGCTGTGCCCTGCGATTGGCGCGATCGATCGATCTCGATCGCGCCAATCCTGGGGGGGTGGTCCCATGCCTGGCACTGCCAGGCACTGGCCTAGGATCGAGTACATCGGTACTCGATCCTAGGCTGGGACCTCACTGTTTCAGCCAAATTGATTGGCTGAAACAATGAGAAAGGCTGCGATTGGCTGCTCAGAATTGAGCAGCCAATCACAGCGATCGGGAGGCCGGGGGGGGCGGCGACAGGCCCTAGGATGCCGACACCATCTTCCTGCAGGTAAGATGGCGTCGGGATTTTAATGCGATCACTGCGACTTAAGTCGCAGTGTCGCATTAAAGGGCATGACGTACTATTCCGTCCTTGGGAAGTAAAGCCCACCCCACATGGACGGAATAGTACGTCTGATGGCAGAAAGGGGTTAATGACACTAAATTTTGTATATTATATAGTGCTAAGGTGGGGATAAGGGTGGCACGGGTGTTGTAAGGGTAGAGATGGGTTGCTGTGACACTGTCATGGCTCTCCACTAAATAGAACTCGCTGCATATAGTTATACATGCTCTCCCACTGATTTTAATAATAGCTTTATTAATCGATGCGCTCCCTATAGTGTACTCCCCTTAAATCCAGAATTCTATCCTGTATCAATTATCATACATTTTTCTAATATAAATGCATAATGTGTGACCCAGAAGTTGATTTGTAGACCTGCAATAAAGGTCTAATACTCTTTAGCAGCGAGCTCTGGGGCATTGAGCCCCAATCTGATTTTTCTCTATAGATGCGATGCCTTGTCTATGCTCTTAGGTGAGATGGAGATGAAATCCTGTGCTAGACAGTGAAGCTTTATACATACCTGTAGCTAATTAATTGATCACTAATTATCCTGTTTTCAATAGAGAAGATAATTTACAGATGCTGATACCTGTAAGGAGCATCTTCCAGTAACGCTAGATGCTTCACTACAATCTCCATCTGCTCACTCACTATACCTAAATTTATTTTGTTAATAAAAAAACATATTAACTTAAATAACTTAATTTATAAAAAAAAATAGATATGATTTACACTTTAGCAGACAATTGAGGACAACTGCTGGCTTCAAGTTCTTTTCCAAGGTAATATCTTATTTGTCCACTAGAAGGCACTTTGTACTTGTCATAATCAAAGAGATAACACAATTGCAGATGGAACAGTTGTTTTCTACAAGACTCAATTATTACAATTATTAGTGTTTTTCAAGTAAACATCCATGTGTTTGTGCTAAAATGATATCAACATTGGTTCATAATTTACCACAAACCTCCCAAATACATTACTGTGCAAATGTTTTAGACAGGTGTGGAAAAATGCTGCTAAATTGAAATACATTTAAAAATAGTAGTAGTTTATTTTTATCAGTTAATGAAATGCAAAGTGAATGAAAGAAAGAAAGTAGAAATCAAATAAATATTTGGTGTGACCACCCTTTACCTTCAAAACCGCATCAATTCTAGGTACATGTGCGCATAGTTTATTATTATTCATTTTTATAGCGCCATTTATTCCATGGCACTTTACACGTGGAAGGGGCACTTATAGACAAGTACAATAAACATAAGCAAAACAACGCACACACAAGTACAGGAGGAGAGAGGACCCTGCACGCGAGGGCTCATAGTCTACAGGGGATGGGTGAGGATATACTAGGAGAGGGTAGAGCTAGTTGTGCGGCGGTTCAGCAGACTAAGGATCACTGCAGTTTTTAGGCTTGTCAGAAAAGGTGGATCTTCAGGTTCTTTTTGAAGGTTTCCGTGGTAGGCGAGAGTCTGATGTGTTGGGGTAGAGAGTTCCAGAGTATGGGGGATGCACAGGAGAAGTCTTGTATGCTGTTGTGGGAAGAAGAGATAACAGGGGAGTTGAGAAGGTTGTGTGTAAGTATCAGGAAACCATGTCACAGATGTATGGAGAAGACATGTTGTGGATGGCTTTGTATGTCATAGTTAGGGTTTTGAACTGGAGCCTCTGGACAATAGGAAGCCAGTAAAGGGCTTGGCAGAGAGGGGAGGCTGGGGAATAACGGGGAGACAGGTGGATTAATCGGGCAGCAGAGTGTAAGATGGATTGGAGAGGTGCCAGAGTGCTAAAGGGGAGGTCAGAGAGTAGGAGGTTTCAGTAGTCGAGGCGGGAGATAAGGGCTTGCACTAGTGTTTTTGTGGTTTCATGGTCAAGGAATGCACGGATCTGGGAAATATTTTTGAGTTTGAGTCGGCAGGAGGAGGTAAGGGCTTGGATATGTGGCCTGAAAAAGAGGGCATAGTCGAGGATCACCCCGTGGCACCAAGCGTGTGGGGCTGGGAAAAGTGAGCAGCCATTGACATTGATGGATAGGTCTCGTGGAGGGGCAAAGTGAGATGGGGGAAAGATTATGAATTCTGTTTTGTCCATGTTCAGTTTTAGAAAGTGAGCAGAAAAGAAAGATGAAATAGCAGACACATTGTGGGATTTTGGTCAGTAAGGAAGTGAGGTCAGGTCCAGAGAGGTAGATTTTTATAAATTAAGCTTATAAAGGAACTCGGCAGGTAGGTTGTTCCAAACATCTTGGAGAACTAACAATAGATACTCTTTGGATGTATAGATGTAGTCAAATTTAACTATACAAATAACATGCCATCTTGATACCTTTTCTCTGAAAGTTCTCTAATTTTAAGGTTAAGATTGCAAAAGCCTTTGATTTATCTCAGATATCAGATTACACTTTGTAGGTTTATGCAAACCCTTCTTTCTCTTCCTGTAATCCCATTCAGGTTCTATCTAATGCAGACTAGTGATGAGTAGGCTTGAGCGAAACAGATCGGACAAATTCAAAAGTCGCCGACTTTTGGCAAAGTCGGGTTTCATGAAACCCAACCCGATCCTAGTGTGGGATCAGCCATGCGTTCGGCGATCTTCGCGCCAATGTCGCGTTTCGTATGACGCGTTTGGCGCCATTTTTTCAGCCAATAAAGGAGCGTGGGCAGAGAGAGAGAGAGAAAAAAAAAAGATAGATTGATTTCCCATTGACTTTGCATTGGGTTTCGTGTTTCGGTCGATCCCCGACTTATCGCCATAATCGGCCGATTTCACTCGACTCGACTTTTGAGATAGTCGGGTTTCGCGAAACCCAACTCGATCCTAAAAAAGTAAAAGTCGCTCAACCCTAATGATGAGCAAATATACTCGTTACTCGAGATTTCCCAAAATGCTCGGGTGTCCTTCGAGTATTTTTTTAGTGCTCGGAGATTTAGTTTTCATCGCCGCAGCTAAATGATTTACATCTGTTAGCCAGCATAAGTACATGTGGGGGTTGCCTGGTTGCTAGGGAATCCCAACATGTAATCAAGCTGGCTAACAGATGTAAATCATTCAGCTGCGGTAATGAAAACTAAATCTCCGAGCACTAAAAAATTCTCGGAGGACACCCGAAATCTCGAGTAACGAGTATATTCACTCATCACTTATGCAGACCCAAAGTTGTGTGAAACATCTACTATGCCTTACTATTGGCAGCAGACAAGTTCTGCAGCCTTTCTGCAAACTGTTTCATGAGGACTCATTGGTCCAGAATTATGTATAGTATGGCTTTTTCACCACAATTCTTCCATGAAGACCATTTCTGCCCAGACTTCTCTCAATACCAGATTGGTTTAGCTGGTTCCCACAGTTTGCTGCCTGTTCAGAACTGTTGGCACTTTGGACACCTGATTTTGAAGGGAAGTAAGCATGTCTTTTCTTAGCTGACCACTAAATCTGCAGTCCTTAATGTTGCCCATTTTTGGTGCATCTTCTAAGGGGCTTTAACAGCACATCTTGAAACCCCTTCTGCTTTGAAATCTTTTGAGACCTTGCTGATGCAGTGTAATTACCTTGTTTCTGCGTTCAGTCTTACCATGGTATATGATCTTTGACATGAATCTGTCTTTCTCAATCCCACCTTTTGTAGCAGATATCGGCTGTTCCTCACGCAGTTTTAAGCCGTTTACACAGCTGTTTCTGCTTCAGCTAATGACTGTTTCATCCTACATATGAAAATGATGGCCATTATTATGTGTGTTAACGGTTTAACCATACACCTGACTATAATCCAACAAAATGCTTGACTTTGTGTAAGTATACCTAGAAGAACAGATGCAATTTTGAAAGAAAAGTGTGGTCTCCTCAATATTGATTTGATTTACATTTCTCTTGTTCATTCACTTTGCATTTTGTTAGCTGATAAAAATAAACTATTAACACTTCTACTTGTGAAAGCATTCTTACTTTGTAGCATTTTTTCAACACCTGCCTAAAACTTTTGCACAGTATTGTATTTTGTAATACTTGAAAATCATTAGTACACCATTACATATACTGTATGAAAACACGTTAAGAACCTTTCAAAATGATTATTGGGGAGTGAGAGAAACTCGCTGATGAAGAAAACATCTTGTGCTTTTTATGGCAGATTCTTTAGCTCGTTAGCTTCCTTACCTAAGCTTTGCTCTTTCATTGGGTAAGTGTGGGATTTATAGAGCAAACATGAGCGAATCCAGTGATGATTAGACTTATTAAAAAATTGGTATCACAGCAGAGGATGATTTGATGTTGCTAAGCAACTGAAATTCAATAGGTAATGGAGAGGTCGGCTGTTGTGTAATGGACAGCAAAATAGAGCAGCATTGCAGTGTATTATTTGTGCTAAAGATTTCTAACGTGGACTTGGATTTTTTTAATTTCTTCCAAACTAACATTTTATGTGAGTTCTACGACATTAGCTTAATCATCTCATATTTGCTTATTTTTGTGTAATTCGTCTTGCACCATGAAACCACCCAATTATGGCTGGCACTAAAGCTATACTCTTAATTGGTTACAACTATTCATAAAGCAGCTTTTTTTTCTGTCACAGACCAGATTTTTTTTATTCCATTTTTTTTGGGAAGTGCATTAAACAGCAAGGTGGATTGCTGCTGAGGCGAAAGGGGAAAAAAATATTCTTTAAATCTTCAGCTTAGTGAGTGTGAATGAGCTGAGTGTGACCTGAGCGTAAGTGTGAACGGCGGTAAGTGTGACTTGTGATTCAGTGACTTTGGATTCAAGGAGTTTCCAAGGGAGGAATTACTGCACTGCTGTCTGTGTTTTATTGATACTTTGCATTTATTTTTTATTTAACGTTTCTGTCTGGTACAATCCCCATTAGGAAATGTGCTCCACTATTGTTAATGCCATCCAGTGAACATCTTGCCACATGTATGCAGTCCTTGATCAGCCGGTCGAGGGTGCATACTGCTGTGCGAGATGTGAGCACGTTGTGCATTTGGAAACCCAAATTCTGAATCTAAGTGTGCAGCTGGCAACACTGAGATCCATTGACAACATGGAAAGCAGTCTTCTGCTCACTGAGCAGACGCTCAATGGGATAGATGAGGGAGGATGATAGGATGGAGCTGCGATGTAGAAGGCCGGGTAAAGGGAAGAGTGCCAGGGAGACTAGTCCTTATCTGGCACACCCCAATAAGTTTGCTAAGTTGGCAGATGAGGGGGGTGCCAGTACAGGGGTAGCACTGCTGCAGCCAGGCATGTCCTCTGAAAGCCGGAGGAGTGACTGCTCCAGTAAGGAGGGAAATAGGAGAGCAGGGCAGGCCAGACAGGTGCTGGTAGTGGGGGACTCAATTATTAGGGGAACAGATAGGGCAATCTGTCACAAAGACAGGGATCGTAGAATGTTGTGCTGCCTATCTGGCGCTCGAGTCCGACACATCGCTGATCGGGTGGACAGATTACTGGGAGGGGCTGGTGAGGACCCTGCGGTCATGGTGCACATTGGCGCAAATGACAAAGTTAGAGGTAGGTGGAAGGTCCTTAAAAACGATTTCAGGGAATTAGGCTGCAAGCTGAAAGCAAGGACCTCCAAGGTGGTATTTTCCGAAATACTGCCTGTGCCACGCCAGAGAGGCAACGGGAGATTAGGGAGGTTAATAAGTGGCTCAAGAATTGGTGTAGGAAGGAGGGGTTTGGGTTCCTGCAGAACTGGGCTGACTTCTCAGTTGGCTACAGGTTCTACGCTAGGGATGGGCTGCACCTCAATGGGGAAGGCGCAGCTGTGCTGGGGGAAAAATGACTAGAAGGTTGGAGGAGCGTTTAAACTAGGGAATGGGGGGGAAGGTATTCATTTTATAGGAGGGGAAGATAGTGCAGATAGAGACCTGGGCACAAATAAGGAAGGTGGCGGTGGCATGGGGGGGTTTAGATCAATTAATAATTTAAGAAAGAATAGAGGTGCAGAGAGATACATAAAATGTATGCATACTAATGCCAGAAGAGTCGCCAACAAAATGGACGAATTAGAATTAATGGTGTTGGAGCATAATTATGACATGGTGGGGATATCTGAAACGTGGCTGGATGAGAGCCATGACTGGGCTAACTTGCAGGGCTATAGTCTGTTCAGAAATGACCGAACGGGTAAGCGAGGGGGAGGGGTGTGTCTATATATAAAATCATCCTTAAAACCCATCCGGCGTGATAATATAGGTGAATTTAATGAAAATGTAGAGTCCCTGTGAGTGGAGATAAGGGGAAGGGGAAAAATAATAAATGACTGATAGGGGTTTGTTATAAATCTCCAAAAATAATGGAAGCAACGGAGAATATCCTCATAAAGCAAATAGATGAAGCTGCGACTCAAGGAGAAGTCATTATTATGGAGGACTTCAACTACCCTGAAATAGATTGGGGAACGGAAATCTTCAGTTCCAGCAAAGGTAATCGGTTTTGACAACTATGAGAGACAATTACCTTTCACAATTGGTTCAGGACCCAACAAGAAGGGGGGCACTGCTAGACCTAATATTAACCAACAGGCCAGACCGCATATCAAATATAAGGGTTGGGGGTCACTTGGGGAATAGTGATCACAAAATAATAAGTTTTCATGTATCCTTTAAAAAGATGTGTAATAGAGGGGTTACAAGGACACTAAACTTCAGGAAGGCAAATTTCCAACGGATGAGAGACGATCTTGGCGCAATTAACTGGGACGATATCCTGATAAAAATACACAAAGAAAATGGGAGACGTTTATTAGCATCCTGGATAGGACCTGTGCACAGTATATATCGTATGGGAATAAACATACTAGAAATAGGAGGAAACCAATATAGCTAAATAGAGCTGTAAGGGGTGCAATAAGTGACAAAAAGAAAGCATTTAGAGAATTAAAGGAAGTAGGTAGTGAGGAGGCATTAAATAAATACAGAAAATTAAATAAATTCTGTACAAAGCAAATCAAGGCAGCAAAGATTGAGACAGAGAGACTCATTGCCAGAGAGAGTAAAAATAATCCCAAAATATTCTTTAACTACGTTAATAGTAAGAAACTAAAAAATTATAGTGTTGGCCCCCTTAAAAATAGTCTGGGTGAAAAGGTGGATGAGGATGAGGAAAAAGCCAATATGCTAAATGACTTTTTTTTCATCAGTATTTACACAAGAAAATTCCATGGCAGACAATATGATCAGTGATAACAAAAATTCCCCATTAAGTGTCACCTGCTTAACCCAGCAGGAAGTACGTAGGCGTCTAAAAATCATTAAAATTGACAAATCTCCAGGCCCGGATGGGATACACCCCCAAGTACTGCAGGAATTACGGTAAGTACAGTCATTGATAGACCATTATTTTTAATCTTCAAAGAGTCCATAATAACAGGGTCTGTACCACAGGACTGACGTATAGCAAATGTGGTGCCAATATTCAAAAAGGGAACAAAAACTGAACTCGGTAATTATAGGCCAGTAAGCTTAACCTCTACTGTGGGTAAAATCCTGGAGGGCATTCTAAGGGATGCTATACTGGAGTATCTGAAGAATAACCTTATGACCCAATATCAGCAAGGAATTACTAGGGACCGTTTCTGTCAGACAAATCTGATCAATTTCTATGAAGAGGTAAGTTCCAGACTGGACCAAGGGAACGCAGTGGACGTAATGTATATGGACTTTTCAAAAGCTTTTGATACGGTGCCACACAAAAGGTTGATACACAAAATGAGAATAATGGGGATAGGGGAAAGTATGTGTAAGTGGGTTAAGAGCTGACTCAGGGATAGGAAACAAAGGGTGATTATTAATGGAGCACAATGACTGGGTCGCGGTTAGCAGTGGGGTACCACAGGGGTCAGTATTGGGCCCTCTTCTTTTTAACATATTTATTAATGATCTTGTAGGGGGCATACAGAGCGGAATTTCAATATTTGCAGATGACACCAAACTCTGCAGGGTAATCAATACAGAGGAGGACAATTTTATATTACAGGATGATTTATGTAAACTAGAAGCTTGGGCTGATGGCAAATGAGCTTTAATGGGGATAAATGTAAGGTCATGCACTTGGGTAGAAGTAATAGGATGTATAACTATGTGCTTAATTCTAAAACTCTGGGCAAAACCGTCAATGAAAAAGACCTGGGAGTATGGGTGAATGACAAACACACATTTAGTGGCCAGTGTCAGGCAGCTGTTACGAAGGCAAATGAAATAATGGGATGCATTAAAAGAGGCATAGATGCTCATGAGGAGAACATAATTTTACCTCTATACAAGTCACTAGTGCGACCACACTTAGAATACTGTGCACAGTTCTGGTCTCCGGTGTATAAGAAAGACATAGCTGAACTGGAGCGGGTGCAGAGAAGAGCGACCAAGGTTATTAGAGGACTGGAGTTCTGCAATACCAAGATGGGTTATTATACTTGGGGCTATCTAGTTTGGAAAAACGAAGGCTAAGTGGTGATCTTGTGTTAATTTATAAATATATGAGGGGACAATACAAAGACCTTTCTGATGATCTTTTTAATCATAGACCTGAGACAGAGACAAGGGGGCATCCTCTACGTCTGGAGGAAAGAAGGTTTAAGCATAATAACAGACGCGGATTCTTTACTGTAAGAGTAGTGAGACTATGGAACTCTCTGCCATATGATGTTGTAATGAGTGATTCATTACTTAAATATAAGAGGGGACTGGATACCTTTCTGGAAAAGTATAATGTTGCAGGGTATATATGCTAGATTCCTTGTTAGGGTGTTGATCCAGGGAACTAGTCTGATTGCCGTATGTGGAGTCGGGAAGGAATTTTTTTCCCCAGTGTGCGACTTACTCTTTGCCACATGGGTTTTTTTGCCTTCCTCTGGATCAACATGTTAGGGCATGTTAGGTTAGGATATGGGTTGAACTAGATGGACTTAAAGTCTTCCTTCAACCTTAATTACTATGTTACTATATGTTCTTTATTAAAAAAGAAAAAGTCTGGGGGGCGTGTCTAACAGCCGGAGAAGAAGGACGCATGGTGGAGAGCTCCTCCAGCAAAAAGGAGATAAAAGGTCTTCCCCTAGACCTTAATCCACCACAGACCACCCAAAACTCCCTAGCAACGAGCCGGGATTAAGGGAGACCCTCAGCGAGAGCCCCGGAGATGTTGCACCGGATCCACAGGCTCAGAGAGGCTCTGCAGTTCAGCGCTCCCAGCATAGGCCGGCACAGAGAAGACTCCTCAGGGTCAGGAAACAGCACAGAGAGACCCGACGAGCGACGTGTGGAGAGGTGAGCGGCGGTAGCAGGAAGTTTGCGGACCCTCGCAGAGCTAAGGGAGTAGTGAAGGGGAGACCCTCCCGCCCTTGTACTCCCCGCGGCACCCGCAGAGAGAGCACCGTGAGCGCGCACACCAGGATCCCCTGCAGGCAGGCGGCGCGTGGTGAGAGCGGCGGCAGCAAAAAGCCTGCGGACCCCCTGCCGAGTCACGGAGGTGTTGAGGGAGAGGCAGCCCCATCCTTTGATCTCCCGAAGCACCATCAGAGAGATCGCCGCGAGTGCGCCATTGCTCCGTCAGTGCCGACTGTTTTCCCGCCACTGGGAGGGTAGACGCCGTCTTGGGGACGGAGCACCTCATAGAGAAGCACCATATCAGGGCAGGCACATCTAAGATACTCGGCACTGCCGCATTTCACTCTGCATACCATCCTTGCTGCAGAAGCGGAGCAGTCACTCTACCATAGCCCCTTACTGGGCTGTCAGTGTGCCTTGGCTACATCACATCAGAAAACAGAACCTCAGCACTCTACTTAACAAACTTACAATTTACATACACAGACCTCTGGCGACACCTAGTGCTGGAACTGTTTATCACATCTAGAGGTTCCTTTTTCTGGACCAGGACATTGTATATGCCCCACTAACTTAAAGATTATAATTAAATGCACCTCGGAGGGGGCTTGCTAATGGGGGGCTCCGCCTGATGCGGTGATCGCTGCACTCCCATGTTCCCCTGAACTCTACCACGGGCAATTAATAGCAGCAGACATATATGGGTAAAACTAAGAAGACTTCTGGGCAACCCATAAGCTTACACAAGGAGCCTCATATAGAGGAAATGGAACGGTTCTTAAACCAGCCACCCCAAACAAGGAATACCAGATCAACAATGTCGCAAACCCCGCATAAAAATGGTTCCTCAAAAGAGCCACAGACCTCACATATCTCCCCTAAAAAATCAACAGACAACAGTGGCGGAGATGGAGACGTGCCTGAGGACATGAATATAGCTGAATTGAGTAAATACATTAAAGCTCTTCCAACCAAAACGGACCTGGAAAGTTTCGTGTGCAGGCTTGAGAACTCGTACAAAAAAGAGATACATAATTTGCAGACAGAATTCACGGCGCGTATAGAAGATGTGGAAAAGACTCAGGAGAATATCTCACAGGAACTTCAGGCACACAGAGAATTCTTAATGGACCACACCATGAAACTGGAGGAGATGTCATCTGGTCTTGAGGACCTGGAAAATCGCAATAGGCGTAACAATATTCGTATACGTGGCCTACCAGAATCTGTCAGTCCTCAGGACCTAGATCGTACAGTTCAGAAAATATTTTTGGACATTCTCGGCGACCAAGAGGACAACACCATCGAGTTCGACAGGATTCATAGATCCCTTGGTCCTAAACCCACGTCTGAGTCACGCCCTAGAGACGTCATCTGCAGGGTACATTACTTCAGAATTAAGGAGGCCATCATGATGGCCTCTAGGAAAAGGGGATCCCTCCAGTTTGAAGGTCAATCAATCCTACTCCTATCAGATTTATCCAGGCGCACTCTATTCTTGCGCAAAGCTCTGAAGCCCTTGCTGGAGGTTCTCAAGGAAAGAGATATTCCCTACAGGTGGGGGTTCCCATTCCAACTATCAGCATCCAAAGGTGGCAAAAGCGCATATTTCCGCCGGATTGGGGACCTGGCTAACTTTCTAGGCACGTTTGAACTTCCACTAATAAATCTTCCGGATTGGCCTCTGGCTCCAACACTCCCAGATGCTCCTCCAAAGTGGCTCAAGGTTCCCCGTTCCAAGAATCGTCATACTACCGAAGGCTCCTCAGATCCTCCATGAAGTTTTTCTCTCTTCTCTTGTTTCATTTTCTTCTTAGTTCCAAATAGTTTTTATTCATTGCTGCAATGCATTCAGATACTCTTCTGCAGTTGAGTAGTCTCATGAACACTTACTGTTAAACGAATGAGTCTCCTGGTGGGGCGGCCTGTCTTACCATGGGCTCGCCATAGAGGTTTGATTCTATTCTTTAAGCACCTGGGCGCGTGGTGTCCTGCTTGTCATCGGTGAATTTGTCCTTCTTCCCTCCCCCCTAAATTCCCACCCTTTCCCTCCCTTCACCCCCCTTTTTTCCCTCCCCCCCCCTCTTTTTTTTTTTATTTTTTTTATTCGCTGATGGCATGCGGGACATCTCGCCGGTGCAAGGACTATTACTATGTTTAACCAAACGTTTCGTGTTCACAAGTTCTCGTTCATGGGACCTACCAGGTTCAGGGGGGCTGGGGGGGTCGGTGTTTCCCTTGGCTTCCCTTACTCACCTAAGGTGCACGGGTGAAGGGAGTGGAGGAGATTTTTCCTCCATTCTTTTGCCCTAACTACACAGATGTATAGCCTGACCCGGTGCGTCAATCCCAACGCACCTTCTTTTATGCTTTCCATGTTCTATTATTTCTTCTCTACCCTGCCTTTTTCCCTTCCTTCCTATTGTTTCTTCCCTACTACCCCTGGCTGTCGCGTGTTCTGGCGGATGGGGCGCATGGTATTGCGGAATGGCGTAAAGGTATTTGATAATGGATGAAATTAAATTTTGCTCCTTCAACGTTAAGGGGCTAAACATACCGGAAAAAAGACGACGGGTCCTATTTGATAGTCACAAACGGGGTATCTGTGTTACTGCTCCAAGAGACACATTTCAAATCTGGTGTGGTGCCACACTGTATCACGAAAAATTACCCTAAATGGTATCACTGCCCAAACCCATTTTCAAAGTCAAAAGGTGTCTCAATAGCCTTCCACAAATCCTTTATGCCTGAGATCCTAGACTCACAAATTGACAGAAACGGCAGATATATCTTCCTACTTATCACATGGGCAGCACATAAACTTGTAATTGCTAACGTTTATTTTCCAAACCAAGGGCAACAGAAGTTTGGAGCCGAATGCAAAAGACGCCTCGAGGAGTTTGCTGGTTCCTCTCCTGTGATACTAGGGGGCGACTTTAATATTCCAATGAACCCTGCGGTGGATGTCTCTTCGGGTAAGTCCTCATATCCTGCATCCTCTATTAAAAAAATAAGATCCCAGCTGCGCAGCATGAGACTGGTAGATGTCTGGAGGGTTCTTAATCCAACAACTAAGGACTATAGCTTCTTCTCAAAAATACATAACACCTACAGTAGAATAGATTACTTTTTCGTTTCCCATAAGTTGCTTGACATGCAGGTAAAGGCGGACGTGGGGTCGATATTGTGGTCGGATCACGCTCCTATTTACTTAACAATCTCACTTCATTCTGCCTCATGACCAGGTTTCTCTTGGCGCTTGAATGAAAACTTGTTACAGGATCCCATATGTAAATCCAAGATTGATCAAACAATCACAGATTTCCTGTCTGACCACGAGGAAGACACCACGTCCCCCACTGTAAAATGGGAGGCGTTGAAAAGTGTAATAAGAGGCGTCCTCATTTCTCATGGCGCTAGGCTAAAAAAAGAAAGAGCGGCGGAAATACTTAGCTTAACAGAACAAATCCATCAACTAGAAAACAAACACAAACGAGACCTTGAGGCCAGTACATTTGCTAGGCTCTCCTCGGCTAGACAAAAACTGCTATCTATAATAGACCAAAAATCCAAATGCCTCAGAGAAAGACTTAAGAGCCGCTTCTACCAGCTCGGTAATAAAAGTGGTAAACTCTTGGCCAGAGCTCTCAATCAACGTAATCCCAATACCTACATCCCTTTTATTAAAAACAAAGAGGGGAAGAAAGTTTTTAATACCAGAGATATTCTTCCCAACTTTAGCGAATACTACAAATCTCTATATAACATAGCGGGACACTATAAAGAGGCTCCACTACATTTTCTCCGTAATAAAATCAAATCATATTTACAGGAACATAAACTACCCACTCTGCCTGAAGGTGATCTACTTGATCTTGAAAAGGAATTCTCAGTGGAGGAGGTGTCTGAAACCATCGGCGCCCTGAAACAGGGCAAGAGCCCGGGCCCTGATGGATACTCAGCAGGCTTTTACAAGTCATTCAACACACTGCTTAGTCCAATATTCATGAAGGCTTGTAATTTCGTTTCTCTTGGGGGCTCGTTCCCTACACAGGCACTCATCGCTCACATAACAGTTCTCCCTAAGCCGGGCAAGGATCCTTCTACGTGCGATAATTACCGTCCGATCTCCTTAATAAACCTAGATATTAAAATATATGCAAAAATGTTAGCCAATAGACTATGTCCCCTTTTACCGAAATTAATAAACCAGGATCAGGTGGGCTTCGTTCCAGAGCGAGAGGTGAGGGATAATACAATCCGAACCATCTCTCTAATTGACAGAGCGGGCAGAGAGGGGGACCCCCTGTGTATCATGTCAATTGATGCTGAAAACGCCTTTGACCAGGTCCATTGGGAATTTATTTCTCAGACCCTAGAGGAAATTGGCCTAAAAGAAAACATGCTGCGTAGGATCTCCGCCCTATATTCTTCCCCTAGTGCTCAGGTCAAGGTAAACGGCACACTATCGGATATGTTTCCGATCAGAAATGGTACAAGGCAGGGGTGCCCACTCTCTCCCCTCCTATATATCCTAACAATGGAGCATTTAGCTGTGGCCTTGAGAAACAACCCATCAATTACTGGTATAAAACTTCGTTCCGAAGAACATAAACTAGCACTTTTTGCAGATGACATCCTGTTATATGTTACGGCCCCCTCTACGAGTCTACCAAACATCATCTCGGAGCTACATAAATTCGGATATCTAAGCAACTTTAAAATAAATTCTCATAAATCCGAAATACTAAACATTTCACTCCAACTCCCTTTGGTAGATCATCTTAGGAAGACCTTCCCATTTAAATGGTGCTTTGATTCCCTTACTTATTTAGGTATTAAAATTACAAGCAAAACATCTAAGCTGTTCGAAACCAACCTAGCACCAACCCTACAGAAAACAAACTCAGATTTAGAGAAATGGCACAAGCTCCAATTGTCCTGGCTGGGTAGGATCAATGCAGTTAAGATGGACCTCCTGCCTCGCCTCTTATATTTTTTTCAAACAATCCCCTTATACCTACCAGCTTCTTTCTTTTCCCGCCTCAAACAAATGATTACTCGTTTTATTGGGTCTCATAACCGGGCCCGTATCTCATACACAACATTAAGTAGATCTAAACTGACGGGTGGATTGGGTCTCCCGGATCTCGCAATTTATAGCTACGCATCAATGGGAACTTGTATCCTAGACCTTTATCACAGTAAAAACAACAAAAAATGGGTAAACCTAGAAAACGATCTTAATGGATGCGACTCCCAAGTTGTTCTTTGGACAGGGGGCAGGGGGCTGGGACCAGGCTCCTACATACCCTTCCTCACACGAAACATACTGCTTCTTATTAAAAACCGAAACAAAGACCTTCAGATTACAACTCTCCCGGGCCCCTTAATTCCAATTTATGACAATTCTGCTTTTCCGGCGGGGCTGAATAGAGAGATATTTCTACATAAGAGAAAAGATTCCAAACCCATCATCCACGACTACTTAAAAGAAACTGGTATGAAGTCCCTTAGGGAATTATTCCCAGAGGAGGAATCACACTCTGTTGATTGGTTCTTCTATGAACAACTAAAAAGTTATTTCCACTCAATCTCTAAACAAACCAATATCAGCAGGCCGCTAACTTCCTTTGAGATGCTTTGTATATCAGCAAATCCCCCGGATCATACTGTCTCGCTGCTATATAAAATCTTCCAAGAGGGGAGGGCTCCACTGCAGGGTTGGCCATTGTTTTTCTCGAAATGGGAGGGCGATCTGGGAAGGCCCTTGTCATCTGAAGACAGGGGAAAAATTCTTCTCTTCTCGTCAAGATCGTCATTATGCACGGTATCACAGGAGAGGAGCTATAAAATTCTAGCAAGATGGTATAGATGCCCCGCCATGGTGCATGCGGTATTCCCCACGACCCCTGACACCTGCTGGAGATGTCTAAAAGAGATAGGCTCTTACATGCATATCTGGTGGGACTGCCCCCCCATAAAGGATTTGTGGTTGGCTGTCTTTGAACTTCATAATAAGCTGTCTATCATACAGATCCAACCTTCACCAAGTATAGCATTGTTGTCTCTATGCGACTTGTCAATATCTAGGTTCAAGAAGGGTATCCTCAGACACTTTCTTACTGCAGTCAGAAATCTAATTCCTCGGTTTTGGAAACAAGAAAAATTTCCTTCCCGTACAGAATTTGTGGCAGAACTTAATAACATCTATAGAATGGAGCAGTTGATAAACCAATCACCAGGTAACGCAGAAAAAACCTACAATGTATGGGCCCCCTGGATCGCTTTCAGGGAAACTCCTGAACTAGACCTCTGGGTTTCCAGAACCTGACACATTGTATAGCCTGTTTTCGTGTACTTCCGGGCCGTTTCTTGGCATGCGTTCTGTCCGCTGGGGTACGGAGGCAGCCACACTCCTTCCCTGAATTCCCCCCACCCTCTTCCATCCCTCTCTTCTTCTTCCTGTCCTTCTTTCTTTCCCCCTTCTGACTTTCTATGTTTGTCTTCCCCATATCCAGTTTGATTATATATATAGTATTTTAAATGAATACAAAAGAACATATCAATGGTTACCAACTATCCCGGATGTTTTATATTGTTATTATCTCATATTCTCGGGACTGCCAATAGCTTTATTAACCAGACAGTTAAATTATAAGATTTAATTGATGTAACAATGCTCCTCTTGTTCGACCTGTAATTAATGCATACCATTGCACAGATTTACCAGTTTGTACTGTTTATCTTTAATCTTTATTGCTGTGACCAATAAAATGATTTATACAAAAAAGAAAAAGTCTAAATCTACATGCAGTTGCCTTCCTGTTTCCACCTGTGAAGATTGTCAGCTGGAATAGGGCGAAAAATAGCCAATGGTCCAGTCCATAGGTAAAACTATAGGCAAATGATTTCTTAAGAAGGAAGAAAACCCTTTAATGACACCTGTAAGTAACTACTCTGTAGGTCAATGTCTGACCCACTTAAAAGCTAGGGATTTTACTAACACCGAAGTTTTCTCTCAATAAAGGAAGATACATCCTTCTGTTGAGAGATGTTTTATAGTTCACCAGTCTTAGGAAGCTCTTGGGAAGTACGGCTGCCATTTGTAGGGTGTCCAACAGGCAAGATCTACTGCAGGTGTCACGTTATACTGTACATGAAGCCCCTCTGTGTGTTACTTAATACGTGAATTAATCCATAACGTCTAAAGTCCTTAAGAAGACACATACAGATAAATATCATGCTGATCTGAAGTATCATTTACTCCAGTACAAGCCGCAGCAACACTATTACTAGACACCGCCCTTGTCGGCTCGATGAATAAAAAGTAAAATATAAAAATAGGGAAAATGTCTACATAGCCCTTAAATTTAATTTCACAAAGGACTTGGTGTAAATATAATTGTTGGGGAACATGGGTAGCAATGTACTGCTGCAAGGACTTAAGAAAAGGGAAATTTTAGGTGTCCGTTGGGAATCATAATATTCCCTAAGTCATCTCCATCGTAACAGATGAAAGTCAAAAGTTGATCCAGTTTGCTGCTATACCTAGGAGGACTTTATTCCATTATTCCCTGAAGCTGGAATTGAATCTTGTGATACGAACTATTACCCTTATTGAAGGCGACTTCCATTCATCAATATAGCATTTTGGTAATTAAGTCTGTAATCCATGTATAGAAAATGATTTTGGTACATGGAATCTGCTGTTTTTGTTTTTCAAAGAATGTAAACCGGTCATAAAACATCTATAGTTTCTTCTTTCCAAGGATATTTTAAGTTTTGAACTGGTCTAATATATGGTGCCAGTGTTGAGAGACCTGAAGTAAACTCCTGGTTTAAACTCTGGAAGAGTTCTCAGGACTACTGTAGCTTAAAGGAATTCCGTGCATGCCTCATTGGCTTGTAGGACTTACAGGTCATTTAAAAAGGTACATTACATAGTTTCATTGTCTTATAGTACCAGGGAAAGGACAAAAGCGCAGAAGGGTAAATTCGTACAGGAATGAAATGGTACTGATGCTTACAAGTCTTAGGAGGGACACTGAGGATATTGAACAGTCTATGATGGTACAGTAGCCTGCAAAAGTCTTCACGATCTTGGCCTTTTACCTATTTTGTTACATTACAATCGGTTTAAATATTTCTTTAATCCAATTTATGTGTGATGCATTAGCACTAAATAATCTAAGTTGGTGAAGTGAGAAAAATATAGGCAGAAATTACATTTATAGGATCAAATAACTAAATATTGGCATGTGCATATGTATTCACCCCTTTTGCTATGAAGCTTTTTAAAAAAATTATGAAATATGGCGCAAGCAATTGCCTTCATAAGTTACATGCTTATTGAAAGTAAGTCCACCTGTGTGCAATCTAAGTGTCACATGGTCTGTCAGTGTATACACACCTTTTCTGAAAGGCCACAGGGGATGCAACACCTTTAAGCATGAGGTACCACCAACCAAACCATACCAAGGAGATCTCCAAACAAGTTAGGGGACAAAGTTGTTGAGAAATAGAGGAGTTGGGATATAAAAAAAAAATCCCAATCTCTGATGATCCCCTAGAGCATTATCAAATCCATTATTAAATGGGAAAAACATGGCTCCACAACAAATCTGCCAGGAAAGTGCTGCCCACCAAAACTCTCAGCCCAGGCAGGGAGCTCAATAATCTAAGGCAGTACAGAGACCAAAGGTAACCCTGAATGAGCTGCTGAGTTCCCAAACAGACTGGAGTATCCGTCTATAGCAGGGGTCCCCAACTCCAGTCCTCAAGGCCCACCAACAGGTCATGTTTTCAGGATTTCCTTTGCATTGCACAGGTGATGCAATTATTACCTGGGCAAGACTAAGGAAATCCTGAAAACATGACATGTTGGTGGGCCTTGAGGACTGGAGTTGGGGACCCCTGGTCTATAGGACCACAATAAGCTGTACACTCCATAGAGGTGGCTTTTATAGAAGAGTGGACAGAAAAAAGCCTTTACTGACACACACAAGTTGTAAGGCTTGTTTTCAGTTTGCCAAAAGACGTGGGAGACTCCACAAATGTATGGAGGAAGGGGCTGGGGTCAGAGGAGACCAAAATGTAACTTTTTGGCCACCAATGTAAACGCTATATCTGGCGCTAAGCTAACATAGCTCATCGCTCCAAGAACACCATCCCCACAGCAAAACAGTGGTGGCACCATTGCACTGTCGGGATATTTTTCAGCAACAGGTACATAAAAAATCCGTCAAGGGGAAAAGGATGGTGTGAAATACAGGGATATTCTTGAGCAAAGCCTGTTTGTCAGTGATTTGAGACTGGGATGGGGGTTCACCTTCCAACAAGACAATGACCCAAAGCATACCGCTAAAACAACACTTGAATGGTTTAACCCCTTAGTGACAGAGCCAATTTGGTACTTAATGACCAGGCCAATTTTTGCAATTCTGACCACTGTCACTTTATGAGGTTATAACTCTGGAACGCTTCAACGGATCCCGCTGATTCTGAGATTGTTTTTTCGTGACATATTGTACTTCATGTTAGTGGTAACATTTCTTCGATATTACTTGCGATTATTTATGAAAAAAACGGAAATATGGCGCAAATTTTTAAAATTTTGCAATTTTCAAACTTTGTATTTTTATGCCCTTAAATCAGAGAGATATGTCACGAAAAATAGTTAATAAATAACATTTCCCACATGTCTACTTTACATCAGCACAATTTTGGAAACAAAATTTTTTTTTGTTAGGGAGTTATAAGGGTTAAAAGTTGACCAGCAATTTCTCATTTTTACAACACCATTTTTTTTTAGGGACCACATCACATTTGAAGTCATTTTGAGGGGTCTATATGATAGAAAATAATGGTGTGACACCATTCTAAAAACTACACCCCTCAAGGTTCTCAAAACCACATTCAAGAAGTTTATTAACCCTTTACGTGCTTCACAGGAACTGAAAAAAATGTGGAAGGAAAAAATGAAAATTTAACTTTTTTTTGCAAACATCTTAATTCAGAACCATTTTTTTTATTTTCACAAGTGTAAAAACAGAAATGTAACCATAAATTTTGTTATTCAATTTCTCCTGAATACGCCAATACCCCATATGTGGGGGTAAACCACTTTTTGGGCGCACCGCAGAACTTAGAAGTGAAGGAGCGCCGTTTGACTTTTTCAATGCAGAATTGGCTGGAATTGAGATCGGACGCCATGTCACGTTTAGAGAGCCCCTGATGTGCCTAAACAGTGGAAACTCCCCACAAGTGACACCATTTTGGAAACTAGACCCCTTAAGGA
Organism: Ranitomeya imitator; assembly: GCF_032444005.1. Taxonomy (NCBI): domain Eukaryota; kingdom Metazoa; phylum Chordata; class Amphibia; order Anura; family Dendrobatidae; genus Ranitomeya; species Ranitomeya imitator. The sequence continues at coordinate 351,041,694 of NC_091285.1, read as the reverse complement.
ACTTATCTAGATGTGTGGTGAGCACTTTGAACCCCCAAGTGCTTCACAGAAGTTTATAACGTAGAGCCGTGAAAATAAAAAATCGCTTTTGTTTACACAAAAATGATTTTTTCGCCCACAAATTCTTATTTTCACAAGGGTAACAGGAGAAATTAGACCACAAAAGTTGTTGTGCGATTTCTCCTGAATACGTCGATACCCCATATGTGAGGGTAAACCACTGTTTGGGCGCACCGCAGAGCTTGGAAGTGAAGGAGCGCCGTTTTACTTTTTCAATGTAGAATTGGCTGGAATTGAGATTGGACGCCATGTCGCGTTTGGAGAGCCTCTGATGTGCCTAAACAGTGGAAACCCCCCACAAGTGACCCCATTTTGGAAACTAGACCCCTTAAGGAACATACAGTTAGGGCCAGAAATATTTGGACACTGACACAATTTTCGCGAGTTGGGCTCTGCATGCCACCACATTGGATTTGAAATGAAACCTCTACAACAGAATTCAAGTGCAGATGGTAACGTTTAATTTGAAGGGTTGAACAAAAATATCTGATAGAAAATGTAGGAATTGTACACATTTCTTTACAAACACTCCACATTTTAGAAGGTCAAAAGTAATTGGACAAATAAACATAACCCAATCAAAATATTTTTATTTTCAATATTTTGTTGCAAATCCTTTGGAGGCAATCACTGCCTTAAGTCTGGAACCCATGGACATCACCAAACGCTGGGTTTCCTCCTTCTTAATGCTTTGCCAGGCCTTTACAGCCGCAGCCTTCAGGTCTTGCTTGTTTGTGGGTCTTTCCGTCTTAAGTCTGGATTTCAGCAAGTGAAATGCATGCTCAATTGGGTTTAGATCTGGAGATTGACTTTGCCATTGCAGAATGTTCCACTTTTTGGCACTCATGAACTCCTGGGTAGCTTTGGCTGTATGCTTGGGGTCATTGTCCATCTGTACTATGAAGCGCCGTCCAATCAACTTTGCAGCATTTGGCTGAATCTGGGCTGAAAGTATATCCCGGTACACTTCAGAATTCATCCGGCTACTCTTGTCTGCTCTTATGTCATCAATAAACACAAGTGACCCAGTGCCATTGAAAGCCATGCATGCCCATGCCATCACGTTGCCTCCACCATGTTTTACAGAGGATGTGGTGTGCCTTGGATCATGTGCCGTTCCCTTTCTTCTCCAAACTTTTTTCTTCCCATCATTCTGGTACAGGTTGATCTTTGTCTCATCTGTCCATAGAATACTTTTCCAGAACTGAGCTGGCTTCTTGAGGTGTTTTTCTGCAAATTTAACTCTGGCCTGTCTATTTTTGGTATTGATGAATGGTTTGCATCTAGATGTGAACCCTTTGTATTTACTGTTATGGAGTCTTCTCTTTACTGTTGACTTAGAGACAGATACACCTACTTCACTGAGAGTGTTCTGGACTTCAGTTGATGTTGTGAACGGGTTCTTCTTCACCAAATTAAGTATGCGGCGATCATCCACCACTGTTGTCATCCGTGGACGCCCAGGCCTTTTTGAGTTCCCAAGCTCACCAGTCAATTCCTTTTTTCTCAGAATGTACCCAACTGTTGATTTTGCTACTCCAAGCATGTCTGCTATCTCTCTGATGGATTTTTTCTTTTTTTTCAGCCTCAGGATGTTCTGCTTCACCTCAATTGAGAGTTCCTTTGACCGCATGTTGTCTGCTCACAGCAACAGCTTCCAAATGCAAAACCACACACCTGGAATCCACCCCTGACCTTTTAACTACTTCATTGATTACAGGTTAACGAGGGAGACGCCTTCAGAGTTAATTGCAGCCCTTAGAGTCCATTGTCCAATTACTTTTGGTCCCTTGAAAAAGAGGACGCTATGCATTACAGAGCTATGATTCCTAAACCCTTTCTCCGATTTGGATGTGGAAACTATCATATTGCAGCTGGGAGTGTGCACTTTCAGCCCATATTATATATATATAATTGTATTTCTGAACATGTTTTTGTAAACAGCTAAAATAACAAAACTTGTGTCACTGTCCAAATATTTCTGGCCCTAACTGTATCTAGATGTGTGGTGAGCACTTTGAACCCCCATGTGCTTCACAGAAGTTTATAATGTAGAGCCGTGAAAAAAAAAATCGCATTTTTTCTACAAAAATGATCTTTTGCCCACAAATTTTTATTTTCACAAGGGTAACAGGAGAAATTAGACCACAAAAGTTGTTGTGCAATTTCTCCTGAGTACGCTGATACCCAATATGTGGGGGTAAACCACTGTTAGGGCGCACCGCAGAGCTTGGAAGAGAAGGAGTGCCGTTTTACTTTTTCAATGTAGAATTGGCTGGAATTGAGATTGGACGCCATGTCGCGTTTGGAGAGCCCCTGATGTGCCTAAACAGTGGAAACCCCCACAAGTGACACCATTTTGTAAACTAGACCCCTTAAGGAACTTATCTAGATGTGTGGCAAGCACTTTGAACCCCCATGTGCTTCACAGAAGTTTATAACGTAGAGCCGTGAAAAAAAAAATTGCATTTTTTCTACAAAAATGATCTTTTTGCCCACAAATTTTTATTTTCACAAGGGTAACAGGAGAAATTAGACCACTAAAGTTGTTGTGCAATTTCTCCTGAGTCCGTCGATACCCAATATGTGGGGGTAAACCACTGTTTGGGCGCACCGCAGAGCTTGGAAGAGAAAGAGTGCCGTTTTACTTTTTCAATGTAGAATTGGCTGGAATTGAGATCGGACACCATGTCGCGTTTGGAGAGCCCCTGATGTGCCTAAACAGTAGAAATCCCCCACAAGTGACCCCATTTTGGAAACTAGACCCCCCATGGAACTTATCTAGATGTGTGGTGAGAACCTTGAATGCCCAAGTGCTTCACAGAAGTTTATAATGCAGAGCCGTGAAAATAAAAAATATTTTTTTTTCCACAAAAAAGATATTGTAGCCCCCAAGTTTTTATTTTCACAAGGGTAACAGGAGAAATTGGACTGCAATAGTTGTTGTCCAATTTGTCCTGAGTATGCTGGTACCCCATATGTGGGGGTAAACCACTGTTTGGGCGCACGGCAGAGCTCGGAAGGAAGGAGCGCTGTTTTGGAATGCAGACTTTGATAGAATGGTCTGCGGGTATTATGTTGCGTTTGCAGAGCCCCTGATGTATCTAAACTGTAGTAACCCCCCACAAGTGACCCCATTTTGGAAACTAGACCCCCCAAGGAACTTATCTAGATGTGTGGTGAGAACTTTGAATGCCCAAGTGCTTCACAGAAGTTTAGAATGCAGAGTCGTGAAAATAAAAAATATTTTTTTTTCCACAAAAAAGTATTGTAGCCCCCAAGTTTTTATTTTCTCAAGGGTAACAGGAGAAATTGGACTGCAATAGTTGTTGTCCAATTTATCCCGAGTACGCTGATGCGCCATATGTGGGGGTAAACCACTGTTTGGGCGCACGGCAGAGCTCGGAAGGGAAGGAGCGCCTTTTTGGAATGCAGACTTTGATAGAATGGTCTGTGGGCATTATGTTGCGATTGCAGAGCCCCTGATATACCTAAACTGTAGTAACCCCCAGCAAGTGACCCCATTTTGGAAACTAGACCCCCCAAGGAACTTATCTAGATGTGTGGTGAGAACTTTGAATGCCCAAGTGCTTCACAGAAGTTTAGAATGCAGAGTCGTGAAAATAAAAAATATTTTTTTTTTCACAAAAAAGATATTGTAGCAACCAAGTTTTTATTTTCACAAGGGTAACAAGAGAAATTGGACCTCAGAAGTTGTTGTCCAATTTATCCCGAGTACGCTGATGCCCCATATGTGGGGGTAACCCACTGTTTGGGCGCACGGCAGAGCTCAGAAGGGAGGGAGCACCATTTGACTTTTTGAGCGCAAAATTGGCTGTCGTGTTTGGAGACCCCCTGATGTACCTAAACAGTGGAAACCCCCAATTCTAGCTCCAACCCTAACCCCAACACACCCCTAACCCTAATCCCAACCTGATCCATAATCCTAATCACTAACCCTAACCATAATCACAACCCTTACCCCAAAACAACCCTAATGTCAACCCTAACCATAACCCTAATCAAAGCCCTAAATCCAACACACCCCTAATCCTAATCTCAACCCTAACCTCAAACCTAACCCTAATCCCAATACACCCCTAATCACAACCCTAACCTTAACCCTAATCCCAAACCTAACCCTAATCCCAAGCGTAACCCTAATGCCAACCCTAACCCTAATACCAACCCTAATCCAAACCCTAACCCTAATCCCAGCTCTAACCCTAACTTTAGCCCCAACCCTAGCCCTAACTTTAGCCCCAACCCTAACCCTAGCCCTAAGGCTACTTTCACACTTGCGTCGTTTGGCATTCCGTCGCAATCCGTCGTTTTGGACAAGAAACGGATCCTGCAAATGTGCCCGCAGGATGCGTTTTTTGCCCATAGACTTGTATTGCCGACGGATCGTGACGGATGGCCACACATCGTGTCCGTCGTGCACTGGATCAGTTGTGTTTTGGCGGAGCGTCGGCACAAAAAAACGTTCAATGAAACTTTTTTTTGTACGTCGCATCCGCCATTTCTGACCGCGCATGCGTGGCCGTAACTCCGCCCCCTCCTCCCCAGGACATAGATTGGGCAGCGGATGCGTTGAAAAACTACAGCTGCTGCCCACGTTGTGCACAATTTTCACAACGTGCGTCGGTATGTCGGACCAACGCATTGCGACGGCCCCGTACCGACGTAAGTGTGAAAGAAGCCTAACCCTAAATTTAGCCCCAACCCTAACCCTAAATTTAGCCCCAACCCTAACCCTAAATTTAGCCCCAACCCTAGCCCTAACCCTAGCCCTAACCCTAACCCTACCCTAACCCTACCCCTAACCCTAATTTTAGCCCCAACTGCTGTTCTCCTGCCAGCCGGCAGATGGGCATGCGCCCGCCATTTTCTTCTGCCGGCGGCCAGGAGGAGCAGCAAGAGGATCCAGGGACACAGGTGAGTATTGTAGGGTCCCCGAATCCCCCTATTTCTCTGTCCTCTGATGTGCGATCACATCAGAGGACAGAGAATTACACTTTACTTTTTTTTTTTTTTTTTGCGGTCGCCGGTAAACAGTTAATTACCGGCGATCGCAAAACAGGGGACGGTAAAACCGACCCCGATCATGCTCTTTGGGGTCTCGGCTACCCCCGGCAGCCGAGACCCCAAAGATTCTCCCGGTGCCGGCCCGGCGGGCGCACTGCGCATGCGCCCGCCATTTTGAAGATGGCGGTGCCCACCGGGAGACACGAGCATCGGGGGAGCTAGGTGAGTATTGGGGGGCCACCTGGGACCCCTTTTCTCTGTCCTCCGATGTGCGATCACATCGGAGGACAGAGAAATTAAAAAGAGATCGCGTTTTTTTTTTGCGATCGCCGGTAAACGGTTAATTACCGGCGATCGCAAATGCGGGGTGGGTTAAAAAACCCCTGAATCATGTTCTCTGGGGTCTCGGCTACCCCCGGCAGCCGAGACCCCGGAGAAAATCGGCCTCTGGGGGGCGCTATTTACTTTTTCCACAGCGCCGTTAATTAACGGCGCTGTGGTTTAAGTACCCTTAGCTGCCGCCGTTAAAAGGCGTATCGGCGGTCGCTAAGGGGAAATGTGTAAATAAATGTGTAAATATTTTGGAGTAGCCTAGTCAAAGCCCAGACCTTAAAACAATTGAAAATCTGTGTTCAGACTTGAAGATTGCTGTTCACCAGAGGAAGCCTCAAGGAGCTGGAACAGTTTTGCCTTGAGGAATGTGCAGTAATCCCTGCAGCAAGGTGTGGAAAGCTCATAGGAACATATCCAAAGCGACTTGCAGCTGTACTGACTTTAGGGGTGAATAATTATGCACAACAAAGTTTTCAGTTATTTTGGCCTATTTGTTGTATGCATCACAAAACATGAAAAATTCAAAGGGGTGAACACTTTCTCAAGCTACAGAATCTAAGATGAGCACCTTGTATGTATTAGGCTGCCGTCACACTATCAGTATTTGGTCAGTATTTTACATCAGTATTTGTAAGCCAAAACCAGGAGTGGGTGATAAATGCAGAAGTGGTGCATATGTTTCTGTTATACTTTTCCTCTATTTGATCCACTCCTGGTTTTGGCTTACAAATACTGATGTAAAATACTGACCAAATACTGAGAGTGTGACGGCAGCCTTAGCGTGCAAACTCTTTAAAACCCTATTGCAAAAAGCCAAGGATTTGTTTACCACTTCAATCTTTTTGATTGAATTCTTTGTGTTTAGTCTGTTATATAAAGTAGAAACTCTGTAGGAAGTCGATGTGTAATTCCCAGGTTTCGATAATACCAGCTATGCTAGAAAAGATCTATAGGGATAGAGTCCATCAGATTTATTCAAGCCACCAGGTATCTATACTTGTTTCAGCTGCTGAAAGATCTTCAAATGAAAAGACCAGTCTCTTAATCTCTATATGGATCCGCTGAGAGTATCTGCTTCATCAATCTGCTTTCTCTTGATATTAAGGTATCAAAGATTACTATTAGGGAATAGCTTTGGATAACTTCTTATCTGAATAGCTGTAGTGCTTCCAGAACAGCTGCATCGGGAACCCGGATAGCTGGAGCGCTCCCGATAATCAGCTGTTCGGCTTCACAGCTGCATGTGTTGCAGCTGTTTCACAGTCACAACACATGTATGAAGAGCCCAACAAACAGGCTATCCATGCATGTGTTGTGACTCACACAGCCGCGACACATGCAGCTGCAGTGCCGAACAGCTGATCAGCCAAAGCGCGCCAGGTTCCCGATGCAACTATTGGGTAAGCGCTATAGCTCTTCGGATAAGGAGTTATTCGAAGCTATTTGCTCATCCCTAATATCAGTTTTTAAAACTGGTGAAGGAATGTCTCGCTGCCTCAGTAATTAATTAGAAGCAAAAAATGTTTCCTGAGAGGATACCTCCAATCTTGGCAATGTAGTCTGACCCATTGAACCTCTTTTATCGTAGAATTCAACATATGACCAGTCCTGGTTTATTGAGTGTATGGTTTGAGTTCATTCCCCTTTAGAATCAAATCAATGTACATTGGCTGAGAATTTATTGTAAATGCTAAGAATTTCTTGCAACGGAAAGGAATCGGAGAGGATTTTTGAACATTGATTAACCTCAGCCATCTTAATAAGTGCAGAGGTCTGGCGATATGTTCTGTGAAACCCCAGAGCGACCAATTATCTAGCTACAGAACCATCTTTGTAAAGACTGCATGGTAGAACTTGAAACAAAAGATAAGACCATTCTTAATTTAGCAGACTACTATTAGGTAATGGATGACATAAGGACATAAAAATAAGTTTCCACTAAACCAGTAGTGGCTATAAGGTCTTCCTTCCTAGCAACATGGTGACCACTTTGATAGGCTTCATACAGTTTTTTTTTTACAGGTAAAGTATTTACATAACAATGAATCAGAGCCTTGCTGTGTGATTGCAGATAGGTTTGTTTTTCTTTGAAAAGCTGTGGCATTGATAAACCCACCAGTATCTATATGTGGCCTCCAGCTGGCTTCTCCCAGGCCCTGCTTAAAGTGATTGATAGCTATCACCCATGTGTGTTCAGACGGAGAGACCTGTCAATCACCTGGAATTTGGCAAGGAGAAGCTGGCATGGACCGCACCAGACTATTCTTGTCCCCTGATGGTTTTTCAAACTAAGGGTACCGTCACACTATAACATTTCGATCGCTACGACGGTACGATTCGTGACGTTCCAGCGCTATCGTTACGATATCGCTGTGTCTGACACGCAGCAGCGATCAGGGATCCTGCTGAGAATCGTACATCGTAGCAGATCGTTTAGAACTTTCTTTCATCGCTGGATCTCCCGCTGTCATCGCTAGATCGGTGTGTGTGACACCGATCTAGCGATCTAGCGATGCGATCCAGCGATGCGTTCGCTTGTAACCAGGGTAAACATCGGGTAACTAAGCGCAGGACCGCGCTTAGTTACCCGATGTTTACCCTGGTTACAAGCGTTAAACTAAAAAAAAAAAAACAGCACATACTTACATTCTGGTGTCCGTCAGGTCCCTTGCCGTCTGCTTCCCGCACTGTGACTGCCGGCCGTAAAGTGAAAGCAGAGCACAGCGGCTGTGCTTTCACTTTCACTTTACGGCCGGCAGTCACTGAGTGCGGGAACCAGACTGCAAGGGACCTGACGGACACCAGAATGTAAGTATGTGCTGTTTTTTTTTTTTTAGTTTAACGCTTGTAACCAGGGTAAACATCGGGTAACTAAGCGCGGTCCTGCGCTTAGTTACCCGATGTTTACCCTGGTTACCCAGGGACCTCGGCATCATTGGTCGCTGGAGAGCTGTCTGTGTGACAGCTCCCCAGCGACCACACTACGATTTACCTACGATCACGGCCAGGTCATATCGCTGGTCGTGATCGTAGCTAAATCGTATAGTGTGACGGTACCCTAAGTTATTTCTGAATCACTGTGGCTTTTCAGAGAAAGACATTCCTGGCTGAAATCATACAGCCAAGATCTGACTTCTATAAATTGATAACCATCTAAATAGGAAAAATTAGAATCGTAAAATAGCAATGGCAGACACTAAAACAGCATTTAAAAAAGGCTAGATGCTTTTCTCACAACAATTGGCATTGTGGATCATAAATCTAGCAATAGAGAATATATAAACTGGTGGAGAAAGAGTGGATTTGATGGACCTATGTCTTTTTTCAACATACAGTGGGGAAAAAAAGTATTTAGTCAGCCACCAATTGTGCAAGTTTTCCCTCTTAAAAAGATGAGAGAGGACTGTAATTGACATAAGTAGAACACAATCATGAGAGTCAAAATGAGAAAACAAATCCAGAAAATCATCTTGTCTGATTTGGCAAGATTCATTTTGCAAATTATGGTGGAAAATAAGTATTTGGTGACCTAAAAAAGTGCAAGATTTCTGGCTCTTACAGACCTGTAACCAGGGCCGGTTTTAGACAAAGTGGGGCCCTAGGCAAAAATTTAAAGTGGGGCCCCAAATGATAACATTGCACTGTGGCCCCCATATTTAGGGGCCTTATATCGGCCAATGGGTCTGCCACTATTAGCTGTATGCAGGGTCACTGCTGGTACTTTGAAAAGCAGCTTTTCGCCATGTTCATAGGCAGAATTTTTGCAGATTTTTCTTCTGCAAATAATAAGTTTACAACAGTTTACAACACAAGCAAAAACTGAGATTTTCAGAAATCTCCTGCACACCCTTTAATTTTCCGTTGACTGAATTTCACAACTGCGTCTCTCCAGACCCCAGCATGTCAATTTATCTTGCGCAGACGCGAGTCTCCGCAAGAGAAATCTCACCCCTGCAATGTATAGGACGCAGGGATTCGGCACAGATCAATGAACACACGCGGAATCACCTGTGTTCAAAAGATGGCAGCACTTTGGACGCAGCACATGTCCGCTGCATCCAAAGGGCTGCCATTTCCGGATCCTCTGCACAAACCCTAAAAAATGGGTGTTTTGAAAGCAGTGTTTTTACTGCCAAGAGAGCAGGCTTTAGCTGCAAAAAAAACAAAATGCACCAAAAACGCTGATTCCTATGCACACCTGTACTATATATGTGTATGGTTTATCCTTATTATTTCACGTGGGAATTCATTTATTTCTTTATAATAAATACCCTGATTCAGCAGACAATATTCCTGTCTTGTGTCATCCAGACTGTAGTGACAGGACATCGCCCTATCAGATTATAAGCAATGATTTAGTGACTGGTCAGAGCCCAAGCTCATCCCTGCTGTATGTGACTGTGAAACCTGATCCTACAGCAATCATCACAGAGCTCGGGACCAAATGAGTAAATCACAGCACTGAGGGGGTCTCAAGGGGGGTTTGGGAGAGACGCCACTGCTGTACACCCTCTGGGCACTTCATACAGGGGCTGCAGAGGCAGGGGGCCCCCTTTCTAGGTGGGGGCCCCAGGCGACTGCCTGGTATGCCTGTGCCAAACGCCGGCCCTGCCTGTAACTTCTTCTTTAAGAGACTCCTCTGTCCTCCACTCATTACCTGTAGTAATGGCACCTGTTATCATTACAAATGACACCTGTCCACAACCTCAAACAGTCACACTTCAAACTCCACTATGAAGACCAAAGAGCTGTCAATGGACACCAGAAACAAAATAGTAGTCCTGCACCAGGCTGGGAAGACTGAATCTGCAATAGGCAAGCAGCTCGGTGTGATGAAATCAACTGTGGGAGCAATAATAAGAAAATGGAAGACATAAAAGACCACTCATAATCTCCCTCGATCTGGGGCTCCATGCAAGATCTCACCCCGTTGGGTCAAAATGATCACAAGAACGGTGAGCAAAAATCCCAGAACCACACGGGGGACCTAGTGAATGACCTACATAGAGCCGAGACCACCATAACAAAGGCTGCCATCAGTAACACTATGCCGCCAGGGACTCAGATCCTGCAGTGCCAGATTTGTCCCTCTGCTGAAGCCAGTACATGTCCGGGCCCATCTGAAGTTTGCTAGAGAGCACTTGGATTATCTAGAAGAGTATCGGGAGAATGTCATATGGTCTGATAAAACCAAAGTAGAACTGTTTGGTAGAAACAAAGCACGTCGTGTTTAGAGGAGACAGAATGCTGAGTTGCATCCAAAGAACACCATACCTACTGTGAAGCATGGGGGTGGCAACATGGTGCTTTGGGGCTGTTTCTCTGCTAAGGGACCAGGACGACTGATCCGTGTACATGAAAGAATGAATGGAGCCATGGATCGTGAGATTTTGAGTGCAAACCTTCTGTCAGCAAGGGTATTGAAGATGAAACATGGATGGATCTTTCAGCCTGATAATGATCCCAAGCACACTGCTAGGGCAATGAAGGAGTGGCTTTGTAAGAAGCATATGAAGGTCTTGGAGTGGCCTAGCCAGCCTCCAGATCTCAACCCCATATAAAACCTTTGGACGGAGTTGAAAGTCCGTGTTGCCCAGCGACAGGCCCAAAACATCACTGCTCTAGAGGAGATCTGCATGGAGGAATGGGCCTACATACCACCAACAGTGTGTGCCAACCTTGTGAAGACTTACAGAAAACGTTTGACCTCTATTATTGCCAAAAAAGGATAGATAAAAAAATATTGAGATGAACTTTTGTTAATGACCAAATACTTATTTTCCACCATAATTTGCAAAATAAATCTTGCCTAATCAGACAAGGTGATTTTCTGAATTTGTTTTCTCATTTTGACTCTCATAGTTGTGTTCTACCTATGATGTAAATTACAGGCCTCTCTCATCTTTTTAAGTGGGAGAACTTGAACAATTGTTGGCTGACTAAATACTTTTTTCCCCACTGTATATAACTATGCAACTATGATTCATGGTTTGGGTAGCATGAATCTAGCGTTCTGGGGATTGGGCTGGCCACTTCATAACATCAATCTTGTTCTGGACCCAGGATGTTGCCTGCTTGCTGGTGTTTTTGGGGTCACCTTACTCCTGAAACACCCATTTCAATGACATTTCTTCATCAAAATGCAACACGAGCAACATAAAGGATTTTCAGCCCAAAAATCCAGAGAGAAAATCCTAGCACATTCACAGTTTGTGAATACACCCATATAAGCTGAGATTGTATTTGAATCATTTTTTTAATATCCAAAACATATCAATATCTCTCATGGTCTGTGATCTACATTTTAGGCTATTAGCCAGTGTTGAGCTAAGAACAATCTTCCACCTTTCGGTACTGTTTCAAACCAGTGTGGCTCTTGCCTTTGGAGGACTTCCTAACTCCTTCCTTTGTTCTGTATGCCTTGTTTTATACTCTGTATTTCCAAAAGAAGCTTCTATGTGTTACCTGTCCACTGAAAATCTCCTAAAAATATTAACATGTTACATTTGGATTCTGAATAAAACACAGTGATTCATGTTAGGGCTTCCAAAAACTTGATTTTTCTATTCAAAGCAGATCTTTTATTCCTCAAAAACAAAGTCATGCTGACAGATGAGCTATTTAAGGGGTGGCTAAATCCACAATCAATGGCAGGTCCCTCTACCAACCTACCACCCAAGGATGCGACTATGTGTGGCTGCACAGGTTGCAGCAATGATATGTCGAAGAGATAAGGGGGCCCATTTCAAATTCCAAATGTGAATTTTGCATTATGATGAGCTATTGGGTTGCAAAGGGCCCATATACTGTTCTTGCACAGGGGCCCTTTTTTGTCTGTGTCCTCCCGTGCTACCAGCTTTCCACTAGAAATCTATGCCCAAGAAGGGCTGAGGGAACTCCGCTATAATGGATTCCTTTTATCTCGCCCACCTTAGGAACCTTGGTAAAATATATATATTCCCGCCAGTATTTTCCCTGTGGCGGCCTCACAATAGTTGTTATAGTGCAGAACGCTGCCACAGTTTCCAAACAAATCTCCTTTATTCATATAAACTTTCCATAATGCTTTTTTTCATTGATCTTTTCTCAATTCTTTTATTACTCAGACATCTAATATAATGCTTTCTTCATTTATCAGAAATGTTTACAGAACAATGAATCTTTAGGTTTTCTAATCACTTGGTTTGATTGTTAAGATTTCTTGGTGCTATTCTTACGTCATAAATGCAATTAAGGTATTATGAGTGAATAGAAGACAGTGGTTTTTTTATTGTTATTGCTTATTTGAAAAAAAAAAATCTGCCAGGAGAAATGAAGCAGAAAAGATCCTGACAGCTTTATACTGTGCCAACTGCTCAACAATGTTTAGACGAAATCAGCAGAAACATAAGCGGTTAACGGACTGTGACAGTTTGTGATATCCATCTTTCTCAGCAGAGCAGGTTTAGATCCATGAGCACCTGCCAAATTTCCCCACGTATAGTACAACTGTGGCCTTTTTCTGTGGAGAATCTCCTGGCACATGAAAACACAAATGGCCATTTACCGTATTTTTCAGAAAACACCTTACTATAAGACGCCACCCAGGTTTGGAAAGCAGGAAATAGGAAAATCATATTTCCTACTAATTAAAACTTCCCTGGCATTGTAAAGATGTGGAGGGATCAATGTCACAAATTTAAACAGTGAGTTTTGTCATCATTCTAATTTGACTGATTTTATATATATATATGTATATATATATATATTTTAGCACCATTCATTGAAGTTAAAGGGAACCTGTCACCCCGTTTTTTGAGATTGAGATATAAATACTGTTAAATAGGGCCTGCGCTGTGCGTTACTATAGTGTATGTAGTGTACCCTGATTCCCCATGTATGCCGAGAAATACATTACCAAAGTCGGCGTTTTCGCCTGTCAATCAGGCTGGTCTGGTCAGGTGGGCGTGTTCACAGCGTTCTTTTCTTCCCCAGGTTTCCGTTGGTGGCGTAGTGGTGTGCGCATGTCCAAGGTCCGGATTCCCTGTGCCCACGTGAAGACACAGCGCGCGATCTGCGCTGTCATTCCTTTCATCGGTGCGGGCGGCCATCTTCCTGGGGCCGCGCGTGCGCAGATGTAGTGCTCTGCTGCACGGGGCTTCAGGAAAATGGCCGCGGGATGCCGCGCGTGCGCAGAAGAGATCGCGGCGGCCATTTTCCCAAAGCCGGGTTTGCATCGCGGCTTTGGGAAAATGGCCGCCGCGATCTCTTCTGCGCACGCGCGGCATCCCGCGGCCATTTTCCTGAAGCCCCGTGCAGCAGAGCACTACATCTGCGCACGCGCGGCCCCAGGAAGATGGCCGCCCGCACCGATGAAAGGAATGACAGCGCAGATCGCGCGCTGTGTCTTCACGTGGGCACAGGGAATCCGGACCTTGGACATGCGCACACCACTACGCCACCAACGGAAACCTGGGGAAGAAAAGAACGCTGTGAACACGCCCACCTGACCAGACCAGCCTGATTGACAGGCGAAAACGCCGACTTTGGTAATGTATTTCTCGGCATACATGGGGAATCAGGGTACACTACATACACTATAGTAACGCACAGCGCAGGCCCTATTTAACAGTATTTATATCTCAATCTCAAAAAACGGGGTGACAGGTTCCCTTTAAGCATAGGATTTATCCATATTGCCTTAGATGTAAGGAGCTTCAAAATAAAAAAATAAATTGTTAATTTGATAACTCTATAGATATATAGTTATATTTTCCAGTACTCCTCCTCCTTACACTGCAGGTCAGTGATAGCACACAGATATTCCTTTTTCACAATAATAAAGATCAATATACACATAAACTAACAAGTGGAATACTCTTCAAGGCTTATTTAAACGTTGTGTTTTTGATGAATTTTTCCACAATTTTTTGTGTTAAACACAGTGCTTTACAGTAACAGCAAAATTAAATTTCTAAAATCTCATTTGTTTTCTTGCGTTTTTGACCTGTGGTGTGCTTTGTTTTTTTTAAAGAATGTTTTTATGAACATTTTTCAGGTTACAAAACACAAGTATATAAACAAAGGAAATAGAGTAGTAAATGGTTGCTTTAAGTAAAGAGAAACTGTTCTATACATAACCTTTATGATATAAGTCTATGAAGTATTGTAGTTTGTGGGCCATAAGATGCACCGGACCATAAGACCACCCCAAATTTTAGGGAGGAAAACAGGAATTAAAAAAAAAAATGGTAGTGCGTCATATAGTCTTATTTTATGGTACCTTACCAGGGGGTGGCTGCGGTGGAGCGTGGTCATAGGAGGCATGGTCGCTGTCGCAGGAGGCCGGTGGCGGGAGGAGTGGGGCAGATTGAAAAGCTGCAATCTGAAATTCTGCCTCACCTATTTCACAACGTGCGTCGGTACGTTGGCCCGACACATAGCGACGGACCCGTACCGACGCAAGAGTGAAAGAGGCCTTAATGAGCGTTGAATTAAAAAAAAAAAGAAGCGGAAAAAACGGCGTGGGCTCCCGCGCAATTTTCTGCGCCAGAGGGGGAAAGCCGACAGCCGGGGGCCAATATTTGTAGCCTGCTATGAATATCAGCCCGCAGCTGTCTGCGTAGCTTTTACTGGCTATTAAAATAGGGGGACCCCCCAAAAAATGACGTGGGGTCCCCACATTAAGCCGGGTTAATAACGGAGAGGCGTCAATAAAACGCCTATCCATTATTAATCCAATAGTAAGAAAGGGTTAATAAAACACACACACATTCGCAAAAAAGTATTTTAATATTCCTCATTTAACCATACTTACCATACTTCAGCGCCTGCAAAAAAAGTAAAATAACCCGTATACTACCTGTCCGCCGTAGTCCAATTAATAACGAGTGTCCCACGACGATCTCCCCTATAGAACAGTGACATTGGGTGATGTCACTGCTCTATAGGACCCTCAGTGACAAACTGACAGGAGACAATGGCTCCTGCAGTGCATCACTGAGGTTACTAAAGTTCAAAGTCTTACTTTATGGCAATTGCTGCGTGGGAAAATTTCTCGTACAGCAATGCCATAAGTGAGGCTAGGGACAATTTTTTTTACAGCGGCGGAGGAATAGCTGTTGCTGCCGTTCTCCATGGGAGATCGTCGTGGGACACTCGTGGATTTCTGCGGACAGGGAGTATATTGGTTGTTTGTTTTTTTCACCTTTTTTACAGATGACACTGGCTTCGGGGATCAAAATGACAAGTAATGGTGAGTATGAACTCTATGTTTAATGTACTGTATGTCTATATGTATGTCATGTATGTAATGTATGAATGTATTGTATGGAGTATTTTTTGTTTTCATTCAACACATTAGCCGGATGATGGGACTACTACTGTCCCATCATTGGCTAATGTGTCAATCACTGTCAGTGTAGTAGGCATTGTCCGATGCGACTTGTAGTCCCATCAGACGATGCCCGCACTGAGACACCCTACATGCCGCAGAGTCCCCGCACAGAGACACCCCGCAGAGACACCACACAGAGACACGCTGCAGAGACGCCGCACAGAGACACCCCGCAGAGACCCCGCATAGAGACACGCTGCACAGAGACGCCCCGCAGAGACCCCGCCCGCCGCACAGAGACCATGCCTGCCGCACAGAGACCCTGTCTGCCGCAGAGACACCCCGCACGCCGCGCAGAGCCCCAGAGAGCCCCGGTAGGCAGGTACACATCCCTGGCAGGCCCGCACAGACCCCGCCCGCACACACAGACACGCACAGTGTCCGCCCACGCACCACCCGCACTCTTCCCCCCTCCAAAACAGGATGTTTAAGGACAGAAAAGGCTTATTTACATTCCAATATTTGTGTCCCATTAACTTGCATTGGTATCGGCGATATCCGATATTTTTTGGATATCGGCCTATCCAATCCGATACCGATACTTCTGGGTACTGGAAAGTGTCGCTCAACACTAGTCATGATCCATTCCAGGGTTTATTAGTGTCTGCCCTTTTTTTGGACGGATAATGTTAAGGGTTAACTTTGCCTCATTCTGGGTTCAGGTTTGCTATTTAGCTCCCAAGAATCTTGCTGGCAGTGTCAGCTATAGTTCTGCCTTCTGCGTGTTAACCTGACTCTGCTGGTAACTCTTGATTTGCCCTGCTGTGAACCCTTACTTGTCCTGTGTCTGTTAACTCCCTCTGTCTGCCCTTTTCCCAGTATTTCTCTGTGTTTATCTGTTTGATTCTCCGGTTCTGATCTCCTGGCTTGGCTATTTACTTCGTTACTGTTTGTCCCTATTGTACGGTATATTGCCCGTTCTGGTTTACTGATCTCTGGCTACATCCTGACTATCCATCTGTCTAATCCTATTATACTGTCGTGCTATCTCATGCTTTTGACTCGGCTTATCTGACCACTCTCTTACCACTTGGTGGTGTCTGTTCTGCTGTCCTGTGTTTGCAGTCTCACTTTCCACTCAAGCTCCCCCTGGTGGAGGTTGCGCTGTACTGCACTGCAGCAGCCTGACATTGCAGTCTCACTTTCCTCTCAAGCTCCCCCTGGTGGAAGTTGCGCTGTACTGCACTGCAGCAGCCTGACATTATAGCTGACCCATCCTTTTAAAGGGATTTCTGCATTTTTTTCCTCTGCTCTGTTTGCTATGGATCCGCTCCATAGCTTGGCGGATCAAATGGACAGTTTGACGATTATGATGCAAGACCTGTTTGTGGAACAGAGGGCCTTGTCCTCATCTCATAACCACCTGCAAAAGGAGCTTTCTGACACAGTTAAATCATTGCAGACTGACTGTAAGCACTCTGACACTGTTGATGTCTCTTTGCACTCTCCTGAACCTTCTGTCAAGCTCCCATTTACCTTCTCTGGGAAGAGGGAGAGATTTCATACTTTTAAGGAGAGTTGCAAGCTTTTTATTCTTTGAGACCTCGATCTTCTGGAGATGAGAGTCAGCGGGGGGGAAAATGATTTCCTTACTGCGGGAGGGACCTCAATCATGGGCTTTCTCTTTACCTGCTTCTGCCCCTGAACATGTGTCTGTGGATAGATTCTTTGAGGCTCTGGAACTTTTTTATGATGAACCGGAGCGGGTCAGGGTTGCAGAGGACATGATCCTGAGTCTCTCCCAGAATGAACTCACTGCTGAACAGTATTGTTCTGAGTTTAGGCGGTGGTCCATTGAGGTGTCTTGGGGTGACTCTGCTCTGAGATGCCTGTTTGAGAAAGGATTTTCTGATCATCTCAAGGACGCGCTGGCCCTTCACACGCCTCCCTGTTCATGACTCAGGCCATTCGTATGGATCGAAGATTACGGGAGAGAAGAATTATCCAGCGTGAGATTCCTGTTTTGCCTGCTAAGTCTGAGGTGATGTCATTCAAGGAGACTATGGAAGTTGGTGTCATCAATTTCAAAGAGAAGGAGAGGAAACGGCGACGTGATGGGAAATTATGCTTTTATTGAGGAGTTCTGAGATATTGGAAGAAGAACTGCCCCTCTTGTCCATCGAGTAACAAGCTGCTGAGTCTGGGTGATGGTCTAGGAGGTCTTTCAGACTCACAGGTACCTTTTTCGCCATTTCAAAAAGTTTTGTTAGAGGTGGAACTGTGTTATGGAGGTGTTTTTGCATCCACTTCAGCGTTTGTGGACTGTGGATCTTCCATGAACTTCATTGACTATAGTCTGGTGTCCAAGTTAAAGTTAGGGACAGTTAGTCTAGAGACTCTCATCCATATCGTTGCCATTGATAAGACACCGTTGGCTCAAAATGTCCTTAAAATTGTCTCTGAGGAGTTCCTCCTCAAGGTGGGTTCCTTGCACCAGGAACGAATTTCATGTAATGTTATGAATAATCTTCCTGCGGGACTGGTGTTGGGGTTCCCCTGGTTGCAGAGGCATAATCCTGTTATAGACTATGGATCTCGTGATATTGTTAAATGGGGTCCTAATTGTTCCAATAGTTGTCTTTCTGCTGTGTTTGTGTCCGCCATTAGTCCGGAGGGTATTCCGGAGTACCTAAAGGACTTGGGTGATGTGTTCTTTTTCCGGGTTCTAAATTACCCAAAGCCCGTTTGTACAATCTTTCTGGCCCGGAACATACTGCTATGAAAAACTATATCTCTGATAGTCTACGCAAAGGTCACATCCGTCCCTCTGTCTCACCTGTGGCCGCGGGATTTTTGTCAAGAAAAAAGATGGTGGTTTAGGCCCATGCCTCGATTTCCGGGAACTAAATAAAATTACAGTGAGAAATACCTACCCTCTCCTACTCATTCCTGATCTCTATAACCAATTGTCTGGGGCTAAGTGGTTTTCCAAACTAGATCTTAGGGGAACATATAACCTTATCCGCATTCAGGAAGGGGATGAGTGGAAAACGGCATTTCTCACCTCCGCGGGCCTGTTTGAAAATTTGGTCATGCCCTTTGGTCTCTCAAACGCGCCCGCGGTGTTTCAGAACTTCATGAATGATGTTTTTTTTCTGATTTTATCGGGCGCTTTATGGTTGTATATCTGGATGATATCCTTGTTTTCTCGCCTGACAAGGAATCTCACATTGGTCATTTACATGCTGTTCTTCACCGGTTACGGGGAAATTCTTTGTTTGCTAAACCAGAGAAATTTTTGTTTTGTGTCCAGGAGCTTTCCTTTCTGGGAATGATCCTTTCTGCGAATGGGTTTCGGATGGATCCCGGAAAGGTACAGGCCATTGTTGATTGGGTTTTGCCAATTATTACCGGAAATTCATCAAAGGGTTTTCTCAGGTAGTCAAGCCACTTACCGATCTCACTTTCAAGGGGGCTGATCTCAAAGTTTGGTCATACTTGGCAGTTGAAGCATTTATTACATTAAAAAAATGTTTTATGTCTGCTTCTGTATTAGTTCAGCCCAATCCATCTAAACCTTTCATTGTAGAGGTGGACACATCTGAGGTGGGATAGCAACCAAAATCCCATGTACATACTTAAAGACCAGGGTGGCAGAGAAGATCTGTCTGCAAACCCAAATCAAAAATCAGCTCCAAACATTATCAGATAACAACAGGAGGACAAAAAGAGCAAACCTATTTATATCTAAAAGATATCATATCATTTTATTATATCATAGAAAAGGTAAAATGTCACAACAATATATAGAATACTAAAAACAATGCAGACGATTATGAACCCCACCCACAGCTATCCCCACCCCACATATACACTTCAATCCCTGGAAAAATAAATAAATAAAGGTCAAAAGACCGTAACTCAGGGAAAAAACAGTGCGTCCAAACATGGACGTCAGGGAAGCAGCATGCATGAACCAGATGATCGGGAATAAAGTTACACCCGTCTATCTAACATCTAAGGTGCAATGGTGCATGGCAAAAAATGCAGCACTTACCAACGGATGAGTGGAAATAAGGAGGGGGGTGGATGGAGTGTCCCGACGCGCGTTTCGCGGCAGCTAGAGGCCTTTCTCCCTTCAACTCATGAAGGTATTTGTAAGTATGATCAACAAGTAAAATATAAATAAGTAAACGGTGTAGGAAGTAGGGCAATTGATAATACTATTCTAAGTTAGGCTACTTTCACACTAGTGTTTTTAGCAATCCGTCGCAATCCGTCGTTTTGGGCAAAAAACGGATCCTGCAAATGTGCCTACAGGATGCGTTTTTTGCCCAGAGACTTGTATTAGCGACAGATCGTGACAGATGGCCACACGTCGCGTCCATCATGCAACGGATCCATCGTGTTTTGGCGGACCATCATCACGAAAAAACATTCAAGGGAACGTTTTTTCGTATGTCGTGTCCACCATTTTCTACCGCACTTGCGCAGCCGGAACTCTGCCCCCTCCTCCCCTGACTTAGAATGGACAGCGGATGTGTTGAAAACCTGCATCTGCTGCCCACGTCGTGCAGAAATTTTACAACGTGCGTCGGAACGTAAGCTCGACGCTTAGCGATGGACCCGTACCGACGCAAGTGTGAAAGTAGCCTAAACCTCCTATAAAGAATAAATACCGTATATACTCGAGTATAAGCCGAGACCCCTAATTTTGCCACAAAAAAATGGGAAAACTTAATGACTCGAGTATAAGCCTGGGGTGGGAAAGTTACCTGACTACACTTTTGTCTCTTCCTTGGGCTGTGTTATATACTGTTTGGGCTGTGTTATACACTGCGTGGCCACTGTTATATACTGATACTGCATTGCCTGTATTAACGCATCGGGTATTCTACAATATGTTGTGATGCAGCAGTAGGACCATATACAGTGAAACGGTAGTGACCCCAGCAAGTTCAAACAAAACGTTCTTTGATTGTGTTACTTCACACAGTCAATATAGTATTCAGCTTCTTCATACAGTCTATTAATAATGCATGGCTATATGACGCAGTCAATACACAGGCCGAACTTCCCTCTGTCCAGTTTCCCTGGGTGACCGCACACCGGTAACAAGTCTCTGTACTCACTCAGTGCACTGCACTCTTTATCCTCTGGAGTGCAGCCGGGTACACATAAGACAGCCCTAGACGCAGGGTGTCAGTCTCTCTGGTTCCTTTAGCCTCTGTGCTGCTCCACACAGAGAGAGCTCTGCAGACAACTGCCCTGTCTGCTTCCAAGAACACACTGAGACACCTCCCCCAGTACTACAGGGCTTTTTAATCAGTCACTGCTTCACTATTCTAATTACGGCCACACCTGTGTCTGTAGTACGCCCTCATGGCCTCACTACGCTTCCATGCACATTCTGGTGAGCACATACAGCGCCCCCTAGCTGTAACAGGGGTCACTGCCTCACAATGTATGTATGTGTATAGCAGCCACATAGTATATAGCACAGACCATGTAGTATTTGCTATATACTATGTGGCCTCTGCTATATACTGTGTGGCTGCTATATACATACATACATATTCTAGAATACCCGATGCGTTAGAATCGAGCCACCATCTAGTGTATGAATAACAGTAAGGGTATGTGCACATCTTGCGAATTTGCTCTTGTAAAAATCTGCAAGGATTCTTCCTCTCTTGGCAGAAAACGCAGTTGAAAATCCGTGTGTTTTTGATGCAGATTTTCATGCAGATTTCTATGTGGATTTGTCTGCGGATTTGCAAGCTAAATAAAGATATATTATTTAACAAC
Source organism: Ranitomeya imitator (assembly GCF_032444005.1). Lineage (NCBI taxonomy): Eukaryota > Metazoa > Chordata > Amphibia > Anura > Dendrobatidae > Ranitomeya > Ranitomeya imitator. The sequence continues at coordinate 351,020,150 of NC_091285.1, read as the reverse complement.
AACAACAAAAAAGAATTGTGATGTCATTTCCTAGTCCAACTCCTTCTTTTACATTCTCCATTGAAGACCATAATATCATTAAATACCATGTTCAAATATAATGTTTACACACACAAAGCAAATATAAATGAATATATATATATATATATATATATATATATATACTAGCTGAAGAGCCCGGCGTTGCCTGGGCATAATAAATATCTGTGGTTAGTTATAGCACGTCACTTCTCTTATTTTCCCATCACGCCTCTCATTTTCCCAATCACATCTTTAATTTTCCCCCTCACATCTCTCATTTTCTCCCTCACACCTCATTTTCTCCCTCGCTCCTCTCATTCCCCCCTAACACTTGTCATTTTGATCTCACATCTGTCATTTTCTGATCACTCCACTATTTTCCCTCACTCCTCTCATTTTGCACTCACACCTTTTCATTTTCACCTCACACCTCTCATTTTCACCTCAGTATATACATGTTTGTCATCTCCCTTATATATAGTATACACCTGTATGTCATCTCCTGCATATAGTATATACCTGTATGTCATCTCCCCTGTATATAGTATATACCTGCTGTGTGTCATCTCCCCTGTATATAGTATATACCTGTATGTCATCTCCTCCTATATATAGTATATACCTGTATGTCATCTCCTCCTATATATAGTATATACCTGTATGTCATCTCCTCCTATATATAGTATATACCTGTATGTCATCTCCTATATATAGTATATACCTGTATGTCATCTCCTCCTGTATATAGTATATACCTGTGTCATCTCCCCTGTATATAGTATATATCTGTGTGTCATCTCCTCCTGTCTATAGTATATACCTGTATGTAATCTTCTATATATAGCATATACCTGTATGTCATCTCCTCCTGTATATAGTATATACCTGTAGGTAATCTGCTCCTGTATATAGTATATACCTGTGTGTCATCTCCTCCTGTATATAGTATATACATGTATGTCATCTCCTCCTGTATTTAGTATGTACCTGTATGTCATCTCCTCCTCTATATAGTATATACCTGTGTGTCATCTCTCCTGTATATAGTATATATCTGTGTGTCATCTCCCCTGTATATAGTATATACCTGTGTGATCTCCTGTATTAGACCTCGTTAACACGTTATTTGCTCAGTATTTTTACCTCAGTATTTGTAAGATAAATTGGCAGCCTGATAAATCCCCAGCCAACAGGAAGCCCTCCCCCTGGCAGTATATATTAGCTCACACATACACATAATAGACAGGTCATGTGACTGACAGCTGCTGTATTTCCTATATGGTACATTTGTTGCTCTTGTAGTTTGTCTGCTTATTAATCAGATTTTTATTTTTGAAGAATAATACCAGACTTGTGTGTGTTTTAGGGCGAGTTTCGTTTGTCAAGTTGTGTGTGTTGAGTTGCGTGTGGCGACATGCATGTAGCGACTTTTGTGAGATGAGTTTTGTGTGGCAACATGCGTGTAGCAACTTTTTGTGTGTCGAGTTGCATGTGACAGGTTAGTGTAGCAAGTTGTGTGCAGCAAGTTTTGCGCATGGCGAGTTTTGCGCGTGGTGAGTTTTATGTCTGGTGCCTTTTGAGTATGTGCAAGTTTTGTGTGAGGCAACTTTTGCATGTGTTGCAAATTTTGTGAATGTGGCAATTTTTCCGCGTGTGCAAGTTTTGCGTGTGGCGAGTTTTCCATGAGGTGGGTTTTTCACTTGTGGCGAGTTTTGCGTGAGCCTAGTTTTTGCATGTGGCGAGTTTTGCGCGTGGCGAGTTTTGAGCTGTGACTTTTGTGTTTTGACTTTTATGTGGCGAGGTTGGTGTATGTGTGGTGAAATGTGTTCAAGCACGTGGTAGTGTGTGGCGCATTTTGTGTGTGTGTTCATATCCCCATGTGTGGTGAGTATCTCATGTCGGGGCCCCACCTTAGCAACTGTACGGTATATACTCTTTTGCGCCATCGCTCTCATTCTTTAAGTCCCCCTTGTTCACATCTGGCAGCTGTCAATTTGCCTCCTACACTTTTCCTTTCACTTTTCCCCATTATGTAGATAGGGGAAAAATAGTTTGGTGAATTGGAAAGCGCGGAGTTAAAATTTCACCTCACAACATAGCCTATGACGCTCTCGGGGTCCAGACGTGTGACTGTGCAAAATTTTGTGGCTGTAGCTGCGACGCCTCCAACACTTTTCATTTCACTTTTTCCCCATTATGTAGATAGGGGCAAAATGGTTTGGTGAATTGGAAAGTGCGGGGTTAAAATTTCACCTCACAACGTAGCCTATGACGCTCTCGGGGTCCAGACGTGTGACTGTGCAAAATTTTGTGGCTGTAGCTGCGACGCCTCCAACACTTTTCATTTCACTTTTTCCCCATTATGTAGATAGGGGCAAAATGGTTTGGTGAATTGGAAAGCGCGGGGTTAAAATTTCACCTCACAACGTAGCCTATGACGCTCTCAGGGTCCAGACGTGTGACTGTGCAAAATTTTGTTTCTGTAGCTGCAACGCTTCCAACACTTTTCCTTTCACTTTTTTCCCCATTATGTAGATAGGGGCAAAATTGTTTGGTGAATTGGAACGCGCGAGGTTAAAATTTCGCCTCACAACGTAGCCTATGACGCTCTCAGGGTCCAGACGTGTGACTGTGCAAAATTTTGTGGCTGTAGCTGCGACGCCTCCAACACTTTTCATTTCACTTTTTCCCCATTATGTAGATAGGGGCAAAATTGTTTGGTGAATTGGAACGCGCGGGGTTAAAATTTCGCCTCACAATATAGCCTATGACGCTCTCAGGGTCCAGACGTGTGACTGTGCAAAATTTTGTTTCTGTAGCTGCGACGCCTCCAACACTTTTCCTTTCACTTTTTTCCCCATTATGTAGATAGGGGCAAAATTGTTTGGTGAATTGGAAAGCGCGGGGTTAAAATTTCACCTCACAACGTAGCCTATGACGCTCTCAGGGTCCAGACGTGTGACTGTGCAAAATTTTGTTTCTGTAGCTGCGACGCTTCCAACACTTTTCCTTTCACTTTTTTCCCCATTATGTAGATAGGGGCAAAATTGTTTGGTGAATTGGAACGCGCGGGGTTAAAATTTCGCCTCACAATATAGCCTATGACGCTCTCGGGGTCCAGACGTGTGACTGTGCAAAATTTTGTGGCAGTAGCTGCGACGGTGCAGATGCCAATCCCGGACATACACACACACACACACATACACACACACACACACATACACACATTCAGCTTTATATTGTAGATATATAAAATAGAAAAAATTGGAACAGCACAATGCTCACCGGTGGGTGCCTGGCCTCCTGGATAGAATGGTCCACTCATCTACCCACATGTATACACAAATAAGCAAGAGAGGGCAGCACTCCAAGTCCTTTTCAAGGTGAAAAAATGTGACGTTTATTCAACCCACATCTCTGTGCGACGTTTCGGCTCACACTGAGCCTTTTTCAAGCTGAAAGGCTTGAAAAAGGCTCAGTGTGAGCCGAAACGTCGCACAGAGATGTGGGTTTAATAAACATCACATTTTTTCACCTTGAAAAGGGCTTGAAGTGCTGCCTTCTCTTGCTTATTTGTGTATATATAGATATATATATATATATATATATATATATATACACTGCTCAAAAAAATGAAGGGAACACTAAAATACCACATCCTAGATATCACTGAATGAAATATTTCAGTTGCAAATCTTTATTCATTACATAGTGGAATGTGTTGAGAACATCCCATGGAGGTCTGGATTTGGAATGATACTCAAAATCAAAGTGGAAAATCAAATTACAGGCTGATCCAACTTCAGTGGAAATGCCTCAAGACAAGGAAATAATGCTCAGTTTTGTGTGTGGCCTCCACGTGCCTGTATGACCTTCCTACAATGCCTGTGCATGCTCCTGATTAGGCGGCGGATGGTCTCCTGAGGGATCTCCTCCCAGACCTGGACTAAAGCATCTGCCAACTCCTGGAAGTCTGTGGTGCAACGTCACGTTGATGGATGGTGCAAGACATGATCCATAGCTTGAATGCCTTCATCTTGCAGGAACTGCTGACACACTCCAGCCACATGAGGTCTGGCATTGTCCTGCATTTGGAGGAACCCAGGGCCAACCGCACCAACATATGGTCTCACGAGGGGTCTGAAGATCTCATCTCGGTACCTAATGGCAGTCAGGCTACCTCTGGCAAGCACATGGAGGGCTGTGCGGCCCTCCAAAGAAATGCCACCCCACACCATTATTGACCCACTGCCAAACCGGTCAGGCTGAGGGATGTTGCAGGCAGCAGATCCTCTCCACGGCATCTGCAGACTCTGTCATGTCTGTCACATGTGCTCAGTGTCAACCTGCTTTCATCTGTGAAGAGCACAGGGTGCTAGTGGCGAATTTGCCAATCCTGTTTTTTTGTGGCAAATGCCAAGCGTCCTACATGGTTTTGGGCTGTGAGCACAACCTCCATCTGTGGATGTTGGGCACTCAGACCATCCTCATGGAGTCGGTTTCTAACCGTTTGTGCACACAAATGCACATTTGTGGCCTGCTGGAGATCATTTTGCAGGGCCTGCTGCTGGGTTGTTGCCCTCCTACGGCCCCCTCCACGTCTCCTGGTGTACTGGCCTGTCTCCTGGTAGCGCCTCCAGCCTCTGGACACTATGCTGACAGGCGCAGCAAATCTTGCCACAGCTTGCATTGATGTGCCAACCTGGATGAGCTGCACTACCTGAGCCACTTGTGTGGGTTGTAGAGTCTGTCTCATGCTACCACGAGTGTGAAAGCACAACCAACATTCAAAACTGATTAAAACATCAGCCAGAAAGCATTGCTACTGAGATGTGGTACCCACCTGCAGAATCACTCCTTTATTGAGTGTGTCTTGATAATTACCAATAACTTCCATCTGTTGTCTATTCCATTTGCACCACAGCATGTGAAATTGATTGTCAGTGTTGCTTCCTAAGGGGACAGTTTGATTTCACAGAAGTTTGATTTACTTGGAGCTACATTCTGTTGTTTAAGTGTTCCCTTTATTTTTGAGCAGTGTATATATATATATATATATATATATATATATATACTGTATATATAGTACAGAGCAAAAGTTTGGACACCACAACAACAAAATTGTAAATTCACACTGAAGGCATCAAAACTATGAATTAACACGTGGAATTATATATACTTAACAAAAAAGTGTGAAACAACTGAAAATATGTCTTATATTCTAGGTTCTTCAAAGTAGCCACCTCTTGGCATTCTCTTGATGAGCTTCAAGAGGTAGTCACCGGAAATGGTGGGCAACAAAATGAATAAAGGGGTGGGGGAACTACAATACCCAGAGAGATTAGCAAAATTAGGATTATTTGGTCAAGAAAAAAGGCGACTGAGGGGCGATCTAATAATCATGTATAAGGGGACAATACAAATATCTCTCCGAGGATCTGTTTATACCAAAAAAGGTGACGGTCACAAGGGGGCATTCTCTGTGTCTGAAGGAAAGAAGGTTTTTCCACCAAAGTGGAAGCGGATTCTTTACTATTAGAGCAGTGAGAATCTGGAATTCCTTGCCAGAGGAGGTGTTGATTGCAAACTCAGTTGAGAGGTTCAAGAGAGGCCTGGATGTCTTCCTGGAGCGTAACAATATTGTATCTTATAGTTATTAGGTTCTTTAGAAGGACGTAGATCTGGGGATTTATTCTGACGGAATATAGGCTGAACTGGATGGACAAATGTATTTTTTCGGCCTTGCTAACTATGTACTATGTTACTATGTAGAGCACCACATGGAGACCCCCCCCTCCAGGCCCACCCCGATGAACAAGCATATGATTAACTAAAAACTGACACTAAAGATAAAACAACAACCACAAGACGGATTTCATCAACCAAGGTATCATTTTAATCAGTATAACGGCGCTGACCTGACAGTGTGCGCAATCCTGCCGACAAATTCTCTTTAATGAATTTCCTATAATAGTTGGCGAATCCTAGAAAACATTGCAATGCTTTCAGGTCACTAGGTTGAGCCCAATCTTTTATGGTCTGCACCTCCCCAGGATACATTTTAAACCCATCAGCCGATAAAATGTTTCTCAGAAATGAAACCTCCTGAACCGAGAAAATAAATTTCTCAATTTCCATCAAATAATTTTTCCTCAATCTTTGTAATACCACATGGATTCTGAGTGAAGTGCCCCTATTCAAAGCATGAATTCCACAGTTATAAATTTTAAAAAGTTCTGCAGTCGTTTTTGAATGGGTTTTACCAAACTAATTTTCTCTGATTCTAATTTTCCAACTTGTTTAGAATCTATTAATAAAGTTAGCTGCGGGCCTGCAGTCAATGAAAGCCAATGTTGGCAATATCTGGTTCTTGAAAGACAAAACTGTTTTGAGCAGTATTTTATCTGAGAAGAAAAAGGGTACCTGGAATAAGGGGTTACCTCTTTGGCCATCACCCAGACTTAGATGTTTTCCTGATGGCTTACTTGCTTGAGGATGACTTGAACAGTTCTTTATAAAATGTTCTGCGTGACCACAGTAGAAACAGAATCCAGGCTCCTGTCTCTATTTGTTCTCCATAGCAGGAAAACTGACAACTTCAACCTCCAGTATTTTTACTGCAGGTAAATTTTCCTATTCTTCTCCTCAAAACTTGGGGTGCATCTTATAATCCGCTGAGTCTTATAATCCGCAAAATACGGTATTTAATGTTCGTTAACCCCTTTACCCCCAAGGGTGGTTTGCACGTTAATGACCAGGCCAATTTTTACAATTCTGACCACTGTCCCTTTATGAGGTTATAACTCCGAAACGCTTCAACGGATCCTGGTGATTCTGACATTGTTTTCTCGTGACATATTGTACTTCATGATAGTGGTAAAATTTCTTTGATAGTACCTGCGTTTATTTGTGAAAAAAACGGAAATTTGGCGAACTTTTCAATTTCAAACTTTGAATTTTTATGCAATTAAATCACAGAGATATGTCACACAAAATACTTAATAAGTAACATTTCCCACATGTCTCCTTTACATCAGCATAATTTTGGAACCAATTTTTTTTTTTGTTAGGGAGTTATAAGGGTTAAAAGTTGACCAGCAATTTCTCATTTTTACAACACCATTTTTTTTTAGGGACCACGTCTCATTTGAAGTCATTTTGAGGGGTCTATATGATAGAAAATGCCCAAGTGTGACACCATTCTAAAAACTGCACCCCTCAAGGTGCTCAAAACCACATTCAAGAAGTTTATTAACCCTTCAGGTGTTTAATAGGAATTTTTGGAATGTTTAAATAAAAATGAACATTTAACTTTTTTACACAAAAAATTTACATCAGCTCCAATTTGTTTTATTTTACCAAGGGTAACAGGAGAAATTGGACCCAAAAAGTTGTTGTCCAATTTGTCCTGAGTACGCTGATACCCCATATGTGGCAGTAAACCACTGTTTGGGCGCATGGGAGAGATCGGAAGGGAAGGAGAGCTATTTGACTTTTCAATGCAAAATTGACAGGAATTGAGATGGGACGCCATGTTGCGTTTGGAGAGCCACTGATGTGCCTAAACATTGAAACCCCCCACAAGTGACACCATTTTGGAAAGTAGACCCCCTAAGGAACTTATCTGGATGTGTGGTGAGCACTTTGACCCACCAAGTACTTCACAGAAGTTTATAATGCAGAACCGTAAAAATAAAAAATCATATTTTTTCACAAAAATTATATTTTTGCCCCCAATTTTTTATTTTTCCAAGGGTAAGAGAAGAAATTGGACCTCAAAAGTTGTTGTCCAATTTGTCCCGAGTACGCTGATACCCCATATGTGGCAGTAAACCACTGTTTGGGCGCATGGGAGAGCTCGGAAGGGAAGGAGCGCCGTTTGACTTTTCAATGCAAAATTGACAGGAATTGAGATGGGACGCCATGTTGCGTTTGGAGAGCCACTGATGTGCCTAAACATTGAAACCCCCCACAAGTGACACCATTTTGGAAAGTAGACCCCCTAAGGAACTTATCTAGAGGTGTGGTGAGCACTTTGACCCACCAAGGGCTTCACAGACGTTTATAATGCAGAGCCATAAAAATAAAACAAAATTTTTTTCCCACAAAAATTATTTTTTAGCCCCCAGTTTTGTATTTTCCCTAGGGTAACAGGAGAAATTGGACCCCAAAAGTTGTTGTCCAATTTGTCCTGAGTACGCTGATACCCCATATGTGGGGGGGGGAACCACCGTTTGGGCGCATGGGAGGGTTCGGAAGGGAAGGAGCGCCATTTGGAATGCAGACTTAGATGGAATGGTTTGCAGGCGTCACATTGCGTTTGCAGAGCCCCTAATGTACCTAAACAGTAGAAACCCCCCACAAGTGACACCATTTTGGAAAGTAGACCCCCTAAGGAACTCATCTTGATGTGTTGTGAGAGCTTTGAACCCCCAAGTATTTCATTTCAGTTTATAACGCAGAGCCGTGCAAATAAAAAATATTTTTTTTTCCACAAAAATTATATTTTAGCCCCCAGTTTTGTATTTTTCCAAGGTTAGCAGGAGAAATTGGACCCTAAATGTTGTTGTCCAATTTGTCCTGAGTACGCTGATACCCGATATGTGGGGGGGAACCACCGTTTGGGCGCATGGGAGGGCTCGGAAGGGAAGGAGCATCATTTGGAATGCAGACTTAGATGGATTGGTCTGCAGGCGTCACATTGCGTTTGCAGAGCCCCTAATGTACCTAAACAGTAGAAACCCCCCACAAGTGACCCCATATTGGAAACTAGACCCCTCAATGAACTTATCTAGATGTGTTGTGAGAACTTTGAACCCCCAAGTGTTTCACTACAGTTTATAACGCAGAGCCGTGAAAATAAAAAATCTTTTTGTTTTCCCACAAAAATTATTTTTTAGCCCCCAGTTTTGTATTTTCCCAAGGGTAACAGGAGAAATTGGTCCACAAAAGTTGTTGTCCAATTTGTCCTGAGTACGCTGATACCCCATATGTTGGGGTAAACCCCTGTTTGGGCACACAGGAGAGCTCGGAAGGGAAGGAGCACTGTTTTACTTTTTCAATGCAGAATTGGCTGGAATTGAGATCGGACGCCATGTCGTGTTTGGAGAGCCCCTGATGTGCCGAAACAGTGGAAACCCCCCAATTATAACTGAAACCCTAATCTAAACACACCCCTAACCCTAATTCCAACGGTAACCCTAACCACACCTCTAACCCTGACACACCCCTAACCCTAATCCCAACCCTATTCCCAACTGTAAATGTAATCTAAACCCTAACCCTAACTTTAGCCCCAACCCTAACTGTAGCCCCAACCCTAACCCTAACCCTAGCCCTAACCCTAGCCCTAACCCTAACCCTAGCCCTAACCCTAGCCCTAACCCTAGCCCTAACCCTAACCCTAGCCCTAACCCTAGCCCTAACCCTAGCCCTAACCCTAGCCCTAACCCTAGCCCTAACCCTAGCCCTAGCCCTAACCCTAGCCCTAACCCTAGCCCTAACCCTAGCCCTAACCCTAGCCCTAACCCTAGCCCTAACCCTAACCCTAATCCTAGCCCTAACCCTAGCCCTAATGGGAAAATGGAAATAAATACATTTTTTTTTATTTTTCCCTAACTAAGGGGGTGATGAAGGGGGGTTTGATTTACTTTTATAGCGGGTTTTTTAGCGGATTTTTATGATTGGCAGCCGTCACACACTGAAAGACCCTTTTTATTGCAAAAAATATTTTTTGCAATACCACATTTTGAGAGCTATAATTTTTCCATATTTTGGTCCACAGAGTCATGTGAGGTCTTGTTTTTTGCGGGACGAGTTGACGTTTTTATTGAAAACATTTTTGGGCACGTGACATTTTTTTATCGCTTTTTATTCCGATTTTTGTGAGGAAGAATGACCAAAAGCCAGCTATTCATGAATTTCTATTGGGGGAGGCGTTTATACCGTTCTGCGTTTGGTAAAATTGATAAATCAGTTTTATTCTTCGGGTCAGTACGATTACAGCGATACCTCATTTATATCATTTTTTTATGGTTTGGTGCTTTTATACGATAAAAACTATTTTACAGAAAAAATAATTATTTTTGCATCGCTTTATTCTCAGGACTATAACTTTTTTATTTTTTTGCTGATGATGCTGTATGGCGGCTCTTTTTTTGCGGGACAATATGACGCTTTCAGCGGTACCATGGTTATTTATATCTGTCCTTTTGATCGCGTGTTATTCCACTTTTTGTTCGGCGGTATGATAATAAAGCGTTGTTTTTTGCCTCGTTTTTTTTTTTTTTTTCTTACGGTGTTTACTGAAGGGGTTAACTAGTGGGACAGTTTTATAGGTCGGGTCGTTACGGACGCGGCGATACTAAATATGTGTACTTTTATTGTTTTTTTTTTTTTATTTAGATGAAGAAATGTATTTATGGGAATAATATATATATTTTTTTTCATTATTTTGGAATATTTATTTTTATTTTTTTTACACATTTGGAAAAATTTTTTTTTACTTTTTTACTTTGTCCCAGGGGGGGACATCACAGATCATTGATCTGACAGTTTGCACAGCACTCTGTCAGATCACTGATCTGACATGCAGCGCTGCAGCCTTCACAGTGCCTGCTCTAAGCAGGCTCTGTGAAGCCACCTCCCTCCCTGCAGGACCCGGATCCGCGGCCATCTTGGATCCGGGGCTCGAGCAGGGAGGGAGGTGAGGAGACCCTCGCAGCAACGCGATCACATCGCGTTGCTGCGGGGGGCTCAGGGAAGCCCGCAGGGAGCCCCCTCCCTGCGCGGTGCTTCCCTGCACCGCCGGCACATCGCGATCATCTTTGATCGCGGTGTGCCAGGGGTTAATGTGCCGGGGGCGGTCCGTGACCGCTCCTGGCACATAGTGCCGGATGTCAGCTGCGATAAGCAGCTGACACCCGGCCGCGATCGGCCGCGCTCCCCCCGTGAGCGCGGCCGATCGGCTATGACGTACTATCCCGTCCAGGGTCAGATAAGCCCAGGGCACCTCGACGGGATAGTACGTCTAAGGTCACAGAGGGGTTAAGCAGAAATCGTAATCTTTTAAATGGTTCTAGAGTTCCCTCCAAACCATCAGAATGGCAAATGGCATAAGATGTGAACCATTTTTCCAAATAGTAAGATGCCTAACAGAAGATAAACAGCAGGTAAAAGGCAGTTTGCATATTTTTCATTCGCTGTCATGGACTACTGATGTCACTGTTGGGTCAGTGTCCTGTGAAAATATTCTCTCATTTCTACCATCTAGTGCATAATTAGAGTATATTCTTCTGTTTTACTGATGGCAAATAATAGTGAGTTTATTAGAAATTTTTACCTCATCTCTCCGTTTCCTGTGCTGGTATAAGAAGATGGAAATGCTGCCCATGTTCCCCCTTGAAGATGTGTGTATTGTTGCAATGTGTTATGATGTTTGTATGTGTAATAATCTCTATTTTTAGTGATGAAGCTGTATACTGCCCAGCAACAGATAGCAGGGCAGTTAGAGTTAATTCTTGGGACTAGCTCAGAGTGGGAGGGGCTAGCTGAAAGGACAAGAATGTCAGAATAGCAGATAGTTTTTTTGGAAAAAATTGGTAAATTTAAGGAGCGCTATGGCTATAGAGCACAATGCAATACAATGGGGGTAAACAGTTTATTGAACCACTACGCGTTTTGGCAGTGGACTGCTACCTGAGTAACAGTCCACTAATGCAGTGTGCTCTATAGCCATAGCACTCCTTAAACTGACCATATTTAAAAAAAAAAAATTTACATTCCCCTTGAGGGATTGTGGCTGGAACAGCTTGGGGCCATAGAGTTCATCTCCAGGCCAGAAGCAGTTATTCCCATCCAAGCCATGAAGGCATGGATGGCAATAACTTGTTAAATGGTATCCTTCCAGCAATGTAATCACTTGATCTGTATGATTTTGCCTAAGAGGACAAAGAAATATGATTCTGCAGTGAGGTGTCCTGAGAATTGGTGTTGTATATAACAAATTGAGCCTTTAAGCACATAATGACTGTTAAAAATCAAGTGCAGGTGCTCGGTGCAACTTTGGAATAGCCAAATATTAACTCCTTAACCCCCTGAGTTTTTGGGGGTTTTACGTTTTCGTTTTTCGCTCCACTCCTTCCCAGAGCCATAGCTTTTTTATTTTTCTGTCAATATGGCCGAGTGAGTGCTTATTTTTTGTGGGACGAGTTGGGCTTTTGCACAACACCAATGGTTTTACCATGTCGTGTACTAGAAAACGGGAAAAAAATTCCAAGTGCGGAGAAATTGCAAAAAAAGTGCAATCTCACACTTAAACTTGATTTTTGTTTGTTTTTTTTGCTAGGTTCACTAAATGCTAAAACTGACCTGCTACTATGATTCTCCAGGTCATTACGAGATCATAGACACCAGACATGTCTAGGTTCATTTTTACCTAAGTGGTGAAAAAAATTCCAAACTATGCTAAAAAAAAAAAAAAAATTGCACAATTTTCTGATACCAGTAGGGTCTCCATTTTTCGTGATCTGAGGTTGGGTGGGGGCTTATTTTTTTGCTTGCCGAGCTGACGTTTTTAATGATACTGTTTTGGTGCGGATATGATCTTTTGATCACCCGTTATTGCATTTTAATGCAATGTCGTGGCGACCAAAAACATAATTCTGGCGTTTTTAATTTTTTATCACTACGCCTAGTAGCGATCAGGTTAATCATTTTTTTATTGATAGAACGGGTGATTCTGAACGCGGCGATACCAAATATGTATAGGTTTGATTTTTTTATTGTTTTATTTTGAATGGGGCGAAAGGGGGGTGATTTGAACTTTTATGTTTTTTTTTATGTTTTTAAAAACAGTTTTTTTATACTTTTGGCATGCTTCAATAGCCTCCATGGGAGGCAAGAAGCTGGCACAACTCGATTGCCTCTGCTACATAGAGGTGATGCACAGATCGCCTCTATGTAGGAGAATTACAACATTGCTATGAGCGCCGACCACATGGTGGGGCTCACAGCAATCTGGCATCAACAACCAAAGAGGTCTGCAGGAGACCTCTGGTTGTTCTGCGGACGCACCAATGACCCCCGATCATGTGACGGAGGACACGATGCACGCATTTCCGTCCTTATGGCCACAAGCGCTTGTTAAATGCCACTGTCAGAGTTTAACAGCGGCATTTATCTAGTTAATAGGGGCAGGTGGATCGCGATTCCCCCCCGCTTGTTGCGGGCACATGTCAGCTGTTCAAAACAGCTGACATGTCTTGGCTTTGATGCGGGCTCACCGCCGGAGCCCGCATCAAAGCGGGAGTTCTGCCATCGGACGTACTATTCCGTCCGATGGCAGAAAGGGGTTAAAGTACTTCTTCCTACCTACTTCCCCTTTATCCCTGCCCTCCTCATCTTTGACAGTTCTGGCTTTTTAGCCAGGGAAGGGCAGAGATTAAAAGTTAGGTAATGCCATTGGTACACTTAGTGCCTGTAATTGGTTTGAGCAGTCATTCTGTGCTGACACAACCCTTTTATGCCCAAACATATAAGACTCGGGTCCAGTGGCCATGTAGGTAGTACTTTGCCACTTGACCATGGCCCTAAACCTCCTACTACCTCTTGTGATTAGTTGGCCATAAAATGTCATTCAGTTGTAGCATGACTTCCCAACAACCTATTAACCAGAAGAGGCATCAGGAATGTTTGCAGGTGGTAGGAGGTTCTTTTCTAGACTTGTAGCCATGGGATACAACGTGGCCACTTGACCAGGATCCCTCATATCTTTTTGCTCAATTGTAAGCAGATAGAATTAAGGCCTCATTCATAATTTCGTTATTCACATAAGTGTTCTATCCATGTTTGTCATGAAGGGAACACATGACCATTATAGTCAATGGGGCTATTCACATGTATGTGTCTTTTCACAAACTGTGTGTCTGAGAAAAAATCAGCCATGGATTAAAATCACCTGTACAAGACGATGGATCAGTGACTTCCTTGGACAGCACATGAATGCTATTGCAATGAGCAGAAGATTTGCAGAAATGTCATTTTGCTATCCCCTTTTCAGCACATGGACACCAAGGTAATTATTAATTATTAATTATGAGGAAAAAAATGCTTGAGGAATATATTCATGCATCAGGAACAACATGCCATTGTGTTTCCTTGACACTCAGCCTTTTGTAGACTCTACATCCTGTATTTATGTTTCTCAGCAGCCAGAAGGAAATTCTTGCTTTGTGTAATTCTCAGCTCTAAGATGGATTCTTAGCATTTATGCTATTATCCAGTTAATTATGCAAGTAACAAACAATCTCTCATGGAGTTAATTATGCAAGTAGCAAATTGAAAAGGGCAGCAGGCATATTTGTTTTGAACAAATATAAAGTAATGTTCAAACTATGGGTTGGTGAGACTATAATCTCATCTAACATAATTATAATATACACTGTTGCTCTAATATCAGTAATATCAATGTTAGTCTACATATTAACTGCTAAATTTATTTTTTTCACTTTTGTTTAATCATCATCTCCTTTTTTATTTGAACACCTTATTAGTGCTTGTTGTTTGTGGGACGAATTGTAATTTTGAATAGCAGCTTTCATTTTAAAAACTAATTCACTAAAAACCATGGAAAAAAATTCCAACTGCAGTGAAATAGTGGGGAAAAAAATCCGCCATTGTTGTTTGTTGTTTTATCACCTTAATGACCAAGCCAAATTTTAGAAATCTGACCAGTGTCACTTTATGTGAGAAAAAACTCTGGAATGCTTCAACTGATCCCACTGATTATTTTTTCATGACATATTGTAGTTCATATTAGTAAATTTTAGTTGATATAATATAACATTTTTTTATGCCCTGAAACAAGATTGTTACGAGTATACCACACAAACTAATTTATAAATAACATTTCACATATGTATACTTTACATCTGCATCATTTTTTAAGCATATTTTTTTTGTTAGGATGTTAGATGGGTTAAACGTTTAGCAGCAATTTCTCATTTTTTCAACACTTTTACAAAACCTGTCTCTTTAGGGACCTATTCAGATTTAAATGTACTTTGAGGGGCCAATATATTGGAAACTCCGGAAAAGTGAGGTAATTTTAAAAACCGCACCCCTCAAATACTTCAAAACCATTGTGGGAAAAAAAAATTAACACAGGAATAACACAGGAATTAAAGCAAAGTGGACTAAAAAAAAATGTAATTTTACTTCTAAAATCTTGCTTTAGTCCCTTTTTTTTTCACTTTTTCAAGAGGTAACACTAGGGTTGAGCGAAACGGATCGGACAAATTCAAAAATCGCCGACTTTCGGCAAAGTCGGGTTTCATGAAACCCGACCCGATCCTAGTGCGGGATCAGCCATGAGGTCAGCGATCTGCGCGCAAAAGTCGCATTTCGTATGACGCTTTCAGTGCCATTTTTCAGCCAATGAAGGAGGACGCAGAGTGTGGGCAGCGTGAAGACATAGGTCTCGGTCCCCACCATCTTAGAAAAGGGCATGACAGTGATTGGCTTGCTTTCTGCGGCGTCACAGGGGCTATAAAGGGGCATGCACGCCAGCCGCCATCTTACTTCTGCCGATCTTAGCATAAGGAGAGGTTGCTGCAGCTTCATCAGAAGAAGGGATATAGTTAAGGAGGGAAGATTAACCCCCAAACTGCTTGTGCAGTAGCAATTTCCATTGTCCAACACCACCATTTTTTGCAGGGACAGTGGAGGCTATATTTTTGTGCATCATCTCTGTAGCTTATTAGGCTGCTTTATAAGGCTCCCTGACAGCTACATTGCTGTTTGCACGCTGTTGTGCAAACCAACTGCTTTTTTAGAAGCAAAAATCCTGTTGCTCCTTTCTGCAGAATTATCTTGTTTGTTTGTCCACACTTTTGTGTGCACCAGTCCTTTTTATTGCTGCCATACTTTTCCTGAGATCATTGTAAGGAGATTGAAATTGTACTACAGTCCTTGTATTTTTTCATATCTCTTCCAGCCACTTTCTGCCACTTACATTGTGTTGTTTTATACACTGGGCCTGAGTTTTGGTTCAGTCTCCCCCCAAAAAAGTGTGGTTCAAATTCTCACAAAGTGGATATACTTCAGTCCTGTTAGTTTGTCGTATGTCAGCCAGCCACTTTCTGCCACTTAGATTGCGTTGTTATATACACTGAGCCTGAGTTTTGGTTCAGTCTCCCCCCCAAAAAAAGTGAGATTCCAATTCTCACAAAGTGGATATACTTCAGTCCTGTTAGTTTGTCGTATGTCAGCCTGCCACTTTCTGCCACTTAGATTGCTTTGTTATATACACTGGGCCTGAGTTTTGGTTCAGTCTCCCCCCCAAAAAACAGAGATTCTAATTCTCACAAAGTGGATATACTTCAGTCCTGTTAGTTTGTCGTATGTCAGCCAGCCACTTTCTGCCACTTTGATTGCGTTGTTATATACACTGGGCCTGAGTTTTGGTTCAGTCTCCCAAAAAAAAGAGGGAGATTCTAATTTTCACACAGTGGATATACTTCAGTCCTGTTAGTTTGTCGTATGTCAGCCAGCCACTTTCTGCCACTTAGATTGCATTGTTATATACACTGGGCCTGAGTTTTGATTCAGTCTCCCACAAAAAAGGGAGATTTAAATTCTCAACAAGTTTATATACACCTTCTACCTTGTTTTACAGTACCATATAACGGTTGTTATTTTGGTTAGATTTTCCAAAAAATGAGGAAGTCTGGTGGAAGAGCCCGTGGACGGTGGTTGCCAGCTGGTACTGATGGTGGTGGTGGTGGTGCATCTGGTGGTAGTGGCAAAAGCACAATAGCACCTAAGGCTGGAGGTGTTGAGCCAGCGTCATCATCTGGCTACACAAGGCCTCGAAGGCTCCCTCATCTGGGAGTCGGTAAACAGCTTTTAAAGCCGGAGCAGCAGGAAAAAGTTTTGGCTTTCCTTGCTGACTCAGCCATTAGCTCTTTCGCCTCCTCTTCAGAAAGTTCCAAATATAAAAGCAGCGAGTCGTCAGTGGATGCTCCTGTTCAGGAACAAGACGTTTCCTTGTGTCCTTCACCCAAACCAAAAGTGAAGGATGCGTCTGGCGACACTACAGGTTACTCCATGGAGCTCTTTACACATACCGTGCCTGGGTTAGAAAGGGAAATTGTTAACTGCCCATTACAAGATGAATCGGACATGGAGTGCACTGAACGACAGCCACAGCTAGATTATTATGCTTTTCCATTGACTCAGATCACTACATCGCAACAGCTGTCATCTGGCAGGCCCGTATCAGGCCAAAAACGTTTGTCAAAAACAAAAACAGTTTAAGGACAACGTGGCCATCCGGTGAAAGTAGCACAGCGTGCAATGCCTGAAAAGGTATTCCATAGTAGGAAGAGTGTAGTGTGGCAATTTTTTAACCAAGATCCGAATGATCAGTCAAAAGTTATCTATAAGAAATGCTCAAAGACCTTTAGCAGAGGGAAGAATCTTCAAAATTTAAATACAACGTGCATGCTTAGACATTTAACCAGCATGCACTTGCAAGCCTGGACTAACTACCAAACATCCCGTACCGTTGGTGTGCCTGCTCAGAATAAAGGTAGTCAGCAACGCTACATTGCTTCCCTCACTGTAAGCCCACCGGTTAGGACACCACCAGCAGCAAATGTGGAGGTATCGTCGCAAGGCCAAAGCAGTTAGGGAATCACAAGGTTATTGGTAGGAAACACTGTATGTAGGCCAACATCAAGAATACCATCACCAACCCTCTCTCAATCCGCCATGTCCACCACCACCACTGCTAATTCCACCATATGCAGCTCTCCAGTCCAGCTCACCCTACAAGAGACTGGTGGCGTTGCAAGGTCAGGTACAGGGTTTTTGCGGGACACAAGTGATGTTGATTTGCAAGAAAGTGCTCCTCAACCCAGCACAAGCAGTGAATTGACACCTGGAACATTGGCCCACATGTCTGAGTATGCTGTTATGAACTGGTGGTTTAGGAGCAACATGGGACGAGCTCTGAAGGAGGTGGTACCTGTACTGACCGCAGTCCCTAAACTCAACACAACACTAGAAGTAGCCGTGGGATGCTCCTGTCACTCCCTAGGCACCTTGTCACAGCCTGAGAACTAACTACCCCTAAAGATAGAAACAGGAAAACTATCTTGCCTCAGAGAAAATCCCCAAAGGATAGATAGCCCCCCACAAGTAATGACTGTGAGTGGAGAGGGAAAAGACATACACAGAATGAAACCAGGATGTAGCACAGGAGGCCAGTCTAGCTAGATAGATAAGACAGGATAGAATACTGTACGGTCAGTATAAAAAACTACAAAAATCCACACAGAGTTTACAAAAATCTCCACACCTGACTAAAGATGTGGAGGGTAAATCTGCTTCCCAGAGCTTCCAGCTTAACAGCATTAATCCATACTAACAAGCTGGACAAAACATAGAATGCACAGAACGAATAAGTCCACAACATGTGGACAGAAAAGAGCAAAGCAAGGACTTAACTTTGCTGAACTCGTCAGGATATCAGGGAAATCCAAGAGAGATGTGAATCCAACCAGGAACCATTGACAAGTGGCACTGGCTGAAGGGAAGAGCCAGGCATAAATAGCCGAGCAGAATGACAATCAGTGGAAGCAGCTGCAGACTGCTAAATCCAAGGAGCAGCCATACCACTTAAAACCACCGGAGGGAGCCCAAGAGCAGAACTCACAAAAGTGCCACTTACAACCACCGGAGGGAGCCCAAGAGCGGAATTCACAACAGTATGCCTTGCGTATCCTAAAAAGGGACCCCCGAATTATCAAAATAATGACCGATGACGATTACTGGTTGGCCTGCCTCCTGGATCAACGATATAAAGGAAAATTACAAAATATCATGCCACTTGAGAACCTTGAGCAAATATTGGCTACCAAACAAGCAACTCTTGTAGACTGTTTGGTTCAGGCATTCCCAGCACACAGTGGCGGTGATGGTTCTCACACGAGCCATAGGGGGCAACATGGCAGAGGTGTTAGAGGTGCACAAATCCGAAGTGGCGTTGGACAGAGGGGTTTTATGACCAGTTTGTGGAGTGATTTTGCAATGACCGCTGACACGACAGGTACTGCTACATCGATTCAAAGTGACAGGAGACAGCATTTGTCCAGTATGGTTACGAACTACTTTTCATCCCTTATCAATGTTCTCCCTCCAGGTCATTCCCCTTTGATTACTGGGCATCTAAAATAGACACCTGGCCTGAATTGGCAGAATATGCATTACAGGAGCTCGCTTGTCCTGCTGCTAGTGTGCTATCAGAAAGAGTCTTCAGTGCTTCTGGTTCAATACTGACCGAAAAAAGGACACGTCTGGCTACCCAGAATGTTGATGATCTAACCTTCATCATGGATTTCAAATTATTTTGCCCCACCTTCCCCTGCTGACACGTAGCTTGCCGGAAAAATGTCTTGCTTTTGGCCTCCTCTTACTGACTTTTCCAATTCCTCCATTTGCAGCTGCTGAATGTCCACCATAGGCCATTTTTATAGATCCCTAAATGGGCTGACTCCCCCCACAGGGCCGTGGTCACCACCTAGCGCTAGCACCCGTGCGAGTGCCGTTTGCCTGGACAGGTGGGTGGGCCCACTCTTGGGCGACGGCACTGGCACAGGCTCCCTCATAGTAAAATGAAGTGTCTCTGACGGTGGTGGTGCACAACCAACGTCAGACACACCATCGTAATATGAGGGGCCCTGTGCCAGTACCACCGCCCACGAGAGAGTGTTCCCCCCAGCTCGGAACAGTGCTCTACCACTTGCAATACTTACCTCTTCCTGCTCCACCACTGTGTAGTCTGTGCTGTTAAATCCTTCAATGGCACTGCAAATACAAATTTGTTGAAATGATGGATGATAGTTAAAATATACAGGGGCCCTGGCCTCCATTTAGACCAGTTAATACGTTGCGCCTACTACCACTGTCTGCTACTCAGCAGAGGAGCCCACCTCTGTGCCTAGCTATGCCACCTGTTTAGTCCTGTTAGCAATTTTGAACTGCATTTAGCCTGCTTTATTATTTTGGCCTATATCTGTGTTTCCTCCTCATCCTGCCCATTGCCCAGCCACTGCTAGATGAGTCTGCTGGTACATTGACCCAGACCACTACATTCCCCTTGCACATTACACAGCCAGAATCTGACCCTGCTGAAAGTCAGGTTCCCCTTCCCACATACTATACCACCTTACACGGGAACAAAGAGGAAGGTGCAGATGAAGGTGCAGGTTCTTTCATCAGGTGGGGGGTATACTCGTTGGCGACGTCACTGGCACAGGGCCCCTCATAGTATGCAAAAGTGTCTATGCCAGTGGGAGGCGCCACCCGGAATCAAACACACCGTCGTCCTATGAGGGGCCCTGTGCCAGTGCCAACGAGTGGGCCCCCCCTGCTTGCTCAGGATCACAGCACTTGTAAAGTTGAAATACTTACCTCTCCCTGCTCCACCGCCGTGACGTATTCTGCATTTCCTCGGCCCACGAAAATCTTGAGCCAGCCCTACCCCCCACAACTTTAGCCAAATGACCCCCAGTTTTCAATGCCTAACTATTATTATAAAGTAAATTAAGATTGACAAGCTTAAGTAATAAGATTTGATGTTTTTGGCATTAAAATGGGCAGTGTAGGTGTTTTCCTGTCCTCCACTCACTGCCGACTTTGATTCCCCATTGACTTGCATTGGGTTTCGTGTTTCAGTCGGCCCCCGACTTTTCGCAATAATCGGCCGATTTCACCCGACCCGACTTTTGACAAAGTAGTTTTTTTTGCGAAACCCAACTTGATCTGAAAAAAGTAAAAGTCACTCAACTCTAGGTAACACCAAAAGGTGGACCTCTAAGTTTGTTACCTACTTTTTTGTGAACGCGGCGATATCCCACATGTAGACAAAAAATTCTGTTTGAACAAACGGCAGGGCCCAGAACAGAAAGGAGCAATATTTGAATTTTGGAACACAAATTTGGCTGAAAGAGATGGCGGGCACCATGTTGCATTTGCAGGACCCCTAAGGTGCCTAAACAGCAAAACATGAATTTGTTTTGTACGCTCTGAGGAACGCACCACAAATTTTATTGCACTAGTTTTTGTAGCACTTGTCAGTGTACATGTAGTACTCTTTGTGAAGAAATGGCATCATTAGTTCGCAAATAATTTTACCCAGGATACCAATTGTCTGGGGACGTCTTGGTGGGTTTATTTGGCGGTCAGTACATTTATATGTTAGAAAGGTGTATGTGTACTCGGTTGTGCTCTCACACATTTTGTACAATTTTACACTGCGATTGTAGGGAATAAATTTGGCGGAATGACAGACGGCCCTTGAAACTCATGAGGCATTTGTCGACTGCAAGATTTTGCTCTGGAGTATAGGAATTTAGAAATTAATCTTGTAGGAGTGAAATTAGGGGTCTCAATTTGTTAAGACGATCGTCGTTGAAGTCGTTTCTTGGGGGGCTTGGTATTTCTCATAATAGTGAAGGAATCTGTTGTGAATTCTGCTTTTGGGTTCCCTCCAGTGGTTGTAGATGGGAATGCAGTTGTCTCTGAGTCGCAGTCCTGGCAAGGTGTATCTGCTGATTGCAGTTCTGACTGGGATATTTAGGTGTGCAGGATTCATTAGTCCTTGCCAGTTGTCAATGTTTCTTGTGAAGTGTTGGATCACTTTCTGGCTTCTCCTGCTTAGCTGCCAATTCAGCAAAGATAAGTGTCTGTTTCTTTTTCTGTGGCACACATGCAGTGTGCTTATATTCTGTGCTATTCATTTGTTTTTCTCTTGTCCAGCTTAGACTGTGTCAGTGTTTTCTCAGTCTTGTTGGATTCTCTGGAGTTGCAGATATACGCTCCACATCTTTAGTTAGATGGTGGAGTTTTTGTATTTTCTGCTGTGGATATTTTTGGAAGGATTTTTAATACTGACCGCTTAGCATCCTGTCCTATCCTTTCCTATTTAGCTAGTGTGGCCTCATTTGCTAAATCCTGTTTCCTGCCTGCGTGTGTCTTTTCCTCTACTACTCACAGTCAATATTTGTGGGGGGCTGCCTATCCTTTGGGGTTCTGCTCTGAGGCAAGGTAGAATTCCTATTTCCATCTATAGGGGTATTTCTTCCTCCGGCTGTGTCGAGGTGTCTAGGATTTGTTAGGCTACTTCTAGTTGTGGTGTTAAGATCAGGGTTTGCGGTCAGTATAGTTACCACCTACTCCAGTGAAAGTTTTCATGCTGCTCCAAGGTCACCTGATCATAACAGTACAACTGGCCCATAATGAGTTAAATGCATCTCAGAAGAAGGGAAGAAAGGTCTTGAGCCATTTTTTTTCCTTCAGTCTACTTTGTCTTCTCCCTCTTTATCTCTGGGTGGCTGAAGAGCCTTGTGCTAGCATGAATGTTCAGGAATTAGCTTCTCGTGTAGACCAGCTTGCTGCTAGGGTACAGGGTATTTCTGATTATATTGTTCAGACTCCTGTTTTAGAACCGAAGATTCCTACTCCTGATTTGTTTTTTGGTGACAGGTCCAAATTTTTGAGTTTAAAAAACAACTGTAAACTGTTTTTTGCTTTGAGACCTCGATCCTCCGGTGATTCCATTCAGCAGGTTAAAATTGTCATCTCCCTGCTGCGTGGCGACCCGCAGGATTGGGCATTTTCCCTGGAATCTGGGAATCTAGCTTTGCTTGATGTAGACTCCTTTTTTCAGGCTTTGGGATTGTTATATGATGAACCTAATTCTGTGGATCAAGCTGAGAAGACCTTGTTGGCCCTGTCTCAGGGTCAAGAGGCGGCAGAATTGTATTGTCAGAAATTCAGAAAATGGTCGGTGTTGACTAAATGGAATAATGATGCTTTGGCAGCAATTTTCAGAAAGGGTCTTTCTGAATCCGTTAAAGATGTTGTGGTGGGGTTTCCCACGCCTTCCGATCTGAGTGATTCTATGTCTCTGGCCATTCAGATTGACCGGCGCTTGCGGGAGCGCAGAACTGTGCGCACTGTGGCGTTATCCTCAGAGCAAATTCCTGAGCCTATGCAGTGTGATAGGATTCTGTCTAGAACGGAACGACAAGGTTTCAGACGTCAGAATAGGTTATGTTATTATTGTGGCAACGCTTCTCATGTCATTTCTGTCTGCCCTAAGCGGACAAAGAGGATCGCCAGTTCAATTACCATCAGTACTGTACAACCTAAATTTTTGTTATCTGTGTCCTTGATCTGCTCATTGTCATCATTTTCTGTCATGGCGTTTGTGGATTCAGGCGCCACCTTGAACTTAATGGACTTTGAGTTTGCCAAGCGTTGTGGTTTTCCCTTGCAGCCTTTGCAGAACCCTATTCCTTTAAGGGGCATTGATGCTACACCCTTGGCTAAAAATAAGCCCCAGTTTTGGACACAGGTGACCATGCACATGGCGCCAGCCCATCAGGAATATTGTCGATTTCTGGTGTTGCATAATTTGCATGATGCTATCATGCTGGGTTTTCCGTGGTTGCAGGTACATAATCCTGTGTTGGATTGGAAGTCCATGTCTGTGACTAGTTGGGGTTGTCAGGGGGTTCATAATGATGTTCCTTTGATGTCAATCTCCTCTTCTTCCTCTTCTGAAATTCCAGAGTTTTTGTCTGATTTTCAGGATGTATTCGATGAGCCCAAGTCCAGTTTCCTTCCACCGCACAGGGACTGCGATTGTGCTATTGACTTAATTCCAGGCTGTAAGTTTCCTAAGGGTCGACTTTTCAACCTGTCTGTGCCTGAACATACCGCCATGCGGAGCTATATTAAGGAGTCTTTGGAGAAATGGCATATTCGACCATCTTCTTCACCGTTGGGAGCGGGGTTCTTTTTTGTTGCTAAAAAAGATAAAAGATGGTTCCTTGAGACCCTGTATTGATTATCGCCTCTTGAATAAGATCACGGTCAAGTTTCAATACCCTTTACCTTTGCTTTCCGATTTGTTTGCTCGGATTAAGGGAGCTAGTTGGTTTACGAAGATTGACCTTCGGGGGGCATATAATCTTGTTCGTATTAAGCAGGGTGATGAATGGAAAACTGCGTTTAACACGCCCGAAGGCCATTTTGAATACCTTGTGATGCCATTCGGACTCTCTAATGCTCCATCTGTTTTTCAGTCCTTCATGCATGATATCTTCCGGACTTATCTTGATAAATTCTTGATTGTATATTTGGACGATATTTTGATTTTTTCCGATGATTGGGAGTCTCATGTGCAACAGGTCAGGATGGTATTTCAGATCCTTCGTGACAATGCTTTGTTTGTGAAAGGGTCTAAGTGTCTCTTTGGGGTGCAGAAGGTTTCTTTTTTGGGCTTCATTTTTTCTCCCTCATCTATAGAGATGGATCCGGTTAAGGTTCAGGCCATTCATGATTGGATTCAGCCCACATCCGTGAAGAGCCTTCAGAAATTTTTGGGTTTTGCAAATTTTTATCGCCGTTTCATTGCTAATTTTTCCAGCGTGGTTAAACCCTTGACCGATTTGACGAAGAAAGGCGCTGATGTGGCAAATTGGTCCTCTGCGGCTGTCTCTGCCTTTCAGGAGCTTAAACGTCGATTTACTTCTGCTCCGGTGTTGCGCCAACCGGATGTTTCTCTTCCATTTCAGGTTGAGGTTGACGCTTCTGAGATTGGGGCAGGGGCCGTTTTGTCTCAGAGGGATCCTGTTGGTTCCTTAATGAAACCGTGTGCCTTCTTTTCCCATAAGTTTTTGCCTGCTGAACGCAATTATGATGTCGGCATTCAGGAGTTGTTGGCTATGAAGTGGGCGTTTGAGGAGTGGCGACATTGGCTTGAGGGAGCTAAGCACCGTATTGTGGTCTTGACCGATCATAAGAATCTGATTTATCTCGAGTCTGCCAAGCGGCTGAATCCTAGACAGGCTCGATGGTCCTTGTTTTTTTCCCGTTTTGATTTCGTGGTCTCGTACATTCCGGGTTCTAAGAATATTAAGGCTGATGCCCTCTCTAGGAGTTTTTTGCCTGATTCTCCTGAGGTCTTAGAACCGGTCGGTATTCTGAAAGAAGGGGTGGTCCTTTCTGCTATTTCCCCTGATTTACGACGGGTTCTTCAGGAATTTCAGGCTGACAAACCTGACCGCTGTCCTGTGGGGAAACTGTTTGTTCCTGACAGATGGACTAGTAGAGTGATTTCTGGGGTTCATTGTTCTGTGTTGGCTGGTCATCCTGGTATTTTTGGTACCAGAGACTTGGTTGGTAGGTCCTTTTGGTGGCCTTCTTTGTCTCGTGATGTGCGTTTTTTTGTGCAGTCCTGTGGGACTTGTGCGTGGGCCAAGCCTTGTTGTTCCCGTGCTAGTGGGTTGCTTTTGCCATTGCCAGTCCCTGAGAGGCCCTGGACGCATATTTCAATGGATTTTATTTCTGATCTTCCGGTCTCCCAGAAGATGTCTGTTATCTGGGTTGTTTGTGACTGGTTCTCTAAGATGGTTAATTTGGTGCCTTTGCCTAAATTGCCTTCCTCTTCAGATTTGGTTCCGTTGTTTTTTCAGCATGTGGTTCGTTTGCATGGTATTCCGGAGAATATTGTGTCCGACAGAGGTTCCCAGTTTGTTTCTAGGTTTTGGCGGGCCTTTTGTGCTAGGCTGGGCATTGATTTGTCTTTTTCTTCTGCATTTCATCCTCAGACAAATGGCCAGACCGAGCGAACTAATCAGACTTTGGAGACTTATTTGAGATGCTCTGTGTCTGCTGATCAGGATGATTAGGGTGGCCTTCTTGCCATTGGCCGAGTTTGCCCTTAATAATCAGGCTAGTTCGGCTACTTTGTTTTCGCCTTTCTTTTGTAATTTTGGTTTTCATCCTCGTTTTTCTTCTGGGCAGGTTGAGCCTTCTGACAGTCCTGGTGTGGATTCTGTGGTTGACAGGTTGCAGCAGATTTGGGCACATGTGGTGGACAATTTGGTGTTGTCTCAGGAGGAAGCTCAACGTTTTACTAACCATCGTCGGTGTGTTGGTTCCCGGCTTCGGGTTGGGGATCTGGTCTGGTTGTCTTCCCGTCATGTTCCTATGAAGGTTTCTTCCCCTAAGTTTAAGCCTCGGTTTATTGGTCCTTATAAGATTTCTGAGATTATTAATCCGGTGTCTTTTCGTTTGGCGCTTCCGGCCTCTTTTGCTATCCATAATGTCTTCCATAGATCTTTATTGCGGAAATATGTGGTGCCCGTTGTTCCCTCTGTTGATCCTCCGGCCCCTGTCTTGGTTGATGGAGAGTTGGAGTATGTGGTTGAGAAGATTTTGGATTCTCGTTTTTCGAGGCGGAAGCTTCAGTACCTTGTCAAATGGAAGGGTTATGGCCAGGAGGATAATTCTTGGGTTTTTGCCTCTGATGTCCATGCTGCTGATTTGGTCCATGCCTTTCATCTAGCTCATCCTGATCGTCCTGGGGGCCCTGGTGAGGGTTCGGTGACCCCTCCTCAAGGGGGGGGGGTACTGTTGTGAATTCTGCTTTTGGGTTCCCTCCAGTGGTTGTAGGTGGGAATGCAGTTGTCTCTGAGTCGCTGTCCTGGCCAGGTGTATCTGCTGATTGCAGTTCTGACTGGGATATTTAGGTGTGCAGGATTCATTAGTCCTTGCCAGTTGTCAATGTTTCTTGTGAAGTGTTGGATCACTTTCTGGCTTCTCCTGCTTAGCTGCCAATTCAGCAAAGATAAGTGTCTGTTTCTTTTTCTGTGGCACACATGCAGTGTGCTTATATTCTGTGCTATTCATTTGTTTTTCTCTTGTCCAGCTTAGACTGTGTCAGTGTTTTCTCAGTCTTGTTGGATTCTCTGGAGTTGCAGATATACGCTCCACATCTTTAGTTAGATGGTGGAGTTTTTGTATTTTCTGCTGTGGATATTTTTGGAAGGATTTTTAATACTGACCGCTTAGCATCCTGTCCTATCCTTTCCTATTTAGCTAGTGTGGCCTCATTTGCTAAATCCTGTTTCCTGCCTGCGTGTGTCTTTTCCTCTACTACTCACAGTCAATATTTGTGGGGGGCTGCCTATCCTTTGGGGTTCTGCTCTGAGGCAAGGTAGAATTCCTATTTCCATCTATAGGGGTATTTCTTCCTCCGGCTGTGTCGAGGTGTCTAGGATTTGTTAGGCACACCCCACAGCTACTTCTAGTTGCGGTGTTAAGATCAGGGTTTGCGGTCAGTATAGTTACCACCCACTCCAGTGAAAGTTTTCATGCTGCTCCAAGGTCACCTGATCATAACAGGAATCTCATTAAGGTTTCATAACAGGCTCGGGACTTGACAGCTGCAAAACAGGGTTGCTGTGGACAAAATCTGTTGCCCAGTAGGAACGGAGAGTGGATTTTTCTACTCCACCCACGTTGAGTGTGAGGTCCCAACATTTTGTTTTATTTCAGGGACATTTGTGGCTATCCATTAACAGGAATGAAATAATTTGTGTTTTTGAGAAATATCATGTCAGGCATATAAATTGGTTTGGTGGGCAATTAATTGTAGGACTTCTGAGGTAACAGAAATTTGGAAAAAATTTAAAGGGGGTAAAATTCGTGTCATCTCAATTCATTCCAGGGGCTGATGAAAAAGGAGAAAATGCATTATTGGGATACATCAATGCCTCGGACACTTCAGCAGTGACAACTGACTCCACTGCCATCATGCTGTGAGATCCCATGGAGGAAGAGGAGTTGTCATTGGCTGAAAACTGTTTTGCTAGTAGACCTAATGTAGCAGTAGTAATATTTTTATTTTATTGTTATATATATTTTTTTTACGTTTGAACCAACCATAACCCTAAAGCCTAACCCTAAATGCAATCCAAATCTTAAGCCCAACCCTAACCCAATGCACAACCTTAATCCTAAGCCCAATCCTAACCTAACCCTAATCGCAACTTTAACCTTAGGCCCAACCCTAAGCCCTAACTCTAACCCAAGCCTAAGGCAAAGAAAGAAAAATTATATGAGATAAAAAAAGAAAAAAAAATCTGACTAAGGGTTGATAAATATTGTTTTTTTTATCACTGTGATAGGATTTATCACAGTGATCAAAAGTCAGGCACCAATAGAAAAACATCCCTGCTGTCGCACTGCGCATGTGCCTGCCATTTACATCATAAGATTAACAGTCTGGAGTCCAGTATTACTAAGCTGAGGAGAAATAATTTTTTACGGGACTGTAAGTACTATGAATCTAAATCGGTATATGCCTAGAAAGAGTTCACTTCTAAGAAATTAAAATCTATCCTGAAAAAGGATGGTTCTCAACGCATTAATAGTGTGAGTTTTTCTTCACCCGGCAGTACCGATTGTTCATTTAACTCATCTGTTTCAATGGAGGTTTCTTTGGACTCTAGCTGTGCTTCGTCCTCAAAATTTCATGGAAAAAACGTAAGAAGAGCAGGGATGGACGTCGATGCAGGAAAAGACCACCAGTATGGTCTCAGGAACATGACCAAGAAAAAGTAAGCAGTGTAGCTATTGATGGACAACAGGATGAATTTACTGTAGTTAATATTTCTGCTACTGTCCTTAATACAGTTCAATTGGGTATTTTGAAAAGGGCGTTATCTTTTGTTCCCACTTGTAAAGGGGATTTATTCCAAACATTGTGTGACATTAACAAATTTGTATGCTCACTAACTGTCAAAAGACATTTTCTTTCTCAGGATAATCCATTGGAGGATAATGTATCTGGTGCTCAAATAAATAGGATAAATAACAAGTTTGTTACCTCTGTCGGCCACGGTGAAGGATCAAGTTGTATTAGAAATGTTACATAGTTTAGAGGAAACAGATGTTTCTGTTAATAATGAACCGATTTTTGATGATGATAGCTATATGGTATCTAATCAGTTTTTTTTATCCTGTAGCAGCACGGGTACCGATTATGGATACCTTTCAAAGAGTTATGGAAAGGGAAATTAAGGTTTGTCTCTTTGCGTTTTTAATAAATGCATGTCAGAATGTTTGTATGTGGAAACATCGGTTTGTCCGGTGTTCCACGCTTTACCCAAAACACACAAAGAAACATTTCCTCCTCCATTCAGGCCAATTGTGGCCGGATTCGGAGGAGTTAATGAAAGATTATCTGAATGGATTGACAAAAAGTTGCAGCCGTTGGTTTTGCAAGCAGTAGGACATATTAGACACGCCAAACAACTGCTACCTACTATGAGTAATATGTCTTGGGAATCGGATTATGTGTGGATTACATGCGATGTTGTTGCGCTGTATTCTTGCATACCACATAATTTGGCAGTAGAGGCTGTTTCAAATATTTTGACAGAAACCAAAATGTTCAATGATGACATTAAAAATTTCATCATCATAACATTGGAAAATCTTTTATTTACCAATTTTTTCAGATTTGACCAACAATATTACCTTCAAATACAGCAATGTCCAGTGGGGCGAAATTTTCACCCTCATTGGCAAATTTATACATATCCTTTTGGGAGAAAAAATACATCCACACAGTGTGTAACCCTTTTATTGACAGGGATTTATGGTGGGGGAGATTTATTGACGATGTTATCCTTAGATGGTGTGGCTCCGTCGGTGTGCCTTCCCCAGCATCTTTTCCTGACTTTGTTGACTATATCAATAATAATAGCATGAATATAAAATTCACACATCAGGTGCATGGCACTGTTGCTACGTATTTTGATATTACACTTATGGGTGATGGCTTCATGGGAGTTATCCATACATCCCTGTTCAGAAAGGCAACAAGTGGCAATGCGATTTTGCATGCACATAGTTGCAATCCGCCGCATGTCATACAAAATCTCCCTTTAGGTGAGTTCATACGTGCCAAGTGAGCATGTTCTAATGCTTCATTATACAGTCAGGAAAGAGAAGTAATTAAAAACAGACTCTGCAAGAAGGGTTACAAAAAATGGATGATAAAAAGAGCTGACATAAGTTCTAGAAATTCTCTGTTGTGTGAAACCAATGGCAATAGCAATGGTAATAAAAGCAAAATAAATGTCCTTACTTTCTCAACCTCGTATAGTTCAAGTTATAAGGATATTGCTAAGCTAATACACAAGCATTTGCCAATGTTATACCAAGATCCTGTTTTATCTAAAATTCATATAGGTGTGTCCCAAGAAAAGCAAAAACCTACCTGGTTAGCATATACTGGGTGTTTTAAGTGTGGTGAGAGCACCTGCTGATTGTGCCAGTATATAGACAGGATGGATAAATATGTTAACAATATAATATAAAGGAATATAAAATTAAAACCTATATTAACTGAAATACTACGCACGGTCTCTATATGGCAACGTGTGTGGCATGCAATAAATATTATATAGGCTGCACTACAGGATAAGCGGGCACATTACTGCCACAAATCCTGTGTAACAACTCTGCTGGCATCACGGCATCTCTCACACTATCTTACCCGCTGCTCCTGGTCATGATGTGGTTTATGTTTCTTGCCAGCTGCATATTCTGTGCCTCTGCTCTCTGCATGCTTCCTGGCTATGTGCATAGGGGGGTGGCGCCTGAACTCCCTGGTTCTTATAGGAATCAGGTGCACCTGTCTAATCTGTTCCTGACCAATTACCAAGAGGCCTCCAGTATTTAGTGCAGCTCCACCCAGTGTACTGGGCCTGTGCAATGTGTTAGCTCAGTTTGTGTTTAGCTTCTGAGTTTGCCAGGCCTTGCTCTGTGTTACTCCCTCTCTAGAGGCTTTTCGGCTTTTCTCTGTGTTCTTGCCTTGATCTTGTTGTCCACCCTCCAGGAGGCAGAATATCCTGGTCCCTGTGTCTTTGTTCTTGTCTCTTGTCTTGTTCCATTACCTTGTCTGAACTTAGTCCTATCTCTGTCTCCCTGTCTGTGGCTTCCTTCCCTGCTGTGTCTTTTCTTGTGTTCTCAGTCTGCTTATGCTCAGCACTTTGCGGCTCTGCCTGCTCTGTACCTTTGTAGCTTTGCCTCTGCTCTGCACTCCTGCGGTCCTGCTCCGTTCTACTCTGCTTAGCTTCTGCTGCTGCAGTAATCTCTTGCTGCGGCTCCTCCCCGCATTCCTTGTGGTTCTGCTCATCTTTGCTGCTGCAGAAACCTCTAGCTGCAGCTCCTCTCCACATTCCTTGTGGCTCAGCTCTGCTTAGCTTTTGCTGCTGCAGTATCTCTTGCTGCAGCTCCTCTCCACATTCCTTGTGGCTCCGCTCTGCTTAGCTTCTGCAGAAATCTCTTGCTGCAGCTCCTCTCTGCATTCCTTGTGGTTCTGCTATGCCTAGCTTTTGTTGCTACGCTATCTCTTGCTGCTCTTCCGCTCCCATCTGCAGCCTTGCACTTTTCTTCCTGTGTGAACAGGTCCCAACCTGTTCCTTCATTCTCCTTTCCTTCTGGCTTGTTTCCGTACCTGCATCTCCTGTGTGAACAGGTCCCAACCTGTTCCTTCATACTTCTTTCTGTTTGTTTCCTTACCTGCACCTCCAGTGTGAACAGGTCCCTACCTGTTTCTTCATACACCACACCTTTATACACCGTTCCTGCCAGCCCTGTGTTCTCTGCCGTGCCTGCCAGCCCTGTGTTGTCTGCCGTGCCTGCCAGGCCTGTGTTCTCTGCCGTGCCTGCCAGCCCTGTGTTCTCTGCCATGCCTGCCAGCCCTGTGTTCTCTGCCATGCCTGCCAGCCCTGTGTTCTCTGCCGTGCCTGCCAGCCCTGTGTTCTCTGCCGTGCCTGCCAGGCCTGTGTTCTCTGCCGTGCCTGCCAGCCCTGTGTTCTCTGCCATGCCTGCCAGCCCTGTGTTCTCTGCCGTGTCTCTGCCAGCCCTGTGTCTCAGCCATGCCAACCTTATAGTCTGAGTTTCAGCCATGCTCTTCTGTCAGTCCTGCCTGATGCCCGCACCTGTCCTAGTGTTCCTGTTCTCCAAGTGGGATCAGCAGCCACAGCCAGACACCACCCTGGAGTAGCTCCTGGAAGCTGCCTGCGGCACAAGCCTGACCTCACCATCAGAGGCTGCAGTGAAAATCCAGGCAGCTGTCATAGTCACGCCCCTTCCAGGGTAGTCTGGTTTGTGGCTCAGTGGGGCCACGAACCCACCGAGCTCACGCCAACCAGTCAGGGCATGAGCGTGACATCCTGGAACTTCTGCAAGCTGTAGAAATATTTTGGGGTTATCTAAACATTTTTGGGAAATGCAAAAAGGCCAGTGGCGTATCTAGGGGGGGCAGCCGGGGCATGTGCCCCGGGCGCAGCTGGCAGGGGGGCGCAGTCGGGCCGCCTAATGCGTCGGTCCGCAGTGTCTCCCCTGGCAGCTGCATTCTGCCCCCGGACTGGGAGTCAGCTGTTCTCTGTGCCGACTGTCAAGCTGACAGCCGGCACAGAGAAGCTGCAGCGTGCTGGCTCCCAATATTTAATTGTACTCGTATCTTACAGACATGAGTACAATTGAAGATCTGACTGCAGGGCAGGGTCTAGATTGGAGTTGATTTCTTGAGGGGGAGGTGTGATTCCTTGGAATCATGATGTCACCGGAAGGGGTGGGGCCTCCTTCATGGCAATGGAGAGCCAATAGCAGGAAGCTGCTGGTGAAGAGAACCAGGAAATGAGGAGCTGCAGCATGGAGCCGTGTGAGGAGAGGAGCTGCACCTTGGACCCTTGTACAAGAGAATGAGGACGCAGGACTCGGCGTGAGGCTCTCATGATGTAATTTGGAAAGGGGGTGATGTTACTTGTGTGGCTGCATAGGGAATAGGGGGATGATGAGATGCTGTGTGGGGAATGGGGGGATGATGAGACGCTGTGTGGGGAAGGGGGGTATGATGAGGAGCTGTGTGGGGAATGGGGGGATGATGAGACGCTGTGTGGGGAATGGGGGGATGATGAGGAGCTGTGTGGGGAATGGGGGGATGATGAGACGCTGTGTGGGGAATGGGGGATGATGAGGAGCTGTGTGGGGAATGGGGGGATGATGAGGAGCTGTGTGGGGAATGGAGGGATGATGAGGAGCTGTGTGGGGAATGGGATGATGAGACGCTGTGTGGGGAATGGGGGATGATGAGGAGCTGTGTGGGGAATGGAGGGATGATGAGCTGTGTGGGGAATGGAGGGATGATGAGAAGCTGTGTGGGGATTGGGGGGGATGATGAGACGCTGTGTGGGGAATGGGGGGATGATGAGGAGCTGTGTGGGGAATGGGGGGATGATGAGGAGCTGTGTGGGGAATGGGGGGATGATGAGACGCTGTTTGGGGAATGGGAGGATGATGAGGAGCTGTGTGGGGAATGGGGGGATTTATTGTGTGGGGAGAATTGGAGTGGGGATGAGGGGATTTAATGTGTGGGAGATTTGAGGACACGAAATGAAGAGCAAAGGGGGAGATGGGGGGCATATATGAGGCAACAGTACAGGGGAATGAGGGCATGTATGAGGAAACATGTATGAGGGTGATGGGATGCGTGCAGACACAGTATGGGGAGTCAGGTGAGCAAGCAGTATAGAAAGTGAGGAGGTAAATATATGAGGATACAGTATGGTGAACAGGAGGGATGTGAGAGGAGACAGTATGAGAAGGGAGGGGAATAGTGTGAGGAGACAGTATGGGGAGAGAAAAGTGAGAGGACACAGAATAGAAACTGTGTAGTGGGGCATAGCATGGAGGGACAGTTTAAGGGGACAGTATACCAAGGAGGGGGAGTGTGATGAGAGAGTACAGTATAGATACTGGGCCTTATAGGGGGACACAGTGTGAAAGGACATTGTGAAGAGGGGGCCAGTATGGAAAGGAGAGGTCAGTGTGAAGAGCATGTACGATAAGAGGGACAGTGTGGGGGTCATATTTTGTGCAGACAATAATAGTGAGGGGCAATTTTTTATTCAGGAGCATTATGATGACACTTGTATTTTTAAGGGCATCATGTGGAGATTTTCTGCAAAAGAGCGGAGAAGATGGAAGTCTGCAGAGACGGCTGTGGATGAGAAAACGCATCATGGGGTCTGGACATGATGAAGGAGAATGACTCCAGAGACAACGTCATCTATAAGGTACCTGGATGTAAATGTTATTTGTGATACTAACTCTCATGTTTTTATTTGTTAGGAGCATTAATAGGAATGTCTCACAGTGCGCCCTGCACGCTGTCAGGATTCTCTCGTGCTGGCGATTTTACATATGTGCAGTCACGTGCTGACTAGACATGTGTCGCTTCACTCAATGAAAATGAACTGAGTGAGGCTGGGCACGTCTAGTCGGAATGTGGTCAGAAGTATACAAATCACATGCTTGTGCTGACATGACTGTCCACCGGCCAGGGAGAATCCTAAAAGTGTGCAGTGCATTAGTTGTGAGAATTCAGAAGTCTGCTATGTCAGGATTCAGCTCTGCAGGTTCCAGTAGTCGTCACATGGACACTTCACTCATATGCGACTTTCATACTTGTGGTCCTGTGACATCTAGCTTCTCTTCTCCTCTGCTTTTCACTGAACAATGAGAGCATTAGGGAGAGGAGCTCAAGGGTACATGACTAAGTGTGCAAATCGCATATGTCCTTGGGGGTGGGGTGGGTGCCAAAATGAATTCTTGCTCTGGGTGCCAGAAACCCTAGATACACCTCTGACAAAGGCAATTTGTGGAAGTTAAAGGAATTGAGAGAGTAACTAGATCAATCAGAGGGGGTGACTGGGAATGTGCACTCTGTTGTCGGGACCAACCAATCCTATTCATATGGAATGTCTTCACACTACGTACGCATGTGTTAACTGATCCCCATGCTGTTGTTTTTTTATCGCTGAAGATGTTTAAATAAAATAATTTTTTACTGAAAAACGGATTTCTCTGCCAGAAGTTTTCTATTCCTATTTGCACACATGTGGTATATTTTGATGAGCGAAGTTTTCTTTTCCCCTTTGCTATGTTGTTGCACTGCGCATGTGCCTGCCATTTTGCTTTGGGAACAGGACTACGAGGGCCCGGGGATGGCGTTGCTACTATCGAGGTACCGTGGGGAGCCTGTAGATAAATTGTCCTAAATTGGACTTTACTTTTACTTTGATCGCCATTATACAGTGAATAACGGCTAACATGTGACAGAGGACCAGAAAAACCGGACTTCTCTTCTTTTTTACACACTGTTACCCACACTACATTACCTCGAGAAGTGAGGCGATTGGGATGCAGGAATACACATTTTCCAAGTAGAGGTGTAAACCCTAATTCAGTACTGGGTGCATCATGTCAAACACTATTTTGCCACTAACTCTTTGGATCCTTCCTTTCTAAACTCTAGACCACCTGTGGGTGTAGACTAAATTACTCTCACACAGTTTATTCATTTTAATTTCATAATTTGCCTGTCATGAAGTTACCGCGACAGAGCAGTACCAGAAGACCGCAGCGTCTGAAGCACTTCTCCAGTTTATTAAATGTGTTTGTTTTTCTTTCAGCAGGACAGGGGTTAATCGGCCACGTGGAAATCCCTGCATTCAGCTGTGCTCGGTTAGCCACTCCTATCTCCTATAAAAGCTAGACCACCAGGCTAGATCCTTGTCTGACATAGCACTTGCTAGATTGACCTGCAGAGTGAAAAGCTGGTGTTTCGAGAACTGGAGGAGTTTATTGTTCGACTGTTGCTTGGTTTGTACGCTTGGAAATTCCTCATTCTTACCTGCTTTATTTTCTTCCCCTATCCCTCACACCCTGGTGAATACCTCTGTTGTTTGTGAGAGTATATTTGTGTGAGTGGAGTTTTCTTTTACCCTTGTCTTTGTTCCCCTGTTTGCCGGGTTGGTGTACACGGTAGCGTATCTCTTCCCCGGGTGGGGAGAGGGGACAGATGCAGGGCTGCAGTTAAGAGACAGGGCATGGGCAGAGGCCCCGGCATCCTCGCCATCTGAGGTATCCCGGGGAACAGGGCGAGTTAGGGTACCCCTAGTGCTATTGCCAGGAAAGGTGCTCCTGGTCCCAGTTTACTTGCCAGTCCTATTGTGACATTGCCCTTATACTGTCTAAGATTTGAAATGAAAAAGGATGGGCATCATGTATAGTAAAGCATTTTTAGGGGTACAAACTCTGGGGTGGGAACTGTGGATTATTATTAGAATTTAAAAACTTTCGGATCCTCTTCAAAGTGTGTTGGGGGTCATAGCGTTTGTACAAAATATCAAAACTCAAGTATTGCCTAATATTTGTTTTTTTGTTACTGTATCTCTATTGCAGCCAATGTCTAGCAAATTAAGTGAGGTTATTCTACCTATAACAATATGGAATTGTACTATACATTATTTTGTGCAAACCTTGAAGAGTTGATTAAAAACAAAATAAAAGTTGCTGACAAGACCAAGTTACCTAAATGTTGTTTGTAGATGTCCTCCTGATTTTCCTGCTGCTTATAGACATTTAATTAAATGTCTCATGTTGCTATTTTAAATGATTTAAGTAATTTGTTCTAAGGTTAAATGATTTCTTGGTGTGATGAAGTACACAGGTCTCTTTTTACTTTAGAAAGCTTGTTGTAATTTTTAAATCAACTAAAGTATTTAAAGGTTGAAAATCCACCTAGTTGCATGCATTCAGTAGGCTTGATGGCTAGGAGGTTGTGTAATTATATCCAGTGTTATAAAATATAGATGAAGCATACACAGATCTCCCACGGAGCCACATTTAAGATTTTTATTTAATTTGTTAGCATTGTGAACACTGCCGTATATTCTATGGAAATAAATTTCTAGAACTAAAACAAAACATGACAAGATACACAAATGTAATAGTAAAAAATGCTCACGTCACATATTGATTTATTTGTATTTTGATACATATAAAAGTTGTATTTATTCATTAATTTCCCAAGTGATAGCTAAAACTCTTGATGCAAAGAATACAAAAGTGGGATGGAATGCTACTATTCCAGTCTCCTAAAAACTAAGTCTAGTATGGAGCAGAATAAGATGCTGTTTCGGTCTTATTCTGAGTAACATGATGGCAATACAGTCTCTGCGGATCACACTGTGCTCTGTGTGTGAGCCAGAAGTCGCTTTTATAATGTACGCCAATGGGGCCTCTTTCTGCCACTCTATAAGCTTACATTGTAAAAGCCATTTCTGGGTCACACAGAGCAAAGTGTGATCTGTAAAGTCTGAATCGCCATTACGAGGACTGGAACAGCACAGCCATTTACATGGGTTTAGGGGAAAAGAAGTTAATGGGAGAGCTTCTTTAATTAGCCACACCCTCCCCCACCTTAGAGCACCCTTGCAGGCAAGTAGGGCTAAGGTACCAGGAAAGGTGATCTAGAAGAGGGAGGGCAAGAAAAGGAAAAACAAAAGTTCTATCTTGCCTGCATGAAAGGATAAAACAAAAGGCTTTAGGTACTGTCTAACTATTATCAGGACTAGGAAGTGGACCCTCTAGGTCATGACTTGAGAGCCCCCGAGGGCGAGTGAACCAGATGGTGCCACCTCCTGTACAGGGAGTGTTAGGGACAGGCCCAAGGAGGGTGAAGCTGCAACTGCCGTAGCCAAAGGGGCGACTGAAGATAGAACAGAGAGAACGGAGGACGGAAGGAAGATGTAGCTACTGAAGAGGCTAGAATGGCGGAGGCACTGGACAGATAGGGACAGTAAAAGACAAAGTACTGACCGGAAAGATGAAGGCACACGTAGACAAAAACAACGGAGACTCAGAACTAGCAGGCACAGCAGGAACACAGGGCTGGCAGGTATGGCAGGAACACGGGACTGGAAGGCACAGCAGGAACACGGAACTGGAAGGCACAGCAGGAACACGGGACTGGAAGGCACAGCAGGAACACGGAACTGGAAGGCACAGCAGGAACGCGGGACTGGAAGGCACAGCAGGAACACGGAACTGGAAGGCACAGCAGGAACGCGGGACTGGAAGGCACAGCAGGAACACGGAACTGGAAGGCACAGCAGGAACACAGGACAGGAAGTTACAGCAGGAACACGGGACTGGAAGGCACAGCAGGAACACGGAACTGGAAGGCACATCAAACTGAGACAATCTAGAGATAAAGCAAGAGCTGCACGGAGCCTAGGAACCTAAGGTGATGCTGGTAATAACCAGCAAACGCAATAGACGCAAAGGCGTCTTACCCGGTCAGATGCAGGAGAGAAATACCCGACGGGCGCCACCATATTGGGGGCGGAGCCAGCACATCACGACCTCCCAGAATCCCCGGCGGTGAGAGGAGCACATCTGTGCATGCGCGGACCGCCGGAGTGACGAACACCAGGGAATCCAGACATAGAGGAGCGAGGAGGAGCGACAGGAGCGTGCCGGCTTGAGAGGTAAGTATTGAGCGGTGTAACAACTATTTATAATATTTGTCCTAGTTACTTTTTTTATTTTATTTTGTCTCAGAAATGGTGTATAATCCAGATGGTCCTGCTGTTAAAGGGGTTGTTTGGTCTTCTGATAAAAGTCTGCAGTCATATAAAATATGCCTGTTGTGTGCATACTGTCAGGAATCACAGGTATTGCTGGTGAGAGCTGGTGGTCACATGACTGCATGAATGTGATATGCATACATGCGGTCATGTACTGACCATATGCGCTTGTCTGCTCTCAGTTGAAGTGCACTGTCAGAAACCGAGCACTTCTAGTTGGAATGTGGCCGGAAGTATATAAAGATAAAGAACATGATTGCCTACTCCCAACATACTGGTGAATCCTGACGTGTGCTTTGTACGCTATCAGGATTCAGAATTCTGCAGCCACATAGAATGACTGCAGACATTTATCAAAAGACTGAACAACCCCTTTAAGGACAGCTAAGGAATGTTAAGACTTCCTCTAAAGTACTAAGTAAAATATACATATGTGTTCTGGAAATAGCTTTTGAATTCCAGACACCAAGCAATTCAGATATCTACTATATAATTGTCTAAGGGTCACTTCCGTCTGTCTGTCTTTCTGTTTGTCACGGATATTCATTGGTCGCGGCCTCTGTCTGTCATGGAAATCCAAGTCGCTGATTGGTCGTGGCAAA
Source organism: Ranitomeya imitator (assembly GCF_032444005.1). Taxonomy (NCBI): domain Eukaryota; kingdom Metazoa; phylum Chordata; class Amphibia; order Anura; family Dendrobatidae; genus Ranitomeya; species Ranitomeya imitator. The sequence goes on along the minus strand of NC_091285.1, from coordinate 350,981,155 downwards.
ACAGCCACGACCAATCGGCGACGGGCACAGTCCAGAAGAAAATGGCCACTCCTTACTCCCCGCAGTCAGTGCCCGGCGCCTGCATACTCCCCTCCGGTCACCGCTCACACAGGGTTAATGCCAGCGGTAATGGACCGCGTTATGCCACTGGTAACGCACTCCGTAACCGCTGCTATTAACCCTGTGTGTCCCCAACTTTTTACTATTGATGCTGCCTATGCGGCATCAATAGTAAAAAAATGTCATGTTAAAAATAATTTAAAAAAAACAAAAAACCTGCTATTCTCACCCTCCGTTGTCGCGTCCTCTCCTCGGCAGTGCAATCAGCAGGTTCCAGGGCCAAAGATGGTATGCGAGAAGGACCTTCTATGACGCCACAGTCATATGACCGTGACGTCATCACAGGTCCTGCGCTCATCCAACCCTAGGACCGGAAGCTGCCGCCTGCACCACACATAGGCGACAGGACTACAAGGGCTTCCTCGGAAGGTGAGTATATGTTTATACTACATGACTGGGCAATATACTACGTGACTGGGCAATATACTATGTGACTGGGCAATATAATACGTAGCTGGGCAATAAACTATGTGGCTGGGCAATATACTATGTGGCTGGGCAATATACTACGTGGCTGGGCAATATACTACGTGTCTGTGCTGTATACTACGTGGCTCTGCTGTATACTACGTAGCTGGGCAATATACTACGTGGCTGGGCAATATACTACCTAGCTGGGCAATATGCTACGTGACTGGCCAATATACTATGTGACTGGGCAGTATACTACATGGCTGTGCTGTATACTACATGGCTGTGCTGTATACTATGTGGCTCTGTGCTGTATACTATGTCGCTTTGCAATATACTACGTCGCTGGGCAATATACTACGTGGCTGGGCAACATACTACGTGTCTGTGCTGTATACTACGTGACTGGGCAATATACTACGTGGCTGGGCATTATACTACATGACTGGGCAATATACTACGTGACTGGGCAATATACTACGTGGCTGGGCAATATACTACGTGACTGGGCAATATACTACGTGGCTGGGCAATATACTACGTGTCTGTGCTGTATAATACGTGGCTCTGTGCTGTATACTACATTGCTGTGCAATATACTACGTAGCTGGGCAATATACTACGTGACTGGGCAATATACTACGTGACTGGGCAATATACTACGTAGCTGGGCAATATAATACGTGTCTGGGCAATATACTACGTGGCTGGGCAATATACTACGTGTCTGTGCTGTATAATACGTGGCTCTGTGCTGTATACTACGTTGCTGTGCAATATACTACATAGCTGGGCAATATACTACGTGACTGGGCAATATACTACGTGACTGGGCAATATACTACGTGACTGGGCAATATACTACGTGGCTGGGCAATATACTACATAACTGGGCAATATACTGCGTGACTGGGCAATATACTACGTCGCTGGGCAATATACTACGTGGCTGGGCAATATACTACGTGGTTGGGCAATATACTTTGTGCTGGGCAATATGGGGTTTCGGCCGACCCCGACCCCGACTTTTTTATAGGATCGGCCGATTTCACTCGACCCGACTTTTGAAAAAGTCGGGTTTCGTGAAACCCGACCCGATCCTATAAAAGTAAATGTCGCTCAACCCTAGTGAGGAATATGCAAAAAAAAAAGGGATATGAAAAGGTTTACTGTATGTAAACCATGTCTCATATCATGTCAGGTTTGGGAAGGAGATAGCAAAAGCTGGCAATTGAATTACCGGCTTTTCTGCTATCTAGCGCTGTATGAAATATACATATATATATATATGTCTCACTGACACACACATATATATATATATATATATATATTGTAGCATAGCGACTGGTCATGTGAATGATGGATGGTATGTATCGCAGAGGTGGATGGCCCTGTGATGGAAGCCTGGGTATGTTTTGCTCAAGCAGATCTACTGCTTAGGGGTTTGTTTACATTGGGAAAGGCTTCCAGGTGATTGGAGAGATGGGTGGGTTCAGTCACCTACAAACCCAGCCAAAGAGGCGTGTCTGAACACGTAAGATGGTTTTGTGTGTAAGGACCTGTGGTGATGTCACGCTCACCTGACTAGCCATGTGACAGGTACCTGGGTGTGGTTACCCCTATGTAAAGGAGGTGTGTGTAGCACATGGAACAGAGATTGAGTGAGTGTGTGTCTGTCAGGACTTCCGTGTGTCCTGGCAGGACACTGCAGAATGGCCTGTGTGTTGGACGGTTCCAAGTGGGGACGTCCTGGAAGCACACAGAGACCATTCCAGGCTGGAGAGCCTGCGTGCTGGACATAGCACGGACGGTCGGTGTTGGAGGCTCCTGGGAGTGGAGTTGTCCTGGAAGCACCTGGAGACCGTAGACCTGGACGGTCGGTGTTGGAGGCTCCTGTGAGTGGAGTTGTCCTGGAAGCACCTGGAGACCGTAGACCTGGACGGTCTGTGTTGAGGACCTGGGACTGACCTGAAGTCAGTGTAATAAGGAGTGGAACTTCTGAGAGGTAACCCCGGACAACAGGATTGTAATATACAGCAGAGAAGCCTATCTGCTACGTGAACTGTCCAATGTTTCATGGCTGTAATGAAATGGACTGTACCCTGTCTGGTTTATGTGGAGTTTGAATAAACCATATGGACTGATATGTGTGAGATATCGTGCCTGAAGTGTTTATCCTGCTGCCAAGCGAGTATCCCCAAGACCCGTAGCTGGGCAATATACTACGTGACTGGGCAATATACTACGTGGCTGGGCAATATACTACGTGTCTGTGCTGTATAATACGTGGCTCTGTGCTGTATACTACGTTGCTGTGCAATATACTACATAGCTGGGCAATATACTACGTGACTGGGCAATATACTACGTGACTGGGCAATATACTACGTGACTGGGCAATATACTACGTGGCTGGGCAATATACTACATAGCTGGGCAATATACTGCGTGACTGGGCAATATACTACGTCGCTGGGCAATATACTACGTGGCTGGGCAATATACTACGTGGTTGGGCAATATACTTTGTGCTGGGCAATATACTACGTGGGCTGTGCAATATAGTACATGGACATGCATATTCTAGAATACCTGATGCGTTAGAATCGGGCCACCATCTAGTAATACTATATTAGGAATATATGAAGACTAGCATTTTACATGTCAGTTTTATCCCCTGGAGCTTTTTTTTTTTTTCTTGCTCCCCTCCTTCCCAGAGCCATAACTTCTTATTTTTCCGTCAATATGGCCATATGAGGGCTTATTTTTTACGAAACGAGTTGTGCTTTTGAACAATACCATTGGTTTTACCATGTCACGTAACAGAAAATGGGAAATAAATTCCAAGTGCGATGAAATTGCAAAAAAAGTGCAATCTATGCGTGTTTTTTGTTTGGCTTTTTTGCTAGGTTCACTAAATGCTAAAACTGACCTGCCATTATGATTCTCCAGGTCATTACGAGTTCATAGACTGCAAACATGTCTAGGTTCTCTTTTATCGAAGTAGTGGAAAAAAAAATTCCAAAGTTTGCTAAGAAAAGAATTGTGCAAGTTTCCGATACCCATAGCGTCTCCATTTTTCTTGATCTGGGGTCGGGTGGGGGCTTATTTTTTGCTTGCCGAGCTGATGTTTTTAATTATACCACTTTTGTGCAGATGTTCTTTCGATCGCCCGTTATTGCATTTAATGCTATGTCGTGGTGACCAAAAATAAGTAATTTGGGCTTTTTGATTTGTTTCTCTCGCTACGCCGTTTAGCGATCAGCTTAATTCTTTTTTTTAATTGATAGATCAGGCGATTCTGAACTCGGCGATGCCAAATATGTGTAGGTTTGACTTCTTTAAAAATTGTTTTGTTTTGATTGGGGCAAATGGGGGATGATTTGAACTTTCATTTTTTTAAAAATATTTTTAAACACATTTTTTTATTTATTTTGGCATGCTTCAATAGCCTCCATGGGAGGCTAGAAGCATCCACTACTCGATCGCCTCTGCTGCATAGAGGTGATGTGTAACTAAAAAATATTTTTGTTAGAATTTTTACAAATCACAATCACATATTTGGAGCAGTTTATATGCAGGTTATTGGTTTATATGTTTCTATATACTATATATTTACTGATTTCCCAAGTCATAAAAAGGAAAAGGACCAAAGATGAGTAATAAAACAATAAGTACTGGAGATGTAGGTTGACACTCTTCAGTTTTTTCCACTCTATTGGGAAATGAAAGATTATTTAATACCTTCCTCCTAAAATGATGTAACTTTACTACAATAATTTCACTCCCCAAGAGAAATTAACATGCTGCAGGCTGGAAAGACGAGCCATTCAGTGTCCACGGGTGATGCGCAGGCGTCTGTGCACGCATAGTGGACATCAGATTTCTTGAGCTCCCATCCACAATGCTGTAGCATCTGGCTGCTGCGGGTTTGACACAAAAAAGTTTAGGACATTGAAAAAATGAAAAATGACATATCTTCATTAAATGGAAATTACATATAAAAGGAAAAAGCATTACACAGAATTAATATTGCGGAGTCCATGCTGACTAAAGCTATCTAATGATTAGGTTAAAAAATAAGAAACAATGGCAGAATTTGTTTTTTGTTCATATTTCCTCTCAATGAGCCAAATTAAAACTTGTATATAACCCAGATTGGTACCAGTGAAAATGTCAGCTCATTGAACAGAAACAAGCTTCATTGAAGAAAATTAAAAAATAAAATATAGCTTTCAAAGTATTGCGACACATAAACAAATTGCAAAACATAACAAAAAAATGAACTGGAGTATAAGTTGGTATACATGCAACGTGTAGGCGCACGTTCACACTGGCTAATAAGCAGGCAATGCCTAAGATGAAAACAAATTGAACATATACCCTGTTGTAAATAAGTAAAAAAGCAATAGTGTATATAAATAGCACAGCGTACTTAGCAAACACTGTTTTTAATCAAAAAAACGTAAAGCCATCTCACCAGCAACAAGTGACTTCCTGGGACAATGCTAACCACTAATATTAAAACCTTGCCATGTGTCAAAAATGACCTCAATGTGAATAAGGGCCGAGCAGGAACGGGGCTTGACTGGAAACCCAGCCATAGGAAGCTGCATACACGGAATGTCCAGCTCAAAGAAAAGGAGGCCACGTGATGGCATGCACTGAGTGCGGAGAAAATTGCGTGGGAGCCCAAGCCAGTTTTTTCCGCCATTTAACCCTTTATTTTACCAGCTAGAGCGCCCAAATTTTGCACATATACACTGCTAACATTAGTAGTGAGGAATAGGGTTGAGCGAAACGGGTCGAAAATTTTCAAAAGTCGCCGACTTTTGGCAAGGTCGGGTTTCATGAAACCCGACCCGACCCCTGTGTGGGGTCGGCCATGAAGTCGGCGATCTTTTGAATCTGGAATCGGAATTCCGATACCGATTCCTGATATGTTTAAGATATCGGGAATTGGTATCGGAATTCAGATTTAAGTGTAAAATAAAGAATTAAAATAAAAAATATCGCAATACTTACCCTCTGACGCGCCCTGGTACTAACCGGGAACCTTCCTCCTTCGAATCAGCGCTTCCAGGACCTTGCGGTGATATCGCGGTGACGTCGCGGCTTGTGATTGGTCGCGCGGCCGTCCATGTGACCGCTCGCGCGACCAATCAGAAGCCGTGACGTCACCGCGACGTCACCCAAGGTCCTGCAAGCGCTGATTCTTAGGAAGGAAGGCTGTCGGAAAGAAGCAGGGCGCGTCCGAGGGTGAGTATATACCTAATAGGAATATACTCACCCTCGGACACACCCTGCTTCTTTCCGGCAGCCTTCCTTCCTAAGAATCAGCGCTTGCAGGACCTTCGGTGACGTCGCGGTGACGTCACGGCTTCTGATTGGTCGCGCGAGCGGTCACATGGGCGGCCGCGCGACCAATCACAAGCCGCGACGTCACCGCGACGTCACCGCAAGGTCCTGGAAGCGCTGATTCGAAGGAGGAAGGTTCCCGGTTAGTACCAGGGCTCGTCAGAGGGTAAGTATTGCGATATTTTTTATTTTAATTCTTTATTTAACACTAAAATATGGATCGCAGGGCCTGAAGGAGAGTTTCTGCTCCTTCAGACCCTGGGAACCATGGAAACCCAATGCACTGCATTGGGTTTCGGGTTTCGGCCGACCCCGACCCCGACTTTTTTATAGGATCGGCCGATTTCACTCGACCCGACTTTTGAAAAAGTCGGGTTTCGTGAAACCCGACCCGATCCTATAAAAGTAAATGTCGCTCAACCCTAGTGAGGAATATGCAAAAAAAAAAGGGATATGAAAAGGTTTACTGTATGTAAACCATGTCTCATATCATGTCAGGTTTGGGAAGGAGATAGCAAAAGCTGGCAATTGAATTACCGGCTTTTCTGCTATCTAGCGCTGTATGAAATATACATATATATATATATGTCTCACTGACACACACATATATATATATATATATATATATATATTGTAGCATAGCGACTGGTCATGTGAATGATGGATGGTATGTATCGCAGAGGTGGATGGCCCTGTGATGGAAGCCTGGGTATGTTTTGCTCAAGCAGATCTACTGCTTAGGGGTTTGTTTACATTGGGAAAGGCTTCCAGGTGATTGGAGAGATGGGTGGGTTCAGTCACCTACAAACCCAGCCAAAGAGGCGTGTCTGAACACGTAAGATGGTTTTGTGTGTAAGGACCTGTGGTGATGTCACGCTCACCTGACTAGCCATGTGACAGGTACCTGGGTGTGGTTACCCCTATGTAAAGGAGGTGTGTGTAGCACATGGAACAGAGATTGAGTGAGTGTGTGTCTGTCAGGACTTCCGTGTGTCCTGGCAGGACACTGCAGAATGGCCTGTGTGTTGGACGGTTCCAAGTGGGGACGTCCTGGAAGCACACAGAGACCATTCCAGGCTGGAGAGCCTGCGTGCTGGACATAGCACGGACGGTCGGTGTTGGAGGCTCCTGGGAGTGGAGTTGTCCTGGAAGCACCTGGAGACCGTAGACCTGGACGGTCGGTGTTGGAGGCTCCTGTGAGTGGAGTTGTCCTGGAAGCACCTGGAGACCGTAGACCTGGACGGTCTGTGTTGAGGACCTGGGACTGACCTGAAGTCAGTGTAATAAGGAGTGGAACTTCTGAGAGGTAACCCCGGACAACAGGATTGTAATATACAGCAGAGAAGCCTATCTGCTACGTGAACTGTCCAATGTTTCATGGCTGTAATGAAATGGACTGTACCCTGTCTGGTTTATGTGGAGTTTGAATAAACCATATGGACTGATATGTGTGAGATATCGTGCCTGAAGTGTTTATCCTGCTGCCAAGCGAGTATCCCCAAGACCCGTAGCGGGTGAAACGCTACAATATATATATATATATATATATATATATATATATATATATATATATATATATATATATATAGACTGTATATATGTTTTAACGAATATTTGAGCCCATGGATCCATTGTATGTCCGTTTTGCAACCCGGCGAGAATATCTCGTTGTACGGATGCAATACGGATTACATACGGAAGATGACATGCGCAAAATACGCTGCCACACCCTGCCTACAGATGACATACGGATCACTATTTTGGGAACATTTCTGCGTATTATGGCTGTAAAAAACGGACCGTATTTTCATACGCCTAGTGTGACCCCGGCCTTACTGTTTAATTACAGCAGGGAATATATGCATTTAGTTTCTATGTTAGGTTTTGCAAATTGTAAAACCTAAAAGAATTATAGAAATTTCCTTTCATCATACTCATAGGATGAAGTGAACACGTCATTTATACGACATTGTGAACCTTACAAAAATTGATTTAAAAAAATAAAACATATTTCACAATTGCTGGGGTTTTCTTTGCACTCCCCAAAAAATGATGAAAAAAACTACTAATATACCTCAAAAATAATAATACTTCATACAGGTACACTGATGGAAAAATTAAGTTACAGCTCTTGGAATGGGAATGTTGAAAAAAAAAAGAAAATAAACATTTGTCAGTTCTTTAAGGGTCTAAATAGGCGAGTCTTGAAGGGATTAAATTAAAAATGGATTATGAGACTCTGACATCAGCAGGTCCAGCATTCACAGCTCACACATGGAGATGCTCTGAGTGACTGCACAGTCTTCATTCTTCTGTGTCACTGAACTGACTGCCAGCAGGAACCATGCGAGGTGCTGAATGAGCCGCTGCTACGTCACCATGACAACCAGATACAGCTCTAAAATTATATACCTGACATCCCCTCCCCCTCATTTCATCTTTCACTTTTATTGCAAACATCTTTACTGATGTGTATATACTTTTCATATCCATATCGGTATTACTGCTTCTTATAGTTTTCCTCTGCATGTGACACCTAGTCCTGCTTCACCCATAATGTCATAAGTCTGACACAGGAGGGCCCAAACATTGTAAAATCCCTTATGGATTTCATCTGGAAGCTATACACATTGCTACTGTATCGGTAATTGATTAGCATTTGTTTGCTTGACACTAGGGATGAGCGAAACGGATCGGACAAATTCAAAAATCGCCGACTTTCGGTAAAGTCGGGTTTCATGAAACCCGACCCGATCCTAATGTGGGATCGGCCATGAGGTCGGCGATCTTCGTGCCAAAGTCGCGTTTCTTATGACGCTTTCAGCGCCATTTTTCAGCCAATGAAGGAGGACGCAGAGTGAGGGCAGCGTAATGACATAGGTCTTGGTCCCCACCATCTTAGAGAAGGGCATGACAGTGATTGGCTTGCTTTCTGCGTGTCACAGGGGCTATAAAGGGGCATGCACGCCGACCGCCATCTTACTTCTGCCAATCGTAGCACAGGGAGAGGTTGCCGCAGCTTCATCAGAAGAAGGGATATAGTTAGGGAGGGAAGATTAACCCCGAAACTGCTTGTGCTTTAGCAATTTCCACTGTCCAACACCACCATTTGTTTGCAGGGACAGTGGAGGCTATATTTTTGTGCATCAGCTCTGTAGCTTATTAGGCTGCCTTATAAGGCTCCCTGATAGCTGCATTGCTATTTGCATGCTGCTGGGCAAACCAACTGCTTTTTTAAAAGCAAAAATCCTGTTGCTCCTTTCTGCACAGTTATCTTGTTTATTTGTCCACACTTTTGTGTGCAGCAGTCCTTTTTATTGCTGCCATACTTTTTGAAATTGTACTACAGTCCTTGTATTTTTTCATATATCTTCTAGCCACTTTCTGCCACTTACATTGTGCTGTTTTATGCACTGGGCCTGATTTTTGGTTCAGTCTCCCCCCCCAAAAAAGTGAGATTCAAATTCTCACAAAGTGGATATACTGCAGTCCTGTTAGTTTGTCGTATGTCAGCCAGCCACTTTCTGCCACTTACATTGTGTTGCATTACAGGAGCTCGCTTGCCCTGCTTCTAGTGTGCTATCAGAAAGAGTTTTCAGTGCTGCTGGTTCAATAATGACCGAAAAAAGGACATGTTTGGCTACCCAGAATGTTGATGATCTAACCTTCATTAAAATGAACCAATCATGGATTTCAAATTATTTTGCCCCACCTTCTCCTGCTGACACGTAGCTTGCCTGAAAAATGTCTTGCTTTTGGCCTCCTCTTACTGACTTTTCCAATTCCGCCATTTGCAGCTGCTGAATGTCCACCATAGGCCATTTTTGTACCTCCCTAAATGGTCTGACTCCCCCCACAGGGCCGTGGTCACCCCCTGGCACAAGCACCCGTGGGAGTGCTGTTTGCCTGGACAGGTGCATGCGCCCACTCTTGGGCGACGGCACTGGCACAGGCTCCCTCATAGTACAATGAAGTGTCTCTGATGGTGGTGGTGCACAACCAACGTCAGATACATCGTCGTAATATGAGGGGGTCTGTGCCAGTACCGCCGCCCACGAGAGAGTGTTCCCCCCAGCTCGAACAGTGCTCTACCACTTGCAATACTTACCTCTCCCTGCTCCACCACTGTGTAGTCTGTGCTGTTAAATCCTTCAATGGCACTGCCAATACAAATTTGTTGAAATGATAGATGATAGTTAAAATATACAGGGGCCCTGGCCTCCATTTAGACCAGTTAATACTTTGCGCCTACTACCACTGTCTGCTACTCAGCAGAGGAGCCCACCCCAGTACCTAGCTATGCCGTCTGTTTAGTCGTGTTACCAATTTTGAACTGCTTTTAGCCTACTTTTTTATTTTGGGCCTACTAACTGTGTCTGCACCACTCATTCCAGTTGTCCTCCACTATACAAAGCTAGGCCGCCTGTTTAGTCCTATTACCAATTTTGAACTGCATTTAGCCTACTTTTTTTGGGGGGGCCTACTAACTGTGTCTGCGCCACTCATTACAGTTGTCCTCCACTGAACAAAGCAATGCCGTCTGTTTTGTCCTGTTACCAGTTTTGAACTGCTTTTAGCCTACTTTATTATTTTGGGCCTACTAACTGTGTCTGCACCACTCATTACAGTTGTCCTCCACTATACAAAGCTAGGCCGCCTGTTTAGTCCTATTACCAATTTTGAACTGCATTTAGCCTACTTTTTTTGGGGGGGCCTACTAACTGTGTCTGCGCCACTCATTACAGTTGTCCTCCACTGAACAAAGCAATGCCGTCTGTTTTGTCCTGTTACCAGTTTTGAACTGCTTTTAGCCTACTTTTTTATTTTGCGCCTACTAACTGTGTCTGCGCCACTCATTACAGTTGTCCTCCACTGAACAAAGCAATGCCGCCTGTTCAGTCCTGTTACCAATTTTGATCTGCATTTAGCCTACTTTATTATTTTGGCCTATATCTAGATGAGTCTGCTGATACATTGACCCAGACAACTACATTCTCCTTGCACTCTACACAGCCTGAATCTGACCCTGTTGAAAGTCAGGTTCCCCTTTCCGCTTACTATACCACCTTACACGGGGACAAAGAGGAAGGTGCAGATGAAAGTGCAGGTTCCTTCATCAGGTGGGGGGCATACTCGTTGGCATCGTCACTGGCACAGGGCCCCTCATAGTATGCAAAAGTGTCTCTGGCAGTGGGAGGCGCCGACCGCCGTTAAACACACCGCCGTACTATGAGGGGCCCTGTGCCAGTGCCAAGTGCCAACGAGTGGGCGCCCCCTGCTTGCTCAGGATCACAGCACTTGCAAAGTTGAAATACTTACCTCTCCCTGCTCCACCACCGTGACGTATTCCGCGTTTTCTGGGCCCACGAAAATCTTGAGCCAGCCCTACCCCCCACAACTTTAGCCAAATGACCCCCAGTTTTCAATGCCTAACTATTATTATAAAGTAAATTAAGATTGACAAGCTTAAGAAATAAGAATTGATGTTTTGGGCATTAAAATGGGCACTGTAGCTGTTTTCCTGTCCTCCACTCACTGCCGACTTTGATTCTCCATTGACTTGCATTGGGTTTCGTGTTTCGGTCGGCCCCCAACTTTTCGAAATAATCGGCCGATTTCACCCGACCCGACTTTTGACAAAGTCTTGTTTCGCAAAACCCGACTCGATCCTAAAAAAGTAAAAGTCGCTCAACTCTACTTGACACATTTCTTATCTACTGTATGTTTATAATTATTTATTTTCCTCACTTATATAGCATCATTAATTCCTCAGCACTTTACAGACATTATCATCACTCTCATAATCTGGATTCCCTATCAGTATGTCTTTGGAATATGGGAGGAAACCGGAGGAAACCCACGCAAACATGGGGGGAACATACAGATGTTGTCCTTAGTGGGATTTGAATGCCCTGCAAAATAACAGTGCAAACCACTGAGGCACCATCTTGTTATTTCATAAAGTTATATTGTATCCATATATAGTATGATCAATACAATATCACTGTTTTGTTGTAGTGCTATATTTAGACCATGTTCACACGTTAAGTATTTGGTTAGTATTTTACATCAGTATTTGTGAGCCAAAATCAGGAGTGAAACACATCACCACTTCTGTATTTATCACCCACTCCAGGTTTTGACTTACAAATACTGATGCAAAATACTGACCAAATACTGCTAGTGTGAACATGGCCTTATGATTTCAAGAAGGATCTGTTTGTGATCAGACTATGCTGCCATCTGGTGATGAGTGAGCGCGTTTGCCACTTGAGTGACATCAGGGTGCTCGGGTACACATCGAGTATCGCTGGTGCACGAGCGCCATGCTGGAGTCCCCAAGGATTGTTTGCCATGCACGGTAATGCTACGTGCAGTACCATGTATGTCAGGCAATCCCCACATGTTTATTGACTAACAGCCGCAAAACATGCAGGGCAAGGACTTGAGCATGGCACTCGAGCACCCGCGATAATCACTGGGTACGCAAGCACCCCAATATCACTTAAGTGGTGAGCACTCTCGCTCATCACTACTGCTCAGGTACATCAATATGGCTGCTCAGAGTATGTAACCATTATCTTCTATGATGATACAATCCCATAAGCATTAAACATTAGATTTATAAAGATGACAATTCTAAAAATGGAAGCTCATTTTCAAATTATTTTGCTCCAAACTCTGAATGCCAAATCAAGGTGTTTTTTTAATGCATAAATTTAAAGTACAGTGACTTGTGTCTTGTGAATCTGTAAAACTAAAGGAGAAATATTCAGACTGAGTACAGTGTAAGTGAAGAAATAAACTCGCAGTGATTTCAATTAGCACTATTGACGTTGGCAACAATACTGGATGTGATAGGAATTCAATTATGCAAAGCTCACAAATAACACACGCTTCTCTGAACACAAACTCCAAAAACTTGGGAAGCATTTCATGCTCTGTAGAGATTTAAGAATTGGTAGCTTATTGGTAGGACTAGCCGTACGGAAATCGTGCGTTCCTCGTGAATATTGCCTGTTTTTACCAAGCCATTCTCTGACAACACCATTTAATCCAAAGTCTTATTCTGTCGGAGCTGGGTGTATCATGGTTGGTGACGTATTGCTATCAGATGCGTGTTGTTAATCTAGACAAAGGCTGGCACTAGGAATGCTTTATAAATAACTTGGAATTTCTTCTGAAAATTACTATAGCAGTCTGCCAGCTTGATATTCTGACTCCTCACAATGTTCAAAGATCTTATATGCCATACTGATTGTACCACTCTAGAAGAAGAGCTGGGAAGGAAATAAACATGGCTGACTTATTTTTTTCTTAATACCCATTAAGGTTATACTAAGAAAAAAATCTGGACAACCATGCAGTCTCAGTACTTGGCACTGTCTATTGCCTTTGTTTAAATACCCAAAAACTTACCGGTCCTATGAAAGACGTGCGTCTGCACAATTACAGAGCCCAAAGAGAAATGGAAGCCAAGGAGACTATGGCTGGTTTCACACTTGCGTTTTAAAACGCATGCGTTTTAAAAAAAAAAAAAAGCATGGTGGAAAAACGCATGTAAACGCGTGCAAACGCTGCGTTTTTTAGACGCATGCGTTTTTGGATGTGGTAAAAAAAACGCGGCGTTTTGACACGTTTACATGCGTTTTTTCATGCGTTCGCATGATAAGTGTGTGACAGCTGCCAATCATCAAAATCAGATAAAAATCCCACTATAAACAGAAAAAGCTAGGGTTAGGGGTAGGGATCCTAACCCTACCCCTAACCCTACCTCTAACCCTAACCCTAGGGATCCTAACCCTACCCCTAACCCTAAGCCTAGGGTTAGGGTTAGGATCCCGTTAGGGTTAGGATCCCTAGGGTTAGGAGTAGGGTTAGGATCCCTATGGTTAGGGTTAGGATTCCCTAGGGTTAGGGTTAGGATCCCTTTAGGGTTAGGATCCCTTTAGGGTTAGGATCCCTTTATCACCTTTATGGTGGGGGGTGGCATATCAGTGTGTTTTCTGTTTTTTTTTCTATAAAAACGCATGCGTTTTTAATGCAACCAAACGCATGTGCTTAAAAACGCATGCGTTTCCATTGACTCCAATGCATTTTTTGCCGCAAAAAAAGCATACGAATGCATGCGGTTTTTTGCGTCAAAAAAAGCCTCTGAAACGCGACCAAACGCGTATAAAAAAACGCATGCGTTTTTAATGTTAATCATAGGGAAAAAACGCATGCTTTTTTTGCGGTACAAACATTGCAGATAAAAACGCAAGTGTGAAACCAGCCTAGGCGCAAAAGATAAATTTTATTGAGAAAAATAATCACATAAAAAATCTTAGCAGGATAACAAGGAGAAAGTGACGAGAGCATACCATCACTACAGGAAACATAAAGGTGAAAGCTACACCAGATTGATATCTTGATTTAAAACTTATGTATAGAGCCAAAAAGAGGGCTGGGAGTGTAACGTCAATGGACGCGTATCTGTGACAACCACGCGTTGGCATACCCACGAGAGCGCACGCCACACATGTGCAGAGTGACAAAAGGGAGAAGGACGTCTGTTGCGGCGATCAGTGTCAGGTCAACATTAAAGTGGTATCAAGTGGAAAAGGAGGGGATGTAACACAGTATAAACACAAGGGGAGAATAAAGTGCAAGTGCATTATACTGACATAAAGTCAGAGTGCATTCGCCAATAGAAGTGCAGGTGCATAAGTGGTAGTAGGAACAATCTATGAGTGCTGGTGACAATACAAATTATTAAAACAGTGAAAGTGCAATAAATAATACGTGGCTGGACAATATACTACGTGGCTCTGTGCTGTATACTACATGGCTGGGCAATATACTACGTAAATGGGCAATATACTACGTAACTGGGCAATATACTACATGGCTGGGCAAGATACTACGTCGCTGGGCAATATACCATGTGGCTGGGCAATATACCATGTGGCTGGGCAATATACCATGTGGCTGGGCAATATACCATGTGGCTGGGCAATATACCACGTGGCTGGGCAATATACCACGTGGCTGGGCAATATACTACGTGGCTGGCCAATATACTATGTGTACATGCATATTCTAGAATACCCAATGCGTTAGAATCGGGCCACCATCTAGTCATCTAATAATCAGCCCCCCAGTGCCGTCGCCCCTCACCCACCTCAGACCTCACAATACCCTTATCTTCTCACATTCACGCCCCAGTGCCCTGTCCCCCTCCCCTACCTAAGCCCCCACAACACCCCCATCCTCTCACATTTACCCCCAGTGACTATGACATGTCTATCAATTTAATGCACTTTATCCCCACTTACCAATGACGTTTGCAGCAGGACGAGGAAGTATCTGAGTGAGTGAAGAAATGCAGGTGGGCACTAGGACCCAGCGCGCCTGCCCTGAGCCAATCCCAGCGTGCACACGGAGGGAAGAAACCTGCAGCCTGGGAGAAGCTCCTGAGGTCGGTCAGCACAATCCATTGCAGCAGGAAGATTTGCAACTGGCCACTGTCCGACCAGCGTGCAGAATCTCCGTCAGGCAGGAGAGCAGGCATTTTGCTGCTCTCCCCTCCTGTGCTGTATTGTGCCTCATGACGGAAGTGGCAGTGCCGGCTCCCAGTGGGCCCCTTCATGTGACAAGGCCCGGGGCAAAGGCCCCCTCTGCCCCCCCACTAGCTACGCTAACGCTACTGACACCACCGAATGATAGCAGCGTAACATAAATTTATATCCAGTGTCTTTTTTTGGGAGGTCTATTCCCATGCACCTCTTCACACCCACACATGGGTATATGCTTCCTGATTTTGGCTATTTGCTGTTGTCCTCCTCCTCCTTCTCCTCATCCTCATCCTCCACCACCATATTCCCTGGGTGACTCTGGTCTGTGATGCAACACCCACATAATTTTTTAAAGGGTGTTTATGATGCCCGTAAAAAAAAAATGTTATACAGTATGTTCATGTATACACCCCAGGGGTATATGTTTGTCAGCACATACACTTAGTGTATGGCATTATAAGTATAGGAGACCCACTCCTTTCTAATAGGAACATTTTTTAATGAGGCCCTCCTCCACGTCTCTTCCAAGGGTCATTGGAGTGCCTCCACATTTTTGGCAGGCCTTGCATTCACTGTGTAGGCAAACAGTATGGGAGACCAACTTCCTAATAATGGGAACATTGTTTTCAGGAGGCCCTCCTGTACGTCTCTTCAAAGGGGTATTGCGGTGTGTCCAAATTTTGGGCAGCGCTGCCACTCTCTGCATACGCAATAACAGTATTGGAGACCCACTGTTCAATAATGGGAACAACAATGCATAGCCGGCTGATGACTCTCTAAGAATAGTGAGGACCGACTGCTGGCCCTTTAATAATAGTAAAGGCTGCTTGATGGCTCTATAAAAATAGGCTTTGTGACTTTCAGAGTCCCTCCTTCATAAATGAAACAGGGTGTGTCTGATGTGTCAAACACCACATGGTCAGACAGGGTTGTAAAATGTTAAAATAACATTTCCCAGTGAATGCATTTGTATTGGTTGAAAGCAATGCTAAAGTTAAAAAACGCATCAAAATGCTACATGTGAGCATAGCCCAAGGTGTGTGAGCATTTTGTTTTACAACATTGTTCACAGCAGTGATCTGGGAGTCAGAAATGCTTCCAGGGGTCTTCCCCATGCTGTTCCCATGTCATTTGAGCACTGTTCCCATCAATTTCCGTAATTTCTAGTCCCTTTGCAGACCGCCAGGGGGCCGCCGGAAAAATGCTCGGGTCTCCCATAGACTTACATTGGGTTTGTTGCTCAGGTCGAGTATCCGAGCATTCCAATTTGCTTGACCCTAGCAACGAGCACCCGAGCATTTTAGTGCTCGCCCATCACTATTCAGGACCCATTTAAATATAGAGACTAGTGAAAGACAAGTGGATGGACTGGAATTCTCTAAATTTATCAAACTTGGAGTCTGCACAAAGTTATTTATGATATAAACTACTGTATTCTTACAAGTGACTAGTATGTCCCACAGATGTCCCAAATGTTCATTTACCACGTGTTAAGATATAATGATGCATTGAACATTTTCAATGACTTGTATTGTGTTAAATTATAAGTTAAAGAATTATTCTAAAGATTGAAAGTTACCATCTATCCACAAGACCCCTGGGAGCCTCACTGATCACTAGAACACACAATTCTGAAATGCCCTAAGTGAATGAAGCAGTGGCTACATAATGGTGCAGTTATTCTATTCATTATGGGAATGCAATGTGAAAAACGCCAATTTTTTTTATTTTGCTTTTTATTGGAAGCCAGTAATATTGTGTTTGCAGTGCAAAATAAAGATGTAAAAGAGAATATATTAGAGACTTCAATATTTTGTTTGAAAGAAAAAGTGTAGGGATGTTGGTGGAGATAGGAAAAGGAGGAGTGGATCGATTCTAGTGCCATGACCACCCAAAGCTGAAAAAGTGAATGTAGAGTACTATTATGTGGCATAGCCAATGGATAAAGTTGACACAAATCAATTCACAGGACCAAGTCACAGCCACATCAGTGATTTGTGACATTGCACGAGGCTAGCTAATCGACAGAGCAGCAAATTACATCAGGTAAAAGGGTCCCGTTCAGCGGTCAAAATAAATCAATTCATAGCAACTCCACCAATGACTTTAAGATTTAGTACATTTTTAAGCCAGAAAATATCTCACACCTGCCCATAGGAAGCATAGATTTAATTTCCTGACTTGAGCACAGGCTAAAACTGTCCAACTTTTTTAAAGTTACGTACACCCAGGGCCGGGACAAGGGGTAGGCAGAGTAGGCAGCTGACTAAGATGCTACATTTTGCCATCCCGTGGAGGCGCATTTTAGAGGAAAACCCCCTGACATTGTTGAATGCCTGCCACTGCCCATCACCGTCCTCCGACTGCAGGCATTCTGCACAGTGATGGTCAGGACTGGGTACACAGGGGAGCAGTGTCAGTTAGGCTGGGTTCCCATTGCGTTATGGGACCGCGTTTAACGGACAGCGTTGCACGGCGAAATTAACGCCGTGCAACGCGTCCGTTAACGCGCCCATTGAAGGCAATGGGAACGCGCTTCACTAACGCGTGCCATGTTTGGCACGCGCTAGCGACGCGCCGGTGATTCCTGGCGCGCCGTGGACGCTGCTTGCAGCGTCCGAGGCGCGCCCGCGGTCCGTTCCCCGCTCTCGCAGATCGGGGATCTGCGAGAGCGGGGACGTTACCGCGACCCCGACCATAGCCCCATAGAAAACATTGCGTTAGCGCAATCCGCTAGCACTAAACGGATTGCACTAACGCAATGTGACCCTAGCCTTACTGACACCACTCACCCCTTTCTCTGCCTGCACCCTGGCAGTCACTTCTTCCCCGCACTCAATTGTATATGCATCTGAAAGACATAAAAAGGCTTGAAGGGACATTCCAAAAGGGGCTTGCTTTGGGGACATAAGGGGCAGATTGTGGGAAAATTAGAAGAGGGGCTGGCTGTGGGGACATTACGAGAGGGGTCAGGCTTAGGGGACATTGCAAGAGGGGCTTGCTATGGGGACATTAAAAGAGGGGCTTAGAGGGTATAACATACTATATTGGGTGTGTGTGGGACATTATACTTTACAGTTATGTAAAAAAGTGTTTGCCCCTTCCTGATTTCCTATTCTTTTCCATGTTTGTCCCACTTAAATATTTCAGATCACCAAATAAATTTAAATATTAGACAAAGAGCAGCATGCGTGGCCTAAACATGATACTATGGCCTCCAGCATCTTTAGATTTGTTTCTCATCAAGCACATGTTCAAGTGTATTCAGCGTGGCAGAACATTCCTCACACAACCATCAATAACCTCAATGCCTAGGCGTGTAAATGTGTGTATTTCGTTCAGCACATGATGCTTACTCATGATACTGAACAAAGCATAATGACATTTTTTCATCATGTGCATCTTAACCCCAGGGCCATTTTCCGTTTTTACATTTTTTTTTTTTGCTCTCCTTCCTCCCAGAGCCATAGCTTTTTTATTTTTTCAGTTAATATGGCCATGTGAGAGCTTGTTTTTGTACTTTTCATTGGATTTAACATATCGTGTACTGGAAAATCGGAAAAAAAATTCCAAGTGCGGTGAAATTGTAAAAAAATGTGCAATTCCACTATTTTTTTTTACCATGTTCACTAAATGCTGAAAGTGACCTGGCATTATGATTCTCCAGGTCATTATGAATTCACAGACACCAAACATGTATGGGTACTTTTTTATTGAAAAAATCCAAAATTTGTTAAAAAAAAGTGGTCTCATTTTTCTAGACATGCAGTGTCTCCATTTTTTGTCATCTGGGACTGGTGAGGGTTTATTTTTTGCATGTCGAGCTGACCTTTTTATTGATGCAAATTTGGTGCAGATATGATCGTCCGTTATAACATTTTATTGCAATCTAGCAGCGACCCCAAAAAATTTTGGCGTCTTGATTTTTTTTTCTTGTTACGTCATTTAGCGATCGGGTTAATTCTTTTTTATATTGATAGATCGGGCGATTCTGAACACGGTGATACCAAATATGTGTAGATTTGATTTTTTTCTTTTATTTGGAATGGGGCGTAAGCGGGGTGACTTGAACTTTTATATATATATTTAAATACATAATTGTCTAAGGGGTACTTCTATCTGTCTGTCTGTCCTTCTGTCACGGATGTTCATTGGTCCTGGCCTCTGTCTATCATGGGAATCCAAGTCGCTGATTGGTCGCTGCAAAACAGCCACGACCAATCAGCGACGGGCACAGTCCAGAAGAAAATGGCTGCTCCATACTCCCCGCAGTCAGTGGCCGGCGCCCGCTCCCTGCAGTCACTGTCCCTGGCGCTCCGCTCCCCGTAGTCTGTGTCCCCACCGCTCCGCTCCCCGCACTGTGTCCCCGGCGTTCCGCTGCCTGCACTGTGTCCCCGGTGCTCCGCTCCCCGCCCGCTCCATACTCCCCTCTGGTCACCGCTAACACAGGGTGAATGCCGGCGGTAACGCATTCTGTTACCGCCGCTATTAACCCTGTGTCCCCAACCTTTTACTATTGATGCTGCCTATGCGGCATCAATAGTAAAAATATGTCATATTGGCTGGGCAATATACTACGTGGCTGGGCAATATACTACGTGGCTGGGCAATATACTACGTGGCTGGGCAATATACTACGTGGCTGGGCAATATTCTACGTGACTGGGCAATATACTACGTGGACATGCATATTCTAGAATACCCGATGCGTTAGAATCGGGCCACCATCTAATATATATATATATATATATATATATATATATATATATATATATATATATATATATATATATATATATATATATATATATATATATATATATATATATATATATATATATATATACACACAGTACAGACCAAAAGTTTGGACACACCTTCTCATTTAAAGATTTTTCCGTATTTTCATGACTATGAAATTTGTAAATTCACACTGAAGGCATCAAAGCTATGAATTAACACATGTGGAATTATATACTTGAAAAAAAGTATGAAACAACTGAAAATATGTCTTATATTCTAGGTTCTTCAAAGTAGCCACCTTTTGCTTTGATGACTGCTTTGCACACTCTTGGCATTCTCTTGATGAGCTTCAAGAGGTAGTCACCGGAAATGGTCTTACAACAATCTTGAAGGAGTTCCCAGAAATTCTTATTCACATATACATATATATATATATATATATATATATATATATATATATATATATATATATATATATATATATATATATATATATAGTATATTTAACCCCTTCCCGACCTTTGACGCCACGCAGGCGTCATGAAAGTCGGTGCCAATCCGACCTGTGACGCCTATGCGGCGTCATGGAAAGATCGCGTCCCTGCAGATCCGGTGAAAGGGTTAACTCCCATTTCACCCGATCTGCAGGGACAGGGGGAGTGGTAGTTTAGCCCAGGGGGGGTGGCTTCACCCCCCCCGTGGCTACGATCGCTCTGATTGGCTGTTGAAAGTGAAACTGCCAATCAGAGCGATTTGTAATATTTCACCTATTATAACTGGTGAAATATTACAATCCAGCCATGGCCGATGCTGCAATATCATCGGCCATGGCTGGAAACACTTATGTGCCCCCACCCCACCACACCGATCGCCCCCCCAAGCCACCGATCTGTCCGGTACACTGCTCCGGCTCCCCTCCGTCCTGTGCTCCGCTCCCCCCGTGCTCTTGTCCGCTCACCCCCGTGCTCCAATCACCCCCCCTGCACTCCAATCCACCCCCCGTGCTCCGTTCAACCCCCCCGTGCTCCGTTCAACCCCCCGTGCTCCGTTCAACCCCCCGTGCTCCGTTCCACCACCCCATGCTCCAATTCCCCCCCCCGTGCTCCCCCCCCACCCCATCATACTTACCGATCCTGCCGGGGTCCGTCCGTCTTCTCCCTGGGTGCCGCCATCTTCCAAAATGGCGGGCGCATACGCAGTGCGCCCGCCGAATCTGCTGGCCGGCAGATTCGTTCCAAAGTGCATTTTGATCACTGAGATAGATTATATCTCAGTGATCAAAATAAAAAAAAAATAGTAAATAACCCCCCCCCCTTTGTCACCCCCATAGGTAGGGACAATAAAAAAATAAAGAATTTTTTTTTTCC
Source organism: Ranitomeya imitator (assembly GCF_032444005.1). Lineage (NCBI taxonomy): Eukaryota > Metazoa > Chordata > Amphibia > Anura > Dendrobatidae > Ranitomeya > Ranitomeya imitator. Next base: position 350,959,599 of record NC_091285.1, on the reverse strand, counting down.
ACTAATGTTAGAAAAGGGTTAGGGGTAGGGTTAGGGTTAGGGTTAGGGGTAGGGTTAGGGGTAGGGTTAGGGGTAGGGTTAGGGGTGGGGTTAGGGGTAGGGTTAGGGGTAGGGCTAGGGTTAGGGGTAGGGTTTCGGTATGTGCACACGTATTCTGGTCCTCTGCGGATTTTTCCGCTGCGGATTTGATAAATCCGCAGTGCTAAACCGCTGCGGATTTATGGCGGATTTACCGCGTTTTTTCTGCGCATTTCACTGTGGTTTTACAACTGCGATTTTCTATTGGAGCAGTTGTAAAACCGCCGCGGAATCCGCAGAAAGAAGTGACATGCTGCAGAATGTAAACCGCTGCGTTTCCGTGCAGTTATTGCGCAGCATGTGAACAACGATTTTTGTTTCCCATAGGTTTACATTGAACTGTAAACTCATGGGAAACTGCTGCGGATCCGCAGCGTTTTCCGCAGCGTGTACACATACCTTTAGAATTAGGCTATGTACACACGGTGCGGATTTGGCTGCGGATCCGCAGCAGTGTTCCATCAGGTTTACAGTACCATGTAATCATATGGAAAACCAAATCCGCTGTGCCCATGGTGCGGAAAATACCGTGCGGAAACGCTGCGTTGTATTTTCCGCAGCATGTCAATTCTTTATGCGGATTCCGCAGCGTTTTACACCTGTTCCTCAATAGGAATCCGCAGGTGAAATCCGCACAAAAAACACTGGAAATCCGCGGAAAATTCGCAGGTAAAACGAAGTGCCTTTTACTCACGGATTTTTCAAAAATGATGCTGAAAAATCTCACACGAATCCGCAACGTGGGCACATAGCCTTAGGGTTAGGGTTGGAATTAGGGTTGTGGTTAGGGTTAGGGGTGTGTTGGGGTTAGGGGTGTGTTGGGGTTAGGGTTGGAATTAGGGTTGTGGCTACAGTTGGGAATTTGGGTTAGGGGTGTGGGGGGGTTAGTGTTGGAGGTAGAATTGAGGGGTTACCACTGTTTAGGTACATCAGGGGTCTCCAAACGCAACATGGCGCCACCATTGATTCCAGCCAATCTTGTATTCAAAAAGTCAAATGGTGCTCCCTCAATTCCAAGCCCCGACGTGTGCCCAAACAGTGGTTTACCCCCACATATGGGGTACCAGCATACTCAGGACAAACTGCGCAACAATTATTGGAGTCCAATTTCTGCTGTTAGCCTTGTGAAAATAAAAAAATGCTTGCTAAAACATCATTTTTGAGGAAAGAAAAATGATTTTTTATTTTCACGGCTCTGCGTTGTAAACGTCTGTGAAGCACTTTCAAAGTGCTCACCACATATCTAGATAAGTTCCTTGGGGGGTCTAGTTTCTAAAATGGGGTCACTTTTGGGGGGGTTTCTACTGTTTAGGCACACCAGGGGCTCTGCAAACGCAACGTGACGCCCGCAGACCATTCCATCAAAGTCTGCATTTCAAAACGTCACTACTTCAATTCCGAGCCCCGGCATGTGCCCAAACAGTAGTTTACCCCCACATGTGGGGTATCACCGTACTCAAGAGGAACTGGACAACAAATATTGGGGTCAAATTTCTCCTGTTACCCTTGGGAAAATTAAAAAATTCTGGGCTAAATAATTATTTTTGAGGAAAGAAAACGTATTTATTATATTCACGGCTCTGCATTATAAACTTCTGTGAAGCACTTGGGGGTTCAAAGTGCTCACCACTAGAGTTGAGCGACCTTGACCTTTTTAGAGTCGAGCCGGGTTTCGCGAAACCCGACTATCTCAAAAGTCGGGTCGAGTGAAATCGGCCGATTATGACGTAAAGTCGGGATCGACCGAAACACGAAACCCAATGCAAGTCAATGGGGCAGCATAGTCGGCAGTGAGTTGGGGCCAGGAAAACACCTAGAGTGCCCATTTTAATGTCAAAACCATCCATTCTTCTTAATGAAGCTTGTCAAGCGTAATTTACCTTATAATAATTGGAAGGCATTTGAAATTGGGGGTCATTTGGCTAAAGTTGTGGTGGGTAGGGCTGGTTCAAGTAATTAGTGGGCCCAGGAAATCTGGACCACGTCACGGCAGTGGAGCAGGGAGAGGTAAGTATTTCAACTTTGCAAGTGCTGTGAACCTGAGCAAGCAGGGGGGGCCCACTCGTTGGCATTGGCACTGGCACAGGGCCCCTCAAAGTACAGCGGTGTGTTTGCACGGCGGGGGCGCCTCCCACCGGCAGCAACACTTTTGCGTACCATGAGAGGCCCTGTGCCAGTGACGTCGCCAACTAGTATTCCTCCCCCCACCTGATGAAGGAACCTGCACTTTCATCTGCACCTTCCTCTTTGTCCCCGTGTAAGGTGGTATGGTATGCGGGAAGGGGGACCTGACTTTCAGCAGGGTCACAATCTTGCAGTGTAGCGTGCACGGGAAATGTTGCGTTATGGGTCAATGTACCAGCAGACTCATCTATCACTGGCTGGGCAATGGGCAGGATGAGGAGGAAACACAGATATAGGCCCAAAGAATAAAGTGGGCTAAATGCAGTTCAAAATTGGTAACACAGGACTAATCAGGGGGCATTGCAGTGGAGGACAACTGGAATGAGAGGCTGACACAGAGAGTAGGCCCAAATCAGTAAGTAGTCGAAATGCAGTTCAAAATTGGCAACAGTAGTAAACAGGCGGCACAGCTTTGTTCAGTGGAGGAGAACAGCAAGGAGTGGCAGACACCGATAGTAGGCCCCAACCCAACTAGTAGGCCAAATGCAGTCTAACATTAACAACTACTTAACGAGCGCCTGAAAACGGAATTTCAGGACAGGAAACCAGGAGAACAGCAAGGAGCGGCAGACACCGATAGTAGGCCCCAAACCAACTAGTACGCCAAATGCAGTTGTTCCGTTTAACCACAATTTAATGAGAGCCTGAAGATAGAAGTTCAGGAAAGGCAACCTGGAGAACACCTTGGAGTGGAACACACCATCTCTCTACACCCCATACCCAATTTGTAGGTCTAATGCAGCGTAGTTTCCAACAACTACTAAACGAGAGCATGATGATCGAAGCATTGGCGAGGAAACCTGGGGAACACCTTGGAGTGGAACACACCATCTCTCTACAGTGGAACACACCATCTCTCTACACCCCATACCCAATTTGTAGGCCTAATGCAGCGTAGTTTCCAACAACTACTAAACGAGAGCCGGAAGATCGAAGCAATGGAGAGGAAACCTGGGGAACACCTTGGAGTGTAACACACCATCTCTCTACACCCCATACCCAATTTGTAGGCCTAATGCAGCGTAGTTTCCAACAACTACTAAACGAGAGCCGGAAGATCGAAGCAATGGAGAGGAAACCTGGGGAACACCTTGGAGTGTAACACACCATCTCTCTACACCCCATACCCAATTTGTAGGCCTAATGCAGCGTAGTTTCCAACAACTACTAAACGAGAGCCGGAAGATCGAAGCAATGGAGAGGAAACCTGGGGAACACCTTGGAGTGTAACACACCATCTCTCTACACCCCATACCCAATTTGTAGGCCTAATGCAGCGTAGTTTCCAACAACTACTAAACGAGAGCCGGAAGATCGAAGCAATGGAGAGGAAACCTGGGGAACACCTTGGAGTGTAACACACCATCTCTCTACACCCCATACCCAATTTGTAGGCCTAATGCAGCGTAGTTTCCAACAACTACTAAACGAGAGCCGGAAGATCGAAGCAATGGAGAGGAAACCTGGGGAACACCTTGGAGTGTAACACACCATCTCTCTACACCCCATACCCAATTTGTAGGCCTAATGCAGCGTAGTTTCCAACAACTACTAAACGAGAGCCGGAAGATCGAAGCAATGGAGAGGAAACCTGGGGAACACCTTGGAGTGTAACACACCATCTCTCTACACCCCATACCCAATTTGTAGGCCTAATGCAGCGTAGTTTCCAACAACTACTAAACGAGAGCATGATGATCGAAGCATTGGCGAGGAAACCTGGGGAACACCTTGGAGTGGAACACACCATCTCTCTACAGTGGAACACACCATCTCTCTACACCCCATACCCAATTTGTAGGCCTAATGCAGCGTAGTTTCCAACAACTACTAAACGAGAGCCGGAAGATCGAAGCAATGGAGAGGAAACCTGGGGAACACCTTGGAGTGTAACACACCATCTCTCTACACCCCATACCCAATTTGTAGGCCTAATGCAGCGTAGTTTCCAACAACTACTAAACGAGAGCCGGAAGATTGAAGCAATGGAGAGGAAACCTGGGGAACACCTTGGAGTGTAACACACCATCTCTCTACACCCCATACCCAATTTGTAGGCCTAATGCAGCGTAGTTTCCAACAACTACTAAACGAGAGCCGGAAGATCGAAGCAATGGAGAGGAAACCTGGGGAACACCTTGGAGTGTAACACACCATCTCTCTACACCCCATACCCAATTTGTAGGCCTAATGCAGCGTAGTTTCCAACAACTACTAAACGAGAGCCGGAAGATCGAAGCAATGGAGAGGAAACCTGGGGAACACCTTGGAGTGTAACACACCATCTCTCTACACCCCATACCCAATTTGTAGGCCTAATGCAGCATAGTTTCCAACAACTACTAAACGAGAGCATGATGATCGAAGCATTGGCGAGGAAACCTGGGGAACACCTTGGAGTGGAACACACCATCTCTCTACAGTGGAACGCACCATCTCTCTACACCCCATACCCAATTTGTAGGCCTAATGCAGCGTAGTTTCCAACAACTACTAAACGAGAGCCGGAAGATCGAAGCTCAGGAAAGGCAACCTGGAGAACACCTTGGAGTGGAACACACCATCTCTCTACACCCCATACCCAATTTGTAGGCCCAATGCAGCGTAGTTTCCAACAACTACTAAACGAGAGCCGGAAGATCGAAGCAATGGAGAGGAAACCTGGGGAACACCTTGGAGTGTAACACACCATCTCTCTACACCCCATACCCAATTTGTAGGCCTAATGCAGCGTAGTTTCCAACAACTACTAAACGAGAGCCGGAAGATCGAAGCTCAGGAAAGGCAACCTGGGGAACACCTTGGAGTGTAACAAACCCTCTCTCTACACCACGGAAGGGCTGATTCTTAGGAAGGAAGGCTGTCGGAAAGAAGCAGGGCGCGTCCGAGGGTGATTATATTCTTATTAGGTATATACTCACCCTCGGACGCGCCCTGCTTCTTTATTTGTAATGAATGTTTATTTGCAATGTGGTTTTGACTTACTCTATATTTTTGGTAAATAATGATTTTATTATTTTCATTGTTTTGCATCTTCTTGGCAATAATATAAAGAAGACGCGACAGGACAACACTCGGTGGATGCCATATCTGTGTTTAAAATTGAAAAAACCTTTCAGTTAACTACTTGCAGGAGAAAGTTATTGTAGCTGGTGGCCATTTTTAGTACTGTACCAGATTTTTGTTGTATGTGTTTGTTTTTAATGTTAAAATGTCTGCATTTGATATCTCTCCAGTATTTTCTTTTTTATAAGCAAAATACTTATTTTTATATTTTCTGATGTTGGTTCCAGGGGTACACGGGCAGCAGTGGTGTGGTCAGTGGAGGCCTAGTGGAAGGAGTGACCGCAGACAGGCATCGAAGGCCTAAAATAATAACACATGGCTGTAGGCAATTTTAAATTGGTTCCAGGGGTACACGGGCAGCAGTGGTGTGGTCAGTGGAGGCCTAGTGGAAGGAGTGACCGCAGACAGGCATCGAAGGCCTAAAATAATAACACATGGCTGTAGGCAATTTTAAATTGGTTCCAGGGGTACATGGGCAGCAGTGGTGTGGTCAGTGGAGGCCTAGTGGAAGGAGTCACCGTAGACAGGCATCGAAGGCCTAAAATAATAACACATGGCTGTAGGCAATTTTAAATTGGTTACAGGGGTACACGGGCAGCAGTGGTGTGGTCAGTGGAGGCCTAGTGGAAGGAGTCACCGCAGACAGGCATCGAAGGCCTAAAATAATAACACATGGCTGTAGGCAATTTTAAATTGGTTCCAGGGGTACACGGGCAGCAGTGGTGTGGTCAGTGGAGGCCTAGTGGAAGGAGTGACCGCAGACAGGCATCGAAGGCCTAAAATAATAACACATGGCTGTAGGCAATTTTAAATTGGTTACAGGGGTACACGGGCAGCAGTGGTGTGGTCAGTGGAGGCCTAGTGGAAGGAGTCACCGCAGACAGGCATCGAAGGCCTAAAATAATAACACATGGCTGTAGGCAATTTTAAATTGGTTACAGGGGTACACGGGCAGCAGTGGTGTGGTCAGTGGAGGCCTAGTGGAAGGAGTGACCGCAGACAGGCATCGAAGGCCTAAAATAATAACACATGGCTGTAGGCAATTTTAAATTGGTTACAGGGGTACACGGGCAGCAGTGGTGTGGTCAGTGGAGGCCTAGTGGAAGGAGTGACCACAGACAGGCATCGAAGGCCTAACATAACAAAAATGTCAATACAATGGTATTGTCAGTGGCAGGCATTGAAGGATGTCAGCGCATAGACTAAACATTGGTGGAGCTGTGAGATAATTTTGCAAGTGGTAGAGCACTGTTTGAGCTGGGGTGGGGGGAAACTGTCTTGTGGCCGGCGGTACAGGCCCAGGGCCCCTCATATTACAACGGTGTGTCTGACGTTGGGTGCGCACCACCACCGCCAGAGACACTTTATTGTACTAGGAGGGACCCAGTGGCAGTGCCGTCGACCAAAAGCGGGCTCACCCACCTCTTCAGACAAACTGCACTCTCACGGGTGCTGTCGCCAAGTGTCGATACCACGGCCCCGTGTGGGGAGTTTGGCCATTTAGTGAGGTGTAAACATGTCGTATGCTGGACAATCAGGTGCAGAAAATTACGAGATTGGAAAAGGCATTCAGAATAGTCCACAGGCAAGACCTTTTCATAGGAAAGCTAGGTGTCAGCCGGGCAAGGTGGGGCAAAAGATTTCGAAATCCAGTTGTGGTTCATTTTAATGAAGGTTAGATCATCTACATTTTGGGTAGCCAGACGAGTCCTTTTTTCTGTTAGTATTGAACCTGCAGCACTGAATACTCTTTCTGATAGGACACTAGCTGCCGGGCAAGCAAGCTCCTGCAATGCATATTCTGCCAATTCTGGCCAGGTGTCTAATTTTGATGCCCAGTAATCAAATGGGAATGACGGTTGAGGGAGAACATCGATAAGGGATGAAAAATAGTTTGTAACCATACTGGACAAATGTTGTCTCCTGTCACTTTGAATTGATGCTGCAGTACCTGTCCTGTCTGCGGTCATAGCAAAATCACTCCACAACCTGGTCAGAAAACCCCTCTGGCCAACGCCACTTCTGATTTCTGCCCCTCTAACTCCTCTGGTCTGCTGGCCCCTGCAGCTCGTGTGAGAACGATCACGGGCGCTGTGTGCAGGGAATGCCAGAAGCAAACGGTCAACAAGAGTTGATTGTTTGGTTGCTAATATTAGTTCCAAGTTCTCATGTGGCATTATATTTTGCAATTTGCCTTTATAGCGAGGATCAAGGAGGCAGGCCAACCAGTAATCGTCATCATTCATCATTTTAGTTATGCGTGTGTCCCTTTTGAGGATACGTAAGGCATAATCCGCCATGTGGGCCAAAGTTCCAGTTCTCAAATCTGCGGTTGTGCTTGGTTGAGGGGCAGTTTCAGGCAAATCCACGTCACTTGTGTCCCTCAAAAAACCAGAACCCGGCCTTGCCGCGCCACCAATTTCCAGTGGCCCCGGAAAAGCTTCCTCATTAAAAATATAATCATCCCCATCATCCTCCTCGTCCTCCTCCTCCTCTTCGCCCGCTACCTCGTCCTGTACACTGCCCTGGCCAGACAATGGCTGACTGTCATCAAGGCTTTCCTCTTCCTCAGCTGCAGACGCCTGATCCTTTATGTGCGTCAAACTTTGCATCAGCAGACGCATTAGGGAGATGCTCATGCTTATTATGGCGTTGTCTGCACTAACCAGCCGTGTGCATTCCTCAAAACACTGAAGGACTTGGCACATGTCTTGAATCTTCGAACACTGCACACCTGACAACTCCATGTCTGCCATCCTATTGCCTGCCCGTGTATGTGTATCCTCCCACAAAAACATAACAGCCCGCCTCTGTTCACACAGTCTCTGAAGCATGTGCAGTGTTGAGTTCCACCTTGTTGCAACGTCTATGATTAGGCGATGCTGGGGAAGGTTCAAAGAACGCTGATAGGTCTGCATACGGCTGGAGTGTACGGGCGAACGGCGGATATGTGAGCAAAGTCCATGCACTTTGAGGAGCAGGTCGGATAACCCCGGATAACTTTTCAGGAAGCACTGCACCACCAGGTTTAAGGTGTGAGCCAGGCAAGGAATGTGTTTCAGTTGGGAAAGGGAGATGGCAGCCATGAAATTCCTTCCGTTATCACTCACTACCTTGCCTGCCTCAAGATCTACAGTGCCCAGCCACGACTGCGTTTCTTTCTGCAAGAACTCGGACAGAACTTCCGCGGTGTGTCTGTTGTCGCCCAAACACTTCATAGCCAATACAGCCTGCTGACGTTTGCCAGTAGCTGCCCCATAATGGGAGACCTGGTGTGCAACAGTGGCAGCTGCGGATGGAGTGGTTGTGTGACTGCGGTCTGTGGACGAGCTCTCGCTTCTGCAGGAGGACGAAGAGGTGGAGGAGGGGGTGCGAACGGCTACAGCCAATTGTTTCCTAGACCGTGGGCTAGGCAGAACTGTCCCAAACTTGCTGTCCCCTGTGGACCCTGCATCCACCACATTTACCCAGTGTGCCGTGATGGACACGTAACGTCCCTGGCCATGCCTACTGGTCCATGCATCTGTTGTCAGGTGCACCTTTGTGCTCACAGATTGCCTGAGTGCATGGACGATGCGCTCTTTAACATGCTGGTGGAGGGCTGGGATGGCTTTTCTGGAAAAAAAGTGTCGACTGGGTAGCTCGTAGCGTGGTACAGCGTAGTCCATCAGGGCTTTGAAAGCTTCGCTTTCAACTAACCGGTAGGGCATCATCTCTAACGAGATTAGTCTAGCTATGTGTGCGTTCAAACCCTGTGTACGCGGATGCGAGGCTAAGTACTTCCTTTTTCTAACCATAGTCTCATGTAGGGTGAGCTGGACTGGAGAGCTGGAGATCGTGGAACTAGCGGGGGTGCCGGTGGACATGGCAGACTGAGAGACGGTGGGAGATGGTATTGTTGCCACCGGTGCCCTAGATGCAGTGTTTCCTACTACGAAACTGGTGATTCCCTGACCCTGACTGCTTTGGCCTAGCAAAGAAACCTGCACAGATACTGCAGGTGGTGCGGAAAATGGTGGCCCTACACTGCCGGAAGGGATGTTGCGTTGCTGACTAGCTTCATTGGCCGAGGGTGCTACAACCTTAAGGGACGTTTGGTAGTTAGTCCAGGCTTGCAAATGCATGGTGGTTAAATGTCTATGCATGCAACTTGTATTGAGACTTTTCAGATTCTGTCCTCTGCTTAAGGTAGTTGAACATTTTTGACAGATGACTTTGCGCTGATCAATTGGATGTTGTTTAAAAACATGCCAGACTGCACTCTTTCTAGCATCGGATACCTTTTCAGGCATTGCAGACTGAGCTTTAACCGGATGGCCACGCTGTCCTCCAACAGGTTTTGGCTTTGCCACGCGTTTTGGGCAAGATACGGGCCCGGCAGATGGAACCTGTTGCGATGTTGATGCCTGCTGCGGCCCCTCCTCCTCCGCTTCAGAACTGCTGCCGCCTGCACCCTGTTCCCCCAATGGCTGCCAATCGGGGTCAAGAACTGGGTCATCTATTACCTCTTCTTGTAGCTCGTGTGCAACTTCGTCTGTGTCACCGTGTCGGTCGGTGGTATAGCATTCGTGATGGGGCAACATAGTCTCATCAGGGTCTGATTCTTGATCAGCACCCTGCGAGGGCAATGTTGTGGTCTGAGTCAAAGGACCAGCATAGTAGTCTGGCTGTGGCTGTGCATCAGTGCACTCCATGTCAGATTCAACTTGTAATGGGCATGGACTGTTAACTGCTTCACTTTCTAAGCCAGGGACGGTATGTGTAAAGAGCTCCATGGAGTAACCCGTTGTGTCGCCTGCTGCATTCTTCTCTGTTGTTGTTTTTGCTGAAGAGGACAAGGAAGCGACTTGTCCCTGACCGTGAACATCCACTAACGACGCGCTGCTTTGACATTTACCAGTTTCACGAGAGGAGGCAAAAGAGCTAGAGGCTGAGTCAGCAAGATAAGCCAAAACTTGCTCTTGCTGCTCCGGCTTTAAAAGCGGTTTTCCTACTCCCAGAAAAGGGAGCGTTCGAGGCCTTGTGTAGCCAGACGACGAACCTGGCTCCACAGCTCCAGACTTAGGTGCAATATTTTTTTTCCCACGACCAGCTGATGCTCCACCACTACCACTACCCTCATTACCAGCTGACAATGAACGCCCCCGGCCACGACCTCTTCCACCATACTTCCTCATTGTTTTAAAAACGTAAACAAACTAACGGTATTTGTTGCTGTCACACAAATTACACGGTGAGCTATAACTTCAGTATGATTTAGCTACCCCTTTACAGGTGAGTGAGACCACAACGAAAATCAGGCACAATGTTACACACTCTGTTGTTGGTGGCAACAAATGAGAGAGATGCCACACACGCAGGACTGTCACTGAAGCACAAATGTAAATATTAATCTCCCACTGATTTGATTTTTTTTTTTTTTTAAGGGAGACTTTAGGAAAAAAAAATAATAGAATAAAATGATTTTTTCAGGAAGAATTTAGAAACCAAATAAAATAAAATGATTTTTTCAGGGAGAATTTAGAAAACAAATAAAACAAAAAAAGGCTTTCTATGGCCCACTGAGTGAGAGATGACGCACACAGGAGTCAGGAGTGGCACACAAGCCCAGAGGCCAATATTTATCTCCCACTTTTTTTTTTTTGTTCCAGGGAAAATTTATAAACCCAATAAAAAAAATAATAAATAGGATTTCTATGGCCCACTATCTGAGAGACAGAGAGAGATGGCACGCTTAGGACTGGCACACAAGCCCAAAGGCCAATATTAATCTCCCTTTTTTTTTAAGGGAGAATTTATAAAACCAAAAAAAAAAAAATAAATAGGCTTTCTATGGCCCACTATTTGTGAGAGAGATGGCACGCTCAGGACTGGCACACAAACCCAGAGGCCAATATTAATCTCCCACTTTTTTTTTTTTTTCCAGGGAAAATTTATAAACCCATTAAAAAAAAAATAAAAATAAATAGGCTTTCTATGGCCCACTATCTGAGAGAGAGAGATGGCACGCTTAGGACTGGCACACAAGCCCAAAGGCCAATATTAATCTCCCACTGATTGATTTATTGATTTTTTCAAGTAGAATTTAAAACCCAAATAAAGCAAAAAAAAAAAAAAAAAGGGCTTTCTATGGCCCACTGAGTGAGTGATGATGCACATAGGAGTCAGGAGTGGCACACAAGCCCTGAGGCCAATATTTTTCTCCCACTGATTGATGTAGTGATTTTTTCAGGTAGATTTTAGAACCAAAATCAAGCAAAAAATTAAATAGGCTTTCTATGGCCCACTGAGTGAGTGATGATGCACACAGGAGTCAAGAGTGGCACACAAGCCCTGAGGCCAATATTTTTCTCCCACTGATTGATGTAGTGATTTTTTCAGGTAGATTTTATAACCCAAATCAAGCAAAAAAATAAATAGGCTTTCTATGGCCCACTGAGTGAGAGATGACACAGACAGGGATGGCACTCTAGCAGAAATGTCAATCTTAATCTCCCACAAAAAAAAAAAAAAACAGGGAGTGTCCTTCAATTACTATCTCCCTGCAGTAATCTCAGCCAGGTATGGCAGGCAGCAATAAGGAGTGGACTGATGCACAAATTAAATAAAAAGTGTGTACAAACCAAAAAGATAGCTGTGCAGAAAGGAAGGAACAAGAGGATTTGTGCTTTGAAAAAAGCAGTTGGTTTGCACAGCGGCGTACACACAGCAATGCAGCTATCAGGGAGCCTTCTAGGGCAGCCCAATGAGCTACAGCGCTATGGGAAAAAAAAAAAAAAAAGTAGCTTCCACTGTCCCTGCACACCGAAGGTGGTGTTGGGCAGTGGAAATCGCTGCAGCACAAGCGGTTTGGTGGTTAATGGACCCTGCCTAACGCTATCCCTGCTTCTGACGAAGCGGCAGCAACCTCTCCCTAAGCTCAGATCAGCAGCAGTAACATGGCAGTCGGCGGGAACGCCCATTTATAGCCCCTGTGACGCCGCAGACAGCAAGCCAATCACTGCAATGCCCTTCTCTAAGATGGTGGGGACCAGGACCTATGTCATCACGCTGCCCACACTCTGCGTTTACCTTCATTGGCTGAGAAATGGCGCTTTTCGCGTCATTGAAACGCGACTTTGGCGCGAAAGTCGCGTACCGCATGGCCGACCCCGCACAGGGGTCGGATCGGGTTTCATGAAACCCGACTTTGCTAAAAGTCGGCGACTTTTGAAAATGAACGACCCGTTTCGCTCAACCCTACTCACCACACATCTAGATAAGTTCCTTTCGGGGTCTAGTTTCCAAAATGGGGTCACTTGTGGGGGGTTTCTACTGTTTAGCCACATCAGGGGCTCTGCAAATGCAACGTGACGCCCGCAGAGCATTCCATCAAAGTCTGCATTTCAAAACCTCACTACTTCAATTCAGAGCCCCAGCATGTGCCCAAACAGTAGTTTACCCCCAAATATGGGGTATCACCGTACTCAGGAGAAACTGGACAACAACTTTTGGGGTAAAATTTCTCCTGTTACCCTTGGGAAAATAAAAAATTGCAGGCTAAAAGATCATTTTTGAGAAAATAATTTTTTTTTTTCATGGCTCTGCGTTATAAACTTCTGTGAATCACTTGGGGGTTCAAAGTCCCCACCTCACATCTAGATTAGTTCCGTTGGGGGTCTAGTTTCCAAAATGGGGTCATTTGTGGGGGATCTCCAATGTTTAGGCACACAGGGGCTCTCCAAACGTGACATGGTGTCCGCTAATGATTGGAGCTAATTTTCCATTTAAAAAGCCAAATGGAGTGCCTTCCCTTCCGAGCCCTGCCGTGCGCCCAAACAGTGGTTTACCCCCACATATGGGGTATCAGCGTACTCAGGACAAACTGGGCAACAACATTTGGGGTCCAATTTCTCCTATTACCCTTGGCCAAATAGGAAATTCCAGGCTAAAAAAATCATTTTTGAGGAACGAAAAATTATTTTTTATTTTCATGGCTCTGCGTTATAAACTTCTGTGAAGCACCTGGGGGTTTAAAGTGCTCAATATACATCTAGATAAGTTCCTTGGGGGGTCTAGTTTCCAAAATGGGGTCACTTGTGGGGGAGCTCCAATGTTTAGGCACACAGGGGCTCTCCAAACGCGACATGGTGTCCGCTAACAATTGGAGCTAATTTTCCATTCAAAAAGTCAAATGGCGCGCCTTCCCTTCCGAGCCCTGCCGTGTGCCCAAACAGTGGTTTACCCCCACATATGAGGTATCGGCGTACTCGGGAGAAATTTCCCAACACATTTTAGGATCCATTTTATCCTATTGCCCATGTGAAAATGAAAAAATTGAGGCGAAAAGAATTTTTTTATGAAAAAAATAAATACTTTTTCATTTTTACAGATCAATTTGTGAAGCACCTGGGGGTTCAAAGTGCTCACTATGCATCTAGATAAGTTTCTTGGGGCGTCTAGTTTCCAAAATGGGGTCACTTGTGGGGGAGCTCCAATTTTTAGGCACGCGGGGGCTCTCCAAACGTGACATGGTGTCCGCTAAAGAGTGGAGCCAATTTTTCATTCAAAAAGTCAAATGGCGCTCCTTCCCTTCCAAGCCCTGCCGTGCGCCCAAACAGTAGTTTACCCCCACATGTGAGGTATCAGCGTACTCAGGACAAATTGGACAACAACTTTGCTGGTTCAGTTTCTCCTTTTACCATAGTGAAAATAAAAAAATTGTTGCTAAAAGATAATTTTTGTGACTAAAAAGTTAAATGTTCATTTTTTCCTTCCATGTTGCTTCTGCTGCTGTGAAGTACCTGAATGGTTAATAAACTTCTTGAATGTGGTTTTGAGTACCTTGAGGGGTGCAGTTTTTAGAATGGTGTCACTTTTGGGTATTTTCAGCCATATAGACCCCTCAAACTGACTTCAAATGTGAGGTGGTCCCTAAAAAAAATGGTTTTGTAAATTTCGTTGTAAAAATGAGAAATCGCTGGTCAAATTTTAACCCTTATAACTTCCTAGCAAAAAAAAAATGTTGTTTCCAAAATTGTGCTGATGTAAAGTATACATGTAGGAAATGTTATTTATTAACTATTTTGTGTCACATATCTCTCTGGTTTAACAGAATAAAAATTAAAAATGTGAAAATTGCGATATTTTCAAAATTTTCCCCAAATTTCCGTTTTTATCCCAAATAAACGCAGAATTTATTGACCTATATTTACCACTAACATGAAGCCCAATATGTCACGAAAAAACAATCTCAGAACCGCTAGGATCCGTTGAAGCGTTCCTGAGTTATTACCTCATAAAGGGACACTGGTCAGAATTGCAAAAAACGGCAAGGTCTTTAAGGTCAAAATAGGCTGGGTCATGAAGGGGTTAAAAAAAACTTTTTTTACTTTTTGCATGCTTCAACAGTCTCTATGGGAGACTAGAAGCTGCAGTACTTTGATCACCTCTACTACACACAGGCGATGATCAGGTCGCCTGTGTAACATCCATGCTGGCATCACTGCATGGCTTCCCATCTCCCCTCTTACTCACCACTCCAGGCCATGCTGTGAGTTCTGTCTTCTGCTGGCTCCTTGCTGTGGGCCTCATTTTCTTGCTTTGCTGCATACTTCCTGGCTGTATGCTCAGGGCGGCGGCCCTGGCACTTCCTGTTTCTTATACAGACTGTGTGCACTCTCCTAATATGACCCCAGCCTATTGCTAAGAGGCATCAGGTACTTAAGGCATCTCCACCCACTGGCAGATGACTGAGCAACTTTCTCCCTCAGATAGTGTCTTGCTACTGAGCAGCCAGGTCCTCTCCTGTCTCTGTCACCCTGGGGGTTTCATACCCAGGCATGAACCCTTGTCCTGTACTTGTTCCCATGTCTGTTCCTGTCTGTACTCTGGTCTATATATGTACCTGTTTGTATCCTTGTCTGTTTGTCTTTCCCACTCAGGTGCGTGTACCCTTGTGTCTACTCCTTCTGCTTTGCCCGCCATGTCTTGTGGCTCTGCGCCTCTCTGCTCGCCGCAACTTGCGACTCTGCTCTGATTGCCACAACCTGTGGCTCTGCGCCTTCCTGCTCTGCTCGCTGCAACCTGTGGCTCTTGTTATGTTTGCTAATGACAGGTGTTATGAAGGCAATCCAGAAACACAGTGTGCTTAGCGATCAGAGCGCACACAGTGATCTGACAAATACCCAAAAATACAAGAACGAGCTCTGAGACGTGGAAACTCTGTAGACTGCACACCTGATCCTATCCTAAACACAACTAAAAGCGGCTGTGGATTGCGCCTAACAACTACCTAGGCAACTCGGCACAGCCTAAGAAACTAGCTAGCCTGAAGATAGAAAAATAGGCCTGACTTGCCCCAGAGAAATTCCCCAAAGGAAAAGGCAGCCCCCCACATATAATGACTGTGAGTAAGATGAAAAGACAAAACGTAGGGATGAAATAGATTCAGCAAAGTGGGGCCCGATATTCTAGGACAGAGCGAGGACAGTAAAGCGAACTTTGCAGTCTACAAAAAACCCTAAAGCAAAACCACGCAAAGGGGGCAAAAAAACCCACCGTGCCGAACTAACGGCACGGCGGTACACCCTTTGCGTCTCAGAGCTTCCAGCAAAACAAAAGACAAGCTGGACAGAAAAAAAGCAACAAAAAAGCAAAAAGCACTTAGCTATACAGAGCAGCAGGTCACAGGAACAATCAGGAGAAGCTCAGATCCAACACTGAAACATTGACAAGGAGCAAGGATAGCAGCATCAGGCGGAGTTAAGTAATGAAGCAGTTAACGAGCTCACCAGAACACCTGAGGGAGGAAGCTCAGAAGCTGCAGTACCACTTGTGACCACAGGAGTGAATTCAGCCACAGAATTCACAACAGTACCCCCCCCCTTGAGGAGGGGTCACCGAACCCTCACCAGAGCCCCCAGGCCGACCAGGATGAGCCGCATGAAAGGCACGAACAAGATCGCAAGCATGAACATCAGAGGCAAAAACCCAGGAATTATCTTCCTGAGCATAACCCTTCCATTTAACCAGATACTGGAGTTTCCGTCTAGAAACACGAGAATCCAAAATCTCCACAATATACTCCAATTCCCCCTCCACCAAAACCGGGGCAGGAGGCTCAACAGATGGAACCATAGGTGCCACGTATCTCCGCAACAACGACCTATGGAATACATTATGTATGGAAAAGGAGTCTGGGAGGGTCAAACGAAAAGACACAGGATTGAGAACCTCAGAAATCCTATACGGACCAATAAAACGAGGTTTAAATTTAGGAGAGGAAACCTTCATAGGAATATGACGAGAAGATAACCAAACCAGATCCCCAACACGAAGTCGGGGACCCACACGGTGTCTGCGATTAGCGAAAAAAAAGCAACAAAAAAGCAAAAAGCACTTAGCTATACAGAGCAGCAGGTCACAGGAACAATCAGGAGAAGCTCAGATCCAACACTGAAACATTGACAAGGAGCAAGGATAGCAGCATCAGGCGGAGTTAAGTAATGAAGCAGTTAACGAGCTCACCAGAACACCTGAGGGAGGAAGCTCAGAAGCTGCAGTACCACTTGTGACCACAGGAGTGAATTCAGCCACAGAATTCACAACAGGCTCTGCTCTGCTACGCACCTTGTGACTCTGCCCCGCTCTGATGCCTTCTGTGGTTCTGCCCTGCTCCACCTCCTGCGGTTCTGCCCTGCTCCGCCTTCTGCGGTTCTGCTCTGCTCTGCCTCCTGTGGTTCTGCTCTGCTATGCCTCCTGTGGTTCTGCTCCTTTAGTCTGTACTGGTTCCTACTTGCTCCCTTATCCTACTCATACCTGCCTGTGTTTCTGCCCTACCTGTTACCATCCCGGTTCCTTCAGTGTGCCAGCCATGCCTGCCAGAGTGCCAGCCGCGCCCGCATGCCAGAGTGCCAGCCGCGCCCACCTGCCAGATTGCCAGCCATGCCCGTGTGCCAGCCGTGCCCACCCGCCAGAGTACCAGTCGTGCTTGTCTGTACTTTCTCGTACCTGTTAATAGACTTCCGTTAGTCAGTGGGAACAGCTGCTACAGCCAGACACCTCCCTGGAGTGGTACCTGGTAGCTACTTCTCACCCAAGCCTGACCTCACCCTCAGAGGCTCCTGCGAACACCAAGGTAGCTGCTTAGTCACGCCCCTTCCAGGGTAGTCTGGTTTGTGGCACAGTGGGGCCACAATCCTACACTCACGTCACCCAGTCAGGGTGCGAGTGTTACAGTTTGCTCAGGCCATGGTTCCCACTCAGTCTCATGGGCCTTTGCTCTCAGAACGAGATGAACTTTTTTCTTGACAGTATGAGCAATCAAACTTTTTTTTACCTGATCTGAAATCCTGACTATCACTGCACCAGATCGAATCATAGTCTCAGATGAGATATTTAATCAACTTGCGACTTATGAAAAGCTCCTCCCAACGGCTCCTCCAAGGTACCATGGGGATCCTAAGGAGTTCCTGGTGCAGTGCGTCCGATAGGACTAAGATGGAATTCCTAACGTCCTACCTAGCAGGAGATGCTTTGAGATGGACCAAGCCCCTCTGGGAAGCAAGGGATCCTATCCTCTGGGGCCTAGAGGCCTTCCTGATGGTCTTCCTTAAAGCCTTTAATGTGGCTAAACCAGTTTCTTCTGCAAAGTCTTTCCTCTCCAGATCCAAGAGGCGGTCAAGACGGACGAATCCCATGAGAAACCGCCACGTCAGACCACGACTGTCCAAAACCCATCTGTTCCTCAACCTGTTAAAGCAGCTATCCGAGCAAAACCCAAGAAGACTGATAAAAGTGGGCTGGCAGAGCAGCAGCCCAAATCCAGTCATAAGAAGGGAATGTGGTATCACTGAGGTTGTTAGGAACATCCTGACGGACTCTGCCCTGAGAATCTTATACTCCAGAACCATGGGCCAGTAGGAAAGGCTGCCCTTGACGAGAGTACTTCCTCTCCACTAAAATCTATGACTGCCTCTTTACCTTCTGGTAGCTTTGGTGTGTTAAAGCCGCCACCAATACAGAGGCGGTGTGTGATCTCCGTTCTACAGCTCCAGAATCCAGTGAGGGTTTTGTCTAGTAATGGCTGAGCCCTACTTAAGAGCAGTCTAGTCTTGTAGGGACAACTACAGCTCCGAGTTGGAGCCTTATATACGAAGAAGTTAGTCTTCCACATGCCGTCTGGTATGCCCATGGGTCTGTTGTGAATTCTGTGGCTGAGTTCACTTCTGTGGTCACAAGTGGTATTGCAGTCTCTGGGCTTCCTCCCTCAGGTGTTTTGGTGAGCTCGTTGGCTGCCTTGCTATTTAGCTCCACCTGAGTCTGTCTTCCTTGCTCCTTGTCAATGTTCCAGTGTTGGATCTGAGCTACTGCATCTTTCCTTGGGCCTGCTGCTCTGCTAGATAAGTGCTTCTAGTTTGTTTTCTGTTTTTTTCTGTCCAGCTTGCTATTGTCTTTTGCTGGAAGCTCTGAGAAGCAGAGGGGTGCACCGCCGTGCTGTTAGTTCGGCACGGTGGGTCTTTTTGCCCCTTTGCGTGGTTTTCGTTTTAGGGTTTTTTGTAGACTGCATAGTTCTCTTTGCTATCCTCGCTCTGTCTAGAATATCGGGCCTCACTTTGCTGAATCTATTTCATTCCTACGTTTGTCTTTTCATCTTGCTAACAGTCATTATATGTGGGGGGCTGCCTATTCCTTTGGGGTATTTCTCTGAGGTAAGTCAGGCTTGTATTTCTATCTTCAGGCTAGTCAGCTCCTCAGGCAGTGCCGAGTTGCATAGGTAGTTGTTAGGCGCAATCCACTGCTGCTTATAGTTGTGTGAGGATAGATCAGGTACTGCAGTCTACAGAGATTCCACGTCTCAGAGCTCGTCCTATTGTTTTTGGTTATTGCCAGATCTCTGTATGTGCGCTGATTACTGCACGCTGTGTTGCCTGATTGCCAGCCATAACAGTACAAGGAGCCACACCAATGATTCCCAATAGAGGGAAAAAAGAAATCCTGACATCATTTTTTTTTCTTAGCTCTGTCTTCAGTCTTTTTTTTCCCCTAGACATTAGAGTGCTTCAGGACACAGTTGTGGACATGGATATTCAGGCTCTGTGCTCCTCAATGGATAATCTCGTTGTAAATGTACAAAAGATTCAAGATACTATTGATCAGAAATCGATGCTAGAACCAAGAATTCCGATTCCTGATTTGTTTTTTGGTGACAGAACTAAGTTCCTGAGCTTCAGAAATAATTGTAAGCTATTTTTGGCCTTGAAACCTCATTCTTCTGGTAATCCTATTCAACAGGTTTTGATTATTATTTCTTTTTTGCGCGGCGACCCACAGGACTGGGCGTTTTCTCTTGCACCAGGAGATTCTGCATTGAGTAATGTTGATGCATTTTTCCTGGCGCTCGGATTGCTTTACGATGAGCCTAATTCAGTGGATCAGGCTGAGAAAAATCTGCTGGCTTTATGCCAGGGTCAGGATGATGTAGAAGTATATTGTCAGAAATTTAGGAAATGGTCAGTACTCACTCTGTGGAATGAATCTGCACTAGCGGCTTTGTTCAGAAAGGGTCTCTCTGAAGCTCTTAAGGATGTAATGGTGGGATTTCCTATGCCTGCTGGTTTGAATGAGTCTATGTCCTTGGCCATTCAGATCGGTCGTCGCTTGCGCGAGCGTAAATCTGTGCACCATCTGGCGGTACTGCCTGAGAGTAAACCTGAGCCTATGCAGTGCGACAGGACTATGACTAAAGTAGAACGGCAAGAACACAGACGTCTGAACAGACTGTGTTTCTATTGTGGTGATTCTACTCATGCTATTTCTAATTGTCCTAAACGCACTAGGCGGTTCGATAGCTCTGCCGTTATTGGTACTGTACAGTCCAAATTCCTTTTGTCCATTACCTTAATGTGCTCTTTGTCATCGTATTCTGTCATGGCGTTTGTGGATTCAGGCGCTGTCCTGAATCTGATGGATTTGGATTATGCTAAACGTTGTGGATTTTTCTTGGAGCCTTTGCGGTGTCCTATTCCGTTGAGAGGAATTGATGCTACACCTTTGGCCAAGAATAAGCCTCAGTACTGGGCCCAGCTGACCATGTGCATGGCTCCTGCACATCAGGAAGTTATTCGCTTTCTGGTACTGCATAATTTGCATGATGTGGTCGTGTTGGGGTTGCCATGGCTACAAACCCATAATCCAGTATTGGATTGGAACTCTATGTCGGTAACCAGCTGGGGTTGTCAGGGAGTACATGGTGATGTTCCATTTTTGTCTATTTCGTCATCCATTCCTTCTGACATCCCAGAGTTCTTGTCGGACTTTCAGGATGTATTTGAAGAGTCCAAGTCTGATGCCCTACCTCCGCATAGGAATTGTGATTGTGCTATCGATTTGATTCCTGGTAGTAAATTCCCTAAGGGTCGTTTATTTAATTTGTCCGTACCTGAACACACCGCTATGCGCAGTTATGTGAAGGAGTCCCTGGAGAAGGGACATATTCGCCCATCGTCGTCACCATTGGGAGCAGGGTTCTTTTTTGTAGCCAAGAAGGATGGTTCGCTAAGACCGTGTATTGATTACCGCCTTCTTAATAAGATCACTGTTAAGTTTCAGTATCCCTTGCCATTGAT
This sequence comes from Ranitomeya imitator, assembly GCF_032444005.1. Classification (NCBI taxonomy): domain Eukaryota; kingdom Metazoa; phylum Chordata; class Amphibia; order Anura; family Dendrobatidae; genus Ranitomeya; species Ranitomeya imitator. The sequence goes on along the minus strand of NC_091285.1, from coordinate 350,938,663 downwards.
TTCTGACTTGTTTGCTCGGATTAAGGGGGCTAGTTGGTTTACTAAGATTGATCTTCGTGGTGCGTATAATCTGGTGAGAATCAGGCAGGGAGATGAATGGAAAACGGCATTTAATACGCCCGAGGGTCATTTTGAGTATCTGGTGATGCCATTCGGACTTGCCAATGCTCCATCTGTTTTTCAGTCTTTTATGCATGACATTTTCCGTGAGTATCTGGATAAATTCTTGATTGTTTACTTGGATGACATTTTGATCTTCTCAGATGATTGGGAGTCTCATGTGAAGCAAGTCAGAATGGTTTTCCAGGTACTGCGTGCTAATTCCTTGTTCGTGAAGGGATCAAAGTGTCTCTTCGGTGTGCAGAAAGTTTCATTTTTGGGGTTCATCTTTTCCCCTTCTACTATCGAGATGGATCCGGTTAAGGTTCAGGCCATCCAGGATTGGACTCAGCCGACATCTCTAAAAAGTCTGCAGAAATTCCTGGGCTTTGCTAATTTTTATCGTCGCTTCATCTGTAATTTTTCTAGCATTGCCAGACCATTGACCGATTTGACCAAGAAGGGTGCTGATTTGGTTAATTGGTCTTCTGCTGCCGTGGAAGCTTTTCAGGAGTTGAAGCGTCGTTTTTGCTGTGCCCCTGTGTTGTGTCAACCTGATGTTTCTCTTCCGTTCCAGGTCGAGGTTGATGCTTCTGAGATTGGTGCAGGGGCGGTTTTGTCACAGAGAGGTTCTGGTTGCTCAGTGTTCAAACCATGTGCTTTCTTTTCCAGGAAATTTTCTGCTGCTGAGCGTAATTATGATGTGGGCAACCGAGAGTTGCTGGCCATGAAGTGGGCATTCGAGGAGTGGCGTCATTGGCTTGAGGGTGCTAAGCATCGCGTGGTGGTATTGACTGATCATAAGAACTTGACTTATCTCGAGTCTGCCAAGCGCTTGAATCCTAGACAGGCCCGTTGGTCGTTATTTTTTGCTCGTTTTGATTTTGTGATTTCATACCTTCCGGGCTCTAAAAATGAGAAGGCGGATGCTCTGTCTAGGAGTTTTGTGCCCGACTCTCCGGGGTTATCTGAGCCGGCGAGTATCCTCAAGGAAGGAGTCATTGTGTCTGCCATCTCCCCTGATTTGCGGAGAGTGTTGCAGAAATTTCAGGCTAATAAACCTGATCGTTGTCCGGCCGAGAAACTGTTCGTCCCTGATAGGTGGACTAGTAAAGTTATCTCTGAACTTCATTGTTCGGTGCTGGCCGGTCATCCAGGAATCTTTGGTACCAGGGAGTTGGTTGCTAGATCCTTCTGGTGGCCATCTCTGTCACGGGATGTGCGTGCTTTTGTGCAGTCCTGTGGAATTTGTGCTAGGGCTAAGCCCTGCTGTTCACGTGCCAGTGGGTTGCTTTTGCCCTTGCCGGTCCCGAAGAGGCCTTGGACACATATTTCGATGGATTTCATTTCTGACCTTCCCGTTTCTCAAAAAATGTCGGTCATTTGGGTGGTCTGTGATCGCTTTTCTAAAATGGTCCATCTGGTGCCCTTGGTTAAATTGCCTTCCTCCTCTGATTTGGTGCCTTTGTTCTTCCAGCATGTGGTTCGTTTACATGGCATTCCTGAGAATATTGTTTCTGACAGAGGTTCCCAGTTTGTCTCGAGGTTCTGGCGAGCCTTTTGTGGTAGGATGGGCATTGACCTATCTTTCTCCTCGGCCTTCCATCCTCAGACTAATGGCCAGACCGAACGAACCAATCAGACCTTGGAAACATATCTGAGATGTTTTGTTTCCGCTGACCAGGATGATTGGGTGTCATTTTTGCCGTTGGCTGAGTTCGCCCTTAATAATCGGGCCAGCTCGGCTACCTTGGTCTCTCCATTTTTCTGCAATTCTGGGTTCCATCCTCGTTTCTCTTCAGGACAGGTTGAGTCTTCGGACTGTCCTGGTGTGGATTCTGTGGTGGACAGGTTGCAGCAGATCTGGACTCAGGTAGTGGACAATTTGACCTTGTCCCAGGAGAAGGCTCAGCTTTTCGCTAATCGCAGACGCCGTGTGGGACCCCGACTTCGTGTTGGGGATTTGGTTTGGTTATCTTCTCGTCATATTCCTATGAAGGTTTCCTCTCCTAAATTTAAACCTCGTTTTATTGGTCCGTATAGGATTTCTGAGATTCTCAATCCGGTGTCTTTTCGCCTGACCCTCCCAGACTCCTTTTCCATACATAATGTATTCCATAGGTCGTTGTTGAGGAGATACGTGGCACCTATGGTTCCATCTGTGGAGCCTCCTGCCCCTGTTTTGGTGGAGGGGGAATTGGAGTATATTGTGGAGAAGATTTTGGATTCTCGTGTCTCTAGACGGAAACTCCAGTATCTGGTCAAATGGAAGGGTTATGCTCAGGAAGATAATTCCTGGGTTTTTGCCTCTGATGTCCATGCCCCAGATCTTGTTCGTGCCTTTCATGTGGCTCATCCTGGTCGGCCTGGGGGTTCTGGTGAGGGTTCGGTGACCCCTCCTCAAGGGGGGGGTACTGTTGTGAATTCTGTGGCTGAGTTCACTTCTGTGGTCACAAGTGGTATTGCAGTCTCTGGGCTTCCTCCCTCAGGTGTTTTGGTGAGCTCGTTGGCTGCCTTGCTATTTAGCTCCACCTGAGTCTGTCTTCCTTGCTCCTTGTCAATGTTCCAGTGTTGGATCTGAGCTACTGCATCTTTCCTTGGGCCTGCTGCTCTGCTAGATAAGTGCTTCTAGTTTGTTTTCTGTTTTTTTCTGTCCAGCTTGCTATTGTCTTTTGCTGGAAGCTCTGAGAAGCAGAGGGGTGCACCGCCGTGCTGTTAGTTCGGCACGGTGGGTCTTTTTGCCCCTTTGCGTGGTTTTCGTTTTAGGGTTTTTTGTAGACTGCATAGTTCTCTTTGCTATCCTCGCTCTGTCTAGAATATCGGGCCTCACTTTGCTGAATCTATTTCATTCCTACGTTTGTCTTTTCATCTTGCTAACAGTCATTATATGTGGGGGGCTGCCTATTCCTTTGGGGTATTTCTCTGAGGTAAGTCAGGCTTGTATTTCTATCTTCAGGCTAGTCAGCTCCTCAGGCAGTGCCGAGTTGCATAGGTAGTTGTTAGGCGCAATCCACTGCTGCTTATAGTTGTGTGAGGATAGATCAGGTACTGCAGTCTACAGAGATTCCACGTCTCAGAGCTCGTCCTATTGTTTTTGGTTATTGCCAGATCTCTGTATGTGCGCTGATTACTGCACGCTGTGTTGCCTGATTGCCAGCCATAACATGGGTCATTCTGAGCCAAGAACTCTACTATCTGTTCAGGTCGGAAGACCCAGCAAGGTGCTTTGTTTGAAACAACCAAGTCGCGAAAAGTGTCTCGTTCCCATACGTCAAAGGCAGTCAGCAGTGTTGTCTTCTTTTTCATCTGGTCTGCTAGTCGTCCAGTCAAGTTGTGCTGATGCCTCCAAAGAAGGGAAAAAGGTGGCGTTCTCTTCACACTTCTCCAACGACTATACCAGTGACCAGTTCTCAGGAACATCCCTACCTCTAGAATTTTTTCCTCTGAACAACGGGCTGAAGACGGATCCTGTGAAGGTGCCTCCTGTTTCTATGTGGCCGGCTGATAAAGTTGACAAAACAAAGGCTTTCGTGTCCCTACTTTTCACCAAGCATGAGGAGGTGGCGTTCTCTCCATTCATCTCCAATGAATTTACCAGTAACCAATACCCAGGAACATACCTGCAACTAGGAAACTTTTATCTGGATAGCGGGCAGAAAATGGATCCAGTGAGGGTACCTTCAGATTCCATGTGGCTGGTTGGTGAAGATACTAAAATGGAAGTTCTCATGTCTTTGCTCTCTTCCAACTAGGAAGCAGAGGTTCTGATTGTTGCATCTTCCATGGTGGGCGCTGACATCATCAGGCAGAGAGAGACTTGGCACTCCGGGACTCCTGATATCACGCTTGCCTCATTCTTCCCTAAAGATGTCCTGTTGGGCTGGACTGTGTGTGGTTCTATACTCCTCCTGCAGATCATGTTCTTGCTTGCTGCATACTTCCTGGCTGTATGATTAGGGCAGCGGCCCTGGCACTTCCTGATTCTTATACAGACTGTGTGCACTCTCCTAATATGTCCCCAGCCTATTGCTAGGAGGCATCAAGTACTTAAAGCATCCCCACCCACTGGCAGATGCCTGAGCAACTGCCAGTCCTGTCCTGTCTCTGCCACCCTGGGGGCTTCATACCCAGGCCTGAACCCTTGTCTTGTTCTTGTTCCCGTGTCGCTCCCTGTCTGTACTCTGGTCTATATCTGTACCTGTTTGTATCTTTGACTGTGTGTCTTTCCCACTCAGCTGTGCGTACCCTTGTGTCCACTCCTTCTGCTTTGCCCACCGCCTCCTGCGGCTCTTCATCTCTCTGCTCTTCTTGCCACAACTTGTGGCTCTGCTTGCCACAACTTGTGGCTTCGCGTCTTCCTGCTCTGCTTGCCGCAACCTGCGGCTCTGCTCTGTTCTGCTCTGCTGCACACCTTGTGGTTCTCTCCTGCTCTGCCTCCTGCGGTTCTGCCCTACTCCGCCTCCTACAGTTCTGACCTGCTCTGCCTCCTGCGGTTCTGCACTGCCTCCTGCGGTTCTGCTCTGCCTCCTGCGGTTCTGTTCTGCTTTGCATCCCGTGCTTCTGCTCCTTTAGTCTGTACTGGTTCCTACCTGCTCCCTTATCCTACTCTTACTTGCCTGTGTTCTGGTGTCACCTGAAGCAGTTCCTGTCAATCTGGTCTGAACTGATTCCTAACAGTTTCTCTCCCTCCAGTCTGAACTGGTTCCTATCTGTTCCCTACTCGTACCTGCCTGCGTTCCTGCCCTACCCGTTACCATCCTGGTTCCTTCAGTGTGCACACCTGCCTGCCAGAGTGCCTGCCGTGCCTGCCAGAGTACCAGTCATGCTCGTCTGTACTTGCTTGCACCTGTAAATAGACTTCCATTCCCCAGTGGGATCAGCTGCTACAGCCAGACACCGCTCTGAAGTGGTACCTGGCAGCTACCTGCCGCACAAGCCTGACCTCACCATCAGAGGTTCCAGCGAACACCAAGGTAGCTGCTTAGTCACACTCCTTCCAGGGTAGTCTGGTTTGTGGCTCAGTTGGGCCACAATCCCACGCTTGCGTCACCCAGTCAGGGTGCGAGCGTTACAGCCTGTGTATAGCAGAAATGCTACTTTGCTATGAGTGCCGACCATGGGGCAATCCTAAGGTGTTACACTCTGGACCTAGGTTGGTGACCCCTATGGCAGGTATCTCAGCATCTTTGAGTACTGCACCCGGTGCAACATTTTCAGTGAGAGGGTTGACCCTGGTCTCCCACAGGGATCAAAACAGGGGCAAGGCTCTTCCCAGCACAGTCCCATATGGAAGGGTCTTTGCCACTCCCATCACCTGTTTAAAGTCCCCACACGATGTGTAAAAATTGACCTTCGCGCTCGGGTTCTCCCAGATTTCCCCGTGGATACCGATCACCTCAACTTTCTGTCCTTTGGTGTTGTCCCTGGCAACAAGGGACCTATGGACCAGAGTCACTTTACTCACTGTGTCCAGGAGAGCCTCTGTTCGGCACCCATTCACGAGTACCTGGCACAATCGTGGTTTGTTGCCAACAGTGTCCATGGTGATGGTACATACTGGCTGGGCACACATAGACTCATGGTGAGTGTTCCCGCAGACCATGGGCTCAGATGTCACTGAACAGTTACTAGCCCTGTGTCCGGGCAATGGTACAATGTCCTGAGAGAGTTTATACTGCTCAATCAACTCTATCAGCAGTTCCAGGGTGCTTAGGTCCCTTAGCCCGACCCAATGCTACATGGAGGCTGGCAGAGCCCTCACTATCCTGTCAGCTACGATTCTCTCCATTATCTCGAATTGGGAAAAAACTCAGGCTGGAGCCATTCCTCCAACTGCAACAAGTCATTTGCCTGAGACCTGGCGGATCGAGACTCTACATAGGACCACTGGTACACCCAATGATAACCCCTTACCTTTGGGGTCTCTTCATGACTCTGCTGATCACCCCTCATCTTAGGGGTCTCCTCTTTACCATGCTGAAGCTCTGCTAGCTTCCACTGCAGCGCCTCTTGCTACCTCTGCTGCTGCAACTGCAGTTCCTGCTACTGCAGAACCTCTTGCTGCGTCCTTTGAAACTGCAGCGTCTCTTGCTGAAGCCTTTGCTGATTGAGCACAACCTGCTCCAAAAGTTCCTCCATTTCTCTAGCAGGCTTGCACAATGATCTGCAGCACTCTCTGGGGTATGCCTTAATTTCCACGGCCCGCATTCTTTCTACCATAATGTAAGGCACCGGTAGCAGTGAAGAGGCAGTGACTCACAAAGTTCAAACATAAAAGTCTCTTTAACTCGTTATCGTCACACAGAAAAGGTTCCAAGCATATAACTTCAATGCACATAACTTCAGTCTTCAATTCACACCAGTGCATATAACAGCATCATTTAGATTGCAGTCACTACACATGCTAGTCCTCCATTGACTAGTTACATGGGTGTCCTGCACCGCTGTATCACAGTCTTTACTCACAGCCGTACACAGACCTTGACATCCTCCTGTCTGCAGCTGTGACACATTCTGGTCCTTCCTTCAGGCACAGGACAGTCTACCTCCGATTCACCTCAGGGCACAAGACCTGTCCACATCCGTGACCAGTCATCATGAACAGCAGCTCCACTGTGTATGCTGTGGGTTCTCAGGTCTTACTCTGGCCTTGACACGCCTGAGACTCCTCAGACTCAAGGAAGGAAGGTCAATTTGACTGAAACATTTTTGTTTACTACATTCTTTTGAACTGTATTAAAAAATATGTTCTTCATCAGTTGAGTGGCAAGTTTATTTACTACATAGTTTCTTTAGCAATGACCTTTTATAGCTTACCCTCCTTGTGGAGCATGTCAATGACTGTCTTCTTGACATCTGTCAAGTCAGCAGTCTTCCCCATGATTGTGGAGCCTAAGGGACCTTTTTAAATGCTTAGGAATCCTTTGCAGGTGTGTTTTGTTAATTATTCTAATTTACTCAGATAATGACTTTTGGGTTTTCATTGGTTGTAAGCCATAATCATCAACATTAACAGAAATAAATACTTGAAATAGATCACTATGTTTGTAATGACTGTACATAATATATGAATTTCACTTTTTGTATTGAAGAACTGAAATAAATTAACTTTTTGATGATATTCTAATTTTGTGAGAAGCACCTGTATGTAGATTTCATTCTAGATTCACTGTAGATTCTCCACTGATTTTGTGTAAATTCCTACATTCTCCAAAGTGCTGTACACAATGGCATCAAAGATCTGTTTGTAACAAACTGGTGGTATGCTGGTCTCTTCTGCCTGGTATAGAGATTTATTCAGTCAGCTTAGAACTGTTGTGGAAGAAGAAAACTCCTTTAGGAGTAGATATATTTACACTCTATGTTCACCCTTTCCTAATATACTGATATTTCGATACAGTATTCTGTTAAGGGCTGTTAATTGGATATACATCGGTTGCTGTGACAGTGTCACTGGCAAAGTACTGGACAGGAAGTATGTTTCACTGAGGGTGTTAGCTTCAGTGATGTAACCCAGGAAAGTGCTCCAGAGCACAAGTGCTGAGAGGGGTTAATTGGCCATGTTAAGTGCTAGGTTGATTGAACAACTGTAGAATGGGAGTAGTCCAGAGGATAAATACTCAGCCTTCTAGAGCATTCAGAGTGGGGGTGGGTCTGGTGCTGTGTTTTCATGCTAAGGAAAGCTGAACGGTTCATTGCTTGTATCTGAAGGGGGCGTATTCCTGTATTAACAAGGACTGTGCCATACGTTATGATTTTGTTTTTCTGTTAGGCCAGGAAAGCCATGTTTGTTTTTGCTAATGTTGCACTGATTTATGCAGTAATTTTAATAAACCAGTAGACGATTTAAAGAGACAGTGTTTCTATGTTTACCTCTATCTGCAGTGAAGTGAGCTAATCTACTACAGTTGGTGGAGGATGCAGGCAAAATCCCCAGGAAGCAAGTGTGGCAACTGTTGACAAACTGGAAGTCCTGGGTGAAGGCAGCAGTAAGGATGGAACAGCAGTCAAACAAAATAGGAGTAAATCAGGCACATGGTCCAAAGCCAGCAGCAGCACCAGCAGCACCTACAACAGTTGCAGCAGCAACAGCTAGCACAACAGGAAACAAGTAATCTGCTGATGCAACAGCTCCAGCAATAGCAGCAGCAGAACTGACAACAGCAGCAGATTGAGTTACTCACGGAAACAATTCGTGGCACTGCGGCAGCTCTGACCCCAATGTCAGCTGATGATTTTGTGGTCTGAAAGGCGTTGAGGAAAACCTTGCAGAAAATGATCCCAGATGATGACACAGAGGCCTTTTTAACCATTTTTGAAAGAGAAAAAGGGGAAGTCCCACCAGAGAAGTGGGAAGAAGCCTTAGCAACATGCTTAACAAGGGAGCAATAAAAGGCCTACTATGATTTGGCCTTACAGTTCTCCAAAGAACATGTAAAATTGAAAACAGAAATTTTGGCGATCTTGTGGGTGACAATCACTGTCAAAATACAATGGGTCCACCCCTGGGAATATCACCATGACAAACCCCCTTGCTCCCAAATGTTTGATCTGTTGCACCTCATCCAAACATGGTTTCATCAGGAATCCTCTACCCCAGCGCAGATGGTAGATCAAGTTGTAATGGACCGGTTCGTACAGTCCCTTATGAGCCCGATGCAGACTTGTGATGCCCGAAAAGCCGATGATGTGTTCGAACTGGTTGAAAGGTATCAGGGGGTTGACGGTTCCTTAGGAAGGCAACCCACTCCATATTAGTGGGTGAAAGGTAAAAAAGGGGTGGGGAGTCCAAAGTCCAAGGGGGCGGAGGAGGTCATGACGAGGGCCTCACAGGGGAGATGTAATTTGCTGGAGATGTCACAGCCCAGGTAGTATAGCTGCCTATTGTCCCCTGACCACGGAGCAAATAGACTGAAGCATGGGACGCCGTTGTTCATTCTACCCATATCCAGCTTGTAGTGTGGACTATTCACACAGCGAAGGGCCAAAAGCTTGTCCGGTAAAAGTGAATGGTCTGCAAATGACTTGACTACTTGACTCATGTAGTTTGGTGATGCTCGTGAGGGCTACACTCCCTCTCCAATTGATCTTTGGGAAGAAGGTGGATGTCTGTTGCATTCACAGGGAAGTTAAGATCTATCTGCTGGCCCGAGAGGTCATTGAGATGGCCCAAAGTACTGAGCCCCATGAGATCTGCATGGTCCAGTATTTATTGCACTCAATTATCAAAGGCCGGAACTTTGTGTTGTTTTGGAATTTGTGGGGGAATGGTGGAGACCTTTATTGCTTCGGTAAGAGGAAAATAGTGAGCCTGGGCGTCGTCAAGAAAATAAAGAGCGGCAGGTCCAGCCTCACTGTCCTTGGGCGGTAGACTGGTGGAGAGTGGTATTTCTGCAAAAACCACAGGAAACTAAATGTGGCAGATCCTTCTCTCTCAAAGTGGAAAGGAGAAGACTTCCTTTTCCACACTTGATGCTGGCTTTCAGTATATCAGAATTCTGTTCAGGCTGCAAGGATATTCATCCCAGTTTGGGAAACTCATCTGCAGAAGGTCCAGGCTGTGCTGGATGCGCTGAGGAGGGGGAGTTTACCATAAACTCAAAGAAGTGTGCCATAGGTATAGAGAAGGGAAAACACTTGGGCTGCATTGTTGGAAAAGGTGAAGTAAAGCCTCAAGTAAATAAGGGAGAAGCAATCCAATATTGGCTCCAACCGGTCTCCAAAAAACAGGTTTGGGCATTTTTGGGAAGGGTGGGATACTATCAGTGGTTTATGCTGAATTTCACCATGATAGCTGCACCCCTGATGACCTCCTTAAGGAAGTTAGCTCCAGTGATGTCAACCTAGGAAAGTGCTTTAGCACACAGTATTGAGTGGGGTTACTTGGCCTTGTTTAGTTCTAGGCTGATTGAACAGCTGTAGAGTGGGAGGAGTTCAGAGGAAAAATAGCCAGCCTTCTAGAGCATTCAGAGTGGGGGTGGGCATGGAGGTGCAAGCTCTGGAGCTGTCTTTTCATGTTAAGGAAAACTAAATTTTTTTATTGTTTGTTCCTGAATCTGGCGGATTCCTATATCAACAAGGACTGTGTCATATGTTATGTTTTTGTTTTCCTGTTAGGCCAGGAAGGACAGGTTTGCTTTTGCTAACGTTGCACTGGTTAATGCAGTACTTTTAATAAACCAGTGGAAGATTTAAAGTGACAGTGTTCCTGTATCTTCCTCTATGTGCAGCCAATTGCGTTGATCTGCCACAGTGCACACAATGTCTGAGCCTACTGTCAGGTGTATATGTTAATGAGGCATATGCATAAATGTGGCCACAGTCTGGATGGATGCTATCTATTCTAGATGTCCTTTACAAAAAATATATACAAGTATATGCAGGGTGATTATAAAAGGTTCATTGGGTTTCAAAGAGATATATTTCAAAATGTATGAGGCCAGGATCACACACAGCGAGATACGGCCGTGTCTCTCAGGTTAAAACCAAGCTCTGGCACCGGCACTCCAGAGCGGAGCGTGCAGCTGCACAGCAATACATGGAGCTGCATGCTCCGCTCCAGAGTACCGGTGCCAGAGCTTGATTTTAACCTGCGAGACTCGGCCGTATCTCGCTGTTGTGTGACTCCGGCCTTAGATGCACAATAGTGAATAGCAGGGGTGTCAAACTGCATTCCTCGAGGGCCGCAAACCATGCGTGTTTTCAAGCTTTCCTTAGCTTTGCACAAGGTGCTGTCATCATTATGTGGCTGGGTGATTAAATTATCACCTGTGCAGTACAAGGAAATCCTGAAAACATGACCTGTTTGCAGCCCTTGAGGATTGCAGTTTGACACCCCTAGTGAATAGCATATTATAAGGAACATAAACTCTCCAAGTTTAGCATACACCGTTTTTTTTCCCGGACTATAAGACGCATCGGACCATAAGACGCACCCGAAATTTGGGGTGAAAGTTGCAGAAAAAAAGATTTTTTTTATAAGATGGGGTACATCTTATTGTCCGAATTTACAGTATCTTACCTAAGGGCTGGCAGTGGCAGAGCAGGGTAACAGGAGGCATGTTGTCGGCAGAGGTGCGGTGATGCGGTGGGCGATATGGCGTGCACCTGAGAAGGGTCCCTTCCTGTTTAGGTGGGCGACACCACGTCCTGGTGTCCATGGGGGGGTTGCAGCAGTGCTGTGGCGGCGGCAGAGGTGCAGGGATGATGAGGCACAGTGAGCGGTATGGTGTGAGCAGGGTCCCTTCCAAAGGTGAGGTGACGCAGCGGCCCAGTATCCAAGGTAAGCAGCAGAGCTGGGTGAATCATGGCTTTATTGGTGGCGGCGGCCATCTTCCTGAGGCCGCTCGTGCACAGATGAAGTACTGTGCTTCCAGGGGCTTCAGGAAAATGGCCGCGGAGGCCGCTCGTGCACAGATGGTGAAGCCGAGTTCGCAGATTTAGATCTCGGCTTCAGGAAAATGGCCACCGCGATCTCCATCTGCACGCGCGTGCTGCCTCCCACAGCCATTTTCCTGAAGCCCCGGGAAGCAGAGCACTCAATCTGCGCATGCGTGGCCTCAGGAAGATGGCTGCCGCCACTGATAAAGCCATGATTCACCCGGCTCTGCTGCTTACCTTGGATACTGGGCCGCTGTGTTACCTCACCTGTGGAAGGGACCCCGTTCACGCCATACCGCTCACTGCGCCTCATCATCCCCGCACCTCTGCCGCCACCACACCACTGCCGGTAGGCCTGCATTCCAACTATAAGACGCACCCCCCCATTTTCCTCACATTTTTTTGGGGGGGGAAAGTGCGTCTTATAGTCCGAAAAATACGGTAATGTTTAGAATTGTTCTGTGTCCTCCTTTTATCACATGACACACATCTATGTGGCAATCCAGTTAAACCTAAACATGCTGCAGCATCTCATTGTTGATGGTTATTAGAGCTGCAGTAAAGCCGTCCAAGAGCTGATTCAGTGTTGTTGGCAAAGGCAGCACATAATCAATGTCTTTGATGTACCCCCAAAAGAAGAAGTCAGCACTGTCAGTTCAGGAGTCCTGGGGGGCCATTTGAAGAGTGCCAAGTCAACACCAGTACAGCTCCCAATCCACTGGTAAAGATAGCGATGTACCTCTGAATGACAGTCGGGTGAAGCTTCTCCTTGTTGGAAAATTAAGTTTCTGGAATCAATTGTCAGTTGCAGGAACAACGATAACTGTAACATGACAGAAAAACCCACAATGGTTTGAATCTGACAAAAGTAATAATAAGTAAAAGATCTATGAAAATGAGCAAATGAGTCAGACATGGTTTTTCAACCATGCTTCCACAGAATTAAAAAAAAAAAAAAAAAAAACTTATGAAATAGGCCTGGACAGAAATGATGGTACCCCTGAAAATAATGTGACAAAAGGGACATGTTAAATCAAGGTGTGTCCACTAACTAGCATCACAGGTTTCTACAATCTTGGAATCAGTGAGTGGGCCTGTATATAGGGCTACTGATACTCACCGTTCTGTTTGGTGACATGGTGTGTATCACACTCAACATGGACCAGAGGAAGCGAAGGTAAGAGTCGTTTCAGGAGATTAGAAAAAAATTATAGACAAACATGTTAAAGGTAGAAGTTATGAGACCATCTCCAAGCAGCTTGATGCTCTTGTGACTACAGTTGCACATATTATTCAGATCCGTGGGACTGTAGCCAACCTCCCTGGACGTGGCTGCAGGAGGAAAATTGATGACAAATCAAAGAGATGGAAAGGAGCCCAGAAAAACTTCTAAACAGATTAAAGGTGAACTTCAAGCTCAAGGAACATCAGTACCAGATCGCACCATCCGTCGTTGTATGAGCCAAAGTGGACTTCATGGGAAACGACCAAGGAGGACACCATTGTTGAAAAAAAAACATAAAAAAGCTAGACTGGAATTTGCCAAACTACATGTTGACAAGCCACAAAGCTTCTGGGAGAATTTCGAATGGACAGATGAGACAAAAATGCTACTTTTTGGCAAGGCACATTAGCTCTATCTTCACAGATGGAAAAATGAAGCCTATCAAGAAAAGAAGACTGTCCCTACTGGGAAAAATGGAGGAGGCTCTGCTATATTCTGGGCTGCTTTGCTGCATCTGGCACAGTGTGTCTAGAATCTGTGCAGAGTACAATGAAATCTCAAGACTATCAAGGGATTCTAGAGAGAAATATGCTGGCCAGTGTCAGAAAGCTTGGTCTCAGTCGCAGGTCATGGGTCTTGCAACAAGATAATGACCCAAAACACACAGCTAAAAACACCCAAGAATGGCTAAGAGGAAAACATTGGACTATTCTGAAGTGGCCTTCTATGAGCCCTGACCTAAATCCTATTGAGCATCTTTGGAAAGAGCTGAAACATGCCATTTGGAAAAGGCAACCTTCAAACATGTATTTATCTATATTTGCCCCCTTTTCACATGTAAAGCTCCATGGAATAAATGTATAATAATAATAATAATAATAATAATAATAATAATAATAATAATAATAATAATAATAATAAACACAAGACAACTGGAGCAGTTCGCTCTTGAGGAGTGGCCCAAAATACCTATCGAGAGGTGCAAAAGTCTCATAGACAGTTACAGGAATCGATTGATTGCAGTGGTTGTGCAACAAAATATAAAGTTAAGGGTATCACCATTTCTGTCCAGGCCTATTTCATGAGTTTTATTCTTTTTTTTTTTTATTCTGTGGTAGCATGGTTGAAAAACAATGTCTGACTTTCATTTGTTCATTTTCATAGATCTTTTATTTATTATTACTTTTGTCAGATTCAAGTTATTTCTATGACCATTGTCAGTTTTTCTGTCATTAAACGAGGGGTACCAACAATTTTGACCACGTGCGTATGTGTTGATTTCTGTGGGCTATATGCAAAAGTCTTTTGAACCTTGACACTAATGAACCCTCTTTGATAAAGCGTGCGTGAAACATGCGTTAGGGGGTGGACCGGGGTCCCAGGCACTAAGTCACTTTTCATCATGGGTAAGCAACTTTGCTATTAAGGGCACTTAGATTTCCTAGGCTGCCATAGGAAAAAACAATCATTAACCGTGCAGTTTCATTGTATGGTGGTCAATACTATAGGATTATATAAAATTTAAACCTGTCATTAATACATGTGGCTGAATCATCAATATATATATTTTTTGATGCCTTGGACCCATGTGTTTTATACAAGGGTCTTTTTCCTTGCTTGTATTCTAGTTTACATATCTTTTGTGTTATTTTTGTACTCTTTCATTATGTGCAATAAAGTATTTTTCATCTGATTTTACTACATTGTATGTAACTCCATTTTTTGTTTGTTTCTAAATTGCATCAGGAGTATACATTTATAGTCCTGTAATTTACATGGGTATAACTAGATATTCACTAGGATTTAGATTTTTGTTACACCCATGTCATTTCTGGGAGTTTGATTATATTACTAATGCACCCTGAACCTTCAGGAGAGCTTGAATTTCTTTGGAACATGATTGGGGCTGCTTATCCACTATCCGGGATATCCTGCGCTGCAACCTTTCAGTTTTTCTCTGCCGTCCATGTCCAGGGAGATAACTACAATGCCATGGGTTGTAAACTTCTTGATTATGTTGTGCACAGTGGACAAAGAAATATCAAGATCTCTGGAGATGAACTCTTAACCTTGAGATTGTTGATATTTTTCAACAATTTTATTTTTCAAGTCCTTGGACAGTTCTCTTCTCTTTCTGTTCTGTTTGCTTAGTGTGGCACACACAGACACAATATGTAAAGATTGAGTCAACTTCTTCCCTTTTTATCTGGTTTCAAGTATGATTTCCATATCGCCCACACCTGTTACATGCTACAGTTGAGTTTGAATGAGCATCACATGCTTCAAACAAAGTTGTTTACTCACAATTTTGGAAACATGACAACAATTTTGTTGGGATCATTTTGGGGTTTTGTGTGAAATTATGTGCAATTTGCCTGTTTTTCCTCTGTGTTTTTTTTTTTTGTTTTGTTCCAATGTACACAAAGGAAATGCACATGTATATAACAAAATAACTCTTTGTTTCATTGCAGCCATTTGGTAAATTCAAAAAAGTTCATTTTTTTCTCATTAATGTACACTCTGCACCCTATCTTGACTAAAAAAAAGAAGAATTATAGTAATTTTTGCAAATTTATTAAAAAAGAAAAACTGAAATATCACATGGTCATAAGTATTCAGACCCTTTGCTCAGTAATGAGTAGAAGCACCCTTTTGAGCTAGTACAGCTATGAGTCTTCTTGGGAATAATGCAACAAGTTTTTCACACCTGGATATGGGGATCCTCTGCCACTCTAACTTGCTGATCCTCTCCAGTTCTGTCAGGTTGGATGGTGAACGTTGGTGGACAGCCATTTTCAGGTCTCTTCAGAAATGCTCAATTGGGTTTAGGTCAGGGCTCTGACTGGTCCAGTCAAGAATGGTCACAGAGTTGTTCTGAAGCCACTCCTTTGTTATTTTAGCTGTGCGCTTAGGGTAATTGTCTTGTTGGAAGGTGAACCTTTGGCCAATTCTGAGGTCCATACCACTCTGGAAGAGGTTTTCATCTAGGATATCTCTGTACTTGGCTGCATTCATGTTTCCTGCAATGACAACCAGTCATCTTGTCCCTGCAGCTGAAAAACACCCTCATAGCATGATGCTGCCACCACCATGTTTCGTTGTTGGGATTGTATTGGGCAGGTGATGAGCAGTGCCTGGTTTACTCCCCACATACCGCTTAGAATTCTCACCAAAAAGGTCTATCTTCGTCTCATCAGACCAGAGAATCTTATTTCTCATAGTCTGGGGGTCCTTCATGTGTTTTTTTTTATCAAACTCTATGTGGGCTTTCGTATGTCTTGCACTGAGGAGAGGTTTCCGTTGGGCTGCAGTGATAGTTGATTTTGTGGAAATTTCTCCCATCTCCCTACTGCATCTCTAGAGCTCAGCCACAGTGATCTTGTGGTTCTTCTTTACCTCTCTCACCAAGGCTCTTCTCCCACGATTGCGCAGTTTGGCTGGAAGGCCAGGTATAGGAAGACTTCTGGTGGTCTCAAACTTCTTCTATTTAAGGATTATGGAGGCCACTGTGCTCTTTGGAACCTTGAGTACTGCATACATTCTTTTGTAACCTTGGCCAGATCTGTGCCTTGCCACAATTCTGTCTCTGAGCTCCTTGGCCAGTTCCTTTGACCTCATGATTCTCATTTGGCTTGACATACACTGTGAGCTGTGAGGTCTTGCCATGATCGGGGTCTGTGTTTGCTTTCTGCTTCTCCTACTCCAGCCTGGTCATGGTGGGGTTAACTATTTCTGCCTCTCTTTGATTTGGGAGTGGCTATTTCTTGGTGGCAGCTTGTGTCAGTGATAGTTTTGGGCTTGCTGGGGCTGCTAACCTGTTAAACCCCAGTGTTCCCTTCACCTCTGACCTCCCTTATCGGTGCCTGACCTGATAAATTTTGCGATGTCTGGTCACGGCTCGGCACAATAATTGGTGTTCCTCCTTGCCTGTGGCTGAGTTTGCTTTTAATAATTGCATTAATAAGTCCACAGGTACCTCCCCTTTCTTCTGTAACTATGGCTTTCACCCTCATTTTGGGGAATTTTCCTGACTGCATTGGGGATGTCCTGGGGCTGATTATGTGGTTCAGCAGTTGGGGGAGGTGTGGCAGGAAGTTCAGAAGAATATTGGCAGGGCTCAGGGTAAATATAAATTCTTTGCTGGCAAAAAACGATCTGTAAGGCCTCAGATTGACCCTCACATCGTTCCGTACTCACTCTCGGGCTCTGGGAACGGTCACGTGACTGCGCACGTCACACAGGTCCTTCGGTTCACTTAGACTCACCGCTCCTGCACCGCGCGGCGTCTGTTGTTCCGGGACCCCGCTCCAACCCGAAGGCTCGTTTCAGGTGGCTGCTACCGGCCGGGGTAGCCACCTATGTGGACTTTATTACGGCGCTCTGTACCTGGAGCCTCCTGAAAATACAGCGGCAGCACGAGAAGGATTTTATTCATCACGGACTTTTTATTTATTACAGTCCTTCCTTTGAAGGTAGGAACTTCTATGTTGTAATCCTACATATCCACTACGGATATCTATAACTACCTTTGTGGTATATATATAGAGCAACTGCGGTCTATTTCCCCCACCTATTGGAGCTATTGATATTTTAGAGGCTATTATCAAGCGCACACCTGTTTGCACTTAGGTGCATCATTTTATTGTATTATTTACTTTCTTACCAACCTAGTGTGGAGGTTGGTTTGGTATTGCAGCAAGGATTTATAGCCTTTCCCCTCCTTTTTCTTACACTTTGCGCCACCATTTGTATTTACTTTGATCTGTAAGGCCTGTATTCCAGGTTGGGGATAAGGTATGGTTATCTACACGGAATATAAAGCTCAAGATTCCTTCAGCTAAGTTGGGGCCTAAGTTCATTGACCCTTACGTGATTATGGAGGTGGTCAACCCGATGTCCTTTTGTTTATGTCTTCCTCCGTCTTTCCGGATTCCCAACATATTCCATAAAGCTCTTTTGAAATCGTTGGGTCATTTGTCTGGGGAGTGTCCGTCTCCTCCGCGACTGGTGTCGGAGGGAGGCCAGAATGAATTTGAGGTGGAACAGATTGTGGACTCCCACATGGTCCGTTGCTCCCTCCATTATCTTATTCATTGGAAGGGTTACGGTCCTGAGGACCGGTCCTGGGTTCTGGCGCGGTCGGTCCATGCGGATCGATTGGTCTGGGCTTTTCACACTCGCTATCCTGGGACACTGGGGGTCCTGTGGCCCCCTTTGAGAGGAGGGTACTGTCATGATCCAGGTCTGAGTTTGCTTTCTGTTTCTCCTACTCTGGCCTGGTCATGGTGGGGTTAACTATTTCTGCCTCTCTTTGATTTGGGAGTGGCTATTTCTTTTCTGTTCTTGCTGGCAGCTTCTGTCAGTGATAGTTTTGGGCTTACTGGGGCTGCTAACCTGTTAAACCCCAGTGTTCCTTTTGCCTCTGACCTCCCTTACCGGTGCCTGACCTGTCTCCTGTACCTGACCTAGTGTAACTCTGGTGTGTATCCCCTCTGTTTTTTGACTCGGCTTGAACTCTGACTTTGTCTCCTGTCTCCCATCTTTATTACCACACGTCTGCCTGGCTTTTGACCTACTGACTTTCTCTGACTCTGTTCTCTGTCTCACATCTGCGGTACCTTTGCTCCTGGCTGGTTCTGACCCTCGGCTTGTATTTTGACTACGAGTTCTGTTTTCCCCCTTAAACTATACGCTTACCGACCGTTACTGACTTGGCTCGTTTTGACCACTCTTTGTCGCCACCTGGTGGCGCAGTGCAGCGTGCACTGTGCTGTGGTGCGGCAAGTGCAATCTCTTTTGCTCTCACCCTCGTGGAGTCAGCACATACCATGCTGCAGCCTGACATTATCACTGACCTGAAACATTTAAATGAGACTTCACACTTTTTTTTTTCTTCTCGCTCTCTGGTCATGGATCCACTGCATACCTTGGTGGATCAAAGGGCAGCACAGTGGCTCAGTGGATAGCACTGCAGTCTTGCAACGCTGGAGTCCTGGGTTCTAATCCCACCTTGGACAACATGTACAAGAGTTTGTATGTTCTCCCCGTGTTTGTGTGGGTTTCCTCTGGGTACTCCGGTTTCCTCCCACATTCCAAAGACAGACTGATAGGAAATTTAGATTGTGAGCCCTATCAGGGACATTGATGATAATGTGTGCAAAAACTATAAAGCACTGCGGAATATGTTAGCGCTATATAAAAAGAAAATATTATTATATATCAAATAACTAACCTGTCACATATGATGCAGATATTATCCATAGAGCAGAGGACCTTGACTACCTCTCAGAATCAGGTGCAGAGGGAGTTTGCAGAGACAGTTAAGATAGTCCTGGGTGTTTCCTCTTCCTCTGTCAGTAGGTCAGGTGAGATGACTGATGTTTTTCTGCACTCTCCTGAACCCTCTGTTAAACTACCTGACACCTTTTCTGGTGAGAAAGAAAAATTTCACGTTTTCAATTAGAGTTGCAAACTATTATTTTCCCTTAGACCCCAATCTTCAGGGGATGAGAATCAGCGGGTGGTGATAGATATATCTTTACTTAGGAAGGGTCTGCAGTCGTGGGCTTTTTCCTTACCTCCAACTGCCCCTGAAAGAATTTCTGTCTATAGGTTCTTTGATGGGATTGATACATGACGAACCGGATCATGTTAGACTGGCAGAGGACACTATTATGGGGCTCTCTCAGGGTAAGCTCTCAGCCAAGTGATACTGTTCGGAGTTCTGGCGGTGGTCTTCAGAGGTTTCCTGGAGCAACTCAGCTCTCAGTTTTTTGTTCCAGAGGGGAATGTCTGAACATTTATTTAACATGTCACTCTCCGTAAGGAGAGACAATACTTCTTGGATCCCGGTCAGACGTCTCTCAATCAGTCAAACCAGATCTCCACTTTGCACTGACGAGGGGCAGTACCCTGAAACACAATGTCTGCAAATTGAGATTCTGGTTTGGCTTTTATCCTAAGGTATGTGACAAGGCTCGTTAAAGGGCCGACATTGACTGTTAGGACTGCTACTTCCAATAGGTGGCACTAAAGTTCTTGTCCTCTTCCTTTCTGAAGAGACAATTTGAACATTTAAAGGGCGCTCTGGCTCTCCATCCTCCCCCCAGCAACTTGAAAAATGGCCATGACTCAGGCTGTCCACATGGATTGGTGGTTACGAGAGAGCGGAGTCATGCAACGAGAGGCTCCTTTCCTTCCAGGTAAGCCGGAGTCTTTGCCACCTGTTGAGCACATGGAAGTGGGAGCCATCACTCTCAAAGAAAAGGAGAGGAGACGTCGGCGACTTGGCAAACTCTGTTTTTACTGCGGAGATCCTGGACATTGGAAAATGGACTGTCTTTCCTGTTCACCGGCTTACCAGCGACTGAGTCTGGGTGATTGTCATGGTGGTCACCCAGATTCACAGGTACCTTTTTCTTCATTTGCAAAAATATTGTTGAAAGTGGAACCTGCTGTTATGGACTGTGTTTTTGCTACCTCAGCTTTTGTGGACTGCGGGTCCTCCATGAACCTGATTGACTCCAAACTGGTGGCCACCTGTAAGTTAGGGACAGCTAGGTTGGAGACTCCCATTAAACTTGTGGCTATTGACTCTTCGCCTCTCACAAAGAATGAGGTTAATGTCATCTCTGAGAAGCTTACCCTCAAGGTGGGGGCCTTACACCAGGAGCTTATGTCATGCTTTGTCCTGGACAATCTCCCAGCCAGACTGGTGTTAGGCTTTCCATGGTTGCAACTACATAATGGTTATTGACTGGGGTCCCGAGATATTGTAAAGTGGGGATCTAATTGTTCTAAATGTTGCCTTATTTCTGTGTCTGTGTCATCTGTCAGTCTCGAGGGTATTCCGGAGTACCTGAGAGACTTTTAGGATGTGTTCTCGGAAAAAGAGGCTGAGGCTTTACCACCACACTGCCCATTTGACTGTACTATAGACCTGGTTTCTAATGCTAAATTGCCCAAGGCCCGTTTATACAATCTATCTGGTCCTGAGAGATCTGCGCCGGCCGGCCGTAAAGCAAAGCACAGCGGTGACATCAGTGCAGGGAAAGCTCTCAGCAGCAGCGCGTGCATTAGCAGCACTCCTGCCGAAAGCAGTTTTAACCCTGTGGACGCCGGGGGATGGGACAGACATCGGAATGTGAGTATGTACTGTTTTTTTTTTTTTTTTTAACTTTTACAATGGTAACCAGGGTAAATATCGGGTTACTAAGCGCGGCCCAGCGCTTAGTAACGCGATGTTTACCCTGGTTACCCGGGGACTTCGGCATAGTTGAAGACAGTTTCAATGATGCCGAAGTTGTTCCACGAATCGTTGGTCGCTGGAGAGCGCTGTCTGTGTGACAACTCCCCAGCGACCACACAACGACTTACCAACGATCACGGCCAGATCGTATCGCTGGTCGTGATCGTTGGCAAGTCGTTTAGTGTAACGGTACCTTAAGCCTTTTGGTCTCACTAATGTGCCATCAGTTTTCCAGAATTTTATCAATCATATCTTCTCTGACTTCATTGGGCGCTTTATGGTAGTCTATCTCGATGATATTCTGGTGTATTCAGCTGATAAGCAGGATCACATAGGTCATCTTTGTGCAGTTCTCCAGAGGCTCCAGGAGAGCTATCTTTTTGCTAAACCTGAGAAATGTTTATTTGTTGTTCAGGAATTGTCCTTTCTGGGGTTTACCTTGTCTCCTGAGGGGTTTCGTATGGACCCTAGAAAGGTTCAGGTCATTGTTGATTGGGTGCAACCTAAAGATCTTAAGGGTCTCCAGCGTTTCTTAGGGTTTGCAAATTATTATCGAAAATTTCTAAAGGGGTTTTCGCAGATTGTCAAACCCCTCACAGATTTCACTCAGAAAGGGTCTGATGTTAAGAATTGGCTGGCTCCTGCTGTAGCGGCCTTTTCGGCATTAAAAAAAGGTTTTATGTCCACCCCTGTTTTGATTCAACCAGATCCATCAGAACCAATTATTGTAGAGGTGGACTCCTCTGAGGTGGGGGTGGGGGCGATGTTGTCCCAGGGGGCTGCCACTCTAACCAACTTAAGACCCTGTGCTTTCTTCTATAGGAAATTCTCTCCTGCAGAAAGGAATTATGATGTGGGGAATCAAGAATTGTTGGCCATTAAATTGGCATTTGAAGAATCGAGGTGTTTTTGGAGGGGCTGTCCATAAAATCACTGTAATTACGGACCATAAGAATCTGGCTTATATTGGGTCGGCCAAAAGACTGACTCCGAGACAGGCAAGATGGTCACTTTTTTCTCTCGGTTTCAGTTCTCTATCACCTTTTGGCCAGGTTCTAAAAATATTAAGGCTGATGCCTTGTCTTGTAGTCTGGACCCGATGTCACCTACTGAGCCTCCTTCCTCCATTCTTCAGTATGGTGTGGTGGTGGCCGGGGTTTCCTCGGTGTTGGAGCGAGAGATTCATGGGGCCCAGTCTCTGGCTCCTCTGTCTATGCCTGTGGGTAAGCTTTTCATGCCCGTTCAAATTCGTTTCAGGGTTCTCTGTGAGTTTCATGATTCTGCTTTGAGTGGGCACCCCGGGATCGCGGCCACCCGTAGAGCAATTGCTAGGTTTGGTGGTCCTCATTGGCCTCAGATGTGGTAAGATTTGTGTCCTCCTGTTTTGTATGTGCCCGTGCAAAGAACTTGCATTATCGGCCGGCCGGGGAATTGGTGCCATTGCCAATTTCTGATAGACCATGGACCCATCTGTCCATGGATTTTATCACCGATCTTCCTCCTTCTAATGGAAAAATTGTCATTTGGGTGGTGGTGGATGGATTTAGTTAGCATGCGCATTTTGTGCCTTTGTCAGGTTTGCCAAATGCTGAGATGCTTGCTAAATTGCTTGTGGAACATGTGGTGCTATTGCACAGTGTAGCTTTAGGGCCTGTATTCCGGGTTGGGGAAAAGGTATGGTTATCTACCCGGAACATAAAGCTCAAGATTCCTTCAGCTAAGTTGGGGCCTAAGTTCATTGGCCCTAACGAGATTATGGAGGTGGTCAACCCGGTGTCATTTCGTTTACGTCTTCCTCCATCTTTCCGGATTCCCAATGTATTCCATAAATCTCTTTTGAAATCGTTGGGTCATTCGTCTGGGGAGTGTCCGTCTTATCCGTGACTGGTGTCGGAGGGAGGCCAGAATGAATTTGAGGTGGAACAGATTGTAGACTCCCACATGGTCCATCGTTACCTCCAGTTTCTTATTCATTGGAAGGGTTACGGTACTGAGAACCAGTCCTGGTTTCCGGCGCGGTCGGTCCATGCAGATCGATTGGTCCGGGCCTTTCACACCCGCTATCCTGGGAAACCTGGGGGTCCAGTGGCCCCTCTTGAGAGGAGGGTACTGTCATGTTCCGGATCGGAGTTTGCTTTCTGTTTCTCCTACTCTGACCTGGTCATGGTGGGGTTAACTATTTCTGCCTCTCTTTGATTTGGGAGTGGCTATTTCTTGGTGCTCTTGTTGCTCTGGCAGCTTGTGAAAGTGATAGTTTTGGGCTTGCTGGGGGTGCTAACCTGTTAAACCCCAGTGTTCCTTTTGCCTCTGACCTCCCTTACAGGTGCCTGACCTGTCTCCTGTACCTGACCTAGTGTGACTCTGGTGTGTATCCCCTCCATTTTTTGACTCGGCTTGAACTCTAACTTTGTCTCCTATCTCCTGTCTTTGTTACCACACATCTGTCTGGCTTTTGACCTACTGGCATACTCTGACTCCGTTCTCTGTCTCACATCTCTGGTACCTTTGCTCCTGACTGGTTCTGAACCTCGGCTTGTATTTTGACTACGAGTTCTGTTTTCCCCTTTAAACTATACGCTTACCGACCGTTACTGACTTGGCTCGTTTTGACCACTCTGTCGCCACCTGGTGGCACGGTGCAGCGTGCACTGTGCTGTGGTGCGGCAAGTGCGACCTCTTTTGCTCTCATCTACTCCCCCTTGTGGAGTCAGCACATACCTGCATTGCTGCAGCGTGACAGGTCTTAGGCTATGTGCACACGATGCGGATTTGCTGCGGATCCCTCAGCGGATTTTTCAGCACAGAAACGCTGCAGATCCGCACTGTGATGTACAGTATAATGTTATTCAATGGGAAAAAAAGCTGTGCAGAATAATAATAATAATCTTTATTTATATAGCGCCAACATATTCCGCAGCGCTTTACAGTTTAACAGTTTCAGACACAACAGTCATAAGTAACAACGTTAACAATACAATAATTAAAGCAAAATAAGACGACCCTGCTCGTGAGAGCTTACAATCTACAATGAGGTGGGGGAGATACAAAGCACAGGTGTGTATTTACAATGATGTATTTACAATGATGGTCCAGCCATCTTCAGGGGAGGGGGATAGATGGGGATAGTGAATGGGCTACACACACAAACATAAAATGACTTTGATTAGTGAACGTGGTAGGCCGCTCTGAACAAATGTGTTTTGAGCGAGTGCCTAAAACTATGCAAATTGTGGATGGTCCTAATATCTTGGAGTAGAGCATTCCGGAGGATTGGTGCAGCACGGGAGAAGTCTTGGAGTCGGAAGTTGGAGGTACGGATTAGTGCAGAGGTTAGTCGAAAGTCATTTGCAGAACGCAGCAGTCGGTTAGGCCGATAGACTGAAATGAGGGAGGAGATGTAAGGGGGTGCCGCATTGTGGAGAGCTTTGTGGGTGAGAACAAGTACTTTGAATTGTATCCTGTAATGAATGGGCAGCCAGTGTAACGACTGGCGAAGACCGGACGCGTCCGAGTAATGATTAGCCAGATGGACGACCCTTGATGCTGCATTAAGGATGGACTGGAGAGGGGAAAGTCGAGTGAGGGGGAGGCCAATTAGTAGAGCATTACAGTAGTCCAGGCGGGAGTGGATCAGGGCGACAGTGAGGGTTTTTGTTGTTTCCATGGTGAGAAAAGGGCGGATTCTAGAGATGTTCTTTAGGTGTAAGCGGCACGAGCGGGCAAGAGAATGTATATGGGAGGTGAAGGAGAGATCGGAGTCAAACATAACACCCAGACAGCTCGCCTGCTGTAGGGGTGTTATTATGGTGCCACCAACGGAGAGTGAAATGTCAGATTTAGGGAGGTTAGTAGATGGCGGGAGCAGAAGAAGTTCAGTTTTGGAGAGGTTGAGTTTCAGATAGAAAGCGGACATGATTTTGGAGACTGCAGACAGACAGTCAGTGGCGTTCTGTAGTACAGCGGGGGTAAGGTCAGGGGATGATGTGTATAGTTGTGTGTCATCAGCATAAACATGGTACTGAAAGCCAAATCTGCTGATGGTCTGTCCAATTGGGGCCATGTAGAGAGAAGAGAAGGGGCCAAGGACTGAGCCCTGAGGTACCCCGACAGTGAGAGGAAGAGGAGATGAAGTGGAGCCAGAGAACAGAACACTGAAGGAGCGTTCAGAAAGATAGGAGGAGAACCAGGAGAGAGCAATGTCCTAAATGCCAAGTGACTGGAGCCTACAGAGTAGGAGAGGGTGGTCAACAGTGTCAAAAGCTGCAGAAAGGTTGAGAAGAATGAGCAGAGTGGTCACCGTTATGTTTTGCTGTCAGAAGGTCATTGGTCACTTTGATCAGTGCAATTTCTGTTGAATGAATCAGTGCGGAATTGCTGCGGATATCAAAGAAGTGCATGTCACTTCTTTTGTGCGGATCTGCAGCGTTTCTGCACTTCTCCATGTTAAAATTCTGCAGTGGCAAAAAACGCAGAAAATCCGTACAAAATCTGCATCAATTCCGCATAAAAACTGCACAAAATCCGCATAAAAACCGTTGCAAATCCGCGGCTGCGGATTCTGCCAGGAGATGCCGATTCTGCACCTCTTTTCTTACGTGTGCAGATAGCCTTATATAGACATGTGTGTGCCTTTCCAAATCAAGTCCTATCAGTTTAATTAAACACAGCTGGATTTCAATGAAGGAGTAGAACCTTCTAAAGGAGGATCGCAAGGAAATGGACAGCATGTGAGTTAAACATGAGTGCCAGAGCAAAGGGTCAGAATACTTATGACCATGTGATAGTTCCGTTTTTCTTTTTTTTATTAAATTTGCAAAAAATTCTATATTTTTGTTTTTTTTTCAGTCAACATGGGATGCAGAGTGTACATTAATGTGAAAAATGAACTTTTTTGAATTTACCAAATGGCTACAATGAAACAAAGAGTGAAAAATTTTTGAAAGGGGTCGGAATACTTTCCATACCCACTGTATATCTAAAGGTGCTATTAACATGAAATTATCACAAGATGTTGGTAACAACCTATACAATTCAGACAGGTAAAGAAATCAAACCATAGATGTCCATAAATAGGTTATGTACAGTTTAATGATGAAAAATTACATAAGGAAAAAGTATTGAATACATGAAGAAAGAAAGATACAAAAAGAAATGGGAAGTAGTGATGAGCGAGCAGTAAAATGCTCTGGTACTCGCTACTCGAGTCAAGGAAATCATAATGCTCGGGTGCTTGACCCGAGTAACGAGTATAATGGAAGTCAGTGGGAAACTCGAGCATTTTTACTGCAACCTCCCCAAAGGTCTGGAGGTGGTCTAAAAACTGCTGAAATTGATGAAGAAAGCGTTGAAACGTCATGGGAACAGCGTGGGGAAAATCCCTGAAAGCATCTCTGAATCCCAGGTCACTGCTGGGAACAATGTTGTCAGTATATTACTCCACTTTTACGGACTGACAATAAAACATACAAAACTGAAGTTAAAATGTATTTTACTGGAAAAAATGTTAAGAAACATTCTTTCCAGGATAATGACTTGTACAGTTAGGTCCATATATATTTGGACAGAGACAACATTTTTCTAATTTTGGTTATAGACATTACCATAATGAATTTTAAACAAAACAATTCAGATCCAGTTGAAGTTCAGACTTTCAGCTTTCATTTGAGGGTATCCACATTAAAATTGGATGAAGGGTTTAGGAGTTTCAGCTCCTTAGCATGTGTCACCCTGTTTTTAAAGGGACCAAAAGTAATTGGACAAATTCAATAATTGTAAATAAAATGTTCATTTTTAGTACTTGGTTGAAAACCCTTTGTTGGCAATGATTGCCTGAAGTCTTGAACTCATGGACATCATCAGACGCTGTGTTTCCTCCTTTTTGATGCTCTGCCAGGCCTTCACTGCGGTGGTTTTCAGTTGCTGTTTGTTTGTGGGCCTTTCTGTCTGAAGTTTAGTCTTTAACAAGTGAAATGCATGCTAAATTGGGTTGAGATCAGGTGACTGACATGGCCATTCAAGAATATTCCACTTCTTTGCTTTAATAAACTCCTGGGTTGCTTTGGCTTTATGTTTTGGGTCATTGTCCATCTGTAGTATGAAACGATGACCAATCAGTTTTGCTGCATTTTGCTGGATCTGAGCACCCAGTATGTCTCTGAATACCTCATAATTCATTCGGCTGCTTCTGTCTTGTGTCACATCATAAATAAATACTAGTGACCCATTGCCACTAGCAGCCATGCATGCCCAAGCCATCACGCTGCCTCCGCCGTGTTTTACAGGTGATGTGGTATGCTTTGGATCAGGAGCTGTACCACGCCTTCACCATACTTTTCTCTTTCCATCATTCTGGTAGAGGTTGATCTTGGTTTCATCTGTCCAAAGACTGTTCTTCCAGAACTGTGCTGGCTTTTTTTAGATGTTTTTTAGCAAAGTTCAGTCTAGCCTTTTTGTTCTTGATGCTTATGAGTGGCTTGTACCGTGCAGTGATTCCTCTGTATTTACTTTCATGCAGTCTTCTCTTTATGGTAGATTTGGATATTGATACTCCTACCTCCTAGAGAGTGTTGTTCACATGGTTGGCTGTTGTGAAGGGGTTTCTCTTCACCATGGAGATTATTCTGCGATCATCCACCACTGTTGTCTTCCGTGGTCGCCCAGGTCTTTTTGCATTGATGAGTTCACCAGTGCTTTCTTTCTTTCTCAGGATGTACCAAACTGTAGATTTTGCCACTCCTAATATTGTAGCAATTTCTCGGATTTTTTTTCTGTTTTCGCAGCCTAAGGATGGCTTGTTTCACCTGCATGGAGAGCTCCTTTGACCGCATGTTTACTTCATAGCAAAACCTTCCAAATGCAAGCACCACACTTCAAATCAACTCCAGGCCTTTTATCTGCTTAATTGAGAACGACATAATGAAGGGATTGCCCACACCTGTCCATGAAATAGCCTTGGAGTCAATTGTCCAATTACTTTTGGTCCCTTTAAAAACAGGGTGGCACATGTTAAGGAGCTGAAATTCCAAAAACCCTTCATCCAATTTTAATGTGGATACCCTTAAATGAAAGCTGAAAGTCTGAACTTCAACTGCATCTGAATTGTTTTGTTTAAAATTCATTGTGGTAATGTCTATAACCAAGATTAGAAAAATGTTGTCTCTGTCCAAATATATATGGACCTAACTGTATGTAAGGCAAAATAAATAAGAGAAAAAAAAATTATTCTCCACACCTTGAGCTATATTCACACGTAGTGTTTTTGCTGCGTTTTTGCACATTTCCATTGGTTTGAAGTGGAAAAAACATTCACCAGGAAACGTAATTTTAACATTTTATTAATTACCTTATCTGGCCATGTGGTGTGTAAGACCTGATCGGACACATCCTGTTTAATTTATGAAGTAGGGACTCTGAAAGTCACAATTTTTTTTTCACGGACATCAGACAGCCCATACTATTGTAGAGGGCTATCAGGCGACCCATACTATTGTTAGAGGGCCAGCAGTTGTTCCTCATTATTGTTAGAGGGCCAGCAGCCAGTCTTCACTCAACAGTTTTAGAGGGTTAGGAGCCAGTTCTCACTAAGCATTTTTGGAGGGTCAGCAGCCGGCTGTGCTTTGCATAGCCATTTATTGCTACTGCAATATAATCTATCCATTTTCTTTTTCATACTAATATTGTAAAGTTTAAAACTTGGAGGGCCAGCAGGCGGCCCTTACAATTTATAGAGAGCCAGCGGTGGCTCCTACTATTTTTAGAGAGCCAGCAGATGTCTTTTGTACAGATGAGACAAAGATGAATCTTTTTGATAAAGCACACCCATCTACTATTTACTGTAAATGGAATGAGGCTTACAAATCAAAGAACACAGCAGCTACAGTCAAATAAGTAGCGGATCAAATATAATTTGGGGTTGTTTAGATGCCTCTGGCACTGGGTGCGCTAACTGTGTACAAGGCATAATGAAATATGAAGATTCTCAAAGCATTTAGCGTTGCAATGTAGTGCCAAGTGTCAGAAAACTTGGTTTGCATTCTAGGTCATGGGTATTCAAGCAGGACAATGACCCCAAATATACTTCAAGAAACCCCAAGACACCATAAAAAACACAAATCTGTTAATGAGTGTATGGAAAAAAGCAGCATCAAAGATTATAATTTATAAGGCCACAACTACCGGAGCTACCGCCTCACCAACACCGGAGCTGCTGCAACCCCCAACCTACTGTCTCCTTCTCCACCATCTTGTAGAATGTAAGCCCACAGGGTCATTTCCACTCTGTATCAGTCTGTGATTGTTAGTTTGTTTACTGTATGTGATATCTGTAATTTGTATGTAACCCCTTCTCGTGTACAGCACCATGGAATCAATGGTGCCTTATAAATAAATAATAAGGCAATAATCCCTGACTAGATGCATGTAATATTCTATTCCAACTGCCACACCTCACCTTAGACGAATTGCAGATAAGAGCGGTATTATTGTAGAATATGGAAGGGATTTGAACCGGCCATGAAAATATTTTTCTTGTACATGACAGCTACAAACTCTGGAGGAATGTTAAGTGTAACACCCCACGTAACCAGTTGTTACAGTGATGTTGACTGTGTTGAGCTGCAGCTCCAGGAATGGAAAATAACCTGAAGGGTTGGAATGTTAGTGAGCATCTGAGGAAAGGAGCAAAGGAGAAGGAAAGAGCTTAGAGGGGAATTGTGACTGGGCACCCTCTGAGCCGAAGTGCAGAAACCGGGCACCGGGAGGCCAAGGCTGTGTTGTACTCCAGGTCACACAGCAGAACTGGAGGGTAAAGGACTTTATGTAATTTGTCCGCACCCACACCTGAAGGTGCAGCAGTACATGAAGAGCCCGGATCGTGATAGAGACCCTATAAAAAGGCTCACACTGCCCACCATACGGGAACTGTCCCAGGACAGGAGAGAGGACTTTGTCAATGAACCACAGGCTGCAAGGACCTCGCATACAAGCACGAGCAGGAAGGCTAACGGACCTAAACTGGGAGAGGGATCCACCAGTGCCTCCAGGCTGGCTGGACCACATCACCACCTGTTGCTGGTACCCTGGACTGTGGCCTGATTCAACCAGTAAACCAGGTAAAGACGTTACAACCCTGTGTCCTCCATTTATTTGCTGGCATCCACCACCATCCCTGCCCAGCACACCGGGAGCCCTGGGAGACCGAGCTTCACCTGTGGGAAGCGATACCATCTGGCTGCCATACCATCACCCCCAGAGAACCCCATTAAGCAGCGTCAGTCACCCCTTACCAAGAACCCCAGGTGGCATCACAAACTTTATTCACAAAATCCCTTGAAAGACTGTTCCCGAGTATCCCTAGGCCCTGGTGGGCGACTCAATTTTGGCATCACGAACAGGATGGACTGACCGATTGGAATGGGTCCTGTGCACAATAAATTGTATTGGACTGTGTAATGGATTGGCTGCCATTATTGCACCACAAGGTGGATAAAGAACGGGAGATGTGTTGCCATGGGTGGAGTTCAAGCACCGGAGCAAAAGCTGATCCCGCCCACTACAAAGACTCTAATGAGAACAAAAAATGTACGTCAGGGGAATGGATCCGCCCCCGGAGATGGCAGGCGGGAAAGTGGAGCAGAGACCGCCCACGAATAGAGAGAAGGAAGAAGACGCGGGAAAGCGTGGCTGCACGCTACCCAGTGAAAGTGATGGTGGACAGCAGTGGAGAGCCGCTGGGACCTGCCGAACCCGAAAGGATGTCCCCGATCAGCCACAAGAAACCCCAGACCTGATGACCACCTTGGATCTGGAGCTCCTCGGCGCAGAGATGGAGGAGCTGGCCCGACGACTCCTGCGGACCCAGATGACAGCGGTGGCCTCATGGAAGGAGTCCCTGATCAGGAAGATGATGACCACACAACTTCAGACCTCACCACCAGTGCTCACAACCCCGGTGGAGCAAGAAAAAGTGGCACTGCTGAAAATGATGGCGGCGCCGATGACAAACTTGGAGCCTGCACCCTTGAACTCAGCGGAGCCAGAAAGTGAGATGCTGCCGAAGGAGACGACAACACCGCAGCACTAGGCCCTGTGACCAGCGCAACTTACCCCAGCAGAGGCGGAAGAGGACACTGGCATAGGAGAGACAAGTATGCAAACTGCCCCGATAGCTGAGGAAACCCTGGTGGGACACCTAGAACCCCCGCCAACTTTAACGCCTGGCCAGGCAGCAACAGCTATAACCTGGGACCGCATGACTGACCTGGGGAATGCACTAACTGACCTGCTAGTACTTGAACCCTCGCCCCTGAAGGCGTGCAGACAAAATAAAATCATACACTGGAGGCACCCTAAAACTGACCTAATGGGATTCCCAGTAGAGGTCCAAGCAGCAGCTAACTGTGTGCAAATGATAGAAAAAGAATATTACTGTAGACAACAAATCCTAAAACTTGCCGCAAAAAAAAAAGCAACTTAGAGTTAAATGGGAGGCTATGTAGGAGCGCAATATACTGGCTAAAGCCCAATCCCACAAAACTAGACCCGCAGATAGAGGACCAATAAGATCAGGAACTTTGGTTTCAGTTAACCTGGATAGAGAGTGGGGGTTTATTAAGAAACATGGAGAAACAACTGAACGGTTTCTAAAACTCATAGACGTGGAGTCACACCTCTTCAAGGGACACTCTGACCGTGACATGTACCCAGGAGACAAAGTAACCTTTACCCAGCACCGTGGTGAAAGGGGATATTATGCCCTACATGTTAAAAGGTGCCTAGGACAATGTACCAATACCAGTGTAGCCACTGAAAGTGGAGTGCATAACCAGGCTACACAAACCCCTGTTGATGGACTGTTTTCAGCTGATTTACCAGTTGTGACATACACCAAAGAACTTCCCCAGTTAGGAAGCAGTGGACACCATGTCCTGCCATGGAAAAGAAAGTATAGAGACATTTACCTGCTTTGAAAATGTTTTATTATGTTTTATTGATGTTTCTTACAGTTTAAAGAGATAATAGGGTAATGAACAGTGCTTGTTATGAACTGGTGGTTTAGGAGCAACATGGGACGAGCTCTGAAGGAAGTGGTACCTGTACTGACCGCAGTCCCTAAGCTCAACACAACACTAGAAGTAGCCGTGGGATGCTCCTGACACTCCCTAGGCACCTCGTCACAGCCTGAGAACTAACTACCCCTAAAGATAGAAACAGGAAAACTATCTTGCCTCAGAGAAAATCCCCAAAGGATAGATAGCCCCCCACAAGTAATGACTGTGAGTGGAGAGGGAAAAGACATACACAGAATGAAACCAGGATGTAGCACAGGAGGCCAGTCTAGCTAGATAGATAGGACAGGATACTGTGCGGTCAGTATAAAACACTACAAAAAATCCACACAGAGTTTACAAAAATCTCCACACCTGACTAAAGGTGTGGAGGGTAAATCTGCTTCCCAGAGCGTCCAGCTTCACTGAATTAATTCATACTGACAAGCTTGACAAAACATAGAAAGCACAGAACGGATAAGTCCACAACCTGTGGACAGAAAAGAGCAAGCAAGGACTTAACTTTGCTGAACTGGTCAGGATAACAGGGAAATCCAAAAGAGGTGTGAATCCAACCAGGAACCATAGACAAGTGGCACTGGCTGAAGGGAAGAGCCAGGCATAAATAGCCGAGCAGAAAGACAATCAGTGGAAGCAGCTGCAGACTGCTAAATCCAAGGAGCAGCCATACCATTTAAAACCACCGGAGGGAGCCCAAGAGCAGAACTCACAAAAGTGCCACTTACAACCACCGGAGGGAGCCCAAGAGCGGAATTCACAACAGTACCCCCCTTGAGGAGGGGTCACCGAACCCTCACCAGAGCCCCCAGGCCGATCAGAACAAGCCAAGTGAAAAGCACGAACCAAATCGGCGGCATGGACATCGGAGGCAACAACCCAAGAATTATCCTCCTGGCCATAACCCTTCCACTTGACAAGATACTGAAGCCTCCGCCTCGAAAAACGAGAATTCAAAATTTTCTCAACCTCATATTCCAACTCTCCCTCAACCAACACAGGGGCAGGAGGATCAACCGAGGGAACAACGGGCACCACATATCTCCGCAACAAAGATCTATGGAAAACATTATGAATGGCAAAAGAGGCTGGAAGAGCCAAACGAAAAGACACCGGATTGATAATTTCAGAAATCTTATAAGGACCAATAAACCGAGGCTTAAACTTAAGGGAAGAAACCTTCATAGGAACATGACGAGAAGACAACCAAACCAAATCCCCCACACGAAGCCGGGGACCAACACACCGACGGCGGTTAGAAAAATGTTGAGCCCTTTCCTGAGACAACGTCAAATTGTCCACCACATGAGTCCAAATCTGCTGCAGCCTGTCCACCACAGAATCAACACCAGGACAATCAGAAGGCTCACCCTGCCCAGAAGAAAAACGAGGATGAAAACCAAAATTACAAAAGAAAGGTGAAACCAAAGTAGCCGAACTAGCCCGATTATTAAGGGCAAACTCTGCCAACGGCAAGAAAGCCACCCAATCATCCTGATCAGCAGACACAAAGCATCTTAAATAGGTCTCCAAGGTCTGATTAGTTAGCTCAGTTTGGCCATTAGTCTGAGGATGAAATGCCGAAGAAAAAGACAAATCAATGCCCATCCTAGCACAAAAGGCCCGCCAAAATCTAGAGACAAACTGAGAACCTCTGTCAGACACAATATTCTCCGGAATGCCATGTGTTGTGAATTCTGTTATCGAACTCCCTCCTGTGGTCATGAATGGTACTTCGGCGAGTTCTGTCCATGGACTCCCTCGGGTGGCTGTGAGTGGAGCTGCTGCTTCTGAGGTTCCTTCCACAGGTGACGTAGTTTACTCTTTTGCTGGCTGTTCTATTTAACTCCACACAGATTGTTACTCCATGCCAGCTGTCAATGTTCCTGTACTGGTTCAGTTCGCTCTTGGATCTTTCTGGTGACCTGTCTCTTCCTGCAAGAAGCTAAGTCCACGATTGTTATCTTCTGTTCATAGTTTTCTTGTCCAGCTTGCTTTCTTGAGTTTGCTTTGCTAGCTGGAAGCTCTGGGATGCAGAGTGGCACCTCCGCACCGTGAGTCGGTGCGGGGGTCTTTTTGCACACTCTGCGTGGTCTTTTGTAGTTTTTTGTGCTGACCACACAGATACCTTTCCTATCCTCTGTCTGTTTAGTTAGTCTGGCCTCCCTTTGCTAAAACCTGTTTCATTTCTGTGTTTGTGTCTTTCATCTTAACTCACAGTTAATATTTGTGGGGGGCTGCATTTTCCTTTGGGGAAATTTCTCTGAGGCAAGGTAGGCTTTATTTTCTATCTCTAGGGCTAGCTAGTTCTTAGGCTGTGTCGAGGCGTCTAGGCCACGTCAGGTACGCTCCACGGCTATTTCTAGTGTGTGTGATAGGATTAGGGATTGCGGTCAGCAGAGTTCCCACTTCCCAGAGCTTGTCCTGTATCGGTTTAACCATCAGGTCATTTCGGGTGCTCCTAACCACCAGGTCATAACAGCCATGCAAACGAACCACATGCTGAAAAAACAATGGAACCAGATCTGAGGAGGAAGGCAACTTAGGCAAAGGTACCAGATGGACCATTTTAGAGAACCGGTCACAAACAACCCGGATAACACACATCTTCTGGGAAACAGGAAGATCCAAAATAAAATCCATGCAAATATGCGTCCAGGGCCTCTCAGGGACCGGCAAAGGCAAAAGCTACCCACTAGCGCGGGAACAGCAAGGCTTGGCCCGGGCGCAAGTCCCACAGGACTGCACAAAAGCACGCACATCGCGAGACAAGGAAGGCCACCAAAAGGACCTAGCAACCAAATCTCTGGTACCAAAAATCCCAGGATGACCAGCCAACACTGAACAATGAACCTCAGAAATTACCTTACTTTTCCATTTATCAGGAACAAACAGCTTCCCCACTGGACAGCGGTCAGGCCTATCAGCCTGAAATTCCTGAAGCACCCGCCGCAAATCAGGGGAGATAGCAGAAAGAATCACCCCCTCCTTATGAATGCCAACCGGCTCCAGGACTCCAGGAGAATTAGGCAAAAAACTCCTAGAGAGGGCATCAGCCTTAACATTCTTAGATCCCGGAAGATACGAGACCACAAAATCAAAACGGGAGAAAAACAGGGACCATCGAGCCTGTCTAGGATTCAGCCGCTTGGCCGACTCGAGGTAAATCAGATTCTTATGATCGGTCAGGACCACAACGCGGTGTTTAGCTCCCTCAAGCCAATGTCGCCACTCCTCAAATGCTCACTTCATAGCCAACAACTCCCGATTGCCGACATCATAATTGCGTTCCGCAGGTGAAAACTTTCTGGAAAAAAAAGCACACGGTTTCATCAAAGAACCATCAGACTCCCTCTGAGACAAAACGGCCCCTGCCCCAATCTCAGAAGCGTCGACCTCAACCTGAAAAGGAAGAGAAACATCCGGTTGACGCAATACAGGGGCAGAAGTAAATTGGCGTTTAAGCCTCAACAGCCTCAGAGGACCAATTAGTCACATCAGCGCCTTTCTTCGTCAAATCAGTAAGGGGCTTAACCACACTGGAAAAGTTGGCAATGAAACGGCGATAGAAATTAGCAAAGCCCAAAAATTTTTGAAGGCTCTTCACAGATGTGGGTTGGATCCAGTCATGAATGCCTTGGACCTTAACAGGATCTATTTCTATAGACGAGTGTTGTGAATTCTGTTGTCAAGCTCACTCCTGTGGTCATGAATGGTACTTTGGCTGGTTTTGTCCATGGGCTTCCTCTGGTGGGTGTGAGTGGAGCTGCGGCTTCTGAGTTTCCTTCTACAGGTGACGAGGTTAATTCGTTAGCTGGCTGCTCTATTTAACTCACCTAGATCATTGCTCCATGCCACCTGTCAATGTTCCAGTATTGGTCTAGCTCTCTCCTGGATCGTTCTTGTGACCTGTCTTCCCAGCTGAAGCTAAGTTCCTGCTTGTTTTTCTCTGGTTTGCTATCTTTCTGTCCAGCTTGCTATTTTGATTTTCGTCTTGCTTGCTGGAAGCTCTGGGATGCAGAGGGAGCGCCTCCGCACCGTGAGTCGGTGCGGAGGGTCTTTTTGCGCCCTCTGCGTGGTCTTTTTGTAGGTTTTTGTGCTGACCGCAAAGTTACCTTTCCTATCCTCTGTCTGTTCAGTAAGTCGGGCCTCACTTTGCTAAATCTATTTCATCTCTGTGTTTGTAATTTTCATCTTTACTCACAGTCATTATATGTGGGGGCTGCCTTTTCCTTTGGGGAATTTCTCTGAGGCAAGGTAGGCTTTATTTTTCTATCTCTAGGGCTAGCTAGTTTCTTAGGCTGTGTCGAGTTGCATAGGGAGCGTTAGGAGCAATCCACGGCTATTTCTAGTGTGTTATAGGATTAGGGATTGCGGTCAGCAGAGTTCCCATGTCTCAGAGCTCGTCCTATATTATTAGTAACTATCAGGTCATTCCGTGTGCTCTTAACCACTAGGTCCATTATTGTCCTTACCACCAGGTCATAACAGACGAGGGAGAAAAAATAAAACCCAAAAAAGAGACCTTCTGAACTCCGAATAGGC
Organism: Ranitomeya imitator; assembly: GCF_032444005.1. Classification (NCBI taxonomy): domain Eukaryota; kingdom Metazoa; phylum Chordata; class Amphibia; order Anura; family Dendrobatidae; genus Ranitomeya; species Ranitomeya imitator. The sequence goes on along the minus strand of NC_091285.1, from coordinate 350,902,104 downwards.
ACTTAGACCCCTTCACAAATAAAGCATTATCATGAAGGATCTGGAACACCATCCTGACCTGCTTCACATGAGACTCCCAATCATTGGAAAAAATCAAAATATCATCCAAATATACGACCATGAATTTATCAAGATAATTGCGGAAAATATCATGCATGAAATACTGGAACACAGATGGAGCATTAGAGAGCCCAAATGGCATCACAAGGTATTCAAAATGGCCTTCGGGCGTATTAAATGCAGTTTTCCATTCGTCACCCTGTTTAATACGATCAAGATTATATGCCCCTCGGAGGTCAATCTTAGTAAACCAACTAGCCCCCTTAATCTGAGCAAACAAATCAGTAAGCAGAGGCAAGGGGTATTGGAATTTAACTGTGATCTTATTAAGAAGACGATAATCAATACAGGGTCTCAAGGAGCCATCCTTCTTAGCAACAAAAAAGAAACCCGCTCCCAATGGTGATGAAGAGGGCGGAATATGCCCTTTCTCCAAAGATTCCTTAACATAGCTCCGCATGGCGGCATGCTCTGGCACAGACAGATTGAAAAGTCGGCCCTTAGAGAACTTACAACCAGGAATCAAGTTAATAGCACAATCACAGTCCCTATGTGGAGGAAGGGAACTGGAATTGGGCTCATCAAATACATCCTGGAAATCTGACAAAAACTCAGGGACCTCAGAAGAGGGGGAAGAGGAAATTGACATCAAAGGAACGTCACTATGTACTCCTCGACAACCCCAACTAGTCACCGACATAGTTTTCCAATTCAGCACCGGATTATGTTCCCGTAACCATGGAAATCCCAGCACAACAACATCATGCAGGTTATGCAACACCAGAAAACGGCAATCTTCCTGATGTGCAGGAGCCATGTAGATAGTCATCTGTGTCCAGTACTGAGGTTTATCCTTGGCCACCCAGATATCAAGAGGAAAAAAAAAAGACAAACCAAAGCACAGAAAAAAAAATGGTTCAGAACTTTCTTTTCCTTCTTTTGAGATACATTTAATTCATTTTTGGCCACTTGTACTGTTATGATCTGGTGGTTTAGGAACAACATGAGACAAGCTCTGAAGGAGGTGGTATCTGTACTGACCACAAACCCTGAACCTAGCAACGCAACTAAAAATAGCCGTGGGGGTACCTGACGCTCCCTAGACCCCTCGGCACAGCCTAAGATCTAACTTCCCCTAAAGATGGAAACAGGAAACCTATCTTGCCTCAGAGAAAATCCCCAAAGGAAAGATAGCCCCCCACAAATATTGACAGTGAGAGGAGGGGAAAATAACATACGCAGAAATGAAATCAGATTTTAGCATAGGAGGCCAGTCTAGCTTGATAGATAGGACAGGAAAGGATACTGTGCGGTCAGTATAAAAGCTACAAAACAATCCACACAGAGTTTACAAAATCTCCACACCTGACTAAAGGTGTGGAGGGTAAATCTGCTTCCCAGAGCTTCCAGCTAACAAGGAAAAAATCCATACTGACAAGCTGGACAAATATAGAATGCACAGAACAATAAGTCCACAACATGTGGACTGAAATGAGCAAAGCCAGAACTTATCTTTGCAGAACTGGTCAGGAAACCAGGAGAATCCAAGCAGAGATGTGAATCCAGCCAGGAACATTGACAAGTGGCACAGGCTGAAGAAAGAGCCAGACTTAAATAGCGGACAATAAGTGGATGCAGCTGAAGACAGCTAGCTCCAAGGAGCAGCCATACCACTAGAAACCACAAGAGGGAGCCCAAGAGCAGAACTCACAAAAGTGCCACTTACAACCACCGGAGGGAGCCCAAGAGCGGAATTCACAACAGCCCCCCACAAGTAATGACTGTGAGTGGAGAGGGAAAAGACATACACAGAATGAAACCAGGATGTAGCACAGGAGGCCAGTCTAGCTAGATAGATAGAACAGGATGGAATACTGTGCGGTGTATATAAAACACTACAAAAAATCCACACAGAGTTTACAAAAATCTCCACACCTGACTAAAGGTGTGGAGGGTAAATCTGCTTCCCAGAGCTTCCAGCTTCACTGAATTAATTCATACTGACAAGCTGGACAAAACATAGAAAGCACAGAACGGATAAGTCCACAACATGTGGACAGAAAGGAGCAAGCAAGGACTTAACTTTGCTGAACTGGTCAGGATAACAGGGAAATCCAAAAGAGGTGTGAATCCAACCAGGAACCATAGACAAGTGGCACTGGCTGAAGGGAAGAGCCAGGCATAAATAGCCGAGCAGAAAGACAATCAGTGGAAGCAGCTGCAGACTGCTAAATCCAAGGAGCAGCCATACCACTTAAAACCACCGGAGGGAGCCCAAGAGCAGAACTCACAAAAGTGCCACTTACAACCACCGGAGGGAGCCCAAGAGCGGAATTCACAACAAGTGCTTACCTGAGAACGTTCACTTGTAAATAGTTGGCACCTCTTAATGTGCCCCTTATTGGTTTTACCACGTGCCGGCAGCGTGTGTAGGACCCTGTTTACACTGTTGTTTTACAGACCGAAGAAAAACCATTTGGTGCAGCTGAAGACCAGGTCTGGCTGTTATGCGCTGTAACCCGCCCAAGACCAATGTTGGGGGTTTATGACGGGTCCCCCGCATCATTACTTTCATTGGTGCACAAGGACACCCTGTTATTGAAATGTTTACACTTTCCACATGTTTGCACTTTTCTGCAATTTTGTAAATATGTTATGTAACGTTCAAGTCATGTACCTCCCATAAAGGGAAGCCTAAGTTTTGACCTGTTAAACCTGTTGACATGCATGTCCAAAAATGTTTACATCTTTAACTTGTACTGTTGTTTTTCTTTTCCCAGTCCAGGAGTACTGGAGTTAATGGAGTGGAGTGTAACACCCCAGGTAACCGGTTGCTACAGTGATGTTGCCTTCCTTTTGGGGAGGGTGATGTCATGCTTGGAGGCAAGAAGGATTTCCTTTACCAGGTAAAGCACCTACATGCAATACATTCTGAATCCAGGCCAGAAGGAGGAGCTCTGAACCCGGATTCAGGGGAGCTTCCCCCAGATATATGTATTCTGGTCTGGAGGAGGAGTTAGTTAGCTGTTCAGAGACAGTGGAAGAGAGAGGAGAGAGCAGAGATTGGTGCCGTGCAGTAACATGTGAGCTGCAGCTCCAGGAACAAAAGATAACCTGAAGGGTTGGAATGTTAGTGAGCAACACTCTGTAATTTGCAACATCTTGTGTATTGCTTTGACTGTATTATATGTTAATGACTGTTGGTAATCAAATAAAGTATTACCACAATGTGTTAGTCACCATGTCTTCTGTGTTCTGTATGACTGAGTAGTATTCTGCCCATGGGGATTGAGTGGGTGTTCAGTGGGATGAGCCCTGGTCCATGCGGTCTTTCTAAAGAAAGTAAGCCCAGTGGACAAGAGAACCCACTGACCCAAGTGTCTCCACTCCATCTCTTCAATATTACTGCGTTCTGGCAGAGATGCTATCTGTGTTCCGGACTGCATTGGGATTTGACATGATAGGCTGAATCTCCATATTATATAGTATACAGATACAGACTAAGGCAAAAAGAACACAATTTGTAACCCATGGGTTTTTTAGGGCTAGTAAATGACCAGTACCCTGACAATTGCATTATCAATCGTGATCACTATATCGCAGTAAAGATACATGAATCTTTCAATACATAATGGGGTCTAAGGGGTAACATTTCTCCTAGGCAATTTGAATACATAATGGAACATTTTTTTGTAATGGAGAAAGCAGAATAAATGCCTACTGTATTGGGAAATTATGGCTGTTACAGTCTACTTAGTCTATAGACTTTTTACAACCATATGTCAAAAGCTGTCACATGTTCATTGATGACATGTTGCTTCTTGCATGCTGTATCACATATTGTGAAGGAACAAATTATGAAAGATTCTCCATTTTGTGCTTTGACTCCATTTTGTTGTTGGTTAAAGATAAATTCTGTTATTTACTTAGGTAGAAGGTTACAGCTGCTATGAAATAATTCTGTCCTGTTTCTCACGAAGATAACATTTTGTTATTCAGCTAGTCTATGGTTCATAATTGGTATAAAGACCTTGAGTATTCTAACTCGAGTGAGCCAGATAAGAGACTCGTGGGGGTATCGCTATACAAGACTGAGGCATCTGTTAATATGTTTTTCTATGCCAAAAAGACATGACTATATCTGTAGTTTCCATTTTTCCTGTATCCTCATGGGTTAAGTTTTTCCTGTATTCTTATAGGTTAAGAACTGTGAACGTGCTCTTATGCTGATTGGTTGAAGTATAATTTCTATGACTATGAAAAGTCAGACAATGAACAGGGGCCCAGAGATCTGCTCGATCCCCCACACAGAGGCACGAGTCTCCGTCTGGTCATTTTCAGTTGCCGGCAACGCCCTGTAGATTAATCTGGAAATCACTGAGTCAACCGTGAAGGATCACTTTAGATCCTCCCTCAACAGCTTGGCGCCCGAAACGTGGGGCCCCAACCAGGAACGCCTCTGCCCCCCGGAGGACAACCAGACAAAGGACCCTCGGAGCGGACACGGGCACTGGAAAATTGGGACTGATCATCCCCCACAACAACCACGGTAAGTTGGCAGTTATACTGTCCAGACTGACCATTTGGTGTGGTTTTCCTGTGTTTGTTGCTGCAAAGAGGATCTGAGGTTTGTCCCCGATGGTGGGTGATTTTTGGGTGGAATCATATAGAGGTGTAGTTCCGTTGGGAGCCCAGTGCTCGAACCGTACCTCATAAGGGACGGACACCGCGGATTGACCAGTGATGTAATTCTCTTTATAGTCAAAATATCCTGAATTCCTCATCAATGTTAGAATCAGGCGCGGTGAGGTGATCGAAGATTGGGTAGGATACGTAACTCAGGAATATATAGAAGTATACAGTATATATATATATATATATATCCAGAGGTATTCGGAGGGAAGTTTAAGACTCCCTCCTCCTTTCACTGAGCACCGCGTTTTTGGGTTGTCCCAGTGGGGGGCAGAGAGACCCAGTGGAACAAACCGTAAAGGCCTCTCGGTATTGTGCACAACTAGGTAAGGATATTTAGCTCTAAAGGAGAATCATGTTTCCATGGAAGTAAGAGAAGACTTTGAATGTGTGTGTTGAATCTGATACTGTTAGCCCAAAGATGAGGAAAATATTCTCAATCATTGGTTTTTCTAAGGTGTTCTGGCATATGAATTGTGTGATGAAGGTTTTGTAGAAATTAATTACCGTAAGTCTGAGAACTGCTGTATTCTGTTTCTGTGTAGATTTCCCGATGGGAGGGGTCAAACAACTGCGCTGTGTCTTTCTGCTTTCTGTGCTGAGGAATGTTGTGATGTTCTTATCAGTTCTGTGTTTCTGGTATGGAGGGGGCGAGTCGCTGCATCCTCTCCTTGTGTAGTAAGAATTATTGTAAGTTTAAAGTAAAATATGGTGTCTTGTTTTAGAAGGAACTTGTATGATAGTTTGGTTATCAGAGTAATTAAAAGATTGGTAAAAGATTTATCTGCTTCAAGTTGAGTGGTTGATATATAGCAAATTAAGGATTAAAAGAGAAAGTGAATTCGGATTTGTTTTTGTTACGTTGAAAAAGGGAAGCGGCCTACTACTATGACAAAGACTGAGAAAGTGGCTGAATGTTTTGTGGTGCAGGAAGGAATTGAGAAAGTGATTGAGGGTAATATGTTAGAAAGCCAAATAATTAAAAAATAACAATCTGAAACAGGGGGGGCTCCCTGTTAGATGATATGGTCCCTCCCCAGGAAATCAAGCCTCTCCTCCCGACTGTAAACTCCATGCCCCTCAATCACAAAGCACCAATATATTCTGGGTTGTCAAAACTTAGTGCACCCCCACCCTATAATCCTGCCGGGTGGATTTTTGATGTATGCGGAGTTACTAATTCTCAGTGGAGACAGGTCTGTTACAATTGTGAAGCAAGAAGACCCGGAGTTGTAGCCCCCACCTTTCCCTTGCTAAACGCTGACGGCACTTATTATCAGCCACCGCCAGCACCAGTCCCTGGTATGCTTAGTATTGCTAGTGGTTATGAGTATCCACCCCCTCCTACTTTAGTTACCCGATTCAGAAATATCCCCCATGGCCTCCTATAGACAAATAGCAGCGAATCGAGAGATTTATTCCACTCCCTGGAGAGATCTGTTACACTTACTCCATGTGAAGGCTGGGGAGGGGTATTTTCCAATTATTGAGGGGGAACCTATGAGAGTGATGTTGATTTCTGTAATGCTTTAAAGGTTTGGGCACAAGATAGACGAGCGGACCACGCTACCTCCCTCACAGATGTCACACAGGACAAGGGGGAGACTGCCGAGAAGTTCTATGGGCGTCTTATGGTAGTACTTAAAGATTTGGGGTTTTCACTGTATAATAAAGCCCATTCACACCTTTTTGCAGTAGCTTTGATGTCCGGCCTTAAATCTGAATTGAAAGAGGCAATAATGTCAATGAGACCCGATACTGAGACTTCCATTCTGGACGATGCATTGAAAAAAAAAAAAAAGTAGTACAAAGTTTCCAGAAGAACTTAACCCATTCTGTATCAGCAGCTGCGCTCTCTAGCCCCCCCCCGCTCTCAGCCCCCCCTCCCACAGCTGCAAGGACACAGCTCCCAGCTTGTTCCTTATCAGTGGCCCAAGCAGAAGACTTCAGCTCCAGCCCCCCTCCCTTACACAAATCCAGTCTTACGCTCCAATATCTATTTTAACCCTATGTCTGGGAATCTCGCTCCCCAGCCCCGCCGCACCAGTTCTCGCTTGCAGTGCTGGCGCTGTGGCTGACTCGGTCACTTTCAGAGAGATTGTCACACCCCTGCTGACAGATGCTACCCTCAAGTTCCCCCTTCCAGTTGCAATCTGAATACTGGAAACCCTAGGGGATACTCTAGTTACGGACAACCTCAAAATCCTGATAATCGCCCATACTGAAGGGGTGGCCAACCAGGGTCTGCCATCACAATGTCCTCCACCAAACCTGGGGCATGCTCATCTGTCACACTTCCTGTCGGGGACACTCTTGTTAAGTTTATGGTAGACACTGGGGCGGCCAACTCTATAATCAAGTCATCAGATGTATCTACGGATATCCCTATTCAATTCTCGGATCAAGAGCTTGTTTTAATTGGAGTAGATGGCAGACCCAATAAACATGCTCTTACAAAACCTATCCCTGTGGGACCTTTCCCTGAAGTTACTGCTCAGTTTGTAATCTCTCCCTCATGTCCGGTAAATTTACTGGGGACAGATTTATTATCACAGTTCCGCTCCAGAATATAATTTCAAGATGATGGTCAAATGGTATTTACGTTATATAACCCCTATGCAGATGAGTATAATGAGATGTGTATCTTACACGCCCTTTCCCAATCAGTTTGTAAAAAAAAAAAAAAAAAAGAAAAAAAAAAAGGGGGGGGGGGGGATAGTGTCTCTAACCCTGGCAGTTAGAATATCCTTATGTCACGCTGCTTCAGTATGTGGGTAATTTTTTGTTTTTTGTTGTGTGCACAGACAGAGCAGGAAGCCATTGTTGCCACTGTTAGTTTTCGCAAGTATCTGGCAGATCTGAACTGTCGGGTTTCGGCCTCGAAACTTCGGTTCTGCCTTGGTCAAGTGATATTTTTGGGTCACTGTCTCCTTCAGGGTGCCAGACACCTCACAGAAGAAAGAAAAATAGCCGTCAGCTACAAAGGATGAGACTGAGCTCCAGCGTTTTCTTGGACTATGTACTTATTGTTGTTAGTGGATACCGGACGCATCCCGCATAATGCTACCTCTCTACAATGCCCTGAATGACTGTTCAAGATATGGTGATGATTTTGGCAGATTCCACACTGGATAAGCTGTTACTACGGAAGACACTGTAGTGCACGGAGCTGCACTCCCTCCCTCCCTCCCTCCCTGTCAGGACAAGAAGCAGAACTTCAGGATCTGTCTACTGCATGTGTTCTGGCCAAAGACAGGCGGGCTAATATATACACGGACTCACAGTATGCATTTGGTATTGCTCATGATTTCGGAGCTCTATGGGCCAATCTAGGGTTTATTACTATTGCCGGGACTCCAGTGAAGAATGCTGAAGCTGTTAAAACCCTCATAGACTCAATCAGATTACCTACCCAGGTGGCCATTATCAAAGTTAAGGAGCATGGTACTATGGAACAGTCCACAGACTGTTGGTAACACCTTTGCGGATAAGCAAGCAAAAGCTGCTGCTCTTCTACCCGTTGAACAGACCATACCAGCTATGGTGACCACACGCTTTGAGCGTAAACAGTTACAAGAGACACTGACTCTACAGGAACCTGATGATCTACGACAGACTGAGGTTTTCTGCCGGACCCCGCGAGACCGCTTAATGACGATGCAGAGAATGTTTCCAAAGGAAGAAGTGAAGCAGTGGAAGCTGATGGAGCATGTATGGACAATGGTCTCTGGAAAAAGGACCAACTTGTGTGTCTCCCTAAGCGGATGTACCCTGCTATTGCCACGTGGACGCATGGGCCCACACATCGAGGTATCTGTCAGACCTGCAATCCCGGTCAACTTCAACGTGTAACCCCGAAGCACCTTGCTAAGCCCGACTATCCTTTCCAAAGGCTCCAGGTGGACCACATCACGTTGCCTAAGTCTGGAAGGTATGAATATTGTCTGGTGGTTGTCGACATGTTCTCCAGTTGGCCAGAAGTATTCCGCGTTACCAACGTGACTGCAAAGACCACAGCAAAGAAACTGGTGATGGAAGTTATATGCAGATATTGTGTTCCAGAAGTTGTTGAAAGTGACCAAGGCTCATGTGTATCAGGAGGTTCTGACAATGCTTGGATCCACTGTAGCCGTCCATATTCCGTACCATCCACAATCTAGTGGGAAAGTTAAGAGGCTAAATGGCACATTGAAGGGACAATTGACCAAAATGATGCAGGAGACTACGGCTCCATGGCCAGGGCTCTTATATATTCGTACTACCCCTATTGCAAAATATGGCCTATTCCCATATGAGATATTGTTTGGTGCTAGGTTCTCAGTTGTAAATTTTCAGTCTCAGTAGTTGTCAGAAGAAACTGACCGTGCTGTTCAATATGTTATTCAGTTTAGTAAAAATGTTGCTAACACCCATGTTTTAGTTTCTTCTTTCCTTCCAGATTCAGCAGAAACCGACACTTGTCACAATTTGAAGCCTGGTGATTTTATGGTCGTGAAAAGCTATGTCAGAAGACACGGACTAGAACCCCTGTATGACGGTCCCTACCAAGTTCTCATTATTTCTATGTCAGTAAAGCTGGAAGGAAGGCCGACGTGGATCCACGTATCGCACTGCAAGCTGGTCAAACAGACTAGTAGCAAATAAGGGGACATGATGTTTTGGTTTTTCGTATTTCCATATAATAATATTGATAACCGAATGGGACAGCCTAAATTCTCCAACATCCTTGAATAATAAGTTTGTACAATATCATGAAAGATTAGTAGTACAGATGGGTATAGCCAATAAAATTGTCAGTTATACAAATGTGGGATAAATTTGTTAGGGCCACAGATTATCCAGATGATCAAATTTGGGATATATTGGATATACTTAATACCACTGCCTGTGTTATGAATCTGTTGAAGGGTTTAAAGCCCACTGATTGCTCAGATTATGTCCCACTAATTCATGAAGCACCTAAACTAAAGGTCCCAGGGGGGATAACTGTATTAGCTGATAATTATACCTGCTATAATTCCCACGACACTACAGGTACACCAGTAGGGGTCTTCGAGACAGGTTTCTGTAAAGAGAACAGTTCCCTGGATACTGACTTGCTAGCTAATCATACACAGTATATGTACGACATTTATTGGTTATGTGGAGATGGTAAGCTCCGTCCTAGGTTGCCTAATACCTGGACAGGTCAATGCACCCTTGTTAAACTAGCCATGCAGTTCAAGATTTTACCTTGGGATCCAGAGACACCTGATGAATATACCAGAAAGAGGAGAAGTCTCGATCAGCTCCATATGAGTTATGAAGAAAATCCATTGATATATGTCGATGGCATTGGAGTGCCAAGGGGGGTGCCTGACCAATTTAAAGCCCAGAACTAGATCTATGCTAGCTTTGCTTCTATAATCCCACAGGTGCAGATTAATAAAAATGTTGATTGGATCAATTACATATATTACAGTGAACAAAGGTTTGTCAATTTTACCTGTGATGCTTTCCAGGGTATAGTTGAGGAGTTGAGCCCTAACACTAGAATGACGCTCCAAAACCAACTAGCCCTTGATACGATCTTAGCTGAGAAAGGAGGAGTCTGTGGGATGGTGGGAGAGGAATGTTGTACCTATATCCCTCAGAACTCTGGGGTAAATGGAAAGACCATGATAGCCCTTAAAAAGATAAATGGGTTAGCAGCAGAATTAAAAACTAGTGTTGGAGTAGACACATCTTTCTTTTCCGGTTGGTTCGGTGGGCTTAAAGGATTCCTCCAACAAGCTTGTCTGGTACTGATTGCCCTTCTTGTAGTTGGATTGATAATCCTCTGTTGTGTTATTCCCTTGTATAAAAGGGTTATTACTGAGGCAACTCCGACTGGCACCTTCCTCAACCAAGAAGTAGACTCACCAGAGTATGATGGCACTGATCCAGGGGAGATCCCCAAGTACGTCCCCCTCAAGAAGATAGACAATACCCTTTACTCTCAGATGATGCTAAGAGATTTAGTTTAGGGACAGCGGGAGAACTCCATGTGAAGCTAGTGAAGGGTTCAGCTGCCTGGAGGCCTCTCACAAGGGGAGAGCTTCTGAGGTGTCTGGATGAAGAAATCCACCTCCCCTTTCCCCATCACATGGACAGTCTCGAAGGATCTTTCTTTTTAGGGAAAAACTTAGTGTTTAGGGGGGATTGTCAAGGTGAAAATATATATCTTTATACTCTTTTGTACTTTTATATATTCTTATGCTGTGAAACAACCCCTTATGTTTGCTAATGCAAATTTAACTGTATTTAAGATGGCTGCCAGTATTCACATAAGTTAGAAGATATTCAAAGACTCAGAGATTAATATGATAAAGACAATGACCGTAATAAGGACAGTTGGTGGGCAGACACCTTCTCCTTTCTTAATCCAGCCAATTGGTTTGAGGGACCTGCGGCTGGATAGCTGGAATCTTACAAAGTTTGTTACATATCGCTGCCTTTATCCTTGTCATGTATGTAATACTAAAACTTGTTTTTTGGTGTATTTCTGTATGTATTAGGAAATTCTGCACTAAGACAACTAATGATGAAACCAAAAGCGTTGCCACCCCTGCTCTTCTCTACACCGATTTTACAAAGTTACCTGATGAAGATGTTGAAGCCAAGCGCATGGCTATCTTCAAAAGATCCCAACCACTGTTATCAATAATTGTTATTCATAAATTCTAGTATACAGGGGGGACGGGTACGCCGCAACAGCCATGGCTGGTAACATGGCACCAGTCATGTGAAGATCAGTACCCCTCGAGCTTATAGCTTGGGATAGTACCTCTGATGCTGGACATTAGTTAACAAACTTTATCTAGGGGGGAATGTGAAGGAACAAATTATGAAAGATTCTCCATTTTGTGCTTTGACTCCATTTTGTTGTTAGTTAAAGATAAATTCTGTTATTTACTTAGGTAGAAGGTTACAGCTGCTATGAAATAATTCTGTCCTGTTTCTCACGAAGATAACATTTTGTTATTCAGCTAGTCTATGGTTCATAATTGGTATAAAGACCTTGAGTATTCTAACTCGAGTGAGCCAGATAAGAGACTCGTGGGGGTATCGCTATACAAGACTGAGGCATCTGTTAATATGTTTTTCTATGCCAAAAAGACATGACTATATCTGTAGTTTCCATTTTTCCTGTATCCTCATGGGTTAAGTTTTTCCTGTATTCTTATAGGTTAAGAACTGTGAACGTGCTCTTATGCTGATTGGTTGAAGTATAATTTCTATGACTATGAAAAGTCAGACAATGAACAGGGGCCCAGAGATCTGCTCGATCCCCCACACAGAGGCACGAGTCTCCGTCTGGTCATTTTCAGTTGCCGGCAACGCCCTGTAGATTAATCTGGAAATCACTGAGTCAACCGTGAAGGATCACTTTAGATCCTCCCTCAACAATATAACTAGCATCATAACTGACCATGCAAATGGTAATATTATACATTATAGATGATTACAAACGGTTTTTCATATTTTCAACTTGAACTTCTGTATAAAGTTCTTTTTGTTATCTAACAAGTGTCACTGAAATGCTGAATTATTAAATATGTCTTATGTAAGATTTAATGCTGATTTCGGCTGCAGGCAACTACAAATTGTTGTTACTTTATCAAGTAACAGAAATGCTGTTAAAAAGCTTTCATGCACCAAATCTGAGAACAAGAAGAACTTGAAATGTGTGAAAGGTGTTTCTTGAGAAAAGAGTTGGGTAAGTAAATATAAAAAAGATATTATGGAAATATATGATGTGTTAAAGGTGTCTTATCCCACTGACAATGTGCAATACATCGACTGAGATGTAATGAGGTAATTAGCAAAATGATGTATGCATATATTTATACTTTCTACCAGAAGATGTAGAAAACACATTATTGTGGGGTTTTTAAGCTAAGGTCCCCATTCTGGGGTTTCCAGTATATCCTGACACTGACAAGCCAATTATAGTTTTTGCTATAGGTCATGAACTTGAATATTTATGACACGAAAATAATGTGAATTTCTGAACATTAACATTTTGGAAAGAGTGAAAGTGTTTGATCAGAGTTTGATCATTGTAATCCTATTTTTCTAATTAAAAAAAAAAAAATCTCCATCTTCTCCATTCTGTCAGTCCATGAAAAATCAGACTGCTCTCAGATGCCATCCAAGTATGGCCCGATTTTTTGATTGACCCATTAACTTGCATCGCTGCCTCGACAAGTGCAATCTAATTAACAGATATGAATTTTACATGCTGCGATTTTTTCCTCAGTAAAATGAAAAAAAAAGGACATGTGCATGGTGCCAAAGAATAGCAATTGTCCGAATGTGATCTGATGTTTTACAGGATTGCAATTGGACCAATAATACAGTCGTTTGCACAAACACTTAGGGTATGTGCACATGGCATCTCTTTTAGGCTGATTACACCCAGAAACTGCCTGAAAATCTGTCACAAAAGTGCCTCATAACATGAGCATAATGCTCAGCAATGCAAAGATGACATTGCTGTGCATATGACTTATGTCACTTCTTTTAACATCTTCAGGGAAGCCGGAAATCTGCCCTCTTTCTATACTGTACAGAGTGAAAACTACTGGCGCCGAAACCACCACAATAATGACAGCAAAGCTGCTGGGTAAGCCACGTCAGAAAAGCAACCACTGCTGTTTTCCTGAAATGACTTTGCCTGGATAAATTCAGTGGCTGTGCCAGTGTTTAAGTGACACCATGTGCACATACTCTTAAGCTAAGGTTGGCACAGAGTTTTGAGAGGCAGTAAAATCCACAAGCTTTTTACTTCAGGAAACATTGTTTTTGTGGTGTTGGTGGGGGGAGAGTTAAGCATTTTGTTTTTCTCTGAAGCGTTTTTGAAGAAATTTTTAATATGTTTTTAAATTGGTTTTCCACACATGGTGTTTGGCAGCCTATTTCTTTGTTGTTGTCACTGAAATTTCTCAAAGAAATCAAGGAAATGTCATTTTTTTTTTAAATTTTGTAGTATAGTTTTCAAAACCTCATTGGAAAAAAAGCCTGGAAAACTCACACTATGTATACAGTAGAAAAGTTAATATTCTATTTACAGTTATATGAAAAAGTTTGGGCACCCCTATTAATCTTAAGCTTAACCCCTTCAAGTCGCGGCCCTTTTTCGTTTTTGCGTTTTCATTTTTCACTTCCTTCCTTCCCAGAGCCATAACTTTTTTTTTTTCCGTCAATATGGCCATGTGAGGGCTTATTTTTTGCGGGACGAGTTGTACTTTTGAACGACACCATTGGTTTTACCATGTCTTTTACTAGAAAACGGGAAAAAAAATTCCAAGTGCGGTGAAATTGCAAAAAAAGTGCAATCCCACACTTGTTTTTTGCTTGGCTTTTTTTGCTAGGTTCATTAAATGCTAAAACTAACCTGCCATTGTGATTCTCTAGGTCATTACGAGTTCATAGACACCTAACATGTCTAGGTTATTTTTTATCCAAGTGGTGAAAAAAAATTCAAAACTTTGCTTAAAAAAAAAAAGTGCCATTTTCCGATACCCGAAGCGTCTCCATTTTTCGTGATCTGGGGTCGGGTGAGGGCTTATTTTTTGCGTGCCGAGCTGATGTTTTTTTTATGATACCATTTCGGTGCAGAAACATTCTTTTGATCGCCCGTTATTGCATTTTAATGCAATGTCACGGCGACCAAAAAAACGTAATTCTGGCGTTTTGGATTTTTTCTCGCTACGCTGTTTAGCGATCAGGTTAATGCTTTTTTTATTGATAGATCGGGCAATTCTGAACGTGGCAATACCAAATACGTGTAGTTTTTTTTTTTTAATTGTTTTATTTAGGATGGGGCGAAAGGGGGGTGATTTAAACTTTTATATTTTTTATATTTTTTTCATATTTTTAAAAACATTTTTCTTTACTTGTGCCATGCTTCAATAGCCTCCATGGGAGGCTAGAAGCTGGCATAGCCTGATCGGCTCTGCTACATAGCACCGATCATCAGATCGCTGCTATGTAGCTGAAATAGTACAAAGGAGGGCAACAAAATTAATAAAGGGGATGGGAGAACTACAATACCCAGATAGATTAGCGAAATTAGGATTATTTAGTCTAGAAAAAAGACGACTGAGGGGCGATCTAATAACCATGTATAAGTATATAAGGGGACAATACAAATATCTCGCTGAGGATCTGTTTATACCAAGGAAGGTGACGGGCACAAGGGGGCATTCTTTGCGTCTGGAGGATAGAAGGTTTTTCCACCAACATAGAAGAGGATTCTTTACTGTTAGGGCAGTGAGAATCTGGAATTGCTTGCCTGAGGAGGTGGTAATGGTGAACTCAGTCGAGGGGTTCAAGAGAGGCCTGGATGTCTTACTGGAGCAGAACAATATTGTATCATACAATTATTAGGTTCTGTAGAAGGACGTAGATCTGGGGATTTATTATGATGGAATATGGGCTGAACTGGATGGACAAATGTCTTTTTTCGGCCTTACTAACTATGTTACTATGTTACTATGTTACTATGAAATGCAGGTGTGCTGTGAGCGCCAACCACAGGGGGGCGCTCACAGCAGGCCGGCATCAGTAACCATAGAGGTCTCAAGGACCTCTATGGTTACCTTCCTGATGCATCGCCGACCCCCAATCATGTGACGGGGGTCGGTGATGACATCATTTCCGGCCGCCCGGCCGGAAGCGCCGGTTAAATGCTGCTGTCTGCATTTGACAGCAGCATTTAACAGGTTAATAGCGGCGGGTGAATAGCGATTTCACCCGCCGCTATTGCGCGCACATGTCAGCTGTACAAAACAGCTGACATGTCGCGACTTTGATGTGGGCTCACCGCCGGAGCCCACATCAAAGGGGGTGACACTGCATGCGCCATACTAGTACGGCGCATGTCGTGAAGGGGTTAATGTTTTATAAAAAAAAAATTTTTCAACAGCTATTTCAGTTTCATATATCTAATAACTGTTGGACACAGTAATGTTTCTACCTTGAAATGAGGTTTATTGTACTAACAGAAAATGTGCAATCTGCATTCAAACAAAATTTGACAGGTGCATAAGTATGGGCACCCTTATAATTTTCTTGTTTTAAATACTCCTACCTACTTTTTACTGACTTACTAAAGCACTTTTTTGGTTTTCTAACCTCATTGAGCTTTGAACTTCATAGCCAGGTGTATGCAATCATGAGAAAAGCTACTTAAAGTGTCCACTTGCAAGTTGTTCTCCTGTTTGAATATCCTCTGAAGAGTGGCATCATGGGCTCCTCAAAACAACTATCTAATGATCTGAAAACAAAGATTATTCCACATAGTTGTTCAGGGGAAGGATACAAAAATCTGTCTCAGAGATTTAACCTGTCAATTTCCACTGTGAGGAACATAGTAAGGAAATGGAAGAACACAGGTACAGTACTTGTTAAGGCCAGAAGTGGCAGGCCAAGAAAAACATCAGAAAGGCAGAGAAGAAGAATGGTGAGATCAGTCAAGGACAATCCTCAGACCACCTCCAGAGAGCTGCAGCATCAACTTGCTGCAGATGGTGTCACTGTGCATCGGTCAACTATACAACGCACTTTGCACAAGGAGAAGCTGTATGGGAGAGTGATGCAAAAGAAGCCGTTTCTGCAAGCACGCCACAAACAGAGTCGGCTGAGGTATGCAAAAGCACATTTGGAGAAGCCAATTTCTTTTTGGAAGAAGGTCCTGTGGACTGATGAAACCAAGATTGAGTTGTTTGGTCATACAAAAAGGCGTTATGCATGGCGGCCAAAAAACACAGCATTCCAAGAAAAACACTTGCTACCCACAGTAAAATTTGGTGGAGGTTCCATCATGCTTTGGGGCTGTGTGGCCAATGCCGGCACTGGGAATCTTGTTAAAGTTGAGGGACGCATGGATTCCTCTCAGTATCAGCAGATTCTTGACAATAATGTTCATGAATCAGTGACAAAGTTGAAGTTACGCAAGGGATGGATCTTTCAGCAAGACAATGATCCAAAACACCACTCCAAATCTACTCAGGCATTCATGCAGAGGAACAATTACACTGTTCTGGAATGGCCATCCCAGTCCCCAGACCTGAATATCATTGAACATCTGTGGGATCATTTGAAGAGGGCTGTCCATGCTCGGCGACCATCAAACTTAACTTAACTGGAATTGTTTTGTAAAGAGGAATGGTCAAAAATACCTTCATCCAGGATCCAGGAACTCATTAAAAGTTACAGGAAGCGACTAGAGGCTGTTATTTTTGCAAAATGAGGATCTACTAATTATTAATGTCATTTTTCTGGTGGGGTGCCCATACTTATGCACCTGTCAAATTTTGTTTGAATGCAGATTGCTTATTTTCTGTTAGTACAATAAACCTCATTTCAAGGCAGAAACATTACTGTGCCCAACAGTTATTAGATACATGAAACTGAAATAGCTGTTGCAAAAAAACAATTTTTATAAAACATTAAGCTTAAGATTAATAGGGGTGCCCAAACTTTTTCATATAACTGTAAATGCATAGAAAGAGTACTCAAAACATACTTGAAGAGTTTTGAAGAGTGTGACAATAAAGCATTAATTCTTAAATAGGCCAGATGTATTTTTCAGTAGGTCAGGAGACATAGACTATTGCTCATGTGAGTCTGGACACCGACTTTTGTTGTAGATTGAATTGATGTTTGTGAATTGTTGAATAGCTGCTGTTTACCTATTATATCAGCTCCTATAGTTTATTGTGCTGCTATCCTTGGAGGACAGGAACTCAGGGTCATTGAACAATTAATGTTTGCTAATATGTGATTACCCATTGTATAAGTCCATGTAGCTTGTTGACCTGCAAACAATAAAGTACAAATTAACTATGCAAATTGAATAAATAAACAATGAGAGTTGTCTTTATCCCATCTTCTTGCTGACCTGTGTTTCATGGCATGAAGGACAGATCTGGGTAAACAAAAGGCACCTTTATTCTTCTGCAGAGAAACTCTATAGAACACTCAGACTGGATATGCTGAAAAAGGTTTTAACCAATTTATTATAACAAAAAAAGGAAAAATAGCCACAGAAAAAGTAGGAACAAATGTGTTCATATCAGACCGAACCCAACGTTTCGACCCACCAGGGTCTTTTTCATAGGGTTACTGGGGAGATAAAAAACAGTGTAAACAAACAACAGTGGTATGGCAATAATACAGTGAAGAGAAGTCAAATAATCTGTACAAACATAAAATCACCGAGTTATATATACAAAGGGAAAATATACAGACATAGAACCAGAATATACATACTAGATGCAATAGAGGTAATAGATGATATTACTATTAAGGTTCAAACTAGTGAATTTAGTAGAGTATCTCTAGGAGGGAGGGGGGAAAAGAAGGGAGAAAAGGGGGGGAAGGAGAAAAGAGGGAGGAGGAAGAAAGGAACGAAAATACGAGAACGATAGTAGTAAAGCGGGATGATTACCTTGGCTTCCAGAGGTATGCGCATATGTGGCAAAGAGGAGGGAAAGGCAGGAAGGCAAATTTTTGTAGTACAAGTCCTGTCACTATGATAAACAAGGTAGTGTTATGAAATTATATATGCCTAGCGGTCCCAAATTTAGAGAGCTAAAGGAAAGAATCGAAGGGAGAGAGGAATGTACAATAATAATATGTATGTCATAGTATATAGTGTACCATATATAGATATACCTGAAATGTCCTAGGTGGGCGCTCCAGTGTCGAGATGATCGACTGATATATACTGGAACAGGCTGTAGGCCGATAGTGTGTCTCAAATAGTACAATTTAGTACATAGTAGTCCTAAAATATGAGGAGGCTATATAAGGTAAGCGGAAAGGATGGACAAGTGAATAATGTAATAGGTAGAAAGGTACCTAAGGTGTCCTTGTGCAGTGATACCAGGTATGGTCCAATAGGGTATACGGGAGGTGGCAATTCCACAAGCCCTGGGAGAAGTAGCCGGATTAAGCGTACTAAAATGATAAGGGGAACTAGTAAGGATGGTATGTACACAAAGTGTAAGAAAGTAACAGATAGAGCATCACCTATGGTACCTGCTTTGTCCTGAAAAAGCTGTGTGAAGTTGCCCACTGGAATGACAGGGGATAATGGACAAGTGGGTCCAAGGGCTCCTGCTGGCCCTGGGGTAGTAGACCTAAAGATAAGGTCATAAATGATGAAGGTGCAGTAGGGTGAAAAATAAAATAGAAGACCAATGGTGGCGCAGCGCAGAGAGACAGCTAAAGTACCTGTAAGGTCCTAAGTTTCTCGCGGGGTAGAGTGGTGGAGCGGCACTCCCGTGCCTTGCTCTAGGCCGTGTGCTGAAGAGGAGCTGATCGGAGCTATAAATAGTACCGGCGGTCCGATAAACCGGAAGTGCGGCCGCCGGACCGGAAGTGAAGTATCGTAACTGAGAACAGGCTAGGCGCCTGCGCGATGGGCGCTAATGGTCTAAGGCGGACGGGGGGGAAAAGGAGGAAAAAGATGTAGGGGCGCCTGCGCAGTGAGCACAGGTAGATGAGTGCGGCGCCATAATGGATGAGCGTGGGCGCCTGCGCAGTAAGCATTAGTGTAAAAAGCGGCATCCAAATATGCTGCCGCTTGCGCAATGGGCACAAATGGGCATGACTGAGGAGTCAGATATATAAAGTACAGGGGAGGGTGTATTGCGAAACAGCCTAATCTATGCGGGCAAGATTAGCAGGACAAGGTGATGGAGTAGTGATGCTGTATGGGGGCACACAAGGTCCATACATATATGGGGATGTGTTATGGCTGGCAATCAGGCAACACAGCGTGCAGTAATCAGCGCACATACAGAGATCTGGCAATAACCAAAAACAATAGGACGAGCTCTGAGACGTGGAATCTCTGTAGACTGCAGTACCTGATCTATCCTCACACAACTATAAGCAGCAGTGGATTGCGCCTATCACTACCTATGCAACTCGGCACTGCCTGAGGAGCTGACTAGCCTGAAGATAGAAATACAAGCCTGACTTACCTCAGAGAAATACCCCAAAGGAATAGGCAGCCCCCCACATATAATGACTGTTAGCAAGATGAAAAGACAAACGTAGGAATGAAATAGATTCAGCAAAGTGAGGCCCGATATTCTAGACAGAGCGAGGATAGCAAAGAGAACTATGCAGTCCACAAAAAACCCTAAAACGAAAACCACGCAAAGGGGCAAAAAGACCCACCGTGCCGAACTAACAGCACGGCGGTGCACCCCTTTGCTTCTCAGAGCTTCCAGCAAAAGTTAATAGCAAGCCGGACAGAAAAAACAGAAAACAAACTAGAAGCACTTATCTAGCAGAGCAGCAGGCCCAAGGAAAGATGCAGTAGCTCAGATCCAACACTGGAACATTGACAAGGAGCAAGGAAGACAGACTCAGGTGGAGCTAAATAGCAAGGCAGCCAACGAGCTCACCAAAACACCTGAGGGAGGAAGCCCAGAGACTGCAATACCACTTGTGACCACAGAAGTGAACTCAGCCACAGAATTCACAACAGTACCCCCCCCTTGAGGAGGGGTCACCGAACCCTCACCAGAACCCCCAGGCCGACCAGGATGAGCCACATGAAAGGCACGAACAAGATCTGGAGCATGGACATCAGAGGCAAAAACCCAGGAATTATCTTCCTGAGCATAACCCTTCCATTTGACCAGATACTGGAGTTTCCGTCTAGAGACACGAGAATCCAAAATCTTCTCCACAATATACTCCAATTCCCCCTCCACCAAAACAGGGGCAGGAGGCTCCACAGATGGAACCATAGGTGCCACGTATCTCCTCAACAACGACCTATGGAATACATTATGTATGGAAAAGGAGTCTGGGAGGGTCAGACGAAAAGACACCGGATTGAGAATCTCAGAAATCCTATACGGACCAATAAAACGAGGTTTAAATTTAGGAGAGGAAACCTTCATAGGAATATGACGAGAAGATAACCAAACCAGAACCCCAACACGAAGTCGGGGTCCCACACGGCGTCTGCGATTAGCGAAAAGCTGAGCCTTCTCCTGGGACAAGGTCAAATTGTCCACTACCTGAGTCCAGATCTGCTGCAACCTGTCCACCACAGAATCCACACCAGGACAGTCCGAAGACTCAACCTGTCCTGAAGAGAAACGAGGATGGAACCCAGAATTGCAGAAAAATGGAGAGACCAAGGTAGCCGAGCTGGCCCGATTATTAAGGGCGAACTCAGCCAACGGCAAAAATGACACCCAATCATCCTGGTCAGCGGAAACAAAACATCTCAGATATGTTTCCAAGGTCTGATTGGTTCGTTCGGTCTGGCCATTAGTCTGAGGATGGAAGGCCGAGGAGAAAGATAGGTCAATGCCCATCCTACCACAAAAGGCTCGCCAGAACCTCGAGACAAACTGGGAACCTCTGTCAGAAATAATATTCTCAGGAATGCCATGTAAACGAACCACATGCTGGAAGAACAAAGGCACCAAATCAGAGGAGGAAGGCAATTTAACCAAGGGCACCAGATGGACCATTTTAGAAAAGCGATCACAGACCACCCAAATGACCGACATTTTTTGAGAAACGGGAAGGTCAGAAATGAAATCCATCGAAATATGTGTCCAAGGCCTCTTCGGGACCGGCAAGGGCAAAAGCAACCCACTGGCACGTGAACAGCAGGGCTTAGCCCTAGCACAAATTCCACAGGACTGCACAAAAGCACGCACATCCCGTGACAGAGATGGCCACCAGAAGGATCTAGCAACCAACTCCCTGGTACCAAAGATTCCTGGATGACCGGCCAGCACCGAACAATGAAGTTCAGAGATAACTTTACTAGTCCACCTATCAGGGACGAACAGTTTCTCGGCCGGACAACGATCAGGTTTATTAGCCTGAAATTTCTGCAACACTCTCCGCAAATCAGGGGAGATGGCAGACACAATGACTCCTTCCTTGAGGATACTCGCCGGCTCAGATAACCCCGGAGAGTCGGGCACAAAACTCCTAGACAGAGCATCCGCCTTCACATTTTTAGAGCCCGGAAGGTATGAAATCACAAAATCAAAACGAGCAAAAAATAACGACCAACGGGCCTGTCTAGGATTCAAGCGCTTGGCAGACTCAAGATAAGTAAGGTTCTTATGATCAGTCAAAACCACCACGCGATGCTTAGCACCCTCAAGCCAATGACGCCACTCCTCGAATGCCCACTTCATGGCCAGCAACTCTCGGTTGCCCACATCATAATTACGCTCAGCAGCAGAAAATTTCCTGGAAAAGAAAGCACATGGTTTGAACACTGAGCAACCAGAACCTCTCTGTGACAAAACCGCCCCTGCACCAATCTCAGAAGCATCAACCTCGACCTGGAACGGAAGAGAAACATCAGGTTGACACAACACAGGGGCACAGCAAAAACGACGCTTCAACTCCTGAAAAGCTTCCACGGCAGCAGAAGACCAATTAACCAAATCAGCACCCTTCTTGGTCAAATCGGTCAATGGTCTGGCAATGCTAGAAAAATTACAGATGAAGCGACGATAAAAATTAGCAAAGCCCAGGAATTTCTGCAGACTTTTTAGAGATGTCGGCTGAGTCCAATCCTGGATGGCCTGAACCTTAACCGGATCCATCTCGATAGTAGAAGGGGAAAAGATGAACCCCAAAAATGAAACTTTCTGCACACCGAAGAGACACTTTGATCCCTTCACAAACAAGGAATTAGCACGCAGTACCTGGAAAACCATTCTGACTTGCTTCACATGAGACTCCCAATCATCTGAGAAGATCAAAATGTCATCCAAGTAAACAATCAAGAATTTATCCAGATACTCACGGAAAATGTCATGCATAAAAGACTGAAAAACAGATGGAGCATTGGCAAGTCCGAACGGCATCACCAGATACTCAAAATGACCCTCGGGCGTATTAAATGCCGTTTTCCATTCATCTCCCTGCCTGATTCTCACCAGATTATACGCACCACGAAGATCAATCTTAGTAAACCAACTAGCCCCCTTAATCCGAGCAAACAAGTCAGAAATCAATGGCAAGGGATACTGAAACTTAACAGTGATCTTATTAAGAAGGCGGTAATCAATACACGGTCTTAGCGAACCATCCTTCTTGGCTACAAAAAAGAACCCTGCTCCCAATGGTGACGACGATGGGCGAATATGTCCCTTCTCCAGGGACTCCTTCACATAACTGCACATAGCGGTGTGTTCAGGTACGGACAAATTAAATAAACGACCCTTAGGGAATTTACTACCAGGAATCAAATCGATAGCACAATCACAATTCCTATGCGGAGGTAGGGCATCAGACTTGGACTCTTCAAATACATCCTGAAAGTCCGACAAGAACTCTGGGATGTCAGAAGGAATGGATGACGAAATAGACAAAAATGGAACATCACCATGTACTCCCTGACAACCCCAGCTGGTTACCGACATAGAGTTCCAATCCAATACTGGATTATGGGTTTGTAGCCATGGCAACCCCAACACGACCACATCATGCAAATTATGCAGTACCAGAAAGCGAATAACTTCCTGATGTGCAGGAGCCATGCACATGGTCAGCTGGGCCCAGTACTGAGGCTTATTCTTGGCCAAAGGTGTAGCATCAATTCCTCTCAACGGAATAGGACACCGCAAAGGCTCCAAGAAAAATCCACAACGTTTAGCATAATCCAAATCCATCAGATTCAGGGCAGCGCCTGAATCCACAAACGCCATGACAGAATACGATGACAAAGAGCACATTAAGGTAATGGACAAAAGGAATTTAGACTGTACAGTACCAATAACGGCAGAGCTATCGAACCGCCTAGTGCGTTTAGGACAATTAGAAATAGCATGAGTAGAATCACCACAATAGAAAGACAGTCTGTTCAGACGTCTGTGTTCTTGCCGTTCTACTTTAGTCATAGTCCTGTCGCACTGCATAGACTCAGGTTTACTCTCAGACAATACCGCCAGATGGTGCACAGATTTACGCTCGCGCAAGCGACGACCGATCTGAATGGCCAAGGACATAGACTCATTCAAACCAGCAGGCATAGGAAATCCCACCATTACATCCTTAAGAGCTTCAGAGAGACCCTTTCTGAACAAAGCCGCTAGTGCAGATTCATTCCACAGAGTGAGTACTGACCACTTCCTAAATTTCTGACAATATACTTCTACATCATCCTGACCCTGGCATAAAGCCAGCAGATTTTTCTCAGCCTGATCCACTGAATTAGGCTCATCGTAAAGCAATCCCAGCGCCTGGAAAAATGCATCAACATTACTCAATGCAGAATCTCCTGGTGCAAGAGAAAACGCCCAGTCCTGTGGGTCGCCGCGCAAAAAAGAAATAATAATCAAAACCTGTTGAATAGGATTACCAGAAGAATGAGGTTTCAAGGCCAAAAATAGCTTACAATTATTTCTGAAGCTCAGGAACTTAGTTCTGTCACCAAAAAACAAATCAGGAATCGGAATTCTTGGTTCTAGCATCGATTTCTGATCAATAGTATCTTGAATCTTTTGTACATTTACAACGAGATTATCCATTGAGGAGCACAGAGCCTGAATATCCATGTCCACAGCTGTGTCCTGAAGCACTCTAATGTCTAGGGGAAAAAAAAGACTGAAGACAGAGCTAAGAAAAAAAAATGATGTCAGGATTTCTTTTTTCCCTCTATTGGGAATCATTGGTGTGGCTCCTTGTACTGTTATGGCTGGCAATCAGGCAACACAGCGTGCAGTAATCAGCGCACATACAGAGATCTGGCAATAACCAAAAACAATAGGACGAGCTCTGAGACGTGGAATCTCTGTAGACTGCAGTACCTGATCTATCCTCACACAACTATAAGCAGCAGTGGATTGCGCCTATCACTACCTATGCAACTCGGCACTGCCTGAGGAGCTGACTAGCCTGAAGATAGAAATACAAGCCTGACTTACCTCAGAGAAATACCCCAAAGGAATAGGCAGCCCCCCACATATAATGACTGTTAGCAAGATGAAAAGACAAACGTAGGAATGAAATAGATTCAGCAAAGTGAGGCCCGATATTCTAGACAGAGCGAGGATAGCAAAGAGAACTATGCAGTCCACAAAAAACCCTAAAACGAAAACCACGCAAAGGGGCAAAAAGACCCACCGTGCCGAACTAACAGCACGGCGGTGCACCCCTTTGCTTCTCAGAGCTTCCAGCAAAAGTTAATAGCAAGCCGGACAGAAAAAACAGAAAACAAACTAGAAGCACTTATCTAGCAGAGCAGCAGGCCCAAGGAAAGATGCAGTAGCTCAGATCCAACACTGGAACATTGACAAGGAGCAAGGAAGACAGACTCAGGTGGAGCTAAATAGCAAGGCAGCCAACGAGCTCACCAAAACACCTGAGGGAGGAAGCCCAGAGACTGCAATACCACTTGTGACCACAGAAGTGAACTCAGCCACAGAATTCACAACAGGGATGGGACAAGCTAGGGATGGGGCATGGAAATGGAGCTAAAAGAATATAAAAAAAAAAAAAAGGGGGGGGGGGGCAGGGGCCAAGGAGGCAGTAAGGCCAGAAGACTATGGGAGGCGATAAAAAAAGGTATAAGGAAAAGGACTCACTTAATGGAATGTAGATTCAGAGTGTCTAGAAAGAAAACCAAGAGGATTAAGGAGGCATTACAATAACCAGTTAATCTCCCTATTCAGACCCTTGGGGGTTAATGTCTCTAGTTTGTGGATCCAGTAAGTTTCCCTGAGTTTAAGTAATCTGACATGATCTCCACCTCTCCTGGGTCTGGGAACCTGTTCAATAATCTGATATTTTAATTGCGCTATCGTGTGTCTAGACTTAATGAAATGATCCGGGATGGGCAGCCACGTTTTCCCACAACGTATGGTAGATTTGTGGCTGGCTATTCTGTCCTTGACATGTTGTGTTGTCTCACCCACATAAAGTAGGCCACAGGGGCATTTTATTACGTAAATCACGAAGTTAGAGTTACAGGTGAAATACCCTTGTATGGGATATGATTTACCTGTTCTGGGGTGAGTAATGTTGTCGGACTTGATAATATTAGAGCAGGATGCACAATTGAGGCAAGGAAATGTACCGTGACGACGTGTCGAGAGAGTACTCTGACTAGTAGTAGGATGAGTGCTGCCAATGTCGGCCCGGACTAGCCGGTCCCTGATGTTGGGTGCCCGCCTGTTACACACGAGAGCTGGACGGGAGAAGCTGTCGATGTTAGGGTTTGCTCTAGCCAATAAAGGCCAGTGTTTCTTAATTACTGCTTCGACCTTTGGCATGAAAGGGTGGTAGGTATGGACAAAAGGCACTCTATCTGTATTGGTTTGCCTAAGTGGTGGTGGTTGGGGATGGAGTGCCCGCAATCTTTCCTGGTCCAGTAGGCGTTGAGGGTAACTCCTTTCTCTAAATTTATCTGACATACTCGTAAGACGTGTAGGGAGGACCTCGGGGTCAGAGACAATTTTGGATACTCTCGTGAATTGTGAGCAAGGGAGGCTGTCACGTGTTGCCTTTGGATGGCTGCTAGAGTAGTGTAGCAGGCTGTTACAATCGGTGGGCTTGGAGTATAGATCAGTTGAAAGGTGACCCTGGTTGTTTTTACATACGAGAGTGTCCAGGAAGGAGATTTGTTTAGAGTCATAGTGCATAGTAAACTCTAGTTCCGGGTAAATCCCATTCAGAGACTCATGGAATGTAACCAATGTTTCTACAGGGCCTGTCCATATGAAAAAAATATCGTCTATATAGCGATGGTAGCACTGTGCGTGTTGTTTGAATCTGTCGTCTGTGTACACAAAATCAAGTTCAAATGTGTTCATGTATGCATTAGCATACACCCTCCCCTGTACTTTACATATCTGACTCCTCAGTCATGCCCATTTGTGCCCATTGCGCAAGTGGCAGCATATTTGGATGCCGCTTTTTACACTAATGCTTACTGCGCAGGCGCCCACGCTCATCCATTATGGCGCCGCCCTCATCTACCTGTGCTCACTGCGCAGGCGCCCCTACATCTTTTTCCTCCTTTCCCCCCCCCCATCCGCCTTAGACCATTAGCGCCCATCGCGCAGGCGCCTAGCCTGTTCTCAGTTACGATACGTCACTTCCGGTCCGGCGGCCGCACTTCCGGTTTATCAGACCGCCGGTACTATTTATAGCTCCGATCAGCTCCTCTTCAGCACACGGCCTAGAGCAAGGCACGGGAGTGCCGCTCCACCACTCTACCCCGCGAGAAACTTAGGACCTTACAGGTACTTTAGCTGTCTCTCTGCGCTGCGCCACCATTGGTCTTCTATTTTATTTTTCACCCTACTGCACCTTCATCATTTATGACCTTATCTTTAGGTCTACTACCCCAGGGCCAGCAGGAGCCCTTGGACCCACTTGTCCATTATCCCCTGTCATTCCAGTGGGCAACTTCACACAGCCTTTTCAGGACAAAGCAGGTACCATAGGTGATGCTCTATCTGTTACTTTCTTACACTTTGTGTACATACCATCCTTACTAGTTCCCCTTATCATTTTAGTACGCTTAATCCGGCTACTTCTCCCAGGGCTTGTGGAATTGCCACCTCCCGTATACCCTATTGGACCATACCTGGTATCACTGCACAAGGACACCTTAGGTACCTTTCTACCTATTACAGCAGCAGCTGCCAAGGCAAACAGGATCATGGGGTGCATTAAAAGAGGTCTGGATACACATGATGAGAGCATTATACTGCCTCTGTACAAATCCCTAGTTAGACCGCACATGGAGTACTGTGTCCAGTTTTGGGCACCGGTGCTCAGGAAGGATATAATGGAACTAGAGAGAGTACAAAGGAGGGCAACAAAATTAATAAAGGGGATGGGAGAACTACAATACCCAGATAGAGTAGCGAAATTAGGATTATTTAGTCTAGAAAAAAGACGACTGAGGGGCGATCTAATAACCATGTATAAGTATATAAGGGGACAATACAAATATCTCGCTGAGGATCTGTTTATACCAAGGAAGGTGACGGGCACAAGGGGGCATTCTTTGCGTCTGGAGGAGAGAAGGTTTTTCCACCAACATAGAAGAGGATTCTTTACTGTTAGGGCAGTGAGAATCTGGAATTGCTTGCCTGAGGAGGTGGTGATGGCGAACTCAGTCGAGGGGTTCAAGAGAGGCCTGGATGTCTTCCTGGAGCAGAACAATATTGTATCATACAATTATTAGGTTCTGTAGAAGGACGTAGATCTGGGTATTTATTATGATGGAATATAGGCTGAACTGGATGGACAAATGTCTTTTTTCGGCCTTACTAACTATGTTACTATGTTACTATGTTACATTATTCACTTGTCCATCCTTTCCGCTTACCTTATATAGCCTCCTCATATTTTAGGACTACTATGTACTAAATTGTACTATTTGGGACACACTATCGGCCTACAGCCTGTTCCAGTATATATCAGTCGATCATCTCGACACTGGAGCGCCCACCTAGGACATTTCAGGTATATCTATATATGGTACACTATATACTATGACATACATATTATTATTGTACATTCCTCTCTCCCTTCGATTCTTTCCTTTAGCTCTCTAAATTTGGGACCGCTAGGCATATATAATTTCATAACACTACCTTGTTTATCATAGTGACAGGACTTGTACTACAAAAATTTGCCTTCCTGCCTTTCCCTCCTCTTTGCCACATATGCGCATACCTCTGGAAGCCAAGGTAATCATCCCGCTTTACTACTATCGTTCTCGTATTTTCGTTCCTTTCTTCCTCCTCCCTCTTTTCTCCTCCCCCCCCCTTTTCTCCCTTCTTTTCCCCCCTCCCTCCTAGAGATACTCTACTAAATTCACTAGTTTGAACCTTAATAGTAATATCATCTATTACCTCTATTGCATCTAGTATGTATATTCTGGTTCTATGTCTGTATATTTTCCCTTTGTATATATAACTCGGTGATTTTATGTTTGTACAGATTATTTGACTTCTCTTCACTGTATTATTGCCATACCACTGTTGTTTGTTTACACTGTTTTTTTTATCTCCCCAGTAACCCTATGAAAAAGACCCTGGTGGGTCGAAACGTTGGGTTCGGTCTGATATGAACACATTTGTTCCTACTTTTTCTGTGGCTATTTTTCCTTTTTTTGTTATAATAAATTGGTTAAAACCTTTTTCAGCATATCCAGTCTGAGTGTGCGGTAATTTTTTTGATATGTGACTGTTCGGGCCTCCTGGTCTGTTTTACCAGCACCTCAAACTATTATTCTTGATCTGAGTGCATACCATTATTCTCCTTAAACTCTATAGAACAGCAGCCAAGACACCATGAATACAGATTTGAGGGTTTCTACAGGATGCCAGCTTAAAGGACTGCAGCCCTAGCTGGAGGAATACAGATCTGCTCCATTGAACATCACTGAACCCTCTAAGACATTTGGAGACTCTAGGTTGGAATATACACCTCGCCACATACCTCACTGGACTTGGTCAGCTTCCTAAGCTTGCCGGTAGCTCCTCTTACAAAGCTCAAAACTCCTCATAAACTTGGATGTTCTGTTCATTTTCTTCTCCGAAAACTCAGCAAAAATGATTGCGGTGTTGGATTTAAAAGGAACCTGTCATGTCAAAAGATGCTTTTACCCCCAAATAAATTAACTTAGTATCTGCATGTAGATAGTCTTCTAAAACTGTGAGAAAAAAAATGCAGCATGCACTACTTTGTTCAGAGTTACGGAATAGAATACTGCATGTACATAGCTGGCAGCTCCTGCACTCTTCCTATATTTGAAAGGGCACAAAGCGCTCCACTTGCAGTCAGTCATGTCCACGATTTGTGGAGGTGACCCAACTGAGTTTTTGTACTCTCATCTGCAGCCAGCCTTACACTGATTTTTTTAGGAGAATTTTGAAGCAGACGTCAGCGCGAACACTGTGGGAAAAGTTCTAATGACACTCGCGGTGATGTTAATGAGTTGAACTGAGTTCATTGGCTGTGAACTGCCAGGACCTTTCTGATGGCACCACAAGCATGAGAACTTTCTCACGCTTGCCATGACGTCAGTGAGGTGAGAGGCGTTCCATGCAAGACCATAAGACGCACCTAGGTTTTACAGGAGGAAATTAGGAAAAAAAATTGAAGCAAAATTATGTGGTCAGTTCTGTACTTAATAGCCCCTATCCTGGTATATATGGTCCCCTCATCCTCATCCTGATACACATGGTGCCCTCATCTCTATCCTGGTATGCATGGCTCCCTCTTTCATATCCTGGTGTGCATGTCCCCATTATCCCTATCCTGGTATACATGTCCCCCTTATCTCTAGCCTTGAAAACATGGCCTCCTTATCCCTATCCTGGTAGAAATGGCTCCCCTCATCCCTATCCTGGCTGGAATGATCGCCCTCATCCCTATCCTGGTATGCAGGGCCCCCATCTCATCCTAGTATGCATGGCCCCATTCCTATCCTGGTATGCAGGGCCCCATCCTTAACCTGGTATGATTGGCCCCATCCCTGTCCAGGTATGCATGGCCTCATCCTTATCTTGGTATAATTGGCCCCCACCTCCATTCTGACATTCATGGCCCCATCAGAAAACAATAAACCCCCCAAACCATTACACTTACCTTCCTAGCGCTCCCTCGCAGTGTCTTGTTCCGATGCCAGTATCTGCTTTTATGTTTGCAAGCAGCAGATAGCAGGGATGTCATGTGTTGCTTGCAAGCCAAAGGGCAGCTGCTGAAATACTCACTGCTCTGCATGTTGGGACTGTGTGCATGGAGTGCAGTGAGTATTCATTGCTCTTTAATAGCAAGCCCTGTGTCACATGTGCAGCTACATAAGAGAAATGAATATTCACCGCATTCAACTCCCATGGGCGTGGAATGCGGTGAATATTTATTCCCTTTAGTAGCGGGGACATGTGACCGCCAGCAGCTGCAGGAAGGCTCCGGCTGACACTGTGCTCGCTATTAAACAGCAATAAATACTCACTGCTCTCCATGCACAAAGTCCAGGCTTGCAGAGCAGTGAGTTTTTCAGCAGCTACCCTTCGGTTTGTAAACAGCCCATGAATTCAATGCCATGTGCTGCTTACAAGCATAAAGCAGCTGCTGGCATCAGAACAAGATAATGCGAGGAAGGTAAGTGTAATGGTTTGTTTTTTTTAGCATTTTCTGATGGGGTCATGGATGCCAGGATGTAGTTGGGGCCAATCATACCAGGATAGGTATGGGGCCATGCATACCAGGGGTTGGGGGCTTATCATACCAGGATGCTATTAAAGAGAAATGCAGTACAGTGAATATTCATTTCTCTTTAGCAGCTGCCACAGAAGTTAGCCCAGCAGCCGCCTCCTGCCTCTGTGACCCGCTGGTATGCAGATGCAGCTCCCTCACCTCCCCACCACAGCCAGAGCCAGAAAAAAGTGCATCTTATAGTCCAAAAATTACGGTAGCTGTACGGTGGCTTGATTTTTGTGGGAGAAGATGAAGTTTTCAGTGGTAGTAACTTTATTTACATTCACCTTTTTTATTGTGTTTTATTACACTTTGTCTTCCGCGGTACGATGAAATTACTTTTTTGGTTCGATTTTATTTAATTTGTTTTTACGGTGTTCACTGAAGGGGTTAACTAGTGTGACAGTTTTATAGGCTGGGTCGTTCTGGATGCAGAGATACGAAATATGTTTACTTTTTTGTTTATTCTTTTTTGCATACAAATATTTATTTATGGGTTCAATATATAGTTTTTTTTGTGATTTAAAAATATTTATTTTTACAATTAATTTTTACTTTTTTGTGGGACTTTCACTCTCAGCAGTCTGATTACAGCTATATAGCATTACAATGCAGGAGCTAACCATGGCAAGCATCGGGTCATCGCGATGACGTCACAGGGCGCCAATCGGAGGTGAGAGGGAACTTCCTCTCTCTGCCTGCCTCCTAAATGCGATTGATATTGATTGCAGCATTTAAAGGTTTAAACTGCCTGGAGCAGAGCGGGCACTGCTCCTGGTAGTGAGAGCCGGGTGTCAGCTGTGATGTACGCTGACTACCCATCGGCCATCACCCGCACACAGCCTGCTGTGCATGGGCGATCGCAATGACATACAACCCCTGGCAAAAATTATGGAATCACTGGCCTTGGAGGATGTTCATTTAGTTGTTTAATTTTGTAGAAAAAAAGCAGATCACAGAAATGGCACAAAACTAAAGTCATTTCAAATGCCAACTTTCTGGATTTAAGAAACACTAAATGAAATCAAGAACAAAAAATGTGGTAGTCAGTAATGGTTACTTTTTTAACCAAGCATAGGGGGAAAATTATGGAATCACCCAATTCTGAGGAAATAATTATAGAATCACCTTGTAAATTTTCATACTGAAAAATAACACCTGTATCAAATTATATCTGCTCGTTAGTCTGCATCTAAAAAGGAGTGATCATGATCACACCTTGAAGAGCTGTTGCACAAAGTGGACTGACATGAATCATGGCTTCAACACAAGAGATGTAAATTGAAACAAAGGAGAGGATTATCAAACTCTTAAAAGAGGGTAAATCATCACGCAATGTTGCAAGAGATGTTGGTTGTTCACAGTCAACTGTGTCTAAAATCTGGACAAACAACATGGGAAGGTTGTTAAAGGCAAACATGCTGGTAGACCAAGGAAGACATCAAAGCATCAAGACTGGAAACTTAAAGCAATATGTCTCCAAAACAGGAAATGCACAACAAAACAAATGAGGAACGAATGGGCTTAGGAAAAGCAATAGTGGACTGTGGATGACTGGATGAAAGTCATATTCAGTGATGAATCGCGAATCTGCATTGGGCAAGGTGATGATGCTGGAACTTTTGTTTGGTGCAGTTCTAAAGATGACTGCCTGAAGAGAACATGCAAATTTCCACAGTCATTGATGATATGGGGCTGAAATGTCAGGTAAAGGCACTGGGGAGATGGCTGTCATTACATCTTCAATAAATGCACACGTTTATGTTGTTATTTTGGACACTTTTCTTATCCCATCAATTGAAAGGATGTTTGGGGAAGATGAAATCATTTTCAAGATGTTAATGCATCCTGCCATAGAGCAAAAACTGTGAAAACATTCCTTGAAAAAAGATACATACAGTCAATGTCATGGCCTGCAAATAGTCCGGATCTCAATCCAATTGAAAATCTTTGGTGGAAGTTGAAGAATATGGTCCATGACAAGGCTCCAACC
This sequence comes from Ranitomeya imitator, assembly GCF_032444005.1. Lineage (NCBI taxonomy): Eukaryota > Metazoa > Chordata > Amphibia > Anura > Dendrobatidae > Ranitomeya > Ranitomeya imitator. Next base: position 350,869,100 of record NC_091285.1, on the reverse strand, counting down.
TGCAAAGCTGATCTGGCAACAGCAATCAGAGAAAGTTGGAGCCAGATTGATGAAGAGTACTGTTTGACACTCATTACGTCCATGCCTCAGAGAGTGCAATCTGTTATAAAAGCCAAAGGTGGTGCAACAAAATACTAGTGATGTTTTGGAGTGTTTTTTGCTTGCTTGTTTTTCATGATTCCATAATTATTTCCTCAAAATCGAGTGATTCCATAATTTTTTCCCTATGCTTGGTTAAAAAAGTAACCATTACTGATTACCACATTTTTGTTCTTGATTTCTTTTAGTGTTTCTTAAAGCCAGAAAGTTGCCATTGGAAATGACTTTAGTTTTGTGCCATTTCTGTGATCTGCTTTTTTTCTACAAAATCAAACAACTGAATAAACATCTTCCAAGGCCGGGGATTCCATAATTTTTGCCAGGGGTTGTATGTCATTGCGATCGCCCATGCACAGCAGGCTGTGCGCGGGTGATGGCCGATGGGTAGTCAGCGTACATCACAGCTGACACCCGGCTCTCAATGCCAGGAGCAGTGCCTGCTCTGCTCCAGGCAGTTTAAACCTTTAAATGCTGCAATCAATATCAATCGCAGCATTTAGGAGGCAGGGAGAGAGAGGAAGTTCCCTCTCACCTCCGATTGGCACCCTGTGACGTCATCACGATGACCCGATGCTTGCCATGGTTAGCTCCTGCATTGCAATGCTACATAGCTGTAATCAGACTGCTGAGAGTGAAAGTCCCACAAAAAAGTAAAAATTAATTGTAAAAATATATATTTTTAAATCACAAAAAAAACTATATATTGAACCCATAAATAAATATTCCTTTCCTATGGCACATTTTTGGGGGTTTATGGTAAACCCCGCATTCCTCAGGGCATCCAGAACTGCCTGCACCTTGGTAGATGTCTACCCCGGTCAGGGCTGAAGACCACAATGTCATCTAGGTAGGCGGTGGCATACTTCTTGTTTGAGGGTTCCCCTTATATACAGTATTTGTACGTTGTAATAACATTGTCCATTAGCCTTCATTTGTCTAAACTTAATATCACCAAGAACATGCTTTTGCAGTTCAACCATTCCCTTAATTGTCTTGGTTTCTCGTCTCTGCACTCGCTCAACTTCAACTGCATCCTTCTTATACACTGGAGACCAAAATAACACACAGTATTCTAAGTGTGGCCGCACTTGCGACTTGCTTAGAAGCAAAATTTTGTTCTCATCACTAGCAAATAGCATACAGCATTCTAAGTGTGGCCACACTAGTGACTTGTTGAGAAGCAAAACTTTGTTCATCCTATTATTTTTAATTCATTTTGGCAGCAGTTGTCTGGCATTGCTCACTAAATTTGAGTTTGCATCCACCCATACACGCAAGGCTTTTTCAGTGATGATTTTACCCAGTGTTTTACAATTATTTAGTATATAATTATACATTTTATTTCCTCCATAACCTAATATTTATTTAGATTAAACTTCAATTGCCATTTCTCAGCACAAGCCTCCAACTTATTTAGCCTGCAGAGTTTAGTATCATCTGCAAATATTGTAATTCTACTCTGTATTTCCCCTACAAAGTCATTAATAAATATGTTAAAAAGAAGAGGGCCCAATGCTGACCCCTGTGATACCCTACTGTTAACTATGACCCAACCTGAGTGTCTTCCATTAACCCCTTTACCCCCAAGGGTGGTTTGCACGTTAATGATCAGGCCAATTTTTACAATTCTGACCACTGTCCCTTTATGAGGTTATAACTCTGGAACGCTTCAACGGATCCCAGTGATTCTGACAATGTTTTCCCATGACATATCGTACTTCATGATAGTGGTAACATTTCTTTGATATTACCTGCGTTTATTTGTGAAAAAAAACAGAAATTTGGCAAAAATTTTGAAAATTTTGCAATTTTCCAAATTTGAATTTTTATGCAATTAAATTACAGAGATATGTCACACAAAATACTTAATAAGTAACATTTCCCACATGTCTACTTTACATCAGCACAATTTTGGAACCAATTTTTTTTTTTTAGGGAGTTATAAGGGTTAAAATTGACCAGCAATTTCTCATTTTTACAACACCATTTTGTTTAGGGACCACATCTCATTTGAAGTCATTTTGAGGGGTCTATATGATAGAAAATACCCAAGTTTGACACCATTCTAAAAACTGCACCTCTCAAGGTGCTCAAAACCACATTCAAGAAGTTTATTAACCCTTCAGATGTTTCACAGGAATTTTTGGAATGTTTAAATAAAAATGAACATTTAACTTTTTTTCACAAAACATTTATTTCATCTCCAATTTGTTTTATTTTACCAAGTGTAACAGGAAAAAATGGACCCCAAAAGTTGTTGTACAATTTGTCCTGAGTACGGCAATACCCCATATGTGGGGGTAAACCACTGTTTGGGCGCATGACAGAGCTCGGAAGCGAAGGAGCGCCATTTGACTTTTCAATGCAAAATTGACAGGAATTGAGATGGGATGCCATGTTGCGTTTGGAGAGCCACTGATGTGCCTAAACATTGAAACCCCCCACAAGTGACACCATTTTGGAAAGTAGACCCCCTAAGGAACTTATCTAGAGGTGTGGTGAGCACTTTGACCCACCAAGCGCTTCACAGAAGTTTATAATGCAGAACCGTAAAAATAAAAAATCATTTTTTTCACAAAAATTATCTTTTCGCCCCCAATTTTTTATTTTCCCAATGGTAAGAGAAGAAATTGGACCCCAAACGTTGTTGTACAATTTGTCCTGAGTATGCTGATACCCCATATGTTGGGGTAAACCACTGTTTGGGCGCATGGGAGAGCTCGGAAGGGAAGGAGCGCCGTTTGACTTTTCAATGCAAAATTGACAGGAATTGAGATGGGACGCCATGTTGCGTTTGGAGAGCGACTGATGTGCCTAAACATTGAAACCCCCCACAAGTGACACCATTTTGGAAAGTAGACCCCCTAAGGAACTTATCTAGAGGTGTGGTGAGCACTTTGACCCACCAAATGCTTCACAGAAGTTTATAATGCAGAACCGTAAAAATAAAAAATCATTTGTTTTCACAAAAATTATCTTTTCGCCCCCAATTTTTTATTTTTCCAAGGGTAACAGGAGAAATTGGACCCCAAAAGTTGTTGTCCAATTTGTCCTGAGTACGCTGATACCCCATATGTGGGGGGAACCACCGTTTGGGCGCATGGCAGAGCTCAGAAGTGAAGGAGCATCATTTGGAATGCAGTCTTAGATAGATTGGTCTGCAGGCGTCACATTGCGTTTGCAGAGCCCCTAATGTACCTAAACAGTAGAAACCCCCCACAAGTGACCCTATATTGGAAACTAGACCCCCCAAGGAACTTATCCAGATGTGTTGTGAGAACTTTGAGCCCCCAAGTGTTTCACTACAGTTTATAACGCAAAGCTGTGAAAATAAAAAACTTTTTTTTCCCACAAAAATTATTTTTTAGCCCCCAGTTTTGTATTTTCCCATGGGTAACAGGAGAAATTGGACCCCAAAAGTTGTTGTCCAATTTGTCCTGAGTACCCTGATACCCCATATGTTGGGGTAAACCCCTGTTTGGGCATACGGGAGAGCTCGGAAGGGAAGGAGCACTGTTTTACTTTTTCAACGCAGAATTGGCTGGAATTGCGATCGGACGCCATGTCGCGTTTGGAGAGCCCCTGATGTGCCTAAACAGTGGAAACCCCACAATTATAACTGAGACCCTAATCCAAACACACCCCTAACCCTAATCCCAACGGTAACCCTAACCACACCTCTAACCCTGACACACCCCTAACCCTAATCCCAACCCTATTCCCAACCGTAAATGTAATCCAAACCCTAACCCTAACTTTAGCCCCAACCCTAACCCTAACTTTAGCCCCAACCCTAACCCTAGCCCTAACCCTAACCCTAGCCCTAGCCCTAACCCTAGCTCTAACCCTAACCCTAGTCCTAACCCTAGCCCTAACCCTAACCCTAGCCCTAACCCTAGCCCTAACCCTAGTCCTAACCCTAGCCCTAACCCTAGCCCTAGCCCTAACCCTAATGGGAAAATGGAAATAAATACATTTTTTTTAATTTTTCCCTAACTAAGGGGGTGATGAAGGGGGGTTTGATTTACTTTTCTAGCGGGTTTTCTAGCGGATTTTTATGATTGGCAGTCGTCACACACTGAAAGACGCTTTTTATTGCAAAAAATATTTTTTGCGTTACCACATTTTGAGAGCTATAATTTTTCCATATTTGAGTACACAGAGTCATGAGAGGTCTTGTTTTTTGCAGGACGAGTTGACGTTTTATTGGTAACATTTTCGGGCACATGACATTTTTTGATCGCTTTTTATTCCGATTTTTGTGAGGCAGAATGACCAAAAAACAGCTATTCATGAATTTCTTTTGGGGGAGGCGTTTATACCGTTCCGCATTTGGTAAAATTGATAAAGCAGTTTTATTCTTCGGGTCAGTACGATTACAGCGATACCTCATTTATATCATTTTTTTATGTTTTGCGCTTTTATACGATAAAAACTATTTTATATAAAAAACAATTATTTTTGCATCGCTTTATTCTGAAGACTATAACTTTTTTATTTTTTTGCTGATGATGCTGTATGGCAGCTTGTTTTTTGCGGAACAAGATGACGTTTTCATCGGTACCATGGTTATTTATATCTGTCTTTTTGATCGCGTGTTATTCCACTTTTTGTTCAGCGGTATGAGAAGCGTTGTTTTTGCCTCGTTTTTTTTTTTTCTTATGGTGTTTACTGAAGGGGTTAACTAGTGAGACAGTTTTATAGGTTGGGTCGTTACGGACGTGGCTATGCTAAATATGTGTACTTTTATTGTTTTTTTTTTTTAAATTTAGATAAAGAAATGTATTTATGGGAATAATATATATATTTTTTTTCTTTATTTAGGATTTTTTTTTTTTTTTTTTACACATGTGGAAATCTTATTTTAAACTTTTTTACTTTGTCCCCGGGGGGAGACATCACAGATCATTGATCTGACAGATTGCACAGCACTCTTGTCAGATCAGCGATCTGACTTAGAGCACTGCAGGCTTACCAAGCGCCTGCTCTGAGCAGGCACTTGGTAAGTCACCTCCCTCCCTGCAGGACCCGGATGCCGCGGCCATCTTGGATCCGGGGCCTGCAGCGAGGAAGGAGGTAAGAGACCCTTGCAGCAACGCAATCATATCGCGTTGATGCGGGGGTCTCAGGGAAGCCCGCAGGGAGCCCACCCCCTGTGCGATGCTTCCCTATACCGCCGGCACACCGCGATCATGTTTGATTGCGGTGTGCCAGGGGTTAATGTGCCGGGACAGTCCATGACCGCTCCTGGCACATAGCGCCGGATGTCAGCTGCGATAGGCAGCTGACACCCGGCCGCGATACGCCCCCCCCACCATCCTGTGAGTGCGGCCGATCGCGCTGGACGTACTATTCCGTCCTTGGGAAGTAAGGCCCACCCCACATGGACGGAATAGTACGTCCAATGACAGAAAGGGGTTAATAAACACTCTTCGCTTCCTATCGCTGATCTAGTTGTTTAACCCAGTTATAGATATTTTTCCCTAGTCCCATGATTCTCATTTTGATCTGATCAGATTAGTTTGACAGGACTGATCCCTCATAAACCCATGTTGGGTCATAAGGCTATTCTTATTGAGAAATTCCAGGGTAGCATTTTTGCAAAAAAGGATTTTACACTTACTTGACTATAATTTCCAAGCTCAGATTTTGTCGCATTTTTGAATATTGGCACCACATTTGCTATGTTCCAGTTCTGTGCTACAGATCTACAGTAGTTATTATGGAATCAGTGTCTGACTATTAAACATAAAATAATGGTCAATCTATCATGGTACATAATTCCTGCATTATTTGATGGTGTGTATGTCATCTAGGCCCGGAGTTTGTCTATTTTAGTGATTTTAAGGTGGTGCTATAATTCCTGCTGGTTTAAGTAGGTGACATTTAATGAAGAATTTATGGTATCCCTAATCATGTCATCTAGTAGTGCAAACTGTAGGAAAACAAGGAGCGCAGATAGGGTCTTATCCCACGTTATACAATGTGCAATTTTGATCAAAAACTGCTCACCTGGTGGTGTAGAAACAATGCTTGTATGTCAGCTGCCGCAGATCCACAATTCAGCAAGCGACCTAATTACAGCTATTATCCAGGGAGATAGTGGATTATATCCAGACAACTAAGAATACAAAATACGGTTAAAGGATGATTGTGGTTTATTCTATGCATTTTGAAGTCATCAGGACTTCTTCTTAAGGAAATACCACAAAGACAATCGACTGTCTTTGTGGTATATCCTGAAGAAGAAGTCCTGATGACTTCGAAACGCGTACAATTAACCATCATCATCCCTTAACTGTATTTTGTATTCTGAGTTGTCTGGATATAATCCACTATCTCCCTGGATAATAGCTGTAATCATGTCCCTGGATAATAGCTGTAATCATGTCATCTGTCATGGGATTTTCTTGTATAAATACTGTATTGAAAAGAGCATTTCATAGAATGGCCTTTCCATCATACTCTTCCACCATTTGACCCAGACTATTTTTGAAGGGGCCAGCACTATCATTTTCGAGTTTCTTCCTGTTTATGTAGTTGAAGAATATTTTTGAATTATTTTTACTTTCTTTGGCAAAGAGTCTCTCTGTCTCAAACTTTCCTTTCTTGATTGGCTTTTTACACATTTTTTTTATAATTGTTCAATAAGATGAGATGAGCATTTTATGAGTGATCGAGTGAGAACTCATGAGTCTAAAGTTCAGATTCATCAAAGTATTTGCTCCATTAATCACTGTAAAAAGGCCTAAGAGATTATTTAATATGAAAGTTGATGCAAATTGATATTAAGAATCTGGTATGTCAGGAATCTCAGGAACCTAGGGTTGCTGAATGTGATCCGTAGTAACCACCAATGTCAGGAATCTGTGGTCACAGGATGTGAGCCATAAGATCTGCTTGCTGTATGTTAGGAATCTGTGGTTACTGGATTTGAGCCTTAAGAACAGTTTCTTACCTGATGGCTCTTCTTTTGAATAGCAGGCCTGTTGAGACTTTCCATGTGCATCAAGCAACAAAGATGACTTTTGCCAGGCCAACCAATCAAAGGAAGAGCTGTGGAAGGCCATCAGGTAATTAACATCTCGGGGATCCTGTCCAGCTGCCACAGAATAATTGACGTGGAGGATGGACTTGGTCCTATGAATCTATTTGCATCAAATCTGGTCAGTATTGTGAAGTTTGATGTGAGATTTGCTTTTAAGTTACATGAATTGCATGCACTGCAAAAGTGCATTTTATGGCATTTTTTAATACTTATTGTCAAAGAAAGGGCACCAGAGACCCCACTCAAAATTCCACTGCTGCCACCAACTGTCAAAGAAGCGAAAACAGAGAGACCACGCAGAATCCCATTGCAGCCACCAGAATTTAAAATTGATCTGTTTAAGTCTATTAGGAAAATCCATCTCCATAAAGCATTTATAAATCAATCGCAGTCTGTAGCGGTCCCAGAAGGTGAGACACCATGTCAGATTGGCCCATTGGGGTTTATGGCAGGTATGGGGGCATTAGCAGATATGAGAGAAGATGCAGAATTACTGTTGGGTATATCTGATAGCCCTCACATGCCTGATGATAAAGATATTGCACATGTGAAACCTTTTATTGGAGGTGTACCATCTAAGTATATGCCATCGATTTCACCGGGGAACATGATCGATTTATTTGAAGCACAGGTAATTAGAGATGTTGAGGCTCTTATATGCAATAATGCCCCCTCCAATCTTACAGCGGCAGAAAGTAAAGCTATGGAAGAAATAAAAAAATGGGATGATACAATAAAAAGACCTGCTGATAAGGGGGGTAAAATTGTTTTGCTCCCTAGGATAATATATATATCAGAAGCCTCAAAACAATTGTCCGATGATAAAATATATAAACCTTTGTCCGGTGACCCCACGCATAAACATAAAATCGAGTTGATGACTTTTTTGCGGAAACAGGTAGAAAGAGGAGTGATCTCGCAGAAAAAAGCAAAAAAACTTCTGCCTGATTACCCTATTAAGGCACATTGGTACTGTAACCCAAAGGTCCACAAATCTATAGACCACCCTCCTAGGCGACCAATTGTTTCTGGGACAGGCTCATTAACTGAGCCTTTGTCCCAGTACATAGACTGGTTATTGTGCCCATTGCTTAAAGACGTACCGTCTTATTTAAAGGACACAAAAGCCTTTTTGAGTAACATACGCAATTTTCAGTGGCAACAAGGTTTTTCTTTGGCGTCCATAGACGTTGAAAGTCTTTATACAAATATCCCTCATGATAAGGGGGTTGACGCCATTAGACAAATATTGGGCTCTACAGGTAATACTGCACATTTCATTGATTTTGTATGTGATGGATTAAATTTTATCTTATCTCATAATGCTTTCACTTTTTTGGACAAATGGTTTATACAAGTAGTTGGTACAGCGATGGGCACGCCAGCTGCATGCACATTCGCTAACTTATACTTGGCTTTTTTTGAAGAAAGGTATATCTATTCTGACAGAAATTGTTTTTTAAAACACATCAAATTATTTGCTAGATATATCGATGACATAGTGATCATATGGGATGGTACAGAAGCACTATTCAATGACTTTGTGCTTTTTTTGAACAAAAATAATGACATGAATATGACATTTACATCTGTATTTGGTGGGCAGTCATTGGTTTTTTTTAGATATATTTGTTGAAATAAAGGAAGGAGTTATCTGTACCTCCTTGTATCAGAAACCAGTAGCCACAAATGCTATGTTACACTTTAACAGCTACCACCCTAGACATGTAAAAAATGCATTACCCTATAGTCAATTCCTCAGAGTTAGGAGAGCGAATAACACTGATGAGGGTTTTTCTAGACAATCTTTGGAGATGGAAAAGAGATTTAAACAAAGGGGGTACCCTGCAAAATTGATTCAGTCAGTCCGAAATAGTCATGTAGGGTGGAAATACAGGGTTAATATGCAGTAATAGTGCTAACGATACGGGTAAAAATAAAGAGAAGAAATTTACTTTTTGTTTCCGTTTTAGCACAATAGACAGTCATATTCGTTCCTCTATCAGGAAAAATTGGCACTTGTTGGAGCGTGATAAAGACATAGCTGATATCGTCAAAAAAGGTCCCCTAATCGCTAATAAACGCAGTATACGTCTGAGAGATAAATTAGTCAGAAATAGAATTGTTCCTAACAATAATAAGAATTGGCTAAATTCCAGTATCCCCAAGGGAAATTTTAAATGTGGACATTGTTCATTTTGTAGTCAGCATAACACGGAGCGGGTACTGCATATGGGAGGCATAGATCATCGTGTAAAAGATTTTATAACCTGCAAAACCGATCACGTTGTCTATGTTATTTTTTGTCCCTGCAAGTTGTTTTATATAGGGAAAACTATTCGTTCCCTATATATTAGATTTCGTGAACATTGCAGGTCGATAATTACCGGGAAAGGTGTCCCTAGGCTGATTTCACATATCAAAGATGTACGAGGGTAACGCCGCTGTACTTACATTTGCAGGGATTGAACGAGTGAATGCTCCGGCCAGGGGAGGTAATTGGGACAATCTCCTTCTGAGGCAGGAAGTCAAATGGATTATGCGAACCAACGCTGTGGGACCATTAGGATTTAATGATAGAATAGATATGTCCATTTTTCTGTGAAGGCTCTTTATTATTTATTTTAGAGAGTGAGTTATTGTGTTGCATATATTTATATAAAAAAATCTTTTTTGCATAAAGCTTAAAATACCGACTGTAGGATATCTTACAATTGTTTATATCGCTGCTGTTTTTTGTAAAAACTTTTCTTCTTTCCCTAAACATAATTTATGTGGATTAATAGTATATAACTTATCTTGTTTTTATTCAGGCTGCACTCGGATGTCACCCGAGTGCATGTTTTTAGTTTGTATTTCTTGACATGAGTGAGGTTGTAGGTGTGTGGGCGGGTTCATGTTGGGGGTGGGCTTATTGGCCACCATATCCCATCCACCACTCTGCCCTCACTCATGCAGACCCGTTGAAGCGCAAGGACCGCGCGAAACGGCCGTCGTCTCCCCTGCTCGCACGAGCTCCTTTTCTTCTCCCCCGGCCATGAAGTTTTAATTGTGAAGACTCAATAAAATTTGCTACTTTGAAGATTGGTGAGTGCATCCTGCTTTTTTCTTTTGCTACCTGGGACACATATGTTATTTCATGGTTTTGCACCCGATATCTTTTTTGCCATGGCTGTTGCTGACATGATATAGCTTTCTAGTACCAGCTTTCCTGAAGATTATGGATTTAGTTGGGGCAGTGCCGTCCATATGCTATTTTCTCTCTTTTATTCGTTTTTGATATTCTTTTTTCTATTGGACTGAGCACATCGGACTATATTCCATTGAAAAAAACGCCTAATTACATTGATACAAACAGGTGTTTGGAAACCGATTTTTTTCAGCTATTAGCAGCATGGAACAAATGGACCTAAGGCCCCTTTCACACATCAGTTTTTTGCTATCAGTCACAATCCGTCGAATTTTGAAAAAGACTGATCCGGCGACTGATGCCGCCAGATCCGGGTTTTTTTTTCTCATAGACTTGTATTAGCGACGGATAGCCTCACGTTTCATCCGTCGTTTGCCGTATGCATCAAATTTTGTTCGGTGGCTGGAGACAACGAACAAAGTAGCGTTTTGTGTACATCGAAAAAACAGACAGTGTTGCCGTCCGTCGTTTGCTCAAATGGAAGCCTATGGGCGCCGGATCCATCAAATGATGGAATCCGGGACGGATTCCATTTTTTTAACTGAGCATGCTCCGATTTAGCCAGATCCGCTAGTCGGATCCATCAAAAAACGAATCCGTAGCATCAGTCTTTCACAATCTGTGGCTGAACTGTGTTGAGCCAACGGATTGTGACTGATGGCAAAAAACTGATGTGTGAAAGGGGCCTAACAGCCATGCAGCCTAGTTCAGGCTTACAAGCAGGCCGGGAGGACTTTGAAAATTACTTTAAGGAGTGCGAGCAGGAGGAAGAAATACATTCGTTAAGTACTAAATCATTAGAACATAAATTAACTAATCTGGCAGAGAGAGAAATAAGATTATTCTGGACTAACAACTCCCTTAAATCTTATGTGGACAGTGGCAGAGTTCCACGAGAACTGAGGGTATGGAAACATATGTCACAGTTCAGCGATAACGTTTCCTTCAGCAAGGAATGGGAGAGCATTATGCTTAAATGTTCTAAAGATTTATTGGATTTGGTACTAAGAACCAATTTATGCAATTATGAAGTTGTAAACACAGAACTTAATAAAGCTAAAGAAGAATTAAAACAAAGATTGACAGCTAGTCAATGGAATAATTTTAACAAAAAATTGGACAGCAGATTAATCCCGATGCAAGCGGATATAAAACAAAGGAAAAAGGACAAATTTATTTGTGACAAAATGGACTTTGAAACAGGACATATTTTTTCTTGGGGCAAACGAAATATGAGATATGAAGATGCCTCTATGGGAACAAATAATAAAAGCAGACAGAGGAAGAAACGTTTCTTTAAAAAGAAAAATCCGGGAGAAAAACGAGACTATATAACAACAGAATCTGATTCCAGTTTTAGTGAAGGGGCTGCAGCCTCAACGAGCTCCTGTGAACAGTTACCGGCAGAAACACCTAGCAACACAGAGATATTACTCCCTTTAGGCGAAAAATCAGGAGGGGGAGAAGAAAGAAACGCAGTGGGTCGTCCCCAGAAACGGAAACATGTAGCTTGGACACGGCGTTATTAGCGGTTTCTAAAGAGGAAGCGGTTCTCAATCTTACTGCACATGAACTGACTGAAGCACACCTTTCTTTGTTGTCTAAGGGCTTAAATTATAGCATTCCAGAAGAGTTTGACCTAATAGAATTTAAAATTGATCTGTTTAAGTCTATTAGGAAAATCCATCTCCATAAAGCATTTATAAATCAATCGCAGTCTGTAGCGGTCCCAGAAGGTGAGACACCATGTCAGATTGGCCCATTGGGGTTTATGGCAGGTATGGGGGCATTAGCAGATATGAGAGAAGATGCAGAATTACTGTTGGGTATATCTGATAGCCCTCACATGCCTGATGATAAAGATATTGCACATGTGAAACCTTTTATTGGAGGTGTACCATCTAAGTATATGCCATCGATTTCACCGGGAAACATGATCGATTTATTCGAAGCACAGGTAATTAGAGATGTTGAGGCTCTTATATACAATAATGCCCCCTCCAATCTTACAGCGGCAGAAAGTAAAGCTATGGAAGAAATAAAAAAATGGGATGATACAATAATAAGACCTGCTGATAAGGGGGGTAAAATTGTTTTGCTCCCTAGGATAATATATATATATCAGAAGCCTCAAAACAATTGTCCGATGATAAAATATATAAACCTTCGTCCGGTGACCCCACGCATAAACATAAAATCGAGTTGATTACTTTTTTGCGGAAACAGGTAGAACGAGGAGTGATCTCGCAGAAAAAAGCAGAAAAACTGCTGCCTGATTACCCTATTAAGGCACATTGGTACTGTAACCCAAGGGTCCACAAATCTATAGACCACCCTCCTGGGCGACCAATTGTTTCTGGGACAGGCTCATTAACTGAGCCTTTGTCCCAGTACATAGACTGGTTATTGTGCCCATTGCTTAAAGACGTACCGTCTTATTTAAAGGACACAAAAGCCTTTTTGAGTAACATACGCAATTTTCAGTGGCAACAAGGTTTTTCTTTGGCGTCCATAGACGTAGAAAGTCTTTATACAAATATCCCTCATGATAAGGGGGTTGACGCCATTAGACAAATATTGGGCTCTACAGGTAATACTGCACATTTCATTGATTTTGTATGTGATGGATTAAATTTTATCTTATCTCATAATGCCTTCACTTTTTTGGACAAATGGTTTATACAAGTAGTTGGTACAGCGATGGGCACGCCAGCTGCATGCACATTCGCTAACTTATACTTGGCTTTTTTTGAAGAAAGGTATATCTATTCTGACAGAAATTGTGTGACGCCCGAGAGACCGGGGTACCCAGCACCGGACCAATGGGGTCTGTCTCTTGAGGGGGATGTCACGGGTGGCTTGACCCGGTGCTGTGGCCTCAGGCAATGCACAGTGTAAAGGGTATTGTGAGGGAACAGGCACTTACTTGATCAGCAGCAGGTTCTCCCAGCGGTGATGATCCCAATCCTGGATAGATGGCTATTGTCCAAATGAAAGACTGAGGCACTGAAACGTTTAACCAGTTTACTTTAACAAAAAAGGATTTACAACCAGTCCTGTCACCGGAGTCTGTATGGGAACTCTGAGTTACTTTGACCCTGCCGGGGTCTTCGCCTCTTATTGTACGCAATATCTGTGTGGCCCTGCTGCTGTATGTGAACTGGCTGCCGGCCCAATTTGTCCCCTCCGGGTCCTGGTTCGACGGGCAACCCGAGTCCTTTTATCGGCTTACCCCCTCCGGGAGTACCGCTGAACTCTGTGTCTGTTGCTGCGTCCGACCCTAGTGAAGCTGATATCACCTCACGTTTTTCCGGTTGCTGTATTATATGTAATGAATACAGCCACGGATCCGGTATCCGTCTTTGCGCCTGTTCTGGGTAGTGATTAATGCTACCCGGTTCTCACAATGTCCTTTTCTCTATCCCTCTTCTCCTCAGGCCGGTGATTTGGGCCTGGAAACCGTCATAGGGCTGTTAGAAATTCAGCTGTATGACCTCTCACTTTCAGCTCCTTAGCCCAACTGCCCAACTGCCAGTTCTTCTCTCAGACCAGAATGGATCAAGGGGAGTCTCTGGAGCTCCCCCTTCTGGCCGGAGGAGGTAGTGCAGTCTTGCTATTTTAGTATTTGTATTCAGTGTCAGTAACTATATTTGTGGCAAATACCTCTAGGGGTGCCACAATTGTTTTTTAAAACACATCAAATTATTTGCTAGATATATCGATGACATAGTGATCATATGGGATGGTACAGAAGCACTATTCAATGACTTTGTGCTTTTTTTGAACAAAAATAATGACATGAATATGACATTTACATCTGTATTTGGTGGGCAGTCATTGTTTTTTTTTAGATATATTTGTTGAAATAAAGGAAGGAGTTATCTGTACCTCCTTGTATCAGAAACCAGTAGCCAAAAATGCTATGTTACACTTTAAGAGCTACCACCCTAGACATGTAAAAAATGCATTACCCTATAGTCAATTCCTCAGAGTTAGGAGAGCGAATAACACTGATGAGGGTTTTTCTAGACAATCTTTGGAGATGGAAAAGAGATTTAAACAAAGGGGGTACCCTGCAAAATTGATTCAGTCAGCCCGAAATAGAGTCATGGAGGGTGGAAATACAGGGTTAATATGCAGTAATAGTGCTAACGATACGGGTAAAAATAAAGAGAAGAAATTTACTTTTTGTTTCCGTTTTAGCACAATGGACAGTCATATTCGTTCCTCTATCTGGAAAAATTGGCACTTGTTGGAGCGTGATAAAGACATAGCTGATATCGTCAAAAAAGGTCCCCTAATCGCTAATAAACGCAGTATACGTCTGAGAGATAAATTAGTCAGAAATAGAATTGTTCCTAACAATAATAAGAATTGGCTAAATTCCAGTATCCCCAAGGGAAATTTTAAATGTGGACATTGTTCATTTTGTAGTCAGCATAACACGGAGCGGGTACTGCATATGGGAGGCATAGATCATCGTGTAAAAGATTTTATAACCTGCAAAACCAATCACGTTGTCTATGTTATTTTTTGTCCCTGCAAGTTGTTTTATATAGGGAAAACTATTCGTTCCCTATATATTAGATTTCGTGAACATTGCAGGTCGATAATTACCGGGAAAGGTGTCCCTAGGCTGATTTCACATATCAAAGATGTACATGAGGGTAACGCCGCTGTACTTACATTTACAGGAATTGAACGAGTGAATGCTCCGGCCAGGGGAGGTAATTGGGACAATCTCCTTCTGAGGCAGGAAGTCAAATGGATTATGCGAACCAACGCTGTGGGACCATTAGGATTTAATGATAGAATAGATATGTCCATTTTTCTGTGAAGGCTCTTTATTATTTATTTTAGAGAGTGAGTTATTGTGTTGCATATATTTATATAAAAAAATCTTTTTTGCATAAAGCTTAAAATACCGACTGTAGGATATCTTACAATTGTTTATATCGCTGCTGTTTTTTGTAAAAACTTTTCTTCTTTCCCTAAACATAATTTATGTGGATTAATAGTATATAACTTATCTTGTTTTTATTCAGGCTGCACTCGGATGTCACCCGAGTGCATGTTTTTAGTTTGTATTTCTTGACATGAGTGAGGTTGTAGGTGTGTGGGCGGGTTCATGTTGGGGGTGGGCTTATTGGCCACCATATCCCATCCACCACTCTGCCCTCACTCATGCAGACCCGTTGAAGCACAAGGACCGCGCGAAACGGCCGTCGTCTCCCCTGCTCGCACGAGCTCCTTTTCTTCTTCCCCGGCCATGAAGTTTTAATTGTGAAGACTCAATAAAATTTGCTACTTTGAAGATTGGTGAGTGCATCCTGCTTTTTTCTTTTTTTTTTTCTTTTGCTACCTGAGATTCATCAAAGTATTTGCTCCATTAATCACTGTAAAAAGGCCTAAGAGATTATTTAATATGAAAGTTGATGCAAATTGATATTAAGAATCTGGTATGTCAGGAATCTCAGGAACCTAGGGTTGCTGAATGTGATCCGTAATAACCACCAATGTCAGGAATCTGTGGTCACAGGATGTGAACCATAAGATCTGCTTACTGTATGTTAGGAATCTGTGGTTACTGAATTTGAGCCTTAAGAACAGTTTCTTACCTGATGGCTCTTCTTTTGAGTAGCAGGCCTGTTGAGACTTTCCATGTGCATAAAGCAACAAAGATGACTTTTGCCAGGCCAACCAATCAATGGAAGAGCTGTGGAAGGCCATCAGGTAATTAACATCTCAGGGATCCTGTCCAGCTGCCACAGAATAATTGACGTGGAGGATGGACTTGGTCCTATGAATCTATTTGCATCAACTCTGGTCAGTATTGTGAAGTTTGATGTGAGATTTGCTTTTAAGTTACATGAATTGCATGCACTGCAAAAGTGCATTTTATGGCATTTTTTAATACTTATTGTCAAAGAAAGGGCACCAGAGACCCCACTCAAAATTCCACTGCTGCCACCAACTGTCAAGGAAGGGAAAACGGAGAGACCACGCAGAATCCCATTGCTGCCACCAGTTTGTCAAAGATCGCAGCCTGGGAGGTTGCGCAGATCCATCCACTATTATCCTTGCAGTGAACAGCTCTCTGCTGCCCCATTGTTAGAGAAGGGATTTCCAACTTACTCAGGTGTTCTGTCTTTTAGGTACCTACGCAATGAAGCAATGAAGCAATAATCAGAGAGACACACGCTCGTTGTCTGTCCAAATAGTCTCTGGTCTTTATTTTTAGGTTTGGGCTTTTAAAGGCCCAAGAGCAAAAGGAAATGTAGAGTTACATAATAAATTGGCAATGGGTTGTCAGACACATCCTAGTATACAGATAAATTAGATGAAAGAATGCGGGGAGGCTTTGCACATGTCTGTGGTTTTATGAAATTCTGGCTGAACATTCAACATCTTTGGGCGTTTTCGGACAGATACAGAATCTGGGCAATAAAAACCAGACCCCGTACCGGTTTCGCCCGAGCACACACTAGTGTGCCTACCCTCCGGTCACCACCTGCATACTCGCTCTGCTCCCAAATTCGCCACGGTCACATGTAGGAGTACCGCACATCCTCTCTGACATTCACTAGGAACAGCCGGGCATCCAAGCAGATACAGCATACGGTAAGAGCCTCATATTACTATTGTTTCCGCGGCCGCCGTGCTTGCTGACATCTATCCTATTGGGGGAGCCAGTAGCTTTACATGTATAGTGCACATTTATAATGTTATCTTTAGGTGGGCAGCCTGTTGTCCTGCGGGGTACTGAGCACACTATCATTTTCAGTGGGACATTTGATTTGTTGTATTCACTACTGCACTCAGCATGACCTGTAATAGAATATGCGGAGGAACCTAGGAGCCGCATGAAGGTTTATGTGCACTCGATCTACATCGGGCTGTAAGCTGACGATGCGATGATAGATGAGTATAAAAACATTGGAACTATGTATTAAACGCTGTAGGCAGTCTAAGTGAATATGCACCATGGGAGATCCTCGGATGGAGGGGGGAATGGTTTCATTTAAGCTGTGTGTATGAGAGATGCGCTTTGAGGAATATATACCCTATGTTTCTATACGGGCATATTGTTACTTGTATATAGTACCACTAAGAGATTAAGCACACAAACTAGGATGATTGTCTATACATAAAAGGCCAGCCCCTAGACATCATGCTTTGAGTGGATTTACAGTGTGTATAAATATCTTAGATACCTAAATAGGGATTGAGGTACAGAGGGTCAAAGTGACCGATTACATCAGGAGAACTGAGAGGCAAATCTCCTGTTTCTGTACACCCTATACTGGTTGAAAAATAATTTTTACCATCCAATAAGAAATTTGGACTGGAGACTGGTAATCAGAGCATTTTTTGGGTTTTATTCATGTTTTCTTGTTGTTGGTGCCTGCCCTGGCACTTTGTCTTCACTATATCTTAGCACCTTTTTTAAAAGGATCCTAGTAAAAGTTAAGTTTTATGTCCATTTCATTGAAAAACCTGCTATTCTTTACATGTATTTATTTGGATTTTTGTAATAAATAGAGCTTTGCTTGTGATTGATTTTTCTCCATAGAAAGCCTATGAAAAAAAGAAAAAAAGAAGGCATATACTAATTCCCTGACTACAACAGTTTTGCCATGGAAAAACTGGCAAAATAATCCAGATACAGTGCTGCAAAAATGCAAAAAAAAAATGCTGTGTCTGAAACCAATTTGTTGGCAAGTTTCAAAATTTAATGTGAAATATTGCCCATGACCAACCAATATTTGCAGAAAAGGTAGTCAGTTAATTTTTGAGAAGTTGTCAGCTCACATGTTTTTTATAACTTTTCTATTAAGAGTTATTATTGATTTGCTGTTTGGGTGGTGAGAAATTGAAACACAAAAATTACAATAAAAATGTGAAGAATCTTCTGTTATACAGTTAGGTCCATATATATTTGGACAGAGACAACAATTTTCTAATTTTGGTTATAGACATTACCACAATGAATTTTAACCCCTTCGCGACATGCGCCGTACTAGTACTGCGCTGCCGGCACTGCATTAGTGCCAGCAGCAGTACTAGTACGGCGCACCGATCACCGCGGTCTCGCGCTGAGCGCCGCGGTGAACGGGTGCGGGGGTCAGCTGTATATGACAGCTGACACCCCGCAGCAATGGCCACGATCAGCGCTATCGCCGATCGCGGGCATTTAACCCCTCTGATGCCGCTGTCAGTAGTGACAGCGGCATAGAGGGGGATCGCGCAGGGACGGGGGCTCCCTGCGCTCTCCCACCGGAGCAACGCAATGAGATCGCGTTGCTCCGGTGACCCGGAAGGAGTCCCCGGATCCAAGATGGCCGCCGGACTCCTTCCGGGTCATGAAGTGACCTGGCTAGCCGGCGCCTGCTGAGAGCAGGCGCTGGAAAGCCAGCTAAACTGCATGTCAGATCGTTGATCTGACAGTGTGCTATGCACAGTGTCAGATCAACGATCTGATCTAATAAAGAGATGTCCCACCCTGGGACAATGTTAGAAAGTAAAAAAAAAAAAAAAAATAGAATGTGTAAAAAAAAAATAAAAAAAAATCCCCCCCCCCCAAAAAAAACATTTCCCAATAAATCCATTTATTTATGTAAAAAAAAAAAAAAACAATAAATGTACACATATTTGGTATCGCCGCGTCCGTAACGACCCGCTCTATAAAACTGTCCCACTAGTTAACCCCTTCAGTGAACACCGCAAAAAAAAAAAAAAAAACCAAGGCAAAAAACAACGCTTTATTATCATACAGGCGAACAAAAAGTGGAATAACACGCCATCAAAGCGACGGATATAAATAACCATGGTACCGCTGAAAACGTCATCTTGTCCCGCAAAAAAAAAGCTGCCATACAGCATCATCAGCAGAAAAATAAAAAAGTTATAGCTCTCAGAATAATGCGATGCAAAAACAATTATTTTTTTATATAAAATAGTTTTTATTGTGTAAAAGCGCCAAAACATAAAAAAATTACATAAATGAGGTATCGCTGTAATCGTACTGACCCGAAGAATAAAACTGCTTTATCCATTTTACCACACGTGGAACGGTATAAACGCCCCCCCTAAAAGAAATTCAGGAATTGCTGGTTTTTGTTCATTCCGCCTCCCAAAAATCGGAATAAAAAGCGATCAAAAAATGTCATCTGCCCGAAAATGTTACCAATAAAAACGTCAACTCGTCCCGCAAAAAACAAGACCTTATATGACTCTGTGGGCCAAAATATGGATAAATTATAGCTCTCAAAATGTGGTGATGCAAAAACTATTTTTTGCAATAAAAAGCGTCTTTTAGTGTGTGACAGCTGCCAATCATAAAAATCCGCCAAAAAAACGCTATAAAAGTAAATCAAACCCCCCTTCATCACCCCCTTAGTTAGGGAAAAATAATAAAATGTAAAAAAATGTATTTATTTCCATTTTCCCACTAGTGCTAGGGTTAGGGCTAGGGTTAGGGCTAGGGCTAGGGTTAGGGTTAGGGCTAGGGTTAGGGTTGGGGTTAGGGTTTCAGTTATAATTGGGGGTTTCCACTGTTTAGGCACATCAGGGGCTCTCCAAACGCGACATGGCGTCCGATCTCAATTCCAGCCAATTCTGCTTTGAAAAAGTAAAACAGGGCTCCTTCCCTTTCGAGTTCTCCTGTGTGCCCAAACAGTGGTTCCCCCCAACATATGGGGTATCAGCGTTCTCAGGACAAGTTGGACAACAACTTTTGGGGTCCAATTTGTCCTGTTACCCTTGGGAAAATAAAAACATAGGGGATAAAATATCATTTTCGTGGAAAAAAAAATATTTTTTATTTTCACAGCTCTGCGTTATAAACTGTAGTGAAACACTTGTTGGTTCAAAGCTCTCACAACACATCTAGATAAGTTCCTTTGGGGCTCTAGTTTCCAATATGGGGTCACTTGTGGGGGGTTTCTACTGTTTAGGTACATCAGGGGCTCTGCAAATGCAACATGACGCCTGCAGACCAATCCATCTAAGTCTGCATTTCAAATGGCGCTCCTTCCCTTTCGAGCTCTGCCGTGCACCCAAACAGTGGTTCCCCCCAACATATGGGATATCAGCGTTCTCAGGACAAGTTGGACAACAACTTTTGGGGTCCAATTTGTCCTGTTACCCTTGGGAAAATAAAAACATAGGGGATAAAATATCATTTTCGTGGAAAAAAAAATATTTTTTATTTTCACAGCTCTGCGTTATAAACTGTAGTGAAACACTTGTTGGTTCAAAGCTCTCACAACACATCTAGATAAGTACCTTTGGGGGTCTAGTTTCCAATATGGGGTCACTTGTGGGGGGTTTCTACTGTTTAGGTACATCAGGGGCTCTGCAAATGCAACATGACGCCTGCAGACCAATCCATCTAAGTCTGCATTTCAAATGGCGCTCCTTCCCTTTCGAGCTCTGTCGTGCACCCAAACAGTGGTTCCCCCCAACATATGGGGTATCAGCGTTCTCAGGACAAGTTGGACAACAACTTTTGGGGTCCAATTTGTCCTGTTACCCTTGGGAAAATAAAAACATAGGGGATAAAATATCATTTTCGTGGAAAAAAAAATATTTTTTATTTTCACGGCTCTGCGTTATAAACTGTAGTGAAACACTTGTTGGTTCAAAGCTCTCACAACACATCTAGATAAGTTCCTTGGGGGGTCTAGTTTCCAATATGGGGTCACTTGTGGTGGGTTTCTACTGTTTAGGTACATCAGGGGCTCTGCAAATGCAACATGACACCTGCAGTCCATTCCATCTAAGTCTGCATTTCAAACGGTGCTCCTTCCCTTCCGAGCTCTGCCATGCACTCAAACGGTGGTTCCCCCCCACATGTGGGGTATCAGCGTACTCAGGACAAATTGGACAATAACATTTGTGGTCCAATTTCTCCTGTTACCCTTGGGAAAAAAAAATTGCGGGCTAAAACATCATTTTGTGGAAAGAAATAATGATTTTTTAATTTTCACAATGCTACATTCTAAACTTTAGTGAAACAATTTGGGGTTAAAAGTGCTCACCACACATCTAGATAAGTTCCTTAGGGGGTCTTCTTTCCAAAATGGGGTCACTTGTGGGGGGTTTCCACTGTTAAGGCACGTCAGGGGCTCTCCAAATGCGACATGGCGTCCGATCTCAATTCCAGCCAATTTTGCATTGAAAAGTCAAATGGCACTCCTTCCCTTCCGAGCTCTGCCATGCGCTCAAACAGTGGTTTATCACCATATATGAAGTATCGACGTACTCAGGACAAATTGCACAACAACTTTTGGGGTCCAATTTATCCTTTTACCCTTGGGAAAATAAAACATTTGGGGCAAAAAGATCATTTTTTGTGAAAATTAATAAAAAAAAATTTTTTACGGCTCTACATTATAAACTTCTGTGAAGCACTTGGAGGTTCAAAGTGCTCACCACACATCTAGATTAGTTCCTTAGGGGGTCTACTTTCCAAAATGGTGTCACTTGTGGGGGTTTCCACTGCTTAGGCACATCAGGGGCTCTCCAATCGTGACATGGGCTCCGATCTCAATTCCAGCAAATCTTGCATTGAAAAGTCAAATGGCGCTCCTTCCCTTCCGAGCTCTGCCATGTGCCCAAACAGTGGTTTACCCCCACATATGGGGTATCGGCGTACTCAGGACAAATTGTACAACGAATTTTGTGGTCCAATTTCTCCTGTTACCCTTGGTAAAATGAAACAAATTGGACCTGAAGTAAAAATTTTGTGAAAAAAAGTTAAATGTTCAATTTTTTTAAACATTCAAAAAATTCCTGTGAAGCACCTGAAGGGTTAATAAACTTTTTGAATGTGGTTTTGAGTACCTTGAGGGGTGCAGTTTTTAGAATGGTGTCACTTTTGGGCATTTTCTGTCATATAGACCCCTCAAAGTCACTTCAAGTGTGAGGTGGTCCGTAAAAAAATGGTTTTGCAAATTTTGTTGCAAAAATGAGAAATCGCTGGTCAACTTTTAACCCTTTTAACGTCCTAACAAAAAAAAGTTATGTTTCCAAAATTGTGCTGATGTAAAGCAGACATGTGGGAAATGTTGTTTATTAACTATATTATGTGATATAACTCTAATTTAAGGGCATAAAAACTAAGAGTTTGAAAATTGCTAAATTTTCATAATTTCCGACAAATTTTAGTTTTTTTCACAAATAAATGCAAGTCATATCGAAGAAGTTTTACCACTATCATGAAGTACAATATGTCACGAGAAAACAGTGTCAGAATCACCAGGATCCGTTGAAGCGTTTCAGAGTTATGACCTCATAAAGTGACAGTGGTCAGAATTGTAAAAATTGGCCCTGTCACTTAGGTGAAAACAGGCTTTGGGGTGAAGGGGTTAAACAAAACAATTCAGATGCAGTGGAAGTTCAGACTTTCAGCTTTCATTTGAGGGTATCCACATTAAAATTGGATGAAGGGTTTAGGAGTTTCAGCTCCTTAACATGTGCCACCCTGTTTTTAAAGGGACCAAAAGTAATTGGACAGATTCAATAATTTTAAATAAAATGTTCATTTTTAGTACTTGGTTGAAAACCCTTTCTTGGAAATGACTGCCTGAAGTCTTGAACTCATGGACATCACCAGACGCTGTGTTTCCTCCTTTTTGATGCTCTGCCAGGTCTTCACTGCGGTGGTTTTCAGTTGCTGTTTGTTTGTGGGCCTTTCTGTCTGAAGTTTATTCTTTAACAAGTGAAATGCATGCTCAATTGGGTTGAGATCAGGTGACTGACTTGGCCATTCAAGAATATTCCACTTTTTTGCTTTAATAAACTCCTGGGTTGCTTTGACTTTATGTTTTGGGTCATTGTCCATCTGTAGTATGAAATGACGACCAATCAGTTTGGCTGCATTTGGCTGGATCTGAGCACACAGTATGGCTCTGAATACCTCAGAATTAATTCGGCTGCTTCTGTCCTGTGTCACATCATCAATAAACACTAGTGACCCAGTGCCACTGGCAGCCATGCATGCCCAAGCCATCACACTGCCTCCGCCGTGTTTTACAGATGATGTGGTATGCTTTGGATCATGAGCTGTACCTCGCCTTCGCCATACTTTTCTCTTTCCATCATTCTGGTAGAGTTTGATCTTGGTTACATCTGTCCAAAGAATGTTATTCCAGAACTGTGCTGACTTTTTTAGATGTTTTTAGCAAAGTCCAGTCTAGCCTTTTTATTCTTGAGGCTTATGAGTGGCTTGCACCGTGCAGTGAACCCTCTGCATTTACTTTCATGCAGTCTTCTCTTTATGGTAGATTTGGATATTGATACGCCTACACCCTGGAAAGTGTTGGTCACTTGGTTGGCTGTTGTGAAGGGGTTTCTCTTCACCATGGAGATTATTCTGCGATCATCCACCACTGTTGTCTTCCGTGGGCGCCCAGGTCTTTTTGCATTGATGAGTTCACCAGTGCTTTCTTTCTTTCTCAGGATGTACCAAACTGTAGATTTTGCCACTCCTAATATTTTAGCAATTTCTCTGATGGGTTTTTTCTGTTTTCGCAGCTTAAGGATGGCTTGTTTCACCTGCATAGAGAGCTCCTTTGACCGCATGTTTACTTCACAGCAAAACCTTCCAAATGCAAGCACCACACCTCAAATCAACTCCAGGCCTTTTATCTGCTTTATTGAGAATGACATAACGAATGGATTGCCCACACCTGTCCATGAAATAGCCTTGGAGTCAATTGTCCAATTACTTTTGGTCCCTTTAAAAACAGGGTGGCACATGTTAAGGAGCTGAAACTCCTAAACCCTTCATCCAATTTTAATGTGGATACCCTTAAATGAAAGCTGAAAGTCTGAACTTCAACTGCATCTGAATTGTTTTGTTTAAAATCCATTGTGGTAATGTCTATAACCAAAATTAGAAAAATGTTGTCTCTGTCCAAATATACAGTGGGGCAAAAAAGTATTTAGTCAGTCAGCAATAGTGCAAGTTCCACCACTTAAAAAGATGAGAGGCGTCTGTAATTTACATCATAGGTAGACCTCAACTATGGGAGACAAACTGAGAAAAAAAAATCCAGAAAATCACATTGTCTGTTTTTTTAACATTTTATTTGCATATTATGGTGGAAAATAAGTATTTGGTCAGAAACAAACAATCAAGATTTCTGGCTCTCACAGACCTGTAACTTCTTCTTTAAGAGTCTCCTCTTTCCTCCACTCATTACTTGTAGTAATGGCACCTGTTTAAACTTGTTATCAGTATAAAAAGACAGCTGTGCACACCCTCAAACAGTCTGACTCCAAACTCCACTGTGGTGAAGACCAAAGAGCTGTCAAAGGACACCAGAAACAAAATTATAGCCCTGCACCAGGCTGGGAAGACTGAATCTGCAATAGCCAACCAGCTTGGAGTGAAGAAATCAACAGTGGGAGCAATAATTAGAAAATGGAAGACATACAAGACCACTGATAATCTCCCTCGATCTGGGGCTCCACGCAAAATCCCACCCCGTGGGGTCAGAATGATCACAAGAACGGTGAGCAAAAATCCCAGAACCACGCGGGGGGACCTAGTGAATGAACTGCAGAGAGCTGGGACCAATGTAACAAGGCCTACCATAAGTAACACACTACGCCACCATGGACTCAGATCCTGCAGTGCCAGACGTGTCCCACTGCTTAAGCCAGTACATGTCCGGGCCCGTCTGAAGTTTGCTAGAGAGCATTTGGATGATCCAGAGGAGTTTTGGTAGAATGTCCTATGGTCTGATGAAACCAAACTGGAACTGTTTGGTAGAAACACAACTTGTCGTGTTTGGAGGAAAAAGAATACTGAGTTGCATCCATCAAACACCATACCTACTGTAAAGCATGGTGGTGGAAACATCATGCTTTGGGGCTGTTTCTCTGCAAAGGGGCCAGGACGACTGATCTGGGTACATGAAAGAATGAATGGGGCCATGTATCGTGAGATTTTGAGTGCAAACCTCCTTCCATCAGCAAGGGCATTGAAGATGAAACGTGGTTGGGTCTTTCAACATGACGATGATCCAAAGCACACCGCCAGGGCAACGAAGGAGTGGCTTCGTAAGAAGCATTTCAAGGTCCTGGAGTGGCCTAGCCAGTCTCCAGATCTCAACCCTATAGAAAACCTTTGGAGGGAGTTGAAAGTCCGTGTTGCCAAGCGAAAAGCCAAAAACATCACTGCTCTAGAGGAGATCTGCATGGAGGAATGGGCCAACATACCAACAACAGTGTGTGGCAATCTTGTGAAGACTTACAGAAAACGTTTGACCTCTGTCATTGCCAACAAAGGATATATTACAAAGTATTGAGATGAAATTTTGTTTCTGACCAAATACTTATTTTCCACCATAATATGCAAATAAAATGTTAAAAAAACAGACAATGTGATTTTCTGGATATTTTTTTCTCAGTTTGTCTCCCATAGTTGAGGTCTACCTATGATGTAAATTACAGACGCCTCTCATCTTTTTAAGTGGTGGAACTTGCACTATTGCTGACTGACTAAATACTTTTTTGCCCCACTGTATATGGACCTAACTGTATATTGAACTATATATTGTCCTAGAAAACTCCTCTCTATGTATTTAAACTGAAATCAATAATTCAATATTATCTTTATTATTTACTATATGTATACATAACAGTCAAGTTGGAATGCAGATATGACAGATATGGGTTTGACATTTATTTTGGAGGGTCTTAAATAATGGCCTTAAATTATATATTTCTCTGTTTTGCACTTTACACTGGTGCTCATCATATTTCTCAGCTACAGTAAAGAGAAAGTGATTTCATCAGTGTGAATAAGGTTATTAGCAAAAACATTCACAGGCTGTTATATAACAAACAATGAAGGCTTCAAAGTAATCCTTCCAGGCAGAGTTGTACAAATATTAGAATTCACCTCCATCTACAAGAGAAAGAACATAGACGCCATTAAATCTGGATGAAAGATGCGCTGAAATAAGATGCACCAAATTCATTAAGGGGCATTTGCCTCTTAATTAATTTGGCAGATATTTCAACCACCATGCTTCACCGCAAAAATGTACTCAGTCCGAGAATATAATACCTTTCTATCACACATTTGTAGGATAAATTATGATGAACTTATGAGCAGAACTTGGTCATGCTCCCTCCTGCCTAAAATCTTCTCACTTTAAGTTGGTAGTAGTGATGAATGAGCGTGCTTGTAACTACTCGTTACTCGCTTGAGCATCAGTTTGCTCGGATTATTGTTACTCGGCGATTATTTTTTTAATGCTCAAGCGGGAGCTCGAGTCCACGCCCTGCATGTTTGGCGCTTTCTAGACAGCCAAAAATCATGTGGGGATTGCCTTCCAGTCACTATAATGCTGTAGCCATCTTTGTTGTGACATTATTGTGATTGCCTGGCTGCATAGCACCATCAGGTCTATTTAAGAGCTGTGATGTTATGCTTTTCATACTTTACCCCGGAAATAAGCAGAGCATGGAGAAGTTCGGGTGAAAGAGAGACAGAATTATAGCTCCGTCTTAGCCAGGGATTCAACCACATTTACATTTCTTTCAAGTACAACAACAGCCCTTCTTAGGGGTAATAATAATCAATAGTAATACTGTTTTCAGCAGCACTGAAGGTACCTTCACACTCAACAATATCGCTAGCGATCCGTGACGTTGCAGCGTCCTGGCTAGCGATATCGTTGAGTTTGACAGGCAGCAGTGATCAGGATCCTGCTGTGCCATCGTTGGTCGGAGCAGACATCGCTGAATCGGCGTGTGTGACGCCGACTCAGCGATGTCTTCACTGGTAACCAGGGTAAACATCGGGTTACTAAGCGCAGGGCCGTGCTTAGTAACCCAATGCTGTGCTTCTCTGCACTGTGAGCGCCGGCCAGCCGGAAAGCAGAGCACAGCGGTGACGACACAGCTGTGCTTTCCGGCTGGCGCTCACAGTCAGTGCAGCAGAGAAGCACAGCGCCGGGGGACAGACACCGGAAGGTAAGTATGTAGTGTTTTTTTTTTTTTTACGTTTACGCTGGTAACCAGGGTAAACATCGGGATACTAAGCACGGCCCTGCGCTTAATAACCCGCTGTTTACCCTGGTTACCAGGGGACTTCGCATAGTTGGTCGCTGGAGAGCTGTCTGTGTGACAGCTCTCCAGCGACCAAACAGCAACGCTGCAGCGATCGGGATCATTGTCTGGATCGCTGCAGCATCGCTAAATGTGACGGTACCTTAAGGGAGAGAATGTGCTGAAGAGATAATGTAGGACAAGATAGGGTGAATTGCACATTCTTTATGCTGCAGCCTGCAACTCATACCAAAACCGCTTCTCAGGGCTAATATTATTCTTTTTTGCTCCTAATCCCACAAATTATCCTGAGCAGTGAAATATTATACACCATTTTTACTGAAGCAGTTATGCATCAAAAGCATACAGCCAGACTTGCTTGGATCTCAATAGTATCGCTATATTGCTCCTGCAGTGTAACCAGTCCATCTGAGGTGCGCAAATTTTCCTGCAATAGAATACTGAAATACTTTTCAGCATTGAAATTTTATACGGCTTTTATTGTGCTCCAGTTGTGCCTCAAAACAAACAAAAAATAGCTTGCTTAGAAATGGCATTGCTATATTGATGCAGCAGCTTAAGAAGTCCATCTGAGATGGGCCAATTTTCCTGCGATTGTAATACAGCAAGTTTTCAGCAGTAAAATTTTATACAGCATTTAGCATGCTCCAGTTGTGCCTCAAAACAAAAAAATTCTTGTTTGGCTAGAAATAACATTGCTATATAGTAGGCTAATTTTTCTGCCAATGTAATACTGTAATTTTTTCAGCATTGAAATTTTGTATGGCATTTATCATGCTCCAGTTGTGCCTCAAAATATACAAAAACCTGCTTGGTTAGAAATAGCCTTGCTTTAGTTATACTGCAGCTTTAGAAGTCTGTCTCAAGTGGGCAAATTTTCCTGTGATTGTAATACTGCAATTTTTTCAGCAGTGAAATATTATATGTCATTTATTCCGGTCCAGTTGTGCCTCAAAACACACAAAAAGCTTGTTTGGTTAGAAATAGCATTGCTATATTGATACTGCAGTCTAAGAAGTCCATATGAAGTGGGCTAATTTTCCTGTAATTGTAATACTACAATTTTATCCAGCAGTTAATTTTTATATGCCATTTATAGTGCTCCAGTTGTGTCTCAAAACACACAAAAAAATTGTTTTGTTAGAAATAACATTACTATATTAAACCTGCAGCTTAAGAGTCCATCTAAGGTGGGCTAATTTTCCTGCGATTGTAGGATTGCAATTTTTTCAGCAGTGAAATTTTATACAGCATTCATCGTGCTCCAGTTGTGCCTCAAAACACAAAAACGATACTTGTTTGGTTGGAAACAGCATCACTATTTTGATACTGCCGTCTCAGAAGTCCATCTAAAGTGGGCAAATTTTCCTGTCATTGTAATACTGCAATGTTTTCTCAACAGGGATATATCATAAGTAATTTAAAATGGGCAAGGCGCGTGGTAAGGGAAGGGGAAGTGGACATGATGCTAATGGTGAGAGCAGAGGCCGAGGCCGTGGGCAAGATGAAACTGTGCCTGCTGTGGGAGCACAATAAACACACACATCATGTCGATCTAACTTCCTGTCCCAATTTGAAGTGGGGCGCAGAACACCACTCCTGTAGCCAGATAAGTGTGAAAAAGTTGTTTGGAAAGAAAATAATGCATCCAGGCACTTTGTCAGCACCACCCTTGTCTTTGAACATGGTCCAGACTCAAACTCATAATTCTTACCATGATCCTCCTTCCTCCCATGCCAAGTGCCCGGAGACAAGTGATCCCACACTTGGATATTCCAAAGAGTTTTTCACATTTCCATTTATAGATTCTGGCCTCTTGACCTGCCCATTTCAAGCAGGCCATGATGAGGTCGCATGTAGTGATGCCAAAATATTGGAGCAGCCACACTCACAGGAAGGCAATAGTGTGAAAATGCAATTAATGTCACAAGAGGTGGATGATGATGAGACACGATTGGTAACAAGTGGTGTTGTTATGTCAGCAAGTCAGGAGGAGGACCAGGGTGCAAAAGTGGAAGACGAGGTGGTGGACAATTAAGTCACTGACCCAACCTGTGAAGGTAACATGCAGAGTGAGGAAAGTAGTGCACAGGGGGGGATCTGCAGCACCACTACAAGCAGGAATAGGGAGTGGGGTGGCCAGAGACACAAGGTGGGCGACTGTTCCACAGTGCACCAACATGGATGAAGTTACCAAGCTAAGGGTTAGGTGTTTCCCGAGTCTGGCGCTTTTTTTTATAGACAGTCCAGTTAACCCAAAAAAGGCCATTTGCATCATCATCCATGTAAGCAATGGTAGGGAAAGCACAACTACCAACCTGACCACCACCAGCATGATCAGGCACATTCAAGCAAAGCACTTGACTACTTGGCTGAACACCAGAGTCGAGACACAGTGTCTGCGGGTGAGAAGGGCACAATAATCCCCTGCCCATGACATAGGCGAAGATGCCTCCCACTGTGCAGCTGTCATTGCACAATTGCCACCACCGTCAGCAACCATGTCCATGTCCTCATCCTAGCCCAGCATTCAGTTGTCCATACCCCAGTCCTTGGAATGCAAGTGTAAATACGTGGCCATCCACCAACAGGCTATAATACCAAATGGCCACATTTTCAAACTGCTTGCCCTGGAAATGTTGTCATTTAAGCTTGTGAAGATGCAAGCTTTCTGCAATGTCATGGCGGTGGCCATCCCTTGCTACTCGGTCTCCAGCCGCCACTATTTCTCCTGGTATGCCGCCCCCACCTTACACAAGCACGTGTCCCATATCAGCAGCTATTGCATGACTAATGCTGTTACTGGGAAGGTCCGCTCAACCAAGGACACCTGGACAAGTGCTTGTGGCCAGGGACTCTACCTTTGCCTGACAGCACACTGGGTGAACATTGTGGAAGTAGGGACCCAGTCGGACCCTGGGACGGTACACGTGCTACTGACACGAAAGGTTGCGGGCCCTGGTTCAGTCAGGGTTTCTCCCACCTTCTACAGCAATTCCTACATCCATTTACCCTCCTCCTTATCCTCCATCTCTGAAACGTCAACATCAGTCTAAAGCTGAAAGCATTGAAGCATTGCCTTGGCCAAGCGGCAATAAGCTCTGCTGAGTTAATCTGCTTATGTGACAAACAGCATACTGCCAAGGGATATTGTTGAAAGGTTTAACAGACCAGACTGATCTGTGGCTCTCACCCCTGAACCTACAATTAGGTATGCTTGTATGTGCCAATGGCCATAACCTGGTGGCAACTCTGTAACTTGGCAACACTCCACATGTACCAAGCCTGGACATGGTCTAGTTCGTGGTTCAGCGGTTTCTCAAAACCTACCTAGATCTACCTTAGCTACTTGTGAAAGTATGCCGTGTGTCTATTTCCACAAGTCAGCTACAGCTGCCCCTGCCATGGCATTACAGCAGCAGCATTTTCAAGTTCTAGCTCATCAACTGATGTGTGATGTCACCACACATTGAAACTCAACATTACATATGTTAGCAATGCTTTGTGGGCAGCAGAGGGCAGTAGTTGAATACCAGCTACACCATGGTGAGCTGCGATGACGCCTTAATTAGCATCACCATCCCGTTGTTTCTGCCTAGTGAAATGCTCACTGCTCACTATTAAAATGGAGGCTTTTCAGCCGGAGTAACATGAGAAGAAGCAAGAAACCATACTGGGTGATGCTAAACAGCCTAGCCTCATCTCATCTTCTCAACGCGGATTATGTGATAATGAGGAGAAGGAGAAACAGGAGCTGGTTGCCTGTGCTACAGACAGTACTACCCACACCACCTTTATCCCGTCTGTTCAGTGTGAATCGCCTGAAGATGAGGAGGAGAGGGATGACGAGTAGGAGGTTGAGGAGGACAACATGGACAGTTGTCCTCTTGGTGGGGACAGGAAAGTCTTGGTTGTCGGCAGTGTGGCACACATGGCTGAGTTTATGTTCTGCTGCCTTTCCTGTGATCCTCACATTGTACACATTTTGGACAACACTAATTACTGGCAGCCCCATGCTACACGGAGAACTTTACATCTCTCCTTCCCATGGCAGAGAGGTCTAATAAAATGTTGCAGTGCCAGAAGGCCCAAGTTGAAGTATTATTAAAAAAAAATACCATCTGACTACGTTGGCTGAAGAGGTCACAGTTCCTTGGACAACCAAGTAGTGGAGGCATGGGAGACACACACCAGATACATCAGAGGCAGGGGAACACCCTCAAAGTTCTGGGAGAGTTTTCTCAGACTCTCCCATTGCCAAGCCCTGAGGCGCAGAGTACTCTGATAAAGAGGGAAACATTTTTGAAGATGCTGAAGGAGTACGTTGCTGACCGTATCAGAGTTCTCTGTGATTCTTCAGTGTGTTACAACTATTAGCTATCCAAACTAGATGCATGGCATGAACTGTCTTTCAAAGCCTTGGAGTTCCTGGCCTGCCCTGCAGGTAGCGTTTTGTCAGAGCAGGTTTTTAGTGCCGTTGGGGGTATTATAACCAATAGACGCATCCGACTGTCAACTGAAAATGCTAACAGGCTGACTGTTGTCAAAATGAACAAGGGCTGAACTGGACCAGACTTCTCTACACTACCGGATGACAGCCGTGGAACATAGGCTGTGTGCACACGATGCAGATTTGGTGCAGAAAAATCTGCTGCAGTTCTGCACTAAATCTGCATCTCCTGGCAGAATCTGCAGGTGCGTTTTTTGTGCGTTTTTTGTGTGTTTTTGATGCGTTTTTTATGCGTTTTTTACAGTGCAGTTTTGGTGCAGTTTTGGTGCAGATTTGAAGTGCATTTTTTGTGCGTTTTTTATGCGTTTTTTCATGCAGTTTTGTAAGCGTTTTTTAAAGCTAAATTAAGCCCTAACCCTAGCCCTAACCCTAGCCCTAACCCTAGACCTAACCCTAACCCTAACCCTAACCCTAGCCCTAACCCTAGACCTAACCCTAGACCTAACCCTAACCCTAGCCATAACCCTAGCCATAACCCTAGCCCTAACCCTAGCCCTAACCCTAGACCTAACCCTAACCCTAGCCCTAACCCTAGCCCTAACCCTAGCCCTAACCCTAGACCTAACCCTAGACCTAACCCTAACCCTAGCCAGAACCCTAGCCCTAACCCTAGCCCTAACTCTAGCCCTAACCCTAGCCCTAACCCTAGACCTAACCCTAACCCTAGCCCTAACCCTAGCCCTAACCCTAGACCTAACCCTAGACCTAACCCTAACCCTAGCCATAACCCTAGCCCTAACCCTAGCCCTAACTCTAGCCCTAACCCTAACCCTAGCCCTAGCCCTAGCCCTAGCCCTAGCCCTAGCCCTATTCTAACCTTAGTGGAAAAAAAAATTCTTTATTTTTTTTATTGTTCCTACCTACCTATGGGGGTGACAAAGGGGGGGGGTCATTTACAATTTTTTTTTATTTTGATCACTGAGATAGGTTATATCTCAGTGATCAAAATGCACTTTGGAACGAATCTGCCGGCCGGCAGATTTGGCGGGCGCACTGCGCATGCGCCCGCCATTTTGGAAGATGGCGGCGCCCAGGGAGAAGACGGACGGACCCCGGGAGGAACGGTAAGTATGATGAGGAGGTGGGGGGGGCACGGGGGGGGGATCGGAGCATGGGGGGGTGGATCGGAGCGCGGGGGGGGTGGATCGGAGCGCGGGGGGGTGGATCGGGCACGGGGGGTGGATCGGAGCGCGGGGGGGTGGATCGGAGCACGGGGGTGGATCAGAGCATGGGGGGGTGATTGGAGCACGGGGGTGAGCGGACAAGGGCACGGGGGGAGCAGAGCACAGGACGGAGGGGAGCCGAAGCAGTGTACCGGACAGATCGGTGGCTTGGGGGGGCGATCGGTGGGGTGGGGGCAAATGTTATATGTTGTATGTAATGTATGTTTTATGTGTGTTTGTGTTTTTAACCCATTGTAGTCAGTCGCCTGACGATGGGACAACTCTCCCATCATCAAATTTCGATGGGAGAAGTAGTCCCACCCGACGAATGACTACAATGAGTCACTACTGACAGAGAGTCAGACACACAGACCGACACACACACACAGACCGACACGCACACACAGACCGACACACACACACACACACACACACACACAGACACTACATACCATTTCCACCATACGCTTCACATCGACCATACACTAACTTCACTACACTCCGCCCACACACTTCCTCCACATCACTGACGTCACTTCCGTCTGCTGCGGTTTTGACACCCTAATCCGCATAAAATCTGCAGATGGTTTTTACATCTGCAGTTTTTATGCGGATTTGACCCACAAAATGGGAGCCTATGGGTGCAGAAATGCTGCAGAACTGCACAAAAGAAGTGACATGCACTTCTTTGAAATCTGCAGCGTTTCTGCACGGATTTTTCTGCACCGTGTGCACAGCTTTTTTTTTTTCTATTGATTTTCTGCTGCAGAAAAAAACGCTGCAGAACTGCACTAAATCTGCATCGTGTGCACATATCCATAGACTTAAATCCAGTATTTTTTTTCTGGTCTATTTCCATGCACCCCTTCCCACCCAAACGTGTATACTCTTCAGTATTTTGTCTTTTTTGTCGTCCTCCTCCTCCACCACTATATCAACAGGGTGATCATACTACCCTCACTATAAATTTTTTAAGGGTGTTTATGATGCCCGCATTAACAATTTTTAGAGGCCTACCTCGAACATTCTTTGATATATATGTACGGTATATCCCCCCAGGGGTGCATGTTTTTCAGCCCATGCACTTAGTACATGGGCATTACCTGTCTAGGATACCCACTCCTTAATAATGGGAAAAAAATGTTTCCTGAGGCACTCCAGTATGTCTCTTCAAAGAGGTATTGGAGTACCTCTTTCTAATTTTTTATTAGTTTGGATGATAACGCAGTCTAAGCTGTTTTATCAGTGTAGGAGACCCACTCCTTAGTGATGGGAAAAAATATTTTTCTGAGGCTTCACTTTCTAGTTAAGTAAGATTTTTGAAAACCTAAAGAGCCGGTGGGTTCTATTAGCATATGATCCAGTGCCTTGTTGTTGACTGTCAGGTGGTCATCACATAGGGAGTTATCACACTGCATACAGAATTTCACAGCCAGGACAGGAGACTTTGTGCAAAAAGTACAGTAGATCCTGGTCTCCTCCTTTTCAGGCTGAGTGGATGCGAAATGCTCCTCAATATTCCCCCAAAAAAGGGATATTTGTGTATGGTTGTGTATGGAGAAATAAGTGAAAGGTAGTTGTTTATTCATACATGTGGTCAATCCTGAGGAAGAAGTAATTTTGTACTTCGAAACTCGTTGAATAAACCACTACCTTTCACTTATTTCACATAATTATATGTCTCAACTTCATCAAGCAGCATGGAAACCATCCACAAATATCTCTTTATTTCATGTCTAATGGTTACTGACTGACCCGTAGATCCGCTGCAGTTGATGCTCACATTCCATGCCTTTTCTATGGATACATCAGGTTAGTCTAATCTAAACTAATACCTTATTGTGTATATCAGATAAGACCCTATTTGCGTTGATCTCTCTTACAGTCCCTTGATTGCCACTATATTCCCCAGAAGGATTGATTAAGTAACAGTTCTTGATGCTGCTACATTAACCCCTTAACCCCCAAGGGTGGTTTGCATGTTAATGACTGGGCTAATTTTAACAATTCTGACCACTGTCCCTTTATGAGGTTATAACTCTGGAACTCTTCAACGGATCCCGGTGATTCTGACACTGTTTTCTCGTGACATATTGTACTTCATGATAGTGGTACATTTTCTTTGATAATACTTGCATTTTGTTTGTGAAAAAATGGAAATTTGGCAAAAATTTAGCAATTTTCAAACTTTGAATTTTCATGTCCTTAAATCACAGAGATACAGTATGTTACACAAAATACTTAATAAGTAACATTTCCCTACATGTCTACTTTACATCAGCATGATTTTGGAACCAAAATTTTTTTTGTTAGGGAGTTATAAGGGTTAAAAGTTGACCAGCGATTTTTCCTTTTAACAACTTCACAACCATATCACATTTGAAGTCACTTTGAGGGGTGTATATGATAGAAAATACCAAAAAGTGTCACTATTCTAAAAACCTGCACCCCTCAAGGTGCTCAAAACCAGATTTAAGAAGTTTATTAACCCTTCAGGTGCTTCACAGGAATTTTTGGAATTTTTTTTAAAAAAAATTGAACATTTAACTTTTTTTTTACAAAAACATTATTTCATATCCAATTTGTTTTATTTTACCAAGAGTAATAGGTGAAATTGGACCCTAAAAGTTGTTGTACAATTTGTCCTGAGTACACCGATACCCCATATGTGGGGGCAAACCACTGTTTGGGCGCATGGCAGAGCTCGGAAGGGAGGGAGCCCCATTTGACTTTTTCAACGCAGAATTGGCTGGTATTGAGATCAGACGCCATATCGTGTTTTGAGAGCCTCTGATGTGCCTAAACAGTGGAAACCCCCCACAAGTGACCCCATTTTAGAAACTAGACCACCTATGGAACTTATCTAGATGTGTGGTGAGCACTTTGAACCCCCAAGTGTTTCACTACAGTTTAAAACGCAGAGCCGTGAAAACCAAAAATCTTTTTTTCCACAAAAATGATTTTTTTAGCTCTCAGTTTTGTATTTTCCCAAGGGTAACTGGAGAAATTGAATGCCAAAAGTTGTTGTCCAATTTGTCCTGAGTACGCTGATACCCCAAATGTAGGAGAAAAATACAGTTTGGGCACACGTCGGGGCTCGGAAGGGAAGAAGTGGAGTTTTGGAATGCAGACTTTGGTGGAATGTCTGCGGGTGTCACGTTGCGCTTCCAGAACCCCTGGTGTACCTAAACAGTAGAAACCCCCACAAGTGACCCCATATGGGAAACTAAACCCCCAAAGGAAATTATCTAAATGTGTTGTGAGAATTTTGAACCCCCAAGTGTTTGACTAAAGTTTATAACGCAGAGCCGTAAAAATAAAAAATCTTTTTTTTCCACAAAAATGATTTTTTAGCCCCCAGTTTTGTATTTTCCCAAGGGTAACAGGAGAAATTGGACCCCAAAAGTTGTTGTCCAATTTGTTCTGAGTACACAGATAGCCCATAGGTGGGAGAAAACTACTGTTTGGGCACACGTCGGGTCTCGGAAGGGAGGAAGTGGCATTTTGGAATGCAGACTATGATGGAATGGTCTGCAGGCGTCATGTTGCGTTTGCAGAGCCCCTGATGTGCCTAAACAGTGGAAACCCCCTAATTCTAACTCCAACCTTAAACCCAACACACCCCTAACCCTAATCCCAACCCTAACCACACCCCTAGCTCCAACACACCCCTAACCCCAACACACCCCAAATCCTAATCCCAACCCCAACCCTAACCATAACCCTAACCACAACCCTAACCAAAACACACCCCTAACCCTAATCCCAACCCCAAGACACCCCTAACCCCAACACACCCTTAACCCTAATCGCAACCATAACCCTAACCACACCCCTAACTCTGACACACCCCTAACCCAACCATAAACGTAATCCAAACCCTAACCTCAACTCTAGCTCCAACCCTAACCCTAACTTTTGCCCCAACCCTAACCCTAACTTTAGCCCCAACCCTAACTTTAGCCCCAACCCTAACCCTAACTTTAGCCCCAGCTCTAACCCTAATGAGAAAATGGAAATAAATACATTTTTTATTTTATAATTTTTCCCTAACTAAGGCGGTGATAAAGAGGGGTTTAATTTACTATTTATAGTGGGCTTTTATAGCGGGTTTTTATGTTTAGCAGCTGTCACACGCTAAAAGACGGTTTTTATTGCAAAAAATAGTTTTTGTGTCACCACATTTTGAGAGCTATAATTTTTCCATATTTTGGTCCACAGAGTCATGTGAGGTGTTGTTTTTTGCGGGACGAGTTGACTTTTTTATTGGTACCATTTTCGAGCACATTACATTATTTGATCGCTTTATTATTCATTTATTTTTTATTAATTTTGTTAGGAAATTCATGAATTTCTTTTGGGGGGACGTTTATACCGTTCTGCATTTGGTAAAATTGATAAAGCAGTTTTATTCTTTGGGTTAGTACGATTACAGCGATACCTCATTCATATCTTTTTTTATGTTTTGGCGATTTTATACAATAAAAACAATTTAACATAAAAAATAATTATTTTTTCATCACTTTATTCTGAGGGCTATAACTTTTTTTTTGCTGATGATGCTGTATGGCGGCTCGTTTTTTGCGGGACAAGATGACGTTTTCAGCGGTACCATGTTTATTTATATCTG
The DNA here is from genome assembly GCF_032444005.1 of Ranitomeya imitator. Lineage (NCBI taxonomy): Eukaryota > Metazoa > Chordata > Amphibia > Anura > Dendrobatidae > Ranitomeya > Ranitomeya imitator. The sequence goes on along the minus strand of NC_091285.1, from coordinate 350,831,369 downwards.
TCCTTTTGATCGTGTGTTATTCCACTTTTTGTTTGGCTGTATGATCATAAAACATTGTTTTTTGCCTTGTTTTTTATTTATTTTTTATGGTGTTCACTGAAGGGGTTAACTAGTGGGACAGTGTTCTAGGTCGGGTCATTACTACTTTTATTGTTTTTTTTAATTTACATAAAGAAATGTATTTATTGGAACAATATTTTTTTTCTTTATTTAGGAATTTTTAAAATATTTTTACACAGTGAATTTTTTTTAATCTTTTTTACTTTGTCCCAGGGTGGGACATCACCATGTAGTGTCATTTCACTGATCTAACACTTTGCACAGCACTGTGTCAGATCAGCGATCTGACATGCAGTGCTGGAGGCTTGCCGACACCTGCTCTCAGCAAGCGCTCTCAAGCCACCTCCCTGCAGGACCCAGAAGGACCCCCACAGCCATCTTGGATCCGGGGCAGGAATGGAGGAGACCCTCAGAACAACACGATCACATCGCGTTGTTCTGAGGGTCTCACGAAAGCACGCTGTGAGCCCCCGGAAAGCTATGCCACCGGAACACTGCAATCATGTTTGATCACAGTGTTCCGGGGGTTAATGTGCCAGGAGCGGTCCATGACCACTCATGGCACATAGTGCCGGATGTCAGCTATGATAATCAGCTGACACCCAGCCGCGATCGACCGCGCTCTCACCGCGAGCACGACTGTTCGTCTATGACGTATTATCACGTCCATGAGAATTAAGTCCCAGGTCACATGGACGGGATAGTACATCTAATGGCAGAAAGGGGTTAAACTAATCACTTTTTTCAGGGCTAATTCAAATAAATTCTATTCTGTTATAATAATACTGTTCTTCTCTGCACTTCATCTAGGGATAACGTATGACAGGCATCTAGTCAGGGATTATTACATTATAAATTCTAAGCCTTACTGCTGCTTTGTACCATTGATTCAGTGGCCCATTTCTGTATTTTACAGTGACCCATACTCAGAAACTCAATAAAGCTGCCAGTGTTACTTGCATTCCTCAGAGTTTGTTGCTGTTACGTACAAGAAAAAAAAATCTTTCCAGCTGTTTCAAACCCTTTCTGCATTTTGCGATAATGAAGCTGTTATCTGCTATTCGTCAATGTTGAGGTGTGGCAGTAGGTATAGCGTATGACAGGCATCTAGTCAGGGATTTTTGCGTTATAAAGCCTAAGCCTTTGCTGCTCTTTCATGGACTCATTGACCGATTCTTGTTTTTTACGATGTTATCTGCTCAGAAGTTCATCAAAGCAGGCAAAAATTTCTACATTTCTGTTTTTTTTTCAGTAAAGATGGGGTGCAGAGTGTACACTAATGTGAAAAAATGAACTTTTTTTTAGTTTACCAAATGGCTGCAATGAAACAAAGAGTGAAAAATTTTAAGGGGTATGAATTCTTTCCATACCCACTGTTTATTGTGAGCCAAAATCCTTTGGGAATCTTCACATTTCATGAAGCCTTGAACACAGTCAAGCACCCTGGGCCATAGACAGCAAAATAACCCCAAAATATCTTTGAACTTCCACCATATTTGACTGTAACTACTAGGGTTGAGCGAAACAGATCGGTCATTTTCATAAGTCGCCGACTTTTGGCAAAGTCGGGTTTCATGAAACCCGATCCGATCCCTGTGTGGGGTCGGCCACGCGGTACGCGACTTTCGCGCCAAAGTCGCGTTTCAATGACGCGAAAAGTGCCATTTTTCAGCCAATGAAGGTGGACGCAGAGTGTGGGCAGCGTGATGACATAGGTCTCAGTCCCCACCATCTTAGAGAAGGGCATTGCAGTGATTGGCTTGCTTTCTGCGGCGTCACAGGGGCTATAAAGGGGCTTTCCCGCCGACCGCCATCTTACTGCTGCTGATCTGAGCATAGGGAGAGGTTGCTGCCGCTTCATCAGAAGCAGGGATAGCGTTAGGCAGGGTACATTAACCCCCAAACCGCTTGTGCTGTAGCGATTTCCACTGTCCAACACCACCTTTTGTTTGCAGGGACAGTGGAGGCTACATTTTTTTTTCCTCAGCGCTGTAGCTCATTGGGCTGCCCTAGAAGGCTTCCTGATAGCTGCATTGCTGTTTGTACGCCGCTGTGCAAACCAACTGTTTTTTTCAATGCACAAATCCTGTTGCTCCTTCCTTTCTGCACAGCTATCTTGTTTGTTTGGCCACACTTTTGACTTTTTTGTGCAGCAGTCCACTCCTTGCTATTGCTGCCTGCCATACTTTGCTGAGATTACTGCAGGGTGATAGTAATTGTAGGACATTCCCTTTTTTTTCCGTTATATCTCTTCAAGCCACTTTCTGCCACAGAAAATATACTCTAATACAGTGGCCCAGATTTATTCACTAGTCTCCCTGAAGAAAAAACAAAAAGGTGCAGATTAAAATTGGCAAATATGCATTAGTGGCAGTCCTGTGTGTGGCATCTGTGTCTCATTTTCTGGCACAGAAAACATACAGTCTAACAGTGGGCCTGATTTCTTGCCAATTCTCCCATAAATAAAAAAGAATAGTGGGAGATTAAGATTGGCAATTCTGCCTCAGTGCCAGTCGTGTGTGTGGCATCTGTCTTTAATTTTGTGTCACAGAAAACCTAGTGTGTAATACTGGGCCTGATTTTTTTAAAATTCTCCCAGGAAAAAAAAATAGTGGGAGATTAAGATTGGCAATTCTGCCTCAGTGCCTGTCCGGTGTGTGCCATCTCTCTCATTTTGTGCCACATAAAACCTAGTGTGTAACACGGTGTTAAGGACTGGCGGAACGCACCAAGTATAGATGATATGAAACTAGGTGCGTTCGCAGTCCGAGGTCCACCGTGCAGGTAAAAACCCTGCTGCTAGTAAGACGGACTATATGGCAGTACTATAAGTATACACGCACGGGTTAACTTCACCCTGCGTGAAGGAAGCGATCCTGTTGTGTCACAGGACCGCGGTGCCACACATAGAGCGCGAACAAGAAGTCAGCGAACACAACCCCAACACAGGATTGAAGTCCGATTAGACCACTTGCTGGCACAACACCGCAACTGGGTGTGTAAGGAAACTATTAAAATAGTATATAAAGGCACGAGAGTGCATGCAGTGCCGCACTGACGGACGTCACTAACCACCTAGGCTTGGGTAAGGAAAGCGCAGAGGAAGCGCACGGCGCCGTACAGGCGGTCACAGCAACTAGATGCTGTTATGTGTGTAACATGCTGTTGGATAAGTCGGGCGCTAGATAGCAAACATACACCTTCCGCGAACAGTCATCCAATAGGGAGGGTATTTTAAAGAGCGACTTTCACTCACAACACACACACATATTATCAAGACAATACTAGCGCATGGCCGTGCGGTCATGCGCAGTTTATATAGTTGCAGCACAGGAAGCTGCTACTGAAGTTTTGCTCTTTCAGGACCTTCCTGGAGGACCAATGGAATGTGCTGCAGTACCTGAGCATGTGACCCTCGATCTCCAACGGGAGATCTTGCCCTGGGCATGCTCAGTGTGTGCAAATAAGGACTTAGTCCCAGAGAAGCCCACTCGCCGTGGATCAGTGCAGGGTACAACAGGAGAGCCAGAAAAGGCAACAGTAACCCTTTGCACAGAATCAGTCCCAGCAAGACGCTGGGAGCGACGCCTCCGCTGAGCAGACCCCACTGTGGCCGGTACAGAATGGGAGAGCGCAGCAGACAGGGATCGAGATTCCCCCTGTGCAGCAGAGGAAACTCGACTCCTAACATTACCCCCCCTCCTAGGGCCCCCCCCCTCCTTGGGCCTCGCCACGCTCGAAGGCAGCAATGAGCTGCGGAGCCCGAATGTGCTCAGCAGGCTCCCAGGACCTGTCCTCAGCTGGCAAGAGATCAATAGTACAGTTATAGGGGCGATGGGGCGGAAGGGTCTCCGCCGCCTATTTGGAGAACACGTCTGCATAAGACCAATATTGCTTGGGAAGAGAGGAAAAATCTGCGGGTACCTCTGTAGTAGCAACCTGAATGCACTCTCGGTGACACCTACCCCCACATGTTTCACCCCATCCCAGAATTCTGCCTGAGGACCACTCGATGTGAGGAGAGTGGTACCGTAACCAAGGTATTCCCAACAGGACCTCATCAATCCCCTCAGGAATGATGAGCAGAGATATAATCTCCTGATGGGATGGTGACATGGACAGAGTAAAAGGGATGGTCTGATGTGTTATCTGTGCGGGGAGTGTCGACCCATTCACCACTCGTACCGTTACTGGTTGAGATAGCATAACCAGGGGTATTGCGTGACGTTGGGGGAAGGCAGAAGACATAAAATTGCCCTCCGCTCCAGAATCCACGCAGAGCTCCACCGAGTGGGAGGATGAGCCAAAAGTTATAGTCCCCTTAAAGGAAAATTTGGAGGCAAACGTCACCGTGTCTAGTGCACCTCCACCTACTACCACTAGACGCTGACGTTTCCTCGACCGCTGGTGACATCTGGTGGCTAGATGTCCTGACTGTTGGCAAATATGGCAAACCTGGAGTGCACGAGCGGTCCGGGACTTAGATCCCGCTCTTGACACTACCTTAGGTTCATGAGACTCAGGAGCCTGGGCTAGAGATTCCAAAGGTTTGGCGAAGGTGGGAGCCAGCCGAAACCTCTGCCTACACTGGGCTCGCTCTAACCTCCGCTCGTGAAAACGGAGGTCAATACGAGTAGACACTGTTATTAATTCTTCCAGTGTGGCGGGAATCTCCCTAGTGGCCAGGGCGTCCTTAACATGGTCAGCCAGCCCCCTCCAAAATATGGGAATAAGGGCTTTATCCGACCACTCCAGCTCAGATGCTAGAGTGCGGAAGTGGATGGCAAAATGGCTGACCAAGGACGAGCCCTGAGTCAATGCCAACAGTTGGAGCGCCATATCATGGGTGACACGAGGTCCTAAAAAGACCTGTTTCAGAGTGCTCAGGAATAACGGAGCACTCTGCACCACATGATCGCCACGCTCCCACAGCGTCGTAGCCCACTGCAACGCCCTGTCCGACAATAAAGATATGATAAAGCCCACCTTACCCCCTCTCTGTAGGGAAACGAGAGGCCAGAAGCTCGAGTTGTATTGAGCACTGACTCACGAAACCCCTACAGGACTTACTGTCACCAGAAAATTTCTCTGGTAGAGGGAGGCGAGATAGCGTCGGTACAGGGGCGGCAGTGGACAAGGTAGCTGCAGCCACACTTGCAGCCTGAACAGCGACAGCAGTAACATCCACAGCTGAGGTTGAACGCTCAAGAGCCGCCAACCTTCCCTCCAGCTGCTGGATGTACCGCTGTAAACGCTGATCGTCCGTCATTACTAGCCAGACCTTGGCGCTAGTATTATGTTAAGGACTGGCGGAACGCACCAAGTATAGATGATATGAAACTAGGTGCGTTCGCAGTCCGAGGTCCACCGTGCAGGTAAAAACCCTGCTGCTAGTAAGTCGGACTATATGGCAGTACTATAAGTATACACGCATGGGTTAACTTCACCCTGCGTGAAGGAAGCGATCCTGTTGTGTCACAGGACCGCGGTACCGCACATAGAGCGCGAACAAGAAGTCAGCGAACACAACCCCAACACAGGATTGAAGTCCGATTAGACCACTTGCTGGCACAACACCGCAACTGGGTGTGTAAGGAAACTATTAAAATAGTATATAATGGCACGAGAGTGCATGCAGTGCCGCACTGACGGACGCCACTAACCACCCAGGCTTGGGTAAGGAAAGCGCAGAGGAAGCGCACGGCGCCGTACAGGCGGTCACAGCAACTAGACGCTGTTATGTGTGTAACGTGCTGTTGGATAAGTCGGGCGCTAGATAGCAAACATACACCTTCCGCGAACAGTCATCCAATAGGGAGGGTATTTTAAAGAGCGACTTTCACTCACAACACACACACATATTATCAAGACAATACTAGCGCATGGCCGTGCGGTCATGCGCAGTTTATATAGTTGCAGCACAGGAAGCTGCTACTGAAGTTTTGCCCTTTCAGGACCTTCCTGGAGGACCAATGGAATGTGCTGCAGTACCTGAGCATGTGACCCTCGATCTCCAACGGGAGATCTTGCCCTGGGCATGCTCAGTGTGTGCAAATAAGGACTTAGTCCCAGAGAAGCCCACTCGCCGCGGATCAGTGCAGGGTACAACAGGAGAGCCAGAAAAGGCAACAGTAACCCTTTGCACAGAATCAGTCCCAGCAAGACGCTGGGAGCGACGCCTCCGCTGAGCAGACCCCACTGCGGCCGGTACAGAATGGGAGACTGCAGCAGACAGGGATCGAGATTCCCCCTGTGCAACAGAGGAAACACGACTCCTAACACACGGTGCCAGATTTTTTGACAATTCTCCCAGGGAAAAAAAATAGTGGGAGATTAAGATTGGCATTTCTGCCTCAGTGCCAGTCTAGTGTGTGCCATCTGTCTCTTATTTTGTGCCACATAAAACCTAGTGTGTAACACGGTGACAGATTTTTTTGACAATTCTCCCATAAAAAAAAAAAAACTAGTGGGAGATTAAGATTGGAATTTCTGCCTCAGTGCCAGTCCAGTGTGTGCCATCTCTCTCATTTTGTGCCACATAAAACCTACTGTGTAACACGGTGCCAGATTTTTTGACAATTCTCCCAGGAAAAAAAAAATAGTGGGAGATTAAGATTGGCAATTCTGCCTCAGTGCCAGTCGTGTGTGTGGCATCTGTCTTTCATTTTATGCCACAGAACATATACTGTATAAGAGTGGGCCACATTTCTTCAATATTCTCCCAGCAAAAATAAAAAGGGGGAGATTTTTATTGGTAGTGTCTGCATCTGCGTCAGTCCTGTTAGTGGCATATCTGTCTGCCACTGAAGCTGTGTACTGTTATACATTGGGCCTGATTTTCCCTGCAGTCTCACCCACCTATAAAGGGATATATAAATCCAACAGAAGTTTGAGTTCACCTTGTAACTGGTTTTACAGTAACAAATACCGTTAGTTTGGTTATGTTTTTCAAACAATGAGTCTGGTGGAAGAGGTCGTGGCCGTGGGCGGTCATTGCCAGCTGGTAATGATGGTAGTGGTGGTGGAGCATCAGGTGGTCGTGGGAAAAGCAATATAGCACCTAAGTCTCGAGTTGTTGAGCCAGGTTCGTCGTCTGGCTACACAAGGCCTCGAACGCTCCCTTTTCTGGGAGTAGGAAAACCGCTTTTAAAGCCGGAGCAGCAAGAACAAGTTTTGGCTTTCCTTGCTGACTCAGTCTCTAGCTCTTTCGCCTCCTCTTCTGAAACTGCTAAATGTAAAAGCAGCGTGTCATTAGTGGATGTTCACGGTCAGGGACAAGTCGCTTCCTTGTCTTCTTCACCAAGAACAACAGAGAAGGATGCGTCAGGCGACACAACGGGTTACTCCATGGAGCTCTTTACACATACCATTCCTGGGTTAGAAAGTGAAATAGTTAACAGGCCATTCCCATTACAAGTTGAATCGGACATGGAGTGCACAGATGCACAGCCACAGCCAGATTACTATGCTGTTCCTTTGACTCAGACCAGAACATTGCCCTCGCAGTGTACTGATCCAGAATCAGACCCTGATGAGACTATGGTGCCCCGTCACGAACGCTATACCACCGGCTTACACGGTGACACAGACGAAGTTGCACACGAGATAGAAGAGGAGGTCATAGATGACCCAGTTGTTGACCCCGATTGGCAGCCATTGGGGGAACAGGGTGCAGGCGGCAGTAGCTCTGAAGCGGAAGAGGAGAAGCCACAGCAGGCATCAACCTCGCAACAGGTTCCATCTGCCCGGCCCGTATCTGGCCAAAAACGCGTGGCAAAACCAGTTGTAGGACAGCGTAGCCATCCGGTTAAAGAAGCTCAGTCTGCAATGCCTGAAAAGGTATCCAATAGTAGAAAGAGTGCAGTCTGGCATTTTTTTAAACAACATCCAAATGATCAGCGCAAAGTCATCTGTCAAAAATGTTCATCTACCTTAAGCAGAAGTCAGAATCTTAAAAGTCTAAATACAAGTTGCATGCGTAGACATTTAACCACCATGCATTTGCAAGCCTGGACTAACTACCAAACGTCCCTTAAGGTTGTAGCACCCTCGGCCAATGAAGCTAGTCAGCAACACTACATCCCTTCCCTCACTGTAAGCCCACCATTTCCCGCACCACCTGCAGTAAATGTGCAGGTTTCGTCGCCAGGCCAAAGCAGTCAGGGAATCACCAGGTTCGTGGTAGGAAACACTGCATGTAGGGCACCAGCAAGAATACCATCTTCAACCCTCTCTCAGTCTGCCATGTCCCCTGGCACCCCCGCTAGTTCCACCATCTGCAGCTCTCCAGTCCAGCTCACCCTACATGAGACTCTCGTTAGGAAAAGGAAGTACTCATCCTCGCATCCGCGTACACAGGGTTTGAACGCCCACATTGCTAGACTAATCTCGTTAGAGATGATGCCCTACCAGTTAGTTTAAAGCGAAGCTTTTAAAGCCCTGATGGACTACGCTGTACCACGCTACGAGCTACCCAGTCGACACTTCTTTTCGAGAAAAGCCATCCCAGCCCTCCACCAACATGTAAAAGACCGCATCATCCATGCACTCAGGCAATCTGTGAGTACAAAGGTGCACCTGACAACAGATGCATGGACCAGTAGGCATGGCCAGGGACGTTACGTGTCCATCACGGCACACTGGGTTAATGTGGTGGATGCAGGGTCCACAGGGGACAGCAATATTGGGACAGTTCTGCCTAGCCCACGGTCTAGGAAACAGTTGGCTGTAGGCGTTCGCCCCCTCCTCGTCCTCCTGCAGAAGCGAGAGCTCGTCCACAGACCGCAGTCGCACGACCACTCCATCCGCAGCTGCCACTGTTGCACACGAGGTGTCCCATTATGGGACAGCTAGTGGCAAGCGTCAGCAGGCTGTATTGGCAATGAAGTGTTTGGGCGACAACAGACACACCGCGGAAGTTCTGTCCGAGTTCTTGCAGCAAGAAACTCAGTCATGGCTGGGCAGTGTACATCTTGAGACAGGCAAGGTAGTCATTGAGAACTGAAGGCCGCTCCAAGGTATTCTCCAGGTTGCCTCTCCCTAGCTTCTATCTTGAAGCTCTCGTTAAGTAGTTGTTGAAACAACACTGCATTAGGCCTACAAGTTGGGTCTGGGTTGTAGAGACGGTGTCTGCCGCTCCAAGGTGTTCTCCAGGTTGCCTCTTCCTAGCTTCTATCTTGAAGCTCTCGTTAAGTAGTTGTTGAAACAACACTGTATTAGGCCTACAAATTGGGTCTGGGTTGTAGAGACGGTGTCTGCCACTCCAAGGTGTTCTCCAGGTTGCCTCTCCCTAGCTTCTATCTTGAAGTTCTCATTAAGTAGTTGTTGAAACAACACTGCATTAGGCCTACAAGTTGGGTCTGGGTTCTACAAACGGTGTCTTCTGCTCCATGTTGTTCTCCAGGTTGCCACTCCCTAGCTTCTATCTTGAAGCTCTCGTTAAGTAGTTGTTGAAACAACACTGCATTAGGCCTACAAGTTGGGTCTGGGTTGTAGAGACGGTGTCTGCCACTCCAAGGTGTTGTCCAGGTTGCCTCTCCCTAGCTTCTATCTTGAAGCTCTCATTTAGTAGTTGTTGAAACAACACTGCATTAGGCCTACAAGTTGGGTCTGGGTTCTACAAACGGTGTCTTCTGCTCCATGTTGTTCTCCAGGTTGCCTCTCCCTAGCTTCTATCTTGAAGCTCTCATTAAATAGTTGTTGAAGCAACACTGCATTAGGCCTACAAGTTGGGTCTGGGTTTTACAAATGGTGTCTTCCGCTCCAATGTGTTCTCCAGGTTGCCTCTCCATAGCTTCTATCTTGAAGCTCTCGTTAAGTAGTTGTTGAAACAACACTGCATTAGGCCTACAAGTTGGGTCTGGGTTGCAGAGACGGTGTCTGCCGCTCCAAGATGTTCTCCAGGTTGCCTCTCCCTAGCTTCTATCTTGAAGCTCTCGTTAAGTAGTTGTTGAAACAACACTGCATTAGGCCTACAAGTTGGGTCTGGGTTGTAGAGATGGTGTCTGCTGCTCCAAGGTGTTCTCCAGATTGCCTCTCCCTAGCTTCTATCTTGAAGCTCTCATTAAGTAGTTGTTGAAACAACACTGCATTAGGCCTGCAAGTTGGGTCTGGGTTATACAAACGGTGTCTTCTGCTCCAAGGTGTTCTCCAGGTTGCCTCTCCCTAGCTTCTATCTTGAAGCTCTCGTTAAGTAGTTGTTGAAACAACACTGCATTAGGCCTACAAGTTGGGTCTGGGTTGTAGAGACGGTGTCTGCCGCTCCAAGGTGTTCTCCAGATTGCCTCTCCCTAGCTTTTATCTTGAAGCTCTCATTAAGTAGTTGTTGAAACAACACTGCATTAGGCCTACAAGTTGGGTCTGGGTTCTACAAACGGTGTCTTCCGCTCCAAGGTGTTCTCCAGGTTGCCTCTCCCTAGCTTCTATCTTGAAGCTCTCGTTAATTAGTTGTTGAAACAACACTGCATTAGGCCTACAAGTTGGGTCTGGGTTGTAGAGACGGTGTCTGCAGCTCCAAGATGTTCTCCAGGTTGCCTCTCCCCAGCTTCTATCTTGAAGCTCTCGTTAAATAGTTGTTGAAACAACACTGCATTAGGCCTACAAGTTGGGTCTGGGTTGTAGAGACGGTGTCTGCCGCTCCAAGGTGTTCTCCAGATTGCCTCTCCCTAGCTTCTATCTTGAAGCTCTCATTAAGTAGTTGTTGAAACAACACTGCATTAGGCCTACAAGTTAGGTCTGGGTTCTACAAACGGTGTCTTCCGCTCCAAGGTGTTCTCCAGGTTGCCTCTCCCTAGCTTCTATCTTGAAGCTCTTGTTAAGTAGTTGTTGAAACAACACTGCATTAGGCCTACAAGTTGGGTCTGGGTTGCAGAGACGGTGTCTGCCGCTCCAAGATGTTCTCCAGGTTGCCTCTCCCTAGCTTCTATCTTGAAGCTCTGGTTAAGTAGTTGTTGAAACAACACTGCATTAGGCCTACAAGTTGGGTCTGGGTTGTAGAGACGGTGTCTGCCGCTCCAAGATGTTCTCCAGGTTGCCTCTCCCTAGCTTATATCTTGAAGCTCTCGTTAAGTAGTTGTTGAAACAACACTGCATTAGGCCTACAAGTTGGGTCTGGGTTGTAGAGACGGTGTCTGCCACTCCAAGATGTTCTCCAGGTTGCCTCTCCCTAGCTTCTATCTTGAAGCTCTCGTTAAGTAGTTGTTGAAACAACACTGCATTAGGCCTACAAGTTGGGTCTGGGTTGTAGAGACGGTGTCTGCCGCTCCAAGGTGTTCTCCAGGTTGCCTCTCCCTAGCTTCTATCTTGAAGCTCTCATTAAATAGTTGTTGAAACAACACTGCATTAGGCCTACAAGTTGGGTCTGGGTTTTACAAATGGTGCCTTCCGCTCCAATGTGTTCTCCAGGTTGCCTCTCCCTAGCTTCTATCTTGAAGCTCTCGTTAAGTAGTTGTTGAAACAACATTGCATTAGGCCTACAAGTTGGGTCTGGGTTGTAGAGACGGTGTCTGCCGCTCCAAGGTGTTCTACAGATTGCCTCTCCCTAGCTTCTATCTTGAAGCTCTCATTAAGTAGTTGTTGAAACAACACTGCATTAGGCCTACAAGTTGGGTCTGGGTTCTACAAACTGTGTCTTCCGCTCCAAGGTGTTCTCCAGGTTGCCTCTCCCTAGCTTATATCTTGAAGCTCTCGTTAAGTAGTTGTTGAAACAACATTGCATTAGGCCTACAAGTTGGGTCTGGGTTGTAGAGACGGTGTCTGCCGCTCCAAGGTGTTCTACAGATTGCCTCTCCCTAGCTTCTATCTTGAAGCTCTCATTAAGTAGTTGTTGAAACAACACTGCATTAGGCCTACAAGTTGGGTCTGGGTTGTAGAGACGGTGTCTGCCGCTCCAAGATATTCTCCAGGTTGCCTCTCCCTAGCTTATATCTTGAAGCTCTCGTTAAGTAGTTGTTGAAACAACACTGCATTAGGCCTACAAGTTGGGTCTGGGTTGTAGAGACGGTGTCTGCCACTCCAAGGTGTTCTCCAGGTTGCCTCTCCCTAGCTTCTATCTTGAAGCTCTCGTTAAGTAGTTGTTGAAACAACACTGCATTAGGCCTACAAGTTGGGTCTGGGTTGTAGAGACGGTGTCGGCCGCTCCAAGATGTTCTCCAGGTTGCCTCTCCCTAGCTTATATCTTGAAGCTCTTGTTAAGTAATTGTTGAAACAACACTGCATTAGGCCTACAAGTTGGGTCTGGGTTGTGGAGACGGTGTCTGTCGCTCCAAGGTGTTCTCCAGGTTGCCTCTCCCTAGATTCTATCTTGAAACTCTCGTTAAGTAGTTGTTGAAACAACACTGCATTAGGCCTACAAGTTGTGTCTGGTTGTAGAGACGGTGTCTGCCGCTCCAAGATGTTCTCCAGGTTGCGTCTCCCTAGCTTCTATCTTGAAGCTCTCGTTAAGTAGTTGTTGAAACAACACTGCATTAGGTCTACATGTTGGGTCTGGGTTGTAGAGACGGTGTCTGCCGCTCCAAGGTGTTCTCCAGGTTGCCTCTCCTAAGCTTCTATCTTGAAGCTCTCGTTAAGTAGTTGTTGAAACAACACTGCATTAGACCTACAAGTTGGGTCTGGGTTGTAGAGACGGTGTCGGCCGCTCCAAGATGTTCTCCAGGTTGCCTCTCCCTAGCTTCTATCTTGAAGCTCTCGTTAAGTAGTTGTTGAAACAACACTGCATTAGGCCTACAAGTTGGGTCTGGGTTCTACAAACGGTGTCTTCTACTCCATGTTTTTCTCCAGGTTGCCACTCCCTAGCTTCTATCTTGAAGCTCTCGTTAAGTAGTTGTTGAAACAACACTGCATTAGGCCTACAAGTTGGGTCTGGGTTGTAGAGACGGTGTCTGCCGCTCCAAGGTGTTGTCCAGGTTGCCTCTCCCTAGCTTCTATCTTGAAGCTCTCATTAAGTAGTTGTTGAAACAACACTGCATTAGGCCTACAAGTTGGGTCTGGGTTCTACAAACGGTGTCTTCTGCTCCATGTTGTTCTCCAGGTTGCCTCTCCCTAGCTTCTATCTTGAAGCTCTCATTAAGTAGTTGTTGAAACAACACTGCATTAGGCCTACAAGTTGGGTCTGGGTTTTAGAAATGGTGTCTTCCGCTCCAATGTGTTCTCCAGGTTGCCTCTCCCTAGCTTCTATCTTGAAGCTCTCGTTAAGTAGTTATTGAAACAACACTGCATTAGGCCTACAAGTTGGGTCTGGGTTGTAGAGACGGTGTCTGCCGCTCCAAGGTGTTCTCCAGGTTGCCTCTCCCTAGCTTTTATCTTGAAGCTCTCGTTAAATAGTTGTTGAAACAACACTGCATTAGGCCTACAAGTTGGGTCTGGGTTGTAGAGACGGTGTCTGCCGCTCCAAGATGTTCTCCAGGTTGCCTCTCCCTAGCTTCTATCTTGAAGCTCTCGTTAAGTAGTTGTTGAAACAACACTGCATTAGGCCTACAAGTTGGGTCTTGGTTGTAGAGACGGTGTCTGCCGCTCCAAGATGTTCTCCAGGTTGCCTCTCCCTAGCTTCTATCTTGAAGCTCTCGTTAAGTAGTTGTTGAAACAACACTGCATTAGGCCTACAAGTTGGGTCTGGGTTGTAGAGATGGTGTCTGCTGCTCCAAGGTGTTCTCCAGATTGCCTCTCCCTAGCTTCTATCTTGAAGCTCTCATTAAGTAGTTGTTGAAACAACACTGCATTAGGCCTGCAAGTTGGGTCTGGGTTATACAAACGGTGTCTTCTGCTCCAAGGTGTTCTCCAGGTTGCCTCTCCCTAGCTTCTATCTTGAAGCTCTCATTAAGTAGTTGTTGAAACAACACTGCATTAGGCCTACAAGTTGGGTCTGGGTTGTAGAGACGGTGTCTGCCGCTCCAAGGTGTTCTCCAGGTTGCCTCTCCCTAGCTTCTATCTTGAAGCTCTCGTTAAGTAGTTGTTGAAACAACACTGCATTAGGCCTACAAGTTGGTCTGGGTTGTAGAGACGGTGTCTGCCGCTCCAAGGTGTTCTCCAGGTTGCCTCTTCCTAGCTTCTATCTTGAAGCTCTCGTTAAGTAGTTGTTGAAACAACACTGCATTAGGCCTACAAGTTGGGTCTGGGTTGTAGAGACAATGTCTGCCGCTCCAAGGTGTTCTCCAGGTTGCCACTCCCTAGCTTCTATCATGAAGCTCTCTTTAAGTAGTTGTTGAAACAACACTGCATTAGGCCTACAAGTTGGATCTGGGTTGTAGAGACGGTGTCTGCCGCTCCAAGATGTTCTCCAGGTTGCCTCTCCCTAGCTTCTATCTTGAAGCTCTCGTTAAGTAGTTGTTGAAACAACACTGCATTAGGCCTACAAGTTGGGTCTGGGTTGTAGAGACGGTGTCTGCCGCTCCAAGGTGTTCTCCAGGTTGCCTCTCCCTAGCTTCTATCTTGAAGCTCTCGTTAAGTAGTTGTTGAAACAACACTGCATTAGGCCTACAAGTTGGGTCTGGGTTGTAGAGACGGTGTCTGCCGCTCCAAGGTGTCCTCCAGGTTGCCTCTCCCTATCTTCTATCTTGAAGCTCTCATTAAATAGTTGTTGAAACAACACTGCATTAGGCCTACAAGTTGGGTCTGGGTTTTACAAATGGTGTCTTCCGCTCCAATGTGTTCTCCAGGTTGCCTCTCCCTAGCTTCTATCTTGAAGCTCTCGTTAAGTAGTTGTTGAAACAACACTGCATTAGGCCTACAAGTTGGGTCTGGGTTGTAGAGACGGTGTCTGCCGCTCCAAGGTGTTCTCCAGATTGCCTCTCCCTAGCTTCTATCTTGAAGCTCTCATTAAGTAGTTGTTGAAACAACACTGCATTAGGCCTACAATTTGGGTCTGGGTTCTACAAACGGTGTCTTCCGCTCCAAGGTGTTCTCCAGGTTGCCTCTCCCTAGCTTCTATCTTGAAGCTCTTGTTAAGTAGTTGTTGAAACAACACTGCATTAGGCCTACAAGTTGGGTCTGGGTTGTAGAGACGGTGTCTGCCGCTCCAAGATGTTCTCCAGGTTGCCTCTCCCTAGCTTCTATCTTGAAGCTCTCGTTAAGTAGTTGTTGAAACAACACTGCATTAGGCCTACAAGTTGGGTCTGGGTTGTAGAGACGGTGTCTGCCGCTCCAAGGTGTTCTCCAGATTGCCTCTCCCTAGCTTCTATCTTGAAGCTCTCATTAAGTAGTTGTTGAAACAACACTGCATTAGGCCTACAAGTTAGGTCTGGGTTCTACAAACGGTGTCTTCCGCTCCAAGGTGTTCTCCAGGTTGCCTCCCCTAGCTTCTATCTTGAAGCTCTTGTTAAGTAGTTGTTGAAACAACACTGCATTAGGCCTACAAGTTGGGTCTGGGTTGTAGAGACGGTGTCTGCCGCTCCAAGATGTTCTCCAGGTTGCCTCTCCCTAGCTTCTATCTTGAAGCTCTCGTTAAGTAGTTGTTGAAACAACACTGCATTAGGCCTACAAGTTGGGTCTGGGTTGTAGAGACGGTGTCTGCCGCTCCAAGATGTTCTCCAGGTTGCCTCTCCCTAGCTTATATCTTGACGCTGTCGTTAAGTAGTTGTTGAAACAACACTGCATTAGGCCTACAAGTTGGGTCTGGGTTGTAGAGACGGTGTCTGCAACTCCAAGGTGTTCTCCAGGTTGCGTCTCCCTAGCTTCTATCTTGAAGCTCTCGTTAAGTAGTTGTTGAAACAACACTGCATTAGGCCTACAAGTTGGGTCTGGGTTGTAGAGACGGTGTCTGCCGCTCCAAGGTGTTCTCCAGGTTGCCTCTCCCTAGCTTCTATCTTGAAGCTCTCATTAAATAGTTGTTGAAACAACACTGCATTAGGCCTACAAGTTGGGTCTGGGTTTTACAAATCATGTCTTCCGCTCCAATGTGTTCTCCAGGTTGCCTCTCCCTAGCTTCTATCTTGAAGCTCTCGTTAAGTAGTTGTTGAAACAACATTGCATTAGGCCTACAAGTTGGGTCTGGGTTGTAGAGACGGTGTCTGCCGCTCCAAGGTGCTCTCCAGATTGCCTCTCCCTAGCTTCTATCTTGAAGCTCTCATAAAGTAGTTGTTGAAACAACACTGCATTAGGCCTACAAGTTGGGTCTGGGTTCTACAAACTGTGTCTTCCGCTCCAAGGTGTTCTCCAGGTTGCCTCTCCCTAGCTTCTATCTTGAAGCTCTCATTAAATAGTTGTTGAAACAACACTGCATTAGGCCTACAAGTTGGGTCTGGGTTTTACAAATGGTGTCTTCCGCTCCAATGTGTTCTCCAGGTTGCCTCTCCCTAGCTTCTATCTTGAAGCTCTCGTTAAGTAGTTGTTGAAACAACACTGCATTAGGCCTACAAGTTGGGTCTGGGTTGTAGAGACGGTGTCTGCCGCTCCAAGGTGTTCTCCAGATTGCCTCTCCCTAGCTTCTATCTTGAAGCTCTCATTAAGTAGTTGTTGAAACAACACTGCATTAGGCCTACAATTTGGGTCTGGGTTCTACAAACGGTGTCTTCCGCTCCAAGGTGTTCTCCAGGTTGCCTCTCCCTAGCTTCTATCTTGAAGCTCTTGTTAAGTAGTTGTTGAAACAACACTGCATTAGGCCTACAAGTTGGGTCTGGGTCGTAGAGACGGTGTCTGCCGCTCCAAGATGTTCTCCAGGTTGCCTCTCCCTAGCTTCTATCTTGAAGCTCTCGTTAAGTAGTTGTTGAAACAACACTGCATTAGGCCTACAAGTTGGGTCTGGGTTGTAGAGACGGTGTCTGCCGCTCCAAGGTGTTCTCCAGATTGCCTCTCCCTAGCTTCTATCTTGAAGCTCTCATTAAGTAGTTGTTGAAACAACACTGCATTAGGCCTACAAGTTAGGTCTGGGTTCTACAAACGGTGTCTTCCGCTCCAAGGTGTTCTCCAGGTTGCCTCTCCCTAGCTTCTATCTTGAAGCTCTTGTTAAGTAGTTGTTGAAACAACACTGCATTAGGCCTACAAGTTGGGTCTGGGTTGTAGAGACGGTGTCTGCCGCTCCAAGATGTTCTCCAGGTT
Organism: Ranitomeya imitator; assembly: GCF_032444005.1. Classification (NCBI taxonomy): domain Eukaryota; kingdom Metazoa; phylum Chordata; class Amphibia; order Anura; family Dendrobatidae; genus Ranitomeya; species Ranitomeya imitator. The sequence continues at coordinate 350,814,281 of NC_091285.1, read as the reverse complement.
GCCTCTCCCTAGCTTCTATCTTGAAGCTCTCGTTAAGTAGTTGTTGAAACAACACTGCATTAGGCCTACAAGTTGGGTCTGGGTTGTAGAGACGGTGTCTGCCGCTCCAAGATGTTCTCCAGGTTGCCTCTCCCTAGCTTATATCTTGACGCTCTCGTTAAGTAGTTGTTGAAACAACACTGCATTAGGCCTACAAGTTGGGTCTGGGTTGTAGAGACGGTGTCTGCAACTCCAAGGTGTTCTCCAGGTTGCGTCTCCCTAGCTTCTATCTTGAAGCTCTCATTAAATAGTTGTTGAAACAACACTGCATTAGGCCTACAAGTTGGGTCTGGGTTTTACAAATGGTGTCTTCCGCTCCAATGTGTTCTCCAGGTTGCCTCTCCCTAGCTTCTATCTTGAAGCTCTCGTTAAGTAGTTGTTGAAACAACATTGCATTAGGCCTACAAGTTGGGTCTGGGTTGTAGAGACGGTGTCTGCCGCTCCAAGGTGTTCTCCAGATTGCCTCTCCCTAGCTTCTATCTTGAAGCTCTCATTAAGTAGTTGTTGAAACAACACTGCATTAGGCCTACAAGTTGGGTCTGGGTTCTACAAACTGTGTCTTCCGCTCCAAGGTGTTCTCCAGGTTGCCTCTTCCTAGCTTCTATCTTGAAGCTCTTGTTAAGTAGTTGTTGAAACTACACTGTATTAGGCCTACAAGTTGGGTCTGGGTTGTAGAGACGGTGTCTGCCACTCCAAGGTGTTCTCCAGGTTGCCTCTCCCTAGCTTCTATCTTGAAGCTCTCGTTAAGTAGTTGTTGAAACAACACTGCATTAGGCCTACAAGTTGGGTCTGGGTTGTAGAGACGGTGTCTGCCGCTCCAAGATATTCTCCAGGTTGCCTCTCCCTAGCTTATATCTTGAAGCTCTCGTTAAGTAGTTGTTGAAACAACACTGCATTAGGCCTACAAGTTGGGTCTGGGTTGTAGAGACGGTGTCTGCCACTCCAAGGTGTTCTCCAGGTTGCCTCTCCCTAGCTTCTATCTTGAAGCTCTCGTTAAGTAGTTGTTGAAACAACACTGCATTAGGCCTACAAGTTGGGTCTGGGTTGTAGAGACGGTGTCGGCCGCTCCAAGATGTTCTCCAGGTTGCCTCTCCCTAGCTTATATCTTGAAGCTCTTGTTAAGTAATTGTTGAAACAATACTGCATTAGGCCTACAAGTTGGGTCTGGGTTGTAGAGACGGTGTCTGTCGCTCCAAGGTGTTCTCCAGGTTGCCTCTCCCTAGCTTCTATCTTGAAACTCTCGTTAAGTAGTTGTTGAAACAACACTGCATTAGGCCTACAAGTTGTGTCTGGTTGTAGAGACGGTGTCTGCCGCTCCAAGATGTTCTCCAGGTTGCGTCTCCCTAGCTTCTATCTTGAAGCTCTCGTTAAGTAGTTGTAGAAACAACACTGCATTACGTCTACATGTTGGGTCTGGGTTGTAGAGACGGTGTCTGCCGCTCCAAGGTGTTCTCCAGGTTGCCTCTCCTAAGCTTCTATCTTGAAGCTCTCGTTAAGTAGTTGTTGAAACAACACTGCATTAGGCCTACAAGTTGGGTCTGGGTTGTAGAGACGGTGTCGGCCGCTCCAAGATGTTCTCCAGGTTGCCTCTCCCTAGCTTCTTTCTTGAAGTTCTCATTAAGTAGTTGTTGAAACAACACTGCATTAGGCCTACAAGTTGGGTCTGGGTTCTACAAACGGTGTCTTCTGCTCCATGTTTTTCTCCAGGTTGCCACTCCCTAGCTTCTATCTTGAAGCGCTCGTTAAGTAGTTGTTGAAACAACACTGCATTAGGCCTACAAGTTGGGTCTGGGTTGTAGAATCGGTGTCTGCCGCTCCAAGGTGTTGTCCAGGTTGCCTCTCCCTAGCTTCTATCTTGAAGCTCTCATTAAGTAGTTGTTGAAACAACACTGCATTAGGCCTACAAGTTGGGTCTGGGTTCTACAAACGGTGTCTTCCGCTCCAATGTGTTCTCCAGGTTGCCTCTCCCTAGCTTCTATCTTGAAGCTCTCATTAAGTAGTTGTTGAAACAACACTGCATTAGGCCTACAAGTTGGGTCTGGGTTTTACAAATGGTGTCTTCCGCTCCAATGTGTTCTCCAGGTTGCCTCTCCCTAGCTTCTATCTTGAAGCTCTCGTTAAGTAGTTGTTGAAACAACACTGCATTAGGCCTACAAGTTGGGTCTGGGTTGTAGAGACGGTGTCTGCCGCTCCAAGGTGTTCTCCAGGTTGCCTCTCCCTAGCTTTTATCTTGAAGCTCTCGTTAAGTAGTTGTTGAAACAACACTGCATTAGGCCTACAAGTTGGGTCTGGGTTGTAGAGACGGTGTCTGCCGCTCCAAGATATTCTCCAGGTTGCCTCTCCCTAGCTTCTATCTTGAAGCTCTCGTTAAGTAGTTGTTGAAACAACACTGCATTAGGCCTACAAGTTGGGTCTTGGTTGTAGAGACGGTGTCTGCCGCTCCAAGATGTTCTCCAGGTTGCCTCTCCCTAGCTTCTATCTTGAAGCTCTCGTTAAGTAGTTGTTGAAACAACACTGCATTAGGCCTACAAGTTGGGTCTGGGTTGTAGAGACGGTGTCTGCCGCTCCAAGATTTTCTCCAGGTTGCCTCTCCCTAGCTTCTATCTTGAAGCTCTCGTTAAGTAGTTGTTGAAACAACACTGCATTAGGCCTACAAGTTGGGTCTGGGTTGTAGAGACGGTGTCTGCCGCTCCAAGATGTTCTCTAGGTTGCCTCTCCCTAGCTTCTATCTTGAAGCTCTCGTTAAGTAGTTGTTGAAACAACACTGCATTAGGCCTACAAGTTGGGTCTTGGTTGTAGAGACGGTGTCGGCCGCTCCAAGATGTTCTCCAGGTTGCCTCTCCCTAGCTTCTATCTTGAAGCTCTCGTTAAGTAGTTGTTGAAACAACACTGCATTAGGCCTACAAGTTGGGTGTGGGTTGTAGAGACGGTGTCTGCCGCTCCAAGGTGTTCTCCAGGTTGCCTCTCCCTAGCTTCTTTCTTGAAGTTCTCATTAAGTAGTTGTTGAAACAACACTGCATTAGGCTTACAAGTTGGGTCTGGGTTCTACAAACGGTGTCTTCTGCTCCATGTTTTTCTCCAGGTTGCCACTCCCTAGCTTCTATCTTGAAGCTCTCGTTAAGTAGTTGTTGAAACAACACTGCATTAGGCCTACAAGTTGGGTCTGGGTTGTAGAGACCGTGTCTGCCGCTCCAAGGTGTTGTCCAGGTTGCCTCTCCCTAGCTTCTATCTTGAAGCTCTCATTAAGTAGTTGTTGAAACAACACTGCATTAGGCCTACAAGTTGGGTCTGGGTTCTACAAACGGTGTCTTCTGCTCCATGTTGTTCTCCAGGTTGCCTCTCCCTAGCTTCTATCTTGAAGCTCTCATTAAGTAGTTGTTGAAACAACACTACATTAGGCCTACAAGTTGGGTCTGGGTTTTACAAATGGTGTCTTCCGCTCCAATGTGTTCTCCAGGTTGCCTCTCCCTAGCTTCTATCTTGAAGCTCTCGTTAAGTAGTTGTTGAAACAACACTGCATTAGGCCTACAAGTTGGGTCTGGGTTGTAGAGACGGTGTCTGCCGCTCCAAGGTGTTCTCCAGGTTGCCTCTCCCTAGCTTTTATATTGAAGCTCTCGTTAAGTAGTTGTTGAAACAACACTGCATTAGGCCTACAAGTTGGGTCTGGGTTGTAGAGACGGTGTCTGCCGCTCCAAGATGTTCTCCAGGTTGCCTCTCCCTAGCTTCTATCTTGAAGCTCTCGTTAAGTAGTTGTTGAAACAACACTGCATTAGGCCTACAAGTTGGGTCTTGGTTGTAGAGACGGTGTCTGCCGCTCCAAGATGTTCTCCAGGTTGCCTCTCCCTAGCTTCTATCTTGAAGCTCTCGTTAAGTAGTTGTTGAAACAACACTGCATTAGGCCTACAAGTTGGGTCTGGGTTGTAGAGATGGTGTCTGCTGCTCCAAGATGTTCTCCAGGTTGCCTCTCCCTAGCTTCTATCTTGAAGCTCTCGTTAAGTAGTTGTTGAAACAACACTGCATTAGGCCTACAAGTTGGGTCTGGGTTGTAGAGACGGTGTCTGCCGCTCCAAGATGTTCTCCAGGTTGCCTCTCCCTAGCTTCTATCTTGAAGCTCTCGTTAAGTAGTTGTTGAAACAACACTGCATTAGGCCTACAAGTTGGGTCTTGGTTGTAGAGACGGTGTCGGCCGCTCCAAGATGTTCTCCAGGTTGCCTCTCCCTAGCTTCTATCTTGAAGCTCTCGTTAAGTAGTTGTTGAAACAACACTGCATTAGGCCTACAAGTTGGGTGTGGGTTGTAGAGACGGTGTCTGCCGCTCCAAGGTGTTCTCCAGGTTGCCTCTCCCTAGCTTCTTTCTTGAAGTTCTCATTAAGTAGTTGTTGAAACAACACTGCATTAGGCCTACAAGTTGGGTCTGGGTTCTACAAACGGTGTCTTCTGCTCCATGTTTTTCTCCAGGTTGCCACTCCCTAGCTTCTATCTTGAAGCTCTCGTTAAGTAGTTGTTGAAACAACACTGCATTAGGCCTACAAGTTGGGTCTGGGTTGTAGAGACCGTGTATGCCGCTCCAAGGTGTTGTCCAGGTTGCCTCTCCCTAGCTTCTATCTTGAAGCTCTCATTAAGTAGTTGTTGAAACAACACTGCATTAGGCCTACAAGTTGGGTCTGGGTTCTACAAACGGTGTCTTCTGCTCCATGTTGTTCTCCAGTTTGCCTCTCCCTAGCTTCTATCTTGAATCTCTCATTAAGTAGTTGTTGAAACAACACTGCATTAGGCCTACAAGTTGGGTCTGGGTTTTACAAATGGTGTCTTCCGCTCCAATGTGTTCTCCAGGTAGCCTCTCCCTAGCTTCTATCTTGAAGCTCTCGTTAAGTAGTTGTTGAAACAACACTGCATTAGGCCTACAAGTTGGGTCTGGGTTGTAGAGACGGTGTCGGCCGCTCCAAGATGTTCTCCAGGTTGCCTCTCCCTAGCTTCTATCTTGAAGCTCTCGTTAAGTAGTTGTTGAAACAACACTGCATTATGCCTACAAGTTGGGTGTGGGTTGTAGAGACGGTGTCTGCCGCTCCAAGGTGTTCTCCAGGTTGCCTCTCCCTAGCTTCTTTCTTGAAGTTCTCATTAAGTAGTTGTTGAAACAACACTGCATTAGGCCTACAAGTTGGGTCTGGGTTCTACAAACGGTGTCTTCTGCTCCATGTTTTTCTCCAGGTTGCCACTCCCTAGCTTCTATCTTGAAGCTCTCGTTAAGTAGTTGTTGAAACAACACTGCATTAGGCCTACAAGTTGGGTCTGGGTTGTAGAATCGGTGTCTGCCGCTCCAAGGTGTTGTCCAGGTTGCCTCTCCCTAGCTTCTATCTTGAAGCTCTCATTAAGTAGTTGTTGAAACAACACTGCATTAGGCCTACAAGTTGGGTCTGGGTTCTACAAACGGTGTCTTCTGCTCCATGTTGTTCTCCAGGTTGCCTCTCCCTAGCTTCTATCTTGAAGCTCTCATTAAGTAGTTGTTGAAACAACACTGCATTAGGCCTACAAGTTGGGTCTGGGTTTTACAAATGGTGTCTTCCGCTCCAATGTGTTCTCCAGGTTGCCTCTCCCTAGCTTCTATCTTGAAGCTCTCGTTAAGTAGTTGTTGAAACAACACTGCATTAGGCCTACAAGTTGGGTCTGGGTTGTAGAGACGGTGTCTGCCGCTCCAAGGTGTTCTCCAGGTTGCCTCTCCCTAGCTTTTATCTTGAAGCTCTCGTTAAGTAGTTGTTGAAACAACACTGCATTAGGCCTACAAGTTGGGTCTGGGTTGTAGAGACGGTGTCTGCCGCTCCAAGATGTTCTCCAGGTTGCCTCTCCCTAGCTTCTATCTTGAAGCTCTCGTTAAGTAGTTGTTGAAACAACACTGCATTAGGCCTACAAGTTGGGTCTTGGTTGTAGAGACGGTGTCTGCCGCTCCAAGATGTTCTCCAGGTTGCCTCTCCCTAGCTTCTATCTTGAAGCTCTCGTTAAGTAGTTGTTGAAACAACACTACATTAGGCCTACAAGTTGGGTCTGGGTTGTAGAGACGGTGTCTGCCGCTCCAAGATGTTCTCCAGGTTGCCTCTCCCTAGCTTCTATCTTGAAGCTCTCGTTAAGTAGTTGTTGAAACAACACTGCATTAGGCCTACAAGTTGGGTCTGGGTTGTAGAGACGGTGTCTGCCGCTCAAAGATGTTCTCCAGGTTGCCTCTCCCTAGCTTCTATCTTGAAGCTCTCATTAAGTAGTTGTTGAAACAACACTGCATTAGGCCTACAAGTTGGGTGTGGGTTGTAGAGACGGTGTCTGCCGCTCCAAGGTGTTCTCCAGGTTGCCTCTCCCTAGCTTCTTTCTTGAAGTTCTCATTAAGTAGTTGTTGAAACAACACTGCATTAGGCCTACAAGTTGGGTCTGGGTTCTACAAACGGTGTCTTCTGCTCCATGTTTTTCTCCAGGTTGCCACTCCCTAGCTTCTATCTTGAAGCTCTCGTTAAGTAGTTGTTGAAACAACACTGCATTAGGCCTACAAGTTGGGTCTGGGTTGTAGAGACCGTGTCTGCCGCTCCAAGGTGTTGTCCAGGTTGCCTCTCCCTAGCTTCTATCTTGAAGCTCTCATTAAGTAGTTGTTGAAACAACACTGCATTAGGCCTACAAGTTGGGTCTGGGTTCTACAAACGGTGTCTTCTGCTCCATGTTGTTCTCCAGGTTGCCTCTCCCTAGCTTCTATCTTGAAGCTCTCATTAAGTAGTTGTTGAAACAACACTGCATTAGGCCTACAAGTTGGGTCTGGGTTTTACAAATGGTGTCTTCCGCTCCAATGTGTTCTCCAGGTTGCCTCTCCCTAGCTTCTATCTTGAAGCTCTCGTTAAGTAGTTGTTGAAACAACACTGCATTAGGCCTACAAGTTGGGTCTGGGTTGTAGAGACGGTGTCTGCCGCTCCAAGGTGTTCTCCAGGTTGCCTCTCCCTAGCTTTTATCTTGAAGCTCTCGTTAAGTAGTTGTTGAAACAACACTGCATTAGGCCTACAAGTTGGGTCTGGGTTGTAGAGACGGTGTCTGCCGCTCCAAGATGTTCTCCAGGTTGCCTCTCCCTAGCTTCTATCTTGAAGCTCTCGTTAAGTAGTTGTTGAAACAACACTGCATTAGGCCTACAAGTTTGGTCTTGGTTGTAGAGACGGTGTCTGCCGCTCCAAGATGTTCTCCAGGTTGCCTCTCCCTAGCTTCTATCTTGAAGCTCTCGTTAAGTAGTTGTTGAAACAACACTGCATTAGGCCTACAAGTTGGGTCTGGGTTGTAGAGATGGTGTCTGCTGCTCCAAGATGTTCTCCAGGTTGCCTCTCCCTAGCTTCTATCTTGAAGCTCTCGTTAAGTAGTTGTTGAAACAACACTGCATTAGGCCTACAAGTTGGGTCTGGGTTGTAGAGACGGTGTCTGCCGCTCCAAGATGTTCTCCAGGTTGCCTCTCCCTAGCTTCTATCTTGAAGCTCTCGTTAAGTAGTTGTTGAAACAACACTGCATTAGGCCTACAAGTTGGGTCTTGGTTGTAGAGACGGTGTCGGCCGCTCCAAGATGTTCTCCAGGTTGCCTCTCCCTAGCTTCTATCTTGAAGCTCTCGTTAAGTAGTTGTTGAAACAACACTGCATTAGGCCTACAAGTTGGGTGTGGGTTGTAGAGACGGTGTCTGCCGCTCCAAGGTGTTCTCCAGGTTGCCTCTCCCTAGCTTCTTTCTTGAAGTTCTCATTAAGTAGTTGTTGAAACAACACTGCATTAGGCCTACAAGTTGGGTCTGGGTTCTACAAACGGTGTCTTCTGCTCCATGTTTTTCTCCAGGTTGCCACTCCCTAGCTTCTATCTTGAAGCTCTCGTTAAGTAGTTGTTGAAACAACACTGCATTAGGCCTACAAGTTGGGTCTGGGTTGTAGAGACCGTGTCTGCCGCTCCAAGGTGTTGTCCAGGTTGCCTCTCCCTAGCTTCTATCTTGAAGCTCTCATTAAGTAGTTGTTGAAACAACACTGCATTAGGCCTACAAGTTGGGTCTGGGTTCTACAAACGGTGTCTTCTGCTCCATGTTGTTCTCCAGTTTGCCTCTCCCTAGCTTCTATCTTGAAGCTCTCATTAAGTAGTTGTTGAAACAACACTGCATTAGGCCTACAAGTTGGGTCTGGGTTTTACAAATGGTGTCTTCCGCTCCAATGTGTTCTCCAAGTTGCCTCTCCCTAGCTTCTATCTTGAAGCTCTCGTTAAGTAGTTGTTGAAACAACACTGCATTAGGCCTACAAGTTGGGTCTGGGTTGTAGAGACGGTGTCTGCCGCTCCAAGGTGTTCTCCAGGTTGCCTCTCCCTAGCTTTTATCTTGAAGCTCTCGTTAAGTAGTTGTTGAAACAACACTGCATTAGGCCTACAAGTTGGGTCTGGGTTGTAGAGACGGTGTCTGCCGCTCCAAGATGTTCTCCAGGTTGCCTCTCCCTAGCTTCTATCTTGAAGCTCTCGTTAAGTAGTTGTTGAAACAACACTGCATTAGGCCTACAAGTTGGGTCTTGGTTGTAGAGACGGTGTCTGCCGCTCCAAGATGTTCTCCAGGTTGCCTCTCCCTAGCTTCTATCTTGAAGCTCTCGTTAAGTAGTTGTTGAAACAACACTGCATTAGGCCTACAAGTTGGGTCTGGGTTGTAGAGATGGTGTCTGCTGCTCCAAGGTGTTCTCCAGATTGCCTCTCCCTAGCTTCTATCTTGAAGCTCTCATTAAGTAGTTGTTGAAACAACACTGCATTAGGCCTGCAAGTTGGGTCTGGGTTATACAAACGGTGTCTTCTGCTCCAAGGTGTTCTCCAGGTTGCCTCTCCCTAGCTTCTATCTTGAAGCTCTCATTAAGTAGTTGTTGAAACAACACTGCATTAGGCCTACAAGTTGGGTCTGGGTTGTAGAGACGGTGTCTGCCGCTCCAAGGTGTTCTCCAGGTTGCCTCTTCCTAGCTTCTATCTTGAAGCTCTCGTTAAGTAGTTGTTGAAACAACACTGCATTAGGCCTACAAGTTGGGTCTGGGTTGTAGAGACAATGTCTGCCGCTCCAAGGTGTTCTCCAGGTTGCCACTCCCTAGCTTCTATCATAAAGCTCTCTTTAAGTAGTTGTTGAAACAACACTGCATTAGGCCTACAAGTTGGATCTGGGTTGTAGAGACGGTGTCTGCCGCTCCAAGATGTTCTCCAGGTTGCCTCTCCCTAGCTTCTATCTTGAAGCTCTCGTTAAGTAGTTGTTGAAACAACACTGCATTAGGCCTACAAGTTGGGTCTGGGTTGTAGAGACGGTGTCTGTCGCTCCAAGGTGTTCTCTAGATTGCCTCTCCCTAGCTTTTATCTTGAAGCTCTCATTAAGTAGTTGTTGAAACAACACTGCATTAGGCCTACAAGTTGGGTCTGGGTTCTACAAACGGTGTCTTCCGCTCCAAGGTGTTCTCCAGGTTGCCTCTCCCTAGCTTCTATCTTGAAGCTCTTGTTATGTAGTTGTTGAAACAACACTGCATTAGGCCTACAAGTTGGGTCTGGGTTGTAGAGACGGTGTCTGCCGCTCCAAGATGTTCTCCAGGTTGCCTCTCCCTAGCTTCTATCTTGAAGCTCTCGTTAAGTAGTTGTTGAAACAACACTGCATTAGGCCTACAAGTTGGGTCCTAGTGATGACCTGTGTTTTCTAGCACCTCTTTATCGTAGTGCAATTGTAACAAAATAATATTATTCACGTTTTAATATTTTGTCTGATTATTGTACATGCAGCATTTTATTCATTTTAGTTAACAATAATATTGAACCAATTTTGGTTTTTGGTAAAAATTTGTGAAATTTATGCCAAAATGCAACTTTTTTAGAGGTGTGCATTTCTCATACAATGACTTGCAAAAGTATTTTCTCTCTTTGGCATTTTTTCTTGTTTTACTACCGCACAACCTGGAATTTCACTGTTTCTTTTAGGGTTTGCATCACTTCACGTGAAGAACATTACTACAACTGTGGACATATGGTTTTCTTTTTATTGTGAAGCAAACAAAAAATAGGACAAAATAATTGAGTATAATAATTCTCCTCCCTAAAGTCAGTACTTTGTAGAGCCTCCTTTTGCTGCAATTACAGCTGCGAGTCGCTTTGGATAAGTCTGTATCAGCTTTCCACATTTTGATACTGTCATTTTTGCCCTTTTCTCAAGGCAAAACTGCTTCAGGTCCTTCAAGTCCTTCAAGTTAGATGGTTTCCTCAGGTGAATAGCAATCTTCAAGCCTGACCACAGATTCTCAACTGGATTAAGGTTTGGGATTTGACTAGGCCTGTCATGACTTTGTCGTCGGGTGTCCAGGGACCAGGGGCTCCTTCCCTGTCCCTAACGCTAAGGGCACCCTAGCTCAACACTGTTCCCCAGGTTACTTCTTATGGTGATAATCCCGGGGCCATATACCTGTATCCGCTCTCAGTCTGTACCATTCTCCCACCCAGGGAAGAGGGGACTAGTACTCTACCATGGTACACCAACCAGACTAACAAAGTAATATGAACAGGGGTAACAAAAATGCCAAACATACAAATATACTCAAACATATAACAGAAAAATGCAGAGAAGGATGGGGTTAATCCAAAGTAAAAAAAGATAGGGAATAATCACACACTCAAAACCTAGCAACAGTGACTGATAAACCCACCAATCGCCTTCTCCTACAATAACCAACAACCTCCAGCCATACAGCACAAGCTAGTTCTGACAATGAGTGCTAACCAAGGCCCAGATTATATAGGAAATGGGAGTGCCTAACAATACACAGCTGAAAGTCTTAGCTCCAGGAGCTCTCAACAGAACAGATTAACCTCTGTACTGCCAAAAGAAATTTACACAGCTTAATAATAAGGTGAAGTGCTTCTAAACAGTGCAGGAGTAGGAGAAATCAGACGCTGTGGTCTTCTGGCTCCTCTATGTCACGGTAAACCAGTGACAAGGCCACTCCAAAACATTTACACGTTTCCCCTAGAGTAGTTGGATCGCCCCCAGACACAGGGCCACAGGTCACTCGGTACCGGTCCTTTCTGTCTCAGTTCTGGGGTTGTCACGGTGGCTGGACCCGGTCCGTGACCCTGCTAAGGGGCGTCCAATAAAAGGCGATAGGAGTCTGTCAAGGTTTCGTGACGCCACCTGTGGTGTTCGGTCAGGATGACCGACGCTGCTTGGGGTCCGCTGGGGTGATGGAATGGCAGCTAGATGGTATACCTTCCCACAGGTGAAGTATGTCCCCAGGGCTTCCCAGTGATGCAGATGGCGATAGTGTGAGGTGCAGACAATAACGAGGACACAGAGTTGCAGTCTCTTTACCTCTTTACTGAAGACTTCAGGATCCTCAGTCCAGAGCACAGTTAACAGGGCTTTCTGAGACCGGCCGGTCCGATGGGCACATCCAGAGCTCCCTTTGCAGGTGGAAATCGTTGCCTACCACTAGCGCCTGTGTGTTGTAGTGCTACCCTGCTGAGCATTCGGAATAGTCCTCACAACTTCTGTTCTCATTCGTTCTTTCTAGTTCTCTCTAATTCTTTCTCTCTCTCTCTTGTTCCAGATGTTACTAGTTTCTCGTCCCCCAGATATGTTATGGCTAGGACACACCCGTATGACGGGAAGGGTCCTAGCTCTTCCGGGACCCTAGCGACGCCCCTCTCCACGCGTTGCCCCCTATGTCTTCGTAGGAAATTTAAGGTAGACAGCCAACCTATAATTACCTGTCCTGCGGAGTTCGAAGTAAGGCCTAGAGTCAATTACTCCCGCGCTGTTCCGGCCACCAGCTACACGCCTCAGTAGGATGTTGCCTTGGTCTCACGGCACGACACCTACTGGTTCTCCTTTGTGCTTGATCTCGTTTCTCACTGTTCCACAATACCCTTCGCTTCGTGTCTCTTTCTTAGGATACCGCCACAAGGTAGTGCAGGCGCGGTTCCGTAACGTTCTGCTCTGTTCGCTAGGTACCTGCCAGGTTCCCACGCCCGACAAGGACCCCCTTGTGTCTTCTCCCTGCAACACCCCCTGCAACACCCCCTGCCACGGGATGTTGCCTGAATCCAACCCAGTCAGCTTCTGACTAACTTCCTACCCAACCCCTAGTTTTACCAGTGTGAGGAAAGGCCCAATAAATAAAGCCTTTTTCTCCCCCTAGTGGCCGGAGTGTGAAGTGTAATGTGTGCTGGTGATACCTGGTCAGTAGAATTCCTTCAGTGCCATCAGACGTACCATCACTCCCCTTAGCGGCAGAGTGTCATACTGCAACGACCAGATCTCTGGGGCGCTGCATATTGCTGTATGCTTTGGGTCATTGTCTTGTTGTTCAAAAGTGAACTTGCATCACAGTCTCAAATAACTGACAGACTGAAACAGGTTCTGATCAAGATATCACTATATTTCACAACACCCATCTTCCCACTGACTTGAACCATTTTTCCTGTTCCTGCTGCTGATAACATCCCCACAGCATGATGCTGCCACCACCATGTTTCACTTTGGAAATAGTGTTGTTGGAGTGAGGAGCTAATTTGGTTTGGCATGTTAACCTTGGCACATTATGGTGCCAGTTTTTCGAATCGTTTTTGGCAGAATTTTGACTTAAAACATTTTTAAAAAATAGCGAAAAATTTAAGCAACTCATGGTTGAGCAAAAAAGGTTGCAACATTTGGTATTTTTACAACAGTCTTGGAGGGCTCTATCAACTAGTGGTGAGCAAGCACTAAAATGCTTGTGTACTCATTACTCGAGTTGCGCAAATTGTAATGCTCGGGTGCTCGACCTGAGTGACAGGTATAATGGAAGTCAATGGGAAACGCAAACATTTTTCCGGTGCCACTCCGGAGGTCTGGAGGGGGTCTAAAAATTGCTGACAATGATGGAAACAGTGCTGGAATGGCATGGGAAAAAAACCTGGAAGTCTCTCTGAATCCCAGATCTATTTGTAGAGGGCTATCAGGCGGCCCTTACTATTGTTAGAGGACCATCAGGTGGCGCTCACTATTGTTAGAGGCCCATCAGGTGACCCTCACTCTAATTTTAGAGGGCCAGCTGCCAGCCCTCAATAAGCATTTTTGGAGGGCCAGCAGGCGGCAATACTTTGCATATGTGTATATTGCTACTGCAATATACTATAATTTATCCATCTAAGGTGGGTAAAAAATTTTTTCGTGTTAATGTTGTAAAGTTTGAAACTTGGAGAACCAGCAGATGGCCCTCACAATTTATGGAGGGACAGTAGGCGACCTACATTATTTTTAAAAGGCCAGCAGGCATCTTGTGGATAGATGAGACCAAGATAGAGTTTTTGGGTAAAGCACATCATTCTTCTGTTTACTGCAAATGAAATGAGGCCAACAAATGAAAGAATACAGTAGTTACTAGGGTTGAGCGACTTTAAGTTTTTTAGGGTCGAGTCGGGTTTCGCGAAACCCGACTATCTCAACAGTCGAGTCGAGTGGAATCGGCTGATTATCGCGAAAAGTCGGGGATCGACCGAAACACGAAACCCAATGCAAGTCAATGGGGGAGCATAGTCGGCAGTGAGTGGAGGCCAGGAAAACACCTACAGTGCCCATTTTAATGGCAAAAACATCCATTCTTGTTACTGAAGCTTGTCAATCTTAATTTACCTTATAATAATAGTAAGGCATTGGAAATTGGGGGTCATTTGGCTAAAGTTGTCGGGGGTAGGGCTGGTTCAAGTATTTAGTGGGCCCAGGAAATCTGGACCACGTCACGGTAGTGGAGCAGGGAGAGGTAAGTATTTCAATTTTGCAAGTGCTGTGATCCTGAGCAAGCAGGGGGGGCCCACTCGTTGGCACTGGCACAGGGCCTTTCAAAGTACGGCGGTGTGTTTGCACGGCGGGGGCGCCTCCCACCGGCAGCGACATTTTTTGCGTACTATGAGGGGCCCTGTGCCAGTGACGTCGCCAACGAGTATTCCCCCTCACCTGATGAAGGAACCTGCACTTTCATCTGCACCTTCCTCTTTGTCCCCGTGTAAGGTGGTATGGTATGCGGGAAGGGGAACCTGACTTTCAGCAGGGTCACATTCTTGCTGTGTAGCGTGCACGGGGAATGTAGCGTTCTGGATCAATGTACCAGAAGACTCATCTATCACTGGCTGGGCAATGGGCAGGATGAGGAGGAAACAAAGATATAGGCCCAAGAATAAAGTGGGCTAAATGCAGTTCAAAATTGGTAACAGGCCTAACCAGGGGGCATTGCTTTGTTCAGTGGAGTACAACTGTAATGAGAGGCTGACACAGTGAGTAGGCCCAAATCAGTAAGTAGGCTAAATGCAGTTCAAAATTGGTAACAGTAGTAAACAGGTGGCACTGGTTTGCTCAGTGTAGGAGAACATCAAGGAGCGGCAGACATCGTTGGTAGGGCCAACAAAACAAGTAGGCCAAATGCAGTGTTATATTAAAAACAATTTAACGAGAGCCTGAAGATAGAAGCTAGGGAAAGGCAACCTGGAGAACACCTTGGAGCGGAAGACACCGTTTGTAGAACCCAGACCCAACTTGTAGGCCTAATGCAGTGTTGTTTCAACAACTATTTAACGAGAGCCTGAAGATTGAAGCTCAGGAAAGGCAACCAGGAGAACACCTTGGAGCGGCAGACACTGGTAGTAGGCCCCAACCCAACTAGTAGCCCCACTGCAGTTGTTCCATTTAAAAACTATTTAACAAGAGCCTGAAGATTGAAGCTCAGGAAAGGCAACCTGGAGAACACCTTGGAGCGGCAGACACTGGTAGTAGGCCCCAACCCAACTAGTAGCCCCACTGCAGTTGTTCCATTTAAAAACTATTTAACAAGAGCCTGAAGATTGAAGCTCAGGAAAGGCAACCTGGAGAACACCTTGGAGCGGCATACACCGTTAGTAGGCCCCAACTCAACTAGTAGCCCCACTGCAGTTGTTCGATTAAAAAACTATTTAACAAGAGCCTGAAGATTGAAGCTCAGGAAAGGCAACCTGGAGAACACCTTGGAGCGGCATACACCGTTAGTAGGCCCCAACCCAACTAGTAGCCCCACTGCAGTTGTTCGATTAAAAAACTATTTAACAAGAGCCTGAAGATTGAAGCTCAGGAAAGGCAACCTGGAGAACGCCTTGGAGCGGCATACACCGTTAGTAGGCCCCAACCCAACTAGTAGGCCAAATGCACTTGTTCCATGTAACAACTATTTAACAAGAGCCTGAAGATTGAAGCTCAGGAAAGGCAACCAGTAGAACACCTTGGAGCGGCAGACACTGGTAGTAGGCCCCAACCCAACTAGTAGCCCCACTGCAGTTGTTCCATTAAAAAACTATTTAACAAGAGCCTGAAGATAGAAGCTAGGGAAAGGCAACCTGGAGAACACCTTGGAGCGGAAGACACCGTTTGTAGAACCCAGACCCAACTTGTAGGCCTAATGCAGTGTTGTTTCAACAACTATTTAACGAGAGCCTGAAGATTGAAGCTCAGGAAAGGCAACCAGGAGAACACCTTGGAGCGGCAGACACTGGTAGTAGGCCCCAACCCAACTAGTAGCCCGACTGCAGTTGTTCCATTACAAAAACGATTTAACAAGAGCCTGAAGATTGAAGCTCAGGAAAGGCAACCTGGAGAACACCTTGGAGCAGCATACACCATTAGTAGGCCCCAACCCAACTAGTAGCCCCACTGCAGTTGTTCCATTAAAAAACTATTTAACAAGAGCCTGAAGATTGAAGCTCAGGAAAGGCAACCTGGAGAACACCTTGGAGCGGCATACACCGTTAGTAGGCCCCAACCCAACTAGTAGGCCAAATGCACTTGTTCCATTTAACAACTATTTAACAAGAGCCTGAAGATTGAAGCTCAGGAAAGGCAACCTGGAGAACACCTTGGAGCGGAAGAATCAGTTTGTAGACCACAACGAAACTTGTGGCCCCAATGCAGTTTTATAATTCTGACAGGCTGAAAACCAGCCTTTTTTTTTTTTAGAGGAGAACAGTTGTATTAAGTGGCGCAGACAGACACTGCTAGTAGGCCTTACACCACAAAGTTGGCTCACTGCAGGTTGAAAAAAAGGTATATGGGTACACGGTCGCCATTGGTGTGCTCAGCGGAGGACAAATGGAAGGATGGACCGCAGACAGACTTAGTAGGCCTACAATAAAGAAAGTAGGCTCTATGCACTTTTAAATAGGTTCCAGGGGTACACAGGCAGCATTGGTGTGGTCAGCGGAGGACTATTGGAAGGAGGGACCGCAGACAGACTTAGTAGTCCTAAAATAAAAAAAAATTAGGCTCAATGCAGTTCGAATTATCTTGCAGGGGTACACAGGCAGCATTGGTTTGTTCAGCGGAGGACGATTGGAAGGAGTGTCTGACACAGCTAGTACTCCCCAAAAATAAATAGATGTTAATGTCTCGCAAAACAACAAAAGCAAAAAAAAAAAGGGTGGCATACTTAGGTAGAGGGGTGGGCTCCTCTGCTGAGTTTCAGAGATAGTAATTTGGCGCTAAGTATTTACTGGTGTCAATATAGGACACTGACCCTGACTATTTTAACTAGCATCATACATGTCAACAAATTGGTATTGTCAGTGCCAGGCATTGAAGGATGTCAGCGCATAGACTAAACATTGGTGGAGCTGTGAGAGATAATTTTGCAAGTGGTAGAGCACTGTTTGAGCTGGGGGGGGGGGAAACTCTCTTGTGGCCGGCGGTACAGTCCCAAGGCCCTTCATGTTACAACGGTGTGTCTGATGTTGGTTGCGCGCCACCACCGCCAGAGACACTTTATTGTACTATGAGGGACCCAGTGGCAGTGCCATCGGCCAAAAGCGGGCACACCCACCTCTTCAGACAAACGGCACTCTCACGGGTGCTGCGCCAAGTGGCGAGACCACGGCCCCGTGGGGTGGAGTTAGCACATTTAGGGAGGTGTAAACATGTCGTATGCTGGACAAACAGCTGCTGCAGATTAAGAGATTGGAACAGTCAGTAAGACCAGTCCACAAGCAAGACCTTTTCATAGGAAAGCTAGGTGTCAGCCGGGAAAGGTGGGGCAAAATAATTAGAAATCCATGAGTGGATCATTTTAATGAAGGTTAGATCATCAACATTTTGGGTAGCCAGACGAGTCCTTTTTTCAGTCAATATTGAACCAGCAGCACTGAATAATCTTTCTGATCGCCCACTAGCTGCTGGGCAACCAAGCTCCTGCAATGCATATTCTGCCAATTCAGGCCAGGTGTCTATTTTGGATGCCCAGTAATCAAATGGGAATGACGATTGAGGGAGAACATCGATGAGGGATGAAAAATAGTTTGTAACCATACTGGACAAATGTCTCCTGTCACTTTGAATTGATGCTGCAGTACCTGTCCTGTCTGCGGTCATTGCGAAATCACTCCACAACCTGGTCAGAAAACCCCTCTGTCCAACGCCACTTCTGATTGTTTGCAACTCTAACACCTCTGCCCTGTTGCTCCCTGCAGCTCGTGTGAGAACCATCACCGGCGCTGTGTGCTGGGAATGCCTGAATCAAACAGTCTACAAGAGTTGCTTGTTTGGTTGCTAATATTTGTTCGAGGTTCTCATGTGGCATGATATTTTGCAATTTGCCTTTATAGCGAGGATCAAGGAGGCAGGCCAACCAGTAATCGTCATCGGTCATCATTTTAATAATGAGTGGGTCCCTTTTGAGGATACGTAAGGCATAATCCGCCATGTGGGCCAAACTTCAAGTTGTCAAATCTGCGGTTGTGCTGGGTTGAGGGGCAGTTTCAGGCAAATCTACGTCACTTGTCTCCCACAAAAAACCTGAACCCGGCCTTGCAACGCCACCAGTTTCTATTGGCCCCGGAAAAGCTTCCTCATTCAAAAAATACTCATCCCCATCATCCTCCTCGTCCTCCTCTTCTTCGCCCGCTACCTCGTCCTGTAGATTGCCCTGACCAGACAATGGCTGACTGTCATCAAGGCTTTCCTCTTCCTCGGCTGCAGACGCCTGCTCCTTTATGTGCGTCAAACTTTGCATCAGCAGACGCATTAGGGGGATGCTCATGCTTATTATGGCGTTGTCTGCACTAACCAGCCGTGTGCATTCCTCAAAACACTGAAGGACTTGACACAGGTCTTGTACCTTCGACCACTGCACACCTGACAACTCCATGTCTGCCATCCAACTGCCTGCCCGTGTATGTGTATCCTCCCACAAATACATAACAGCACGCCTCTGTTCGCACAGTCTCTGAAGCATGTGCAGTGTGGAGTTCCACCTTGTTGCAACGTCAATGATTAGGCGATGATGGGGAAGGTTCAAAGACCGCTGATGGTTCTGCATACGGCTGGAGTGTACGGGCGAACGGCGGATATGCGTGCAAAGTCTGCGCACTTTGAGGAGCAGGTCGGGTAACCCCGGATAACTTTTCAAGAAGCACTGCACCACCAGGTTTAAGGTGTGAGCCAGGCAAGGAATGTGTTTCAGTTGGGAAAGTGCTATGGCAGCCATAAAATTCCTTCCGTTATCACTCACTACCTTGCCTTCCTCAAGATGTACAGTGCCCAGCCATGACTGAGTTTCTTTCTGCAAGAACTCGGACAGAACTTCCGCGGTGTGTCTGTTGTCGCCCAAACACTTCATTGCCAATACAGCCTGCTGACGCTTGCCACTAGCTGTCCCATTATGGGACACCTCGTGTGCAACAGTGGCAGCTGCGGATGGAGTGCTTGTGCGACTGCGGTCTGTGGACGAGCTCTCGCTTCTGCAGGAGGACGAGGAGGAGGGGGGGCGAACGCCTACAGCCAACTGTTTCCTAGACCATGGGCTAGGTAGAACTGTCCCAATATTGCTGTCCCCTGTGGACCCTGCATCCACCACATTAACCCAGTGTGCCGTGATGGACACGTAACGTCCCTGGCCATGCCTACTGGTCCATGCATCTGTTGTCAGGTGCACCTTTCTACTCACAGATTGCCTGAGTGCATGGACGATGCGGTCTTTTACATGCTGGTGGAGGGCTGGGATGGCTTTTCTCGAAAATAGGTGTCGACTGGATAGCTCGTAGCGTGGTTCAGCGTAGTCCATCAGGGCTTTGAAAGCTTCATTTTCAAATAACCGGTAGGGCATCATCTATAATGAGATTAGTCTAGCAATGTGGGCATTCAAACCCTGTGTACGCGGATGCGAGGATGAGTACTTCCTTTTCCTAATGAGAGTCTCATGTAGGGTGAGCTGGACTGGAGAGCTGCAGATGGTGGAACTAGCGGGGGTGCTGGTGGACATAGCAGACTGTGAGAGGGTTGGAGATGATATTCTTGCTGGTGCCCTACATGCAGTGTTTCCTACTACGAAACTGGTGATTCCCTGACTGCTTTGGCCTGGCGACGAAATCTGCACATTTACTGCAGGTGGTGGGGAAGTGGTGGGCTTACAGTGAGGGAAGGGATGTAGCGTTGCTGACTAGCTTCATTGGCCGAGGGTGCTACAACCTTAAGGGACGTTTGGTAGTTAGTCCAGGCTTGCAAATGCATGGTGGTTAAATGTCTACGCATGCAACTTGTATTTAGACTTTTAAGATTCTGACCTCTGCTTAAGGTAGTTGAACATTTTTGACAGATGACTTTGCGCTGATCATTTGGATGTTGTTTAAAAAAATGCCAGACTGCACTCTTTCTACTATCGGATACCTTTTCAGGCACTGCACACTGAGCTTCTTTAACCGGATGGCCACGCTGTCCTACAACTGGTTTTGGTTTTGCCACGCGTTTTTGGCCAGATACGGGCCGGGCAGATGGAACCTGTTGCGATGTTGATGTCTTCTGCAGCTCCTCCTCCTCTGCTTCAGAGCTACTGCCGCCTGCACCCTGTTCCCCCAATGGCTGCCAATCGGGGTCAACAAATGGGTCATCTATGACCTCCTCTTCTATCTCGTGTGCAACTTTGTCTGTGTCACCGTGTAAGCCGGTGGTATAGTGTTCGTGACGGGGCACCATAGTCTCATCAGGGTCTGATTCTGGATCAGTACACTGCGAGGGCAATGTTCTGGTCTGAGTCAAAGGAACAGCATAGTGATCTGGCTGTGGCTGTGCATCTGTGCACTCCATGTCCGATTCAACTTGTAATGGGCATGGCCTGTTAACTGTTTCACTTTCTAACCCAGGAACGGTATGTGTAAAGAGCTCCATGGAGTAACCCGTTGTGTCGCCTGACGCATCCTTCTCTGTTGTTCTTGGTGAAGAAGACAAGGAAGCGACTTGTCCCTGACCGTGAACATCCACTAACGACACGCTGCTTTTACATTTAGCAGTGTCAGAAGAGGAGG
The DNA here is from genome assembly GCF_032444005.1 of Ranitomeya imitator. Taxonomy (NCBI): domain Eukaryota; kingdom Metazoa; phylum Chordata; class Amphibia; order Anura; family Dendrobatidae; genus Ranitomeya; species Ranitomeya imitator. Next base: position 350,793,921 of record NC_091285.1, on the reverse strand, counting down.
CGAAAGAGCTAGAGGCTGAGTCAGCAAGGAAAGCCAAAACTTGTTCTTGCTGCTGCGGCTTTAAAAGCGGTTTTCCTACTCCCAGAAAAGGGAGCGTTCGAGGCCTTGTGTAGCCAGACGACGAACCTGGCTCAACAACTCGAGACTTAGGTGCTATATTGCTTTTCCCACGACCACCTGATGCTCCACCACCACTACCATCATTACCAGCTGGCAATGACCGCCCACGGCCACGACATCTTCCACCAGACTTCCTCATTGTTTGAAAAACGTAACCAAACTAACGGTATTTGTTACTGTAAAACCAGTTACAAGGTGAACTCAAACTTCTGTTGGATTTATATATCCCTTTATAGGTGGGTGAGACTGCAGGGAAAATCAGGCCCAATGTATAACAGTACACAGCTTCAGTGGCAGACAGATATGCCACTAACAGGACTGACGCTGATGCAGACACTAACAATTAAAATCTCCCCCTTTTTATTTTTTCTGGGACAATATTGAAGAAATGTGGCCCACTCTTATACAGTATATGTTCTGTGGCACAAAATTAGAGACAGATGCCACACACAGCACTGGCACTGAGGCAGAATTGCCAATCTTAATCTCCCACTATTTGTTTTTTTTCAGGGAGAATTTAAAAGAAATCTGGCCCAGTATTACACACTAGGTTTAATGTGGCACACAATTTGAGACAGGTGGCACACACAGGAGTGGCACTGAAGCAGAAATGCCAATCTTAATCTCCCACTTTTTTTTTTTTCAGGGAGAATTGAAAAGAAATCTGGCCCAGTATTACACACTAGGTTTAATGTGGCGCAAAATTTGAGACAGGTGGCACACACAGCACTGGCAATAAGGCAGAAATGCCAATCTTAATCTCCCACTACTTTTTTTTTTTCAGGGAGAATTTAAAAGAAATCTGGCCCAGTATTACACACTAGGTTTAATGCGGCACAAAATTTGAGACAGGTGGCACACACAGGAGTGGCACTGAATCAGAAATGCCAATCTTAATCTCCCACTATTTTTATTTTTTCAGGGAGAATTAAAAGAAATCTGGCCCAGTAAAACACACTAGGTTTAATGTGGCACAAAATTTGAGACAGGTGGCACACACAGGAGTGGCACTGGAGCAGAAATGCCAATCTTAATCTCCCACTACTTTTTTTTTTTTCAGGGAGAATTTAAAAGAAATCTGGCCCAGTATTACACACTAGGTTTAATGTGGCACACAATTTGAGACAGGTGGCACACACAGGAGTGGCACTGGAGCAGAAATGCCAATCTTAATCTCCCACTACTTTTTTTTTTTTCAGGGAGAATTTAAAAGAAATCTGGCCCAGTATTACACACTAGGTTTAATATGGTGCAAAATTTGAGACAGGTGGCACACACAGCACTGGCAATGAGGCAGAAATGCCAATCCTAATCTCCCACTATTTTTTTTTCCCTGGGAGAATTTGAAAGAAATCTGGCCCAGTATTACACACTAGGTTTAATGTGGCACACAATTTGAGACAAGTGGCACACACAGGAGTGGCACTGAAGCAGAAATGCCAATCTTAATCTCCCACTACTTTTTTTTCAGGGAGAATTTAAAAGAAATCTGGCCCAGTATTACACACTAGGTTTAATGTGTCACACAATTTGAGACAGGTGGCACACACAGGAGTGGCAGTGAAGCAGAAATGCCAATCTTAATCTCCCACTACTTTTTTTTTTCAGGGAGAATTTAAAAGAAATCTGGCCCAGTATTACACACTAGGTTTAATGTGGCACACAATTTGAGACAGGTGGCACACACAGGAGTGGCACTGAAGCAGAAATGCCAATCTTAATCTTCCACTATGTTTTTTTTATTTATGGGAGAATTGGCAAGAAATCAGGCCCACTGTTAGACTGTATGTTTTCTGTGCCAGAAAATGAGACACAGATGCCACACACAGGACTGCCACTAATGCATATTTGCCAATTTTAATCTGCACCTTTTTTTAAAAATAATAATCTGGGCCACTGTATTACAGTATATTTTCAGTGGCAGAAAGTGACTTGAAGAGATATAATGAAACAAAAAAAAAAAGGGACTGTCCTACAATTACTATCTCCCTGCAGTAATCTCAGCAATGTTTGGCAGGCAGCAATAACAAGGAGTGGACTGCTGCACAAAAAAGTCAAAAGTGTGGACAAACAAACAAGAAAGCTGTGCAGAAAGGAAGGAGCAACAGGATTTGTGCTTTGAAAAAAGCAGTTGGTTTGCACAGTGGTGTACAAACAGCAATGCAGCTACCAGGGAGCCTTCTAGGGCAGCCCAATGAGCTACAGAGCTGAGGGAAAAAAAATGTAGCCTCCACTGTCCCTGCTAAGAAAAGGTGGTGTTGGACAGTGGAAATCGCTACAGCACAAGCCGTTTGGGGGTTAATGTACCCTGCCTAATGCTATCCCTGCTTCTGACGAAGCGGCAGCAACCTCTCCCTATGCTCAGATCAGCAGCAGTAAGATGGCGGTCGGCGGGAACGCCCCTTTATAGCCCCTGTGACGCCGCAGAAAGCAAGCCAATCACTGCAATGCCCTTCTCTAAGATGGTGGGGACTGAGACCTATGTCATCACGCTGCCCACACTCTGCATCCACCTTCATTGGCTGAGAAATGGCGCTTTTCGCATCATTGAAATGCAACTTTGGCGCAAAAGTCGCATACCGCATGGCCGACCCCACACAGGGATCGGGTCGGGTTTCATGAAACCCAACTTTGCCAAAAGTCGGCGACTTATGAAAATGAACGAGCCGTTTCGCTCAACCCTAGTCATCACAACTTGCTGTGTAAAGGACTGCACAGTCCAGCTAAGTGCCCATTCCGATCCCTGTCAACTAAGGTTGAGCGAAACGGATCGGTCATTTTCATAAGTCGCCGACTTTTGGCAAAGTCGGGTTTCATGAAACCCGATCCGATCCCAGCGTGGGATCGGCCATGCGGTACGCGACCTTCGCGCCAAAGTCGCGTTTCATATGACGCGTTCAGCGCCATTTCTCAGCCAATGAAGGAAGACGCAGAGTGTGGGCAGTGTGATGACATAGTTCTCGGTCCCCACCATCTTAGAGAAGGGCATGGCAGTGATTGGCTTGCTTTCTGCGGCGTCACAGGGGCTATACAGGGGCGTGCACACCGACCGCCATCTTACTGCTGCTGATCTGAGCATAGGGAGAGGTTGCTGCCGCTTCGTCAGAAGCAGGGATAGCGTTAGGCAGGGAATATAAACCCCCAAACCACTTGTGCTGTAGCGATTTCCACTGTCCAACACCACCTTTTCCTTGCAGGGACAGTGGAGGCTAGATTTCAGTGCATCAGCTCTGTAGCTTATAAGACTGCCTTTTAAGGCAATGATAGCTGCATTGCTGTTTGTACACCCCTGTGCAAACCAACTGCTTTTTTAAAAGCACAAATCCTGTTGCTCCTTCCTTTCTGCATAGCTATCTTGTTTGTTTGTCCACACTTTTGTTTGCAGCAGTCCTTTTTATTGCTGCCTGCCATACTTTTCTGAGATTACTGTAGGGAGATAGTAATTGTAGTACAGTCCCTTTTTTTTTTCTTTTTTTTTTTTTATATATCTTCAAGCCACTTTCTGCCCCTGAAACTGTGTAGTGTGAAACAGTGGGCCCGTATTTTTCTGCACTGTCCCACACCTAAAAAGGGAGATTTATATTGCCAATCAGTGCATCTGTGCCAGTCCAGTCTGTTGTATGTGTTAGTCATTTTGTGCCACAGAAACAACACTGTAGAACAGTGGGCCAGATTTATTCACTAGTCTTCCATATAAAAACAAAAAGGGGAGATTAATATTGGCCAATCTGTGCATCTGTGCCAGTCCAGTCTGTTGTATCTGTCTGTCATTTTTTGCCACAGAAACAATATTGTAAAACAGTGGGCCAGATTTATTCACTAGTCTTCCATATAAAAACAAAAAGGGGTGATTAATATTGGTAAATCTGTGCATCTGTGCCAGTCCAGTCTGTTGTATCTGTCTGTCATTTTCTGCCACAGAAACAATACTGTAAAACAGTGGGCCAGATTTATTCACTAGTCTCCCATAAAAAAAAAAAAAAAGGGGAGATTAATATTGGCAAATCTGTGCATCTGTGCCAGTCCAGTCTGTGGTATCTGTCTGTCATTTTCTGCCACAGAAACAATACTGTAAAACAGTGGGCCAGGTTTATTCACTAGTCTCCCATAAAAAAAAAAAAAAAAGGGGAGGTTAATATTGGCAAATCTGTGCATCTGTGCCAGTCCAGTCTGTGGTATCTGTCTGTCATTTTCTGACACAGAAAATATACTGTAATACAGTGGGCCAGATTTATTCACTAGTTTTCCATATAAAAAAAAAAGGGGAGATTTTTATTTCCAGTGTGTGCATCTGCATCAGTCCTGTTAGTGGCATATCTGTCAGCCACTGTCTGCCACTGAAACTGTGTACTGTAATACAGTGGGCCTGATTTTCCCTGCAGTCTCACACACCTATAAAGGGAGATTTAAATTCACAACAATTTTGCATCCACCTTGTAACTGGTTTTACAGTACCAAATACCGCTTGTTAGTTTGGCTACATATTTCCAAGAATGAGGAAGTTTGGTGGAAGAGGTCGTGGCCGTGGGCGGTCATTGCTAGCTGGTAATGATGGTAGTGGTGGTGGAGCATCAGGTGGTCGTGGGAAAAGCAATATAGCACCTAAGTCTCGAGTTGTTGAGCCAGGTTCGTCGTCTGGCTACACAAGGCCTCGAACGCTCCCTTTTCTGGGAGTAGGAAAACCGCTTTTAAAGCCGGAGCAGCAGGAACAAGTTTTGGCTTTCTTTGCTGACTCTGCCTCTAGCTCTTTCGCCTCCTCTTCGGAAAGTGCAAAATGTAAAAGCAGCGTGTCGTCAGTGGATGTTCCCGGTCAGGGACAAGTCGCTTCCTTGCGTTCTTCACCCAGAACAACAGAGAAGGATGCGTCAGGCGACACAATGGGTTACTCCATGGAGCTCTTTACACATACCATTCCTGGGTGAGAAAGGGAAATTGTTAACAGGCCATGCCCATTACAAGATGAATCGGACATGGAGTGCACAGATGCACAGCCACAGCCAGATTATTATGCTGTTCCTTTGACTCAGATCACAACATGGCCCTCGCAGTGTACTGATCCAGAATCTGACCCAGATGAGACTATGGAGCCCCGTCTCAAGCGCTATAGCACCGGCTTACACGGTGACACAGAGGAAGGTGCACAGGACATAGAAGAGGAGGTCATAGATGACCCAGTTGTTGACCCCAATTGGCAGCCATTGGGGGAACAGGGTGCAGCCGGCAGTAGCTCTGAAGCGTAGGAGGAGCCGCAGCAGGCATCAACATCGCAACAGGTTCCATCTGGCAGGCCCGTATCTGGCCAAAAACGTGTGGCAAAACCAGTTGTAGGACAGCGTGGCCATCCGGTTAAAGTAGCTCAGTGTGCAATGCCTGAAAAGGTATCCGATAGTAGAAAGAGTGCAGTCTGGCATTTTTTTAACCAAGATCCAAATGATCAGTGCAAAGTCATCTGTAAGAAATGCTCAAGGACCTTCAGCAGAGGTCAGAATGTTAATAATCTAAATACAAGTTGCATGTGTAGACATTTAACCACCATGCACTTGCAAGCCTGGACTAACTGCCAAACGTCCCTTAACATTGTTGCACCTTCTCACAATGAAGCTAGTCAGCAACGCTACATCCCTTCCCTCACTGTAAGCCCACCGTTTACCACACCACCTGCAGAAAATGTGAAGGTTTCGTCGCAAGGCCAAAGCAGTAAGGGAATCACCAGGTTCTTGGTACGAAACACTGTATGTAGGCCAACAGCAAGAATACCATCACCAACCCAGGGATTAACCAGGGATTCAAGCTTCAGGAGGCTAATTTGCATATTCCAGGTGCCTTCTGGGAGAAGCGAAGTCTCCCTAAGCTAGAAGATCGTTGGGTACAGCCGGGACCAGCTGCTTCGAAAGCATCACCAAACCAGGGATTCAAGCTTCAGGAGGCTAATTTGCATATTCCAGGTGCCTTCTGGGAGAAGCGAAGTCTCCCTAAGCTAGAAGATCGTTGGGTACAGCCGGGACCAGCTGCTTCGAAAGCATCACCAAACCAGGGATTCAAGCTTCAGGAGGCTAATTTGCATATTCCAGGTGCCTTCTGGGAGAAGCGAAGTCTCCCTAAGCTAGAAGATCGTTGGGTACAGCCGGGACCAGCTGCTTCGAAAGCATCACCAAACCAGGGATTCAAGCTTCAGGAGGCTAATTTGCATATTCCAGGTGCCTTCTGGGAGAAGCGAAGTCTCCCTAAGCTAGAAGATCGTTGGGTACAGCCGGGACCAGCTGCTTCGAAAGCATCACCAAACCAGGGATTCAAGCTTCAGGAGGCTAATTTGCATATTCCAGGTGCCTTCTGGGAGAAGCGAAGTCTCCCTAAGCTAGAAGATCGTTGGGTACAGCCGGGACCAGCTGCTTCGAAAGCATCACCAAACCAGGGATTCAAGCTTCAGGAGGCTAATTTGCATATTCCAGGTGCCTTCTGGGAGAAGCGAAGTCTCCCTAAGCTAGAAGATCGTTGGGTACAGCCGGGACCAGCTGCTTCGAAAGCATCACCAAACCAGGGATTCAAGCTTCAGGAGGCTAATTTGCATATTCCAGGTGCCTTCTGGGAGAAGCGAAGTCTCCCTAAGCTAGAAGATCGTTGGGTACAGCCGGGACCAGCTGCTTCGAAAGCATCACCAAACCAGGGATTCAAGCTTCAGGAGGCTAATTTGCATATTCCAGGTGCCTTCTGGGAGAAGCGAAGTCTCCCTAAGCTAGAAGATCGTTGGGTACAGCCGGGACCAGCTGCTTCGAAAGCATCACCAAACCAGGGATTCAAGCTTCAGGAGGCTAATTTGCATATTCCAGGTGCCTTCTGGGAGAAGCGAAGTCTCCCTAAGCTAGAAGATCGTTGGGTACAGCCGGGACCAGCTGCTTCGAAAGCATCACCAAACCAGGGATTCAAGCTTCAGGAGGCTAATTTGCATATTCCAGGTGCCTTCTGGGAGAAGCGAAGTCTCCCTAAGCTAGAAGATCGTTGGGTACAGCCGGGACCAGCTGCTTCGAAAGCATCACCAAACCAGGGATTCAAGCTTCAGGAGGCTAATTTGCATATTCCAGGTGCCTTCTGGGAGAAGCGAAGTCTCCCTAAGCTAGAAGATCGTTGGGTACAGCCGGGACCAGCTGCTTCGAAAGCATCACCAAACCAGGGATTCAAGCTTCAGGAGGCTAATTTGCATATTCCAGGTGCCTTCTGGGAGAAGCGAAGTCTCCCTAAGCTAGAAGATCGTTGGGTACAGCCGGGACCAGCTGCTTCGAAAGCATCACCAAACCAGGGATTCAAGCTTCAGGAGGCTAATTTGCATATTCCAGGTGCCTTCTGGGAGAAGCGAAGTCTCCCTAAGCTAGAAGATCGTTGGGTACAGCCGGGACCAGCTGCTTCGAAAGCATCACCAAACCAGGGATTCAAGCTTCAGGAGGCTAATTTGCATATTCCAGGTGCCTTCTGGGAGAAGCGAAGTCTCCCTAAGCTAGAAGATCGTTGGGTACAGCCGGGACCAGCTGCTTCGAAAGCATCACCAAACCAGGGATTCAAGCTTCAGGAGGCTAATTTGCATATTCCAGGTGCCTTCTGGGAGAAGCGAAGTCTCCCTAAGCTAGAAGATCGTTGGGTACAGCCGGGACCAGCTGCTTCGAAAGCATCACCAAACCAGGGATTCAAGCTTCAGGAGGCTAATTTGCATATTCCAGGTGCCTTCTGGGAGAAGCGAAGTCTCCCTAAGCTAGAAGATCGTTGGGTACAGCCGGGACCAGCTGCTTCGAAAGCATCACCACACCAGGGATTCAAGCTTCAGGAGGCTAATTTGCATATTCCAGGTGCCTTCTGGGAGAAGCGAAGTCTCCCTAAGCTAGAAGATCGTTGGGTACAGCCGGGACCAGCTGCTTCGAAAGCATCACCACACCAGGGATTCAAGCTTCAGGAGGCTAATTTGCATATTCCAGGTGCCTTCTGGGAGAAGCGAAGTCTCCCTAAGCTAGAAGATCGTTGGGTACAGCCGGGACCAGCTGCTTCGAAAGCATCACCACACCAGGGATTCAAGCTTCAGGAGGCTAATTTGCATATTCCAGGTGCCTTCTGGGAGAAGCGAAGTCTCCCTAAGCTAGAAGATCGTTGGGTACAGCCGGGACCAGCTGCTTCGAAAGCATCACCAAACCAGGGATTCAAGCTTCAGGAGGCTAATTTGCATATTCCAGGTGCCTTCTGGGAGAAGCGAAGTCTCCCTAAGCTAGAAGATCGTTGGGTACAGCCGGGACCAGCTGCTTCGAAAGCATCACCAAACCAGGGATTCAAGCTTCAGGAGGCTAATTTGCATATTCCAGGTGCCTTCTGGGAGAAGCGAAGTCTCCCTAAGCTAGAAGATCGTTGGGTACAGCCGGGACCAGCTGCTTCGAAAGCATCACCAAACCAGGGATTCAAGCTTCAGGAGGCTAATTTGCATATTCCAGGTGCCTTCTGGGAGAAGCGAAGTCTCCCTAAGCTAGAAGATCGTTGGGTACAGCCGGGACCAGCTGCTTCGAAAGCATCACCAAACCAGGGATTCAAGCTTCAGGAGGCTAATTTGCATATTCCAGGTGCCTTCTGGGAGAAGCGAAGTCTCCCTAAGCTAGAAGATCGTTGGGTACAGCCGGGACCAGCTGCTTCGAAAGCATCACCAAACCAGGGATTCAAGCTTCAGGAGGCTAATTTGCATATTCCAGGTGCCTTCTGGGAGAAGCGAAGTCTCCCTAAGCTAGAAGATCGTTGGGTACAGCCGGGACCAGCTGCTTCGAAAGCATCACCACACCAGGGATTCAAGCTTCAGGAGGCTAATTTGCATATTCCAGGTGCCTTCTGGGAGAAGCGAAGTCTCCCTAAGCTAGAAGATCGTTGGGTACAGCCGGGACCAGCTGCTTCGAAAGCATCACCACACCAGGGATTCAAGCTTCAGGAGGCTAATTTGCATATTCCAGGTGCCTTCTGGGAGAAGCGAAGTCTCCCTAAGCTAGAAGATCGTTGGGTACAGCCGGGACCAGCTGCTTCGAAAGCATCACCACACCAGGGATTCAAGCTTCAGGAGGCTAATTTGCATATTCCAGGTGCCTTCTGGGAGAAGCGAAGTCTCCCTAAGCTAGAAGATCGTTGGGTACAGCCGGGACCAGCTGCTTCGAAAGCATCACCAAACCAGGGATTCAAGCTTCAGGAGGCTAATTTGCATATTCCAGGTGCCTTCTGGGAGAAGCGAAGTCTCCCTAAGCTAGAAGATCGTTGGGTACAGCCGGGACCAGCTGCTTCGAAAGCATCACCAAACCAGGGATTCAAGCTTCAGGAGGCTAATTTGCATATTCCAGGTGCCTTCTGGGAGAAGCGAAGTCTCCCTAAGCTAGAAGATCGTTGGGTACAGCCGGGACCAGCTGCTTCGAAAGCATCACCAAACCAGGGATTCAAGCTTCAGGAGGCTAATTTGCATATTCCAGGTGCCTTCTGGGAGAAGCGAAGTCTCCCTAAGCTAGAAGATCGTTGGGTACAGCCGGGACCAGCTGCTTCGAAAGCATCACCAAACCAGGGATTCAAGCTTCAGGAGGCTAATTTGCATATTCCAGGTGCCTTCTGGGAGAAGCGAAGTCTCCCTAAGCTAGAAGATCGTTGGGTACAGCCGGGACCAGCTGCTTCGAAAGCATCACCAAACCAGGGATTCAAGCTTCAGGAGGCTAATTTGCATATTCCAGGTGCCTTCTGGGAGAAGCGAAGTCTCCCTAAGCTAGAAGATCGTTGGGTACAGCCGGGACCAGCTGCTTCGAAAGCATCACCAAACCAGGGATTCAAGCTTCAGGAGGCTAATTTGCATATTCCAGGTGCCTTCTGGGAGAAGCGAAGTCTCCCTAAGCTAGAAGATCGTTGGGTACAGCCGGGACCAGCTGCTTCGAAAGCATCACCAAACCAGGGATTCAAGCTTCAGGAGGCTAATTTGCATATTCCAGGTGCCTTCTGGGAGAAGCGAAGTCTCCCTAAGCTAGAAGATCGTTGGGTACAGCCGGGACCAGCTGCTTCGAAAGCATCACCAAACCAGGGATTCAAGCTTCAGGAGGCTAATTTGCATATTCCAGGTGCCTTCTGGGAGAAGCGAAGTCTCCCTAAGCTAGAAGATCGTTGGGTACAGCCGGGACCAGCTGCTTCGAAAGCATCACCAAACCAGGGATTCAAGCTTCAGGAGGCTAATTTGCATATTCCAGGTGCCTTCTGGGAGAAGCGAAGTCTCCCTAAGCTAGAAGATCGTTGGGTACAGCCGGGACCAGCTGCTTCGAAAGCATCACCAAACCAGGGATTCAAGCTTCAGGAGGCTAATTTGCATATTCCAGGTGCCTTCTGGGAGAAGCGAAGTCTCCCTAAGCTAGAAGATCGTTGGGTACAGCCGGGACCAGCTGCTTCGAAAGCATCACCAAACCAGGGATTCAAGCTTCAGGAGGCTAATTTGCATATTCCAGGTGCCTTCTGGGAGAAGCGAAGTCTCCCTAAGCTAGAAGATCGTTGGGTACAGCCGGGACCAGCTGCTTCGAAAGCATCACCAAACCAGGGATTCAAGCTTCAGGAGGCTAATTTGCATATTCCAGGTGCCTTCTGGGAGAAGCGAAGTCTCCCTAAGCTAGAAGATCGTTGGGTACAGCCGGGACCAGCTGCTTCGAAAGCATCACCAAACCAGGGATTCAAGCTTCAGGAGGCTAATTTGCATATTCCAGGTGCCTTCTGGGAGAAGCGAAGTCTCCCTAAGCTAGAAGATCGTTGGGTACAGCCGGGACCAGCTGCTTCGAAAGCATCACCAAACCAGGGATTCAAGCTTCAGGAGGCTAATTTGCATATTCCAGGTGCCTTCTGGGAGAAGCGAAGTCTCCCTAAGCTAGAAGATCGTTGGGTACAGCCGGGACCAGCTGCTTCGAAAGCATCACCAAACCAGGGATTCAAGCTTCAGGAGGCTAATTTGCATATTCCAGGTGCCTTCTGGGAGAAGCGAAGTCTCCCTAAGCTAGAAGATCGTTGGGTACAGCCGGGACCAGCTGCTTCGAAAGCATCACCAAACCAGGGATTCAAGCTTCAGGAGGCTAATTTGCATATTCCAGGTGCCTTCTGGGAGAAGCGAAGTCTCCCTAAGCTAGAAGATCGTTGGGTACAGCCGGGACCAGCTGCTTCGAAAGCATCACCAAACCAGGGATTCAAGCTTCAGGAGGCTAATTTGCATATTCCAGGTGCCTTCTGGGAGAAGCGAAGTCTCCCTAAGCTAGAAGATCGTTGGGTACAGCCGGGACCAGCTGCTTCGAAAGCATCACCAAACCAGGGATTCAAGCTTCAGGAGGCTAATTTGCATATTCCAGGTGCCTTCTGGGAGAAGCGAAGTCTCCCTAAGCTAGAAGATCGTTGGGTACAGCCGGGACCAGCTGCTTCGAAAGCATCACCAAACCAGGGATTCAAGCTTCAGGAGGCTAATTTGCATATTCCAGGTGCCTTCTGGGAGAAGCGAAGTCTCCCTAAGCTAGAAGATCGTTGGGTACAGCCGGGACCAGCTGCTTCGAAAGCATCACCAAACCAGGGATTCAAGCTTCAGGAGGCTAATTTGCATATTCCAGGTGCCTTCTGGGAGAAGCGAAGTCTCCCTAAGCTAGAAGATCGTTGGGTACAGCCGGGACCAGCTGCTTCGAAAGCATCACCAAACCAGGGATTCAAGCTTCAGGAGGCTAATTTGCATATTCCAGGTGCCTTCTGGGAGAAGCGAAGTCTCCCTAAGCTAGAAGATCGTTGGGTACAGCCGGGACCAGCTGCTTCGAAAGCATCACCAAACCAGGGATTCAAGCTTCAGGAGGCTAATTTGCATATTCCAGGTGCCTTCTGGGAGAAGCGAAGTCTCCCTAAGCTAGAAGATCGTTGGGTACAGCCGGGACCAGCTGCTTCGAAAGCATCACCAAACCAGGGATTCAAGCTTCAGGAGGCTAATTTGCATATTCCAGGTGCCTTCTGGGAGAAGCGAAGTCTCCCTAAGCTAGAAGATCGTTGGGTACAGCCGGGACCAGCTGCTTCGAAAGCATCACCAAACCAGGGATTCAAGCTTCAGGAGGCTAATTTGCATATTCCAGGTGCCTTCTGGGAGAAGCGAAGTCTCCCTAAGCTAGAAGATCGTTGGGTACAGCCGGGACCAGCTGCTTCGAAAGCATCACCAAACCAGGGATTCAAGCTTCAGGAGGCTAATTTGCATATTCCAGGTGCCTTCTGGGAGAAGCGAAGTCTCCCTAAGCTAGAAGATCGTTGGGTACAGCCGGGACCAGCTGCTTCGAAAGCATCACCAAACCAGGGATTCAAGCTTCAGGAGGCTAATTTGCATATTCCAGGTGCCTTCTGGGAGAAGCGAAGTCTCCCTAAGCTAGAAGATCGTTGGGTACAGCCGGGACCAGCTGCTTCGAAAGCATCACCAAACCAGGGATTCAAGCTTCAGGAGGCTAATTTGCATATTCCAGGTGCCTTCTGGGAGAAGCGAAGTCTCCCTAAGCTAGAAGATCGTTGGGTACAGCCGGGACCAGCTGCTTCGAAAGCATCACCAAACCAGGGATTCAAGCTTCAGGAGGCTAATTTGCATATTCCAGGTGCCTTCTGGGAGAAGCGAAGTCTCCCTAAGCTAGAAGATCGTTGGGTACAGCCGGGACCAGCTGCTTCGAAAGCATCACCAAACCAGGGATTCAAGCTTCAGGAGGCTAATTTGCATATTCCAGGTGCCTTCTGGGAGAAGCGAAGTCTCCCTAAGCTAGAAGATCGTTGGGTACAGCCGGGACCAGCTGCTTCGAAAGCATCACCAAACCAGGGATTCAAGCTTCAGGAGGCTAATTTGCATATTCCAGGTGCCTTCTGGGAGAAGCGAAGTCTCCCTAAGCTAGAAGATCGTTGGGTACAGCCGGGACCAGCTGCTTCGAAAGCATCACCAAACCAGGGATTCAAGCTTCAGGAGGCTAATTTGCATATTCCAGGTGCCTTCTGGGAGAAGCGAAGTCTCCCTAAGCTAGAAGATCGTTGGGTACAGCCGGGACCAGCTGCTTCGAAAGCATCACCAAACCAGGGATTCAAGCTTCAGGAGGCTAATTTGCATATTCCAGGTGCCTTCTGGGAGAAGCGAAGTCTCCCTAAGCTAGAAGATCGTTGGGTACAGCCGGGACCAGCTGCTTCGAAAGCATCACCAAACCAGGGATTCAAGCTTCAGGAGGCTAATTTGCATATTCCAGGTGCCTTCTGGGAGAAGCGAAGTCTCCCTAAGCTAGAAGATCGTTGGGTACAGCCGGGACCAGCTGCTTCGAAAGCATCACCAAACCAGGGATTCAAGCTTCAGGAGGCTAATTTGCATATTCCAGGTGCCTTCTGGGAGAAGCGAAGTCTCCCTAAGCTAGAAGATCGTTGGGTACAGCCGGGACCAGCTGCTTCGAAAGCATCACCAAACCAGGGATTCAAGCTTCAGGAGGCTAATTTGCATATTCCAGGTGCCTTCTGGGAGAAGCGAAGTCTCCCTAAGCTAGAAGATCGTTGGGTACAGCCGGGACCAGCTGCTTCGAAAGCATCACCAAACCAGGGATTCAAGCTTCAGGAGGCTAATTTGCATATTCCAGGTGCCTTCTGGGAGAAGCGAAGTCTCCCTAAGCTAGAAGATCGTTGGGTACAGCCGGGACCAGCTGCTTCGAAAGCATCACCAAACCAGGGATTCAAGCTTCAGGAGGCTAATTTGCATATTCCAGGTGCCTTCTGGGAGAAGCGAAGTCTCCCTAAGCTAGAAGATCGTTGGGTACAGCCGGGACCAGCTGCTTCGAAAGCATCACCAAACCAGGGATTCAAGCTTCAGGAGGCTAATTTGCATATTCCAGGTGCCTTCTGGGAGAAGCGAAGTCTCCCTAAGCTAGAAGATCGTTGGGTACAGCCGGGACCAGCTGCTTCGAAAGCATCACCAAACCAGGGATTCAAGCTTCAGGAGGCTAATTTGCATATTCCAGGTGCCTTCTGGGAGAAGCGAAGTCTCCCTAAGCTAGAAGATCGTTGGGTACAGCCGGGACCAGCTGCTTCGAAAGCATCACCAAACCAGGGATTCAAGCTTCAGGAGGCTAATTTGCATATTCCAGGTGCCTTCTGGGAGAAGCGAAGTCTCCCTAAGCTAGAAGATCGTTGGGTACAGCCGGGACCAGCTGCTTCGAAAGCATCACCAAACCAGGGATTCAAGCTTCAGGAGGCTAATTTGCATATTCCAGGTGCCTTCTGGGAGAAGCGAAGTCTCCCTAAGCTAGAAGATCGTTGGGTACAGCCGGGACCAGCTGCTTCGAAAGCATCACCAAACCAGGGATTCAAGCTTCAGGAGGCTAATTTGCATATTCCAGGTGCCTTCTGGGAGAAGCGAAGTCTCCCTAAGCTAGAAGATCGTTGGGTACAGCCGGGACCAGCTGCTTCGAAAGCATCACCAAACCAGGGATTCAAGCTTCAGGAGGCTAATTTGCATATTCCAGGTGCCTTCTGGGAGAAGCGAAGTCTCCCTAAGCTAGAAGATCGTTGGGTACAGCCGGGACCAGCTGCTTCGAAAGCATCACCAAACCAGGGATTCAAGCTTCAGGAGGCTAATTTGCATATTCCAGGTGCCTTCTGGGAGAAGCGAAGTCTCCCTAAGCTAGAAGATCGTTGGGTACAGCCGGGACCAGCTGCTTCGAAAGCATCACCAAACCAGGGATTCAAGCTTCAGGAGGCTAATTTGCATATTCCAGGTGCCTTCTGGGAGAAGCGAAGTCTCCCTAAGCTAGAAGATCGTTGGGTACAGCCGGGACCAGCTGCTTCGAAAGCATCACCAAACCGCGCGCCGTAAGGCGCGCGAATTTTTGCCTGTAGGACATTATTGCAAGAGAGCTTGGCTGAGTAGATTACACAAGAAGGAAAACACACAGCAAGTCAGCAGGATCTAGGAGCAACATGGCAGATGTGACAACCTACATGGTGAGCTGCAGCATGTGCTACATGTTCACAGATCGACCAGAAGAAGAATCCAATTTCACCTGTCAGAAGTGTAGACTAGTGGCCCTTTTAGAAGAAAAGGTGCGGGGTCTGGAAGAAAGAATAGCAACTTTGAAACTCATCAAAGAGAATGAAGACTTTCTAGACAGAACAGAAGCATCTCTACTGGTCACAGAAGGTGCAAAAAGTGTCAGAGAACCTCCAAAAGCAGATGAGTGGAAGCATGTGACCAAAAGAAGCAAGAAGACCATGGAGAAATCACCAACCACACAACTGAAGAACCGATATCAAATCTTTGTAGAGGATGAAGATGGCACACCTAAGAAGGAAGCAATACCAGCAAGCAAAAAAGAAAAGGGTACACAGCAACAAGTGACAGCAAACAGTACAGCCAAGAAGCAACGAAGAGTGGTGGTGGTGGGAGACTCACTACTGAGAGGCACAGAAGCAGCCATCTGCAGACCGGACATAACTGCAAGAGAAGTATGCTGCCTTCCAGGTGCGATGATCAAGGATGTGACCGATAGGATACCAAAGCTCTTCAGCTCCAAGGACGTCCACCCATTTCTTCTGATACATGTTGGCACCAATGACACGGCAAGGAAGGACCTACCGACAATCTGCAAGGACTTTGAAGAGTTGGGGAAGAAAGTAAAGGAACTGGATGCACAGGTAGTTTTTTCTTCTATCCTTCCAGTAGACGGGCATGGCACCAGGAGATGGAACAGGATCCTTGATGCAAACAACTGGCTAAGACGATGGTGCAGACAACAAGGATTTGGATTCCTGGACCACGGTGTGAATTACTGGTATGATGGACTCCTCGCCAGAGACGGACTACACCTCAACAAACCTGGGAAACACACATTCGCCAGAAGACTCGCTACACTCATCAGGAGGGCATTAAACTAGAAGAAGAGGGGACGGGAAGAAAAACATTAGACTCGAACAAAGACGACCCAGGAAAACATACTCAGAAGGGAGGTAAGAACATTTCTAAAACAATCCACAGTGAGGAGATTGGAACAAAACAAAATCCTCTAAACTGCATGCTCGCAAACGCCAGAAGCCTGACAAACAAGATGGAAGAACTAGAAGCAGAAATATCTACAGGTAACTTTGACATAGTGGGAATAACCGAGACATGGTTAGATGAAAGCTATGACTGGGCAGTTAACTTACAGGGTTACAGTCTGTTTAGAAAGGATCGTAAAAATCGGAGAGGAGGAGGGGTTTGTCTCTATGTAAAGTCTTGTCTAAAGTCCACTTTAAGGGAGGATATTAGCGAAGGGAATGAGGATGTCGAGTCCATATGGGTTGAAATTCATGGAGGGAAAAATGGTAACAAAATTCTCATTGGGGTCTGTTACAAACCCCCAAATATAACAGAAAGCATGGAAAGTCTACTTCTAAAGCAGATAGATGAAGCTGCAACCCATAATGAGGTCCTGGTTATGGGGGACTTTAACTACCCGGATATTAACTGGGAAACAGAAACCTGTGAAACCCATAAAGGCAACAGGTTTCTGCTAATAACCAAGAAAAATTATCTTTCACAATTGGTGCAGAATCCAACCAGAGGAGCAGCACTTTTAGACCTAATACTATCTAATAGACCTGACAGAATAACAAATCTGCAGGTGGTTGGGCATTTAGGAAATAGCGACCACAATATTGTGCAGTTTCACCTGTCTTTCACTAGGGGGACTTGTCAGGGAGTCACAAAAACATTGAACTTTCGGAAGGCACAGTTTGAACAGCTTAGAGATGCCCTTAATCTGGTAGACTGGGACAATATCCTCAGAAATGAGAATACAGATAATAAATGGGAAATGTTTAAGAACATCCTAAATAGGCAGTGTAAGCGGTTTATACCTTGTGGGAATAAAAGGACTAGAAATAGGAAAAACCCAATGTGGCTAAACAAAGAAGTAAGACAGGCAATTAACAGTAAAAAGAAAGCATTTGCACTACTAAAGCAGGATGGCACCATTGAAGCTCTAAAAAACTATAGGGAGAAAAATACTTTATCTAAAAAACTAATTAAAGCTGCCAAAAAGGAAACAGAGAAGCACATTGCTAAGGAGAGTAAAACTAATCCCAAACTGTTCTTCAACTATATCAATAGTAAAAGAATAAAAACTGAAAATGTAGGCCCCTTAAAAAATAGTGAGGAAAGAATGGTTGTAGATGACGAGGAAAAAGCTAACATATTAAACACCTTCTTCTCCACGGTATTCACGGTGGAAAATGAAATGCTAGGTGAAATCCCAAGAAACAATGAAAACCCTATATTAAGGGTCACCAATCTAACCCAAGAAGAGGTGCGAAACCGGCTAAATAAGATTAAAATAGATAAATCTCCGGGTCCGGATGGCATACACCCACGAGTACTAAGAGAACTAAGTAATGTAATAGATAAACCATTATTTCTTATTTTTAGTGACTCTATAGCGACAGGGTCTGTTCCGCAGGACTGGCGCATAGCAAATGTGGTGCCAATATTCAAAAAGGGCTCTAAAAGTGAACCTGGAAATTATAGGCCAGTAAGTCTAACCTCTATTGTTGGTAAAATATTTGAAGGGTTTCTGAGGGATGTTATTCTGGATTATCTCAATGAGAATAACTGTTTAACTCCATATCAGCATGGGTTTATGAGAAATCGCTCCTGTCAAACCAATCTAATCAGTTTTTATGAAGAGGTAAGCTATAGGCTGGACCACGGTGAGTCATTGGACGTGGTATATCTCGATTTTTCCAAAGCGTTTGATACCGTGCCGCACAAGAGGTTGGTACACAAAATGAGAATGCTTGGTCTGGGGGAAAATGTGTGTAAATGGGTTAGTAACTGGCTTAGTGATAGAAAGCAGAGGGTGGTTATAAATGGTATAGTCTCTAACTGGGTCGTTGTGACCAGTGGGGTACCGCAGGGGTCAGTATTGGGACCTGTTCTCTTCAACATATTCATTAATGATCTGGTAGAAGGTTTACACAGAAAAATATCGATATTTGCAGATGATACAAAACTATGTAAAGCAGTTAATACAAGAGAAGATAGTTGGAAACTTGGGCTGAAAGGTGGCAGATGAGGTTTAACAATGATAAATGTAAGGTTATACACATGGGAAGAGGGAATCAATATCACCATTACACACTGAACGGGAAACCACTGGGTAAATCTGACAGGGAGAAGGACTTGGGGATCCTAGTTAATGATAAACTTACCTGGAGCAGCCAGTGCCAGGCAGCAGCTGCCAAGGCAAACAGGATCATGGGGTGCATTAAAAGAGGTCTGGATACACATGATGAGAGCATTATACTGCCTCTGTACAAATCCCTAGTTAGACCGCACATGGAGTACTGTGTCCAGTTTTGGGCACCGGTGCTCAGGAAGGATATAATGGAACTAGAGAGAGTACAAAGGAGGGCAACAAAATTAATAGAGGGGATGGGAGAACTACAATACCCAGATAGATTAGCGAAATTAGGATTATTTAGTCTAGAAAAAAGACGACTGAGGGGCGATCTAATAACCATGTATAAGTATATAAGGGGACAATACAAATATCTCGCTGAGGATCTGTTTATACCAAGGAAGGTGACGGGCACAAGGGGGCATTCTTTGCGTCTGGAGGAGAGAAGGTTTTTCCACCAACATAGAAGAGGATTCTTTACTGTTAGGGCAGTGAGAATCCGGAATTGCTTGCCTGAGGAGGTGGTGATGGCGAACTCAGTCGAGGGGTTCAAGAGAGGCCTGGATGTCTTCCTGGAGCAGAACAATATTGTATCATACAATTAGGTTCTGTAGAAGGACGTAGATCTGGGGATTTATTATGATGGAATATAGGCTGAACTGGATGGACAAATGTCTTTTTTCGGCCTTACTAACTATGTTACTATGTTACTATGTAACCCTCTCTCAGTCTGCCATGTCCACTGGCACCCCCGCTAGTTCCACCATATGCAGCTCTCCAGTCCAGCTCACCCTTCAAGAGACTCTCGTTAGGAAATGAAGTACTCATCCTCTCATCCATGTACACAGGGTTTGAACGTCCACATTGCTAGACTAATCTCGTTAGAGATGATGCCCTACCGGTTAGTTGAAAGCAAAGCTTTCAAAGCCCTGATGGACTACGCTGTACCACGCTATGAGCTATCCAGTCGACACCTATTTTCGAGAAAAGCCATCCCAGCCCTCCACCAGCATGTAAAAGACCGCATTGTCTATGCACTCAGGCAATCTGTGAGTAGAAAGGTGCACCTGACAACAGATGCATGGACCAGTAGGCATGGCCAGGGGCGTTACGTGTCCATCACGGCACACTGGGTTAATGTGGTGGATGCAGGGTCCACAGGGGACAGCAATATTGGGAGAGCTCTGCCTAGCCCACGGTCTAGGAAACAGTTGGCTGTAGGCGTTCGCCCCCCTCCTCCTCCTCATCCTCCAGCAGAAGCGAGAGCTCGTCCACAGACCGCAGTCGTACGACCACTCCATCCGCAGCTGCCACTGTTGCACATGAGGTGTCCCATTCTGGAACAGCTAGTGGCAAGCGTCAGCAGGCTGCATTGGCAATGAAGTGTTTGGGCGACAACAGACACACCGCGGAAGTTCTGTCCGAGTTCTTGCAGAAAGAAACTTAGTCATGGCTGGGCAGTGTACATCTTGAGGCAGGCAAGGTAGTGAGTGATAACGGAAGGAATTTTATGGCTGCCATAGCCCTTTCACAACTGAAACACATTGCTTGCCTGGCTCACACCTTAAACCTGGTGGTGCAGTGCTTCCTGAAAAGTTATCTGGGGTTACCCGACCTGCACCTGAAGGTGCGCAGATTTTGCTCGCACATCCGCCGTTCGCCCGTACACTCCAGCCATATGCAGAACCATCAGCGATCTTTGAACCTTCCCCAGCATCGCCTAATCATCGACGTTGCAACAAGGTGGAACTCCACACTGCACATGCTTCAGAGACTGTGTGAACAGAGGCGTGCTGTTATGTATTTGTGGGAGGATACACATACACGGGCAGGCAGTTGGATGGCAGACATGGAGTTGTCAGGTGTGCAGTGGTCGAAGGTACAAGACCTGTGTCAAGTCCTTCAGTGTTTTGAGGAATGCACAAGGCTAGTTAGTGCAGACAACACCATAATAAGCATGAGCATCCCCCTAATGCGTCTGCTGATGCAAAGTTTGACGCACATAAAGGAGCAGGCATCTGCAGCCGAGGACAAGGGAAGCCATGATGACAGTCAGCCATTGTCTGGTCAGGGAAGTCTACTGGATGAGGTGGCGGGCAAAGAGGATGAGGACGAGGAGGATGATGGGGATGAGTATTTTTTGGATGAGGAAGCTTCTCAGGGGGTAATAGAAACTGGTGGCATTGCAAGGCCAGGTTCAGGGTTTTTGAGGGAGGCAAGTGACGTTGATTTGCCCGAAAGTGCTCCTCAACCCAGCACAAGCAGTGAATTGACAACTGGAACATTGGCCCACATGGTGGATTATGTCTTGCGTATCCTAAAAAGGGACCCCTGCATTATAAAAATGATGACCGATGACGATTACTGGTTGGCCTGCCTCCTGGATCCACGCTATAAGGGGAAACTGCAAAAAATCATGCCACATGAGAACCTTGAACAAATATTGGCAACCAAACAAGCAACTCTTGTAGACCGTTTGGTTCAGGCATTCCCAGCACACTGCGGCGGTGATGGTTCTCACACGAGCTGTAGGGGGCAACAGGACAGAGGTGTTAAAGGTGCACAAATCAGAAGTGGCGTTGGACAGAGGGGTTTTCTGACCAGGTTGTGGAGTGATTTTGCAATGACCGCAGACAGGACAGGTACTGCAGCATCAATTCAAAGTGACAGGAGACATTTGTCCAGTACGGTTACAAACTATTTTTCCTCCCCTATCGATGTTCTCCCTCTCCCGTCATTCCCATTTGATTACTGGGCATCCAAAATAGACACCTGGCCTGAATTGTCCGAATACGCATTGCAGGAGCTTGCTTGCCTAGCAGCTAGTGTGCTATCAGAAAGAGTATTCAGTGCTGCTGGTTCAATACTGACCGAAAAAAAGACTCGTCTGGCTACCCAAAATGTTGATGATCTAACCTTCATTAAAATGAACCACTCATGGATTTCTAATTATTTTGCCCCACTTTCCCAGCTGACACCTTGCTTCCTTTAAAAAGGTCTTGCTTTTGGACTGGTCTTACTGAGTGTTCCAATTTCTCCATTTGCAGCTGCTGTATGTCCAGCATACAACATGTTTACACCTCCCTAAATGGGCTGACTCCCCCCATGTGGCCGTGGTCTCGCCACTTGGCGAAAGCACCTGTGAGAGTGTCGTTTGTCTGAAGAGGTGGGTGTGCCCACTTTTGGTCGACGGCACTGGCACCGGGTCCCTCATAGTACAATGAAGTGTCTCTGGCGGTGGTGGTGCGCACCCAACGTCAGACACACCGTTGTAACATGAGGGGCCTTGGGCCAGTACCCCCGGGCACGAGAGAGTGCCCCCCCCACCCCCCAGCTCAAACTGTGCTCTATCACTTGCAAAATTATTTCTCACTGCTCCACCGCTGTTTAGTCTATGCGGAGAAATCCTTCAATGCCTGGCACTGACAATACCAATTTGTTGACATGTATGATGCTACTTAAAGTATTCAGTGGCCCTGTCCTACATTTACACCAGTAAATACTTTGCACCAAATAACAATGTCTGAAAGTCAGCAGAAGAGCCCACCCCTGTACCTAAGTATGCCACCCTTTTATTTTTGCGAGACATTAACATCTATGTATTATTTTGGAGTACTAACTGTGTCAGACACTCCTTCTAATAGTCCTCCGCTGACCACACCAATGCTGCCTGTGTACCCCTGGAACCTATTTAAAAGTGCATAGAGCCACCTTTTTTATGTTAGGCCTACTAAGTCTGTCTGCGGTCCCTCCTTCCAATAGTCCTCCACTGACCACACCAATGCTGCCTGTGTACCCCTGCAAGATAATTGAAACTGAATTGAGCCTACTTTTTTTATGTTAGGCCTACTAAGTCTGTCTGCGGTCCCTCCTTCCAATAGTCCTCCACTGAACACACCAATGCTGCCTGTGTACCCCTGGAACCTATTTAAAAGTGCATAGCGCCTACTTTTTTATGTTAGGCCTACTAAGTCTGTGTGCGGTCCCTACTTCCAATAGTCCTCCACTGACCACACCAATGCTTCCTGTGTACCCCTGCAAGATAATTGAAACTGCATTGAGCCTACTTTTTTTATTTTAGGACTACTAAGTCTGTCTGCGGTCCCTCCTTCCAATAGTCCTCCGCTGACCACACCAATGCTGCCTGTGTACCCCTGGAACCTAATTAAAAGTGCATAGAGCCACCTTTTTTATGTTAGGCCTACTAAGTCTGTCTGCGATCCCTCCTTCCAATAGTCCTTCGCTGACCACACCAATGCTGCCTATGAACCCCTGGAACCTAATTGCCGGCGGCAAGCCACAAACAGCTGGTCTCCGGGAGGAGACGAAGATCCTGAAGAGCCGACGCCGCGTGTGTAAGCGGCGGTACGTGCCGGCTGTGCGCAGGACCTGGGTGATGTAACGAGTCACGTGACCGTAACCCCCGGTGACCAGGCAAGTGAGTACGGAGTGCGAATAGGGCCAAACAACCGACGCGTTTCGAAGACACCTGTCTCCTTCCTCAGGGTAGGCGACCAGCTGTTTGTGGCTTGCCGCCGGCTGGGGCAGCCACTCGACCAGACTTTCTGCGTCTGCTGAAGGACTTATCGCGCAACAAGAGCGCTCAAGACTCTTTACCTTACGACACAGGTAGGAACTATTGCTGAGTGCTCTGAATTGCTATTGCTTGTGTCAGACAAATGTATTGTCATCCTGTCAGCGGCCATTGTTCCAGTTAAAAGACTGAGATTGGGACACTTTTTGCACCAGGTTTCCTTTTCTATTTTTTGAATATTTTATTTATTTATTTATTTTTTCACCATCCTCCGTTATTTTCCTAGCGCCTACCGGTATATATTACTCACGTATATATACATATTTATACGTTTTGCATCTTTTACAGACTTAGAAGTGGAAGTCTGTTGGTAGTGCTGCTGGATTATTTATAACGGTGACACTTTTGCGCCACCATTGTTTACACTTTTATATACTTACAGATTTGGGCCTACTCACCGTGTCAGCCTCTCATTACAGTTGTCCTCCACTGAACAAAGCAATGCCGCCTGTTTAGTCCTGTTACCAATTTTGAACTGCTTTCAGCCTACTTTTGTATTTGAGACTATATCTGTGCCCAGCCAGTGCTAGATGACTCTGCTGGTACATTGACCCAGATCGCTACATTCCCCTTGCACGCTACACAGCCAGATTCTGACCCTGTTGAAAGTGAGGTTCCCCTTCCCGCATACTATACCACCTTACATGGGGACAAAGAGGAAGGTGCAGATGAAAGTGCAGGTTCCTTCATCAGGTGGGGGGAATACTCGTTGGCGACGTCACTGGCACAGGGCCCCTCATAGTATGCAAAATTGTCGCTGCCGGTGGGAGGTGCCCTCGCCGTGCAAACACACCGCCGTACTTTGAGGGGCCCTGTGCCAGTGCCAATGCGAACGAGTGGGCCCCCCTGCTTGCTCAGGATCACAGCACTTGCAAAGTTGAAATACTTACCTCTACCTGTTCCACTGCCGTGACATGGTCCACGTTTCCAAATGACCCCCAATGTCCAATGCCTAACTATTATTAAAAGGTAAATTAAGATTGACAAGCTTCAGTACCAAGAATGGATGTTTTTGCCATTAAAATGGGCACTGTAGGTGTTTTCCTGGCCTCCACTCACTGCCGGCTATGCTTCCCCATTGACTTGCATTGGGTTTCGTGTTTCGGTCGACCCCCGACTTTTCGCGATAATAGGCCGATTTCACTCGACTCGACTTTTGAGATAGTCGGGTTTCGCGAAACCCGACTCGACCCTTTAAAACTAAAAGTTGCTCAACCCTACTGTCAACTACTGAAGCACATCTACTTGGCAAGTTAGCAACAAATCAATACTACAGTGTAATGGAAAAAGGTAGCCTTAATCTGATAAATCATGTTTTTTTGTACATCATGTGAAAGAGAAGTGCTTCTGCATTCTACAGACATGGCAAGGTTGAACTCAAACTAGTTTACCCAATACGAGGCAGGAAAGCACGGTGGTGATAGTCTAACAAGTGTGCACAATTATTAGGCAAGTGAGTATTTTGATCATATCATCATTTTTATGCAGATTTTCCAACTTCCGAGCTGTATTAACTTGAATGCTTATTGTTTTGATGCATACCAGGTAATGTGTATTTGTGTAATGAGGGATGATATGGCGTAAGGATAGCAACACCCATTATCAGTGTGTGCAGAATTATTAGGCAGCTTGTTATCTTCCGGTATATGAGCCAAAAAAAGATTTAACAGATTTTGGAAAATGAAAAATGTTTAAACTTTTTACAGAGGGATGCAGTGCTCTTGAAATTGTCAGGATATTGTGGCGTGATCATAGAACAATCAAAAGTTTTGTTGTGAAGAGTCAACAGGGTTGCACAATATTTGTTGAGAAAAAAGACAAACATTGTCTGCCAAATATTTGAAAAGAGTGAAACCCATTATCCTCTAATGCTGTGATATTCCAGAACTGCAACATGCCTGAAGTGCACAGAAGTACAAGACGTTTAGTGCTCAGAGGCATGGGTAGAGAATGCTGAAAACTCACCCCCACTGAACAAGACACATACATTGCAATGTCAAGACTGGGCTCAGAAATATCTGAAAACAAATTTTCTAAGGTTTTATGGACTGATGAAATGAAAGTGACTCTGACCGACAAGATGGATTGACTTGATTAAAAACGGTCACAGACCTCATCTCCAGGTCAGATACCAGCATGGTGGAGACGCCATGGGTTGGTATTATTACAGATGAGCTAGTTCAAGAAAACCATGATTTTTTGAGCAGAACAATTCTCCATCAGATGCATTGAAGTACTCCGCTGCTTGGCTAGCCTGTAAAGGTTTCAAAGTGGTTGTCCGGTCCAAACTGATATTTCTGCAGTCACTCTGTGTGAATGCAGACATATGAATCCCTCCAGCGCACGCACTGTGCACTGTGGGGATTCACCTGCATCTGAACTGGGACCGAAGGGTATGTATGCATTATACATACTTCCGTTTAGAACCCACTCAGTGGGCGTGGCTTTTCTCCATACAATCTTGCCTTGCGCAGGCGTGTACTACGGAGGACAGAGAATGAACTTCAATCCAATATTGCGGCCAGCATGCATCAAACACCCAAAAAATCTGCCCATATGACCGAAAACCAGTCCAGCCAAATTCAGGTGACAAGTTCCCTTTAAGGTCTGACATGGTCGCGTACAACCATAATTAAAGTTTGGGGGATTGTAGGAGTGTGGAGGGGCTGATGGTTTTGCTCCCTAACACTCTAGAGAGGTGCAAGGTATTTGATGTTCATGTATGTTGTAAAAGGATAATTCTCACTGGGGCTGAAGTTTGCTTAGACAGGGTTAACTATAATTGCTGACCCAGTTTGGGAGGGGAAACTGAAAGTTGGTGTCAAAGACTTTATGTGACAGGTCAGTGAGTGCTCAGTATTGACAAGAGATAGGTCCAGGACAGGGGCTGTTAGGGACAGCATGAGCCCAGAACCAGTGGATTGCTAGAGAACCCCTCTGCATGAGTCCCCTTTGCCAGCCTGAGAGCCCCAAGATAGACGTCGGGGCCCAGGGGCATACTCCTTTTGTGAAACTGCAGGAGAAACTGGACTCAAACCTCTGGAGGTGGAGGGAGATGGAATCCAATAAACTTCTAGAAAAGAAGAAGATCCCCTAGAGCTAGAAGAGATAGTAAAAGGGATGTTCTACCTATACCAAGAACCAGGGCTGAAGTTGTGCCTGGTACCTGTGGAAAAGATGATAACAAATTGGGCCTTATCCTCTATATCTATATCTGCCTGTAAATACTGATATTCACCAAGTAAAAGTTTGGTTGTTTTTATGAGCCTTGTGTTTCCTGGATTGATTGTTGCCCTAGTTCCAGAAGAGGGATTTAAGGAGTCAGAAGAGGCCTGCCGCCCTGAAGTAAGTTAGATGCACCTCATACGCAGCAGCACACCAGGATTGGGACACGAGTGGTCTGTAGGATGCCAAAGTAAGTGGGGTCTGAAGCTCGCCCACAACTATCTGGTTTGGGCATCTTACATAACTATGTACAAAATGTATGGAATTAACGGATGTGTGAATACATCCATTGTGCTCTATGGTACAAAGTGCTGTCAGATGAAAAAAACATTGGACAGTACTCAGAACTGTCACACGGATGTGTAAATGTAGCCTAAAATCCTTTGAGTATTTGGTGAGTTTTGAAAGCTGCAGATTTTCTGCACCAATTAGCTTTTCTGCACCAATTAGCTAAATTAGGTTACTTGTGCTCCAAGCTGTCCGCCCTGTTGTTGCATTGTCGCTGTGGTCAGCACATGCCGCCACTCCGTTAAGGCGATAGTGACCCACTGAGAAATTTGCCGTGACGTGGCATTGGGCTTCATGCAGCTTGATCAGAATGTTAAACTAAGAAGCTCATGATCAGTAATATATATTTTGCTTAGTGGCATTAGATCAACGTATGAATTTTTGGAGGTGCTGTCCATGTTCTTTTTTTTGGTGTATAGCATGTTCTTTCCCCTACCTTGGACCAGCACTCCTCCCATTTGGCACAAGTGATTTTAAATTAGCAGGAGATGACTCCAAAGAAAGGGGTCCAGCCTAGTTTTGCTCTCACTTGGTAGCTTGAGGAAGGTGAGTTTCAATGCTCCTTTCATTTGATGTTGGTACTGTTTGGCAGCCCTTTGTTGCTGTGGTTTTGTGTTGGTGGGGCACTGTGGTCTGGAATCATGGGGACTCAGCCTTGCAGCATGGGCGCTGTGAGGCACCAGGCTGTCCACCCTGCTGGTGCATTGTTGCTGCGGCGGTTGTCAGCACGCGCCGCCGCTCTTTTTAGGCAATAGGGACCCACTGAGAGGTTCACCATAATATGACAGTCGGCTTCATATAGTCTGATCAGAATGTTAAAGTAAGAACCTCATGTTCAGTAATGCATATTTTGCCTGGCGGCATTAGATCAACTTATGAATTTTTGGAGGTGCGGTCCATGTTCTTTTTTTTGGTATATTACCCTGTGACTCTGCCACTAATCACACTAGGTAGGTTTTAACATTAGAGAGTATAGTTACTGTCCCAATTGGGTACACCTTGCCGGGGTGGGACAGCTTTATGCTTTTTTTTAATCAAAAACCGTGTTTACTATGTACCCTGTTATGTTAATTATTTAATGCACTTGCTTTTTTACTTATTTATTTTCATTATATGCACATATTCTTTCTTTGGTTTTGTTTGTTTCCATGGCCAGTGTGAACATGCCTTTGCATCATGCATGTTTTCAAGTCATACACCAGCTCAGTTTTCTGTTTTTCTCATGTTATTCAAGTCTATCAATAAAATCAGCAAATAAAATATTTACCATAAAAGAAATTGACAGAAATTGTTGCACATTTCAAAATTGCACTGCAGGTCAGTTTACTCATAAAAAAAAAACACTGTGAGATTTTCATAAATCCCATACAAAGCCAGTCACCACCGTGGGAATGTAACGTAAAATGAATGGGGGCCCCTAACAGATCATTGCAGTGGGAGATAAATACCTGGCATGTCCAATATTAGACTGCCAATCCTTTTGTTCTGTTAGAGATAGGCCACCACCAGGGATGCCTGACAGTGGATCTCTTATAGAGAACATAGAAGCGCTCAGAGGTGTGAACACTCCTGTGTATGGGAGACTCCGGTGAGATAGCTGCCAGCTGAACCCTCGGCTGACCATCATTCAACAGACAGCTGTCATGATTCCTCTGCTCAGTGAATGATTGTTTTTCTGTCCTTTGCAACCTGGGTCATGCTGAGTTGTCAGTGTTTTGATTGATAGCCTCGATGTCCAGTCTTGTGATGAGCGTGCTGAGCTGTCGGTGCTTTGATTGACAGCTCGACTGTCCAATCTGGGACTGAGAGGTTCGGGACTTTATCCATATTTTCTCTGTTCTGGAGGATGCCCAAGCTATTTAACTGAGCTGTTTGTCTCTGCCAGACGTAGTTTGTGCTTCCTGGTGAGTATTTGCCTGATTCTGTTGTTCTGAGTTCTGATCTTCTGTGAAATTACTCTTGGACCGTGTTCTGAC
Organism: Ranitomeya imitator; assembly: GCF_032444005.1. Classification (NCBI taxonomy): domain Eukaryota; kingdom Metazoa; phylum Chordata; class Amphibia; order Anura; family Dendrobatidae; genus Ranitomeya; species Ranitomeya imitator. Next base: position 350,765,515 of record NC_091285.1, on the reverse strand, counting down.
TATCCCTTTGTCTGTCCTTTTGCCTTTATCTGTTATCTCCTGGTATTTTGACCCCAGACCATGACCCGACTTTTTAGTCAGATAGTTTAGATAGCAAGTATCCTGTTTGGCTCTGAAATCGACATTCCAGCATTTTTTTTGTACCACTAGTGAGGTTCACAAACACAGCATTTCATACAAGTGTGTTGTGCACTGCTTCTATTCTGCTCCGTGCACGAGTAGACCTTTCAAAATCTTATTTTTTCAGTTGCTCGACCTGACACAGCATGCCATATTCCATGTTGTCATTTAGTGGTGGTAAAAATGTTCTATGAATTAACCTGTGTTAAAGAAATGGTTAACCTTCATCATTTAATATCAGAAAAATAACAGAAAAACAAGTATTGTGCAATGTTATCATCTATCTCTCCTTGTGGACATTTTCCCGGACATTCCACATAGTAGTGGTCAGAATTTCTCAGAATCTCCGATTCTATGTCTATTTTTGTCTTTATCCACCCAAAAATCCTGCAAGTTCAGCCAAAATCTCAGAACCAGAGCAAGCTGACATTTTCTTATGTAATTTATCTTGTATACTAGGATGTGTCTGATAACCCATTGCCAATTTATTATGTAACTATATTTCCTTTTGATCTTGGGGCTTTAAAAGCCCAGCCCTGAAAATAAAGAGCATGAGACTATTTGGACAGACAACGAGCGTGTGTCTCTCTGATTATTGCTTCATCGCTTAGGTACCAAAAAGACAGAACACCTGAGTAGGTTAGAAATCCCTTTTCTATCAACTTGGAGGCCCCAGCGAGATATAATTTCTCCTTCGACATTCATTTTAGACTGAACAATTGACTGCCTCCCTCCTGAACAGAAAACCAGATCCCGGGTAAGTGAGGACTCACACAGTTTTCTCTCCGGGAAAGGAGGCTTTCTAGAGTCAGTCTTTGGAGATTTCTAACAGGAAAGCCCTCAGGTAAAAGAAAGTATCTGTTATTTGTTTTGTTGTGTCTTGCTTGTTTGTTTTGTATGTTGTTTAAGTGCTGTTAACAATTGTCTTTGTTTAATTATGAAGTATGATGATTTTCCATAATTTGCTTTGTCTGTACCTACAATAAGGGTTCCTGTCTGTCTGTTTCTAATGATGTCAATGTTTGTTAAAGGGGACCTGTCACCAGAATTTGGCGGGACTGGTTTTCGGTCGTATGGGTGGAGTTTTCGGGTGTTTGATTCACCCTTTCCTTATCCGCTGGCTGCATGCTGGCCGCAATATTGGATTGAAGTTCATTCTCTGTCCTCCGTAGTACACGCCTGCGCAAGGCAATCTTTGGGAGTTTGTACTGAAGTGGTAAAGAGCACGTAAAGACAATCTATGTGAAGATAAATGCTCATTTTTGTATGCAACCCCCATACTCAGATAGGAAATGAATTAGAGGATATAGTGAACCAAGTAAGAGATTCCACAAATAGATGTGATTTATGTTTTTGTCCATTGGCACTAGAGCATTTTGATAAAATGTGAGGAGTGAGAAAGTACAGAAGTACTGTGTGTATGGATGTGATTGAAAAATCAGACAAATGCTTCCCATGTGTGCACCACATGCTGTGTGAAAAGTGTCTATGTTTAGTTCACCAGTTTAGGCGCAGAGTGTACTCTTGTCATATAGTAACTCATCCTCATGGATTATTTGATCAGAAGCTGGGTAGATATATTAGACTCTAGATGGTATATGCCAAGGTGGAAAGATAATGTCTCGCACAAATATTATCTTATTGAACCCAGAGTGGATTCAGGAATAGACCGTGCATTTTCAGAGTCTAGTGAGGACTCAGATCCAGATGTATAAGGAGTATATAGCACTTGTGGTTGGAACTGCATTGTTCATAGTGATCTACTTTTTCAGGACAGTGTGCATCAGCATCAGGACAGAACAGAGAGTTGTGGTTCAGCTTATTGCTTTGAAGCAGGATTGCTGGCTATGATAGTAGACCAGTGGGATCCATCTTATGCATAACAGAGCTGTAGATAGGGGTCGCTACCTTTGACAGCTGTTATGGGTGATAGATTAACCAGGTCAAGACAGATTACGGATCCGAGATATAAGATAAAGGACCTGTTGGGAAATAAATCAGATAAGGATACCGCTAATAATTCTAGAAAAGTCAGGAATGCCAAGGAATGGATGTTTGGATGCTGAGAGATGGAAGCATTTAAGTAAGAAGAATGCCACATGGATTGATAAATATGACCATGGGATGCACGTTGCAGTATGGATCAGAACCTCTGAACGACATGGTCCATTTTACTGAGAATGAGGAACGTGATTGAAGTTACAATGTGAGAATGTATGTGATTCGATTTGCAGCATTCCCCCACAGGCAAAAGCAGCCTCCCTTGCCAAGTCAGTCTGTGTCTTCGCAGCTCCCTCCGACCCGTAACGGGGGGATGAGATCAGCCCCCTTCCAGCAGCAACCCACTAAAGAGTGAGGCTGCATGTGAAAAGGAAGGTTGATTCCAGCTTCAGTCGCAATGCAAATGCAGCCAGGCTTCCTAGCATACGATTCCTCTCCTCCTACTTATTCAACTACAAATCAATACCCTGGGCTACCAAAGGGATCCACGGATAGTTTCTCCACCCCAGTAAACAGTCCCCAACAGCAGCAGGAAGCCCTTACCTAAGGAAGTGAGGACAGGTTTCACTTACAGACTACCCCTACACCTCCTCTGGGTGACAATAAAGCAGGGAAAAAAGTTGGTCCTAAGCAGAGTAGACAGTGAATGGAGGTGTATAGGAGATGACCATTCCAGTGAAGGGTTGGTTGGGGCTACAGAAAGTAGTCCCACACACCCACAACCCCCAGTGCACACAGATAATCAACAGGATAGGCAGAGGGATAAAAGAGCCATGAGATCCACTACCTGGATCTGTAATAAATGTAACAAGCCACAAGATAAAGGAAAAACCCAATATGACTTCTGTGTTATGACTGAGAGGGGTGACACTGCAATAGCCTTCCTTGTAATAACACAGATGACCAGCAGACCACAGGAGATTGGAGAGGAAAATGCGAAGATAGATACCACTGATTAGTATAAACCATGGAGCCGATCTGAGCAACTTGCCATGGCGAATAGTTTCCCAGACCCGTATAAAAATCCCCTAGAGTTTTATAAAGCCAAAAGTAATTGGACAATTGACTCCAAGGCTATTTCATGGGCAGGTGTGGGCAATCCCTTTGTTATGTCATTCTCAATTAAGCAGATAAAAGGCCTGGAGTTGATTTGAGGTGTGGTGCTTGCATTTGGAAGGTTTTGCTGTGAAGTAAACAGTCGGTCAAAGGAGCTCTCCATGCAGGTGAAACAAGCCATCCTTAAGCTGCGAAAACAGAAAAAAACCATCCGAGAAATTGCTGCAATATTAGGAGTGGCAAAATCTACAGTTTGGTACATCCTGAGAAAGAAAGAAAGCACTGGTGAACTCATCAATGCAAAAAGACCTGGGCGCCCACGGAAGGCAACAGTGGTGGATGATCGCAGAATAATCTCCATGGTGAAGAGAAACCCCTTCACAACAGCCAACCAAGTGACCAACACTCTCCAGGAGGTAGGCGTGTCAATATCCAAATCTACCATAAAGAGAAGACTGCATGAAAGTAAATACAGAGGGTTCACTGCACGGTGCAAGCCACTCATAAGCATCAAGAATAAAAAGGCTAGACTGGACTTTGCTAAAAAAAATCTAAAAAAGCCAGCACAGTTCTGGAATAACATTTTTTGGACAGGTGAAACCAAGATCAACCTGTACCAGAATGATGGAAAGGAAAAAGTATGGCGAAGGCGTGGTACAGCTCATGATCCAAAGCATGCCACATCATCTGTAAAATACGGCGGAGGCAGTGTGATGGCTTGGGCATGCATGGCTGCCAGTGGCACTGGGTCACTAGTGTTTATTGATGATGTGACACAGGACAGCAGCAGCCGAATGAATTCTGAGGTATTCAGAGACATACTGTGTGCTCAGATCCAGCCAAATGCAGCAAAACTGATTGGTCGTCGTTTCATACTACAGATGGACAATGACCCGAAACATAAAGCCAAAGCAACCCAGGAGTTTATTAAAGCAAAGAAGTTGAATATTCTTGAATGGCCAAGTCAGTCATCTGATCTCAACCCATTTGAGCATGCATTTCACTTGTTAAAGACTAAACTTCAGACAGAAAGGCCCACAAACAAACAGCAACTGAAAACCACCACACTGAAGGCCTGGCAGAGCATCAAAAAGGAGGAAACACGGCGTCTAGTGATGTCCATGAGCTCAAGACTTCAGGCAGTCATTGCCAACAAAGGGTTTTCAAACAAGTACTAAAAATAAACATTTTATTTAAAATTATTCAAATCTGTCCAATTACTTTTGGTCCCTTTAAAAACAGGGTTGCTCATGTTAAGGAGCTGAAACTCCTAAACCCTTCATCCAATTTAAATGTGGATACCCTCAAATGAAAGCTGAAAGTCTGAACTTCAACTGCATCTGAATTGTTTTGTTTAAAATTCATTGTGGTAATGTCTATAACCAAAATTAGAAAAATGTTGTCTCTGTCCAAATATATATGGACCTAACTGTAAATGTGCAGGTGTCTGGGAGGATGGACCTACAACTACCTCAGAGTCTGCAAGATCAGGCCTCTGCACTGAAAAAGAAGGATGGCAAAGGCACTCATGTGCGAAGGAAGAAGATGGACTGAGGAGAGCGGACAGTAAGTACTGCCTTCCTAAGGCACTGTTCCCCATGATGTGCACTCTCTCTCATGGACTATCCCATCAGTCCAAACACGCAATGGTAAGTCAGGTAAAAGCTAATTGGGTGACCCCAGAATTCCATTATGCTGCTGCTAGATTCGTATAGGGATGCATAGTCTGTGTATGCCTAAATGTGGGAAAAGTGCACCGCCTGACCATTGTACCTGCTCCAGCTACATCAAATTAATTTCATACAGCTTCTAGAGGTAGGTGTTATGATCTGGTGGTTTAGGAGCAACATGGGACGAGCTCTGAAGGAAGTGGTACCTGTACTCACCGCAGTCCCTAAGCTCAACACAACACTAGAAGTAGCCGTGGGATGCTCCTGACACTCCCTAGGCACCTCGTCACAGCCTGAGAACTAACTACCCCTAAAGATAGAAACAGGAAAACTATCTTGCCTCAGAGAAAATCCCCAAAGCATAGATAGCCCCCCACAAGTAATGACTGTGAGTGGAGAGGGAAAAGACATACACAGAATGAAACCAGGATGAGCACAGGAGGCCAGTCTAGCTAGATAGATAGGACAGGATGGAATACTGTGCGGTCAGTATAAAACACTACAAAAAATCCACACAGAGTTTACAAAAATCTCCACACCTGACTAAAGGTGTGGAGGGTAAATCTGCTTCCCAGAGCTTCCAGCTACACAGAATTAATTCATACTGACAAGCTGGACAAACATAGAAAGCACAGAACGGATAAGTCCACAACCTGTGGACAGAAAAGAGCAAGCAAGGACTTAGCTTTGCTGAACTGGTCAGGATAACAGGGAAATCCAAAGAGATGTGAATCCAACCAGGAACCATTGACAAGTGGCACCAGCTGAAGGAAAGAGCCAGGCTAAATAGCCGAGCAGAATAGACAATCAGTGGAAGCAGCTGCTGACTGCTAAATCCAAGGAGCAGCCATTCCACTTAAAACCACCGGAGGGAGCCCAAGAGCGGAATTCACAACAGTACCCCCCTTGAGGAGGGGTCACCGAACCCTCACCAGAGCCCCCAGGCCGATCAGGACAAGCCAAGTGAAAAGCATGAACCAAATCGGTGGCATGGACATCGGAGGCAACAACCCAAGAATTATCCTCCTGGCCATAACCCTTCCACTTGACAAGATACTGAAGCCTCCAACTCGAAAAACGAGAATCCAAAATTTTCTCAACCTCATATTCCAACTCTCCCTCAACCAACACCGGGGCAGGAGGATCAACTGAGGGAACAACGGGCACCACATATCTCCGCAACAAAGATCTATGGAAAACATTATGAATGGCAAAAGAGGCTGGAAGAGCCAAACGAAAAGACACCGGATTGATAATTTCAGAAATCTTATAAGGACCAATAAACCGAGGCTTAAACTTAGGGGAAGAAACCTTCATAGGAACATGACGAGAAGACAACCAAACCAAATCCCCCACACGAAGCCGGGAACCAACACACCGACGGCGGTTAGCAAAACGTTGAGCCCTTTCCTGAGACAACGTCAAATTGTCCACCACATGAGTCCAAATCTGCTGCAGCCTGTCCACCACAGAATCCACACCAGGACAATCAGAAGGCTCAACCTGCCCAGAAGAAAAACGAGGATGAAAACCAAAATTACAAAAGAAAGGTGAAACCAAAGTAGCCGAACTAGCCCGATTATTAAGGGCAAACTCGGCCAATGGCAAGAAAGCCACCCAATCATCCTGATCAGCAGACACAAAGCATCTCAAATAGGTCTCCAAGGTCTGATTAGTTCGCTCAGTTTGGCCATTAGTCTGAGGATGAAACGCCGAAGAAAAAGACAAATCAATGCCCATCCTAGCACAAAAGGCCCGCCACAACCTAGAGACAAACTGAGAACCTCTGTCAGACACAATATTCTCCGGAATGCCATGCAAATGAACCACATGCTGAAAAAACAATGGAACCAAATCTGAGGAGGAAGGCAACTTAGGCAAAGGTACCAGATGGACCATTTTAGAGAACCGGTCACAAACAACCCAGATAACAGACATCTTCTGGGAAACAGGAAGATCTGAAATAAAATCCATGGAAATATGCGTCCAGCGCCTCTCAGGGACCGGCAAAGGCAAAAGCAACCCACTAGCGCGGGAACAGCAAGGCTTGGCCCGGGCGCAAGTCCCACAGGACTGCACAAAAGCACGCACATCGCGCGACAAGGAAGGCCACCAAAAGGACCTAGCAACCAAATCTCTGGTACCAAAAATCCCAGGATGACCAGCCAACACTGAACAATGAACCTCAGAAATCACCTTACTTGTCCATCCATCAGGAACAAACAGCTTCCCCACTGGACAGCGGTCAGGCCTATCAGCCTGAAATTCCCGAAGCACCTGCCGCAAATCATGGGAGATGGCAGAAAGAATCACCCCTTCCTTAAGAATGCCAACCGGCTCAAGGACTCCAGGAGAATCAGGCGAAAAACTCCTAGAGAGGGCATCAGCCTTAACATTCTTAGATCCCGGAAGATACGAGACCACAAAATCAAAACGGGAGAAAAACAGGGACCATCGAGCCTGTCTAGGATTCAGCCGCTTGGCCGACTCGAGGTAAATCAGATTCTTATGATCAGTCAAGACCACAACGCGATGCTTAGCTCCCTCAAGCCAATGTCGCCACTCCTCAAACGCCCACTTCATAGCCAACAACTCCCGATTGCCGACATCATAATTGCGTTCTGCAGGCGAAAACTTTCTGGAAAAAAAAGCACACGGTTTCATCAAAGAACCATCAGAATCCCTCTGAGACAAAACGGCCCCTGCCCCAATCTCAGAAGCGTCAACCTCAACCTGAAAAGGAAGAGAAACATCCGGCTGACGCAACACAGGGGCAGAAGTAAATCGGCGTTTAAGCTCCTGAACAGCCTCAACAGCCGCAGAGGACCAATTCGTCACATCAGCGCTTTTCTTCGTCAAATCAGTAAGGGGCTTAACCACACTGGAAAAGTTGGCAATGAAACGGAGATAGAAATTAGCAAAACCCAAAAATTTTTGAAGGCTCTTCACAGATGTGGGTTGAATCCAGTCATGAATAGCTTGGACCTTAACAGGATCCATTTCCATAGACGAGGGAGAAAAAATAAAACGCAAAAAAGAGACCTTCTGAACTCCGAATAGGCACTTAGACCCCTTCACAAATAAAGCATTATCACGAAGGATCTGGAACACCATCCTGACCTGCTTCACATGAGACTCCCAATCATCGGAAAAAATCAAAATATCATCCAAATATACAACCATGAATTTATCAAGATAATTGCGGAAAATATCATGCATGAAGGATTGGAACACAGATGGAGCATTAGAGAGCCCGAATGGCATCACAAGGTATTCAAAATGGCCTTCGGGCGTATTAAATGCAGTTTTCCATTCGTCACCCTGTTTAATACGAACAAGATTATATGCCCCTCGGAGGTCAATCTTAGTAAACCAACTAGCCCCCTTAATCTGAGCAAACAAATCAGAAAGCAAAGACAAGGGGTATTGGAATTTGACCGTGATCTTATTAAGAAGACGATAATCTATACAGGGTCTCAAGGAGCCATCCTTCTTAGCAACAAAAAAGAAACCCGCTCCCAATGGTGACGAGGACGGCCGAATATGCCCTTTCTCCAAAGATTCCTTAACATAGCTCCGCATGGCGGCATGCTCTGGCACAGACAGATTGAAAAGTCGGCCCTTAGGGAACTTACAACCAGGAATCAGGTTAATAGCACAATCACAGGTCCCTATGTGGAGGAAGGGAACTGGACTTGGGCTCATCAAATACATCCTGGAAATCCAACAAAAACTCAGGGACCTCAGAAGAGGGGGAAGAGGAAATTGACATCAAAGGAACGTCACTATGTACCCCTTGACAACCCCAACTAGTCACAGACATAGTTTTCCAATCCAGCACCGGATTATGTTCCTGTAACCATGGAAAACCCAGTACAACAACATCATGCAGGTTATGCAACACCAGAAAACGGCAATTTTCCTGATGTGCAGGAGCCATGTGCATGGTCATCTGCGTCCAGTACTGAGGTTTATCCTTGGCCAATGGTGTAGCATCAATTCCCCTCAAAGGAATAGGGCTCTGCAAAGGCTGCAAGGAAAAACCACAGCGCCTGGCGAATTCTAAGTCCATTAAGTTCAGGGCAGCGCCTGAATCCACAAATGCCATGACAGAAAAGGACGACAATGAGCAAATCAGGGTCACAGATAAAAGAAATTTAGGCTGTACAGTACTAATGGTAACAGACCTAGCGACCCTCCTAGTACGTTTAGGGCAATCAGAAATAACATGAGCAGAATCACCACAGTAAAAACACAGCCTATTCTGACGTCTGAATTCCTGCCGTTCTGTTCTAGTCAAAATCCTATCACATTGCATAGGTTCAGGACTCTGCTCAGAGGACACTGCCATATGGTGCATAGCTTTACGCTCGCGCAGACGCCGATCAATCTGAATGGCTAGAGACATAGATTCGCTCAAACCAGTAGGCGTAGGGAAGCCCACCATAACATCTTTAAGGGCTTCAGAAAGACCTTTTCTGAAAATAGCAGCCAGAGCATCCTCATTCCATTTAGTGAGCACAGACCATTTCCTAAATTTCTGGCAGTATAATTCTGCCGCTTCCTGACCTTGACACAAGGCCAACAGGGTTTTTTCTGCATGATCCACAGAATTAGGTTCGTCATACAATAATCCGAGCGCTTGAAAAAATGCGTCTACATTCAGCAATGCCGGATCCCCTGATTCAAGGGAGAATGCCCAGTCCTGAGGGTCACCACGCAGCAAGGATATGATGATTTTAACTTGCTGAATGGGATCACCAGAAGAACGGGGTTTCAAAGCAAAAAACAATTTGCAGTTATTTTTAAAGTTCAAAAACTTGGATCTGTCCCCAAAAAACAAATCAGGAGTAGAAATTCTAGGCTCCAAAGCAGGAGTCTGAACAACATAATCTTGGATACTCTGTACTCTTGCAGCAAGTTGATCCACACGAGAAAACAAACTTTGAACATCCATGCCAGAGCATAAATCCTGAAACACCCAGAGATCAAGAGGAAAAAAAAGACAGAACAGAGCACAGAAAAAAAAATGGCTCAGAATTTTTTCCTTCTTTTGAGATGCATTTAATTCATTTTTGGCCCCTTGTACTGTTATGATCTGGTGGTTTAGGAGCAACATGGGACGAGCTCTGAAGGAAGTGGTACCTGTACTGACCGCAGTCCCTAAGCTCAACACAACACTAGAAGTAGCCGTGGGATGCTCCTGACACTCCCTAGGCACCTCGTCACAGCCTGAGAATTAACTACCCCTAAAGATAGAAACAGGAAAACTATCTTGCCTCAGAGAAAATCCCCAAAGGATAGATAGCCCCCCACAAGTAATGACTGTGAGTGGAGAGGGAAAAGACATACACAGAATGAAACCAGGATGAGCACAGGAGGCCAGTCTAGCTAGATAGATAGGACAGGATGGAATACTGTGCGGTCAGTATAAAACACTACAAAAAATCCACACAGAGTTTACAAAAATCTCCACACCTGACTAAAGGTGTGGAGGGTAAATCTGCTTCCCAGAGCTTCCAGCTACACAGAATTAATTCATACTGACAAGCTGGACAAACATAGAAAGCACAGAACGGATAAGTCCACAACCTGTGGACAGAAAAGAGCAAGCAAGGACTTAGCTTTGCTGAACTGGTCAGGATAACAGGGAAATCCAAAGAGATGTGAATCCAACCAGGAACCATTGACAAGTGGCACCAGCTGAAGGAAAGAGCCAGGCTAAATAGCCGAGCAGAATAGACAATCAGTGGAAGCAGCTGCTGACTGCTAAATCCAAGGAGCAGCCATTCCACTTAAAACCACCGGAGGGAGCCCAAGAGCAGAACTCACAAAATTGCCACTTACAACCACCGGAGGGAGCCCAAGAGCGGAATTCACAACAGGTAGGCATCTATGAATATGTGTTGGTATGTATCGACTAGGTGACATTTTTGATAGTATAACTGATTATTTATTTGATGCTCTAAATGTTGAATCAACCTACATGAAACAACTTATACTTATTATTAATCATCATTCTATAGTACATAATTATCTCACAACCTCTCAAGGAGGATTCTGTCAGGTGGTAGGACCTGCCTGTTGCCGCTATATAGATCCTTCCGGACTAATGAGAGTTACTCATGATATAGAATAACTTGAAATGATAAAGAGAAGGGGTGTGAAAAGCTAATTCACTGGATGATTTACCACTCCCTGAATGGCTCTTATGGTTAAACCCCATGAACCTATTCAAAGGAATAGATGGATGGATATCGAGTGTAATTCATGTCCTAATTCTGTCTTTCAACGTTCATTTTATTAAAGAAATTGTACGATACAGGAAAGGAAAGAGAATATAAATAACAGGAACCATTAAGACAATAAGATACAATCAAGAATGATGTAAGCAGAGTCACATAAGAAGATTAATTTGAGCAAATCTAAAAGGCCAAACTTTAACTTTTCAGAGACTGGCCAACTCTAGTGAATCAAAAAGGGGTGAATAGTGACTCGAGAATAAACATTGGATTAAGAGTACCAATAATATGGGGTTATAACAAAAGAGGAAGATAAGAGAGAAAGAGGGGAAGAAGAGGGAGAGAATTAAGGGAAAGGATAGAGGGGGATGATCCGGGAGAGAGTGCTAACCCAGAACAAGTCATCCTATGAATGCTGTTTGTTGGAAATATGTATTGTCTAATCTCTTGAGGCTGTTGAAATTTCTGATAGAAATTCAGAGCTGGAACGATACACGGACCACGGCTCCCATATGCACCGGGAAGAAGCGAGGGATTCTTGAGTGTTAGCCACCAACTCGGCCGTATAGTATAATAAATCTATTTTGTCTAGAACTTGTTTTTTAGTGGGAACAAAAGTAGATTTCCACAGGGTGGGAATGAGATATTTCCCGGCTGCTATAATATTGCAAGCCATTTTGGAAATCAATGGTTCCTTGGGCCATAAAGGTAGGTTAGGTAGGACGGATTGAGGTTGCAGAGATGGGACTCGGCCCAACACTGCGAATATTATATCTGATATCAGTTGCCAATAGGGTGCAATTTTTGGGCATGACCACCACATATGTAGATAGGAACCTAGATCCGTACAACATCTCCAGCACTTCTCAGAGGTGGGAGGGTACCACAGGTGTATTTGGGAAGGGGTACGACACCATCTTAATATCACTTTATAAGAATTCTCTTGCTACCTCCCACATTGGGAGGGTCCATGTGATTTACTGTAGATGGAGGCAATCTGGTCTTGTGTGAAAAGGATATTGAGATCCCGCTCCCAAAGTCCTATAACTGCTCTTTCGGTAACGGCTTTTTCCAAAATCAGGATTTTGTAGAGTCTAGATAGGACCTTTTTTGGAGGGTTATGGTGAGCGCAGAGTTGCTCAAAGGATGTGATTGGGCGGAGTAGGTTGAACTGATCTTTATTTTTAAAGCGGTAGTCCCTCATTCTTTTATAGTGGAGAAAAGTAATGTTTAATTGAGGGTTGGATGCTTGGAATTCCGAAAAGCTCATCATAGAGCTTTCAATAAAAAAATCATCGATTGGCAGTGGTGACCTGGGCATGTCCCCATGAGGTAATTTAAGGGGGATAGGGCCTGTGACATCCTGTATCATCAGGATCGGGGAGGTGGGTGGAGTTAATTTAAGAAATTCAGATCTCCAAGTTTTAAGTATGGCTATTGTTATTTCATTAGAAAGTAACTGGTTCAAATTAGAGTAGTCATGCAACAGTGCCATGGTCCTTAAGGAGATGGGAGACAGGTGCTCTTCGATAGGCAGCCATAATTTTTCTGGGGGTCTTCTGATCCAGTCAACCACCCTAGTGAGTATAGCGGCTCTGTAATATTTAAAGATATTGGGGAATCCCATACCCCCTCCGATTTCAGTAAAGCAAGTGTAGTAGCATTGATTCAGGGGCGTTTATTGTTCCAAATAAAATTAACAAAGAAAGAATTGATTTTAGACAGGTAGTGCTTTGGAATGTAGATAGGGAGCATCTGGAAGAGATACAGGAATTTGGGTAATATAATACTTTCAGTAGGTTTTTTCTACCCATCCAGGACAGGAAAAGGGCATTCCAGGAGTGAACCGTGGAAGTAGCCTGCTTTAGTAAGGGTATAATGTTGAGGGATTCAAGCTTCAGGAGGCTAATTTGCATATTCCAGGTGCCTTCTGGGAGAAGCGAAGTCTCCCTAAGCTAGAAGATCGTTGGGTACAGCCGGGACCAGCTGCTTCGAAAGCATCACCAAACCAGGGATTCAAGCTTCAGGAGGCTAATTTGCATATTCCAGGTGCCTTCTGGGAGAAGCGAAGTCTCCCTAAGCTAGAAGATCGTTGGGTACAGCCGGGACCAGCTGCTTCGAAAGCATCACCAAACCAGGGATTCAAGCTTCAGGAGGCTAATTTGCATATTCCAGGTGCCTTCTGGGAGAAGCGAAGTCTCCCTAAGCTAGAAGATCGTTGGGTACAGCCGGGACCAGCTGCTTCGAAAGCATCACCAAACCAGGGATTCAAGCTTCAGGAGGCTAATTTGCATATTCCAGGTGCCTTCTGGGAGAAGCGAAGTCTCCCTAAGCTAGAAGATCGTTGGGTACAGCCGGGACCAGCTGCTTCGAAAGCATCACCAAACCGCGCGCCGTAAGGCGCGCGAATTTTTGCCTGTAGGACATTATTGCAAGAGAGCTTGGCTGAGTAGATTACACAAGAAGGAAAACACACAGCAAGTCAGCAGGATCTAGGAGCAACATGGCAGATGTGACAACCTACATGGTGAGCTGCAGCATGTGCTACATGTTCACAGATCGACCAGAAGAAGAATCCAATTTCACCTGTCAGAAGTGTAGACTAGTGGCCCTTTTAGAAGAAAAGGTGCGGGGTCTGGAAGAAAGAATAGCAACTTTGAAACTCATCAAAGAGAATGAAGACTTTCTAGACAGAACAGAAGCATCTCTACTGGTCACAGAAGGTGAAAAAAGTGTCAGAGAACCTCCAAAAGCAGATGAGTGGAAGCATGTGACCAAAAGAAGCAAGAAGACCATGGAGAAATCACCAACCACACAACTGAAGAACCGATATCAAATCTTTGTAGAGGATGAAGATGGCACACCTAAGAATGAAGCAATACCAGCAAGCAAAAAAGAAAAGGGCACACAGCAACAAGTGACAGCAAAAAGTACAGCCAAGAAGCAACGAAGAGTGGTGGTGGTGGGAGACTCACTACTGAGAGGCACAGAAGCAGCCATCTGCAGACCGGACATAACTGCAAGAGAAGTATGCTGCCTTCCAGGTGCGATGATCAAGGATGTGACCGATAGGATACCAAAGCTCTTCAGCTCCAAGGACGTCCACCCATTTCTTCTGATACATGTTGGCACCAATGACACGGCAAGGAAGGACCTACCGACAATCTGCAAGGACTTTGAAGAGTTGGGGAAGAAAGTAAAGGAACTGGATGCACAGGTAGTTTTTTCTTCTATCCTTCCAGTAGACGGGCATGGCACCAGGAGATGGAACAGGATCCTTGATGCAAACAACTGGCTAAGACGATGGTGCAGACAACAAGGATTCGGATTCCTGGACCACGGTGTGAATTACTGGTATGATGGACTCCTCGCCAGAGACGGACTACACCTCAACAAACCTGGGAAACACACATTCGCCAGAAGACTCGCTACACTCATCAGGAGGGCGTTAAACTAGAAGAAGAGGGGACGGGAAGAAAAACATTAGACTCGAACAAAGACGACCCAGGAAAACATACTCTGAAGGGAGGTAAGAACATTCCTAAAACAATCCACAGTGAGGAGATTGGAACAAAACAAAATCCTCTAAACTGCATGCTCGCAAACGCCAGAAGCCTGACAAACAAGATGGAAGAACTAGAAGCAGAAATATCTACAGGTAACTTTGACATAGTGGGAATAACCGAGACATGGTTAGATGAAAGCTATGACTGGGCAGTCAACTTACAGGGTTACAGTCTGTTTAGAAAGGATCGTAAAAATCGGAGAGGAGGAGGGGTTTGTCTCTATGTAAAGTCTTGTCTAAAGTCCACTTTAAGGGAGGATATTAGCGAAGGGAATGAGGATGTCGAGTCCATATGGGTTGAAATTCATGGAGGGAAAAATGGTAACAAAATTCTCATTGGGGTCTGTTACAAACCCCCAAATATAACAGAAAGCATGGAAAGTCTACTTCTAAAGCAGATAGATGAAGCTGCAACCCATAATGAGGTCCTGGTTATGGGGGACATTAACTACCCGGATATTAACTGGGAAACAGAAACCTGTGAAACCCATAAAGGCAACAGGTTTCTGCTAATAACCAAGAAAAATTATCTTTCACAATTGGTGCAGAATCCAACCAGAGGAGCAGCACTTTTAGACCTAATACTATCTAATAGACCTGACAGAATAACAAATCTGCAGGTGGTCGGGCATTTAGGAAATAGCGACCACAATATTGTGCAGTTTCACCTGTCTTTCACTAGGGGGACTTGTCAGGGAGTCACAAAAACATTGAACTTTAGGAAGGCAAAGTTTGAACAGCTTAGAGATGCCCTTAATCTGGTAGACTGGGACAATATCCTCAGAAATAAGAATACAGATAATAAATGGGAAATGTTTAAGAACATCCTAAATAGGCAGTGTAAGCGGTTTATACCTTGTGGGAATAAAAGGACTAGAAATAGGAAAAACCCAATGTGGCTAAACAAAGAAGTAAGACAGGCAATTAACAGTAAAAAGAAAGCATTTGCACTACTAAAGCAGGATGGCACCATTGAAGCTCTAAAAACTATAGGGAGAAAAATACTTTATCTAAAAAACTAATTAAAGCTGCCAAAAAGGAAACAGAGAAGCACATTGCTAAGGAGAGTAAAACTAATCCCAAACTGTTCTTCAACTATATCAATAGTAAAAGAATAAAAACTGAAAATGTAGGCCCCTTAAAAAATAGTGAGGAAAGAATGGTTGTAGATGACGAGGAAAAAGCTAACATATTAAACACCTTCTTCTCCACGGTATTCACGGTGGAAAATGAAATGCTAGGTGAAATCCCAAGAAACAATGAAAACCCTATATTAAGGGTCACCAATCTAACCCAAGAAGAGGTGCGAAACCGGCTAAATAAGATTAAAATAGATAAATCTCCGGGTCCGGATGGCATACACCCACGAGTACTAAGAGAACTAAGTAATGTAATAGATAAACCATTATTTCTTATTTTTAGTGACTCTATAGCGACAGGGTCTGTTCCGCAGGACTGGCGCATAGCAAATGTGGTGCCAATATTCAAAAAGGGCTCTAAAAGTGAACCTGGAAATTATAGGCCAGTAAGTCTAACCTCTATTGTTGGTAAAATATTTGAAGGGTTTCTGAGGGATGTTATTCTGGATTATCTCAATGAGAATAACTGTTTAACTCCATATCAGCATGGGTTTATGAGAAATCGCTCCTGTCAAACCAATCTAATCAGTTTTTATGAAGAGGTAAGCTATAGGCTGGACCATGGTGAGTCATTGGACGTGGTATATCTCGATTTCTCCAAAGCGTTTGATACCGTGCCGCACAAGAGGTTGGTACACAAAATGAGAATGCTTGGTCTGGGGGAACATGTGTGTAAATGGGTTAGTAACTGGCTTAGTGATAGAAAGCAGAGGGTGGTTATAAATGGTATAGTCTCTAACTGGGTCGCTGTGACCAGTGGGGTACCGCAGGGGTCAGTATTGGGACCTGTTCTCTTCAACATATTCATTAATGATCTGGTAAAAGGTTTACACAATAAAATATCGATATTTGCAGATGATACAAAACTATGTAAAGCAGTTAATACAAGAGAAGATAGTATTCTGCTACAGATGGATCTGGATAAGTTGGAAACTTGGGCTGAAAGGTGGCAGATGAGGTTTAACAATGATAAATGTAAGGTTATACACATGGGAAGAGGGAATCAATATCACCATTACACACTGAACGGGAAACCACTTGGTAAATCTGACAGGGAGAAGGACTTGGGGATCCTAGTTAATGATAAACTTACCTGGAGCAGCCAGTGCCAGGCAGCAGCTGCCAAGGCAAACAGGATCATGGGGTGCATTAAAAGAGGTCTGGATACACATGATGAGAGCATTATACTGCCTCTGTACAAATCCCTAGTTAGACCGCACATGGAGTACTGTGTCCAGTTTTGGGCACCGGTGCTCAGGAAGGATATAATGGAACTAGAGAGAGTACAAAGGAGGGCAACAAAATTAATAAAGGGGATGGGAGAACTACAATACCCAGATAGATTAGCGAAATTAGGATTATTTAGTCTAGAAAAAAGACGACTGAGGGGCGATCTAATAACCATGTATAAGTATATAAGGGGACAATACAAATATCTCGCTGAGGATCTGTTTATACCAAGGAAGGTGACGGGCACAAGGGGGCATTCTTTGCGTGTGGAGGAGAGAAGGTTTTTCCACCAACATAGAAGAGGATTCTTTACTGTTAGGGCAGTGAGAATCTGGAATTGCTTGCCTGAGGAGGTGGTGATGGCGAACTCAGTCGAGGGGTTCAAGAGAGGCCTGGATGTCTTCCTGGAGCAGAACAATATTGTATCATACAATTATTAGGTTCTGTAGAAGGACGTAGATCTGGGTATTTATTATGATGGAATATAGGCTGAACTGGATGGACAAATGTCTTTTTTCGGCCTTACTAACTATGTTACTATGTTACTATGTTACTATGAGTTCTAAGAGCTCTTCCACCGACCTTCCAATTTTGATACCCACATTTGTGATAAACTTGGAGGGCCATTTAAAAGGATAGAGTTTTTTCAATTTATCTACATCGGGTTTGGGAATATTAAGGCTCAATGCTTCTGACTTTGTGATGTTGATTTTGTAGTTGGATAGTTCCCCGTATAGTTCTAAAGTGCGGACAAAGGCAGGGATACCCCTCTCAGGATCAGACAGAACCACCAAGAGATCATCCACAAACACTGCAGATTTGTGGTGAAAGCCGCGTAGGCTACTTTCACACTAGCGTCGGTACGGGCCCGTCGCAGTGCGTCGGGGAGGAGGGGGCGGAGTTCCGGCCGCGCATGTGCGGTCGGAAAAAGCAGACCCGACGTACAAAAAAACGTTGCAAGCAACGTTTTTTTGTCCCGACAGACTGCAAAAACACGTCGCTTCCATCGCACGATGGATGCAACGTGTCCCAATGTGTCGCTAATGACAGTCTATGGAGAAAAAACGCATCCTGCAGGCAACTTTGCAGGATGCGTTTTTTCTTCAAAACGACGCATTGTGACGTGCGTCGAATGACGCTAGTGTGAAAGTAGCCTTACTTGAATCCCCCTAATATCTGCATTTTGTTGGATGTTTTGGATAAGAGGCTCCATAGCCAGCACATATAAGATTGGGGAGAGAGGGCATCCCTGTCTCGTACCATTTTGAATATAAAAGGGTCCGATAATAAGTTATTAATTTTTAGCTGAGCTGAAGGGATGGTATACATTTGAAAAATTGCATCAACCAATTGGTTGGGGATATGGAATGCGAGGAGAGTTTCATGTAGGAATGTCCAGTCCACCCTGTCGAAAGCCTTCTCGGCATCTGTCGCTAGTAATACAAGAGGAGTTTTGTGGATTTTTGCGTATTGAATCAGGTGAAGAATTCTGGATGTGTTGTCCCTCCCCTCTCGGCCTACCACAAAGCCTGTTTGGTTAAGGGAGACGAGTTGCGGCAATAGCTTCGCAAGTCTTCTCGCGATAAGACTCGCATAAATTTTTAGGTCGACGTTGAGCAAGGAAATAGGCCTGTAGCTTCCACAGCTTTCTGGGTCTTTCCCTTCCTTATGAAGGAGGGAAAAATGAGCTTCCAGCGATTGAGAGGGGAAGGACCTTCCACCCAGAACTGCATTGCAAACATTTAATAAATGTGGGCCTAGGGTGTCGAAGAAGGACTTATAATATATTTTAGGAAGCACATCCGGGCCTGGGGATTTCCCTTTTGCCCTTCTGGACAGGGTGGACTGGAGTTCAGAGAGATCAAAAGGTCTGAGTAAGCATTCTTGTTGGAGAGCAGATAATTTGGGGAGGTGAAGGGAGGATAAGAAAGCTTGGGTTCTAGATTTTCTCTGAATTTTGTCATCTATTGAATCATTTTGGCAGAGTTGATATAGGTCTTTAACCCCTTTATGACCCAGCCTATTTTGACCTTAAAGACCTTGCCGTTTTTTGCAATTCTGACCAGTGTCCCTTTATGAGGTAATAACTCAGGAACGCTTCAACGGATCCTAGCGGTCCTGAGATTTTTTTTTCGTGACATATTGGGCTTCATGTTAGTGGTAAATTTAGGTCAATAAATTCTGCGTTCATTTGTGATAAAAACGGAAATTTGGCGAAAATTTTGAAAATTTCGCAATTTTCACATTTTGAGTTTTTATTCTGTTAAACCAGAGAGTTATGTGACACAAAATAGTTAATAAATAACATTTCCCACATGTATACTTTACATCAGCACAATTTTGGAAACAACATTTTTTTTGCTAGGAAGTTATAAGGGTTAAAATTTGACCAGCGATTTCTCATTTTTACAACGAAATTTACAAAACCATTTTTTTTAGGGACCACCTCACATTTGAAGTCAGTTTGAGGGGTCTATATGGCTGAAAATACCCAAAAGTGACACCATTCTAAAAACTGCACCCCTCAATGTACTCAAAACCACATTCAAGAAGTTTATTAACCCTTCAGGTGCTTCACAGCAGCAGAAGCAACATGGAAGGAAAAAATGAACATTTAACTTTTTAGTCACAAAAATTATCTTTTAGCAACATTTTTTTTATTTTCCCAATGGTAAAAGGAGAAACTGAACCACGAAATTTGTTGTCCAATTTGTCCTGAGTACGTTGATACCTCATATGTGGGGGTAAACCACTGTTTGGGCGCACGGCAGGGCTTGGAAGGGAAGGAGCGCCATTTGACTTTTTGAATGAAAAATTGGCTCCACTCTTTAGCGGACACCATGTCGCGTTTGGAGAGCCCCTGTGTGCCTAAACATTGGAGCTCCCCCACAAGTGACCCCATTTTGGAAACTAGACCCCCCAAGGAACTTATCTAGATGCCTAGAGAGCACTTTAAACCCTCAGGTGCTTCACAAATTGATCTGTAAAATTGAAAAAGTACTTTTTTTTCACAAAAAAATTATTTTCGCCTCAATTTTTTCATTTTCACATGGGCAATAGGATAAAATGGATCATAAAATTTGTTGGCCAATTTCTCCCGAGTACGCCGATACCTCATATGTGGGGGTAAACCACTGTTTGGGCACTCGGCAGGGCTCGGAAGGGAAGGCGCGCCATTTGACTTTTTGAATGGAAAATTAGCTCCAATTGTTAGCGGACACCATGTCGCGTTTGGAGAGCCCCTGTGTGCCTAAACATTGGAGCTCCCCCACAAGTGACCCCATTTTGGAAACTAGACCCCCCAAGGAACTTATCTAGATGCATATTGAGCACTTTAAACCCCCAGGTGCTTCACAGAAGTTTATAACGCAGAGCCATGAAAATAAAAAATAATTTTTCTTTCCTCAAAAATGATTTTTTAGCCTGGAATTTCCTATTTTGCCAAGGGTAATAGGAGAAATTGGACCCCAAATGTTGCTGTCCAGTTTGTCCTGAGTACGTTGATACCCCATATGTGGGGGTAAACCACTGTTTGGGCGCACGGCAGGGCTCAGAAGGGAAGGCACGCCATTTGGCTTTTTAAATGGAAAATTAGCTCCAATCATTAGCGGACACCATGTCACGTTTGGAGAGCTCCTGTGTGCCTAAACATTGGAGATCCCCCAGAAATGACCCCATTTTGGAAACTAGACCCCCAAAGGAACTAATCTAGATGTGTGGTGAGGACTTTGAACCCCCAAGTGCTTCACAGAACTTTATAACGCAGAGCCATGAAAAAAAAAATATATATTTTCTCAAAAATGATCTTTTAGCCTGCAATTTTTTATTTTCCCAAGGGTAACAGGAGAAATTTGACCCCAAAAGTTGTTGTCCAGTTTCTCCTGAGTACGGTGATACCCCATATGTGGGGGTAAACTACTGTTTGGGCACATGCCGGGGCTCGGAATTGAAGTAGTGACGTTTTGAAATGCAGACTTTGATGGAATGCTCTGCGGGCATCACGTTGCGTTTGCAGAGCCCCTGATGTGGCTAAACAGTAGAAACCCCCCACAAGTGACCCCATTTTGGAAACTAGACCCCGAAAGGAACTTATCTAGATGTGTGGTGAGCACTTTGAACCCCCAAGTGCTTCACAGAAGTTTATAATGCAGAGCCGTGAAAATAATAAATACGTTTTCTTTCCTCAAAAATAATTATTTAGCCCAGAATTTTTTAATTTTCCCAAGGGTAACAGGAGAAATTTGACCCCAATATTTGTTGTCCAGTTTCTCCTGAGTATGGTGATACCCCATATGTGGGGGTAAACTACTGTTTGGGCACATGCCGGGGCTCGGAATTGAAGTAGTGACGTTTTGAAATGCAGACTTTGATGGAATGCTCTGCGGGCATCACGTTGCGTTTGCAGAGCCCCTGATGTGGCTAAACAGTAGAAACCCCCCACAAGTGACCCCATTTTGGAAACTAGACCCCGAAAGGAACTTATCTAGATGTGTGGTGAGCACTTTGAACCCCCAAGTGCTTCATAGAAGTTTATAATGCAGAGCCATGAAAATAATAAATACGTTTTCTTTCCTCAAAAATAATTATTTAGCCCAGAATTTTTTATTTTCCCAAGGGTTACAGGAGAAATTGGACCCCAAAAGTTGTTGTCCAGTTTCTCCTGAGTATGGTGATACCCCATGTGTGGAGGTGAACCACTGTTTGGGCACACGTCGGGGCTCAGAAGGGAAGTAGTGACTTTTGAAATGCAGACTTTGATGGAATGGTCTGCGGGCGTCACGTTGCGTTTGCAGAGCCCCTGGTGTGCCTAAACAGTAGAAACCCCCCACAAGTGACCCCATTTTAGAAACTAGACCCCCCAAGGAACTTATCTAGATATGTGGTGAGCACTTTGAACCCCCAAGTGCTTCACAGACGTTTACAACGCAGAGCCGTTAAAATAAAAAAGCATTTTTCTTTCCTCAAAAATGATGTTTTAGCAAGCATTTTTTTATTTTCACAAGGGTAACAGGAGAAATTGGACCCCAGTAATTGTTGCGCAGTTTATCCCGAGTATGCTGGTACCCCATATGTGGGGGTAAACCACTGTTTGGGCACACGTCGGGGCTCGGAATTGAGGGAGCACCATTTGACTTTTTGAATACAAGATTGGCTGGAATCAATGGTGGCGCCATGTTGCGTTTGGAGACCCCTGATGTGCCTAAACAGTGGAAACCCCTCAATTCTACCTCCAATACTAACCCCAACACACCCCTAACCCTAATCCCAACTGTAGCCATAACCCTAATCACAACCCTAACCACAACCCTAATTCCAACCCTAACCCTAAGGCTATGTGCCCACGTTGCGGCTTCGTGTGAGATTTTTCAGCATCATTTTTGAAAAATCCGCGTGTAAAAGGCACTGCGTTTTACCTGCGGATTTTCCGCGGATTTCCAGTGTTTTTTGTGCGGATTTCACCTGCGGATTCCTATTGAGGAACAGGTGTAAAACGCTGCGGAATCCGCACAAAGAATTGACATGCTGTGGAAAATACAACGCAGCGTTTCCGCGCGGTATTTTCCGCACCATGGGCACAGCGGATTTGGTTTTTGTATAGGTTTACATGGTACTGTAAACCTGATGGAACACTGCTGCGGACCCGCAGCCAAATCCGCACCGTGTGCACATAGCCTAATTCTAAAGGTATGTGCACACGCTGCGGAAAATGCTGCGGATCCGCAGCAGTTTCCCATGAGTTTACAGTTCAATGTAAACCTATGGGAAACAAAAATCGCTGTGCACATGCTGCAGGAAAACTTCACGGAAACACAGCAATTTACATTCCGCAGCATGTCACTTCTTTGTGCGGATTCCGCAGCGGTTTTACAACTGCTCAAATAGAAAATCGCAGTTGTAAAACCGCAGTGAAATGCGCAGAAAAAACGCAGTAAATCCGCCATAAATCCGCAGCGGTTTAGCACTGCGGATTTATCAAATCCGCAGCGGAAAAATCCGCAGAGGACCAGAATACGTGTGCACATACCGAAACCCTAACCCTAGCCCTAACCCTAACCCTACCCCTACCCCTAACCCTAGCCCTAACCCTACCCCTAACCCTAACCCTACCCCTAACCCTACCCCTAACCCTAACCCTAGCCCTAACCCTAACCCTATTCTAACATTAGTGGAAAAAAAAATTCTTTATTTTTTTTATTGTCCCTACCTATGGGGGTGACAAAGGGGGGGGTCATTAATAATTTTTTTTATTTTGATCACTGAGATAGATTATATCTCAGTGATCAAAATGCACTTTGGAACGAATCTGCCGGCCGGCAGATTCGGCGGGCGCACTACGCATACGCCCGCCATTTTGGAAGATGGCGGCGCCCAGGGAGAAGGTGGACCCCGGCAGGATCGGTAAGTATGATGGGGTGGGGGGGAGCACGGGGGGGGATCGGAGCATGGGGGTGTGGATCGGAGCGCGGGAGGGGTGGAACGGAGCACGGGGGGGGTGGAACGGAGCACGGGGGGTGGATCGGAGTGCAGGGGGGGTGATTGGAGCACGGGGGGGGGGGGGTGATTGGAGCACGGGGGTGAGCGGACAAGAGCACGGGGGGAGCGGAGCACAGGACGGAGGGGAGCCGGAGCAGTGTACCGGACAGATCGGGGGGCTGGGGGGGTGATCGGTGAGGTGGGGTGGGGGCACATTAGTGTTCCCAGCCATGGCCGATGATATTGCAGCATCGGCCATGGCTGGATTGTAATATTTCACCAGTTATAATAGGTGAAATATTACAAATCGCTCTGATTGGCAGTTTCACTTTCAACAGCCAATCAGAGCGATCGTAGCCACGGGGGGGGGGTGAAGCCACCCCCCGGGCTAAACTACCACTCCCCCTGTCCCTGCAGATCGGGTGAAATGGGAGTTAACCCTTTCACCCGATCTGCAGGGACGCGATCTTTCCATGACGCCACATAGGCGTCATGGGTCGGATTGGCACCGACTTTCATGACGCCTACGTGGCGTCATGGGTCGGGAAGGGGTTAAAAAATGTCATGAAGGCGTTGGTGATCTGAATATACTATTGTAAAGTTTGGCCATCTTTAGATTTAATTTTATGGATAAATGTTTGGGCTTGGCATTTTTGATCAAGGAGATCATGAGTTTGGAAGCTTTGTCTCCATGGGCGAAGATCTTGTTCTTCCAAGATAAATAGTATTTAGAGGTACGAATGTTTAAGAGATCTTTGAGAGACTGGCGATTTTTTGTGAGTTGGGATAGTGTGTCCTGTGATAATTCTTTCTTATGGCAGGCATCTAAGGCCACAATATCATTGTACAGAGCCAGGATTTCTGGTTTTCTTTGTTTATTCAAGTATGAGGCTAATGAGATGAATACTCCATGAATCGTAGCCTTATGTGCCTCCCACAACAGTGGAGGGTCAATGTCTGGAGTAGTATTAATTTAAAAAAATTCTTGGAACGATTCATGGATACGGTTTTTGATGTCTTCTCATTGTAATAGTGATTCATTGAGCCTCCATGTCCTAGAGCTAGAGTATGGTTTGTGGAATTCTAGGTTGATCAGAACTATAGAGTGGTCAGAGTGAATAGCGGGAATTATATTAGCATTTATGGTAGAATGGAGGATGGATCTAGAAATCAGGATGTAATCGAGGCAGTGGTAGGAGTTGTGAGGATGTGAGTAATAAGTGAAGTCGATGTCTGTTGGGTGCAGATATCGTCAGGCACCCACCAACTCAAGAGAGGGGATGAGTGATTTAAGACGGACCAGATCTCTTAGGGAGACAGAAATTTTTTTTGTTGATGTGTCTAGATCTAATGCAACGTTGAGGTCACCTCCCAGGATAACCGCTCCCTCCTGGAATGATCGTAATTTGGTTAAGGCTTTACATAGCCATTTCAGATGGTGTTTGTTGGGGGCGTTTATGTTGCCTATAGTTACCATGTTGCCAGCCATGAGGCCTTTGATAAAAATATATCAACCCTCGGGGTCTGATAAACATTCTAGGAGAAGGAAAGGGATATCTCTAGCAAATGCTATCGAGATGCCTCTCGATCCTTTCTGGGGGGAAGTAGCATGGTACCATCTGTCAAAGAAACATTTTTCAAAGGAAGGGGTTTTGTCGCTAGTAAAATGGGTCTTTTGTAAGAGTAGAATATCGTATTTTGATTTTTTGAAGAAATTTAAGGTTTGCAACCTGGGGATTGGGGAATTTAGTCCATGTACATTATGTGAAATAACTTGAAAAGACCTATGGTTTACCGCCATAAAGGATGTAGTAGAAAGCGATTCAGGCAAGAGGATGGCTCGTCCTGCGGATCATGTGGAGGAGAGGGGGGGTTAGGGATGAGGATGATTGAAAGAAAGAGATGGTTAGAATGATGGAAACATGAGAAAACAGAAAACACAAAACATAGTATGCATGAGTGAGTAACTTTTAGAACTATGAAACTTATCAGAACTTTGGCATTTGAAGGGAGAAAGAGGGTCGGAAAAGGGAGTCAAATATAACAACAAGGTGTTGGAGGTTAATACTCCAATGGTTGCAGCAAGAGCACTGCACAATTATAGATCTTTACAAACCAAGGGGAACTACAGCAAATCTATAAACTCAAGGACAGGTAGCAAAAAGGTTCAAAAAGCATATGAGAAAAAAAGAAAAAATTTCTCTTTTCTTCTTTCTTCCCTCCTTTCCCTTTCCCCCTGAGCCTCATCAGTCTGGGTCGTGGTCTCTATCTCTTGGTGGCATGGTCTTGGAAGAACGACGCTTTGATTGAGCAGATTTTGAGGCGGAGGAGTCTTGCCAGGGAGGGGGAACAGGGAGTGGTTTCAGCCTGTGGGCCTCATGAACTGTTTCCAAAACAGGTGGTTGTTCGAGATGGATCTCCAGCTCTTTGCAAACATTTTTAATGTCAGCCGTAGATTTGATCAGGAATTTCCGATCTTTTGCTGATATAGAGATACCAAAGGGGAATAACCAGCGATATGGATAGGGTCTCTGTTGGAGGACAGAGGTGAGGGGTCTTAAGAGACATTTCTTATAAAGTGTGGAGGCAGAGAGGTCTTGGAAGATTTGGATTGGAGTGCCTCCATGGGCGATCGATTCCGCTTCCCTGGCTCTCTTTAATAATAGATCTTTGGTTCTGTAATAAAAAAAAAAGGCATAGAACATCTTGCGGGGCTTCATCTGGTTTCGGTTTTGGTCTCAATGCTCTATGGACTCTGACTAGATCAATTTCGAGTGGATCTGACGGGGTGAGAATCGAGCAAAAGATTTCAATGGCGGTAGGGATCAGTGCTTCTGGAAGGATAGATTCCGGAACACCTTTTAGTCTCAAATTGTTTCTTCGTTCCTTATTTTTGTGGTCTTCTAGTATTTATAGATCTGATTATTGTGTTCTTCCTGTTGTTTATGGCAATTTAGGGAAGAATTAGAGCACTGGGCCAATTCCGAATGAGAGGCTTCTATCGCTTCGATTGTATGCCCCAGTTGGTTGAGGTCTTGTTTGATAGTTGAAAGATCTCTGCCTATTAGGGTCTAATGCTTTACTTAAGATCCTTTTGATAAAGAATCTAGTAACCTGGTCACCTCTGTCCTGATCATCAGTGTCTCCATCACTTTCGCATTCGGATTCCGTGTGGGTCTCCATGTCCATTTCCTGCGATTGAGAAGGTTTGGTGATGACGGCTGAGTTGTCTTGTTTTTTTAAGAATTTTTCTATGTCAGCTTGAGGAGTAGAACTGATGGATTTGGAGTTCGATCTTGTTGATTTTTGTGCGGATTTAACCATTGTGGGTAAATTGTGCTGCAAGTAGGAAGAAAAAAACAAAAAAACCAAACAAACAAAACTCCCAGATCCCCTCCGGTTCCCCCTTAACGGTAGTTACATCTTACGGTATGTGAGAGAGGGAAAACAGAAGAGAGAATACCGTTCAAGATGGTGGTAGTATCTTGATGTGGAGGGGGGTCCTCTAAAAGAGCTTTAGGAGGATAAGGTATGATAATAAGGTATGATAATAATACTAGGAGTCCAGGCAACGTGAACCCAAATGAGGAGGCTGAGAGATGGTCACTGATGTTATAGCATCGGTAGGTGTTTCCAGCCTGGCGTATAGATAAGGATAAATAAGAATTGAGTTCTTGAGGGAATAGACCGGGGTATAGAAAAAACAAGACCTGATCTCCCGGTTGTCAGGCGTATCCCAGGGGTTCACTGTGATAATAGTAAGTCTACTATTTTAGAATTTTGCGGCTTGACATATACGTAGCGCTAATGATGGTAAAAGGCGCTTGTAATAGAAGAGAGGTCGTCTTATTCAGTAGCCCCAGAGCTGGGGACTGTCTTGGGGGGTCCTTGTAGCTGGGCCAGGGAAGCAGGGGCTTTTAGAGTAAACGGGCCTCACCACAGCCTCG
Source organism: Ranitomeya imitator (assembly GCF_032444005.1). Taxonomy (NCBI): domain Eukaryota; kingdom Metazoa; phylum Chordata; class Amphibia; order Anura; family Dendrobatidae; genus Ranitomeya; species Ranitomeya imitator. The sequence continues at coordinate 350,738,071 of NC_091285.1, read as the reverse complement.
CGGCGCGACTCCACCACAGCTGGGGCATTCCCAGAGTGGGCCCTGGACAGGCGGCCTCGGGAGTAGGAGAGCAGCAGCTACAGTGTCCAACCCCCTCAGCGCAAGGTGACTCACCGCAGGACTTCAAGCGGCTGCAGGCTCCTCACCGGTGTCTGCCCCCAGCGGTGATCGCGGAATTGCAGCAGGCACTAGAAGGTGCAGTAAGAGCTCAGATGGCGTGGCGGGAGGGTCGCTTCGGAGCGTCTAGCCGGCAGGTGAGCGACGCGGGCAACGGGGGATCTTCCCCAGCGGGGTGCTTCTTCTTCCCTTACATCTGCGATGTAAGCTTCACACCGTCGTCAGCTGATGGCTGTGGCAGAGATCCAGGTAGCAGACGATGCAGGGGCAGGGCAGGCACCACTTGCTCCGGAGTGTCCAGTAAGCTGGTAATTAGTGTGGACACCCTCTTTTCCAGGCACCACTCTGTAGTCCACCAGCCGAATTCACGGCTCCCCTGAAAAGAAGGGGAGGTCGGGCGGGAAATGCCGCTGATGGTTCTGTGATCACCTCTTGAAGCTCATCAAGAGAATGCCAAGAGTGTGCAAAGCAGTCATCAAAGCAAAAGGTGGCTACTTTGAAGAACCTAGAATATAAGACATATTTTCAGTTGTTTCACACTTTTTTGTTAGGTTTATAATTCTACATGTGTTAATTCATAGTTTTGATGCCTTCAGTGTGAATTTACAATTTTCATAGTAATAAAAATACAGAAAAATCTTTAAATGAGAAGGTGTGTCCAAACTTTTGGTCTGTACTGTATCTATATCATCCCCTTATAATAATCCCTTGATAGAAATAGGGTAAGAAGGAACAGAAGGTCTGACTCACATGTATAATTTGAATGGATAGACAGCATGTCAGTATCCCATGATATACACCGGATAAGCCATGTATTTCGTGAAGTAGGGTTATCTTGCAGACTTGAATAACAGGAAGGGATCAGCTAGGGCAAGGTAGATCAGATGATAAAAAGAGGGGAATTGTTAAAGAAATGGTTAATCTTCATCTTTTAAACCCCTTTCTACCATTGGACGTACTAACTATTCCGTCCATGTGGGGTGTGCCCTACTTCCCAAGGACGGAATAGTAAGTCCAGAGCGTTAATAAAAAAAAACAATAAAAGTACACATATTTAGTATCGCCGCATCCGTAACGACCTGACCTATAAAACTCTCCCACTAGTTCACCCCTTCAGTGAACACCGTAAAAAAAAACAAAAAAAAAAAAACCGCTTTATTATCATACTGCCAAACAAAAAGTGGAATAACACGCGATCAAAAAGATGGATATAAATAACCATAGTACCGCTGAAAAAGTCATCTTGTCCCGCAAAAGATGAGCCACAATACAGCATCATCAGCGAAAAAATAAAAAAGTTATAGTCCTCAGAATAAAGTGATGCAAAAACAATTATTTTTTCTATAAAATAGTTTTTATCATATAAAAGCACCAAAACATAAATAAATGACATAAATAGGGTATCGCTGTAATCGTACTGACCCGAAGAATAAAACTGCTTTATCCATTTTACCAAACGCGGAATGGTATAAACGCCCCCCCCCAAAAAAAAAGAAATTCTAGAATAGCTGTTTTTTGGTCATTCTGCCTAACAAAAATCAGAATAAAATGCGATCAAAAAATGTCACGTGCCTGAAATTGTTACCAATAAAAACGTCAATTCGTCCCGCAAAAAACAAGACCTCACATGATTCTGTGGACCAAAATATGGAAAAAATATAGCTCTCAAAATGTGGTAACGCAAAAAATATTTTTTGCAATAAAAAGCGTCTTTTAGTGTGTGACGGCTGCCAATCATAAAAATCTGCTAAAAAACCCACTATAAATAGTAAATCAAACCCCCCTTCATCACCCCCTTAGTTAGGGAAAAATAAAAAAATTAAAAAATGTATTTATTTCCATTTTTCCATTAGGGCTAGGGTTAGGGTTAGGGCTAGGGCTAGGAATATAGCTAGGGTTAGGGTTGGGGCTAGGGTTAGGGCTACAGATAGGGTTGGGGCTAAAGTTAGGGTTAGGGTTGGGGCTAAAGTTAGGGTTGGGGCTAAAGTTAGGGTTGGGGCTAAAGTTAGAGTTAGGGTTTGGATTACATTTATGGTTGGGAATAGGGTTGGGATTAGGGTTAGGGGTGTGGTTAGGGTTACCATTGAGATTAGGGTTAGGGGTGTGTTTTGATTAGGGTTTCAGTTCTAATTGGGGGGTTTCCACTGTTTAGGCACATCAGGGGCTCTCCAAACGCGACATGGCATCTGATCTCAATTCCAGCCAATTCTGCGTTGAAAAAGTAAAACAGTGCTCCTTCCCTTCTGAGCTCTCCCGTGCGCCCAAACAAGGGTTTACCCCAAAATCTGGGGTATCAGCGTACTAAGGACACATTGGACAAAAACTTTTGGGGTCCAATTTCTTCTGTTACCCTTGGGAAAATACAAAACTGGGGGCTAAAAAATAATTTTTGTGGAAAAAAAAAGATTTTTTATTTTCACGGCTCTGCATTATAAACTGTAGTGAAACACTTGGAGGTTAAAAGTTCTCACATCACATCTAGATAAGTTCCTTGGGGGGTCTAGTTTCCAATATGGGGTCACTTGTGGTGGGTTTCTACTTTTTAGTCCCATGAGGGGCTCTACAAGTGCAACGTGACTCCTGCAGACTATTCCTTCTAAGTCTGCATTCCAAATGGCGCTCCTTCCCTTCCGAGCTCTCCCATGCGCCCAAACGATGGTTCCCCCCACATATGGGGTATCAGCGTACTCAGGACAAATTGGACAACAACTTTTGGGGTCCAATTTCTCCAGTTACCATTGGGAAAATACAAAACTGGAGGCTAAAAAGTAATTTTTGTGGGAAATTTTTTATTTTATTTTCACGGCTCTGCGTTATAAACTGTAGTGAAACACTTGGGGGTTCAAAGCTCTCACAACACATCTAGATGAGTTCCTTAGGGGGTCTACTTTCCAAAATAGTGTCACTTGTGGGGGGTTTCAATGTTTAGGCACATCAGTGGCTTTCCAAACGCAACATGGAGTCCCACCTCAGTTCCAGTCAATTTTGCATTGAAAAGTCAAATGGCGCTCCTTCCCTTCTGAGCTCTGCCATGCATCCAAACATTGGTGTACCCCCACATATAGGGTATCAGCATACTCAGGACAAATTGCACAACAACTTTTGCAGTCCAATTTCTTCTCTTACCCTTGGGGAAAAAAATTGGGGGCGAAAATATCATTTTTTGTGAAAAAATATGATTTTTTGTTTTTATGGCTCTGCATTATAAAATTCTGTGAATTACTCAATGGGTCAAAGTGCTCACCACACATCTAGATAAGTTCCTTAGGTGGTCTACTTTCCAAAATGTTGTCACTTGTGTGGGGTTTCATTGTTTAGGCACATCATGGGTTCTCCAAACGCAGCATGGCGTCCCATCTCAATTCCAGTCAATTTTGCATTGAAAAGTCAAATGGCGCTCCTTCCCTTCCGAGCTCTGCCATGCGCCCAAACAGTGGTTTACCCCCACATATGGGGCATCGGCGTACTCAGGACAAATTGTGCAACAACTTTTGGGGTCCATTTTCTCCTGTTACCCTTGGTAAAATAAAACAAATTGGAGCTGAATTAAATTTTTTGTGAAAAAAAAGTTAAATGTTCATTTTAATTTAGATACAGGAAAGAAATATATCTTGGTATCTTGGTATATCTAAGAATTGGCCCAATATTTATGGACGTAACTGTTTATCACCCATGGTAATTCTGCTTCATGTCACCTGGCTTATCCATGGTTTTTTTCCCCTCTTTTTTTTTTTTTTTCCTATACTATGTTGTGCATAAATATGTGATTCTTCAGAATTTGTTTTAGTCTATGCCTGATGAAGAGACCTGTGTAGTCTTGAAAGCTTGCAATTTGTTACCATCTTTTCAGTTAGCCATTAAAAGGTATCAACCACTGAGGACTCTCAATTCTAAACATTTTAATTTAAACATTCAAAAATTTCCTGTGAAACACCTGAAGGGTTAATAAACTTCTTGAATGTGGTTTTGAGCACCTTGAGGGGTGCAGTTTTTACAATGGTGTCACACTTGGTTATTTTCTATCATATAGACCCCTCAAAATGACTTCAAATGAGATGTGGTCCCTAAAAAAAATGGTATTGTAAAAATGAGAAATTGCTGGTCAACTTTTAACCCTTATAACTCCCTAACAAAAAAAAATGTTGGTTCCAAAATTGTGCTGATGTAAAGTAGACATGTGGGAAATGTTACTTATTAAGTATTTTGTGTGAGATATCTCTGTGATTTAAGGGCATAAAAATTCAAATTTGGAAAATTGTGAGATTTTCCAAATTTTTGCCAAATTTCCGTTTTTTTCACAAATAGACACAGGTAATATCAAACATTTTTTACCACTATCATGAAGTACAATATGTCATGAGAAAACATTGTCAGAATCACCGGGATCCGTTGAAGCGTTCCAGAGTTATAACCTCATAAAGGGACAGTGGTCAGAATTGTAAAAATTGGCCCGGTCATTAATGTGCAAACCACCCTTGGGGGTAAAGGGGTTAATATCAGAAAAATAACGGAAAAACAAGTATTGTGCAATGGTATCATCTGTCTCTCCTTGTGGACAATTTCCCGGACATTCCACATAGTAGTGGTCAGAATTTCTCAGAATCGCCGATTCTACGTCTGTTTTTGTCTTTATTAGAGATGAGCGCTGTTCGAGTCGAACTGTTCGCCAATTTCAAATTCGAGCTGTTTTGGGCGGTGTTCGAGTCGTTCAACGAACCCAAACAATTTGCTTAAAATTCAGCTGTTCGAGTTTCTGTTCGATAACTGTTCGTTCACCAAAAGCCTCGCTTGATTTGATTAAAACTGTTTATCATTGTTAATAGACTGTCTCAGTGTATTGTGGGCGGGGGATAGATCTGTGCTGAAATAACGCCGATCTCCATTTTTTTTTTGTTTCCCGCATTTACAGTCGAGCGGTGCAGTCTCTCAGCCTATCAGCAGTGCGCACACACACAGCAATTTGCATTTGATACACACAAGCAAGGGCATGTGTCATTGGCTGTGTATGTCACATGTCCTTGCCCTATAAGAACCAGCCATTTGCCCCGTCGCCACCATTTCCTCACTGCTGCAGCTTAGTGTTAGATGACACCGCTGCTGCTGTGGCCACTATACAGTATATGATTGTGAATTGCTATCGAATTTGCAGTTAGATAGAAAGAGATAGGTTTAGGGAGTCGGGACTAGTTGTAATGTCAGCCCTTTTCAGGGTAGCTTACAGCAGTTCATAGCACTGTTTGCCGGGCAGGTCTGTGCCAGTGCTGTGCAAGTGTTTGTCACAGCATTTGGTGTAATCTAGCTCAGCCAATCCTTTTGGGCTAGTAGCATTGTCTGATAGTCATCTGAGTAGCCTGCCTGTGAAACAAACTATACCGCCTGTGTATCTCCATTTTCACTGCATCTAACCCAGTTAATAGTTTTGGGCCTAGTGTCATGCCGTTGCCTCTCCCCACTGCAGCTCGCCGGGTGCGTGCGCGCGTCGCATTCAGCTCTGCGCGTGCGCACATCTGATTCCTCTGTTGGCGCTCTTTCCTGTCCTCTCCGTCATCCTGGAGGACTATAACCCGGAAGTAGCTCCCATGCTGCTATGTAAACTGCTTCCTGCTGCTTCTCTGTGCCTGATGTTCATTTGTGTTTACAAGTGCTTCTGGTCACCTGTGGTCTCTGTGCATTCCTAGCTCTCTGACTTTGGGTCTCCTCCGCCCTCTGCAGTGCCTGCCTGTTTCCTGTGTTCCTGTCTTGTTCCTTCAGTTCCTTTTCCTCTGCGGTACCTGCCCAGCTCCTATATCTTTTCCTTGCTCCCGTCAGCCTCAGTGTCTCCATATTGTCCTGCCAGCCTCCGTGCCTCCGTAGCGTTCCCATCTTCTCCCTTGTCTCAGTAGTTCCTTTCTGTTCCTTCTTTCCCTTTGTGCCTGCTGTGTACCCATCTGATCTCAGTCGACCCTCCAGCTTCCGTGGCGATAGTCCCTCACGGGCCTGCCCCTAACTCTCCCTGTATAGGGGGCGGTCCACCTGGTCAGCTCGTCCGAGAGGGGTTCGTCATCACAGTCCAGTGGGTCCACTCTCCGTTTTTCACTGTTTGAATCTACATGCTCTAATAGGAATGCACTCGGTTGACATCTGAGTGCAGCCAGATTCTTACAGCGTCACAGTAACATCAGGCCATGGACCCCGCTGGAGTCTCTGCCACTCAAAAGGAGTTACTCTTTTTGCGTGAAAACCAGACAAGGATCATGTCATTTTTAAAGAACATGGAGTCTCGCCTAGCGGCTTTACAGCCTTCTGATCCTGGTATTGCTCCGCAGTTGGTTGCCCTTCAGCAGGAGCTAGGTCTACAACGGGACACTCAGTCCCATATTTTGAATTTTATGGCCTCCATTAATGATCGGCTTCTCTCCCTCCAGAATGTGGCCTCTGTTTCCACTCCTGTCTCTGCGCCACAACCCTCGCCCCGACTTGCTAGACCTCCTCGGTATGGTGGGGATCCTAAAGCGTGCCGCGGCTTTTTTAATCAATGCCAATTGCATTTTGAATTGTCTCCGCTACTTTATCCTACCGACCGAGCTAAGGTTGCTTTTATAGTATCCCATTTGGAGGGTGAGGCTTTGGCGTGGGTTAATCCCCTCTGGGAGCGTGATGATCCTTTGGTCTCCCAACTCAATCCGTTCCTGGATACCTTCCGTAAGGTTTTTGATGAACCTGGTCGTCTGGTCTCTACCACTGAGTCCCTCTTTAACCTTTACCAGGGTACTCTCTCAGTAGCCCAGTACGCCATCCGTTTCCGGACTCTGTCCTCAGACCTTGGGTGGAATAATGAGGCTTTGGTTGGAGCGTTTTGGCGTGGTTTGTCTTCACGGATTAAGGATGAGTTGGCGGGACAGGACACTCCCACCTCTTTGGATGATCTTATCTCTTTGGCCATACGCATTGATATGCGCTTTCAGGAGCGCACTCGTGAGCTTGCCAGAGAGAGGAGACCTCTTCGCCAGACCACTGTTGCTCGAGGGACTTCTTTTTCTCAAGCAGCCCCGGTGGCTTCTTCATCTTCTCCTGAACCCATGCAGGTCGATCGCCTTAAGTCTTCTGAGCAACGCCGCAAGGAGAGACTCGCACAAGGTCTTTGTTTTTACTGCGGCAGTGCCTCTCATCTCTTACGTGCTTGTCCTCAGAAGCCGGGAAACGCATCCGCCTAGGACAGGTAAGAGAGGCCTTCCTAGGTGGTTATGATTCCTCTCCGCCTCTGGTTTTGTCTGTTATTCTACATTTAGGTTCCCGTCACTTATCTCTGGAGGCTTATGTTGATTCAGGAGCGGTTGGGAACTTTGTTCAGCTCGAGGTTGTTAACAGGCTTAGGATACCTGTTAGACCCTTGGAGACTCCTAGACAAATAGCTTCCGTCGATGGTCAGCCTTTGCGGAGACCGTCAACTTGGTTACGGAGGAAGTCGAACTTCAGATTGGAGCTCTTCATCGTGAGAAACTGGCCTTTTATGTTTTACCTTCTTTGTCTCATTCTTTCCTTTTGGGTCTTCCTTAGTTGAGAGATCACGAAGCCACGCTGGACTGGCGTACTGGAGATGTTCTACGGTGGGGACAGTCTTGAACAGGTGCCTGCTTCCCGTCAAGCCTGCGTCCTCCTCTCGGTCTGCTTCGGAATCCGTGGGAATTCCTCCAGCCTATTGCGCTTTCTCGGACGTCTTTAACAAGAAGGAAGCAGAGATTTTGCCGCCGCACCGCTCTTATGACTGCCCGATAGACCTTGTTCCTGGTTCTACTCCACCTAGGGGTCGTATTTACCCATTGTCTCCTACCGAGACTCAAGCCATGTCAGAATATATTCAAGAGAATCTGGCCAGAGGCTTCATTCGAAAGTCTTCCTCACCTGCAGGAGCTGGGTTCTTCTTCGTTGAAAAGAAGGACGGTTCTCTTCGCCCATGTATAGACTACCGGGGTCTCAACACCATCACGATCAAAAACAAGTACCCACTTCCTCTCATACCAGAACTCTTTGATCGTCTACATGGAGCACGAATCTTTACCAAATTGGATCTCAGAGGAGCTTATAATTTGATCCGTATGCGTTCTGGTGACGAGTGGAAGACTGCGTTTAATACCAGATATGGTCATTATGAATATTTGGTTATGCCATTCGGTTTATGCAATGCACCCGCAGTCTTCCAGGAGTTCGTAAATGATGTTTTTCGGGATCTACTTTACACCTGTGTTATAGTGTACTTGGACGATATCCTTGTGTTCTCTCCAGATCTGTCTACTCACAGAAGAGATGTACGGCAAGTACTTCAGCGTTTGAGAGAGAATCGGCTGTACGCAAAACTGGAAAAATGTGTCTTCGAACAGTCATCTCTACCCTTCTTGGGTTTCATCATTTCCGACGCTGGTTTGTGTATGGATCCGGGAAAAGTTTCTGCCGTGCTCAACTGGCCGCGTCCTCTTGGAGTGAAAGCAATTCAGCGATTTCTTGGATTTGCTAACTACTATCGGCAGTTTATACCTCACTTTTCCTCTCTTTCAGCTCCAATCTCCTCCATGATTCGGAAGGGTGCCAATCCTCATCTGTGGTCGTCTGAGGCCGAAGAGGCTTTCCGGTCCATCAAGCAAGCCTTTGCCTCAGCTCCTATTCTTCATCGTCCAGTGGCCAATAAACCCTTCATCCTTGAAGTAGATGCTTCTGCAATTGGAGCTGGAGCTGTGCTCTCGCAGAAATCCTCTTCTGGTCGTCTTGTGCCCTGTGGTTTTTTCTCAAAGATCTTCTCCTCCTCAGAAAAAAATTATTCCATCGGTGATAAAGAACTTTTGGCAATCAGGTTGGCATTAGAGGAGTGGCGGTACCTCTTAGAAGGGGCTTTACATCGTTTTATAATCTACAGCGATCACAAGAATCTGGCGTATATTCGTTCTGCGCAAAGACTTAATCCTCGGCAGGCCAGGTGGGCCTTGTTTTTCGCCAGGTTTGACTTCGAACTTTGTTTCTTGTCAGGAAATAAAAACTCCAAAGCCGACGCTCTGTCTAGGTCATTCCAGGTGGTGGATTTGGAGGACGAGCCTGCACACATCATTGATCCTGCCAGAGTCATCACAGTTGCTCCAGTCTCTCTCACTTCGTTGCCTCCGGGTAAGACCTTTGTCGCTGAAGGGAACAGGACATGTTGGTTTCAAAAAAACCTTTTGTTTGATCTCTCGTTTTTACTGGTGGCCAACGTTGTCTAAGGATGTCCAAGTTTTGTCGCCTCTTGTCCTTCCTGTGCCAAGAATAAGATTCCCAGGCAACTACCTTCTGGGCTTTTACATCATTTGCCAGTACCTTCCACTCCGTGGCAACATTTATCTATGGATTTCATCACTGATCTGCCTCATTCTTCTGGTTCCACTGTCATCTTCGTGGTCATGGACCGTTTCTCCAAGATGGCTCATTTCATCGCTCTCCCAGGTTTACCTTCTGCTCCCGAATTGGCAAAGATTTTTGTTCACCATATTTTTCGTCTTCATGGTCTTCCTTTACATATTGTTTCTGACCGAGGTGTTCAATTCACCGCCCGCTTCTGGAGATCCCTCTGCAAATCTATGAACATTTCGCTTGATTTTTCTTCGGCCTACCATCCACAGTCCAATGGCCAGGTGGAACGTACTAATCAGACCTTGGTAACTTATCTCCGTCATTTTTCCAATTCTCATCAGAATGATTGGTCTGACTTACTGCCATGGGCTGAGTTTTCTTACAATAACCATCCCAGCGAAGCCACTAACAAATCTCCATTTTTTATCATCTATGGTCAACATCCTGGTCTTCCTCTTCTGGTTCCTCCTGTCTCTACTGTACCAGCGGCTGATCTTCTGTCTAGAGAGTTCTCCAGGGTCTGGCAGGAGACCAAGTCCGCCCTTGAGTTGGCTCAAGTTAGGTTGAAGAGACATGCGGACAAAAGACGTCTTGATTCTCCTATATTCCATCCTGGGGACAAGGTTTGGGTTTCTTCTAAATTTATCCGTCTCAAAATCCCTTCACATAAGCTGGGTCCTCGCTATATCGGTCCATTCGAAGTTTTGTCTCGTATTAATGACGTTTCTTACAAACTTAAGTTGCCTGCCTCTCTGCGTATTTCTAATTCTTTTCATGTGTCTCTCCTTAATCCTGTAGTTTTTAATCAGTTTCATTCTTCTAACCTTTGTTCTCCTTCGCCTGTTTCCGAGGATGATGTCTTTGAAGTTAGGGACATTTTAGCCATGAAAAAACTTAGAGGGAGAACTTTGTTTTTGGTTGACTGGAAGGGTTTTGGTCCTGAGGAGAGGTCCTGGGAGCCTCGAGAGAACATTCGGGCTCCTCGTATTTTGTCCCGGTTTCTTTCTAGTCTTAAAAAGGAGGGGCGTAAAGATGGGGGTACTGTCATGCCGTTGCTGCCGCCGCCTCTCCCCACTGCAGCTCGCCGGGTGCGTGCGCGCGTCGCATTCAGCTCTGCGCGTGCGCACATCTGATTCCTCTGTTGGCGCTCTTTCCTGTCCTCTCCATCATCCTGGAGGACTGTAACCCGGAAGTAGCTCCCATGCTGCTATGTAAACTGCTTCCTGCTGCTTCTCTGTGCCTGATGTTCATTTGTGTTTACAAGTGCTTCTGGTCACCTGTGGTCTCTGTGCGTTCCTAGCTCTCTGACTTTGGGTCTCCTCCGCACTCTGCAGTGCCTGCCTGTTTCCTGTGTTCCTGTCTTGTTCCTTCAGTTCCTTTTCCTCTGCGGTACCTGCCCGGCTCCCATATCTTTTCCTTGCTCCCGTCAGCCTCAGTGTCTCCATATTGTCCTGCCAGCCTCCGTGCCTCCGTAGCGTTCCCATCTTCTCCCTTGTCTCAGTAGTTCCTTTCTGTTCCTTCTTTCCCTTTGTGCCTGCTGTGTACCCATCTGATCTCAGTCGACCCTCCAGCTTCCGTGGCGATAGTCCCTCACGGGCCTCCCCTAACTCTCCCTGTATAGGGGGCGGTCCACCAGGTCAGCTTGTCCGAGAGGGGTTCGTCATCACAGTCCAGTGGGTCCACTCTCCGTTTTTAACTGTTTGAATCTACATGCTCTAATAGGACTGCACTCGGGTTACATCCGAGTGCAGCCAGATTCTTACAGCGTCACACCTAGGAGCAGTGTCTGCATGTCAGCAGAGTAGCCTGCCTGTGAAACTAACTACACCGTCTGTGTATCTCTATTTTCACTGCTTCTAATCCAGTTAATAGTTTAGGGCCTAGGAGCAGTGTCTGCACGTCAGTAGAGTAGCCCGCCTGTGAAACAAACTATACCGCCTGTGTATCTCTATTTTCACTGCATCTAATCCAGTTATTAGTTTGGGGCTTAGGAGCAGTGTCTGCACGTCAGCAGAGTAGCCCGCCTGTGAAACAAACTATAGCGCTTGGGTATCTCAATTTTCACTGCATCTAATCCAGTTAATAGTTTAGGGCCTAGGAGCAGTGTCTGCACGTCAGCAGAGTAGCCCGCCTGTGAAACAAACTTGTTGTGAATTCTGTTGTCAAGCTCCCTCCTGTGGTCATGAATGGTACTTCGGCTGGTTCTGTCCATGGGCTTCCTCTGGTGGTTGTGAGTGGGGCTGCGGCTTCTGAGTTTCCTTCCACAGGTGACGAGGTTAATTCGTTAGCTGGCTGCTCTATTTAACTCCACTTAGATCATTGCTTCATGCCACCTGTCAATGTTCCTGTATTGGTCTGTTCGCTCCTGGATCGTTCTTGTGACCTGTCTTCTCCAGCAGAAGCTAAGTTCCTGCTTGTTTTTCTCTTGTTTGCTATTTTTCTGTCCAGCTTGCTATTTTGATTTTTGTCTTGCTTGCTGGAAGCTCTGGGACGCAGAGGGAGCGCCTCCGCACGGTGCGGAGGGTCTTTTTGCGCCCTCTGCGTGGTCTTTTGTAGGTTTTTGTGCTGATCGCAAAGTTACCTTTCCTATCCTCGGTCTGTTCAGTAAATCTGGCCTCTCTTTGCTAAAATCTATTTCATCTCTTTGTTTGTTTGTGATTTTCATCTTAACTCACAGTCATTATATGTGGGGGGCTGCCTTTTCCTTTGGGGAATTTCTCTGAGACAAGGTAGGCTTTATTTTTCTATCTTTAGGGCTAGCTAGTTCTTAGGCTGTGTCGAGTTGCATAGGGAGCGTTAGGAGCAATCGACGGCTATTTCTCGTGTGTGTGATAGGATTAGGGATTGCGGTCAGCAGCGTTCCCACGTCCCAGAGCTTGTCCTGTATTATTATTAACTATCAGGTCTTTCCGTGTGCTCTTTACCACCTGGTCCATTATTGTTCTAACCACCAGGTCATAACACAAACTATACCGCCTGTGTATCTCAATTTTCACTGCATCTAATCCAGTTATTAGTTTTGGGCCTAGGAGCAGTGTCTGCACGTCAGCAGAGTAGCCCACCTGTGAAACAAACTATGCCGCCTGTGTATCTCAATTTTCACTGCATCTAATCCAGTTAATAGTTTAGGGCCTAGGAGCAGTGTCTGCACGTCAGCAGAGTAGCCTGCCTGTGAAACTAACTACACCGCCTGTGTATCTCAATTTTCACTGCATCTAATCCAGTTGTTAGTTTTGGGCCTACAGGTGGCCCAAAGTATTAATGCATCTCAATAGAGGGATAAGAGAAGTTCTGAGACCATTTTTTTTTTCTTTGCACTGTGTTTTGCCTTTCTTTTCCCTTAGACCTCTGGGTGGTTCAGGATACAGGTGTAGATATGGACATCCAAGGTCTGTCCTCTTGGATGGATAATCTCACTGCAAGGGTACAAAACATTCAAGATTTTGTGGTTCAGAATCCGATGTCAGAGCCTAGCATTCCAATTCCTGATTTGTTTTTTGGGGATAGATCTAAGTTTCTGAATTTCAAAAATAATTGTAAATTGTTTCTTGCTTTGAAACCTCGCTCCTCAGGTGACCCTGTTCAACAAGTGAAAATCATTATTTCTTTGTTACGTGGCGATCCTCAAGACTGGGCATTTTCCCTTGCGCCAGGAGATCCGGCATTGCGTGATGTTGATGCGTTTTTTCTGGCGCTTGGATTGCTTTATGATGAACCAAATTCAGTGGATCAGGCAGAGAAAATCTTGCTGGCTCTGTGTCAGGGTCAGGATCAGGTAGAGATATATTGTCAGAAGTTTAGGAAGTGGTCTGTACTCACTCAGTGGAATGAATGTGCCCTGGCAGCAATTTTCAGAAAGGGTCTCTCTGAAGCCCTTAAGGATGTCATGGTGGGATTTCCCATGCCTGCTGGTCTGAATGAGTCTATGTCCTTGGCCATTCAGATCGATCGACGCCTGCGTGAGCGTAAAGCTGTGCGCCATTTGGCGGTATTATCTGAGCATAGACCTGAGCCTATGCAATGTGATAGGACTTTGACCAGAGCTGAACGGCAAGAACACAGATGTCGGAATGGGCTGTATTTTTACTGTGGTGATTCCACTCATGCTATCTCCGATTGTCCTAAGCGCACTAAGCGGTTCGCTAGGTCTGCCACCATTGGTACGGTACAGTCGAAATTTCTTTTGTCCGTTACTCTGATTTGCTCTTTGTCGTCCTATTCTGTTATGGCATTTGTGGATTCAGGTGCTGCCCTGAATTTGATGGACTTGGAGTTTGCTAGGCGCTGTGGTTTTTTCTTGGAGCCCTTGCAGTATCCTATTCCATTGAGAGGAATTGATGCTACGCCTTTGGCCAAGAATAAGCCTCAGTACTGGACCCAATTGACCATGTGCATGGCTCCTGCACATCAGGAGGATATTCGCTTTTTGGTGTTGCATAATCTGCATGATGTGGTCGTTTTGGGGTTGCCATGGCTACAGGTCCATAATCCAGTATTGGATTGGAAATCTATGTCTGTGTCCAGCTGGGGTTGTCAGGGGGTACATGGTGATGTTCCATTTTTGTCTATTTCGTCGTCCACTCCTTCTGAAGTCCCGGAGTTTTTGTCGGATTACCAGGATGTATTTGATGAGCCCAAATCCAGTGCCCTACCTCCTCATAGGGATTGCGATTGTGCTATTAATTTGATTCCTGGTAGTAAGTTTCCTAAGGGCCGACTGTTCAATTTATCTGTGCCAGAACACGCCGCTATGCGGAGTTATATAAAGGAATCCTTGGAGAAAGGTCATATTCGCCCGTCGTCATCACCATTAGGAGCAGGGTTCTTTTTTGTGGCCAAGAAGGATGGTTCTTTGAGACCTTGTATTGATTACCGCCTTCTTAATAAAATTACAGTCAGGTTTCAGTATCCTTTGCCGCTGCTGTCTGATTTGTTTGCTCGTATTAAAGGGGCTAGTTGGTTCACCAAGATAGATCTTCGAGGGGCGTATAATCTTGTGCGTATTAAACAGGGCGATGAATGGAAAACAGCATTTAATACGCCCGAGGGCCATTTTGAGTACCTGGTTATGCCATTCGGGCTTTCCAATGCTCCATCAGTATTTCAGTCCTTTATGCATGACATCTTCCGAGAGTACCTGGATAAATTCCTGATTGTATATTTGGATGATATTTTGGTCTTCTCGGATGATTGGGAGTCTCACGTGAAGCAGGTCAGAATGGTGTTCCAGGTCCTTCGTGCTAATTCTTTGTTTGTGAAGGGGTCAAAGTGTCTCTTTGGAGTTCAGAAGGTTTCATTTTTGGGTTTCATTTTTTCCCCTTCTACTATCGAGATGGACCCTGTTAAAGTCCAGGCCATTTATGATTGGACTCAGCCGACATCTGTGAAGAGTCTGAAAAAGTTCCTGGGCTTTGCTAATTTTTATCGTCGCTTCATCAGTAATTTTTCTAGTGTTGCTAAACCGTTGACTGGTTTGACCAAGAAGGGTGCCCCTGTGTTGTGCCAGCCAGATGTTTCGCTCCCGTTTCAGGTCGAGGTTGATGCTTCTGAGATTGGTGCAGGGGCTGTTTTGTCGCAAAGAAGTTCTGATGGCTCGGTGATGAAACCATGTGCCTTCTTTTCTAGAAAGTTTTCGCCTGCTGAGCGCAATTATGATGTTGGCAATCGAGAGTTGTTGGCCATGAAGTGGGCATTCGAGGAGTGGCGTCATTGGCTTGAAGGAGCCAAGCATCGCGTGGTGGTCTTGACGGATCACAAGAATTTGACTTATCTCGAGTCTGCCAAACGGTTGAATCCTAGAAAGGCTCGTTGGTCGCTATTTTTCTCCCGTTTTGATTTTGTGGTTTCGTACCTTCCGGGCTCTAAGAATGTGAAGGCTGATGCCCTGTCAAGAAGATTTGTGCCCGACTCTCCAGGTGTTCCTGAGCCGGCGGGTATTCTCAGAGAAGGGGTAATTTTGTCTGTCATCTCCTCTGATTTGCGGCGGGTGCTGCAAAAATTTCAGGCTGATAGACCTGACCGTTGCCCAGCAGAGAAACTGTTTGTCCCTGATAAATGGACTAGTAGAGTTATCTCTGAGGTTCATTGTTCGGTGTTGGCTGGTCATCCTGGAATCTTTGGTACCAGAGATTTGGTGGCTAGATCCTTTTGGTGGCCGTCTTTGTCACGGGATGTGCGTTCTTTTGTGCAGTCCTGTGGGACTTGTGCTCAGGCTAAGCCCTGCTGTTCTCGTGCCAGTGGGTTGCTTTTGCCCTTGCCGGTCCCAAAGAGGCCCTGGACGCACATTTCTATGGATTTTATTTCGGATCTCCCCGTCTCTCAAAAGATGTTGGTCATTTGGGTGGTTTGTGATCGCTTCTCTAAGATGGTCCATTTGGTACCCTTGTCTAAATTGCATTCCTCCTCTGATTTGGTGCCATTGTTTTTACAGCAGTGGTTCGTTTACATGGTATTCCGGAGAACATCGTTTCGGACAGAGGTTCCCAGTTTGTTTCGAGGTTTTGGTGATCCTTTTGTGCTAGGATGGGCATTGATTTGTCATTTTCCTCGGCTTTCCATCCTCAGACAAATGGCCAAACCAAACAAACTAATCAGACTTTGAAACATATCTGAGATGCTTTGTTTCTGCTGATCAGGATGATTGGGTGTCCTTTTTGCCTTTGGCTGAGTTCGCCCTTAATAATCGTGCCAGCTCGGCTACTTTGGTTTCGCCGTTTTTCTGCAATTCTGGTTTCCATCCTCGTTTCTCTTCAGGGCAGGTTGAGTCTTCGGACTGTCCTGGTGTAGATACTGTGGTGGATAGGTTGCAGCAGATTTGGACTCATGTGGTGGACAATTTGACATTGTTCCAGGAGAAGGCTCAACCGCCGGCGCTGTGTGGGTCCCCGACTTCGTGTTGGGGATCTGGTTTGGTTGTCGTCTCGTTATGTTCCTATGAAGGTTTCCTCTCCTAAGTTTAAGCCTCGTTTCATTGGTCCGTATAAGATTTCTGAGGTTCTCAATCCTGTGTCATTTCGTTTGACCCTTCCAGCTTCTATTGCCATCCATAATGTATTCCATAGGTCATTGTTGCGGAGATACGTGGCGCCTGTGGTTCCATCCGTTGATCCTCCTGCCCCGGTGTTGGTTGAGGGGGAGTTGGAGTATGTGGTGGAGAAGATTTTGGATTATCGTATTTTGAGACGGAAACTCCAGTACCTGGTCAAGTGGAAGGGTTATGGTCAGGAAGATAATTCCTGGGTCTTTGCCTCTGATGTTCATGCTGCCGATCTGGTTCGTGCCTTTCATTTGGCTCGTCCTGGTCGGCCTGGGGGCTCTCTGAGGGTTCGGTGACCCCTCCTCAAGGGGGGGTACTGTTGTGAATTCTGTTGTCAAGCTCCCTCCTGTGGTCATGAATGGTACTTCGGCTGGTTCTGTCCATGGGCTTCCTCTGGTGGTTGTGAGTGGGGCTGCAGCTTCGGAGTTTCCTTCCACAGGTGACGAGGTTAACTCGTTAGCTGGCTGCTCTATTTAACTCCACTTAGATCATTGCTCCATGCCACCTGTCAATGTTCCTGTATTGGTCTGTTCACTTCTGGATCGTTCTTGTGACCGGTCTTCTCCAGCAGAAGCTAAGTTCCTGCTTGTTTTTCTCTTGTTTGCTATTTTTCTGTCCAGCTTGCTATTTTGATTTTTGTCTTGCTTGCTGGAAGCTCTGGGACGCAGAGGGAGCGCCTCCGCACCGAGAGTCGGTGCGGAGGGTCTTTTTGCGCCCTCTGCGTGGTCTTTTGTAGGTTTTTGTGCTGATCACAAAGTTACCTTTCCTATCCTCGGTCTGTTCAGTAAGTCTGGCCTCTCTTTGCTAAAATCTATTTCATCTCTTTGTTTGTGATTTTCATCTTAACTCACAGTCATTATATGTGGGGGGCTGCCTTTTCCTTTGGGGAATTTCTCTGAGGCAAGGTAGGCTTTATTTTTCTATCTTTAGGGCTAGCTAGTTCTTAGGCTGTGTCGAGTTGCATAGGGAGCGTTAGGAGCAATCGACGGCTATTTCTCGTGTGTGTGATAGGATTAGGGATTGCGGTCAGCAGAGTTCCCACGTCCCAGAGCTTGTCCTGTATTATTATTAACTTTCAGGTCTTTCCGTGTGCTCTTTACCACCTGGTCCATTATTGTCCTAACCACCAGGTCATAACACAAACTATACCGCCTGTGTATCTCAATTTTCACTGCATCTAATCCAGTTATTAGTTTTGGGCCTAGGAGCAGTGTCTGCACGTCAGCAGAGTAGCCCGCCTGTGAAACTAACTACACCACCTGTGTATCTCTATTTTCACTGCATCTAATCCAGTTAATAGTTTAGGGCCTAGAAGCAGTGTCTGCACATCAGCAGAGTAGCCCGCCTGTGAAACAAACCATACCGCCTGTGTATCTCAATTTTCACTGCATCTAATCCAGTTATTAGTTTTGGGCCTAGGTTCAGTGTCTGCACGTCAGCAGAGTAGCCCGCCTGTGAAACAAACTATACCGCCTGTGTATCTCAATTTTCACTGCATCTAATCCTGTTAATAGTTTTGGGCCTCGTACCACAGTTTGGCCACTCAGTTCTGCTCGGTTTTCATCCATCGGTTGTTGTGCCAACAACTACAGATACAGAGTTGCCAATTAGTTAAGCACTAAAATGAGTGGCAAAAGGCCTGCTGATGGTGGAAAGGGGAATAGGCGTGTTGGAAAAGGAAAAAAAGGTTGTGTCCGTGGGGTAGGTGGTACAGCAACAGTAACATCTGCAGAAGAAAGACCATCTTCCAGCCAAAGTAAGATGTCTACTTCTTTTCGTGGACAATCTTATATGATCCCTTTCTTACAACTATCTCTACAAGCATCGCCAAAAATTCCAGATGAGGCACAAAAACAGCAGGTGCTTGAACCGATATCAAGTGCTCGTTCAAGTGGGCTCTCCTCCATGTCAACTTCAACATCTCAACTACTCCAGTCTTCAGAGTTGTCACCCCAATCGCACTTGCTTCCTCACAGCTCCCAAGTCTCCAGCTGCCCATCTGAGCATGGAGTAACACACATTGTTGAGTCTGTAGAGCTGTTTACGCCTACTATAGCCTGGGAATCAGAGGTCTGCTCCAGAGCTTCTGTGAATCCAGATGAGGAAATGATCTGCACTGATGCCCAGAATCTTTGTGAGTCGGATCCAGGCCCAGATGAAGAAGGTTCTGAGCATAATGTAGACCCTCATTCCCAAACTGTAACTCCTGTTGGTGGAGACAATGAGGAAGATGATGATGAGACTGAGATACGTGATTGGAACGAAAACTTGACTTTTCGGTCGGGGCAGGAAGAGGTTGGCTCTGAGGACGACGGGTGTAAAAACACACAGGATGATGATGACGAGGCTGTAGACCCCACTTACTGTCAACCCCCAGTCCGCCAGTCCATGAGGTCAGCAGAGGAGGTGGAGGAGGATGCTAGTGACGAGTCTGACGACGAGGTAACGGTGCGCCTTCCTGGACAGAGACGGAGTACTGGAAGCACATCAACAACTGCATCCTCAACCCCAACTGTGCCTCAGACCAGAAGTTGTGGTGCCTCTTCAGGTCGCACGGGCTCTAAGCCTTGCATAGCCAGGGCATTTTTTGACATTGCAAAGGATGACCCAACTCATGTTGTCTGTAAGATTTGTCAACAAAATCTCAGTGGAGGCCAAAAAATCACTAGCTTGAGTACTTCATGCATGAACAGTTACATCGATATGAGGCATAAGTTGCAGTGGGAAGCTCACTGTGCTACAATGCGGTCTAGTGGGCCGGGTCAACCACCGTCTGCCCCATCAAGTGCATCTGCATTCTCTTCATCATCTGTGACTGTGGGGACAGCAATTGCACATGGTTTTGGACGCAGACCTTCCACCTCTTTACCCGCAACAGCCAGTGTGATTGGCAGGTCATCAGGACATTTGCAGGTGGAAACACCTGCTAGTGTTGAGCGCTCTCCGACATCGACACCGCATTTTGATCAAGGCAACATAACATCTACGCCTGCACTTTCCTCACAGACCAGCAGTTTGCCGGGGACACCCTACTCAACTCCGTCTAAGCACGGCAGCCACAAGTTGCTAGTCGATCCTCTGTATCTAGAAGTTCCTCCACTGCTTCTGCCTCCTCAACCTCCTCTCAGTCCTCCACCTGCACCCAAATCCTGTCTGGTAATGCCACCCGCGTTGTAACTGCGCAGAAGGAATCCTGCACACCTCTTCACTATGCTGTCACCAGGGCTCAACGGCATCAGGCAGTGCTTACATTGAAATGTCTGGGAAATGTGAGTCACACAGCTGAGGAGTTGTGGTCAGCTCTGGAGACCGAGTTCCATCAATGGTTGTCTCCACTCAACCTGCAGCCAGGGAAGGCTGTGTGCGACAATGCTGCAAACCTGGGTGTGGCCCTTCACCGGGGCAATGTCACACACGTGCCTTGTATGGCTCACGTTTTGAGCCTGGTTGCACGGTCGCTCTGTGCTCACTTCCGCCGTTCGCATCCCGCAGCTTGACGGCTTGCATCTCTACAGAAGTCGTTGGGCCTGCCAGTTCACCGGCTGAAATGCGATGTACCCACATGGTGGAATTCAACTCTGCACATGTTGCAGGGACTGTGGCAGCACCGATGAGCCCTGGTGCAATACGTTGTGACGTATAGCCTGGGCCAATGAGATCAAGAGGTGGGGCAAATCTCGCTGCAGGAGTGGTCTCAGATCAGGGACCTATGCACCCTTCTGCACAGTTTTGAAATAGCAATGAAGATGTTTAGTGCTGACGATGCCATTATCAGCATGACCATTCTGGTGATTTACATGCTGGAGCACACCTTACACAGTGTTCAGAGTCAGGTGGTGGAACAAGAGGAGGAGGAGGAACAGGAGGAGTCGTATGTGGAAGGGATCATATCTCCAAGGTCAAGAAGGTTGGCAGCACCAAAGCAGCTGGCATTGGAGGCTGGGGGAGAGGGATTACCAAGAGCGCATGGTAGCAGCCAAACTGTTGAGGAAGGTGCAGGAGGTGAGGAAGAAGTGGAGGACGAACTGGCGCTGGGCATGGAAGACTCATCTGATGAGGGAGACCTTGATCAAATTTCTGTTGTGCGAGGTTGGGGGGAGAGGGCAGACGAAGGAAGCATGATTCTCAACTCGCCACCACCAAGACAACAAGGACTTGGTCCTCCTGGATGCACAAGACACACGAGTGCCTTCTTGCTGCACTACCTGCAACATGACCCTCGGATTGTCAGAATCCGAAGTAATGCCGACTACTGGGTTGCCACACTCTTAGATCCCCGGTACAAAAGAAAAGTTGGCGAAATAATTCCTGCCATAGAAAGGGATTCACGCATGCAGGAGTATCAGCAGAGACTGTTACAGAATCTAACATCTGCTTTCCACAAAACACCAGTGGTGCACGTAGTCAATCTCTGAGTTCTAACTTGCCAACCGTGGGATTATCAAGTCATCACTCAAACCGTAACAGTAACATCGTATCTGGTGGTAACAGCAATTTTTTCCAATCATTTCAAGATTTTTTTAGACCATCCTTTGCAAGGCCACAGGAGACAAGAAGTCTGACGCACAGCCAACGCCTAGAGAAGATGGTACAAGAGTATCTCCAAGTTAACATCGATGCCATGACTGTGGAACTGGACCCTTGCTCATTTTGGGCTTCCAATCTTGAAAAATGGCCTGAGCTTGCCACTCACGCCTTGGAGATCTTGTCGTGCCCCGCAGCCAGCATTCTCTCTGAACGTGTGTTCAGTGCTGCTGGTGGTGTGCTGACAGATAAGCGCACGCGGCTGTCCAGTGAAAATGTAGACAGACTAACGATCATCAAGATGAACAAATCCTGGATCCGCAAGGACTTTTCTACCCCTGTGTCATCTTGGGGAGACTAAAAGCTTGATGATTTTTGAAAATCACCTCACCAACCGCTTTAAAAAACTCTGGCGAAATTGATGCCACTTAAGTGGTGTCTGTGGCCGAATTTTTGGAAAAAATGGAGACTCTTTTATTTAGTCCCCTTGCTGAGTTTTACATGACGTTGCCATTGTGGGTGGGGTCGTCTGCAGAGTTGTTTCCTCATACTATGGCCTGGGATTCAGAGGTCTGCTCCAAAGCTTCAGTGTCTGCTAGTCAGCAGAGTAGCCCAGCCACCCACCGCCTGTTTACCTAAGTACTATTTTTAATGGCATCTAGCCCAGGAAATCCTTTTGGGCCTAGTAGAATTTGGTGCAACTCAACATCGTACCCCACCCATGAAGAAAGCTACACCGCCTGTTTACCTAAGTACTATTTTTTAACGGCATCTAGCCCAGGTAATCCTTTTGGGCCTAGTAGAATTTAGTGATACTCAGCTGCGTACCCCACCCATGAAGCAAGCTACACCACCTGTTGATCTAATTACTCATTTTTAACTGCATCTAGCCCAGGAAATAGTTTTGTACCTAATAACATTTTGTGCTACTCAGCAGAGTACCCCACCCATGATGCAAGCTACACCGCTTGTTTACCTAACTACTATTTTGTAACGGCATCTAGCCCAGGAAATCCTTTTGGGCCTAATAGAATTTGGTGCTACTCAGCAGCGTACCCCACCCATGAAGCAAGCTACACCACCTGTTTATCTAACTACTATTTTGTAACGGCATCTAGCCCAGGAAATCCTTTTGGGCCTAATAGAATTTGGTGCTACTCAGCAGCGTACTTCATCCATGAAGCAAGCTACACCACCTGTTTACCTAAGTACTATTTTTTAACGGCATCTAGCCCAGGAAATCATTTTGGGCCTAGTAGAATTTGGTGCAACTCAGCAGCGTACCCCACCCATGAATCAAGCTACACTGCCAGTTTACCTAAGTACTATTTTTTACGGCATTTGGCCCAGGAAATCCTTTTGGGCCTAGTAGTAATTTCTGCTACTCAGCAGAGTACCCCACCCATGAAGCAAGCTACACCGCCTTCTTTCTTTCTCAATCTAACCTCTTGGCTCTGGGGTGTCCACTCTCCCTCCAGCTCTCTCCTTCTCACAGGTGGACTACCGCGTGTTTTCACACTGTGGCGAATCTTTTGGGCCTAGGCATAAGAAGTCTTTGAGGTAATGGATAATTTGTGCCGCCTTACAAACGTTCATGACGTCACATTCGAGGAAGCAACTAAACGCCTCAAATGTGAGCAGGATATGGAGCACCCCATGGGCAATCAGCGATCTATGTAGTATGCTCCTTCACAGAAGCAGCCCAATGGAAGGACACTATTCGGAGACACATGTAGTAACCGTAATGCCCCCTCAATGTCTGCTTGGCCATTAGGGTGCCCCTTACCAACTTCTTGACTCGCCTGATTGCCTTGTCCAAGGAGGTACAGTACATAGTACTGTACTTGGTTCCGCATCGATGTTGTTGTTTACTGACCTGCCCCTTGGATATGACAAATGGTGGATTAGTCTGAATATACATTGGGTTCATTTTTTGGCACAACTCCCAATGGGGGTACCACTACGTCTTCTAAGGAAAGTGTTCTGAATGGACCCGCCGCCATTCTACCTAAAGATATTTCTTTTTTTCTTTTTTTTGTCAAGACGTCTGGGTGTTGGTAGAGTGAGTTTAGATTTTTACTCCATCCTTTCTTGATTTTAGAAGGGCATGACATGCCTATATCTGTGTCTCCTCCTACTTTTACTCCTCCACCTCTTTTCTTTTTGCATGACTATATGTAGTTGTGACTTTTCCATGTGTTTGTTGTGTCTTCTGAGCAGTTTGTCAACTTTTGGACACCTTTTTAAGGTGTTTTCTATGTGTTTTCCATGTGTTTGTATGTGTTTGTGTTTGCCTGCCATTGGTTTCAATGGGGTTCGACGGTGTTCGTCGAACATTCGACGAACAGTTCAACGAACACGTCCCTGTTCGACGAACCGAGCCGAACCCGAACACTAGGGAGGTGGCTCAACACTAGTCTTTATACACACAAAAATCCTGAATGTTCAGCGCTGACATTTTCTTCTGTAATTTATCTTGTATACTAGGATGTGTCTGACAACCCATTGCCAATTTATTATGTAACTCTATATTTCCTTTTGATCTTGGGGCTTTAAAAGCCCAGCCCTGAAAATAAAGAGCATGAGACTTGCGCTTGCGCAGTCTATAAAGACTTCGGACAGAGTGACGCGCCCAGCCTTATATTATAGATACTATTTCTACTCTCGTGAAATTGATGCCACTTCGTTGGTGTCAAGTCCTAATCTTTTGAAATTTGAAGAATCGTGAATGGGTCTCCATTTGCTGCGTTGGCAGTAGTGGAGAGATGATGCTCCCTATTATACTATTTCTGTTCTGTTGAAATTAATACCACTTTGTTGGTGTCTGCACCTAATTATTTTCAATTTGAAAACTCCTGATTGGATCTCCATCTGCTGGGTTGGATGTAGTGGAAGCTCATAGCATTTCGGCAATGATAACCACTGGGGTCTAATGCAGAAGTCAGCTTGTCATGCCAACCCATTGGCTACAAGCGGTCATGTGACACGGACGCCAATGGATGGGAGTAATGATGCGCTTCCGACGCGATCACATTAATTTCGCTGTCAGAGATTGACAGTGGCATTTATCGAGTTAACAGCCATGGGTGGAATCATGATCCATCGGTGTAGGCCTACTGTCCTGGGAGCACTGATACCACATGTCAACTGCTCAAAACAGTTAATAACTGCCTTGAAAGATGTGGGCTCAGCACCGGAGCCCACATCAAAGGAAGGGACATGACCTGCACAGTCCATTTACTGGGCATGTTGTGAAGGGGTTAATTTTGAGGGTGGCTGTGTATAACAGCAGGTTGAGCTGTTGCATGTGGTATCAGTGCTCCCAGGACAGTAGGCCTACACCGATGCCTCAACCACCTCGTCTTAATTTGAAGTTCAATTCAAAGCTATAAATGCTGGCCCACACTCTGATACCTCATGCATGGCTGATTGCTGCCATACCATTCTAAAATTTGTACGGTGGCTTTTGGGCCTGTTTGAAGGTGTGGTGTATGCATTTGTTTTTGCCTTCCATTGACTCCAATGGTGCTCGGTTATGTTCTGCAAATATTTGCTGAATAAATTGACAAATATTGCAAAATCGGCACTCGTAATCCGAACCGAACATTAAAATATTTGCTCATCTCTTCCCTCTTCTAGTGTATCCTCACCCACCCCCTGCAGACTGTGAGCCCTCGCGGGCAGGGTCCTCCCTCCTTATGTACTCGTGTGCCTTGTTATCTGCTCATGTTTAATGTATTTGTCTATATTTGCCCCATATTCACATGTAAAGCGCCATGGAATAAATGGCGCTACAAAAATGTATAATAATAATAATAATAATAATAATCTCTATTCTGGACCTACAAAAAAAAAAAAAGTTGGATCCAAAATGATCCACTTCAAAATGGCTGCCATGGTCACCACCCATCTTGAAAAGTTTTCCCCATCCCATATACTAATGTGCCACAAACAGGAAGTTGATATCACCAACCATTCCCATTTTACTTAGGTGTATCCATGTAAATGGCCCACCCTGTAGAATTAGCCACACAATATTCAAAATTTAAACTGAAAAGCTAGCACTGTGCCCACAATTAACTTTAGTCTATTAATTTTAAATCCCTTTATTGTGTCCTCTCTCCCTCTTCCCAATTCATTTCAAGTCCCTGTTAATGATGAGCGAGTATGCTCGGAACTGCTTGAGGGAAGTCCCACACGTCCAGATAATTCCGGTACCGGAATTATCTGTGTCCGTGTGCCCGTGCGTTTCTGTGGCACATCAGTGTGGCACACGTGTGCCGCCCGTGTGCCCACTGGGTACCACACGCACCGTGCAGGAGACAGTGCTAAAGTTTAGCGCTGTCCCCAGCATCTGGTGCTGAAGCCGCGATTCATATCTTCTCTGCAGCAGCGTTTGCTGTAGAGAAGATATGAATATTCCTTTTTTTTGTTTGTTTCTCGTGTTTAAAATAAAGATCCATGTCCCTAACCCCCTCCCACCCCCTGTGCACCCGCCCGCTGTTCTTAAAATACTCACCCGACTCCCTCGCTGGCGCTGCTTCCTGTCCTGGCCGCACCTTCTACTGTATGAGCGGTCACATGGGGTCGCCGATTACAGTCATGAATATGCGGCTCCACCTCCCATAGGGGTGGGGCCACATATTCATTACTGTAAATGAGTGGCCCCACGTGACCGCACGTGACCCCACTGTAAATGAGCGGCCCCACGTGATGGGGTCATGGATCTTTATGTTAAACACGAGAAACAAAAAAAAAAGGATTATTCATATCTTCTCTACAGCAAACGCTGCTGCAGAGAAGATATGAATCGCGGCTTCAGCACCATGTGGGGGGGAGCGCTTACTGTAGCGCTGTCTCCTGCACAGCACACGGACTGCACACGGACAACATCCGTGTGCGGTACGTGTTTTACACGGACCCATTGACGTTTTTTTTTTTTTTTTAACCAATCAAATTTTTATTGAGTAAAGGGTTTGCAATAACAACAAAGTAGAAATCGGGGAGAAGGGACATACATGAGTACAGTGTTGTAAAACAGTATTAGACATAAGGCTACTCGCCTAATTAGAAGGGGCAGGAAGAAGAGAGTCTGGTAGTGACACAAAGGAGGATGTGATCCAAGGGTCCCACCACGTGAAAACCCTGTTTTTTTTAGAGAGAGAATCCGCTGTGATCAATTCGTAGCTTAGGTGCAAGTTGACTCTCGAAATTAGTTCATCTCTAGAAGGAACTACAGGGGACTTCCAATATTTTGTAATACAGAGTCTCGCTACAATAAGGATATTAGAGACTATGGGTTGGAGTGGGTTAGGGAGGTTCAGAAGTGATATTCCCAGAACGGCTAGGGGACCAGTTAAATCGAGAGGGAAATGGGTAACCTCTACCAAGATGGACTCAACCTGGCGCCAGAACTGTTGAAGGCATGGGCAATCCCACCAGACATGCGCTAGTGAACCATTGAAACTACAGCCCTTCCAGCACTGAGGGGAGGAAGAGAGGTGAAATTTGGCCAATTTGATAGGGGTAAGATACCATTGGAGGTGAATTTTTTTAATTTGCTCTAGGTGGCCGATACAAGAAGAAAATTTGGACGGGTGTATCATAGCGAAATACCAGTCGTCCAGGGGTGCCCTAAATGAGAGAGCTACTTCCCAGGAGGACATAAAGGGCAGTTTGTCTGCTATATCATGTAATAGAAGAGCCTTGTATATAATTGAGATGCCATGGGAAATCAGGGTGTTTGGTCTGAAGAACCTTTGAATTGGAGTCTCATCTCCCGGGGAAGAGGCGGGCCCCCTGAACAAATTGCAGCGTTTCAGAAGGCTGCGTAATTGAAAATATTGGAAAAGACACCCACTAGGTAGAGAGAAGCGGGCAGCTAGATCCGGGAATGGGATCAGGCCATCGGAGTTATATAGATCACGTACCCAGAGAATCCCACATCCCCCCAGGCAGAGAGAGACAAACCATCAACAGCAGACTCCAGGGCATGGATGGAAAGATAATGATATAGAAATGAGAAGTGGGTAGGGCATAATTCTGATAATTTTGATAGCGGAATGTATTGACCTAAGAAAAGAGCCACGTGAGACAGCACGGAGTAAACAAAGCTCCAGCAGTGTTTTAAGGGACCGTCCAGGGGCGAAGCTTGATTCGATGCTAAACCACATGAGCAAAGAACCTCCCTCCCACCAAATTTTGAGGGGTTCTAGAAGGGCGGCTTTATGATATGATTGGATTTTAGGGGCTCCGAGACCCCCCTCCCCCCCCGCAGATATGGAAGTGACATTAGCGAGCTTTTAATTCTATGGGGTTTGCCATTCCAGATAATACGATCAATCAATGACTGAAACGCTGAAATGTATTTAGATGGGACACAGAGCGGGAGGCACCTAAAGAGATAAATGAGCTTAGGGAGAATTAGCATCTTACAGGTTTGAATTCTAGCCAGCCACGATAGATGAGAGTTAGAGAATTGGTCTATATCTTTTTTGATTCCAGAGAGGGTTGCGTCGCAGTTAACCCGAACAATGTTATTGGTGTGGGTTATTTGGATACCTAAATAAGTAAATCCGAGGGGGGACCAAATAAAGGGGAATTTAGATTGGATATGCCGTTGGAGAGAATGTGGGAGGAACAGAGGGAAGATTGTGGATTTGGATAAGTTTAGTTTATAGTATGAGGCCTCATCGAATTGGTTAAGAATATTGGAGATCGTATTAAGAGAGTCAAGGGGAGCAGAGCAGGTCAGGACCACATCATCTGCATATAGGCCGATTTTATGCTCGAGATCTCCCACCCTTATCCCCCGCACGTCAGGGCACTGTCTAACCACAGCCGCAAGGGGCTCCATGATGAGAGCGAAGATGATGGGGGAGAGAGGGCAGCCCTGGCGAGTGCCATTAGAAATAGGAAAAATCCTGGATTTGAAACCGGCCGAGCGGACAGAGGCACAAGGATTAGAATAAAGGGCCATAATAGCTTTAGTAATTTGGCCAGACAAACCGAATTTTTGAAGGGTAAGGTTAATATACCCCCAGTGCAAAAACACGCTGGGAAGGCTCCCCCTCTCCACCACATCCAGTAGATCAATCAAACGCCTCGTGCCGTCTCTAGTCTGTCTTCCCGGGACAAACCTAACCTGGTCCGGGTGGACAATGGAGGGAAGGATCGTCATCAGCCTGTTTGCACAGATCTTGGCGTAAATTTCAACATCGCAATTTAGAAGAGCTATAGGACGGAAGTTCCCCGGGGAGGTCATAGGCTTCCCCGGCTGGGGGAGGGTTGCGATAGTAGCTTCTAGGCCTTCACTTTTAATATCCCCCACAGAGAGCCAGTAATTAAAAAGGCGTAGAAGATAGGGGGACAGGATGGGGAGGAATTGAGAGTAATAAGAAAAGGAAAAACCATCCGGACCCGGGGCAGATTGTTTTTTAGCTTCTCTAATAATTTGAGCTATTTCAGGGATCCCAATCGGGGCATTAAGAAAGGATAACTGCTCTGAAGTGACTGAGGGAAGATCCGCCTTGTCTAGAAAGGCGGCTATGGAGGCATGGGAAGGTTGGGGTGTACTGGTATCTGAATTAAGGTTATACAGAGAGGAGTAATATGACGCGAATTCTTCTGCTATATGGATAGGGTTGTAAATGCGGGAGCCATCTGGTCTCAATATGTATTGGATCTTAGACTGAATCTCTTTCTTTTTGACACGCCTGGCTAGCAACGCACCCGCCCGATCACCCATTGAGTAAAATTTAGCTTTGGATTTCCTGAGTGCATGTTCTGTTTTACAAAGGAGCAACTGACGGAGGTGAAGACGGGCGGTAGAAAGGTCTGAGAGCAATTGCGGAGATGGGAGTAGTTTATGTTGGGTTTCAAGATGGGCTATTCTACTCAGGGCCGAACGGAGGCTCATGTTATATCTCTGTTTAGCAAGAGCAGCCATCTTGATAAAGTGACCACGAATCACCGCCTTGTGAGCAAACCAGAGAGAGTCATCGCGTGTTTCCGCAGAGTCATTTAAAGAGAAAAATTCCTTTAGGGAGGTCTCTATTAGTTGAGAATTTGATTGGTTATTTAGTTGAAGCTCATTAAGTCGCCATTGAGAGGGAGGTCTAATTGCCAAGGGGTCACTTAGGGAGATCGAGACGGGCGCGTGGTCAGACCAGGTGATATTGCCTATTTCCGCGGAGATGCAATGGGGGAGGGCCACATCATCTACTAGTATGTAATCAATTCTGCTATAGGAACTATGTCTGGATGACCAGAATGTATAATCACGTTCATTGCAGTGGAAGTATCTCCAGACATCATGCAAGTTGAAAGTGTTAATAAGTTGGGCTGCTTCACCCCTGGACAACGAGGAAGTCGAGCAATCCAGACTTTAAGATACGGGAATGTTAAAGTCACCTGCGATCAGTTTATAGCCGTGCTGGAAACTGATCAGTGTCTGGAAAAAGGTAGTTAAAAATTTGGTTTGACCAGAATTTGGGGCATAAACGGAGGCAATAGTATAAGGGGAATTGTTAATTAAGCATAGTATTATAAGGAATCTGCCCATGGGGTCAGCCACAGATTCAATCAATTGAAAAGAGTTCGCTTTGTTGAAAAAGATGGCAACTCCAGCTTTTTTGGAATGACCGTTAGTGAAAAATTGGTGTGGGAATAGGCCTGAATGCATTCTGAAATTATCACGCTCTAGCAGGTGGGTTTCTTGAATGCATATGATATCATGGTGAGTCTTAGAGAGTTGACGCCAAACTAGTGACCTCTTCCCAGGTGAATTAAGGCCATTGACATTAATAGAATGAAGTGAGATACTCATTATCAATATCGAGAGGGTTGCAAATTAAGCTATGTACTCTGGAGAGATGTAATATCTTATAACAACAAAGCGGACCAACAAAATTTACCAGCAAGTAAAATGGTGGGGGGAAGGGGGGGGGAAGGGGAGAGAGAAGGGAAGGGATAACAGGGCAAACAACAGAAGAACATTAACATGGAAGTCCATTCAGGCGATACCTGAATCCAAAGGTGAAAATCAGCAAACAATTCACCTGTGGGGCAATGCGCTGAGGAGGGCCCTAGCAGATGGGCCACGCTCAGCAGAAAAAGAGTCTAAAAGGAGAACGGGAAGCAATAAACAAAAAAGAGAAAAAAACAGGAAAATGGGAGAAAAAAGAAAAACAAAAGTTATGCGGGAAGATGAAAAAGAGAAAAAAAAAAGAGTTCCAGCCAGGAACCAATAGTTGTAGACTCAGGCCACTTTCCAGTCCGAGATGATCCGGCGTCTTCCAGGTCTAGAACCTCCGGGTCCGGGGGAAGCCGAGGATGTAGGAGGAGGATCGGGGAGTTTCAGCCCCCATTGGGCCAGGGCCTTCGCAGATTGTGCGGGGTTTGAACACGTGGTGACTACGCCATCTTTGCGGATGCAGAGCTTGGTAGGAAAGCCCCAGCGATATAGGATGCCTTTTTCTCTCAGAATTGTGGTATAGGGCAAAAAGGCTCTGCGTTGAGCTAGAGTTCCAGACGACAAATCAGGGAAGACAGAAATGTTAGCAAAGCGTTCAGGAAGCGCTGGTTTGCACCTTAGTGCCTGCAGAAATTCCTCCTTCATGATAAAGAAATGTATACGTGCCAGCACATCTCTAGGAACAGAGGGTCCCAATCCTGGGGGCTTGGGGATCCGGTGGATGCGGTCAATGATAATGCCCTCTTTAGTCGCATTAGGAAGGACAGCAAGTATGGAATCTTGTAAAAAGGATCTAAGATCCTCTGAGTTCACCGCTTCTTCAATGCCTCTGAGCTTAACATTATTTCTTCTGGATCTGTCCTCCAAGTCCAGAGTCTTAGAGAGCATCTTAGTGGCGAGGGAGGATAATTCCTCATGAGCATCCCAAAGCTCATTATGCGAGGCCACAAGTTCTGTCATCTTCTGCTCGAGGTGATCTGTGCAGCCTCCCAGCTCCTCCACCTCCCCTTTAAGATCTGCCAGCATGGTGCGCATATCTTCCTGTAAGGAAGTGCAGAGGTCCCCCAGCATGTCCCTCATCAGGGACGCTGTGATCGGAGCGTCGGTGGGGTCTGTTGCAGCCGCGCTCGAGGAGGATGATTGAGAGCCTCGGCACGCTGAGCGGGAGAGCCTGGGAGACAGCGGCGCCATCTTGGATTTCTGGCGCGGCTGGGGAGAGGCCGCAAAGAAATCCACAATGCGCCTAGTGGGGTCCCAGGAATCAGCCTTGGTTTTCCCCATGTACTCACCGCCGGGTGAGAGACTGGTGTGGGGTAGGAGCAGGACCAGAAGGGCCGTGAGTATGTCGCTGTGGGCTGCTTAGTTCGTCCTGGCAGCGGAGCTCCAGCGCTATGCGACCTGCTCCATTAGCGGTCAGGCCACGCCCCCCACGGACCCATTGACTTTAATGGGTCCGTGAAATTTGTTCGCTCCCACGAACACTGACATGTCTCCGTGTTTTGCACACGGAGACATGGTCCGCAAAAAATCAATGACATCTGCACAGATGCATTGATTTCAATGTGTCTACGTGTGTCAGTGGCTCCGGTACGTGAGGAAACTGTCACCTCACGTACCGGAGCCACTGACGTGTGAAACCGGCCTGATACTTGATTCTTTTACCTTAACATCCCACACATTTGACACCGAATGACCCACTCCAAATAACGACAGACTCTGAACTTGGATAATAATTGGCCACAGTGGCCTTTATCATAAACATACAATAACAGTAAAAATAATGTAGGGAGGAGTCCTTGAAGCTCCAAACTGGTGGTCAGCCATAATAGAGAGTGGACAAAACATACCTTAAATTTACTCCCAGCCATTACCACCCAGGCTCGGGAGCACCAAAATACCCCGAAGGGTTAACCATGTCCACTTAAAACCTGGGAATCCGGCCCACTGTTGCCAAGATCTCCCCGAAACACCAGACCCGAAACCAAAGTTTACACCAACTGAAGAATGCATACCCTGACGGATCCCCCAGGCCAATTTAGCACCAACTCCAAGGACCCCTCCCACCGCCTCGAGCCACCATGACCCAAAACAATAACCGAAAAAACACCACAATACAAAACACAAAAACACAGGGTGGGAGGGCGGGATCTTCCTGATGCTTCCAGAGCGGGAACTGGTAAGCACCACCCACCCCCTACCCTATAAACCCCCTCCTCATGCATATGACCCTCCTCCCATAATTAACCCCTACCTCTTCTGACCTTCTGCTCCCAAACCCCTGTCATGACGGACTGCATGTACGCTGTCTGTGGGGGAGGGGACGGCTCGCTCCGGCCTGCTCTTGACATTGCTATTGGTCGATACCCAGATGGAATTATCCCCTTCTTTTACCTTAACATCCCACACATTTGATGCTGAATGACCCACTCCAAATAACGACAGACTCTGAACTTGGATAATAATTGGCCACAGTGGCCTTTATCATAAACATACAATAACAGTAAAATAATGTAGGGAGGAGTCCTTGAAGCTCCAAACTGGTGGTTAGCCATAATAGAGAGTGGACAAAACATACTATAAATTTACTCCCAGCCGTTACCACCCATGCTCGGGAGCACCAAAATACCCCGAAGGGTTAACCATGTCCACTTAAAACCTGGGAATCCGGCCCACCGTTGCCAAGATCCCCCCCGGACCACCAGACCCGAAACCAAAGTTTACACCAACTGAAGAATCTGTACCCCAACGGATCCCCCAGGCCAATTTAGCATCAACTCCAAGGACCCCTCCCACCGCCACAACGGGGGTATTTGCACACCTCAAATACCCGAGACCCCCCACACTTGACCGCTATGGCCCTTTCGATACCGTTCTGCAAACCCAGGGCCCACAAATCGATGCCCACCGCATTCAGGTGAGCACCATCACCAAGGAGAAAATCATCCCCGCCCTTTTCAAGTTCAAAGTGACGGACAAACAAACCTCCGTTCCTGACAATAAACTTGGAAACCGCCCGAATAACCTTAATTCTGGCCTTATTAACCTTATCCACGGATCTGGCGTGCCGCCAACATCTCCTCTGGACGATATCCGACCACACCACAAGTAAATCCCGAAAGGACACACATAACCTAAGAAGGTCGTGTTTAATATCCCGGATCAGCTCCCGACAGGGGCGGATCCCCAAATCATTTCCTCCAACATGTAAAACCAAAATGTCAGGAGGTTTGTCCATATGAGCGCCATTATGCACTTCCTGCAGAACCCCATTCCAACACAATCCCCGAAAACCCAACCATCTGACCATGGCCACATCCTTGGAAAAACCGAGTTGACGTCCATCCCGCCGAACGTCCGCACATCTCGCGCCCCAATACACATATGAGTGGCCGACGATCCAAACCAACAGGGGATGGGGACCTGGAAAACACAAAATACTTAGATTCCACAAAATTTACCACAAATACAAAAACAACGTGGACCCCCCCAAACTTTCAGGGTCTAACATAGCTCCTGTAATGCCCCGACTCCCATCTCCCGATCCTCTGTACAACCTCGGGTGCCAAACCTCCCAGAGCCGCCTCTGTCGTGGCCCCAATACGGAAAGAGTGAGCCGCAAAACGGGAAGCATCCAGCCCCATCCCCGACAATGCCTGCCTAAGAACCGCCACAAACTGAAATTTGGACAGAAAAGACGCATTCTCATGACACAACAAAGGTCCAGCCCTAGAAGGCTGAAAATTATTAAAAACCTGCCAGCAACTGACGGGACACATGAGCGAACCCACAACAGCACCCAAAATTACCCGTTTACCTCTACCATCCTGGTCCGTCTTTGACCTACGCAACCAAAATTGTAAACCGCCTTCGGTAAGCACCACATCCCTCGCCAAAAGCCCCGCTTGCTTGTATGTGTTAGGAGAAACGATCTCCCCAATCCGCAAAGCACTGAAAAATGCCAGGGAAAACACTAAACGGAAAAGAACCACCTCAATGTTGGATACACAAATCTCGTCCAGTTTCACACCGACTCGTTCCAGCAGGCTAAAAGAAATTGGACGCCTCTGATCCCCCCGTCCCGAATTCCTTTTAAAACCTTTTACCGCCTGCCTTACCAGAAACAACTTTGTCAAATCCCGTAATCCCCTAATCTGGAAACCAAAAGCCAAAGCCGACCTAACTCTCTCCACCTTCGACACCGACCACCCTTCATCGGCACCACGTCTCAACCACAACAACAAGGCCGCCACGTGGTCATCACCTGCGTTAGCTGCCCCACAAGACACCAACCAAGACTCCCAGTCACCCCATACCGACCGGTACGCCGCCCATGTGCTGGATGCCAAAGATGCATGAATCAAAGGTCCTGCAGCCTGGACACCACGCTCCAGAGTTCCTGAGGGCATTCCAACCCCGCCTCCTCCGCATCTGGGGCCAAAGCACGAAAACGTTCCCACTGGAATCGAGACAAAGAGTCAGCAATGGAGTTCTCAATCCCAGGCACATGAGACGCCATAACATACGCATTGATCGACATGCAAAACAACACCAACTGATGCAAAACCCTGATGACTGGCAGAGAAGCCGTTAAGCTGTTGATAACACAAACAACTGCCATGTTATCACAATTGAACTGAACCCTGCGATTGCGCAAATCCTCTTTCCACAAATAAACGGCAACCAAGATATGAAAAATCTCCAAAAAAGTCACGTTTTTTACCAACCCGGAACCAAACCAGTCATCTGGCCACATGGAGGCACACCACCAACCACCAAATAAGGCATCAAAACCAACACCACCCGAGGCATCCGTGAAGAGCTCCAAATCCGAGTTGGCCACCACTTCCTCCATCAGCAGCGATCGGCCATTGTACCGCGCCAAGAAACTGTTCCCCACACCTCCAAATCTGCTTTGTGCTCGCTAGACAAGCGGACAAAATGATGGGGGGCCTTAACCCCCGCCGTAGCACCCACCAGCCTGCGAGAGAACACCCTCCCCATAGGGATGATTCTGCACGTAAAATTCAATTTGCCGAGAAGGGACTGAACCTCCCGCAAAGGCAACTATTTTAAGCGACGCGCACGAGCCACCTTGCTTCTTAAACCGACCACTTTTTCTTCAGGTAACCGAAACTCCCATTAAATGGAATCGATGACAATGCCCAAAAAAGAAATACACATACTGGGCCCCTCAGTTTTTCCAGGTGCCAAAGGAACGCCGAACCGTTCCGCCACCCAAAACACTGTCTGCAATGCTACGTCACAACAACCGGACTGAGCAGGCCCGATGCACAAAAAGTCATCCAAATAATGTATCACCGAGTCCAAACCCGACACATCCCGAACCACCCACTCACGAAAGGAATTAAAAGCCTCAAAGTATGCACAGGACAATGAACAACCCATCAGCAAACATCTATCAACATAGAACCCCCGATCCCAATAACAACCCAACAGTCTCACGCTATCCAAATGAACGGGAAGTAACCAAAAAGCTGACTCGATATCGGTTTTAGCCAACAACGCACCCCTGCCGCAGCTACGCACCAAGTGTGTCGCCTCGTCAAAGGACATATAAACAACGGAGCAAAGCTCCGGGCCTATCCCGTCATTCACAGACCGCCCCCTGGGGTATGACAAGTGCTGAATTAGCCTAAACTTGTTAGGCTCCTTCTTCGGCACCACGCCCAATGGTGAAACAACCAAATCTTCAAGGGGAGGAACGGGGAAAGGGCCGGACATCCTACCCAACGCCACTTCCTTGTTTAACTTTTCAGACACCACCGCCGTGTGCAAAACTGTTGGATCTCAAATTCCTCTAAACTTGAGGAATGCCAAAAGGAGGGGCGGGTATCCGAAAACCATCACGAAAACCTAAAAACAACAACTCCACTTTCGGCCTATCCGGGAACCTATTTAGATAGGGGACCATCGCGTCCAGCCTCACCGGCGTCACCCCCTTTTGAATTACCATCGGGCTTTCCCTTTTTCTTGAAGCACTTAGCGGCGCCATGGGAGGATCCGCTGCAATGTGAGCACACGTGCTTAAACTTACAAGTGGCCCCGAATTTGCACTGGCCGTCGTTAAACTGCCAACACAAACCGTGCTTCTGGCCCCCCGATTGCCCAGACTGACTTCCTGATCCAGAAGAACTTCCTTGCGCCGCGGTTTGGCTGGCACTTCCGGCCCCCGCCCTGAAAGGAATGACCAAATTTCGTCAGCGCCATTACCCGCAATCACAAACCAATGTCCTTTTGATCCCACCGGATCGCCGGAGGAATGCCTTCCGCTGCCTAAACAGTTCATCGTACCAGATCCAGGCCTGACCCCCATACGCCCTGTGCGCTTCGCCTATCGAATCCATGTAACAGAATAGTGCCAAACATTTCTCAGACGCCTTTTCGCCAACTACGCTCACCAAAATCGCGAATGCTTGCAACCAGTTCACAAAAGTCTGCGGGATAAGACGCCACCTCCGCTTCTCCTCATCCTCTTTCTTACTATCCTCCTTTTTGCTCTTGTCCAAATTAAATTTTTCTAACGGAAGAAGCAAAAAAATTTCCACGTATTCGTCTTTCCAAATCTTCTCCCTCACTTCCTTTTTCAAATGAGCCCCAAGCGGCCCCTCAAAACAGACATAAACCTCACCCTGCGCTTTATCATCCAAACGAATCCCGCCTTCCTTCTCCTTTTCAGTCTGCACAGACACCGACACGGGCTCAGATGAGCTACTGGGCACCAATGCACCCCCTCCTGACACCCCCAAACCCAAATCCGTAGGACCAACCCACGCGGCCAAAGGGGACGGCACCGACCTAATGTCTCCCAAACGTGCGAGCAACTCACGCACATTAGACAACAACTCGCCCACCCCTTCGTTCCCCGAAGCCGACCGAATCACCCCTTGCTCCCCAAAAACCGCTGCCCCACTCGCCTGACTAACCACAACTACCGGGGACAAAGATAGCGCTGGTAACAAAACAGACATAGAATCTTGCTCACCAGGCTGCAGGGGAGCCAGGGTCCCCCCAGCCGCCGACATCCCGCTCGTCCGGCCATCATCTCCTTCCGCTCTACTCCGTGGAAACCCGTGAGGCTGCGTCTCACCACGTGATGAGGAACGAGAAGATCCGGCCCCGTCCAGGCTCGCTGCCGACGATCCCGATGCGGCCCGGTAGGAAAGGACACCCAGCGCAGGCCCACCGTAGGATGCAGGTTCCTCGGACCCCCGACCACGGCTCCTTCCGGATTCAGCCGACGACCCCGGAGATGATCCCGGCTCACTGGATGGGCCCGGCAGCCCCGGGGAACCGGCGGCGCTGCCGGCCGCTGCAGTAGTGGCTCTCCTCCGCTGTCGCTGTGCTGTGGCAGGAGCAGGTCACCTGGCAGGAGCTGCACCGCGACGACCCGCCGTGATGTCACCGGCAGGTGAAGATCCGGCGTGTGGAGGCCCCACCTCCCAAAGTGCAGGAGAAGCAGGCCTCTCCACCACCGCAGGTCCCAGCGCGACAGGCAGATTCCTCCCGGACCGGGCCCTGCTAGGACGCTTGCAGGCGGGCGCTCGGTCCGGAGGGTACCTGGAGGGGCTCCTGCGCCTGCGCTGGGGTTGAGGAGCATCCGGGGACAGCTGCTCTGGAGGCCGCACGCTCCGGGAGCGCCGCTCACTACCTGACACCGCTTGCACTTCCCCGCTGCCGCTGCCCAGTATACCAGCCACCTGGGATTCGAGCAGCCAGGAGGATGATGCTCCGCCGCCGCCCGCAGCTGCTGCAGCACGCCATCGATGCCCGACATTGTGGGTGATCTCTTCCTGATGTTTCCAGAGCGGGAACTGGTAAGCACCACCCACCCCCTACCCTATAAACCCCCTCCTCATGCATATTACCCTCCTCCCATAATTAACCCCTACCTCTTCTGACCTTCTGCTCCCTAACCCCTGTCATGACGGCCTGCACGTACGCCGTCTGTGGGGGAGGGGACGGCTCGCTCCGGCCTGCTCTTTTCAGGGCTACATACTGTCCTCTCTCTAGTAAAACTGCTGTTACCTGCATTCAGTGTAGGAATATCTGGTGAAGGAGGAATATTTTTGGATTAGAGGCATATAGGTAGGTTTTATTGCCTTCATGTCCTTCTATAGGTAGGTATTCTGCTACAACCTAAAAACAAAAGTCCTTTTCAGGGTTGCATATTTTTTTCCCCTATTAATGATGGAAAATTTGCAGAAATATTTTCTATAAGTAATTTAAAATGCACAAGGTGTGGTAGGGGACGGGGAAGTGGACGTCCTGCTGATGGTGTGTGCAGAGGTCGAGGCCATAGGCCAGGTAAAACTGTGCCTGCTTCGGGAGCACAACAAACATGCTTATCCATGAGACCTAGCTTCCTGCATGGGTCACCACTCTTGAAGCCAGAACAGTGTGAACAAGTGGTCAGTGGGATGGCAGATATTGCTTCCAGTATGTTTCCCAGCACTACCTCACTTCCACACTGTCCAGTTTCACTAGCTATGAGACTGGATCACTTAATCCTCACCCTGATCCTCCATCCCACCATGGAGAGTCCCATGAGACAAGTGATCCCACACTCCGGCACTCCAAGGAGCTCTTTACATTTACATTTATTGATTCTGGCTTCTTGCCCTGCATGTTTCAAACGTGGCATGAGGAGGTCATGTCTAGTGATGCCCAAATATTTGAGCAGCTATGATCAGAAGAAGATGACAGTGAGGAATGGCACTTATTGTCTCAAGAGGTATATGATGAGACACAGTTACCAACAAGTGATGTTGTTAAATCTGCAAGACAGGAGGACCAGAGAGCGGAACTGGAAGACAAGGTGGTGCACAATGAAGTAACTCACCCAACCTGGGAAAGTGACATGCAGAGCGAGGATAGCATTGAAGAGGGGGAGGGATCCACAGCACCACAACAGGTAGGAAGATGCAGTTGGGTGGCCAGAAGGCCAGAGGGAGAAGGTAGGCCAAGGGTTAAGTGATCCCCAGTCTGACGCTTTTTTAAAGAAAGTGGGGGCAATAAAAGAGTGGTCTTTTGAAACCTGTGCCATACCAAGATCAGCAGGTACCTGACCAATACCAGCCTGATCAACACTAGCATGCACAGGCACATGTCATTAAAACACTTCACTAGGTGGGCCGAACATGTGAGTCTACAATCAGTCTCTGAGGGTGACACCACTGTATCATCCCTTGTGTTACGTGCTTGCCAATCACCTGTCCAGGACACAAGCATGGATGCCTCCCGCACTGCACCTACAGTTGCACGTTTGCAAGCACCATGAGCAATCATGTCCAATTCTTTGTCCTAATGTAGCGTTTTGCTGTACCTACCTCAAACCTTGGAATGCAAACACAAATACCCAGCCACCCACCCACAGGCCCAAGCACTAAACGGTAAAATTTCTAGACTGCTACCTCTGGAATGTTGCCATTTAGGCTTGTGGATACTGAGTTTTACTGCAACCTCAAGACAGTGGCCGTCCCTTGGTACTCGGTCCCCAGGCACCACTTTTTTCCTGGTGTGCCATCTTCACCCTACACCAGCACGTGTCCCATAACTTCCATAACATCACCCATATCCTGACCAACACAGGTACTGGGAAGGTCCACTTAATGACTGATATGTGGACAAATGTTTGTGGACAGGGGCTCTACATTTCCCTGATGACACACTGGGTGAACTTAGTGGAGGCCAGGATTGAGTTGGACCCTGGGAAGGCACATGTTCTAGCAATGCCGAGAATTGAGGGCCTTAGTCCCATCAGGGTTTCTTCCACCTCCAACACCAGTTCCTGCACCCTTCCCCCTTCTCATCCTCCATCTCTGAATTGTCATCTCGGAGCATGTCCATATCAGTCTTAAGCAGGCAACACTGGAGCACTGCCTCGGTGAAGCGACAACGGGCTTTGCTGAAACCAATTTGTTTAGGCGACACCACCCGCAGAGTTGTGGAAAAGTATGACAGATCAGATGGATTTGTGGCTCTCACCGATGAACCTAGAACCAGGCATGACCGTGGGTGATAAAGGCCGAAACCTGGTGGTGGTTCTGAAGCTTGGAAAGCTCGTACACATAACATGCCTGGCCCACGTGCCCATCTTAGTGGCTCAGTGGTTTCTGAAAATATACCCTGATTTTCTTGAGCTACTTGTGAATATATGCCACGTGTGCACCCATTTTCATAGGTCAGCTATTGCAGTTGCCGGTCTGGCAGTGCTGCAACAGCGCTTGCACTGGTGTGCGACTTGACCACGCTCTGGAACTTCACATTGCACATGTAGACAAGGCTTTTGTGAGCAGCAGATGGCAGTAGTTGAATACCAGCTACAACATGTCCCTAGGTATCATGATCAGCCTCTACACATAACAACCGATTAGTGGAAATTGATGTCTGACATCTGTGAAGTTTTACAAAACTTTCAGGAATCAACCAAGATGTTGAGTGGCGATGATATCATAATCAGCGTAATCATCCCGCTTCTGTGTCTACTCAAGCGCTTGCTGCTCATAATTAAAGAGGAAGCTACAGAGGGTACTACCCACAACAGCTTCATAGCTTTATCCCATCTGTTCCGCATGGATGGGCTGAAGAGGAGGAAGTGGAGGAGAGAGAGGAGGAGGAGGAGATGGAGAGTCGTTCTCCTGGTGGGGACAGGGAATTCTTACCTTTTTGGAGTCTGGCACACATGGCTGACTGCCTTTCCCATGACCCTCAAGTAATATGCATCTTAACCAACACTGATTACGGTTTGTTCACTCTTCTCAAACCATGCTCTAAGGAGAACTTTCCATCTCTCCTTCCTGTGGCAGAGAGGGCTAGTAAAATGATGCAATACCAGAAGGCCCTAGTTGAATAATTAATGCAAAAATTCCCATCTGACAATGTTGGCGGCATAGGTCATTGTTCTTTGGGGACCCAAAGAGGAGAGGTGAGTGAGACACACACTAGGTTCAACATAGGCAGTAGAACCCTATCAAAGGATAGGGACAGTATCATAAGACCCTCCCACTGCCAGGCCCTGATGCATGGGGTAGTCTGATAAGGATGGAAATGTTTTTGAAATCGGTGAAGTAGTACCTAGCTGACCTGCACAAATGTGCTGCACAAATGTTGAGTATTCAAGCTGGACACATGGCATTAAATGTCCCTATACGCCTTGGTGGTGCTGACCTGCCCTGCAGCTAGTGTTTAGTCAGAGTGGGTATGCCACCGTGGGCAGTATAACTGAAAATGCTGACAGGCTGACTCTTTTCAAAGTTAACAAGGTCTGGATTGGCTCACACTTCTCAAACCCACCAGATGACAGCAGCGGAACATAAAGCCAATACATTTATTCCTTTTTTCTGGTGTATTCCCATGCACCA
Organism: Ranitomeya imitator; assembly: GCF_032444005.1. Taxonomy (NCBI): domain Eukaryota; kingdom Metazoa; phylum Chordata; class Amphibia; order Anura; family Dendrobatidae; genus Ranitomeya; species Ranitomeya imitator. The sequence goes on along the minus strand of NC_091285.1, from coordinate 350,696,685 downwards.
ACCAAAAAAGGGTATACGGTTCATGGTTTCGTCTTTTTCTTGTCCCCTTCCTACTCATCCTCCACCATATTGATAGGGACATCAGGTGCCCCTCATTCATAAGCTTTACTGGGTCATCAGGCAGCCCTCAGTCAAAATTTTAAAGGGTCATTAGACAGCCCTCACTCAGAATGTTTGGAGGATCATCAGGTGGCTATCAATCAAAATTTTTATAGGCCATCAGTCGATCCTCACTTACAATTTTTAGAGGGTCATCAAAAAGGTTGAGAATAATAAAACATACCTAGCTCCCTGACGAAGGCTTTGCCGAAACGCGCGTCGGGGTGATGTGGTGACCGCTGGCTTCCTCCTGTGCCCCTCCATAACCACGACAGGCGATTAAGTGCATTTAGATCTAGGTATGTTTTATTATTCTCAACCTTTTTACCTGCATTTCCATCTTAGCCATAGCCATTGGCAGATATATCTATTAACATTGCTATCATCGGGGTTAACAGAATGATTCATACTCTGAGAAAATATGCATGTGCAGCATTGCACATACGATAAGTGGTATATATTATGTATTAGTGAGTAGCCGCGGTTCACCCATCCCGTTTTTGTTGTATATATGCACCGTGGTTTCTCCCACTGTTTCACTTGTGTTTTAAAAATCTTTTCCAATAAAAGTTGTTCATTTTTACATCATACTTTGGCCTCTATATCATCTTCTGTTCTTCTGTTGTTTGCTAGGTTAATTGATGATTGGCCATTTACCAGTCCTACTAGTAGTGACGATAAGACTAATGTGAAACGGTACTCTGATATACAATGTCACTCAGATCTTTGTTGGTCTTTGCTTAACCCCTTAGTGACAGAGCCAATTTGGTACTTAATGACCGAGCCAATTTTTGCAATTCTGACCACTGTCACTTTATGAGGTTATAACTCTGGAACGCTTCAACGGATCCCGCTGATTCTGAGAATGTTTTTTCGTGACATATTGTACTTCATGTTAGTGGTAACATTTCTTCGATATTACTTGCGATTATTTATGAAAAAAACGGAAATATGGCGAAAATTTTTAAAATTTTGCAATTTTCAAACTTTGTATTTTTATGCCCTTAAATCAGAGAGATATGTCACGAAAAATAGTTAATAAATAACATTTCCCACATGTCTACTTTACATCAGCACAATTTTGGAAACAAAATTTTTTTTTGTTAGGGAGTTATAAGGGTTAAAAGTTGACCAGCAATTTCTCATTTTTACAACACCATTTTTTTTTAGGGACCACATCACATTTGAAGTCATTTTGAGGGGTCTATATGATAGAAAATAATGAAGTGTGACACCATTCTAAAAACTACACCCCTCAAGGTTCTCAAAACCACATTCAAGAAGTTTATTAACCCTTTACGTGCTTCACAGGAACTGAAACAATGTGGAAGGAAAAAATGAACATTTAACTTTTTTTTGCAAACATCTTAATTCAGAACCATTTTTTTTATTTTCACAAGTGTAAAAACAGAAATGTAACCATAAATTTTGTTATGCAATTTCTCCTGAATACGCCAATACCCCATATGTGGGGGTAAACCACTGTTAGGGCGCACCGCAGAACTTAGAAGTGAAGGAGCGCCGTTTGACTTTTTCAATGCAGAATTGGCTGGAATTGAGATCGGACGCCATGTCACGTTTAGAGAGCCCCTGATGTGCCTAAACAGTGGAAACCCCCCACAAGTGACACCATTTTGGAAACTAGACCCCTTAAGGAACTTATCTAGATGTGTGGCGAGCACTTTGAACCCCCAAGTGCTTCACAGAAGTTTATAAAGTAGAGCCGTGAAAATAAAAAAATCGCTTTTGTTTACACAAAAATGATCTTTTTGCCCACAAATTCTTATTTTCACAAGGGTAACAGGAGAAATTAGACCACAAAAGTTGTTGTGCGATTTCTCCTGAATACGTCGATACCCCATATGTGAGGGTAAACCACTGTTTGGGCGCACCGCAGAGCTTAGAAGTGAAGGAGCGCCGTTTTACTTTTTCAATGTAGAATTGGCTGGAATTGAGATTGGACGCCATGTCGCGTTTGGAGAGCCCCTGATGTGCCTAAACAGTGGAAACCCCCCACAAGTGACACCATTTTGGAAACTAGACCCCTTAAGGAACTTATCTAGATGTGTGGCGAGCACTTTGAACCCCCATGTCCTTCACAGAAGTTTATAACGTAGAGCCGTGAAAAAAAAAAATCGCATTTTTTCTACAAAAATGATCTTTTTGCCCACAAATTTTTATTTTCACAAGGGTAACAGGAGAAATTAGACCACAAAAGTTGTTGTGCAATTTCTCCTGAGTACGCTGATACCCAATATGTGGGGGTAAACCACTGTTAGGGCGCACCGCAGAGCTTGGAAGAGAAGGAGTGCCGTTTTACTTTTTCAATGTAGAATTGGCTGGAATTGAGATCGGACGCCATGTCGCGTTTGGAGAGCCCCTGATGTGCCTAAACAGTAGAAATCCCCCACAAGTGACCCCATTTTGGAAACTAGACCCCCCATGGAACTTATCTAGATGTGTGGTGAGAACCTTGAATGCCCAAGTGCTTCACAGAAGTTTATAATGCAGAGCCGTGAAAATAAATAATATTTTTTTTTTCCACAAAAAAGATATTGTAGCCCCCAAGTTTTTATTTTTACAAGGGTAACAAGAGAAATTGGACCCCAAAAGTTGTTGTCCAATTTGTCTTGAGTATGCTGGTACCCCATATGTGGGGGTAAACCACTGTTTGGGCGCACGGCAGAGCTCGGAAGGAAGGAGCGCCGTTTTGGAATGCAGACTTTGATAGAATGGTCTGCGGGTATTATGTTGCATTTGCAGAGCCCCTGATGTACCTAACCAGTAGAAACCCTCCACAAGTGACCCCATTTTGGAAACTAGACCCCCCAAGGAACTTATCTAGATGTGTGGTGAGAACTTTGAATGCCCAAGTGCTTCACAGAAGTTTAGAATGCAGAGTCGTGAAAATAAAAAATATTTTTTTTTTCACAAAAAAGATTTTGTAGCCCCCAAGTTTTTATTTTCACAAGGGTAACAGGAGAAATTGGACTGCAATAGTTGTTGTCCAATTTATCCCGAGTACGCTGATGTGCCATATGTGGGGGTAAACCACTGTTTGGGCGCACGGCAGAGCTAGGAAGGGAAGGAGCGCCATTTTGGAATGCAGACTTTGATAGAATGGTCTGTGGGCATTATGTTGCGATTGCAGAGCCCCTGATATACCTAAACTGTAGTAACCCCCCACAAATGACCCCATTTTGGAAACTAGACCCCCCAAGGAACTTATCTAGATGTGTGGTGAGAACTTTGAATGCCCAAGTGCTTCACAGAAGTTTAGAATGCAGAGTCGTGAAAATAAAAAATATTTTTTTTTTCACAAAAAAGATTTTGTAGCCCCCAAGTTTTTATTTTCACAAGGGTAACAAGAGAAATTGGACCCCAGAAGTTGTTGTCCAATTTATCCCGAGTACGCTGATGCCCCATATGTGGGGGTAACCCACTGTTTGGGCGCACGGCAGAGCTCAGAAGGGAGGGAGCACCATTTGACTTTTTGAGCGCAAAATTGGCTGTCGTGTTTGGAGACCCCCTGATGTACCTAAACAGTGGAAACCCCCCAATTCTAGCTCCAACCCCTAACCCTAATCCCAACCTGATCCATAATCCTAATCACTAACCCTAACCATAATCACAACCCTTACCCCAAAACAACCCTAATGTCAACCCTAACCATAACCCTAATCAAAACCCTAAATCCAACACACCCCTAATCCTAATCTCAACCCTAACCTCAAACCTAACCCTAATCCCAATACACCCCTAATCACAACCCTAACCTTAACCCTAATCCCAAACCTAACCCTAATCCCAAGCGTAACCCTAATGCCAACCCTAACCCTAATACCAACCCTAATCCAAACCCTAAACCTAATCCCAGCTCTAACCCTAACTTTAGCCCCAACCCTAGCCCTAACTTTAGCCCCAACCCTAACCCTAGCCCTAAGGCTACTTTCACACTTGCGTTGTTTGGCATTCCGTCGCAATCCGTCGTTTTGGACAAGAAACGGATCCTGCAAATGTGCCCGCAGGATGCGTTTTTTGCCCATAGTATTGCCGACGGATCGTGACGGATGGCCACACGTCGCGTCCGTCGTGCACTGGATCAGTTATGTTTTGGCGGAGCGTCGGCACAAAAAAACGTTCAATGAAACGTTTTTTTGTACGTCGCATCCGCCATTTCTGACCGCGCATGCATGGCCGTAACTCCGCCCCCTCCTCCCCAGGACATAGATTGGGCAGCGGATGCGTTGAAAAACTACAGCTGCTGCCCACGTTGTGCACAATTTTCACAACGTGCGTCGGTATGTCGGGCCGACGCATTGCGACGGCCCCGTACCGACGTAAGTGTGAAAGAAGCCTAACCCTAAATTTAGCCCCAACCCCAACCCTAAATTTAGCCCCAACCCTAACCCTAAATTTAGCCCCAACCCTACCCCTAACCTAACCCTACCCCTAACCCTAACCTAACCCTACCCCTAACCTAACTCTAGCTGTAACCCTACCCCTAACCCTAACCTAACCCTACCCCTAACCTAACCCTAGCCGTAACCCTACCCCTAACCTAACCCTAGCCCTAACCCTACCCCTACCCTAACCCTACCCCTAACCCTAACCCTACCCCTAACCCTACCCCTAACCCTACCCCTAACCTAACCCTAGCCCTAACCCTAACCTTACCCTTAACCCTAACCCTAACCCTACCCTACCCCTACCCCTAACCCTAACCCGAATTTTAGCCCTAACCGCTGTTCTCCTGCCGGCCGGCAGATGGAGACAGATGGCGGGCGCACTGGGCATGCGTCCGCCATGTCCTTCTGCCGGCGGCCAGGAGGAGCAGCAAGAGGATCCAGGGACCTAGGTGAGTATGCTAGGGTCCCCGAATCCCCCTATTTCTCTGTCCTCTGATGTGCGATCACATCAGAGGACAGAGAATTACACTTTACTTTTTTTTTTTTTTTTTGCGGTCGCCGGTAAACAGTTAATTACCGGCGATCGCAAAACAGGGGTCGCTAAAACCGACCCCCGATCATGCTCTTTGGGGTCTCGGCTACCCCAGGCAGCCGAGACCCCAAAGATTCTCCCGGTGCCGGCCGGCGGGCGCACTGCGCATGCGCCCGCCATTTTGAAGATGGCGGCGCCCACCGGGAGACACGAGGAGCATCGGGGGAGCTAGGTGAGTATTGGGGGGCCACCTGGGACCCCTTTTCTCTGTCCTCCGATGTGCGATCACATCGGAGGACAGAGAAATTAAAAAGAGATCGCTTTTTTTTTTTTTTTTTTGCGATCGCCGGTAAACGGTTAATTACCGGCGATCGCAAATGCGGGGAGGGTTAAAAACCCCCCGAATCATGTTCTCTGGGGTCTCGGCTACCCTCGGCAGCCGAGACCCCGGAGAAAATCGGCCTGTGGGGGGCGCTATACACTTTTTCCACAGCGCCGTTAATTAACGGTGCTGTGGTTTAAGTACCCTTAGCGGCCGCCGTTAAAAGGCGTATCGGCGGTCGCTAAGGGGTTAAGTCATTATACAGGAAAGAATGTTTCCTAAAAAAAAATCTCTGTAAAATCCACTTGCTCTTCGGTTTTGTATATTTTTAATCAGTGTATAAAAGTGGAGTAATTCTCTGAAAACATTGTTCCCAGCAGCGACCTGGGAGTCAGAGATGCAGCCAGGCGTCTTTTTATGCTGTTCCTATTCCATTTGAGCACTGTTTCCATCCATTTCAGTGACTTTCTTGCCCACCAGCCCCCTTTTAGGGTCTTCTTAAAAAAAGCTTGATTTTCTCATTGACTTCCATACTTGTTACTCAAGTCGAGCCCATCCAAGCATCCAACCTGCTCGATTCGAGTATCGAACACTCCCACATTTTAGTGCTTGATCATCACTAGTCCAGGTATGTTGTTCTCTATCCCAAACTCCCAATTCATCATAAGTCTCTGTCTCTGTGTCCCAATGGCATTCATAGAAATCACAGGACCCCACAGCAAGTTCTAATTAGGCTCCCCCTTACCATCACAAAAAAATATTCAGCAGGGTAGCCTAGATCAGGCCGCCCAGCTTTTCTAAACAAGTAAAGAACATGTATTGTAGAACATACACAGTAATTATGCCCCTACTGAATTATTGCTTTCACACACAATACCCTTATCATGTTTATTGTAGAGGATCATGCTCCCAAAGATGCCCCCACCCACACATACATACAGTATAAGATATCACCACAGTGAATATCCTCCACAATTTCTACCCATAGCCCCCCATGCAGAGTATGATGGCTCCAGAGTGCCTCCAGCAATGTATAACACCCCACATTGCCCTCACTACTGTGGAAAAGTCCCACAGCATGATGCCCCTTAATTGTACCCCCACAGTGTGATCTCTCATATAGTTCCACCACACACAGTATCATGGCTCCCACAGAATATGATGGACTGTCAGTATGATGAACCCCATTCAGTATGATGCTCCCACTTCAACCCATACAGTATCATGACCCTGCAGAGCTGTTCACACATTCTATTACATGGGCATCAGAGGTCTCGAAGAAAGATTCACAGACTCAAGAGAAGAAAAGCATCTGCAGCGATGGTCACATTTTTTTTCAGCTGGATCCGGGGCCATATGAAGTAGGGTCCAAGCAGAATCCGGATCCTCATCACAAGACGTTAACGAGGACTGTATTGTGCTGCCAGGGCAGGAAGAAGAAGAGGGTGACTCCCAGGGTGAGGATTGGGATAACAGAGAGGATGATGATGAGGTTGTAGATCCCACTTGGTGTGAACCCAGAGGCACGCAGCTGAGTAGCTCAGCAAAGGAGGTGGGGGAGGAGAAAGACGAGGAAGTTACATTGCGTCTTCCTGCACAGACATGAAGTGATGCAACCACGACAAGCACTACATCCTCAGCCACAACTCTGGCTATGGCCAGCAGTGGTCGTGGGTGTGCAGTTTACAGGGGCAGCAAGGGTTGTCTAGCCTGGGCCTTTTTTGAGACAGTAAAAGATGAGCCAACTCATGTTATCTGCCAACTGTTGTGCCGGTATCTCTGCTTTTGGTCCCTATCTCCCTGCAAAGATGGCAGTGTACTCATCATTACTGCCCCTGTCCTGCTCAGTTTCCTCCATCCGAGCCTGCAGCTGCCCAGTGTGCTAGCACTGTATGCAGGTCCTGGGCACTGTGCTTAGGGCACCCGCACACACTTCCCCTTTTCTTAAAGCGGCAGAGCGCATTCCAATAGCTGGACGACACTTACTATTTACAGTGGGGCAAAAAAGTATTTAGTCAGTCAGCAATAGTGCAAGTTCCACCACTTAAAAAGATGAGAGGCGTCTGTAATTTACATCATAGGTAGACCTCAACTATGGGAGACAAACTGAGAAAAAAAAATCCAGAAAATCACATTGTCTGTTTTTTTAACATTTTATTTGCATATTATGGTGGAAAATAAGTATTTGGTCAGAAACAAAATTTCATCTCAATACTTTGTAATATATCCTTTGTTGGCAATGACAGAGGTCAAACATTTTCTGTAAGTCTTCACAAGGTTGCCACACACTGTTGTTGGTATGTTGGCCCATTCCTCCATGCAGATCTCCTCTAGAGCAGTGATGTTTTTGGCTTTTCGCTTGGCAACACGGACTTTCAACTCCCTCCAAAGGTTTTCTATAGGGTTGAGATCTGGAGACTGGCTAGGCCACTCCAGGACCTTGAAAGCCACTCCTTCGTTGCCCTGGCGGTGTGCTTTGGATCATTGTCATGTTGAAAGACCCAGCCACGTTTCATCTTCAATGCCCTTGCTAATGGAAGGAGGTTTGCACTCAAAATCTCACGATACATGGCCCCATTCATTCTTTCATGTACCCGGATCAGTCGTCCTGGCCCCTTTGCAGAGAAACAGCCCCAAAGCATGATGTTTCCACCACCATGCTTTACAGTAGGTATGGTGTTTGATGGATGCAACTCAGTATTCTTTTTCCTCCAAACACAAGTTGTGTTTCTACCAAACAGTTCCAGTTTGGTTTCATCAGACCATAGGACATTCTCCCAAAACTCCTCTGGATCATCCAAATGCTCTCTAGCAAACTTCAGACGGGCCCGGACATGTACTGGCTTAAGCAGTGGGACACGTCTGGCACTGCAGGATCTGAGTCCATGGTGGCGTAGTGTGTTACTTATGGTAGGCCTTGTTACATTGGTCCCAGATCTCTGCAGTTCATTCACTAGGTCCCCCCGCGTGGTTCTGGGATTTTTGCTCACCGTTCTTGTGATCATTCTGACCCCACGGGGTGGGATTTTGCGTGGAGCCCCAGATCGAGGGAGATTATCAGTGGTCTTGTATGTCTTCCATTTTCTAATTATTGCTCCCACTGTTGATTTCTTCACTCCAAGCTGGTTGGCTATTGCAGATTCAGTCTTCCCAGCCTGGTGCAGGGCTACAATTTTGTTTCTGGTGTCCATTGACAGCTCTTTGGTCTTCACCATAGTGGAGTTTGGAGTCAGACTGTTTGAGGGTGTGCACAGGTGTCTTTTTATACTGATAACAAGTTTAAACAGGTGCCATTACTACAGGTAATGAGTGGAGGAAAGAGGAGACTCTTAAAGAAGAAGTTACAGGTCTGTGAGAGCCAGAAATCTTGATTGTTTGTTTCTGACCAAATACTTATTTTCCACCATAATATGCAAAAAAAAAAGTTAAAAAAACAGACAATGTGATTTTCTGGATTTTTTTTCTCAGTTTGTCTCCCATAGTTGAGGTCTACCTATGATGTAAATTACAGACGCCTCTCATCTTTTTAAGTGGTGGAACTTGCACTATTGCTGACTGACTAAATACTTTTTTGCCCCACTGTAAGACACTTCTTCCAACATGGAGGTGCCTGTGCAATGTTGCAAGTTTGTTTCCTAACACTCTTGTGAGTTCTCAGGTCCCTATACACTTACCTGCCAGTGCTTGTCTTAACCTCAGCCAGTCCCACTGCACCTACCAGTGCTCATCTTAACGTCAGCAAGTTTCCATCTCAACGTCAGCCGGTCCAGCTACACCTGCCAAGCCCATCTCAATGTCAGCCGGTCCAGTTGGAGCTGCCAGTGCCCATCTCTATGTCAGCCATTTCAACTGCACCTGCCAGTGCTTAGCTCGACATCAGTCAATCCCATTGCACCTGCCAGTGCTCATCTCTATGTCGACCAATCCCATTGCACCTGCCAGTGCTCACCTCTACATCACCTGGTCCAGTTGCACATGCTAGTGCCCATCTCTCTATCAGCCTGCGCAGTCTGAATGTGCAACTCCTGTCCTCTTACTTTGTCTGCCCGCATCTGTTGGACATTCCCTCGGGATGCCACAGCTACCCATTCCATGGGCGTCAGCTGCCATCTACCATGCCATCTACCGAGTATCACCTGAACCACCTCCCTTGTCTCTCTTCAGTCCTCGATATTGTATGCTGCTGCCGATCAGTGGTCAGATTAGGTTAGGCTCCTAGTCACGCCCCCTCCAGGTCTTCCTTGGGCTCCAGCACAGTGGTTCCACCACCCAGCCAATTACACCAACTTTGTAAAAAACAACTCAGTGGAGGCAAAAATTCCAATAATTTGACTATTACATGTATGAACTGGAACATGCACGATCAACATGCATTAGTCTGGGAATCTCACTGAGCTAAAAATGTGGAATATTGGGCATCGCCAACCATGGCTACCCCATCAACAGCATTTGCTGGTTCTTCCTCCTCCATCACCATGGCAAGCGTTCTCACACAGGTCTCCAGCCGCAGAACCTCCACTTGTTTACCCTTACTGTCAGAGTGAGTGACAGCTCTTACGGAAGAGGAGATGCTTGCTGTTTTTGACTGATCTCAGACACCGAGCACACAATATTTTTCTCAATACACCATAACATCTCCATCTGTACCTCACTCACAGTTCAGCAGTTTGTTGTGTACAACCTACTTCACCCTCTCTCAGCACAGTAGCCAGCCCCTGGTACCGTAGTTGTGCTACCTTTCCACCTGATCAATACAGATGGTTTCCAAAAGCTGATGGCCGTCGCAGTCCCCAAGTACCACTTGCCCAGTCGCCATTGCTTCACTAAGAAAGCTGGGCCTGCACTACACCAGCATGTCGCCGACAACATCACCTGTTCCTTGAAAAATCTATGTCTGATGGTGCATTTTACCACTGACACCAGAGCAATCATGGCCAGGGGCATTACATCTCGTTGACTGAGATCTTGGGGACTGTGGCATCTTGGGGAACAGGTGGGGAAGGGGCTGCTCCACAAGTCTTGAAATCCCCAAGGCTTGCGGGATAAACCTCTGTATCTAATACTTCTTCCACTGATTGTGCCTCCTCCACCTCTTCTAAGGCATCCACCTATGCCCTCATCCTCTACCTAAATAAGACACAAGTTCCAACAGTTTAGAGAGAATTTCCCCCACCTCCGCAGTGCGCAGCTAGGGCTCACTGCAATCAGACAGTGTTTAAATTAACATGCCTTGGAGATCGCAGTCACACAGGTCAAGAGTTGAGGACAGCTATCAAGGCCAAGTTTGAGCAACGGCTGTCTCCACTAAACCTGTTGTCACAGAAGGCCTTTTGAAATAGCGGTGCAAACTTGGGGGCGGCAGTATGCCATGGCAACCTCACACATGTGCATTGCATGGCTCATGTCCTCAACCTGGTGGTACAGACAATTTCTCCACCACTATCCCGGCCTTGATGCGCAACTGCAGAAAGCACAGTTGATGTGTGCTCACTTCCGCCATTAGCCTCCCACAGGTCATTCACTTGCATTGCTATGAGATCTTTCGGCCTACTTGTTAACCAGTTGACATGTTGACTTTCCCACTCAGCGGTGCCACAAGTGAGAGCACCGGAGCTGGTGAACTCTCACGGCAGCTTAGTAAAACACTGCAGAGCGATTACCTCCTGTCACTGTATCGCCGGAGGCCAGGTAGAGCGGTCACATCTTCCGATGTGACTGTTCTACACGTGAGATCGTTGTGGGATACTTGGTATTAAATGGACTACGGCAGACAGGGAGTATATGTTGGTTTATTATTTTTAATTGCTTGCAGGAGACGCAGGCGGTGTTCGGTGAGTATGTACTTTGTATGTAATTATGTAAATGTTTTGATTTTTTTTACAAATGAACATAGGCACCGGATGATGGGACTGCTCTCCCATTATCGGCTCATGTGGTCTCTGTTATACTGTATGTGATAGCACCCATAGCCGGATGGGAGTAGCAGTCCCATCAGACAAAGCCTGGGTACACACACACACCCACAGACCACCACAGACAGACTCCCGCAGATAGACCCACACACCCGCAGACAGAGACACACACACACCCGCAGACAGACGCAGACACTCACAGACAGATGCAGACACCCGCAGACAGACACACAGAGACAGACACACGCATACACCCGCAGACAGACACACACATGTTCTCTGCTCACGCATATTCTCCACCCACACACATTTTCTTTGCCCACGCACTCTTCCTTCTTCTGCCATCATTTCCTTTCTGCAGTTTTTTTAGCAGCAAATCCACAAACCTTTTTACACCTGCGGTTTGGCTGCAGATTTGACTGACTCAAAATAAGTCAATGGGTGCAGAAACTCTGCAGATCTGCAAAAAGAATTGACGTGCTGCGGAAAATAAAAAACTGCGAATCAGGACGGAATTTTCCGCAGCATGTGCACACCAATTCTGGATTCCCATTGATTAACCTTGTTTGAGCTATCCTTTGCGGATTTGGTGCAATTCTGCTCAGAAAAAATGCTGCAGATCCACAACAAATCTGCAACGTGTGCACATAGCCTAAAAGTTCTGCTCATCTCTAGTCCACACCTGCAAACCAATATTTTGGACTCATGCCAACTAATATATGGGATTAGATCCTTGTCAACCATCCTAATAATTGAATATGCTTCTATTATTTGAGGTCCAAACTTTACTCTAGGATGCATTCACATGACTATATTTTACAGTACATGTCAGAGCCACAATCCAGGACCTGAAATAAGAGTCTCATAAACATATGTGAAGCTATTAAAGGGCACCTGTCACCTGAATTTGGCGGGACCAGTTTTGGGTCATATGGGCGGAGTTTTCGGGTGTTTGATTCACCCTTTCCTTACCCGCTGGCTGCATGCTGGCTGCAATATTGGATTGAAGTTCATTCTCTGTCCTCCATAGTACACGCCTGCACAGTCTGCAATCTTGCCTTGCGCAGGCGTATACTACGGAGGACAGAGAATGAACTTCAATCCAATATTTCGGCCAGCATGCAGCCAGCGGGTAAGGAAAGGGTGAATCAAACACCCGAAAACTCCGCCCATATGACCCAAAACTGGTCCCGCCAAATTCAGGTGACAGGTTCCCTTTAAATTAAGGCAGAAGATTCTCAGTTGGGCCAGAAATTGTGGGTTTACCAAGTTTGTTTAAATTAACCCTTATATAATTTAAACTATCTGGATTAACTTTTGTTGTTACCACTGAGATGACACTTCTGTTACTTCACCATATTTCTTGTTTTTTATGTTGTCAAATGTTTGGCTTTCAGGTCATTGTGGCACATTTTTATTGCAATGTCAGATCATCGGGGCTGTTAGGAATCAGAGTCTGGTTATTTCATAACAAGGCAGAAATGTATTTTCACATTTCAAGTTAATCTTAAATCAACATGACAATATAACTCATTGTCAAGAAACTTGGATGGAAGATAAATGAGAAGATTTGAGTGACAAGCATATTGCTTGCATTTCCTGAGATTGTAGATGTTGTAACGTTTCAGAGAAGAAATTTGTGGACAAATTGCTTGTGAGTTTTCAGCTGCTAAGACGGGCTGAGCAGAAATGATAAATGGCATGCAGCAATTATACAGCTGGAAATATATTGTACATGTATTTCTCATTGCCCTTTACAGTCAGATCCTGTTCAGCTGTCACTCCACCAGTAGGTAATAACATTTATTTCACAGAGCACTGTTTATCACGCTCAGTCCTCCCTGTAAACTAGAAATCACCACAACTTTAAAGGGACTCTGCCATCTGAATTTGGCGGGCTCTGTTAGCGGTCCGATGGGCGGTGTTTTCTGTTCTTTCATGCACCCCTTCATTTCCTGCTAGTCGCAATATTGTCTTGAATTTGATTAGGTTTCCTCCGTAATACACGCGTGCGCAATGCAATCTCGCCTTGCGCACGTGCAGTATGCTTTGCCCAACTGCGGGCAAAGCCGAAAAGCATTAGTGCGCATGCGCCGGCGCACTATGTCCCGGAACACAGCGAAAGAACAGCGGGCGGGTGCACAGGGGGTGGGAGGGGTTTGGGGACATGGAGCTTTATTTTAAACACGAGAAACTAAAAAAAAAAAAGGAATATTCATATCTTCTCTACAGCAAACGCTGCTGCAGGGAAGATATGAATGGCGGCTTCAGCACCAGATGCTGGTGCGTGTGGTACCCAGCACGGTGCGTGTGGTACCCAGTGGGCACTCGGGCAGCACACATGTGCCGCTGAAACGCACGGGCACACGGACACGGATAATTCCGGTACCGGAATTATCTGGACGTGTGCGACTGCCCTAACACACTTGTAGACACCATGGTGTTATGCTGAACTACCCTTTAGGAAATGTATTTGTAATTCATTGTTTTTGTAGTTCACTTGGTATAACTGGCATGGTTTTCAGAATAGGTAAAGTGTAACAAAAGTATAATACCATACTATATGCAACTTACACATAGACCCAATGTATATATAATACTAATGGACTTTTGCAAGGAGCATAAAAAATAGAGATTAGAATTTATGTTCGGTGGCCTTTAGGGTATCCAATGTAGATTGTTTGTCAAGAATACAGTACTGTATGTGTTAGAAATCCATCTATTGAAATTCCATCTGACTTTTTGGTGCCTTTCCCATATGAAATAAAATGCAAACATGTTAAGTCCATTTGTCTTTTATTGTTCCTCATGTCTTGTTTTTTAATGAATGTGGAGATATATTCTTTGATCATTTGCATTTGCTGAGGAATGCCAGAGGATTCTGCAGGATACATATGAACATAGCCTGACATTGCATCTCATGGCCTTACATGACACCAATGATTTAAAGAAGGCGTAATTAACTATTCATGCTCCTGCTATTCTTGCAATCTATTTATATAAGTGTTCTATCAATGCAAATACAGACATAGCTGCATGAACCTGTAATTGATTTGCAGATGTATTCATTATATTGATTGTATTATTCAGTACTATCATCTAGATCAGGTCACTTGAATCAACATAGTTGATGTCTAAAGGTACCGTTACACTAAACGATTTACCAACGATCACGACCAGCGATACGACCTGGCCGTGATCGTTGGTAAGTCGTTGTGTGGTCGCTGGGGAGCTGTCACACAGACAGCTCTCTCCAGCGACCAACGATCAGGGGAAAGACTTCGGCATCGTTGAAACTGTCTTCAACTATGCCGAAGTCCCCCTGCAGCACCCGGGTAACCAGGGTAAACATCGGGTTACTAAGTGCAGGGCTGCGCTTAGTAACCCGATATTTACCCTGGTTACCATTGTAAAAGTAAAAAAAAAAAACATTACATACTCACATTCCGATGTCTGTCACGTCCCCTGGCGTCCACAGGGTTAAAACTGCTTTCGGCAGGAGCACTGCTAATGCACGCGCTGCTGCCGAGAGCTTCCCTGCACTGACTGTCAGCGCCGGCAGTAACAACAGTGACATCACCGCTGTGCTCTGCTTTACGGCCAGCACTGACAGTCAGTGCAGGGGAGCTCTCGGCCGGAGCGCGTGCATTAGCAGCGCTCCTGCCGAAAGCAGTTTTAACCCTGTGGACGCTGTAGGACGTGACAGACATCAGAATGTGGGTATGTACTGTTTTTTTTTTTTTACTTTTACAATGGTAACCAGGGTAAATATCAGGTTACTAAGCGCGGCCCTGCGCTTAGTAACCCGATATTTACCCTGGTTGCAAGTGAACACATCGCTGGATTGGCGTCACACACGCCGATCCAGCGATGACAGCGGGGGATCAGCGACCAAAAAAAGGTCCTCATCATTCCCCAGCGACCAACGATCTCCCAGCAGGGGCCTGATCGTTGGTCGCTGTCACACATAACGAGATTGTTAGCGGGATCGTTGCTACGTCACAAAAAGTGTGACGTTGCAACGATATCCTTAACGATATCGTTATGTGTGAAGGTACCTTAACCCCTTCCCGACCTTTGGCGCATACGCTGCGTCATGAAAGTCGGTGCCATTCCGACCCATGACGCAGCGTATGCGTCATGGAAAGATCGCGTCCCTGCAGATCCGGTGAAAGGCTTAACTCCCATTTCACCCGATCTGCAGGGACAGGGGGAGTGGTAGTTTAGCCCAGGGGGGGTGGCTTCACCCCCCCGTGGCTACAATCGCTCTGATTGGCTGTTGAAAGTGAAACTGCCAATCAGAGCGATTTGTAATATTTCACCTAAAAAACTGGTGAAATATTACAATCCAGCCATGGCCGATGCTGCAATAGCATCGGCCATGGCTGGAAAAACTAATGTGCACCCACCCCACCGATCGCCCCCCCAGCCCCCCGATCTGTGGTCCGCTCCCCTCCGTCCTGTGCTCCGCTCCCCCGTCTTCCTGTCCGCTCCCCCCGTGCTCCAATCACACCCCCCGTGCTCCAATCACACCCCCCCACACTCCGATCCCCCCCGCACAGCGATCCCCTCCCCCGCACAGCGATCCCCCCCGTGCTCCGATCCACCCCCCGCACAGCGATCCCCCACCCCGTGCTCCAATCCACTTCCCCGTGTTCTGATCCACCCCCCGTGCTCCGACGTCCCCCTCGTGCCCTGATCTCCCCCCCTTATACTTACCTAGCCTCCCGGGGTCCGTCCGTCTTCTTTCCTGAGCGCCGCCATCTTCCAAAATGGCGGGCGCATGTGCAGTGCGCCCGCCGAATTTGCCGGCCGGCAGATTCGTTCCAGAGTGAATTTTGATCACTGAGATAGGTTATATCTCAGTGATCAAAATAAAAAAAATAGTAAATGACCCCCCCCCCTTTGTCACCCCCATAGGTAGGGACAATAAAAAAATAAATATTTTTTTTTTTTTTACTAAGGTTGGGGTAAGAACTAGGGTTAGGGGTAGGGTTAGGGGTAGGGTTAGGGGTAGGGTTAGGGTTAGGGGTAAGGGTAGGGGTAGGGGTAGGGTTAGGGTTCAGGATGTGCATACGTATTCTGGTCCTCTGCGGATTTTTCCCCAGAGGATTTGATAAATCCGCAGTGCTAAACCGCTGTGGATTTACCACGGTTTTTCTGTGCATTTCACTGCGGTTTTACAACTGCGATTTTCTATTGGAGCAGTTGTAAAACCGCTGCGGAATCCGCAGAAAGAAGTGACATGCTGCGGAATCTAAACCGCTGCGTTTCCGTGCAGTTTTTCTGCAGCATGTGTACAGCGATTTTTGTTTCCCATAGGTTTACATTGAACTGTAAACTTATGGGAAACTGCTGCGGATCCGCAGCGTTTTCCGCAGTGTGTGCACATATCACGCTCACTGTGGCGCTAGTTAACATTGTGCACTGTCCAGCCTCTCTCTATAATAATACAGTCTTTTAGACTGTGCGCACTCACGGTATGTTGAAAATCTCTATGGCGATCTGAGCAATGCGTCTATGGTCGTATTTACTCTATGTCCTCGGTGTTCTCTAGTGCGCATGTCTTCCGTGGTCTCTGCCTGGGGCATTGTGGGCGGAGCCCTATTATGACGCGTGCGGTCCAGTGGCGTCACATACGCGACTGTGAACCGCGGCGCCATGTTTTTTGGATGCCGTGCGTGATGCAGCTCCCGACGGGACTGACGGAACACATGCGCCGCCATTAGGGACACCTGATTTTGGACTCTGGGCACTATATAACTGAGCTTCAAACAACGCACTGCACTGCCCCCTGACGAAGCCGACGCAAAACGCGCGTTGGGGCCGCGGCGGTGACCCGTATACTCCTGTCCCATGGGTAAGAGACACTGAGCCGGATTCAATATGACAACTGCCGCACCTGGCACGTAGGTTCCCAAAAGTGGAGGCTAACGGATTGAGTACTAGTCTGATGGGTTCATATGGTGTTTTTCACCCTGATTTGTTGCACTACTGGCACTTTATGAATTTACAATTAACAGGGATCTATAGGGGTTGCCGCCTAGCAGGGACTGTTTTCAGTGCTATTTTTTGGTTCCTTGTTCGAATATTATATGTCTGTTACAATTTATTATTTATGTCTTTATGTATTCTGTTATGTAATTTACGGTTTTACTAATAAAGATTTATATTTGTATTTTGGATTAATGGGACTTAGACTCCGTATGTTCTGTAGTGTCTTTATGTATTTTTGGAGTGTCCTATACTATATGTTTATCTTGGTCTTGTTGCGTTAACACAGTACTATTAGGATGTGTATAAGACCAAGTACTCTGCTGGCCATTGTGGGATGGTTTTATTATATTGGCTTCTGTGTATTCACAGCAACCCCTGTGGAGCAAATGGACTTCTTAGAACGCGAAAAAGCGTGGCTTACTCAGCTGGACAGAGTATTCAGTGAGGAACCTGGGAGCACTGCTGATTTTAAAACTGGAGATATAAACAATTTAACATCTAAATATAAGGAACTGTTAAATAGACGCACCCGCCTATGGTGGAATCGTGCTTTTTTGGAGCACTATATTGGTTGTGGCCTCATTCCTAGAGGTTTGAGGGTTCAAGTTTTCCCGTCCTTTGTGGTAGAAGACCCTGATTTTGTTAGACAGTGGGAGGATGCGGCATCCGCATGTTTCAAGAGATTCATGGAACTCTTGTCCAAATCAAATGAGAACCAATTGAAAGAACTGGACACTGATCTTAAGAAAATACAGGACGAAATCAATAAATGTCTCACGGGAGAAATGGCTACCAAGTTCAAAAATGAGGTTGATATTTCTGTAAAAAAATGGGAGACGGAGCTGATACAAAATAAAACTAAAAAATACCAACGCGATCTGAGTGATCGACAACAAGATCGGGTATACAGGTGGCACAAACGAACCATATACAATAAAAAATTTGCTAGGGGCCGATCTACATCAGTGTCATCAGTATCCTCAGCTGAAGACAGGACACCCAGTATTGATACTTCCAAATCCTATTGGAACAAGAGAGATCATGTGAGAAATAATGATTGGAAAAGTGGAAGATCTAATAATAAGCGAAAGATGACCACCTCCCCACAAATGGAGAAAAAATCTAAAACCAGTAACTTAGAGGTAATTAACCTGTCCTCACATGATCTCTCTAAACCACAAAGAGAAATTTTGGAACTTGGTTTATCATTCTCCCCTACTAACAATTTTGACTTCTTTATAGCCCTGAAAGACTTACAGCTCTTTGCACGGAAGATTATCCTTAAGAAACTGCATCTACGGTCTACACTTTCCTCGGAGATAAGTGATCCAACTGAATTGGAGGCATTGCAGAACCTTCAAGAATTGGAATATGAGTCGTATCAGTCTGGGGTGAGTACCTCTCCACCTAATATCGCAGCCAGATGTACTACTTTTCCCCCCTTGTCCCTATGCCCTCAGGTGGAGATTTTTACAAAATTAGTAATGGAGGATTTCAAAAAGATTAATAACTATAAAAAAAGAGACAACCTCAACAAAGAGCAGAGGCAGGCTTTAACTGAAATCAAAATGTGGGATGATGTGATAATTAAGCCTGCGGACAAGGGGGGAAATGTGGTCATCTGGCCTGTGGAGAGGTACGAGAAGGAGGCCTTTAGACAACTAAAAAACAAGGAAACATATACCCAGTTGGCACACAACCCCCTCCCAAAATTTCAGAGCGAACTCCAAGGGATTTTGGAGGAAGCATTTGAAAGGGGGATAATCACTAAAAAGATGTTGGGGGGATTGCTGCCTCCTCACCCAGTTATACCCACGTTCTACCTTCTCCCCAAGGTCCACAAAGATCCTGTCTTCCCACCAGGGCATCCTATTGTCTCTGGCATAGGAGGGCTATGTGATGCTACATGCAAATTTATTGAACACTACTTAAGACCACAAGTGGAGACCCTGCCCTCCTATGTCAGGGACACTACGGACGTCCTTAAACGGGTTGATGGCCTTATCGTGGAGGGGGATATGTTGTTGGTGACAGCAGACATTGAGTCTCTGTACACTAGCATACGGCATGTAGATGGCATGAGGGCGGCTAGATTTTTTCTGGAGGCGAGTAATTTGGAGGCCGATTTACGTGAGCTGATTTTGGAGTTGTTGGATTTTATTTTAACGCATAATTTTTTTTTGTTTTTTTGTTTTTAAAGATCGTTTTTTTCTCCAGAGACAGGGCACTGCAATGGGGGCGGCCTGTGCGCCTTCGTATGCTAATTTGTTTTTGGGATTTTGGGAACGGGAAATTTTTCATGGCGGAGCACAGGCCGCCCCCCAGATCCTTGGTTGGTATAGATACATCGATGACGTCCTCTTTATCTGGCATGGCCCTGTCTCTGGACTTCAAGACTTCATGAGATGTCTTAATCACAACGACTCCAATATCAGGCTCACGTATGTATATCATCAGAAAGAGATCTCCTTCTTGGACATCACCTTAAAGGTACAGGGAGATGGCTTGATCTATACTGATATGTATAGAAAAGAAACGTCGGTCAATGCCCTCCTGCACTCTATGTCCTCACATCCCCCCTCCACGATAAGAGCCATCCCCATTGGTCAGTTCCTTCGGGCACGGAGGATCTGTACTTCTGATGCTATGTTTGAGGAGCAGGCTGTGGACCTTGGGGAGAGGTTTAGACAACGTGGGTATAGTAATCGCTCGATTAAAAAGGGTTATGTAAGAGCGAGAAAAACTAAGAGGAATGAGCTGTTGGTTGAGGGGAAAAAGAGTCATGGTAGGGAGAAAAGAGTGGGACACACAACCAAGATTTATATCTACGTATAACCACAAGTGGGGTCACATGAGATCCATCATTAATAAGCACTGGTCGGTTTTATTAACCGATGCAGTGTTACGGAAACATCTATCTGATCGCCCTCTAATGACAGCACGCAGAAGTGCAAATATACGAGACATTGTGGTACATAGCCACTATGTCGCGATAACCCCCAATCCTTTTGGTGTAGGACCACAGAAAAACGGATTTTTTCCATGTGGAAGTTGTCTGGCTTGCAAGAATCTAGTTAGATCCACATCGTTCACGTCATCGAAGGGAAGAAAGTTCCAAATAAGGGAACATATCACATGTAGCTCCACTTATGTGGTATACTACGCTGTGTGCACATGTAACAAGATTTATGTGGGATTAACCTCCCGCGAACTTCAGGTGCGTGTCCGCGAGCATGTGCGTGACATCATGGGTGCCCGTGACGTGGACGATGTGGATAGTTTGAAACCAATACCTAGACACTTCCGCCTACACCATCAATGTAATCCGAAACATCTTAAAATATGGGGGATTGATAAGGTACGTGCTGGCATTAGAGGAGGTGACTTAAAGCGCAGATTGGCACAATGTGAGTGCAGATGGATTGCTTTATTAAACACGATGTCCCCACGAGGGCTTAATGAACATTTGAGTTTCAGCTCCTTTTTATGACTTATCTCCTGATGTAGTTAATTTGTTTTTTACGTTTTATGTGTTTGTGTGTTGTAGTTTTACTTAATAATAACTTATTTATGTTTGTCTTTTTTTAGTTTTTATCATTTATCGTTCCTTTTATCACATAAATGCTTATGTGCCGAGTCCGGAGGATAGTCTAATCAAAATGACGCAATGGATGATTGAAGCAGTACCTTCATGTATTGTCATCGTGATCATGCCAATGACTGATACCGTGTTGGATGTGCGAATCTGTAGACATGTATTATGTTATTATCTCACTATTTGTCTTCACGTATATTTCTATAAGTACATCTATATGGTATTGTGATATTGTACTTTGATTGTGTATGTGTCACTGACTATTCTTGGCTGGTGACCTTCCTTGTGCCAGGTTTTAGTGGGGTTATATTTATATGATACTTGGTAGATTATGATCAGTTTTTGACACTAGTGAGGGATTCTTTATGACCCGTAGGAGTTAGGGTATTAATTGTGGTTGGGATTTATGTAGGTACTTTCCCCTTTTTGTTTTTTAGTCTTTTTCCTTTTCTCTCCCATTCTCTATATCACGCTCACTGTGGCGCTAGTTAACATTGTGCACTGTCCAGCCTCTCTCTATAATAATACAGTCTTTTAGACTGTGCGCACTCACGGTATGTTGAAAATCTCTATGGCGATCTGAGCAATGCGTCTATGGTCGTATTTACTCTATGTCCTCGGTGTTCTCTAGTGCGCATGTCTTCCGTGGTCTCTGCCTGGGGCATTGTGGGCGGCGCCCTATTATGACGCGTGCGGTCCAGTGGCGTCACATACGCGACTGTGAACCGCGGCGCCATGTTTTTTGGATGCCGCGCGTGATGCAGCTCCCGACGGGACTGACGGAACACATGCGCCGCCATTAGGGACACCTGATTTTGGACTCTGGGCACTATATAACTGAGCTTCAAACAACGCACTGCACTGCCCCCTGACGAAGCCGACGCGAAACGCGCGTTGGGGCCGCGGCGGTGACCCGTATACTCCTGTCCCATGGGTAAGAGACACTGAGCCGGATTCAATATGACAACTGCCGCACCTGGCACGTAGGTTCCCAAAAGTGGAGGCTAACGGATTGAGTACTAGTCTGATGGGTTCATATGGTGTTTTTCACCCTGATTTGTTGCACTACTGGCACTTTATGAATTTACAATTAACAGGGATCTATAGGGGTTGCCGTCTAGCAGGGACTGTTTTCAGTGCTATTTTTTGGTTCCTTGTTCGAATATTATATGTCTGTTACAATTTATTATTTATGTCTTTATGTATTCTGTTATGTAATTTACGGTTTTACTAATAAAGATTTATATTTGTATTTTGGATTAATGGGACTTAGACTCCGTATGTTCTGTAGTGTCTTTATGTATTTTTGGAGTGTCCTATACTATATGTTTATCTTGGTCTTGTTGCGTTAACACAGTACTATTAGGATGTGTATAAGACCAAATACTCTGCTGGCCATTGTGGGATGGTTTTATTACCTTTAGAATTAGGCTATGTGCACACGGTGCGGATTTGGCTGCGGATCCGCAGCAGTGTTCCATCAGGTTTACAGTACCAAGTAAACATATGGAAACCAAATCCGCTGTGCCCATGGTGCGGAAAATACCGCGCGGAAACGCTGCGTTGTTTTTTCCGCAGCATGTCAATTCTTTGTGCGGATTCCGCAACGTTTTACACCTGTTCCTCAATAGGAATCCACAGGTGAAATCCGCACAAAAAACACTGGCAATCCGCGGTAAATCCGCAGGTAAAACGCAGTGCCTTTTACCCGCGGATTTTTCAAAAATGATGCTGAAAAATCTCATACGAATCCGCAACGTTGGCACATAGCCTTAGGGTTAGGGTTGGGTTGGAATTAGGGTTGTGGTTAGGGGTGTGTTGGGGTTAGGGTTGTGGTTAGGGGTGTGTTGGGGTTAGGGTTATGATTAGGGTTACGGCTACAGTTGGGATTAGGGTTAGGGGTGTGGGGGGGTTAGTGTTGGAGTTAGAATTGAGGGGTTTCCACTGTTTAGGCACATCATGGGGTCTCCAAACGCAACATGGCGCCACCATTGATTCCAGCCAATCTTGTATTCAAAAAGTCAAATGGTGTTCCCTCACTTCCGAGCCCCGACGTGTGCCCAAACAGTGGTTTACCCCCACATATGGGGTACCAGCATACTCAGGACAAACTGCGCAACAATTACTGGGGTCCAATTTCTCCTGTTACCCTTGAGAAAATAAAAAATTGCTTGCTAAAACATCATTTTTGAGGAAAGAAAAATGATTTTTTATTTTCACGGCTCTGCGTTGTAAACGTCTGTGAAGCACTTGGGGGTTCAAAGTGCTCACCTCACATCTAGATAAGATCTGTTGTGAATTCTGTGGCAGAGCTCCCTCCTGTGGTCACAAGTGGTACTTCGGCTGATTCTCTCTGTGAGCTTCTGTTGGTGGAGGGAAGTGGTACTGCGGCTTCTGAGTTTCCTCCCTCAGGTGATCTGGTGAGGTCGTTAGGTGCTTCTCTACTTAACTCCACCTAATGCTTTGATCCGGGCTTCCTGTCAATGTTCCAGTGTTGGACTTGCTTTTCCCTGGATCATTCCTGTGGCCTGCTGCTCTGCATAGCTAAGTTCTTCTTTGCTATTTGTTTGCTATTTTTTCTGTCCAGCTTGTCTAATTTGTTGCTGGAAGCTCTGGGACGCAAAGGGTGTACCTCCGTGCCGTTAGTTCGGTACGGAGGGTCTTTTTGCCCCCTTTGCGTGGTTTTCTTTAGGGTTTTGTGTAGACCGAAAAGTTACCTTTTCTATCCTCGATCTGTTAAGAAAGTCGGGCCTCACTTTGCTGAATCTATTTCATCTCTACGTTTGTCTTTTCATCTTAACTCACAGTCATTATATGTGGGGGGCTGCCTTTTCCTTTGGGGTATTTCTCTGAGGCAAGGTAGGCTTATTTTCTATCTTCAGGCTAGTTAGTTTCTCAGGCTGTGCCGAGTTGCATAGGCAGAGTTAGGCGCAATCCACGGCTGCCTCTAGTGTTGTTTGGAGAGGATTAGGGATTGCGGTCTGCAGAGTTCCCACGTCCCAGAGCTCGTTCTATGATTTTGGGTTATTGTCAGATCACTGTATGTGCTCTGACCGCTATGTCCATTGTAGTACTGAATTGCCTTTCATAACAGTACAGGAAGCCAAAAGTACTAATGATTCTCAATAGAGGGAAAAAAGAAGTTCTGAGACCATTTTTTTTTCTTTGCACCGTGTTTTGCCTTTTTTTTCCCCTAGACATTTGGGTGGTTCAGTACACAGGTGTAGCGATGGACATTAGAAGTCTGTCTTCATTTGTGGATCAGCTCTCGGCAATTGTACAAAAGATTCAAGACACTATTGATCAGAAAGCTATGTTGGAACCAAGAATTCCTATTCCTGATTTGTTTTTTGGAGATAGAACTAAGTTTCTGAGTTTCAAAAATAATTGTAAATTATTTCTGGCCTTGAAACCTCGCTCCTCTGGTGATCCAGTTCAACAGGTTTTGATTGTTATTTCTTTTTTGCGCGGCGACCCTCAGGACTGGGCATTTTCTCTTGCGCCAGGAGATCCTGCATTGAGTAATATCGATGCGTTTTTCCTGGCGCTCGGATTGCTGTACGATGAACCTAATTCAGTGGATCAGGCAGAGAAAAATTTGCTGGCTCTTTGTCAAGGTCAGGATGAGATAGAGGTATATTGTCAGAAATTTAGAAAGTGGTCCGTGCTCACTCAATGGAATGAATCTGCGCTGGCAGCTATGTTCAGAAAGGGTCTCTCTGAAGCCCTTAAGGATGTCATGGTGGGATTTCCTATGCCTGCTGGTTTGAATGAGTCTATGTCTTTGGCCATTCAGAACGGTCGACGCTTGCGTGAGTGTAAATCTGTGCACCATTTGGCGGTATTACCTGAGCTTAAACCTGAGCCTATGCAGTGCGATAGGACTTTGACCAGAGTTAAACGGCAAGAACACAGACGTCTGAATGGGCTGTGGTTCTACTGTGGTGATTCCACTCATGCTATCTCTGATTGTCCTAAGCGCACTAAGCGGTTCGCTAGGTCTGCCACCATTGGTACGGTACAGTCAAAATTTCTTCTGTCCGTTACCTTGATCTGCTCTTTGTCATTGTATTCTGTCATGGCATTTGTGGATTCAGGCGCTGCCCTGAATTTGATGGACTTGGAGTATGCTAAGCGTTGTGGGTTTCTCTTAGAGCCCTTGCAGTATCCTATTCCATTGAGAGGAATTGATGCCACGCCTTTGGCCAAGAATAAGCCTCAATACTGGACCCAGCTGACCATGTGCATGGCTCCTGCACATCAGGAGGTTATTCGCTTTCTGGTGTTGCATAATCTGCATGATGTGGTCGTGTTGGGGTTGCCATGGCTACAAGCCCATAATCCAGTATTAGATTGGAAATCCATGTCGGTGTCCAGCTAGGGTTGTCAGGGGGTACATGGTGATGTTCCATTTCTGTCAATTTCGTCATCCACCCTTTCTGAGGTTCCAGAGTTCTTGTCTGATTACCGGGATGTATTTGATGAGCCCAAGTCCGATGCCCTACCTCCGCATAGGGATTGTGATTGTGCTATCAATTTGATTCCTGGTAATAAATTCCCAAAAGGTCGACTGTTTAATTTATCCGTGCCTGAGCACGCCGCTATGCGCAGTTATGTGAAGGAATCCCTGGAGAAGGGGCATATTCGCCCGTCATCGTCACCATTAGGAGCAGGGTTCTTTTTTGTAGCCAAGAAGGATGGTTCGCTGAGACCTTGTATAGATTACCGCCTTCTAAATAAGATCACGGTTAAATTTCAGTACCCCTTGCCATTGTTATCTGATTTGTTTGCTCGGATTAAGGGGGCTAGTTGGTTCATCAAGATAGATCTTCGTGGTGCGTATAATCTGGTGCGAATCAGGCGAGGAGATGAATGGAAAACTGCATTTAATACGCCCGAGGGTCATTTTGAGTATCTAGTGATGCCATTCGGACTTGCCAATGCTCCATCAGTGTTTCAGTCCTTTATGCATGACATCTTCCGAGAGTACCTGGATAAATTCCTGATTGTGTACTTGGATGACATTTTGATCTTCTCGGATGATTGGGAGTCTCATGTGAAGCAGGTCAGAACAGTTTTTCAGGTCCTGCGTGCTAATTCTTTGTTTGTGAAGGGATCAAAGTGTCTCTTTGGTGTGCAGAAGGTTTCATTTTTGGGGTTCATCTTTTCCCCTTCTACTATCGAGATGGATCCTGTTAAGGTCCAAGCCATCCATGATTGGACTCAGCCGACATCTCTGAAAAGTCTGCAAAAGTTCCTGGGCTTTGCTAATTTTTATCGTCGCTTCATCTGCAATTTTTCTAGTATTGCCAAACCATTGACCGATTTGACCAAGAAGGGTGCTGATTTGGTCAATTGGTCTTCTGCTGCTGTGGAAGCTTTTCAAGACTTGAAGCGTCGTTTTTCTTCTGCCCCTGTGTTGTGTCAACCAGATGTTTCTCTTCCGTTCCAGGTCGAGGTTGATGCTTCTGAGATTGGAGCAGGGGCTGTTTTGTCGCAGAGCGGTTCTGATTGCTCAGTGATGAAACCATGCGCTTTTTTTTCCAGGAAGTTTTCGCCTGCTGAGCGAAATTATGATGTGGGCAACCGAGAGTTGCTGGCCATGAAGTGGGCATTCGAGGAGTGGCGTCATTGGCTTGAAGGAGCTAAGCATCGCGTGGTGGTATTGACTGATCATAAGAACTTGACTTATCTTGAGTCTGCTAAGCGGTTGAATCCTAGACAGGCTCGTTGGTCGCTGTTTTTTGCCCGTTTTGACTTTGTGATTTCGTACCTTCCGGGCTCTAAAAATGTGAAGGCGGATGCTCTGTCTAGGAGTTTTGTGCCCGACTCTCCAGGTTTGTCTGAGCCGGCGGGTATCCTCAAGGAAGGAGTAATTTTGTCTGCCATCTACCCTGATTTGCGGCGGGTGCTGCAAAAATTTCAGGCTAATAAACCTGATCGTTGTCCAGCGGAGAGACTGTTTGTCACTGATACGTGGACCAATAAAGTTATCTCTGAGGTTCATTGTTCGGTGTTGGCTGGTCATCCTGGAATCTTTGGTACCAGAGAGTTGGTGGCTAGATCCTTTTGGTGGCCGTCTCTGTCGCGGGATGTGCGTGTTTTTGTGCAGTCCTGTGGGATTTGTGCTCGGGCTAAGCCCTGCTGTTCTCGTGCCAGTGGGTTGCTTTTGCCCTTGCCGGTCCCGAAGAGGCCTTGGACACATATCTCTATGGATTTTATTTCTGATCTTCCCGTTTCTCAAAAGATGTCAGTCATTTGGGTGGTCTGTGATCGCTTTTCTAAGATGGTCCATCTGGTACCCTTGTCTAAATTGCCTTCCTCCTCTGATTTGGTGCCATTGTTCTTCCAGCATGTGGTTCGTTTACATGGCATTCCAGAGAATATCGTTTCTGACAGAGGTTCCCAGTTTGTTTCAAGGTTTTGGCGAGCCTTTTGTGGTAGGATGGGCATTGACTTGTCTTTTTCCTCGGCTTTCCATCCTCAGACTAATGGCCAGACCGAACGAACCAATCAGACCTTGGAAACATATCTGAGATGCTTTGTTTCTGCTGATCAGGATGACTGGGTGTCCTTTTTGCCTTTGGCTGAGTTCGCCCTTAATAATCGGGCCAGCTCGGCTACCTTGGTTTCGCCATTTTTCTGCAATTCTGGGTTCTCTTCAGGACAGGTTGAGTCTTCGGACTGTCCTGGTGTGGATACTGTGGTGGACAGGTTGCAGCAGATTTGGACTCATGTAGTGGACAATTAGACCTTGTCCCAGGAGAAGGCTCAACGTTTCGCTAATCGCAGACGCCGTGTGGGTCCCCGACTTCTTGTTGGGGATCTGGTTTGGTTATCTTCTCGTCATATTCCTATGAAGGTTTCCTCTCCTAACCAGTATCTGGTTAAATGGAAGGGTTATGCTCAGGAAGATAATTCCTGTGTTTTTGCCTCTGATGTCCATGCTCCTGATCTTGTTCGTGCCTTTCATGTGGCTCATCCTGGTCGGCCTGGGGGCTCTGGTGAGGGTTCGGTGACCCCTCCTCAAGGGGGGGGGGTACTGTTGTGAATTCTGTGGCAGAGCTCCCCCCTGTGGTCACAAGTGGTACTTCGGCTGATTCTCTCTGTGAGCTTCTGTTGGTGGAAGGAAGTGGTACTGCGGCTTCTGAGTTTCCTCCCACAGGTGATCTGGTGAGGTCGTTAGGTGCTTCTCTACTTAACTCCACCTAATGCTTTGATCCTGGCTTCCTGTCAATGTTCCAGTGTTGGACTTGCTTTTCCCTGGATCATTCCTGTGGCCTGCTGCTCTGCATAGCTAAGTTCTTCTTTGCTATTTGTTTGCTATTTTTTCTGTCCAGCTTGTCTAATTTGTTGCTGGAAGCTCTGGGACGCAAAGGGTGTACCTCCGTGCCGTTAGTTCGGTACGGAGGGTCTTTTTGCCCCCTTTGCGTGGTTTTCTTTAGGGTTTTGTGTAGACCGAAAAGTTACCTTTTCTATCCTCGATCTGTTAAGAAAGTCGGGCCTCACTTTGCTGAATCTATTTCATCTCTACATTTGTCTTTTCATCTTAACTCACAGTCATTATATGTGGGGGGCTGCCTTTTCCTTTGGGGTATTTCTCTGAGGCAAGGTAGGCTTATTTTCTATCTTCAGGCTAGTTAGTTTCTCAGGCTGTGCCGAGTTGCATAGGCAGAGATAGGCGCAATCCACGGCTGCCTCTAGTGTTGTTTGGAGAGGATTAGGGATTGCGGTCTGCAGAGTTCCCACGTCCCAGAGCTCGTTCTATGATTTTGGGTTATTGTCAGATCACTGTATGTGCTCTGACCGCTATGTCCATTGTAGTACTGAATTGCCTTTCATAACAAAGATCCTTTCGGGGTCTAGTTTCCAAAATGGGGTCACTTGTGGGGGGTTTCTACTGTTTAGGCACACCAGGGGCTCTGCAAACGCAACGTGACGTCCGCAGACCATTCCATCAAAGTCTGCATTTCAAAAGTCACTACTTCCCTTCTGAGCCCCGACGTGTGCCCAAACAGTGGTTTACCCCCACACATGGGGTATCAGCGTACTCAGGAGAAACTGGACAAAAACTTTTGAGGTCCAATTTTTCCTGTGTCCCTTGGGAAAATAAAAAATTCTGGGCTAAAAAATTATTTTTGAGGGAAGAAAGCGTATTTATTATTTTCACTGCTCTGTGTTATGAACTTCTGTGAAGCACTTGGAGGTTCAAAGTGCTCACCTCACATCTAGATAAGATCCTTTCGGGGTCTAGTTTCCAAAATGGGGTCACTTGTGGGGGGTTTCTACTGTTTAGCCACATCAGGGGCTCTGCAAACGCAACGTGACGCCCGCAGAGCATTCCATCAAAGTCTGCATTTCAAAACGTCA
Organism: Ranitomeya imitator; assembly: GCF_032444005.1. Lineage (NCBI taxonomy): Eukaryota > Metazoa > Chordata > Amphibia > Anura > Dendrobatidae > Ranitomeya > Ranitomeya imitator. Next base: position 350,667,449 of record NC_091285.1, on the reverse strand, counting down.
CTACTTCACTTCCGAGCCCCAGCATGTGCCTAAACAGTGGTTTACCCCCACATGTGGAGTATCAGCGTACTCAGGAGAAACTGGACAACAACTTTTGGGGTCAAATTTCTCCTGTTACCCTTGGGAAAATAAAAAATTGCGGGCTAAAAAATCATTTTTGAGAAAAGAAATTTTTTTTTTTATTTTCATGGCTCTGCGTTATAAACTTCTGTGAAGCACTTGAGGGTTCAAAGTGCTCACCACACATCTAGATTAGTTCCTTTGGGGGTCTAGTTTCCAAAATGGGGTCATTTGTGGGGGATCTGAAATGTTTAGGCACACAGGGTCTCTCCAAACGCGACATGGTGTCCGCTAATGATTGGAGCTAATTTTCCATTTAAAAAGCCAAATGGCGTGCCTTCCCTTCCGAGCCCTGCCGTGCGCCCAAACAGTGGTTTACCCCCACATATGGGGTATCAGCGTACTCAGGACAAACTGGACAACAACATTTGTGGTCCAATTTCTCCTATTACCATTGGCAAAATAGGAAATTCCAAGCTAAAAAATCAATTTTAAGAAAAGAAAAATTATTTTTTATTTTCATGGCTCTGCATTATAAACTTCTGTGAAGCACCTGGGGGTTTAAAGTGCTCAGTATGCATCTGGATAAGTTCCTTGGGGGGTCTAGTTTCCAAAATGGGGTCACTTGTGGGGGAGCTCCAATGTTTAGGCACACAGGGTGTTAGGGCTAGCGGAACGCACCGAGTAGAAATAGATATTTATTATTAATGGTGCGTTCGCAGCCCGGGGTCCACCGTGCAGGAAGAAGCTGCTGCTAGTGAATGGTGGCACAATATGGCGGTGTAGACTAGCTCTGTTACCTCACAGAGCAGCCGCGAGAGGAAAGCACTGCACCCTGTTAGCCTCACAGGAGCACAAGCTTACTGCCAAGCTGATAGCAGTCTGTGGTTAAGCAACACGCAATCTCCTCACCGGAGAAGCCGGTATTCTAGGGGCTTATTTCAGCCGGGTCCCTGAACACACTCATACAATCTCCTCACCGGAGGTGCCGGTATTCTAGGGGCTTATTTCAGCCGGGTCCCTGAACACACTTATGCTAACCACACTGGCGCAAAGCACATATGACTTGATACTAGCGCATGGCCGTGCGGTCATGCTCAGTTTATATAGCTGCAGCACAGGAAGTGGCTATAGAACTTTTGCCCTTCCAAGACCTGCCAAGAGGACCAATGGAATGTGCCGCAGAGCCTGAGCACATGACCCTCGATCTCCAACGGGAGATCTTGCCCTGGGCATGCTCAGTGTGTGCAGATAAGGACTTAGTCCCAGAGAAGTCCGCTCGCTGCTGACCAGTATAGGCTTTAAAGGCAGAAGCTGGAGAAGCAGCAGTAACTCTTCTCACAGAGTCAGACTGAGCGAGACGCTGGGATCGACGTCCCTGCTGAGCAGACTCCACTGCGGCTGGAGGAGAATGGGAGACCGCAGCGGAGATGGATCGAGATTCCCCCTGTGCAGCAGAGGAAACTCGACTCCTAACATTACCCCCCCCTCCTAGGGCCCCCCCCTCCTTGGGCCTCGCTACATTCGAAGGCAGCAATGAGCTGCGGAGCCCGAATGTGCTCAACAGGCTCCCAGGACCTGTCCTCGGGACCATAACCCTTCCAGTCCACCAAATAAAATTTTTTACCACGCACCACCTTGCACCCCAAAATAGCGTTCACCTCATAATCGTCCGAAGACGAACTCGATGTCCCAGCAGATGACTCGGAGAACCGGGACATATACACGGGTTTCAAGAGGGACACATGAAAGGTGTCGGTGATACCCAGGTGTGGCGGAAGGGCCAAACGATAGACCACAGGATTAACCTGCTCGAGGACCTTGAATGGGCCCAAGTAGCGAGGAGCAAATTTAGTGGACTCAACTCGCAGCCTGATGTTACGGGCGGAGAGCCACACCAAGTCGCCAGGAGCAAAGGTCGGGGCAGGGCGCCGATGTGCATCGGCGGAGGACCTCATTCTCTCCTTCGAGGCCCGAATGGCATCCTGAGTGCGGTCCCAAATGTCCCGTGCCTCCACTGCCCAGTCTGCCACCCTGGAGTCAGCAGAGGACACGGGCATAGGCACAGGAACCCGCGGATGCTGGCCGTAATTAAGGAGGAAAGGAGTCTGACCGGTGGAGTCGGCTACAGCGTTATTAAGGGCGAACTCTGCCCATGGTAATAAAGATGCCCAGTCATCCTGCCTGGCAGAAACAAAATGTCGTAGATATGTGACCAGAGTCTGATTGGCCCTCTCTACCAACCCATTCGTCTCGGGATGATATGCGGAAGAGAGATTTAACTCAATGCTGAGAAGACGACAAAGCTCTCTCCAGAACCGAGACGCAAACTGGGGACCCCGGTCACTGACAATTTTGTCTGGCATGCCGTGTAGGCGGAAGATGTGTCTTATGAACAACGCTGCCAAGGCCCATGCAGAAGGTAACCGTGGGAGCGGCACCAAGTGCACCATTTTCGAGAAATGATCGGTAATAACCCAAATGACGGTACAGCCGCGAGACTTGGGCAAACCCACTACAAAGTCCATTCCGACCATCTCCCAGGGCCTGTCTGCCACCGGCAAGGGATAGAGTAACCCAGACGGCCGTTGTCGAGGAGACTTATTTTTGGCGCATGAGACACACGCCAGAACCTAATCTCTGACATCTCGCAGCATATGCGGCCACCAGTACGTCCTCGCCAGCAGCTCAGATGTCCTTTTTGTCCCAAAGTGTCCACCCACCCTGGAGGAATGAGCCCAAGAGAGAACCTCCGGTCGCAAATTTATGGGCACAAAAGTCTTGCCCGGAGGCACAGACTCAAGCGACACCGGAGCCACGGTTCTCAAGCTCTCAGAAGGAACAATAAGCCGAGGCTCTCCTTCCTCCTCCTCAGATGACACAACAGAGCGAGAAAGAGCATCAGCTCGAATGTTCCTCTCCCCAGCGACATAATGGAGGGTGAAGTGGAATCGGGAGAAGAATAAGGACCATCTGGCCTGGCGAGAATTTAGCCGCTGGGCTGTTTGCAAATATAGCAAATTTTTGTGGTCTGTAAATACTTGAAAGGGAAAACGAGCCCCCTCCAAGAGATGTCTCCACTCAGAGAAAGCCAATTTCATCGCTAGCAACTCCCTGTCCCCGATGGAATAATTCCTCTCCGCTGGTGTGAAGGTCTTGGAGAAGAAGAAGCACGGATGCTTCCGACCTTGAGCATCCTTTTGGAAGAGGACTGCTCCAGCACCAACGGAAGAGGCATCCACCTCCATTATAAACGGCTTATCGACATCGGGACGATGTAGGATGGGAGCGCTAGCAAAATGAGACTTAGTAGAAGAAAAGGCCCTGGAGACCTCTTCAGACCACACTTTGGGATTTGCTCCCTTCTTGGTGAGGGCTACCAAGGGAGCTACCAAAGTTGAGAAATGGGGAATGAACTGGCGGTAATAATTAATGAACCCCATAAAGCGCTGCACCGCTTTAAGTGAATGAGGTTCTTGCCAGTCCATCACAGCCTGTAGTTTGGCAGGATCCATAGCCAATCCCTGGGCAGAGATGATATAGCCCAGGAAAGGTAAAGACTCCTGCTCAAACACACACTTCTCCAACTTTGCGTAAAGAGAGTTTGCCCGTAAGAGGTCGAAGACTCTGCCAACATCTCTCCGGTGGGAGTCAATATCTGGAGAGAAGATGAGAATATCATCCAGATAGACTACGACCGAGGTGGAAAGCATATCCCGGAAGATGTCGTTGACAAAGTCTTGGAAAACGGCTGGGGCGTTACAGAGCCCGAAGGGCATCACCAGATACTCATAGTGCCCATCTCTGGTGTTAAACGCCGTCTTCCATTCGTCCCCCTCACGAATGCGAATCAGGTTATAAGCTCCCCGCAGGTCTAATTTGGTAAATACCTTAGCTCCCCGTAGCCTATCAAAAAGCTCAGAAATCAGGGGCAGCGGGTACTTATTCTTAACGGTGATGGCGTTAAGACCCCTGTAGTCTATGCAAGGACGCAATTCTCCATTCTTCTTCTGTACGAAGAAGAACCCTGCCCCTGCTGGTGACACTGACTTCCTAATAAATCCTCTTGCCAAATTCTCCTGGATGTATTGGGACATAGCCTCCGTCTCCGGGAGAGAGAGGGGATAGACACGTCCCCGAGGAGGTTCTGCTCCAGGCAAGAGATCTATAGGACAGTCATAGGGATGGTGAGGCGGAAGGGTCTCCGCGGCCTTTTTGGAGAAGACGTCTGCATAAGACCAATAGTATTTGGGGAGAGTAGAGAGATCTGCGGGTATCTCAGTGGTGGAAACCTGAACGCACTCTTTCACACATCTGCCCTTACAGGATTCACTCCAACCCAATATCCTCCCAGAGGTCCACTCAATATGTGGGGAGTGGAAACGGAGCCAGGGTATTCCCAGCAGAATCTCATCCATTCCCTCGGGAAGGACAAGAAGGGAAATAATCTCCTGGTGGGATGGGGACATGGCTAACGTGAAAGGGACAGTCTGATGTGTGATCTGTAATGGAAGTGTCGACCCATTCACCACTCTAACGGTTACTGGTTTGGCAAGCATAACCAGAGGTATTGCGTGGCGCAGAGCAAAAGCAGAAGACATAAAATTTCCCTCTGCTCCTGAATCCACACAAAGCTCTACTGTAAGAGTGGATGTGCCTAACAGGATTGTCCCTTTAAAGGACAATTTTGAGGAAAATGCCGCAGTGTCCAGTGAACCTCCTCCAATGGACACTAGACGCGATCGTTTTCCCGACCGCCGTGGACATTTATTAGCGTAATGTCCCGGTTGCTGGCAATTTTTACATACCACAGGTACTCGAACGGTCTGAGACCTAGGTCCCGCTCGAGAAACCTCCATGGCCTCATGGGAGTCGGACGCCATAACAGGAGATTCTAGAGGTTTGGCAAAGGTGGGAGCCAGCCGAAACCTCTGCCTACACTGGGTCCGCTCCAACCTCCGCTCGTTAAAACGGAGATCGATGCGGGTAGCTATAGTAATAAGCTCCTCCAGTGTGGCGGGAATCTCCCTGGTGGCCAAGGCGTCCTTCACATGATCTGCCAGTCCTTTCCAGAACACCGGAATAAGGACTTTATCTGGCCATTCCAGCTCAGAAGCTAGAGTCCGGAATAGGATGGCAAACTGGCTGACCATGGACGAAGCCTGAGTAATTGCCAACAATTGGAGCGCGGTATCGTGGGTGACACGGGGTCCCAGAAAGACCTGCCTCAGAGCGTCCAGGAAGATAGGAGCACTCTGTACCACACGATCACCACGTTCCCAAAGCGGCGTTGCCCACTCCAACGCCCTGCCCGACAAGAGAGATATAATGAATCCCACTTTCGCCCGTTCCGTAGGAAAACGTGCAGCCAGCAGCTCGAGATGTATGGAGCACTGGCTCACGAATCCCCGACATAGCTTACTGTCACCAGCAAACTTGTCTGGAAGCGGGAGACGGGATAAGGTCGGAGCAGGGGTGGCAGCGGACAAACTGGCTGCAGCTGCACTTGCAGCCTGAACAGCGACAGCAGTAACGTCCACAGCTGAGGTTGTGCGCTCGAGAGCCGCCAACCTACCCTCCAGCTGCTGGATGTACTGCTGTAGACGCTGACCGTCCGCCATTTACTAGCCAGACCCTGGCGCTAGTATTATGTTAGGGCTAGCGGAACGCACCGAGTAGAAATAGATATTTATTATTAATGGTGCGTTCGCAGCCCGGGGTCCACCGTGCAGGAAGAAGCTGCTGCTAGTGAATGGTGGCACAATATGGCGGTGTAGACTAGCTCTGTTACCTCACAGAGCAGCCGCGAGAGGAAAGCACTGCGCCCTGTTAGCCTCACAGGAGCACAAGCTTACTGCCAAGCTGATAGCAGTCTGTGGTTAAGCAACACGCAATCTCCTCACCGGAGAAGCCGGTATTCTAGGGGCTTATTTCAGCCGGGTCCCTGAACACACTCATACAATCTCCTCACCGGAGGTGCCGGTATTCTAGGGGCTTATTTCAGCCGGGTCCCTGAACACACTTATGCTAACCACACTGGCGCAAAGCACATATGACTTGATACTAGCGCATGGCCGTGCGGTCATGCGCAGTTTATATAGCTGCAGCACAGGAAGTGGCTATAGAACTTTTGCCCTTCCAAGACCTGCCAAGAGGACCAATGGAATGTGCCGCAGAGCCTGAGCACATGACCCTCGATCTCCAACGGGAGATCTTGCCCTGGGCATGCTCAGTGTGTGCAGATAAGGACTTAGTCCCAGAGAAGTCCGCTCGCTGCTGACCAGTATAGGCTTTAAAGGCAGAAGCTGGAGAAGCAGCAGTAACTCTTCTCACAGAGTCAGACTGAGCGAGACGCTGGGATCGACGTCCCTGCTGAGCAGACTCCACTGCGGCTGGAGGAGAATGGGAGACCGCAGCGGAGATGGATCGAGATTCCCCCTGTGCAGCAGAGGAAACTCGACTCCTAACACAGGGGCTCTCCAAACGCGACATGGTGTCCGCTAACAATTGGAGCTAATTTTCCATTCAAAAAGTCAAAAGGCGCGCCTTCCCTTCCGAGCCCTGCCGTGTGCCCAAACAGTGGTTTACCCCCACATATGAGGTATCGGCGTACTCGGGAGAAATTGCTCAACAAATTTTAGGATCCATTTTATCCTATTGCTCATGTGAAAATGAAAAAATTGAGGCTAAAAGAATTTTTTTGTGAAAAAAAAGGACTTTTTCATTTTTACGGATCAATTTGTGAAGCACCTGGGGGTTTAAAGGGCTCACTATGCATCTAGATAAGTTCCTTGGGGCGTCTAGTTTCCAAAATAGGGTCACTTTTGGGGGAGCTCCAATTTTTAGGCACACGGGGGCTCTCCAAACGTGACATGGTGTCCGCTAAAGAGTGCAGCCAATTTTTCATTCAAAAAGTCAAATGGCGCTCCTTCCCTTCCAAGCCCTGCCGTACGCCCAAACAGTGGTTTACCCCCACATATGAGGTATCAGCGTACTCAGGACAAATTGGACAACAACTTTCGTTGTTCAGTTTCTCCTTTTACCATTGGGAAAATAAAAAAATTGTTGCTGAAAAATCATTTTTGTGACTAAAAAGTTAAATGTTCATTTTTTCCTTCCATGTTGCTCCTGCTGCTGTGAAGCACCTGAAGGGTTAATAAACTTCTTGAATGTGGTTTTGTGCACCTTGAGGGGTGCAGTTTTTAGAATGGTGTCACTTTTGGGTATTTTCAGCCATATAGACCCCTCAAACTGACTTCAAATGTGAGGTGGTCCCTAAAAAAAATGGTTTTGTAAATTTCGTTGTAAAAATGAGAAATCGCTGGTCAAATATTAACCCTTATAACTTCCTAGCAAAAAAAATGTTGTTTCCAAAATTGTGCTGATGTAAAGTAAACATGTGGGAAATGTTATTTATTAACTATTTTGTGTCACATAACTCTCTGGTTTAACAGAATAAAAATTCAAAATGTGAAAATTTTCAAAATTTTCGCCAAATTTCCGTTTTTATCACAAATAAACGCAGAATTTATTGACCTAAATTTACCACTAACATGAAGCCCAATATGTCAAGAAAAAACAATCTCAGAACCGCTAGGATCCATTGAAGCGTTCCTGAGTTATTACCTCATAAAGGGACACTGGTCAGAATTGCAAAAAACGGCAAGGTCTTTAAGGTCAAAATAGGCTGGGTCATGAAGGGGTTAATGGCTGCTTGGGGATGGCAATGGAGGGATAATCATTTGCTCCACGAAGAGCTACATATGAGGGAATGCAGAATATGTCACAATTAGAACAGTTGTAAAAGAATGGGGAGACAAAGAGCGCAATAGGGTCTTATCCACGTTACACAGAGGAGAATATATACCAAAATATGCTCACCTGGTTAGGATGAGATTAGAGCATATAGATAGCGGCTGCTGCAGATCCACAGGTCTTCACCGACCAGAGAAAATAATGTCTTCAAAAGGAGATTTGTAGTTAAAATTCTGCGCTGCCGCTAAGATGAATTTCAGGAGAGTAAAGTTGATTCACAGTGGTTTTATTCAACGCGTTTCAGGGGTCTCATGCCCCCTTCATCAGGAAATACCCTTTACTATCAACTTTACTCTCCTGAAATTCATCTTAGCGGCAGCGCAGAATTTTAACTACAAATCTCCTTTTGAAGACAATTAGAACAGTAGCAATTTCCAACACATCACAAGTATCTTTGCACTTTACCACGCAAAGGGGGCAAAAAGACCCTCCGTACCGAACTAACGGCACGGAGGTACACCCATTGCGTCCCAGAGCTTCCAGCAACAAATTAGACAAGCTGGACAGAAAAAATAGCAAACAAATAGCAAAGAAGAACTTAGCTATGCAGAGCAGCAGGCCACAGGAATGATCCAGGGAAAAGCAAGTCCAACACTGGAACATTGACAGGAAGCCAGGATCAAAGCATTAGGTGGAGTTAAGTAGAGAAGCACCTAACGACCTCACCAGATCACCTGAGGGAGGAAACTCAGAAGCCGCAGTACCACTTCCCTCCGCCAACAGAAGCTCACAGAGAATCAGCCGAAGTACCACTTGTGACCACAGGAGGGAGCTCTGCCACAGAATTCACAACAGTACCCCCCCTTGAGGAGGGGTCACCGAACCCTCACCAGAGCCCCCAGGCCGACCAGGATGAGCCACATGAAAGGTACGAACAAGATCGGGAGCATGGACATCAGAGGCAAAAACCCAGGAATTATCTTCCTGAGCATAACCCTTCCATTTAACCAGATACTGGAGTTTCCGTCTAGAAACACGAGAATCCAAAATCTTCTCCACAATATACTCCAATTCCCCCTCCACCAAATCCGGGGCACTTTAGTTCTGTAATTTTATCTACATACCGCCGATAGGGTATGTGTGATACAGCTATTGTCAGTTGAGATACACATCTCAAGAGCTGTATGTCTTCATTCTGCAGTCTGTACTATCAGGTGAATTTCTTCAGGTACTCCATCTTGTCTCATTCTTGAAGAACTCCTTGAGTGAACCTAGCTATTGCTGTAAGCATTAAAAGCTTAAGGTACTTTCTTAATATTTTTTTATCAAATGACAAGGTGTACCTAAATATTGATGGTCTCTATCACAAATGTCTTATTTCTTTATGTGCCAAACCATGTAAAATGAAGGCAAAAACACAGCTCGCAATTCAAAGTTTGTCTGGTAAAGATGTGAAGATAAGCTTGTTAAGCCTTGGAGAGGGGCCACAACTCCTAATACTGTATGTACTACACAAAATAAAAAAATTGGACCTTTAGTATTAAATTAATGTACAGGTGCACAAATATGTTATGTGGCCAATATACAAACATATACAGTACATACACGAAGTGTCAGCACACTGTGATTAATCAATTGAATACAATAACTCTGATATTACAAACATGTCCAAAGGCATATCAGTAATACATAGGGACCTTCACCACAGAAATGAATCCCAAAGTGCATTAGAGCTGGGAGTGTGTCAAAGTATTACAACCTAAAAAATGAATACCTGGTATCCACACACACCACTCACCAGAGAGATGTTATAAAATAGTAAATTTTATTAAAGAATCTTAAAAGATACAAAAAATTCATAAAACCTCATAAAGTCACAGTTGACATATACAAAACATTAAATAAGATGGAAAAGAGTTTTACTCAAGTAAGACACACGTGGTGGCAGAGTGGAAATAGTTACAGGCTATAGGATATTGCAAAGTACTTAGGTAACACACACCTGTAATGCCAAAGACACTCCGACGCGCTTTTCGCTGGTCGCTTTCTCCAGAGGAGGAGTGTACAAAGCGACCAGGGAAACGCGCATCGTGGTGTCTGTGGCACCGTGGACAGGCAATCATATATGGGTATGCTTTAAACCTTATACATGATGTCTTGTAGATCTATGCTTTTGCACTATTAAGCACTTTATAACTTGATTTGAGCAGCACTTGCTAGTTTGTTGGAGATATCCTTACAGGTCTGTGTTACCTACAGTAGGTACTTTGCAATAACCTATAGCCTGTTACTCTTTCCACTCTGCCACCACGTGTGTCTTACTTGAGTAAAACTCTTTTCCTCTTATTTAATGTTTTGTATATCTCAACTGTGACTTTATCAGAATTTATGATGTTTTTGTATTGTTTAGGTTTTTTAACCCCTTTACCCCCAAGGGTGGTTTGCACGTTAATGACCAGGCCAATTTTTACAATTCTGACCACTGTCCCTTTATGAGGTTATAACTCCGAAACGCTTCAACGGATCCTGGTGATTCTGACATTGTTTTCTCGTGACATATTGTACTTCATGATAGTGGTAAAATTTCTTTGATAGTACCTGCGTTTATTTGTGAAAAAAACGGAAATTTGGCGAAAATTTTGAAAATTTCGCAATTTTCAAACTTTGAATTTTTATGCAATTAAATCACAGAGATATGTCACACAAAATACTTAATAAGTAACATTTCCCACATGTCTCCTTTACATCAGCATAATTTTGGAACCAATTTTTTTTTTTGTTAGGGAGTTATAAGGGTTAAAAGTTGACCAGCAATTTCTCATTTTTACAACACCATTTTTTTTTAGGGACCACGTCTCATTTGAAGTCATTTTGAGGGGTCTATATGATAGAAAATGCCCAAGTGTGACACCATTCTAAAAACTGCACCCCTCAAGGTGCTCAAAACCACATTCAAGAAGTTTATTAACCCTTCAGGTGTTTAATAGGAATTTTTGGAATGTTTAAATAAAAATGAACATTTAACTTTTTTACACAAAAAATTTACTTCAGCTCCAATTTGTTTTATTTTACCAAGGGTAACAGGAGAAATTGGACCCAAAAAGTTGTTGTCCAATTTGTCCTGAGTACGCTGATACCCCATATGTGGCAGTAAACCACTGTTTGGGCGCATGGGAGAGCTCGGAAGGGAAGGAGCGCTATTTGACTTTTCAATGCAAAATTGACAGGAATTGAGATGGGACGCCATGTTGCGTTTGGAGAGCCACTGATGTGCCTAAACATTGAAACCCCCCACAAGTGACACCATTTTGGAAAGTAGACCCCCTAAGGAACTTATCTGGATGTGTGGTGAGCACTTTGACCCACCAAGTGCTTCACAGAAGTTTATAATGCAGAACCGTAAAAATAAAAAATCATATTTTTTCACAAAAATTATATTTTTGCCCCCAATTTTTTATTTTTCCAAGGGTAAGAGAAGAAATTGGACCTCAAAAGTTGTTGTCCAATTTGTCCTGAGTACGCTGATACCCCATATGTGGCAGTAAACCACTGTTTGGGCGCATGGGAGAGCTCGGAAGGGAAGGAGCGCAGTTTGACTTTTCAATGCAAAATTGACAGAAATTGAGATGGGACGCCATGTTGCGTTTGGAGAGCCACTGATGTGCCTAAACATTGAAACCCCCCACAAGTGACACCATTTTGGAAAGTAGACCCCCTAAGGAACTTATCTAGAGGTGTGGTGAGCACTTTGACCCACCAAGTGCTTCACAGAAGTTTATAATGCAGAACCGTAAAAATAAAAAATCATATTTTTTCACAAAAATTATATTTTTGCCCCCAATTTTTTATTTTTCCAAGGGTAAGAGAAGAAATTGGACCTCAAAAGTTGTTGTCCAATTTGTCCCGAGTACGCTGATACCCCATATGTGGCAGTAAACCACTGTTTGGGCGCATGGGAGAGCTCGGAAGGGAAGGAGCGCAGTTTGACTTTTCAATGCAAAATTGACAGAAATTGAGATGGGACGCCATGTTGCGTTTGGAGAGCCACTGATGTGCCTAAACATTGAAACCCCCCACAAGTGACACCATTTTGGAAAGTAGACCCCCTAAGGAACTTATCTAGAGGTGTGGTGAGCACTTTGACCCACCAAGTGCTTCACAGAAGTTTATAATGCAGAACCGTAAAAATAAAAAATCATATTTTTTCACAAAAATTATATTTTTGCCCCCAATTTTTTATTTTTCCAAGGGTAAGAGAAGAAATTGGACCTCAAAAGTTGTTGTCCAATTTGTCCCGAGTACGCTGATACCCCATATGTGGCAGTAAACCACTGTTTGGGCGCATGGGAGAGCTCGGAAGGGAAGGAGCGCCGTTTGACTTTTCAATGCAAAATTGACAGGAATTGAGATGGGACGCCATGTTGCGTTTGGAGAGCCACTGATGTGCCTAAACATTGAAACCCCCCACAAGTGACACCATTTTGGAAAGTAGACCCCCTAAGGAACTTATCTGGATGTGTGGTGAGCACTTTGACCCACCAAGGGCTTCACAGAAGTTTATAATGCAGAGCCATAAAAATAAAACAAAATTTTTTTCCCACAAAAATTATTTTTTAGCCCCCAGTTTTGTATTTTCCCTAGGGTAACAGGAGAAATTGGACCCCAAAAGTTGTTGTCCAATTTGTCCTGAGTACGCTGATACCCCATATGTGGGGGGGAACCACCGTTTGGGCGCATGGGAGGGTTCGGAAGGGAAGGAGCGCCATTTGGAATGCAGACTTAGATGGAATGGTCTGCAGGCGTCACATTGCGTTTGCAGAGCCCCTAATGTACCTAAACAGTAGAAACCCCCCACAAGTGACACCATTTTGGAAAGTAGACCCCCTAAGGAACTCATCTTGATGTGTTGTGAGAGCTTTGAACCCCCAAGTATTTCACTACAGTTTATAACGCAGAGCCATGCAAATAAAAAATATTTTTTTTTCCACAAAAATTATATTTTAGCCCCCAGTTTTGTATTTTTCCAAGGTTAGCAGGAGAAATTGGACCCTAAATGTTGTTGTCCAATTTGTCCTGAGTACGCTGATACCTGATATGTGGGGGGGAACCACCGTTTGGGCGCATGGGAGAGCTCGGAAGGGAAGGAGCATCATTTGGAATGCAGACTTAGATGGATTGGTCTGCAGGCGTCACATTGCGTTTGCAGAGCCCCTAATGTACCTAAACAGTAGAAACCCCCCACAAGTGACCCCATATTGGAAACTAGACCCCTCAATGAACTTATCTAGATGTGTTGTGAGAACTTTGAACCCCCAAGTGTTTCACTACAGTTTATAACGCAGAGCCGTGAAAATAAAAAATCTTTTTGTTTTCCCACAAAAATTATTTTTTAGCCCCCAGTTTTGTATTTTCCCAAGGGTAACAGGAGAAATTGGTCCACAAAAGTTGTTGTCCAATTTGTCCTGAGTACGCTGATACCCCATATGTTGGGGTAAACCCCTGTTTGGGCACACAGGAGAGCTCGGAAGGGAAGGAACACTGTTTTACTTTTTCAACGCAGAATTGGCTGGAATTGAGATCGGACGCCATGTCGTGTTTGGAGAGCCCCTGATGTGCCGAAACAGTGGAAACCCCCCAATTATAACTGAAACCCTAATCTAAACACACCCCTAACCCTAATTCCAACGGTAACCCTAACCACACCTCTAACCCTGACACACCCCTAACCCTAATCCCAACCCTATTCCCAACTGTAAATGTAATCTAAACCCTAACCCTAACTTTAGCCCCAACCCTAACTGTAGCCCCAACCCTAACCCTAACCCTAGCCCTAACCCTAGCCCTAACCCTAGCCCTAGCCCTAACCCTAGCCCTAACCCTAGCCCTAACCCTAACCCTAGCCCTAACCCTAGCCCTAACCCTAGCCCTAACCCTAGCCCTAGCCCTAACCCTAGCCCTAACCCTAGCCCTAGCCCTAACCCTAGCCCTAACCCTAGCCCTAACCCTAGCCCTAACCCTAGCCCTAGCCCTAACCCTAGCCCTAATGGGAAAATGGAAATAAATACATTTTTTTTTATTTTTCCCTAACTAAGGGGGTGATGAAGGGGGGTTTGATTTACTTTTATAGCGAGTTTTTTAGCGGATTTTTATGATTGGCAGCCGTCACACACTGAAAGACCCTTTTTATTGCAAAAAATATTTTTTGCAATACCACATTTTGAGAGCTATAATTTTTCCATATTTTGGTCCACAGAGTCATGTGAGGTCTTGTTTTTTGCGGGACGAGTTGACGTTTTTATTGAAAACATTTTTGGGCACGTGACATTTTTTTATCGCTTTTTATTCCGATTTTTGTGAGGAAGAATGACCAAAAGCCAGCTATTCATGAATTTCTATTGGGGGAGGCGTTTATACCGTTCCGCGTTTGGTAAAATTGATAAATCAGTTTTATTCTTCGGGTCAGTACGATTACAGCGATACCTCATTTATATCATTTTTTTATGGTTTGGTGCTTTTATACGATAAAAACTATTTTACAGAAAAAATAATTATTTTTGCATCGCTTTATTCTCAGGACTATAACTTTTTTATTTTTTTGCTGATGATGCTGTATGGCGGCTCTTTTTTTGCGGGACAATATGACGCTTTCAGCGGTACCATGGTTATTTATATCTGTCCTTTTGATCGCGTGTTATTCCACTTTTTGTTCGGTGGTATGATAATAAAGCGTTGTTTTTTGCCTCGTTTTTTTTTTTTTTTTCTTACGGTGTTTACTGAAGGGGTTAACTAGTGGGACAGTTTTATAGGTCGGGTCGTTACTGACGCGGCGATACTAAATATGTGTACTTTTATTGTTTTTTTTTTTTTATTTAGATGAAGAAATGTATTTATGGGAATAATATATATATATTTTTTTTCATTATTTTGGAATATTTTTTTTTATTTTTTTTACACATTTGGAAAATTTTTTTTTAACTTTTTTACTTTGTCCCAGGGGGGGACATCACAGATCAGTGATCTGACAGTTTGCACAGCACTCTGTCAGATCACTGATCTGACATGCAGCGCTGCAGCCTTCACAGTGCCTGCTCTGAGCAGGCTCTGTGAAGCCACCTCCCTCCCTGCAGGACCCGGATCCGCGGCCATCTTGGATCCAGGGCTCGAGCAGGGAGGGAGGTGAGGAGACCCTCGCAGCAACGCGATCACATCGCGTTGCTGCGGGGGGCTCAGGGAAGCCCGCAGGGAGCCCCCTCCCTGCGCGGTGCTTCCCTGCACCGCCGGCACATCGCGATCATCTTTGATCGCGGTGTGCCAGGGGTTAATGTGCCGGGGGCGGTCCGTGACCGCTCCTGGCACATAGTGCCGGATGTCAGCTGCGATAAGCAGCTGACACCCGGCCGCGATCGGCCGCGCTCCCCCCGTGAGCGCGGCCGATCGGCTATGACGTACTATCCCGTCCAGGGTCAGATAAGCCCAGGGCACCTCGACGGGATAGTACGTCTAAGGTCACAGAGGGGTTAATAACATTTACCATTTTACAACATCTCTCTGGTGAGTAGTGTGTGTGGATACCAGGTATCCATTTTTTAGGTTGTAAAAACTCTGATATTGTTGTAAACGTTAAAAATGTAAGATACATACGGTAGTTAACATTTTTTGATCAGGCGAGGAAAAAATAAAAGAGCAAAAACTAAAAACTCCCTGGTCCTTAAGGGGTTAAGCAAGGAATTGCTTGAAGATATCAATATTCATGACTATGCAGTCCACAAACCACTCATAGCTTTAAGTCAAATGCTGATTTGCTGATTTTTGGATGATGAGTTGGCTGATCATGTAGCTTGTGTGAATTTGTGTGCCAGTACTTATTATGCGATTTAACCCACTGGATTAGCCGGAACCATGCTTCATTGGACCTGATGAATTGCATTTGCAATGTGTTCAAATTGCTGTCAATGATATCTGTTAGCCAATTGCAATACATTAGATTCTTCTCTTTTATACCCCTCTTTTAACACTTGCATAACTGACACTTGATATGGCTGCAGATAAAAAGATTTCAGTCAGCCCTTATTGATGTTGTTCTGTGTACATGAGGTTGCTAAGCTTCAACTTGATTTCCTCAGGCTTCTCATAATATTCTCCTGGATGTCTGCAATAGTGAGTATATGAACACCTGGCTGTCTAAACTTTAAATTGCACTGGTCACGGTTTTGTTACCCTTGCACAAATCCATGCATATTTGTTTTTCCTGGAATAGGAAAGTCCAGAAACTCACCAGTAAAACAGTCCTTTGTTTCCTTTACTGAACCTGCATGTACTCCACTATTGGTATTCTTTGTTGAATCAGATCTGGCATTGTCGACAGACTCATGCACAATACTACTCCCCTCCTCAAAGAAGGCCTCATGACTGGCAGAAAAAAATGACAATGGAAGTGAAAGTTGTTTCCAGAAAAGCCAATTTTCAGAGGAGCCCTAGGAACTACAGGACACAGTATATTAGTTGATTCCACAACGCGTTTCGACGGTAACCCTGCCTTCATCAGGTGGAGATTTCAATTTTAATGGATGAGCCTTTATGAGCATTATTGTGAATAATTTATTTTGTGGCCCAACCTATTTATCAAAACATTTACCGTATTTATTTCCATGGCTGATATAATGCCAAAAATATTCTAGAGCACTTTATAATTCACAATCTAAATTCCTACTATGTAGCTGATTCACTCTGATAGGCCTTGGACACGCTAGTCATAATGAAGAGCTCACTGGGGTATGGTGTGCTAAATTCGCAAGCCATGTAATCAATTTGGCACATGTTCTGAGTGGTGTGCTCCTCCACGTGCTCGCCAGCAATGTTACTCCAGCCAGAGACTGAAGTAACATTTCTGGCATGCAAAATGCTGGCACTTTAGATAAATTTGATGGGTGGGTATAGCCATGCTGTATCCCACCTCTTTCTAAACTCTCCCCTTTTTGGCAGAACTGCTTAAAACTGGCATGAAACTCGCACAATTCTTGCTCATCTATGCATTGCACAAAAATGTTGTGACTTTTTTAAAGTGTTTTATACCAATTTTCTGGTAAAAGCACTTTGATGAATATGATGATTCCAAAGACATACTGATAGGGGATCTAGATTGTGAGCCCCATCGGGGACAGTGATGATAATGTGTGCAAAGTGTAAAGCGCTGCGGATTATGTTAGCGCTATATAAAAATAAAGATTATTATTATGAATAGCCCCCTAAGTCTTTGGAGTGTCGGGGGAAACCCACACAAATTCGGGCAGAACATATGTGGGAGTAATGAATATGGTTTACCACTCTCTAACACTTCAAGTGATTTAAATGTATGATAATAATAATCTTTATAACCCAGGACTCCAGCGCTGCAAGGCTGCAGTGCTATCCACTGAGCCACCATGCTGCCCTTATGTATTTTATAGTTATGTATGTTATCTGAAAGCAACCTCCCCTGGTGCTGCAGTATTGCCTAGACAGGGTAAACTTTAACGGCAGGCCCAGATAGGGGAGGGGGAACTGAGAGTTTGTGTTAAGTTCAGGAAGTGTCAGTTCAGTTAGAGGGAGTGTGATGAAGTACTAGCAGTGGCCATTGCATGGGCTGCTAGGGCCAACATGAGCCTGTTAGGCTACTTTCACACCGACGCACGTTGTGAAAGAAATGAACAACGGGGGCAGAGGATGCAGTTTTACAACGCATCCGCTGCCCCATTGTAATGTCCAGGAAGGAGGGGCAGAGTTTCGGCCCGCGCATGCGCAGTCGAAAATGGTGGACTTGGCGCACAAAAAAGTTACATGTAACGTTTTTTTTGTGCCGAGGGTCCACCAAAACACGACGCATCCGTCGCACGACGGATGCGACGTGTGGCCATACGTCGAAATGCGTCGCTAATGCAAGTCAATGGAGAAAAAACGCATCCTGCAAGCACATTTGCAGGATGCGTTTTTTCTCCAAAAGACGCATTGCGATGTACAGCAAACAACGCAAGTGTGAAAGTAGCCTAACATGAGACAGTTAATTGCCATACAATCCTTCTGGATGAGTCCAGCTGTTGGGCATGGGATCTCGACATGGACGATGGGGTTTTGGGCACAATTATCCTGCATTGCTGCAGAGAAAGACCGACTTAGGCTGGTTTCACACTTGCATTGGGCAGAGCAGCGGAGGGCTGCGTAGTTCCACCGTTAAGCCCACCCACTTCTGCACCTCTTCAATTCAGCTCTGCCTACGTCGGCATGCGTCCTGCGTACCTATCGTTAACATTGGGTATGCAGGCCATGCAAATGTATGCGGATGCCTCCGCATGCATTGTTTTGATGCTGCGCCAAATGCAACTTGTTGCATTTTTTTGCTGTCGGCGCAGCGTCAAAATGATGCATTCAGAGGCATCCTCATACATTCGCATGGCCTGCATACCCAATGTTAAAGATAGGTACGCAGGACGCATGCAGACGTAAGCGGAGCTGAATGGATGAGGCGTGGCAGTGGGCAGGGCTTAACGGAGGAACTACGCAGCCCACCGCAGCTCTGCCCAATGCAAGTGTGATACCAGCCTTAGACTCTTAGAGGTAATGCAATCCGAGTGCACTGCATTCGGGAGAGAAAAATTCCTATTGCTAGAGGAGTTAACAAGGGATGAAGTTATGTCTGGTACCTGTGGGAAAGACTGTAAACTGCCAAGTAAAAGGTTGACTGTTACAAATTATTCGGTGTACCCTGGATTGTGTGCTGCTAAGGTTCTGGAAGATAAAAGCCTGGAGCCAGTGGAGGCTTATGGGCCACAAGTAAGTGTGACACAATTTTCCTGTAGGGTGCCAGAACGTACAGAAGCAACAGCTCATCCATGACTACCTCGCTCAGGTACCTTACACATAGAAAATTCATGTTGGTGTTTTCTTTTGCCAGACTCCAATGCTGGAAATTAACAGTGCTAGTCATACTGGAACTTGTGCTCCTGATATGTTAAAACTGTAGTGATGCCTCTGGCTGCTAATTGCAGCTGAAATGGTATTGTGAAGAATTGGTGGAGCATGGTGACCAAGCTGAACTTTTGCATCAGAGCCCATTAGACCACAGTTATATCCATTTAGATTATAGTGAATGTTCATATTAATAGTCTGCTAGTTACAACCTGTCAGCACGATTTTGTAATCTAAAGTAAAGAGATGGCTGTAATGGTACTGTAATACTAATTACGTTGATACCTTTGGTGAAAAAATGCGCTTTGTGGTTCATCTATAATCCAAAATTGTAGTTTTCTGCTCCTTAGATTTTGGTGCACAGGGGCCAGACTGGACGCTGGGTCTTCATAGACAGGCAAGGGAAGACCTAATTAGTAGAAAATGTAAAATGCTGATTACATAAGAACCAAAAGCAGATTTTTTTTCACCAAAGATATCAATGAAATCAGAAAAACAGCGCCATTACAGCCTTGTCTTTATTTTACCTTACAAAATTGTGCTGAAAGGTTCTCTTTAGCAAGATAATAAAAAACAAGTAGCAAAATAAAAATAAAAAGGCATGAACCACATCTTAATAAGGCTCTGAGCAAACATTTAAGCCTTACATGTGTATGCACCAGAAAATGCTTCTGTCGTACTGCATACATCAAGCATAACCACGCAGCTCTATTTACTTGACAGATCCAAAGAGTGCCATTTTGGCCTCTGCCAGGGAAGTACAAATTTGCATACTCTTATTTAAAGTAACAGTGCAGTATTATACAGGTAGATTCCCTCAGAAGAGGCTTTGAATATTCTGCTGTAAGTTCCGTTAAGGTTTTGGCAATCTGAATCTCCCAAAAATACACTACATTCCGCATATGTCAAAAGGCTTGTGGGCCTCAAGGACTGTAAAGGATCACCAGCAATACAAGATTAGCAGAGCGGTTGCAGCTGAACCCAGCAGAAATGCAAGAAAAAACATAAACCATTGAGGCTATGTGCACACGTTGCGGATTGGTGTGTGGATTTTTCCGCACTGCTTTTGCAAAATCCGCAGGCAAAATGCACTGTGGATTACCTGCGGATTTACCACGGATTTCCTGTGGTTTTTGTGCGGATTCCACCTGCGGTTTTACACCTGTGGATTTCTATTGAAGAGCAGGTGTAAACCGCTGCGGAATCGCCACAAAGAATTGACATGCTGCGGAAAATACAACGCAGCGTTTCCGCGCGGTGTTTTCCGCAGCATGTGCACTGCAGATTTCGTTTTCCATACGCTTACATGGTACTGTACATTGAGCGGCCAAACCGCTGCGGATCCGCAGCAAAATTCGCAATGTGTGCACATACCCTAACAGGTAAAGCACACCTAACATAGGATGAGGAGTCCATCGATTGGACAATCTGGCTTATACTATGGAGCACATTCCACATTGTTTCATTCAAATGGTGTGCTGTTGTAAGGATGTTGCTTTCCCTGCTCCTTGCCTGGAACCACTTAGTCAGACAGCTGGGTTGTTGGGGAGAAGACTTTCTGCCCTGGACAGAGGGGACCAGGTGACTGCTGGGAAGAGAGAGGGGTGTGGTCAGAAAAAGAGCAGGAGAACAGAGGGAGGGCAGCGCGCCAAAGAGAGGGCAGGCTGCAGCGCCGTGCTCCCCTAAAGGTAGTGCTCCCCGTGAGGGCACTGAGGCTGTGAAACCCACCATAGTGAAGGCCGTATGTGAGGGTGTAGACTCGGAAGCCTCCTGAATCAGAGAAGATTCATCCCCTGACAGCTAAGAGACAGTGACCCAGGCGCAGCCCCGGTGACCGTAGTGACAAGCAAAGATCCCTGAGTGTGAAAAGTAACTGCCCAGTGTGTGTGTGACATCGTTACTACAGAGAAACTGCCAGGCTAACACTCAGAGACTCCTGCAGCAGCAACCGAGACTGTGCTACTTCCTGATTTCAGTTTCACTTTGAGGATAAAAGGCTGCAGAGGCTTAACCCCGGAGTCTCCAGTTCCTATGAGACAGAAAAAAGACTTCAGGATCTTCAAGCGCTGCTGGTGACTATATCCACGTTGGATTAAGGACCCTCAAGTCAGGACCTCCCTGGATTGATAAGTTACCAGAACATTCGTTAACCGTTTGCGATTCCGCTTATCTGTTTACTGTTTGCTTTATCTCTATTAACCCCCTGTTTACTCCATGCGAGGAGAATCTTACTCCTGTTAATAAATTCTCAACAGTTGGTCTGTCTGTTCCGTGGTGACATACTCAACCTTGCACTCTATTACACTGTCCTAGTAAGGTAACGTTCACATTTGCATTGTTGGGCACAGCGTCGGCGACGCAACCAACAACGCATCTACACAATGCAGCGTTTTGCGATGCACGCATTGACATAAGATCGTACAGAGCAGGAATTTCGGCGCAGGGAAAACGCTACAGGGAAAACGCTACAAGTAGCGTCCTCTGCACCCTGTCTGTGCGTCAATATGACGCATGCGTCGTAAAACGCATACCGGCGCATGTCCATGCGCCCCCCATGTTAAAGATAGGGGCGCTTGACGCATGCGTCGGTATGCGTCGACGATGCTGCGCCCAAGAACGCAAATGTGAACGTAGCCTAAGAGTTATTACAGAACATTCAGGGCCTCCTTCAAGCAAACTCATTTGCAATATTCTAATGTACTTTGCTTCAATCCAGCCCAGTTGCATCTATAAAATTTTCCCTCTTCATTATGGGCGGGTCATATTGTACTCAGCTCAGTACATGCTCTTGTGAAGGCAGGATGTCACTTGTTGACTTCCTGCGCACTGCAGGACAAAAACATAACCTATCAGATCCTTTATGACAACTCCGACCCCTCCTCTCATTTTCCTCCGCCTTCCTTGTCTCGCTATATCTCTCATGGAGTTGTATTTGTGGCTTATTTGCCCTATCATTTCTGCGTTATATAAGAAGCAAATTAAAAATTAGGTTAGGATGGGAAACACTGAGGCTCAGCAGTATACATCAGGAAACAGCACCTCTATTTCCATTGACTTATGGAAAAAGTTTGAATTTTGTTTTCTCACTGCCTTAAAATGAGCTAGGTTTTGGTAAGCTACACATTGCATTAAATTTG
This sequence comes from Ranitomeya imitator, assembly GCF_032444005.1. NCBI lineage: Eukaryota > Metazoa > Chordata > Amphibia > Anura > Dendrobatidae > Ranitomeya > Ranitomeya imitator. The sequence goes on along the minus strand of NC_091285.1, from coordinate 350,645,556 downwards.
CTAGCTAAGAATAATACATTTCTGGTAGTGGAAGAATACTGGACACTTCTTTTGAATGCTTGTGTTTGTATTATGTATCCTGTCGCTACTTGTTCAATGTCTGTTGGCATGTGACCATGACCAATTATTGTGTCATAAACTGGATGCATTCCAGGAACCCACCGCATGACAATGTCTTCTCTGTTTTATTACTTGACGTGTCTTGTGATAATCTTTCCATTCCATTATGAAGCAGTCACAGTTACTTAAATGCTGAAATGTATGTCTGCCTGACTTTAGTAGATTAATTTTAGCTGTTGTCATCTTCTACCTTTATACATTCAAAATATATTATCAGGATTTAGCCTAATATTCACTATAGTGTAACAGCTAAAAAATATTAATGTGCCTTTCATTTGCATTAATTGATATAATCACTTATCATATACGAATAGAATATATTGCTGTGGAGTTAAAGTGAATAAAAAAACTAATATTTTAAATTAACACTAAGTTTGCCGCTTCCCTGTGGTTACTGCAGCAGTATTGTATGCCAAATATTCACACATATTATCACTAGTGATGAGCGAGTTTACTCGTTACTTGAGTTTCCCCGAGCATGCTGGGGTGGTCTCCGAGTATTTTGGCGTGCTCGGAAATTTGCGACTGCTAGACAGCCTGAACACATGTGGGGGTTGCCTGTTTGTTAGGGAATTCCACATGTAGTCAGCCTGTCTAGCAGCCGCAAATCATGCAGCTGTGGTGATGAAAACTAAATATCCGAGCACGCCAAAATACTCGGAGACCACCCGAGCATGCTCGGGGAAACCCAAGTAACGAGTATACTCGCTCATCACTAATTATCAAACGACTATTCAGAAGAAAAATGTACTTCCTATATCCACCAGATCATTAGATTGCTGACAGAGCTCACCACATTAGATTGGTGGCAGATCTCACAAAAGAAGGTTCTCAAGGAACTTGAGCTGAGCTTTCAAAGAGCAGCATAATGTTTGGGAGAAAAGGAGACAAAATAAGATATTGAAGATCTGACACTGATTCTAGTCAAAAAGGTCTATCTGAGCTTGTGTGGTGCTTTCTTTCTTAAACTGAGCTGTTGTCACTCCTGGATGATGTTCTATAGTAGTATGAAAAAGTTTGAAGTAGGTGTGAAACAAATGCTGAAAAATAAGGATGCTTTCGAGAGTGGAAGTTTTAATTTAGTTTTATCAATTAACAAAATGCAAAGTAAATGAACCAGAGAGAATCTAAATAAGATCAATATTTGATGTGACCAACTGTTACCTTCAAAACAATATCTAAAGGTCAATTTGCACACAGTTTTTGAAAAATAAAAAAGCCTCAGCATGTTCTAAGCATCTATAAAACCACCACAGATCTTGTGTGGATATAGGCATGTGTACATCCATTTGGCTTCCCATGTCATCTTAGACAGATGCAATGATATTGAGATCAGGGATCTGTGGTTGCCATATAATTTTGGAAAAACTTCCCTGCTGAGTTTTCCTTTTTTACACATTTTGTGCAAGTGTACTAACAGAATGAATGCTTTGATTCTGTTTTGAGGCAAATGGCGGTCATAACAAATATTGATTCGGGTTAGACTTCATTCACCTTTGGTTATTCACTTTGTGCCTTGTTAGTGGATAAAAATAAACTCTCAACATTTCTGTTTTAGAAAGCATTCTCATCTTTCAGCATTTAAGCATTTGTTTCACACCAGCCTCAAAACTATACTATATATTTACCTGATCTAATAAGGCTGGATTGTCACTCTAAATGTTGTAGGATGGCCGCCAGACGAGTCCTTGAGGGGAGATATGTGTCATTGCGGCTATTAGCTGCGGTGATGTGAGCTCGGAAGCATGCTCCAGCACATATAGTGCTGAGAGAGTTATCAGGCATTTCTAGGGCTGGATTTTACGAGCAGTCATAAGAGGTGGGCTGAAATGACTGCTCACATATCCCTTTGGTTTATAAAATCAAAGTTTTTCCTTGGAGACCCTAATTTGTTGTTAGAAACTGCAGGAGACTTAGAAACTGCAGGAGACTTATGAAAGCACTCCTACCGCTCTCAGCATCTGGTGCATAAAACCACAAATCTTCCTCATACTGTAACAGCACAACTGAGGACTGTGTGGGAATCCAGTTCTGAAGATATGACTGCAGTGCTGTTGAGTATTGTGTTGGTGATTTCTGAGTATCTTGTGGTAACACTGCCAGGCATACTGTTTTCCCTGAGAGGTAAAAGCAAAAAGGTAACGACAATCTGTATGCAGTGGTACAGAGAAAAAAGCATTAGGACGGTCAATGACAGTGCACCCTCGAGTGTCTGCTGGGATTTGTGCCAAAAAAGTATGGTGATTTGGTGCGATAGAAGTGATTGACTCTGTAGCTCTGTTCACTTCTCTCAAATCATGAACTATCCTATAAGTGGAAGGCTGGCCTGGGGCAGTCTTTTTCTTGACTGGATAAAGGGGAGTGATACAGGGAGACATCACAAGGACCTGAAATAACTGCGTGATATGGACCCTCATGGCATCCTCTTGTCATGGGGAGGATACTGAGGGAGGTGTGGTGTTCTGACTCCGTCCCTCAGTTGTACTATTGTTAGAAGCAGAGGCGTAGCTAAGGGTTCAGCTCAGGGGGGGCGAACCATCTGAGTGGGCCCCTAAACCTTGATTACAACTATGGTGGCACACTTTAATCATGGGTATAGGGGGAAGCTCAGCAGATGATCCTGCTGTAATTGAAAATGTATAATGGCCCCCGCATTAGCCCCCATGTTGTATCTCCCTTGGATTCTGGTCTCTGTCCCTTTCTGTGGGCTGCAAATTGCAGAAAATAAAAACAACCAGTAAATGCGTATAGAGTCCATCATATGGGAATAGGTCCCTGAATGAATCCAGGTATCCCTAAAAGGAATACTCTTGTCTGGACAAGACCCTAAAGGTACCGTCACACTAAGCGATGCTGCAGCGATACCGACAACGATGTCGATCACTGCAGCGTCGCTGTTTGGTCGCTGGAGAGCTGTCACACAGACAGCTCTCCAGCGACCAACGATCCCGAAGTCCCCTGGTAACCAGGGTAAACATCGGGTTACTAAGCGCAGGGCCGCGCTTAGTAACCCGATGTTTACCCTGGTTACCAGCGTAAACGTTAAAAAAACAAACACTACATACTTACCTTCAGCTGTCTGTCCTCCGGCACTGTGCTTTCCTCTGCACTGTTAGCGCCGCTCAGCCGGAAAGCAGAGCGGTGACATCACCGCTGTGCTTTCCGGCTGGCTGGCGCTGACACAGGATGCAGGAGGAGTGCAGAGAAGCAGAGCGCCAGGGACAGACAGCTGAAGGTAAGTATGTAGTGTTTGTTTTTTTAACGTTTACGCTGGTAACCAGGGTAAACATCGGGTTACTAAGCGCGGCCCTGCGCTTAGTAACCCGATGTTTACCCTGGTTACCAGTGAAGACATCGCTGGATCGGTGTCACACACGCCGATCCAGTGATGTCAGCGGGAAGTCCAGCGACGAAATAAAGTTCTGGACTTTCCTCAGCGACCAACGATCTCCCAGCAGGGGCCTGATCGTTGGTCGCTGTCACACATAACGATTTCCTTAACGATATCGTTGCTACGTCACAAAAAGCAACGATATCGTTAACGATATCGTTATGTGTGAAGGTACCTTAAGAGGTGAATGGAAAGAAAGAGGAAGCAGAAGAAAGGAAGGGGGGGGGGGAATATAACACAATGAAAGAAGAAAGTGCATCCCCCTGTCTGTCATCTCTTCTTTTTTTTCCCTTCTCCCCATTTGTGGGCCATGTTATTCAGACTGAGTATACTTATGCATATATATGTGATTGTGATTATCTATACTCACTTACTGGCTGTTCCCATTTTTATTCTATTTGGCTCTTCATCATATATATTTATCCTCAACTTTATGGGGATTTTTATTGTTTATATAAATGGCATTTTCATGTTTGTTACCTTGTATTTACTGATATGAGATGAGACACATTGGACTGATAGGACCCTGACCCCAGCTACAGGACCACATTACAAGAGATAGAGATGCTCAGAGAGAGACAGAGAGAGACTGAGAGACAGACAGATAGACAGAGAGATAGACAGAGAGACTGACACAGAGACTGAGATCGAGACAGAGAGAGCAAGTCAGAGAGAGAGCGAGACTGAGACAAACAAAGAGAGAGTGAGACAGAGAGAGAGTGACAGAGACTAAGAGACTGACACAGAGACTCAGAGACAGAGAGAAAGACACAGAGACTCAGAGAGAAAGACACAGACTCAGAGACAGAGAGAAAGACACAGAGACTCAGAGACAGAGAGAAAGACACAGAGACAGAGAGAAAGACACAGAGACTCAGAGACAGAGAGAAAGACACAGAGACAGAGAGAAAGACACAGAGACAGAGAGAAAGACACAGAGACTCAGAGACAGAGAGAAAGACACAGAGACAGAGAGAAAGACACAGAGACTCAGAGACAGAGAGAAAGACACAGAGACAGAGAGAAAGACACAGATACTCAGAGACAGAGAGAAAGACACAGAGACAGAGAGAAAGAGACAGAGAGAGAGAGAAAGAGACAGAGAGAGAGCGAGACAGAGAGCGAGACAGAGAGAGAGCGAGACAGAGAGAGAGCGAGACAGAGAGCGAGACAGAGAGAGAGCGAGACAGAGAGAGAGAGCGAGACAGAGAGAGAGCGAGACAGAGAGCGAGACAGAGCAAGATAGAGAGCGAGACAGAGCGAGACAGAGAGCGAGACAGAGAGCGAGACAGAGAGCGAGACAGAGAGCGAGACAGAGAGACTGACCCTGAGACAGTTAGCGAGACAGAGAGCGAGACAGGGAGCGAGACAGAGAGAGACTGACCCTGAGACAGGGAGTGAGCGAGACAGAGAGTGAGCGAGACAGACAGAGCGAGAGAGACAGAGAGCGAGGGAGACTGAGAGAGACTGTCAGAGACAGAGCAAAACGGATGCAAGAACCCTCAGGGACTTGTCAGGAGGGGAACAGTATCCTGCCTCCTCCTTACTGCACAGTGCAGTCACCTCCGGCCCCCTGCAGCGTGAGCTCCTATGTCGTCCAATCTCCTGTCCTGCTCCTGTATGCAGTGCTCAGGGAGGGAAGCAGCGTCCTGACTTTCTCCTGCTCCTCTCAGCAGGAAGAAGCCGGTGCCCTGCGCTGTGAGATCTCTCCTGCAGACACAGCTTGCAATGTGGGCGTGTCTGCAGTTGGACCCCTGCAGTTTAGGTACAGTTCCGGCATTCAGCGTCCCGGTCTATAGAACAGACAGCTGTAGTGTAGGGAGATCATGTCTCTCTGCACTACAGTGGAGCTTACCTATATCAGCGTGCTGTGCACACCGATATAGTTAGCATTGGCAGTAGCTCAAGGTGGGCCCCTTTGAGCTCTGGGCCCGGGGCGACCGCACCCTCTGCCCCCCTGGTAGCTACGCTACTGGTTAGAAGCTTGTGTTTTTTGGTGTGATGTGCAATGTCATTGGTTTAGTCAAATAAGCCTTTTCCATTTCCCCCTCCACCACATTAAAATAATGATCAGAAATGTCCAGTGGATCAACATTTCATGCATGCCCATACATTTGGCTGCTCCAGTAGCAATTAAAAAATTTAGTGGTTTACTATTGTCCAGGGCAAAAGTTACTATAGGCTTTGGTCCTGGACTGTAAGGGTCCACTATCAGCAGGTACAGGTGGGAGGAGGTCGGGTGGAGCACATTTGTGTCTGCAGGCAGCTCCGGTTGTGGGGGTAGCCTATAGTTTCTTTGGCTGTGCCTTGGTTTCCCATAATTGAAACAGATTATTGGCTAACCCTTATAGTTCCCATCCGAGGCTGCTTGGCAATTAATTCCTATCCTCAGTCCACCTCCATTTCTGTATCTGGCATTTGTTTGGGTGGATCTTCTTCCCTTTGCAACTTTTACTATGTCTCCTGGACACATTGCCCTCCATTCTGGTCAGAACGCTATGAGGTCTATCTTGATTCTATCCTTCAGTTCATCTACAAATATTGATGTTAATATCTTTGTCTCTATAGGATTGCGAACTGAAAATCCCATGTTAGTCCAAACAATCTGCATCTAGCAAAATATTTTTCAACTGTTTAGTTCTTCTCTTGTGTAACTTCAGGCAAAGCCACGGATTGTACCACTTCTTTATTCGCAAAATTCTTCACCACGTTCTCTGGACAGATTATACCCAATATAGTCTAGTGCCCGGCATTTGACAGTCACTTAACTTAACCCCTATCTGACCTCGGACGGGATAGTACGTCCGAGGTCAGATCCCCTGCTTTGATGCAGGGCTCCGCGGTGAGCCTGCATCAAAGCCGGGACATGTCAGCTGTTTTGAACAGCTGACATGTGCCCGTAATAGGCGCGGGCTGAATCGCGATCTGCCCGCACCTATTAACTAGTTAAATGCCGCTGTCAAACGCAGACAGCGGCATTTAACTACCGCTTCCGGCTGGGCGGCCGGAAATGACGTCATCGCCGACCCCCGTCACATGATCGGGGGTCGGCGATGCTTCAGAATTGTAACCATAGAGGTCCTAGAGACCTCTATGGTTACTGATGACCGGTGGCTGTGAGCGCCACCCTGTGGTCGGCGCTCACAGCACACCTCCATTTCTGCTACATAGCAGCAGATCGCTGCTATGTAGCAGAGCCGATCGTGCTGTGCCTGCTTCTAGCCTCCCATGGAGGCTATTGAAGCATGGCAAAAGTAAAAAAAAAAAGTTAAAAAAAATGTGAAAAAAATAAAAAAAATATAAAAGTTTAAATCACCCCCCTTTCGCCCCAATCAAAATAAATCAATAAAAAAATCAAATCTACAAATATTTGGTATCGCCGCTCTCAGAATGGCCCAATCTATCAATTAAAAAAAAGCATTAACCTGATCGCTAAACGGCGTAGCGAGAAAAAAATTCGAAACGCCAGAATTACGTTTTTTAGTTCGCTGCGACATTGCATTAAAATGCAATAACGGGTGATCAAAAGAACGTATCTGCACCAAAATGCTATCATTAAAAACGCCAGCTAGGCACGCAAAAAATAAGCCCTCAACCGACCCCAGATCACGAAAAATGGAGACGCTACGAGTATCGGAAAATGTCGCAATTTTGTTTTTTTGTTTTTTTTAGCAAAGTTTGGAATTTTTTTCACCACTTAGATAAAAAATAACCTAGTCATGTTAGGTGTCTATGAACTCGTACTGACCTGGAGAATCATAATGGCAGGTCAGTTTTAGCATTTAGTGAACCTAGCAAAAAAGCCAAACAAAAAACAAGTGTGGGATTGCACTTTTTTTTGCAATTTCACCGCACTTGGAATTTTTTTCCCATTTTCTAGTACATGACATGCTAAAACCAATGATGTCGTTCAAAAGTACAACTTGTCCCGCAAAAAATAAGCCCTCACATGGCCAAATTGATGGAAAAATAAAAAAGTTATGGCTCTTGGAAGGAGGGGAGTGAAAAACGAACACGGAAAAACGAAAAATCCCAAGGTCATGAAGGGGTTAAAATGATTTGGGATCAAGTTTCAAGCCTTTGCTTTAGTTATTGCTTCTAAATCCCTCCAGATTCACTAATTTGTATCTGCTGCAGGGTTCTGACAAATGCAGTCGTGCTCTTTGCAGGGTCTGGGAGCTGTTTTTGCATGTCCAGCTGGTCCTCTGGTCCTCCATAGACAGTATTCAGTCACCCTAACCTCCCTTGTGTCTGCAACACCCCAGGTAAGCAGTTGTTAGAGTGGCATTGCTTTCCTGTTGGGGAGGGTGATGCCATGCTTGGAAGCGACGAAGATCCCTTTAACAGGTAGCATGTACACACAACACTGTTCTTACTCCAGGCCAGAAAGGGGAGCTCTGATCCAGTTTGTGGGTGGCTTCCCTATATATTCTGGCTGGAGGAGGAGTTAGAGACAGTCTGTCAGAGAGAAATAAGGAGTGAGGAGTGAAAAGCTGGGGCCATGCAGACACGTGGTTTTGCAGCTCCTGGAATGAGAAGAGAGGGACAGAGCAGCCTGTGAGAGACTACAAGGCAAGAAGAGGCAAAGGAGAGGAAAGATACTGGGAGTGTAGCCGCCAGAGAGCTCACTCCAGAATTGGCACAAGTAACCAGAAGCCTGAATTCCGAGGTTGTGGGGGTAATTGTATGCCCCACAGCAGAAACCGGCGGGCAGGAGATTTCAAGTCGCCTGTCCACCATTACATCAGAAGGCACATCAGCATATAGAGCCTGGAGTCGCAGCAAGTAGGGACACTTGTAAAAAGGCTCGAGTTGCGTGCCATACAGGTAGTGTCCTACTAAAAGGGATAGAGAGAAAGTGAGGACCTTGTGTGAGGCCTAAGGAAGCAAGGGACTACAACACACTGCAGAGAGGAAGGCTTCCAACCCCACCTAGCTAGGGGAATTTATGAATCGCTTCCAAGCTGGACGGACCTTACCATCACCTGTGATCCATACCCTGGACTGTGGCTGCCTTACACCAGTAAAAGGTAAAGAAACTACAACTTTGTGTCCTCTGATTCTCTCTACACCATCTACCACCTGTCCCTATTACACCGGGAGCCCTGGGGATTCAGCTTCACCTGTGGGAAGCCATACAATCCCTGCTGCTGCACTTTAAGCAGCGTCGGTCATCCCTGACCGAATACCACAGGTGGCGTCACAAAGGCCTTTCCTTTTTTCTTGTCTTACCGCTGTCTCTAACATCATGTCCTCCCCCTATCTTAAACTGAACCTGTCTAAAACTGAACTCCTCTTGTTATCTCCCTCTACTAACCTACCTTTGCCTGACATTGCCATCTCTGTGTGTGGTTCCACCATTACTCCCAAGCAACATGCCCACTGCCTTGGGGTCATCCTTGATTACGAGCTTTCCTTCACCCCCCACATCCGGCTCGCCCTTCTTATCTGCATCTCAAAAACATTTCTAGAATTCGCCCTTTTCTTACTTTCGACACCGCAAAAACTCTTACTGTTTCACTCATTCATTCTTGTCTTGACTATTGTAACTCTCTCTTAATCGGCCTCCCTCTTATCAAACTCTCCCCCCTCCAATCTGTCCTGAATGCTGCTGCCAGGATTATATTCCTCACCAACCGTTACACCGATGCCTCTACCTTGTGCCAGTCATTACACTGGTTACCTATCCACTCCAGAATCCAGTACAAAACTATTACCCTCATCCACAAAACACTCCATGGCTCAGCACCACCCTACATCTCCCTGGTCTCAGTCTACCACCCTACCCGTGCTCTCCGTTCTGCTAATGACCTGAGGTTAGCATTGTCAATAATCAGAACCTCCCACTCCCGTCTCCAAGACTTTTCACATGCTTCGCCAATACTTTGGAATGCACTACCTAGGTTAACACGTTTAATCCCCAATCCTCACAGTTTTAAGCGTGCCCTAAAAACGCATTTGTTCAGACTGGCCAACCAGCTCAACCCATTAACCTAACTATCCCTGTGTGGCCCATTCAAAAAAACAAACAAAAAAAACATAATCAGGTTCCTCACATCATGTTCTCATACAGTTCATGCAGTTAAGAGCCCTCTGTGTCTGTACTGTTACATACTTAGGCTGTTAACTGGTTCATGCAGCTTTACATGAACACCCGATCCTTACACTATGGCTGGTCCGAACAACGAAAGCAGTTGTTACCATCCACCTCTCGTGTCTCCCTTTTTCCTATAGATTGTAAGCTTGGGAGCAGGGCCCTCACTCCTCTTGGTATCTATTTTGAACTGTGTTTTTGTTACGCTGTAACGTCTATTGTCTGTACAAATCCCCTCTATAATTTGTAAAGCACTGCGGAATATGTTGCCGCTATATAAATAAAATTACTATTATTATTACTTGGATGCCCAGGGCCACAGACCGGGTCACTGCCGCTGTGACACATCCCTTTAAGAAACTGCCCAGTACCGAGTACCCACGGCCCTAGCAGGTGCTCCATGTCACTGTCACCTCTACCCCACACCGGATTGGGTATCTCATAAGAGGTCAAGATCTCGCCCTTCACCTCTCCGTCATCTGCCGGCTGTCCTGTCTGATTCAGAGTAATAATTTTTGCAGCATTGGGGAAGGAAATGTCTAGTCCATGCTGTGGAAATCTGTTTCAATGACATGGGCTTTAGCATAGAGAGTTTACATTTGGGCAGCAAGTCCAATGTTTGTCCGAGTCGGATATATACCTTTTGCTGTCTTATATCGGGGAGCATCACAGGCAGAGCAAGTGTCTCTGCAGTCTGAGTTCTGTTGTCTACAGTTCCAACATGCCCATCCTACATGTTCATTCTTTGAAGGAGGCACCTGAGGAGTAAGGCTGGCAACAAGACTACTCGGAGTGGTAGTCAGTTGAATTGTTTGTGGATCATGCACATGAAACTAATGCTTATTGCCCTTCCAAACGTCTTTGCAACCACCCTTCTTTACATCCTTTGAAACTTTCAACCAACTTTGGTCCATGCCCTGTAAGCCATTATCTTTCAACCAACCTTCATTATTCTGTATAAACCTTTCTCATTTCACATAGAATACAACTCAAATGCATTCCTGCCCTTTTCAACAACGTTTTGCATTTCTCTTCTTCACCCTTTCCTTCTCTGCTCTCAACTAGCTGATATGTCTTTGTAACAATTTTATCTTCATCCTCAGCTTCTTCCTTATGTAGGTTGCTTGCCACCTAGCTTTATTCTTTACTTAAGCACAAATTCCGCTACTGAAATTGATTGCACAGTACTCATATTCTGGAATTTCAAAGCAAGGCTAACAGCTGAAAGGTGTGGCCCCTCCTTCTCCCTTCTAATCCTTTCAAGGATTTTAGTCCATCTGGCTCATAAAGGGAGAGCAAGGGGAGCTTCCACCCTTTACTCACAATCAATACAGAATTCTAAGCAACAAGGAAGCAATCACATTCCTGGAAGAACGGCTTCATTTACTCACACATCAAATCTCTTTTTATATAGGATAACTGAACGTACTTATTATACAACTCATCCAGACTCAGAAAGCATCACCAGTAAGATACAGATAAATTGTAAGAAACATTCATACCTTGCTGTTTGTAAGCTGCCACTTCATCTGTCCATTCCGGGAAACATCAATCAAAGTAGTCCAAATGGGAGTAGTTGCTGTCCCCTTTTGGGCGCCAAAATTAACTGTCGGAGCAATGGGCTCACTAGAGTTGATGCACAAAGCCAGATTAGAGGTGTTGTGATGAACAAGCTTGGAGAATCACTAACAGCACACACACAGTGTCCAGCAAGAGATTTCTGCCTTAATGAAAAGGTGGCCAGAGTAGGAAGCAACCGCACTCAAGAGTTGATTATATTTGCAAAAAGTGTCAATATTTATTACATGTACACAAATATATCACCACAGAGCATCACGAAGAGTGGAGGTAAGGTTAAGTTTCGGCCCTACCCGGGTCTTTGTCAAACCTCACTGTTGTGGAACATGATAAAATGTAGAAATAAGGGGGGGAACCCCTCTGGTGATGGTCTATGTGGTGTGGCAAATAGAGTTACATCGTGCCTCATACTGTCTGCGGTGGCACCATTTCTACATTTCATCATGCTCCACAATAGTGAGGTTTGACACTTTTTGCAAATATAATCAACTCTTGAGTGCGCCTGCTTCCTACTCTGGCTACAATTTTGGATTTGTCTCCAAGTTCAGCCTGCACCACCCAACTCTACAGAGTGCGCATCATTTATTTCACTTAATGAAAATGTGGGCAGTGTTTACATAGCCCCTGAACAGAGAGGGCTTTAAGCCAAGATGCAAGCAACTGTTTTCTGAGATTTAGAGATAGATGTGTCTAGATGTCTGGGTTTGATTCAGTGTCTCATTCACTTGGAAATTGTAAGGTGAATCTCTGTGCAGAGGTGCTACATGATAGATTTAGTGCCTAAAATGGGGACTAAGAAGACAAAATGGATCCTGATTTCCCACAGTTGTCCTATAAAGTATTGACTCAAAGGGGTTAAATACAAATGCATTTCACATTATTCAAATTTATATTTATAAAATACTTAGCTAACTATGTATCATGTCCTTTACATTTTACAAAAACTTGCTACTTTGTAAAAAAAAATATATAAGGAGGTAAGGAGTATAGAGCCACAAATATATTTTAATGCTTTTTATTAGTACAAAAAAAAGAAAAGAAAGAAAATAAATATGCACAACATTAAAAAAGTGGAGAAATAGGACAGAGGTAAGTCAAATCAAGGTTATGGTGTGCAGATAAAATATTTTGCAACAAATAATCAGAAGTCTAAATTTAAATTAGTTCTGTACCCATGGAATCTAAATAATGATGAACAAAAATGCGCAATAAGTACCCCAAGGATACATTAATGCACTGAATAGCTATACCAATGCTATGATGGTGTGTAAGGAGAAAATTAGTCACAAGGGGAGATATGGAATAGTATTCAGTTACACACCATCAATATGTATAAGCATTCATAACATGTGTATAAAGTATAATAAAGTGTAAACAGTGCAATGAAATTTAATAGTGGAAAAAATACCATGCATTATGGTTAATGATACACAATCAACATATACATATGAGGTACAAAATACATAGGGCACACAGTATGCAACATCACATAAGTATATAAAGTAGAAAGGACTCCAAATAGAACCAGAATGGCATATTTACCCAGGGAGAGATCAGAGAAGAACACCCCTAATGGACGTTTCACGTTAGCTTCTTCGGAGGGGTGACATTATGGTGAAGGCATCGGCTAAATATACTCACCGAGATGGTGTAGTATCAGAGGCGTAGCTAGAGCTTTTGCCGCCCGGGGCTGGTCCCGAGCTTGGCGCCCCCCCCCCCCCCCCCCCCCGCAGGAATAAGACCTCAGATGTAGAACTTTAATTGTTTCGCCGGTGAATGTTACCATCACATGATCGGGACTGCAAAAATAACCAAGTTCTGCTTACCTGACCGCGCTCCTGCTCTCTCCATGCAGCTGAAACGTGCACTCGCCGGCGACTGACAATGATGTCAGACGCCGGCGACATGCACACTGGGACTGACGTCAGCTGCCAGCCTCAGATTGGCTGGCGGCTGTTAACTATTGACGTGCGGGCGCGGGCCCACACGTCAATAGCGTTAAACAGCTGCAGCGCCGGCCGCAGCCCGGTGACCCACCCCCAGGGCCGGCTCCAGGTTTTTGAGGGCCCCGGGCAAAAGAGTCTCAGTGGGTCCCCCCCCCCCCTTTAACACATACCACGATTCATGATGCCCAGATACGGCAGAGAAATCTAGGTATAGTCCAATGCCAGATTTCACTTCTTATATGAGTGACAGCTATTGTAAATTCTACAGTGTATATATACAGGACAGGAGGAGTGGTACTGTGCAGTGTATACATACAGGAGGAGTGGTACTGTGCAGTGTATATATACAGGAGGAGTGGTACTGTGCAGTGTATATATACAGGAGGAGTGGTACTGTGCAGTGTATATATACAGGAGGAGTGGTACTGTGCGGTGTATATATACAGGAGGAGTGGTACTGTGCGGTGTATATATACAGGAGGAGTGGTACTGTGCAGTGTATATATACAGGAGGAGTGGTACTGTGCGGTGTATATATACAGGAGGAGTGGTACTGTGCAATGTATATATACAGGACAGGAGGAGTGGTACTGTGCGGTGTATATATACAGGAGGAGTGGTACTGTGCAGTGTATATATACAGGAGGAGTGGTACTGTGCGGTGTATATATACAGGAGGAGTGGTACTGTGCAGTGTGTATATACAGGAGGAGTGGTACTGTGCAGTGTATATATACAGGAGGAGTGGTACTGTGCAGTGTATATATACAGGAGGAGTGGTACTGTGCGGTGTATATATACAGGAGGAGTGGTACTGTGCAGTGTATATATACAGGGCAGTGGTACGGTGCAGTGTATATATACAGGGGAGTGATGGTACTGTGCAGTGTATATATACAGGGGCAGTGGTACTGTGCATTGTATATATACAGGGCAGTGGTACGGTGCAGTGTATATATACAGGGGCAGTGGTACTGTGCATTGTATATATACAGGGCAGTGGTACGGTGCAGTGTATATATACAGGGGAGTGATGGTACGGTGCAGTGTATATATACAGGGGCAGTGGTACTGTGCATTGTATATATACAGGGCAGTGGTACGGTGCAGTGTATATATACAGGGCAGTGGTACTGTGCATTGTATATATACAGGGCAGTGGTACTGTGCGTTGTATATATACAGGGCAGTGGTACTGTGCATTGTATATATACAGGGCAGTGGTACGGTGCAGTGTATATATACAGGGCAGTGGTACGGTGCAGTGTATATATACAGGGGAGTGATGGTACTGTGCAGTGTATATATTTCAGCAGCCGCCCAGCCCAGGCCCCCAGCACTTGTCCTGTATATATATTATATATACTGTCATGCAGGCTGTATAGATACAGTATATACATATACAGGACAGGTGCTGGGGACCTGGGCGGCTGCTGAAGTATATAATATACAGTATATCAGCTGTGGCCGCCCCAGGTCACCCAGACTGTCAGAATACAGGGATACATCGCACTCACTCAGGGCGGCAAGGCTTGCCAAGGAGTTCCTCCAGAATCTGCCTGTCCTGATGTAAGTTCAGCAGTCAGCGAGGGGCGGGCGGAGGAGCAGAGCAGGAGAACTCTCCGCCCACAAAACAATGTCACGCTGGCTGCCTTGTTAACCCCGATGTGCCCTGCACTGCCTGGCCCTGCACTGACTGAAGAGATGCTTGTGCCAGCAGGGCTAGATGCCCGCCCCCCGCATTGTGCCGCCCGGGGCGGCCCGCCCCCCCCGCACCCCCCTTCCTACGCCACTGTGTAGTATATTGCCTAGTTGCGTACTATATTGCCCAGCTATGTAGTATATTGCCCAGCTATGTAGTATATTGCCCAGCCACATAGTATATTGCCCAGCCACGTAGTATATTGCCCAGTCACATAGTATATTGCCCAGCCACGTAGTATGTTGCCCAGTCACGTGCTATATTGCCCAGCAACATAGTATATTGCCCAGTGACGTAGTATATTACCCAGCCACATAGTATATTGCCCAGCCACGTAGTATATTGCCAGTCACGTAGTATATTGCCCAGCCATGTAGTATATTGCCCAGTCACGTAGTATATTGCCCAGCCACGTAGTATATTGCCTAGCCACGTAGTATATTGCCCAGCCACGTAGTATATTGCCCAGCCACATAGTATATTGCCCAGCCACGTAGTATGCAGCACAGAGCCACATGGTATACAGCACAGACACGTAGTATACTGCCCAGTCACATAGTATATTGCCCAGTCACGTAGTATATTGCCCAGCCACGTAGTATATTGCCCAGCCACGTATGTAACAGGTTAAAAAGACTTAAAATAAAAAATAAACTTATACTCACCTTCCGAGGGCCCCTTGTAGTTCTGGCGCTTGTGTGCGGTGCATGCGGCAGCTTCCAGTCCCAGGGTTGGTATGAGCGCAGGACCTGTGATGACGTCGCGGTCACATGACCGTGACGTCATGGCAGGTCCTTCCTGCATAGCATCCTTGCAACCGGAACCTGCCGCTTGCACTGCCGAGGAGAGGGCGCGATGTCGGAGGGTGAGAATAATGGGTTTTTTTTATTATTATTATTTGTAACATTAGATATTTTTACAATTGATGCTGCATACGCAGCATCAATAGTAAAAAGTTGGTCACACAGGGTTAATAGCTGGGTTAATGGAGTGCGTTACACCGCGGTCCATTAACGCTGGCATTAACCCTGTGTGAGGGCTGACTGTAGGGGAGTATGGAGCGGGCACTGACTGCAGGGAGGAAGGAGCGGCCATTTTGCCGCCAGACTGTGTGCGTCGCTGATTGGTCGTGGCAATGGTCGTGGGCGTAAGCCTTGATGAGCGATATGCTCATCCACTATGCGTAAAGGTGACACAAACCCCTGATGATTACTATCTGTATGAAACGCGTTGGGAGACACTATTCAGCAAGGTGGACCTAGAGGGAATGATGCGGTTGAAATCAGAGAGCCGCTCTGACGGTCCACATTAACTCAAAACTGCACCAGGTCCAGATGATGACCGGCAGAAGACAGATGAGTAGAATATTTGACTATATATGCATGTGACAAACATAGTATAAGGCATGAAATTTCTGTACACTAAGGGAGTCTACATTGCCACACGGTCACTGCCTGCATATGAGCATTAATTGCAGATTATGATCACACCGCCTATTTATTGGAAGGAATATTAATATATTGTAAAAAAGGGGGTACCCAGGGGTAGAGGACCCCAAGACTTTTATCAATATAAAGCAACAGTAATATATTCCATTGGTATGCTACCCTACCTGACCATTTCTTACGCAGATCCAGAGTATTGATATATCTAGAGTAACAGAATTATAGGTTCCTGTTTGCGTTGGGTATCTCTCTGATCTAAATGAGAGAGAAACTAGTTGCTTACAATTGGACTAGATATCATTTCCTGGCGGTGATACGTTTATACATTTTTATATGCGTCTTCTTGTTGTACGTATGCACCTAACACTTGTTGTCTGCACTATATGTTTGCACTTTTTTAAGATTAGAAAGGAATAAAGGTTATATTTTAATATTATACAGGAATCCGCTTATCCTATCCTAGTATTTTTGGTTCCTCTTGAAATTTGAGTCTAGCTGGTATTGTTATAATTGGATTCTACCAGACACCAAAAGCATAAAAATTATATTCTAAATACAATGTGTGCAAGCGAGGACCTGTATTGTGGTCTGTCTGTTAGGCCTGAAACCCATGTCATGAACATGTACAAGCCTCATTTTACTTGGGAGCAGCCTCGTTAACCCCTATCTGACCTTGGACGGGATAGTACGTCCAAGGTCAGATCCCCTGCTTTGATGCAGGGCTCCGCAGTGAACCCGCATCAAAGCCGGGACATGTCAGCTGTTTTGAACAGCTGACATGTGACCGTAATAGGCGCGGGCAGAATCGCGATCTGCCCGCACCTATTAACTAGTTAAATGCCGCTGTCAAACGCAGACAGCGGCATTTAACTACCGCTTCCGGCCGGGCGGCCGGAAATGATGTCATCGCTGACCCCCGTCACATGATCGGGGGTCGGCGATGCGTCTCCATTGTAACCATAGAGGTCATTGAGACCTCTATGGTTACTGATCGCCGGTGGCTGTGAGCGCCACCCTGTGGTCGGCGCTCACAGCACACCTCCATTTCTGCTACATAGCAGCGATCAGTAGATCGCTGCTATGTAGCAGAGGCGAGCGCGTTGTGCCTGCTTCTAGCCTCCCATGGAGGCTATTGAAGCATGGCAAAAGTAAAAAAAAAAAGTTGAAAAAAATGTTAAAAAAATAAAAAAAATATAAAAGTTTAAATCACCCCTCTTTCGCCCCAATCAAAATAAATCTATAAAATAAAATCAAATCTACACATATTTGGTATCGCCGCGCTCAGAATCGCCCGATCTATCAATTAAAAAAAAGCATTCACCTGATCGCTAAACAGCGTAGCGGGAAAAAAATTTGAAACACCAGAATTACGTTTTTTTGGTCGCCGCGACATTGAATTAAAATGCAATAACGGGCGATCAAAAGAACGTATCTGCACTGAAATTCTATCATTTAAAACGTCATCTTGGCACGCAAAAAATAAGCCCTGAACCGACCCCAGATCACGAAAAATGGAGACGCTACGAGTATCGGAATATAGCACAATTTTTTTTTTATTTTTTTTTAGCAAAGTTTGGAATTTTTTTTCACCACTTAGATAAAAAATAACCTAGTCATGTTAGGTGTCTACAAACTCGTACTGACCTGGAGAATCATAATGTCAAGTCAGTTTTAGCATTTAGTGAACCTAGCAAAAAAGCCAAACAAAAAACAAGTGTGGGACTGCACTTTTTTTGCAATTTCACCACACTTAGAATTTTTTTCCCGTTTTCTAGTACAAGACATGCTAAAACCAATGATGTCGTTCAAAAGTACAACTCGTCCCGCAAAAAATAAGCCCTCACATGGCCAAATTGACAGAAAAATAAAAAAGTTATGGCTCTGGGAAGGAGGGGAGTGAAAAACGAACACGGAAAAACGAAAAATCCCATGGTCATGAAGGGGTTAAGGAAAAGAGACAGAATGCCATTGACCAATCTGCACAAGTATACACACTTCTTCTGGAAACTACCCAACCAGGCAGAATGTATCTTTTGCGTAGTTTTGAGCAACGATGGAGTAATTACAGGGTATGTCCCAGAGAGTGACAAGGCCTGTAAAGTCTATTACTCAGGTGACAGGCAGTGCTACAGAGCTCAGGCAAAGGCTTTAGCGTGGCATTGAATATGTTCCAATATGTGTAAGGCTGCGGTCTGAATAGGTCTGTGGAGCATATTAACCTAGTCTCTTAGACGTGCTTAAAATGTACAGAAACTGGGCAATTCTCCACCACCATTTTTTTTTTTTTACCAAATTTTAGAAAATTTGAGGGAAGTGACAGTTTAATAAAGAGACACAAGTCTCATTTAGGAGCCTAGAAAAGCTAGCAATGTTCTTTGCCCAGCACCGGACAATGTAAAGTGCTAACAAATATGTATGCTCTATCTAACTAACAATTTGGGAAGAGACATATATATGCAGACAAGGGACAACTGAATGCTGTGCTGGGACAACAAACTGGACGTGGTTGATGAGTGTTGTGTCTGTGCATCTGCAGGTTGTGGGCAGGAGGCATCAGCGCCTGCCTCCTGGACAGCAGATTGGGAAGGCCATAACACAGGGGAAGGGGCAGTGGTTTCACCCTCAGACACAGATTTTGTACCCAGGCGTTCCATCTACTGGGGTGCTTGGCTGCCATGTGCCTCTGCATGCTGGTGGTGCTCAAGTTGGCAGTATTCTTACCTTTTCTCAGCTTGGAATGGCAGATGATGCAAATTACAGTTGTTTTGTCTGAAGTTTTTTAAAAAAACTGCCTTGCAGGGGAACAATGCACCCTTTGCCTGCTAACTAGCAGAGTGGGGGGCTCTGTCAAACAGTTGATAGTGTTCTCCCTCTGGTCAAACCACTACCTCTTCTTGCCTGTTTTCATGCAACGGATCCATCCCTCTCTGCACTGCTGTGCTCGCTATGTGTGCCACCATGCCAGGTTGGATTAGTGGCCTCATCATCGTCCACATCGTCTTCCAATTCATCAATCTGATCCTCCTTCTGAGATGTGATTTTAGGCTGACCTGGTAAGAACTGTGCGTCATGATTATCCTCCACCTCTTCAGACATTAATTGACCTTCCCCAATGTGGCTTCCCCCTGGCCGTGGATGCTCGAATGCTTGGGCATCACTGCACTCCACCTCCTCATGACCCTCTTTAATGGTGCACGTTGAGAGGCCCGAATAAGTACAAGGGAACATAAACAGTTCCTTGGAGTGGCGAGCGTTAGGGTCATATGTCTCCTGGGACTCCTGATGGGGGAAGAAGGAGGACCAGGTTGAGGATTCAGAGGCCCAGCCTGACAGCATGGAAGACTTTGTGGTACTGCTTGTCAATACACTGGAGCCTTTGCCTGCCATCCAACCCACAAGATTCTTGCACTTTTCTGGGTTTGACAGTGGTGTAGCGCGCTGACCAAATTTTGACAGGAAGCTAGAGCGAGATATAGTCACCTTCTGATCTGTCACATGGCCTTGGCAAGCACCACCACATCCATGTCCACTTTCCTAAACATCACCCTTTTCCCATACTGAATGCATTCTAAAAAAAAAAATGTTAGCCTTATTTTTCAAAAGTAATCTCACAGAAGTTTTATGTACAAATTCACTGTATGTAGCAATGTATGGGTATTTTTTTCAGATATCAGCTTTATTACACACAGCAACAACAGACTCAGGAAAATTACAAGTAAATAGTCATGTTTGTGTATCTCAGCAGGCTTTGCACCAGTCACACAACTACTAGCTAAAGATATGATATTTATTTAACCAATAGAAAATTTTAATTTTTTTTATATCACCTTTATGACACGCCGACAGAAGATTAAGGAAAATTATTGATACTGGTAAATTGTGACACTTGCATAACTCTGCAGGGTTTGTGCCAGTCGCACAACTGCTAGATGAAGATACGCTATTTATTTAACCAATAGATTTTTTTTAATATTGTCTTTATGAGACACACCAACAGCAGACTCAGGGAAATTAGTTGGAAATAGTGATGCTTGTGTAGCTCAGCAGGTTTTGCCCCTGTTGCACATCTACTAGATATATATTAGCGATTTCAGGAATAAGTGAGGAATATTATTTAGCAATTAGCTTTTAAATAGGATGTTGAATATTATTTAGCTGTAAAAAATTTTTATACAGTGCCTACAAGTAGTATTCAACCCCCCTGCAGATTTAGCAGGTTTACACATTTGGAATTAACTTGGCATTGTGACATTTGGACTGTAGATCAGCCTGGAAGTGTGAAATGCACTGCAGCAAAAAAGAATGTTATTTCTTTTATTTATTTTTTTTAATTGTGAAAAGTCTTTTCAGAGGGTCATTTATTATTCAACCCCTCAACCCACCAGAATTCTGTTTGGTTCCCCTAAAGTATTAAGAAGTAGTTCAGGCACAAAGAACAATGAGCTTCACATGTTTGGATTAATTATCTCTTTTTCCAGCCTTTTCTGACTATTTAAGGCCCTCCCCAAACTTGTGAAGAGCACTCATACATGGTCAACATGGGAAAGACAAAGGAGCATTCCAACGCCATCAGAGACAAGATCGTGGAGGGTCACAAGGCTGGCAAGGGGTACAAAACCCTTTCCAAGGAGTTGGGCCTACCTGTCTCCTCTGTTGGGAGCATCATCCGGAAGTGGAAGGCTTATGGAATTGCTGTTAGCCTTCCATGGCCTGGACAGCCTTTGAAAGTTTCCTCCCGTGCCGAGGCCAGGCTTGTCCGAAGAGCCAAGGCTAACCCAAGGACAACAAGGAAGGAGCTCCGGGAAGATCTCATGGCAGTGGGGACATTGGTTTCAGTCAATACCATAAGTAACGTACTCCACCGCAATGGTCTCTGTTCCAGACGAGCCCGTAAGGTACCTTTAATTTCAAAGCGTCATGTCAAGGCTCGTCTACAGTTTGCTCATGATCACTTGGAGGACTCTGAGACTGACTGGTTCAATGTTCTCTGGTCTGATAAGACCAAGATCGAGATCTTTGGTGCCAACCACACACGTGACGTTTGGAGACTGGATGGCACTTCATACGACCCCAAGAATACCATCCCTACAGTCAAGCATGGTGGTGGCAGCATCATGTTGTGGGGCTGTTTCTCAGCCAAGGGGCCTGGCCATCTGGTCCGCATCCATGGGAAGATGGATAGCACGGCCTACCTGGAGATTTTGGCCAAGAACCTCCGCTCCTCCATCAAGGATCTTAAGATGGGTCGTCATTTCATCTTCCAACAAGACAACGACCCAAAGCACACAGCCAAGAAAACCAAGGCCTGGTTCAAGAGGCAAAAAATCAAGGTGTTGCAGTGGCCTAGTCAGTCTCCTGACCTTAACCAAATTGAAAACTTGTGGAAGGAGCTCAAGATTAAAGTCCACATGAGACACCCAAAGAACCTAGATAACTTGGAGAAGATCTGCATGGAGGAGTGGGCCAAGATAACTCCAGAGACCTGTGCCGGCCTGATCAGGTCTTATAAAAGACGATTATTAGCTGTAATTGCAAACAAAGGTTATTCCACAAAATATTAAACCTAGGGGTTGAATAATAATTGACCCACACTTTTATGTTTAAAATTTATAAAAATTTAACTGAGCAACAAAACTTTTTGGTTTGTAAGATTTATGCATCTGTTAATAAATCCTGCTCTTGTTTGAAGTTTGAAGGCTCTAACTTATTTGCATCTTATTAAACCTGCTAAATCTGCAGGGGGTTGAATACTACTTGTAGGCACTGTATATGCTGGTACACAGGAACATTTTGTAGCTGCAAAAAATGTGTTTAGTTTATGCTGGTACTAACTAATATTATTTGGCTCTAAAAAGAGCTGCTTTATATATTATGGTAGTGGATGAAGCCCTGCCTATTCTATCTAATCCCACAGTCTTTTCCTAAACTAATAAACACAATGTAAACTAGGAGAGATCTCCAGCATGTACTTGCAATGATGATTCAGAATGAAAACAACCAGGTACTTGCC
Source organism: Ranitomeya imitator (assembly GCF_032444005.1). NCBI lineage: Eukaryota > Metazoa > Chordata > Amphibia > Anura > Dendrobatidae > Ranitomeya > Ranitomeya imitator. Next base: position 350,623,270 of record NC_091285.1, on the reverse strand, counting down.
GTTCACTCTCCCTCATATTAAAGCTTTCTGGTCACTCAAATATACCAAGGCAAATAGCAAATTACTCGCCAAGTAACGAATAGCATAAATAGCGTACTATTAGTGCGAGTAACGAATAGTGGCGAATGTATTCTCTCATCACTAGCAGTAAATTATGCCAATTGTGCTGCACGTTATGTGCTGAGTAATGTTAAAGTCTTGTCTACCATCACTGGACTTGAAAGAAAACATGCATACCATATTGGGACATGCAATACATCCCTTGCATGGATAAAAGCCCCATTTATTTCCTTTTAATCTTATCTTGATGTGATATTTTCTTTTTTAATAAATTTGCAAAAATGACTACATTTCTGTTTTTTTTTCAGTCAAGATGGGGTGCAGAGTGTACATTAATAAGAACTTTATAAAACATTATTTTAAAATCTGAAATGTCCTACTGAAATGTACGTTCAGTAAATGCACTCAATACTTGGTTGGGTTGGAGCTCCTTTTGTATAAATTACTGCATCAATGTGGCATTGCATCGAGGCAACCAGCTTGTGGCACTGCTGAGGGGTTATGGAAAACACCACAGAAAAAACAGGCAAAGGTGCTTACCTGTCCAGGCCTCAAATCAAATGCACTGTCTATCATGCCATCTTTACTGAGGCTCGCTGCACCATGATAGTGCATTTGATTTGAGGCCTGGACAGGTAAGCACCTTTGCCTGTTTTTTCTGTGGTGTTTTCTCTAGAATAGTGGAGAGTTTTTTTCCTCCTGTTTAGGTGTTATGGAAGCCCAGGTTGCTTTGATAGCAACCTTCAGCTTGTCTGCATTGTTGGGTCTGGTGTCTCTCATCTTCCTCTTGATAATACCCCATAGATTCTCTATGGGATTAAGGTCAGGCGAGTTTGCTGGCCAATCACAGTGATACTGATGGTTTTAAACCAGGTATTGGTACCTTTGGCAGTGTGGACAGATGCCAAGTCCTGCTGGAGAATTAAATTTCCATCCCCAAAAAGCTTGTCGGCAGATGGAATCATGAAGTGTTCTAAAAAATTTTGTTAGATGGCTGCTCTGACTTTCATCTTGATAAAACACAGTGGACCCACACCAGCAGATGACATGGTTCCCCAAACCATCACTGATTGTGAAAACTACACTCTAGACCACAAGCAGCTTGGATTATGTGCCTCTCCACTCTTCCTCCAGACTCTGGAACCTTGATTTCCAAATTAAATGCAAAATTCACCTTGGACCACTGAGCAACAGTCCAGTTATTTTTCACCTTGGCCCAGGTAAGACTCTTCTGGCATTGTCTATTGGTCATGAGTGGCTTGATACAAGGAATTTGACACTTGCAGCCCATGTCCTGGATAGATGTGTGTGGTGGCTCTTGAAGCAATGACTCCAGCAGCAGTCCACTGCTTGTGAAACTCCCCCAAATTTTTGAATTGCTTTTTCTTAACAACCCTTTCAAGGCTGTGGGTTGCTTGTGCACCTTTTTCTACTACACTTTTTCCATCCTCTCAACTTCCCATTAATATGCTTTGATACAGCACTCTGTGAACAGCCAGCTTCTTTAACAATGATCTTTTGTGGCTTACCCTCCTTGTGGAGTGTGTCAATAACTGGCATCTGGACATCTATCAAGTCACCAGTCTTCCCCATTATTGTGGAGGCTTCTGAAACAGACTAAGTGACCCTTTTAAATGCTTAGGAAGCCTTTGCAGGTGTTTTTTGTTAATTATTCTAATTTACTGAGACAATTACTTTTAATTACTTTTGGGTTTTCATTGGCTGTAAGCCAACATCAACATTAACAGAAATAAACACTGGAAATAGATCACTCTGCTTGGGGTGACTGTTGTGAATTCCGCTCTTGGGCTCCCTCCGGTGGTTGTAAGTGGCACTTTTGTGAGTTCTGCTCTTGGGCTCCCTCCGGTGGTTTTAAGTGGAATGGCTGCTCCTTGGATTTAGCAGTCTGCAGCTGCTTCCACTGATTGTCTTTCTGCTCGGCTATTTATGCCTGGCTCTTCCCTTCAGCCAGTGCCACTTGTCAATGGTTCCTGGTTGGATTCACATCTTTGCTTGGATTTTCCTGATATCCTGACCAGTTCAGCAAAAATAAGTCCTTGCTTTGCTCCTTTCTGTCCACATGTTGTGGACTTATTCGTTCTGTGCATTCTATGTTTTGTCCAGCTTGTCAGTATGGATTAATTCAGTTAAGATGGAAGCTCTGGGAAGCAGATTTACCCTCCACACCTTTAGTCAGGTGTGGAGATTTTAGTAAACTCTGTGTGGATTTTTGTAGTTTTTAATACTGACCGCACAGTATCCTATCCTGTCCTATCTATCTAGCTAGACTGGCCTCCTGTGCTACATCCTGGTTTCATTCTGTGTATGTCTTTTCCCTCTCCACTCACAGTCATTACTTGTGGGGGGCTATCTATCCTTTGGGGATTTTCTCTGAGGCAAGATAGTTTTCCTGTTTCTATCTTTAGGGGTAGTTAGTTCTCGGGCTGTGACGAGGTGCCTAGGGAGTGACAGGAGCATCCCACGGCTACTTCTAGTGTTGTGTTGAGCTTAGGGACTGCGGTGAGTACAGGTACCACCTCCTTCAGAGCTCGTCCCATGTTGCTCCTAAACCACCAGATCATAACAGGTGACCACAGACCATGTCACTGTTCTCATCCTTTTTGGCTGTTGTATTTGATCACTTTTGCATTTTGTCATTGCTCTCACCATTATCGATACTGTACAGCATATGAGGCGGTGTCTACAACCCACAGAAGTTTCTCATGTTGTGCAGCTCTTTTAGAATGGCATATCAATGCAAGCTGTGGCAAGAAGGGTAGCTGTGTCTGTCAGCACAGTGTCCAGAGCATGGAGCAGATACCAGGTTACAGGCCAATACACCAGGAGACATGGTGGGGATCATAGAAGCACAATAACCCAGCAGCAGGACAGCTACCTCCTCCTTTGTGCAAGGAGGAACTGGAGGAACAGTGCCAGAGCCCTGCAAAATGAACTTTAGCAGGCCACTAACATCCATGTGTCTGCTCAAACTGCCAGAAGCAGAGTCCATGAGAGTGATATGAGGTCCCAACAACGACAAGTGGGAAAAAGTCAGAGATGATGAGGTCTTCGCAGTTCAAGCTCAGTGATCAGAATTTCTCACCATGATCTGCGGTGAAGTCACTGAGCTTGAACTGCGAATTCACTGACTCTTTCCCTGAGGTTACTGCAGTTCAGCCCTGCTGGGAACGCAGTCTCAGTGACCAGAGGTAACCTCGAAGATGTCACTGACGCTGCGTTCGCAGCAGCTCACTCACCATTACTTCTCACCCTGGACGGTTGCATTTTGGCACCGTCCAAGTTGAAAACTATTAACTCCCAGACATGGATTATGGCGTGGGAAAGAAAGATGAACAGGTGAGGGATAGTTTTTTTTTTTTCTTTAGTTTTATTACAGGAGACAAGGGATTCAGTGGAATTAGGCATTAGGTCACTATAACGGTGTTTATTATTTTTAAATAAAAATGGAAAACTGTATTTTGTTTTACTTCTAATATAGGACTTTATTCTGGCTGTGTCTTTATTTACCATATAACTATAGAATTAGTAATGGATAGTTGTCTTGTAGACAACTCCCCATTGCTACGCCATGGGCTTGATGTCACCAGACAATACAAATGTGGCATCAACCCCACAAATATGAACCCCACAGCTACAGCTACAGGGCAAGTGGGAAGAGCCAGGCAAAGTGCCAGAATTGGAACATCTAATAGATGTGTCTTTTTGGGCAGCTGTGGGCTGCTATTTTTAGTCTGCCGGGGGTCAATATCCATGGCCCCTTACCATCCTGAGAATACCAACCCTGTTGTGAATTCTGCTCTTGGGCTCCCTCTGGTGGTTACGAGTGGTAGTGCTGCTGTCTTTGGATCGCAGCATTTATCAGGTGTGTCCACTTGTTGCAATTTGGACTGGGCTATTTAGTCTTGCTTGATTCTTTAGTCAGTGCCAGTTGTCCATTGTTTTTGGAGGATTCACATCCCTACCTGGTCTCTCCTGTTTTGCTGTTCATTTCAACAAAGATAAGTTCTGGCTTTGTTTTTGCTGTCCACATGCTGTGGACCTTATAGTTCAGTGCTTTTTCATGTTTGTCTTGTCCAGCTTGGTCTGTGTAAGGATTTTTTCAGCCAAGCTGTATCTCTGGAGATGCAGATATACCCTCCATGTCTTTAGTCAGATGTGGAGATTTTGTATTTTCTGTGGTGGATATTTTCTAGGGCTTTAATACTGACCGCATAGTACTCTGTCCTATTCTTTCTTTTTGGCTAGAATGGCCTCCTTTGCCAAATCCTGATTTCAGTCTGCGTATGTCATTTCCCTCTCCTCTCACAGTCAATATTTGTGGGGGGCTGTCTATCCTTTGGGGATTTTCTCTGAGGCAAGATAGTTTTCCCGTTTCTATCTTTAGGGGAAGTTAGTCCTTAGGCTGTGTCGAGGTGTCTAGGGAGTGTTAGGTACATCCCACGGCTACTTCTAGTTGCAGAGCTAAGTTCAGGGTCTGCGGTCAGTACAGGTACCACCTTCTCCAGAGTACTTCTCATGCTGCTCTTAGGCCACCAGTTCATAGCACAACTCCCAGCTGTCAGTTTTAGCAAGGCTGGTTGTCAAAATGGGGGGACCCAACAACGTTTTTCAAATTATTTATTTAAATAATTAAAAAATACTATGTGGAGACCCCTCTATTCTTATTAACCAGCCTTGCTAACACTGACAGCTGAGGGTTGCAGCTCCAGCTGTCAGTTTTGCCTGGCTGGTTATAGAAAATACAGGAGATCTCACACCATTTTTTTCATGTATTTAGTTATTCATAGCACAGGTGGTGGATGAGGAATACTCCCATCAGCCACTCCTGCTGTCACTGAAATTAACGGCAACAAGTGTATGCATCAGTGAGTAATAGTCCCAAAAGCCACCACCTGCTGTCATTGTTCTCACTTGAATACAACTCTCATCATTCTCCTCTGCTCATACTGGTTGCCGGCAGAGTAAGGGAGAATGATGAGAGTCATTTTCAGCACCAGGCGCCGGGAAACAGCGCTTGCTGTACCGCTGCTTCCCTGGCACCCTGTTATGATCTGGTGGCCTAGGAGCAGCATGAGATGTACTCTGGAGAAGGTGGTACCTGTACAGACCGCAAACCCTGAACTTAGCAGCGCAACTAGAAGTAGCCATGGGGGGTACCTAACACTCCCTAGACCCCTCGACACAGCCTAAGAACTAACTACCCCTAAAGACAGAAACGGGAAAACTATCTTGCCTCAGAGAAAATCCCCAAAGGATAGACAACCCTCCACAAATATTGATTGTGAGAGGAGAGGGAAATAACATACGCAGACATGAAATCAGGATTTAGCATAGGAGGCCATACTAGCTAAAAAGGAAGAATAGGACAGAGTACTATGCGGTCAATATTAAAACACTAGAAAATATCCACCACAGAAAATACAAATCACCACATCTGACTAAAGACATGGAGGTTATATCTGCATCTCCAGAAACACAGCTTGGCTGCAAAAAATCCTTCACAGACAAAGCTGGACAAGACAAAACATGAAAATGCACAGAACTATAAGGTCCACAGCAGGTAGACAGCAAAATCCAAGCCAGGACTTATCTTAGATGAAATGAACAGCAGAACAGGAGAGACCAGGTATGGATGTGAATCCTCCAAAAACAATGGGCAACTGGCACTGACTAAAGGATAAAGCAGGACTTAAATAGTCCAGCCCAAATTGCAAAAAATGGATACACCTGATAAATGCTGCGATCCAACTACCGCAGCACTACCACTCATAACCACCGGAGGGAGCCCAAGAGCAGAATTCATAACAGTACCCCCCCTTGAGGAGGGGTCACCGAACCCTCACCAGAGCCCCCAGGACGATCAGGACAAGCCAAATGAAAGGCACGAACCAAATTGTCAGCATGAACATCGGAGGCAACAACCCAAGAATTATCCTCCTGGCCATAACCCTTCCATTTGACCAGATACTGAAGCTTCCGCCTCGAAAAACGAGAATCCAAAATCTTCTCAACCACATACTCCAACTCCCCATCAATCAACACCGGGGCCGGAGGATCAACAGAGGGAACAACGGGCACCACATACTTCCGCAACAAAGATCTATGGAACACATTATGGATGGAAAAAGAGGCTGGAAGGGCCAAACGAAAAGACACCGGATTGATAATCTCAGAAATCCTATAAGGACCAATAAATCGAGGCTTGAACTTAGGGGAAGAAACCTTCATAGGAACATGACGGGAAGACAACCAGACCAAATCCCCAATCCGAAGCCGGGAACCAACACACCGACGACGGTTAGCAAAACGCTGAGCCTCCTCCTGAGACAACACCAAATTTTCCACCACATGAGCCCAAATCCGCTGCAGCCTGTCAACCACAGAATCCACACCAGGACAATCAGAAGGCTCAACCTGCCCTGAAGAAAAATGAGGATGAAAACCAAAATTACAAAAAAAGGCGAAACCAAGGTAGCAGAACTTGCCCGATTATTAAGGGCAAACTCGGCCAATGGCAAGAAAGCCACCCAATCATCCTGATCAGCAGACACAAAGCATCTCAAATAAGTCTCCAAAGTCAGATTAGTTCGCTCTGTCTGGCCATTTGTCTGAGGATGAAATGCGGAAGAAAAAGACAAATCAATGCCCAGCCTAGCACAAAAGGCCCGCCAAAACCTAGAAACAAACTGGGAACCTCTATCGGACACAATATTCTCCGGAATGCCATGCAAACGAACCACATGCTGAAAAAACAACGGAACCAAATCAGAAGAGGAAGGCAATTTAGGCAAAGGTACCAAATGAACCATCTTAGAAAACCGGTCACAAACCACCCAGATAACCGACATCCTCTGGGAAACCGGAAGATCTGAAATAAAATCCATGGAAATATGCGTCCAAGGTCTCTCAGGGAGCGGCAAAGGCAGAAGCAACCCACTAGCGCGGGAACAGCAAGGCTTAGCCCGCGCACAAATCCCACAGGACTGCAGAAAAGAACGCACATCCCGCGACAAAAAAGGCCACCAAAAGGACCTACCAACCAAATCTCTGGTACCAAAAATCCCAGGATGGCCAGCCAACACAGAACAATGAACCTCAGAAATCACTTGACTAGTCCATCTATCAGGAACAAACAGTTTCCCCACTGGACAAAGGTCAGGTTTATTAGCCTGAAATTCCTAAAGAACCCATCGTAAATCAGGGGAGATGGCAGAAAGAATCACCCCTTCCTTCAGAATGCCGACCGGCTCAAGAACCCCAGGGGAATCAGGAAAAAAAACTCCTAGAGAGGGCATCCGCCTTAACATTCTTAGTACCAGGAAGGTACGAGACCACAAAATCAAAACGGGAGAAAAACAGGGACCATCGAGCCTGTCTAGGATTCAGTCGTTTGGCAGACTCGAGGTAAATCAGATTCTTATGATCGGTCAGGACCACAATACGGTGCTTGGCCCCCTCAAGCCAATGACGCCACTCCTCAAATGCCCACTTCATAGCCAACAACTCCCGATTGCCGACATCATAATTGCATTCCGCAGGCGAAAACTTCTGAGAAAAGAAGGCACACGGTTTCATCAAGGAACCATCAGAATTCCTCTGAGACAAAACGGCCCCTGCCCCAATCTCAGACGCGTCAACCTCAACCTGAAATGGAAGAGAAACATCCGGCTGACGCAACACAGGGGCAGAAGTAAATCAGCGTTTAAGCTCCTGAAAGGCAGAAACAGCCGCAGAGGACCAATTCGTCACATCAGCGCCTTTCTTCGTCAAATCGGTCAGAGGTTTAACCACACTGGAGAAGTTGGCAATAAAACGATGATAAAAATTAGCAAAGCCCAAGAATTTCTGAAGGCTCTTCACAGATGTGGGCTGAATCCAATCATGAATGGCCTGAACCTTAACCGGATCCATTTCTATAGATGAGGGAAAAAAAATGAAGCCCAAAAAAGAAAGCTTCTGCACTCCAAAGAGGCACTTCGACCCCTTCACAAATAAAGCATTATCACGGAGGATCTGAAATACCATCCTGACCTGTTTCACATGAGACTCCCAATCATCGGAAAAAATCAAAATATCATCCAAATATACAACCATGAATTTATCAGGATAACTCCGAAAGATATCATGCATGAAGGATTGGAACACAGATGGGGCATTAGAGAGTCCGAATGGCATCACAAGGTATTCAAAATGGCCTTCGGGTGTATTAAATGCAGTTTTCCATTCGCCACCCTGTTTAATACGAATAAGATTATATGCCCCTCGAAGGTCAATCTTAGTAAACCAGCTAGCCCCCTTAATCTTAGCAAACAAATCAGTAAGCAAAGGCAAAGGGTATTAAAATTTGACCGTGATCTTATTCAAGAGGCGATAATCAATACACGGTCTCAAGGAGCCATCCTTCTTGGCAACAAAAAAAAAAACCTGCTCCCAATGGTGAAGAAGATGGCCGAATATGCCCCTTCTCCAAAGACTCCTTAATATAGCTCCACATGGCGGCATGTTCTGGCACAGACAGGTTGAAAAGTCGACCCTTAGGGAACTTACAACCTGGAATCAAGTCAATAGCACAATCATAGTCCCTATGTGGTGGAAGGGAACTGGATTTAGGCTCATCGAATACATCCTGGAAATCTGACAAAAACTCAGGAATTTCAGAAGAGGGGGAAGAGGAAATTGACATCAAAGGAACGTGACCATGAACCCCCTGACAACCCCAACTAGTCATAGACATAGATTTCCAATCTAACACCGGATTATGTAGCTGTAACCATGGAAAACCCAGCACAATATCATCATGCAAATTATGCAACACCAGAAAACGACAATCTTCCTGATGGGCTGGCGTCATGCGCATGGTCAGCTGTGTCCAAAACTGAGGTTTATTTTTAGCCAACGGTGTAGCATCAATCCCCCTTAAAGGAATAAGGTTCTGCAAAGGCTGCAAGGGGAAACAACAACGTCTGGCAAATTCTAAGTCCATTAAATTCAGAGCGGCGCCTGAATCCACAAATGCCATGACAGAAAATGACGATAATGAGCAGATCAAGCTCACAGATAACAGAAATTTAGGTTGCGCAGTACTGATGGTAACAGAACTAGCGATTCTCTTTGTACGCTTAGGGCAATCAGAAATAACATGAGCAGAATCGCCGCAGTAAAAACACAACCTATTCTGACGCCTAAATCCTTGTCATTCAGCTCTAGACAAAATCCTATCACACTGCATAGGCTAAGGGCTCCGCTCGGAGGACAACGCCACAGTGTGCACAACTCTGCGCTAGCGCAAGCGCCGATCAATCTGAATGGCCAGAGACATAGAATCACTCAGACCAGCAGGCGTGGGGAACACCACCATAACATCTTTAACGGATTCAGAAAGACCCTTTCTGAAAATTGCCGCCAAGGCATCCTCATTCCATTTAGTCAGTACAGACCATTTTCTAAATTTCTGGCAATACGATTCTGCGGCTTCTTGACCCTGACACAGGGCCAACAAGATCTTCTCAGCTTGATCCACAGAATTAGGCTCATCATACAATAACCCCAATGCTTGAAAGAAAGAATCAACATTAAGCAAAGCAGGATTGCCAGATTCCAGGGAAAATGCCCAATCCTGTGGGTCACCACGCAGCAGGGATATGATGATTTTAACCTGCTGAATGGGGTCACCAGAAGAACGGGGTCTCAATGCAAAAAATAGTTTACAATTATTTTTGAAACTCAAAAATTTGGATCTGTCACCAAAAAATAAATCAGGAGTGGGAATCTTAGGTTCTAAGGCAGGAGTCTGAATAATAAAATCTGAAATACCCTGTACCCTAGCAGCAAGCTGATCCACACGAGAAACTAACTCCTGAACATTCATGTTATTACTAGGTTCCGTAGCCACCCAGAGATTAAGAGGAAGGAAAAGGCCAAACAGGCTAAGGAAAAAAAAAATGGCTCAAAACCTTTCCTCCCTTCTTCTGAGATGCAATTAACTCATTGTTGGCCAGTTGTACTGTTATGATCTGGTGGCCTAGGAGCAGCATGAGACGTACTCTGGAGAAAGTGGCACCTGTACAGACCGCAAACCCTGAACTTAGCAGTGCAACTAGAAGTAGCCATGGGGGGTACCTAACACTCCCTAGACCCCTCGACACAGCCTAAGAACTAACTACCCCTAAAGACAGAAACAGGAAAACTATCTTGCCTTAGAGAAAATCCCCAAAGGATAGACAGCCCCCCCACAAATATTGACTGTGAGAGGAGAGGGAAATAACATACGCAGACATGAAATCAGGATTTAGCATAGGAAGCCATACTAGCTAAAAAGGAAGAATAGGACAGAGTACTATGCGGTCAGTATTAAAACACTAGAAAATATCCACCACAGAAAATACAAATCACCACATCTGACTAAAGACATGGAGGGTATATCTGCATCTCCAGAGACACAGCTTGGCTGCAAAAAATCCTTCACAGACAAAGCTGGACAAGACAAAACATGAAAATGCACAGAACTATAAGGTCCACAGCAGGTGGACAGCAAAAACCAAGCCAGGACTTATCTTAGATGAAATGAACAGCAGAACAGGAGAGACCAGGTATGGATGTGAATCCTCCAAAAACAATGGGCAACTGGCACTGACTAAAGGATAAAGCAGGACTTAAATAGCCCAGCCCAAATTGCAAAAAATGGATACACCTGATAAATGCTGCAATCCAACTACCGCAGCACTACCACTCATAACCACCGGAGGGAGCCCAAGAGCAGAATTCACAATAGCGCCCACCGTGTGTTACTGATGTAGCACACAGTTGTCCCACATTTTACACACACATACACTGACATTTCTGGTAGCAATTTGACGTTAGCATGATTGCCGTGGGAACATTTCTTTTGGCGCTCGTGCTGATGCCAGATAGGTGAAGTGAGTTTATTGACTGTGAACTCCCAGGACCTTTCTAATGGCATTGGGAGCTTGACAACTTTCTCATGCTCACGGTAACATCAGACAGGTCCTACAAGTTCACTGCGAGACACTGGATAAGTGAACCTATTTAGATGTATGCTGAGCACCTTGAACCCCAAGGTGCTACTCAGAAGTTTATAACATTGAGCCATTATAATAAAATCACATTTTTCCCACAAACATGCATTTCATGAAGGTAACAGGAGAGATTTCACCATGCAAATTCTTGTGCAATCTCTCCTGAGTATACAGATACCCAATATGTGGAGTAAAACTAATGTTTGGGCACACAGCAGAGTTTGGAAGAGGAGCGCCATTTGACTTTTTGAATGCAAAATTTGAATAATTAGCAAACATTGCGTTTGGAGTGCCCCTGATGTGCCTACACAATAGAAACCCCCCAAAAGTAACACTATTTTGGAAACTAGACACCTCAGAGAACTTGCCTAGATGTGTAATCAGCACCTTGAACCCCCAAGTGCTTCATAGAAGTTTATAACGTTGAGCTGCGAAAATAGAATCAAATTTTTCCCCAAAAAATCTTATTTTATCCACAGTTTTTTTATTTTCACAAGGTAATGGGAGAAATTGAACCCCAAAATGTGTTGTGCAATTTCTCCTGAGTACTCAGATACTCCATATGGGCCCCTGATATGCCTAAACAGTGGAAACACCCCACAAGTGGCTCCATTTAGGAAACTAGACCCCTCAAGGAATGTATCTAGATGTGGTGAGCACCTGGAACCTCCAAGTGCTTGACAGTTGTTTATAATGTAGAGATGGGAAAATTAAAAAATGATATTTTTATAAGGGTGAAAGGAGAAGATGGACCCCAAAATCTGTTGTGCAATTTCTCCTGAGTACACCGATAACCCATATGTGGTGAAAAACTACTTTTGAGGCACAATGCAAAGCTCAGGGGGGAAGAAGTGCCATATTTAAGTTCAGACTTTGCTGGATTGGTTAGAGGGTGTCATGTCACATTGTTAGAGCCCCTGAGGTGCCAGAATAGCAGACCCCCCCCAATAAGAGACACTATTTGTACTGCATAGCCATATGGCGATACTCGGGAGGGACAGAGCGCTCTTTGCCTCCTGGAGCGCAGATTTTCCTAGAATAGTTTGGAGACTTCTTAGACAGAGCCCTTAAGTGCTAGAAGAGCAGAACTCCCCCCCCCCCCCCCCCTCAAATGATCCCATCTTGGAAATTATACCTCTTAGGGAATTTATCTACTGGTGTAATGACAATTTTGACATTATGGGTGTTTTCCAGAAACAAGCAGCAGTGGATGTTGCTGAGTGAAAATTGCAAACTGCTGATGTAGTGACTAGTATGTTGTAGTGACAAGTACGTTATGCCCAGCTCATACTTCTGGAGACACGCACTTGCAAATTAGGAGTGCTCTCATCGCTATAGAAATGCCAAATATGTGGACACTAAATGTGGTTTAGGCACACTTTTGGCTCAGAATGGAGGTGGTTATTCAGATTTGAGAGTGCAGAATTTGCTGAATTTCCTTTGAGAGTGGAACCATATAGCTTTTTCAGAGCTTTTGTGCTACCAGTGATGTGTATGCCCACTATATTTCCATTGACAGATGAAGGGCCTCAGTGCGGACTTTTTTGTAGATTGAGTTGATTTGTGATCATATTTATCTTGTGCTCTATGCTGAGCACTTATTTTGGGTTTCCATCTATATCTCCGAGTGACATGAATCAGATGAAACCACCGAAGTATCCATTCACTATAATGAGGCAGTCGAGTTAACTGTGGTGAACCGCATTTTTATGCACTTCTAAAAAGATGGACAACACTGAATCATAGGCCAGACGGTGTCCCCAGTGTCTCCATCTATCTCATTATAGGGAATCTTATGCAGGGTGTTCAGTCTGAATTATGTATTTCAGACATTTACACGGAAACCCCGTTGTAAGCGCTCAGCTGAGCTCTACTGCAATCTTTGGGAGGCAGAATGAACAAATCAACAGGAGGTGTTGTGAATTCTGTTGTCAGGCTCCCTCCTGTGGTCATGAATGGTACTTCGGCTGGTTCTGTCCATGGACTTCCTCTGGTGGGTGTTTCTGAGTTTCCTTCCACAGGTGACGAGGTTAATTCGTTAGCTGGCTGCTCTATTTAACTCCACTTAGATCTTTGCTCCATGCCACCTGTCAATGTTCCAGTATTGGTCTAGTTCACTCCTGGATCATTCTTGTGACCTGTCTTCCCAGCAGAAGCTAAGTTCCTGCTTGTATTTTCTTTGGTTGCTATTTTTCTGTCCAGCTTGCTATTTTTATTGTTGTCTTGCTTGCTGGAAGCTCTGGGACGCAGAGGGAGCGCCTCCGCACCGTGAGTCAGTGCGGAGGGTCTTTTTGCGCCCTCTGCATGGTCTTTTTGTAGGTTTTTGTGCTGACCGCAAAGCAACCTTTCCTATCCTCAGTCTGTTCAGTAAGTCGGGCCTCACTTTGCTAAATCTATTTCATCTCTGTGTTTGTATTTTCATCTTTACTCACAGTCATTATATGTGGGGGGCTGCCTTTTCCTTTGGGGAATTTCTCTGAGGCAAAGTAGGCTTTATTTTTCTATCTTCAGGGCTAGCTAGTTCCTTAGGCTGTGCCGAGTTGCATAGGGAGCGTTAGGAGCAATCCACGGCTATTTCTAGTGTGCGTGATAGGATTAGGGATTGCGGTCAGCAGAGTTCCCACATCCCAGAGCTCATCCTTTATTATCAGTAACTATCAGGTCATTCCGTGTGCTCTTAACCACCAGGTCCATTATTGTCCTGACCACCAGGTCGTAGCAGTACAGGTGGCCCAAAGTACTAATGCATCTCAATAGAGGGATAAGAGAAGTTCTGAGACCATTTTTTTTTTCTTTGCAGTGTGTTTTGTCTCTCTTTTCCCCTTTACCTCTGGGTGGTTCAGGACACAGGTGTAAACATGGACATTCAAGGTCTGTCCTCTTGGATAGATAATCTCACTGCAAGGGTACAAAACATTCAAGATTTTGTGGTTCAGAATCCGATGTCAGAGCCTAGGATTCCAATTCCTGATTTGTTTTTTGGTGATAGATCTAAGTTCTTGAATTTCAGAAATAATTGTAAATTGTTTCTTGCCTTGAAACCTCGCTCCTCAGGTGACCCTGTTCAACAAGTAAAGATCATTATTTACGTGGTGACCCTCAAGACTGGGCATTTTCCCTTGCGCCAGGAGATCCGGCATTGCGTGATGTTGATGACTTTTTCCTGGCGCTTGGATTGCTTTATGACGAACCTAATTCAGTGGATCAGGCAGAGAAAATCTTGCTGGCTCTGTGTCAGGGTCAGGATGAAGCGGAGATATATTGTCAGAAGTTTAGAAAGTGGTCTGTGCTCACTCAGTGGAATGAATGTGCCCTGGCAGCAATCTTCAGAAGGGGTCTCTCTGAAGCCCTTAAGGATGTCATGGTGGGATTTCCCATGCCTGCTGGTTTGAATGAGTCTATGTCTTTGGCCATTCAGATCGATCGACGCTTGCGTGAGCGTAAAGCTGTGCACCATTTGGCGGTACTATCTGAGCATGGTCCTGAGCCTATGCAATGTGATAGGACTTTGACCAGAGCTGAACGGCAAGAACACAGACGTCGGAATGGGCTGTGTTTTTACTGTGGTGATTCCACTCATGTTATCTCCGATTGTCCTAAGCGCACTAAGCGGTTCGCTAGGTCTGCCACCATTGGTACGGTACAGTCTAAATTTCTATTGTCCGTTACTCTGATTTGCACTTTGTCATGCTATTCTGTTATGGCATTTGTGGATTCAGGCGCTGCCCTGAATTTGATGGACTTGGAGTATGCTAGGCGCTGTGGTTTTTTCTTGGAGCCCTTGCAGTATCCTATTCCATTGAGAGGAATTGATGCTACGCCTTTGGCCAAGAATAAGCCTCAGTACTGGACCCAATTGACCATGTGCATGGCTCCTGCACATCAGGAGGATATCCGCTTTCTGGTGTTGCATAATCTGCATGATGTGGTCGTTTTGGGGTTGCCATGGCTACAGGTTCATAATCCAGTATTGGACTGGAAATCTATGTCTGTGTCCAGCTGGGGTTGCCAGGGGGTACATGGTGATGTTCCATTTTTGTCTATTTCATCTTCCACTCCTTCTGAAGTTCCAGAGTTTTTGTCGGATTATCGGGATGTATTTGATGAGCCCAAAGGCAGTGCCCTACCTCCTCATAGGGATTGCGATTGTGCAATTAATTTGATTCCTGGTAGTAAGTTTCCTAAGGGCCGATTGTTCAATTTATCTGTGCCAGAACACGCCGCTATGCGGAGTTATATAAAGGAATCCTTGGAGAAAGGCCATATTCGCCCGTCGTAATCACCGTTAGGAGCAGGGTTCTTTTTTGTGGCCAAGAAGGAAGGTTCTTAGAGACCTTGTATTGATTACCGCCTTCTTAATAAAATTACAGTCAAATTTCAGTATCCTTTGCCGTTGCTGTCTGATTTGTTTGCTCGTATTAAAGGGGCTAGTTGGTTCACCAAGATAGATCTTCGAGGGGCGTATAATCTTGTGCGTATTAAACAAGGCGATGAATGGAAAACAGCATTTAATACGCCCGAGGGCCATTTTGAGTACCTGGTTATGCCATTCGGGCTTTCCAATGCTCCATCAGTATTTCAGTCCTTTATGCATGACATCTTCCGAGAGTACCTGGATAAATTTCTGATTGTGTATTTGGATGATATTTTGGTCTTTTCGGATGATTGGGAGTCTCATGTGAAGCAAGTCAGAATGGTGTTCCAGGTCCTTCGTGCGAATTCCTTGTTTGTGAAGGGGTCAAAGTGTCTCTTTGGAGTTCAGAAGGTTTCATTTTTGGGGTTCATTTTTTCCCCTTCTACTATCGAGATGGACCCTGTTAAAGTCCAGGCCATTTACGATTTGACTCAGCCGACATCTGTGAAGAGCCTGCAAAAGTTCCTGGGCTTTGCTAATTTTTATCGGCGCTTCATCGCTAATTTTTCTAGTGTTGCTAAACTGTTGACTGATTTGACCAAGAAGGGTGCTGATGTGGTCAATTTGTCTTCTGCAGCTGTAGAGGCTTTTCAGGAGATGCAGCGTCGTTTTTCTTCTGCCCCTGTGTTGTGCCAGCCAGATGTTTTGCTCCCGTTTCAGGTTGAGGTTGATGCTTCTGAGATTGGAGCAGGGGCTGTTTTGTCGCAAAGAAGTTCTGATGGCTCGGTGATGAAGCCATGTGCCTTCTTTTCTAGAAAGTTTTCGCCTGCTAAGCGTAATTATGATGTTGGTAATCGAGAGTTGTTGGCCATGAAATGGGCATTCGAGGAGTGGCGTCATTGGCTTGAAGGAGCCAAGCATCGCGTGGTGGTCTTGACAGATCACAAGAATTTGACTTATCTTGAGTCTGCCAAACGGTTGAATCCGAGACAGGCTCGATGGTCGTTATTTTTCTCCCGTTTTGATTTTGTGGTTTTGTACCTTCCGGGCTCTAAGAATGTGAAGGCTGATGCCCTGTCAAGGAGTTTTGTGCCTGACTCTCCGGGTGTTCCTGAGCCGGTGGGTATTCTCAAAGAGGGGGTAATTTTGTCTGCCATCTCCCCTGATTTGCAGCAGGTGCTGCAAAAATTTCAGGCTGATAGACCTGACCGTTGCCCAGCGGAGAAACTGTTTGTCCCTGATAGATGGACTAGTAGAGTTATCTCTGAGATTCATTGTTCAGTGTTGGCTGGGCATCCTGGAATCTTTGGTACCAGAGATTTGGTGGCTAGATCCTTTTGGTGGCCGTCTTTGTCACAGGATGTGCGTGCTTTTGTGCAGTCCTGTGGGACTTGTGCTCGGGCTAAGCCCTGCTGTTCTCGTGCCAGTGGGTTGCTTTTGCCCTTGCCGGTCCCGAAGAGGCCCTGGATGCATATTTCTATGGATTTTATTTCGGATCTCCCCGTCTCTCAAAAGATGTCGGTCATTTGGGTGGTTTGTGATCGCTTTTCTAAGATGGTCCATTTGGTACCTTTTTCTAAATTGCCTTCCTCCTCTGATTTGGTGCCATTATTTTTCCAGCATGTGGTTCGTTTACATGGTATCCCGGAGAACATCGTTTCTGACAGAGGTTCCCAGTTTGTTTCGAGGTTTTGGCGATCCTTTTGTGCTAGGATGGGCATTGATTTGTCTTTTTCCTCGGCTTTCCATCCTCAGACAAATGGCCAAACCGAATGAACTAATCAAACTTTGGAAACATATCTGAGATGCTTTGTTTCTGCTGATCAGGATGATTGGGTGTCCTTTTTGCCGTTGGCTGAGTTCGCCCTTAATAATCGGGCCAGCTCGGCTACTTTCGTTTCGCCGTTTTTCTGCAATTCTGGTTTCCATCCTCGTTTCTCTTCAGGGCAGGTTGAGTCTTCGGACTGTCCTGGTGTGGATACTGTGGTGGATAGGTTGCAGCAGATTTGGACTCATGTGGTGGACAATTTGACATTGTCCCGGGAGAAGGCTCAACGTTTCGCTAACCGCCGGCGCTGTGTGGGTCCCCGACTTCGTGTTGGGGATTTGGTTTGGTTGTCGTCTCGTTATGTTCCTATGAAGGTTTCCTCTCCTAAGTTTAAGCCTCGTTTCATTGGTCCGTATAAGATTTCTGAGGTTATCAATCCTGTGTCATTTCGTTTGGCCCTTCCTGCTTCTTTTGCCATCCATAATGTGTTCCATAGGTCGTTATTGCGGAGATACGTGGCGCCTGTGGTTCCATCCGTTGATCCTCCTGCCCCGGTGTTGGTTGAGGGGGAGTTGGAGTATGTGGTGGAGAAGATTTTGGATTCTCGTATTTTGAGACGGAAGCTCCAGTACCTGGTCAAGTGGAAGGGTTATGGTCAGGAAGATAATTCCTGGGTTTTTGCCTCTGATGTTCATGCTGCCGATCTGGTTCGTGCCTTTCATTTGGCTCATCCTGGTCGGCCTGGGGGCTCTGGTGAGGGTTCGATGACCCCTCCTCAAGGGGGGGGTACTGTTGTGAATTCTGTTGTCGGGCTCCCTCCTGTGGTCATGAATGGTACTTCGGCTGGTTCTGTCCATGGACTTCCTCTGGTGGGTGTTTCTGAGTTTCCTTCCACAGGTGACGAGGTTAATTCGTTAGCTGGCTGCTCTATTTAACTCCACTTAGATCTTTGCTCCATGCCACCTGTCAATGTTCCAGTATTGGTCTAGTTCACTCCTGGATCGTTCTTGTGACCTGTCTTCCCAGCAGAAGCTAAGTTCCTGCTTGTATTTTCTTTGGTTGCTATTTTTCTGTCCAGCTTGCTATTTTTATTGTTGTCTTGTTTGCTGGAAGCTCTGGGACGCAGAGGGAGCGCCTCCGCACCGTGAGTCGGTGCGGAGGGTCTTTTTGCGCCCTCTGCGTGGTCTTTTTGTAGGTTTTTGTTCTGACCGCAAAGCAACCTTTCCTATCCTCAGTCTGTTCAGTAAGTCGGGCCTCACTTTGCTAAATCTATTTCATCTCTGTGTTTGTATTTTCATCTTTACTCACAGTCATTATATGTAGGGGGGCTGCCTTTTCCTTTGGGGAATTTCTCTGAGGCAAGGTAGGCTTTATTTTTCTATCTTCAGGGCTAGCTAGTTCCTTAGGCTGTGCCGAGTTGCATAGGGAGCGTTAGGAGCAAACCACGGCTATTTCTAGTGTGCATGATAGGATTAGGGATTGCGGTCAGCAGAGTTCCCACGTCCCAGAGCTTGTCCTTTATTATCAGTAACTATCAGGTCATTCCGTGTGCTCCTAACCACCAGGTCCATTATTGTCCTGACCACCAGGTCGTAACAAGGAGGTGAATAATTGTTTTTATTTTTTGCTCCATTTGCCGAGCGGTATAAATGACTAGATGACTTTACTTCTCAGCTCAGCGCAATACCAGCAATACCAGATTTATATTTTTTTTTTAAGTTTGGCTCATGTCAGACACTAAAAAAATGCTTTTTTTTTTTTTCTTTTTCTTTTTTTTACAAAAAATAGTTTTTGCATCGCCAGATTTTGAGAGCTATTTTTCTATATTTCATCTGGCAGAGTCATGTGAGAGCTTATTTTTTTGCGGGACAACTTGACGATTTTATTGGTATCATTTTCTGACACATGCTATTTTTTCATCACTTTGTATTCTGATTTTTGGGAGGCAGAATGTGCAAAAAACAGCACTTCATAAATATATATATTTTTTAATGCCATTCCGCATATGGTAAAATTGATAAGGCAGCCATATTCTTTGGGTCACTAGGATTACAGCGATAAAACATTTTTTTTTTTTTATGTTTTGTCGCTTTTACACAATATAAACTATTTTATAGAAAAAATAATTATTTTTGCATTGCTTAATTCTAAGAGCTGCTGTAACTTTTTATATTTCAGCTGATGCAGCTGTATGGCAGCTGTTTTTTGGGGGGACAAGATTACATTTTTAGTTTTACCATTTTTATAAACAGTCAACTTTTTCATCGTGTTTTATTCCTCTTTTTGTTTGGCGGTATGATGATAAAGCATTGTTTCTTTTTTTTGCAGTGTTTACTAAAGGGATTAACTAGTGGGACACTTTTATAGGCCAGGTTGTTCTGGACACAGTGATACCAAATATATTTACTTTTTCTTTTTCAGAAAAATATTTATTTATGGGTACCCTAAATTTTCCTTTTGTTTACTATTTTGTAATTTATTTATTATCTATATTTTTACAATTTCAAAAAAATCATTATTTTACTTTGTCTTACTATGGGACTTTTACTTTCTGCAGTATGATCGCTTGTAAAGCGTAGCAAAGCAGGAGCATTGCATTACAAACTGCCAGTGCTGACAGACAAACTTATGGTATAAGCAATTTTGCTAACTCTGGCAATCCAGATGTCTTCATGATGACATTGGTTCACGATGGCAACAATCTGCCCCTCGCGATGATGTCGTGGGGGCGCTGATCGGAGAGAAGAGGGGTCTCCCTCTTTCTGCTTGCCTGCTAAATGCTTCAATCAAAATTGATATCAGTATTAAGGGGTTGCTGGATGTCAGCTGTCAGAGTCAGCCAACACCCCACGGCGATCATGTGCACTCTTCTCTCTGACTTTATTTTGCTAAAAGTTTTTTTTCCTTTTCATCTTCAGCTTACTCGATTTTAATCATGGTTAATTCCAACCTACACTGCTCTTAGGCCGGCGTCACACTGGCGTTTAAAACGGCCGAGTGCAATGCGATAAAAAATCGCATTGCACTCGGACCAATATTAAGTTATGGGGCCGCTCCCAACAGCCGACTTTTTGTCGGCCGTTTTTCTGCGATTGTCTCAGACCGAGGAAAACTCTCGGCTCACTCGCACCCATATAAGCCTATGGGTGCGAGTGAGACAGCGCACACCACTCGGATATCATCCGAGTGATGTGCGCTATAAGCGGACCCCAGCAATGGAGGAGATGGAGAAATTAATTTCTCCGCCTCCTCCGCAGCTGTGCTCCGATCCTCCCTGTGCAAGAGAATCGGAGCACAGACGCATGACACTCAGCTCCTGCTCTGCTGCGAGCAGGAGCCGAGTGTCATTAGCATATCGCATCCCATGCAATACGCTAGTGTGACGCCGGCCTTAAAGTCATAATATGGTTTTAACAAATAATTTGTATTTAGTATATAGAAACCAATAAAACAAAAAAAAAATCCTCAGACTATGGCATTTGCAAAAAAGGTGAAGCCCGACTTTTATTAAATAGAGTTAAAAAGTATTCATGTGTATATACTGTATGTGTGAATATCCTGAAAATGCAAGAAATAATTGATAGTGAGCCAAAAAAAGAAACCCCTAAACATACAATGTACATGCACAAGGACAAAATTGTTGCCAGCCTTCGGTTAAAGTAAGAAAATTCCACAGTGCTCACTGAAATAAGTTGAAACTGAGAAAAGCAAACTTCAATTTAAATTTACTGAATTTAACTAATGAAAATCAAAGATTGCTTTTGAATTTTGGTTCAACAGAAACATTTCAAAAAGCAAACTAATGAAAATGGTCTGGACAAAATGATGGTACCTTTAACCAGAGGCGTAGCTAGGGTTTTGGTTCAGGGGGGGCGAAGCTTCTAAGTGGGCCCCTAACAAGGTAACCTTGATTACAGCTGGGTGATGCACCCTAATAGTGGAGGAGAACCTCAGTAGATGACAGCGCTGTTACTGAAGATAATCTCTATACAAAGACCAACATGGATATTACCGACATATGGTCAGTGGTAGATACCTGCCCTACAGAACATATAAGAGATCACAGCACAGTTACAGATAATGACTTACCGCTGACGTTCTTTATGACGGAATCGTCACTTTTCCTATCTGGCCCAGAACGACATGAAGCTTCTCCAGCCAGGACTCAGCTGCAGAGAAAACAACAAAGACACATTTCACTTCTCATATTCCAGCCCCATCATCATCTATTCCTAACCTGCACAAACTCCTCATCCTGCTGATACTGAGCCACTGCTGCCGTATGTGTCCCGATTACTGCACCTGAGACCCTAATACTGAGCCGCTGCTGTCGTATGTGTCCCTATTACTGCACCTGCTGTGTGGTTCTGTATGCGCTCTAAATTCTAAAGCACCCCTCTATAATATAGTAATGCCGGGTGCAAGTCCCCTCGAAAACAATGCCCTTATTTTGTCCCCTAGAAAGTAATATTGCCATGTGTGCTCCTTTGACAGTCATAGTAACCTGAGTTCCCCTGTAACAATAAATGCCCACTTTACATTTAATAATGGTCCGAGTCTCCTCCTGTACAGCTCCCCTATACACAGTATGATGCTCTCTTATACACAGTATACTGACCCCTTGGTAGCCTCCAAACTGTTTGATGGCTCCAACACTGCAATCTCCACACTGTATGATGCCCCTCTAGATAGCCTCTTTATAGTATAATGCACCAGATAGTCCTCAATATAGTATAATGTACCAGATAGTCCTCAATATAGTATAATGCACTCCCCATAGGCCTAGTCTATATTTTAAAATGCACTCCCCATAGGCAGACTCTGTAGTATAAGGCAGACCCCCCATATGCAGACCCTGTAGTATAAGGCAGACCCCCCACAGGCAGACCCCAGAGTATTAGGCAGACCCCCCATAGGCAGAACCTGTAGTATTTGGCAGACCTCCCCCATAGGCAGACCCTGTAGCATTAGGCAGACCCACATAGGCAGACCCTGTAGTATTAGGCATACCCCCCATAGGCAGACCCTGTAGTATTAGGCAGACCCCCCATAGGCAGACCCTGTAGTATTAAGCAGACCCCCCAGAGGCAGACCCTGTAGTATTAGGCAGACCCCCCATAGGCAGACCCCATAGTATTAGGCAGACCCCCCATAGGCAGAACCTGTAGTATTTGGCAGACCTCCCCCCATAGGCAGACCCTGTAGCATTAGGCAGACCCCCATAGGTAGACCATGTAGTATTAGGCAGACCCCCCAAAGGCAGACCCTGTAGTATTAGGCAGACCCCCCCATAGGCAGACCCTGTAGTATTAGGCAGACCCCCCATAGGCAGACCCTGTAGCATTAGGCAGACCCCCATTAGATAGACCCTGTAGTATTAGGCAGACCCCCATAGGCAGATCCTGTATTATAAGGCAGCACCCCTTTAAAAAAATACTCACCTCTCTTCTTCCTGGTTCCTGCGCTGCTCTGAGTTCCCGCTAGTCTCCTGACAGTGGGCGCCGGGCAGTGACGTCATCGTGCCTCCTGTCAGCATTGCCGACATCAGATGCTGACAGGGGGATGACGGGGGAAGGAGCGCAACGCTCCTTCCCTCAACATTGCGGTCAGCTGTATCGGCTAAATGCCGGTACAACTGACCCTGCGATGACAGGCAGGGGCCCACTGCTGGCACCAGGCTCCCCCGCCTGCTCAGGGGCCCCACAGCAGCCGGCGGCAGAGCAGGGAGATCGATTCTCCCTGCTCTGCCACAATAGGTAACTGTATTGGCGCACTGCGTTACTGAGTTACAGTAGTGTAGCTCTGGGTGGACCCCCTCTGAGCACCGGGCCCGGGGCGCCCGCACCCTCTGCCACCCCGGTAGCTATGCTACTGCCCTTAACTTAATATTTTGCTGCACAACCTTTTGAGACAGTCACTGCAAACAAATAATTGTTGTAACTCTCTGAGACTTTTGTACCTGTACACAAGAATTTTGACTCACTTCTCGTAAGCAAACTGCTCCCTGTGTCAGTCAGGTTTGACATTTTACAGACTGCATGTTTCAGCTCCTTCTATAGATGTTTATTAGGATGTAGTATAGGGCTCACAGAAGGCCATTTTAGAATAGTCCACTGCTTTGCTTTGAGTCATTCTTGGATGTTTTTAGAAAATGGCCTGCAACTTTCTTAGACTGGAAGCATATTTTGCGTCAGAATGCCTTGAGAGTCTTGTAATTTCATTGGGCCCTGCAAAGAGTCTGTGCCAAATGCAGCAAAGCAGCCTTAAATGATAATTAGTGAAGGGCGAACCCCTGGATGTTTGGGTCTGGCGCGTTCGGTCAAACAGTTAAAAAAAGTTTGATTTGGGTACCATAACAGTGCTTAAACTCGAACCCAATTCACTTGAATGAGGGGCCCGAACATACATTGTTTGCCACACTGTCATGTGCATGAGAGCGCAGCAAATACTTCCTCTGATCGGCTGTAAAATAATTTTCGCCAGTCAGAGATGTGCCGTTCCCACACTGTCAAATGACAGCATGAGCCCTCAGCTGTAACCAAAGGTAAAAAGTTTGCCTCCAATCACTGGCATCTGCTGATGGGACTACTAAGCCAATCAGCATATGCCTGCTGCCGTTAATAACAAAGAGAGCAGGCAGTGGTTAATAGGAGTATTCATCAGCTGGCGTCTGCACTCTAAATAATTTATTTATTTTTTTAAGTGGCATGGGCTCCCCTGTATTTTTGATAACCAGCCATGCAAAACTGACACTAGTAGACTGCAACCCTCAGCTGTCAGTGTCAGCAAGGCTGGTTATCAAGAATAGAGGGGTCCCCACACCGTTTTTTAAATTATTTAAATAAAATGTTTAAAAAATGGTGTGGGTTACTACGCATTTTTGACAACCAGCCAAGTTAAAGCAGACAGCTGGGGCCTGGTATTATCAGGCTGGTAAGGGGCCATGGATATTGCCCCCCAGCTTAAAAATAACAGTCTGCAGCTGCCCCAGAAAAGGTGCATCTATTAGAAGTGCCAATTCTGGTGCTTTGCCTAGCTCTTCTCACTTGCCCTGTGGTGGTGGTAAGGGGGGTTCATATTTGTAGGGTTGAGGTCACCTTTGTATTGTCCGGTGACATCAAGCCCACAGCTTAGCATTGGAGAAGCATCTATAAAATGCCTCTCCATTACTAATCCTATAGTTACATTGTAATTAAACACAGCCAGAAAAACTCATTTATTTGAAATAAAAAAATACTCTTACTTTAAAAAAATAAAAAATAAAAAAAACAAACTCAGTTATACTCACCTAAAGCACATTTCAGTGAAGCCATGGTATCCTGTAAAAAAACAAAAATAAAAAGCAACCATATTCCTCACCTGTCCATCGTTCTGTTCCATGCCATAATCCATGTCTTGGATAAACAGCTTCCAACGTGGGTGGTGCCAAAATGCTCAGCCTCAGTGACTAGCTATGACATCATTAAGGTTACTGCAGGTCACTGAGGCTGTGTTCCCAGCCAGGCCTATGAACTGTGGTGACCTTCGTGAGATCACCACTAGCACAATGAGAAAAAGTCTCACGGTGCAGCGGTGAGCTTACATTGTAATAGGATGCAGACAATATTACAGAAAGGGGTCAGGATGGCAACATTATTACAGGAGGTTGCCATAATGGTGCACATTATTACATGGGGCAGCAAACACATATGTGTTTTTATAGGATCTAAAATGCTACAAGGTCTTATGCATCTGACCAACATGTAGATGCGGGGCCAGGTCCAAAATTTACATTATGATTATAGAAGGGCAAACTAGACCAGTAAAGTTTGGGGTCCATGCCCGAAAAGTAGGTGTTCGGTACGGACCCCAAACTTTACTGTTTGGGTTTCCCTATCTTTAATCATAATATAAAATTTAGATATGGGCCCCCACCTGCATGTTGGTCAGATGCATAGGACCTTGTAGTATTTTAGATCCTCTAAACACATATGTTTTCCACTCCATGTAATAATGTCGCCCATATTGACATCTTCCTGTAATAATCTTCCCATCCTGACCCCTTCCTGTAATAAAACCCCCATCATTGATCCTTTCCTGTAATAAATTACCCCATCATGGGCCCTTCTTTAATAAAACAGGTCTGCAAAAAAAAATTTTCAAGAGCTGTTTTGGTTATTCCACGTAATCTTTATGTTTTTAAGTACGCTGAATCCGAAAATGACCTCTGTTTTGTCATAGGACATCACGTTTTCTGACAATTTAAGTAACTATGTTAAATAAGACAATACCTCAAAATATATGAAAATAGACTCATAAAATTAATTTTTTATTACAAATGTTTCATGAAAATCGTTTTTTAACTGCAATTAGCTCACTAACACACATTAAAATCGATTCTTCTTCCCTGTGAGGCTTCTCTTGGTACATTTACGCTTGTGAGTAGCATCTGTAATGTCTCTCTGAAGCGTACAACAGTAGTCTGCCATCATTATAATGCTCCATCTTCCCTGGTATCTTCTTTCCATCTCTTTAATGTCCTGGTGGAATCGTTCACCTTGCTCTTCACTCACAGCACCCAAATTTTTAGGAAAGTTGTCAAGGTGGGAATGGAGGAAATGCACTTTCAAACTCATCAGGCAACCTAAAGCTTGAAATGCTTTCAGCATTCGTCCGACGATTTTTTTGTAGTCAGGGTCTTGTATATCTTCAATGCATTGATGTGAACTAATTAATAGTAATTTTGACTTTCAAAACCCTAAGATTAAAAAAATACCAAAAATTGAGAAAAATATACTAAATTTGAAGTGAATTTTGCATTTTGTGGCAAATCCTGACGTCTAGGATTTTTTTCAATATTTTATTAGCTTTCAGCACACCAAAATACATGGAAATTAGATGAAAATAACCAAACAGCTTTTTAGTCGCAGACCTGTGTAATCTTTCCTACCATTAGCCCCTATCATGTAATAATGTTCACCATTATTACACATTTCCTGTACTAATACACCCATCCTGGGCCCCTATCCTGTAACATTGTCCACATTCCTGGCTCATTTCCTGCTACAATGTTCCACATCATGTGCCACTTCCTGTAATAATGTCTCCATTCTGGGACCCTTCCTGTTATAATGCCCCCTATCTTAGGCCCCTTTTTGTAAAAATGTCTCCCATCATAGGCTCCTTCCTGTAAAAATGTTTCCAGCCTGGGAACTTTCCTGTTAAAATGTTCATCATCCTGGGCCCCTTACAGTAATAACAACCCAATCATGGGCCTCTTCCAATAATAATGTTTCTCATCCAGGGCCCCTTCCAGTAATAATGTTCCCTGTTCTGCTGCTCTCTCCAACGAATTAAAAAAAAAAAAAAAATTACTCTTCTTACCTTCCTCACTCCTATCTCAGTGTTCCACAATGTTCTTTTCCTTGTATGCTTTATTTTTGAACCTTTGGGCAGAGAGTCCAGTTTTATCTCATCTGCCCATTGAACACTCTCCTAGAAGATATGTGGCTTGTCAATATGCATTTTGGGCAAGTTGCACTCTACCTTTTTTTATAATTTGCTTTCAACAATGGCTTCCTCCTCAGTCATCTTTCATGAAATCCCTGTTGGCCAAGACAGGAACAGATATTGCTATGTGACACTGATGTACCTTGACCTTGGCGTTACCCTCTGATCTCTTTGGAAATTGTTCTGGGCACTTTGGCTACCTTTTTTATTATCCGTCTCTTCAATTTGTCATCAATTTTCCTATTTTGGTATTGTCCAGGGAGGTTGGTTACAATCCCATAGACCTTAATCTTTTGAATAATATGCGCAACTGTAATAACAGGAACATTCTATTAAATTTACTTGTCTTAGCCACAAAGGTTTCTATAAGTGTGTGGGATATGCATGCAATGTCTGCAGCTTTGCAGACAATAAAATAAAACAGTTTTTCAATTTACTACATGGTAAAAGTCATGCAATAGATGATTTTATCAACTGTATTTCACACCATGTAGTGTACTCTATCAAATGCGGTATGTGTCACATAAGCTATGTAGGTTGCACCCAGGTACGGACTGGGGCTGAAATTCAGTCCTGGCATTTGAAACCACACAGGCCCATGTTGTCCTCGTTCCCAAGAACCAGATGGGATATATTACTAATATTACCCTGGATGGAGGAAAGAAAGATTTGCTACATGACCAATATTTCAAATGATACCCATGGCATGTTGGGTAAGTGACGGAGTCAGTGACTTTGTGCTTCATCACAACTGTTAACAGTATAAGTGTCCTGAGAACATCGATTCTGTTAACAATGTAGCAGACAAAGCAGCCCACAACCAGACCGGCCCTTCTGGCATTTGCCAGAATTGCCCAATGGCCAGTCCGGCCCTGGTTGCACCCTTAGGAAACTAAAGAGATGTATTGCAGAACATTAGCAGTAAAAATGGATCATAATCTGGAGCGGTGAAGAACTTTGTAAATGTGCACAATAGTGACACCACACATTTAAAATTCTACGGCATTGAAAAAGTTAAATCTCCTAAAAGGGGGGGGGGGGAGCTGGCACAAACATTTGACCGCATGAGATGCTTTTTGGATTCTCACTTTAAACACCAAATATCCACATGGAAACAATTTCAAAAATATATATTTTTATTTATTAGTTAGCCAATATTTTTGTATGTGAGACACTTTAATAATGTTTCAGATATGGTAAGGTAACCTGTTTTGACTTTGCATCGGTCGATTTTTATAATTCGTTCCTTGCTGCTATATAATATGACCATACCATTGTTTCCATATACCTTACATTGTTTTTCACCAGAAACGCAACACAACACTTTTAACATTTTTCCAGGACATTGTTAGTTTTAATGGATTTAAATATTTTTTTTTTACACTTACTGGATGGACGTGCTGCCTCCCTCCTTATGTTATTGCTGTGCTACACCAGCTGGATCTAGCTGCTTCCCGTTACAAGGTTCTCGGCTATCTGCAAGATCAACAAGTGTGGTGCGCTCTTTTTTTTGCCTTTATTCTGTAGTAAAAGAAACATCAAGCTGTTTGGAGATGGCATCATTACCTTTACTTTTAACATGTTTGTCTATAATTTTCTTTATAATCTCCTTTGCTTTCTTTTGTCCTTATCCAGAGTAGTACATAACATGAAACCAAACAGCACAGTGACTACTTTTCACCCTTCCTTCACATAGGCAGACTGCCTAATTACAAATTTGTAGACACCAGTCTTGCTAGTTACTGGACACACCTTAGTTTCACAAGTCCTTTTGGTCAAATTATTTTCAATCTTTTCTAGGAGTACCATCATTTTTTTTCATTGTTTAGTTATTTTAAATTTCTTGTTGAACCACACTTTAAAAGCAATGTCTGATGAGCGTTTATGAAATGCATTAGTGTAACGCTCAGCGGGTGTTTTGTGGATGGGCCTGAAATCCCTTTGTTGTCATTATTTTTCTTATTACTTGTACGTTATGTGACATAATTTGAGATCTCTTGAGATCATCAATTCTTTCTTGTTTTCTTGTCTTTGTTGTACTGGATATTTACACATGTCTATTTATTAACTCTATTTTAAAAAAGTAGAATTTTACCTTGTTCACAAATACGTGCACATTTTTTGTCTTATTGGTTTCTGTTTTGTAATCATTTCCTTGGGACCTCCAACTTTTACAGTTTTTTTCCTGTATTTACTGTACAGTAAAATGTGAAACAAAATTGGAATGTAATTACTCATGATTTACAAATCTTCATTTAGTATCACTGAACAAGATTTTTATTGGTTATTTCTAGTGATGAGCGAATATACTCATTACTCGAGATTTCCCAAGCACGCTCGGGTGTCCTCCGAGTATTTTTTAGTGCTCGGAGATTTAGTTTTCATCTTCGCAGCTGAATAATTTACATCTGCTAGCCAGCATAAGTACATGTGGGGGTTGCTTGGTTGCTAGGGAATCCCCACATGTTATTAAACTGGCTAACAGATGTAAATCAATCAGCTGAGGTGAAGAAAACTAAATCTCCGAGCACTAAAAAGTACTCGGAGGTCAAGGACTCGGGAAATCTCAAGTAACAAGCATATTCGCTCATCACTAGTTATTTCCAGAGACTGGGGTTCTAAGCAGGAGTGGACACAAACAGAAAAAAATCCCTTTTCAGGAACAATACGTGGTCTTTTTGCAGTCCAATAGCTCTTCACAATGCACAATTCCACCTGCTTTGGCGATGGTAGTGGGCCCATTTACATCCTGGGCCTCTGGCACATCTGCACAGGTTGGACCAATGTCCCAAGCAAATGTAAGTTTAGTTTTAGGCCATGCATTGCTCATCTGGGAAATGAAATATGCAAATTAGGATACCAAAGCTCTTCAGCTCCAAGGACGTCCACCCATTTCTTCTGATACATGTTGGCACCAATGACACGGCAAGGAAGGACCTACCGACAATCTGCAAGGACTTTGAAGAGTTGGGGAAGAAAGTAAAGGAACTGGATGCACAGGTAGTTTTTTCTTCTATCCTTCCAGTAGACGGGCATGGCACCAGGAGATGGAACAGGATCCTTGATGCAAACAACTGGCTAAGACGATGGTGCAGACAACAAGGATTTGGATTCCTGGACCACGGTGTGAATTACTGGTATGATGGACTCCTCGCCAGAGACGGACTACACCTCAACAAACCTGGGAAACACACATTCGCCAGAAGACTCGCTACACTCATCAGGAGGGCGTTAAACTAGAAGAAGAGGGGACGGGAAGAAAAACATTAGACTCGAACAAAGACGACCCAGGAAAACATACTCAGAAGGGAGGTAAGAACATTTCTAAAACAATCCACAGTGAGGAGATTGGAACAAAACAAAATCCTCTAAACTGCATGCTCGCAAACGCCAGAAGCCTGACAAACAAGATGGAAGAACTAGAAGCAGAAATATCTACAGGTAACTTTGACATAGTGGGAATAACCGAGACATGGTTAGATGAAAGCTATGACTGGGCAGTTAACTTACAGGGTTACAGTCTGTTTAGAAAGGATCGTAAAAATCGGAGAGGAGGAGGGGTTTGTCTCTATGTAAAGTCTTGTCTAAAGTCCACTTTAAGGGAGGATATTAGCGAAGGGAATGAGGATGTCGAGTCCATATGGGTTGAAATTCATGGAGGGAAAAATGGTAACAAAATTCTCATTGGGGTCTGTTACAAACCCCCAAATATAACAGAAAGCATGGAAAGTCTACTTCTAAAGCAGATAGATGAAGCTGCAACCTATAATGAGGTCCTGGTTATGGGGGACTTTAACTACCCGGATATTAACTGGGAAACAGAAACCTGTGAAACCCATAAAGGCAACAGGTTTCTGCTAATAACCAAGAAAAATTATCTTTCACAATTGGTGCAGAATCCAACCAGAGGAGCAGCACTTTTAGACCTAATACTATCTAATAGACCTGACAGAATAACAAATCTGCAGGTGGTTGGGCATTTAGGAAATAGCGACCACAATATTGTGCAGTTTCACCTGTCTTTCACTAGGGGGACTTGTCAGGGAGTTACAAAAACATTGAACTTTAGGAAGGCAAAGTTTGAACAGCTTAGAGATGCCCTTAATCTGGTAGACTGGGACAATATCCTCAGAAATGAGAATACAGATAATAAATGGGAAATGTTTAAGAACATCCTAAATAGGCAGTGTAAGCGGTTTATACCTTGTGGGAATAAAAGGACTAGAAATAGGAAAAACCCAATGTGGCTAAACAAAGAAGTAAGACAGGCAATTAACAGTAAAAAGAAAGCATTTGCACTACTAAAGCAGGATGGCACCATTGAAGCTCTAAAAAACTATAGGGAGAAAAATACTTTATCTAAAAAACTAATTAAAGCTGCCAAAAAGGAAACAGAGAAGCACATTGCTAAGGAGAGTAAAACTAATCCCAAACTGTTCTTCAACTATATCAATAGTAAAAGAATAAAAACTGAAAATGTAGGCCCCTTAAAAAATAGTGAGGAAAGAATGGTTGTAGATGACGAGGAAAAAGCTAACATATTAAACACCTTCTTCTCCACGGTATTCACGGTGGAAAATGAAATGCTAGGTGAAATCCCAAGAAACAATGAAAACCCTATATTAAGGGTCACCAATCTAACCCAAGAAGAGGTGCGAAACCGGCTAAATAAGATTAAAATAGATAAATCTCCGGGTCCGGATGGCATACACCCACGAGTACTAAGAGAACTAAGTAATGTAATAGATAAACCATTATTTCTTATTTTTAGTGACTCTATAGCGACAGGGTCTGTTCCGCAGGACTGGCGCATAGCAAATGTGGTGCCAATATTCAAAAAGGGCTCTAAAAGTGAACCTGGAAATTATAGGCCAGTAAGTCTAACCTCTATTGTTGGTAAAATATTTGAAGGGTTTCTGAGGGATGTTATTCTGGATTATCTCAATGAGAATAACTGTTTAACTCCATATCAGCATGGGTTTATGAGAAATCGCTCCTGTCAAACCAATCTAATCAGTTTTTATGAAGAGGTAAGCTATAGACTGGACCACGGTGAGTCATTGGACGTGGTATATCTCGATTTTTCCAAAGCGTTTGATACCGTGCCGCACAAGAGGTTGGTACACAAAATGAGAATGCTTGGTCTGGGGGAAAATGTGTGTAAATGGGTTAGTAACTGGCTTAGTGATAGAAAGCAGAGGGTGGTTATAAATGGTATAGTCTCTAACTGGGTCGCTGTGACCAGTGGGGTACCGCAGGGGTCAGTATTGGGACCTGTTCTCTTCAACATATTCATTAATGATCTGGTAGAAGGTTTACACAGTAAAATATCGATATTTGCAGATGATACAAAACTATGTAAAGCAGTTAATACAAGAGAAGATAGTATTCTGCTACAGATGGATCTGGATAAGTTGGAAACTTGGGCTGAAAGGTGGCAGATGAGGTTTAACAATGATAAATGTAAGGTTATACACATGGGAAGAGGGAATCAATATCACCATTACACACTGAACGGGAAACCACTGGGTAAATCTGACAGGGAGAAGGACTTGGGGATCCTAGTTAATGATAAACTTACCTGGAGCAGCCAGTGCCAGGCAGCAGCTGCCAAGGCAAACAGGATCATGGGGTGCATTAAAAGAGGTCTGGATACACATGATGAGAGCATTATACTGCCTCTGTACAAATCCCTAGTTAGACCACACATGGAGTACTCTGTCCAGTTTTGGGCACCGGTGCTCAGGAAGGATATAATGGAACTAGAGAGAGTACAAAGGAGGGCAACAAAATTAATAAAGGGGATGGGAGAACTACAATACCCAGATAGATTAGCGAAATTAGGATTATTTAGTCTAGAAAAAAGAC
Organism: Ranitomeya imitator; assembly: GCF_032444005.1. Lineage (NCBI taxonomy): Eukaryota > Metazoa > Chordata > Amphibia > Anura > Dendrobatidae > Ranitomeya > Ranitomeya imitator. The sequence continues at coordinate 350,590,674 of NC_091285.1, read as the reverse complement.
GACTGAGGGGCGATCTAATAACCATGTATAAGTATATAAGGGGACAATACAAATATCTCGCTGAGGATCTGTTTATACCAAGGAAGGTGACGGGCACAAGGGGGCATTCTTTGCGTCTGGAGGAGAGAAGGTTTTTCCACCAACATAGAAGAGGATTCTTTACTGTTAGGGCAGTGAGAATCTGGAATTGCTTGCCTGAGGAGGTGGTGATGGCGAACTCAGTCGAGGGGTTCAAGAGAGGCCTGGATGTCTTCCTGGAGCAGAACAATATTGTATCATACAATTATTAGGTTCTGTAGAAGGACGTAGATCTGGGTATTTATTATGATGGAATATAGGCTGAACTGGATGGACAAATGTCTTTTTTCGGCCTTACTAACTATGTTACTATGTTATGTAAATTGCCTCTTCAAAGAGGCAAAGGAGGTATTTCCAGAGAATGAAAATTAATCCTGGTCATATGATCTTACTATATTGGAAAGCTCTGATACACTGGCGGACACAGTCTGAAAAGGGCCCCTGTGCAAGAACAATATTATGGGCCCTTTGCAGCCTGAGAACTCCTAAAAATGCAAAATTGCACTTGCTTTGGAGCGAGAAATGGGCCCCCTTACCTCTTGGGCCCCTGTGCGGCCGCACAGGTTGCACCAATGGTATGTCCGCCCCTGCTCTGATAACTGTAATTCACAGTAACAGTGAGACTATACATAAATTACATTGTTGTTCGTGTATTAGTCATTGCTGTACAGACCTCACCACTTTGTTTTTATTATAGTGCACTCTGTATGGAACAGTTATAATATATAGTTTTCCTGTTTTTTGATGAATTTGAATACTTCTAGAGTAGAACAAGAAAAGTATGTAATAGATATAATATTGGAATTAAAATACCCAAAATCCTTCCTGACTAATAGATTTATGGAGTAATTCAAGACTTTATCTGGATTTGATGGAAGAGTTTAATATATTTTCTCAGATTTCTATAGCGCAGGCGGTGGGTGAGGAATACTCCCATCTGCCGCTGCCTGCTCTCTCTATTATTAGCAGCATTAGGTGTAGGTTAATGAGAGTAATAGTCCCATCAGCCGCCACCTGCTGTAATAGTCCCATCAGCCACTATCTGCTGTCATTGTTCTGACTTGAATACAACTCTCATCATTCTCCCCTGCTCGCGTTGATTGCTGTCAGAGTAGGGGAGAATGATGAAAGCTGTTTTCAGCACCTGGCACCGGGGAACAGCTCTTAGGCTACGTTCACATTAGCGTCGCGTCGCTGTTGCGTCGGCGACGCAGCGGCGACGCACGGAAAAACGCACGCAAACGCGCGCAAAAACGCGCGCGTTTTGCGACGCGTGCGTCGTTTTTTTCCGAAATCGGACGCAAGAAAAATGCAACTTGTAGCGTTTTCTTGCGTCCGCCGCTAGCGTCTAAAACGACGCATGTGTCGGAAAACGCGTGCAAAAAGACGCACGCGTCCCCTATGTTAAACATAGGGGCGCGTCGCCGCTGCGTCGCCGCTGCGTCGCCGACGCAACAGCGACGCGACGCTAATGTGAACGTAGCCTTACTGTATTGCTTCTTCCTTGGTGCCGCTGCATGTCACATGAATGACATCCATGTGTGTCATCCGAGTACATGTGTGTGGGATGTTTTGCGGCCCGTGCTGATGGTAAAAAATGGACATGTCAGCATGTTTTGCCTATGGACACACTACCAGTGGAAACACTGACATGCGCACGTTCATTTAAATGGGTCTACCTGTGTCAGTGGCTCTGGTACGTGTGAAAACTGTCACCACATGTACTGAAGACATGAAAGTGTGAAAGAACCCTTAGCCTGAAACATTATACAGAGACCAGGTTGATTGCTTGATATGAGCTATTTATGATGTGGTGTTTGGTTGCCTTGTCTTCATCATTTAAACCTGCCTTTTATTATGTGTGTAATCGTTTCATGTTACTTAAGTGAGAATTCAATGAACGTTCTATATTGTTATACTGTATACATATGGCATCTCTCATCTCACTATACATACAGACATTGTTTGGAGCATATAGCTCCATTTTTGTAGGATTCCTGGTTGTTGCGAAAAAATTTAAAAAACAAAATGTATTTTCTCACATTCCCACAAGCATTAAAAAATAAACAACTTGTAGCTTTAAAATGACATTAAGTATGTATATTATTCATGTTATAATCACAGTAGAGGCATGAGAGTCCATCCACCAGCTCCTAACATTTAATTCTCGTTTTTCCATTTAATGGATCGCCTGAGGGTCACCCACTATAATGACAAAATTACTTATGAACACGGTTATTCTAATCTGCATGCTTAGAGCTAGCACTACAAAACACACTGAGAGGTAAAATATCTTAGAGACATCCAGTGAATCTCATTAAAAAATAATTATATTTATTACACATGAAACATATTTTCCGTTGCGAAATATATGAAAACAATTGAAGTGTTACGAAAGTGCCAATTTACGAACTTTAATTGGGCGTTTGATACCTCTAACTGGTTTATGTATGATAGTGCTGAGAACATTACAGTTAATAATGAAAACACATGTTATATAGCCTTTCTTCTTTTCTTTTTTCCCAAAACATTAAAAACATATTTGTAAAGAAAATAACACTGGACTACTAGTCAACCTATAAAGTAGTTGTGTTCTCTTGTTATGCTGCCCTTTGTATATATTGCCTATGTATTGCCTCTCAAGTCCAGATTACAAGTAACTGATGGTCTACATATGTACATGTGAACACAAAACCTTTCCCTGTTTTCTCCTGCCCCTTAGCACACTTTCTGTTTTTGGTCACTATTTTATATCAGTATGTGTAAGCCAAAACCTGGAGCCAAACAATCGGAGAGAAAGTATAATAGAAACATATGCACCACTTCTGCATTTATCACCCACTCCTGGTTTTGGCTTGTAAATACTGATGTGAAATACTGACCAAATACTGAGCGTGTGAAGGTGGCCTTACAAGAGATATCTGCTGTGTATATATGCAGATACATGGCAGTCCATCAGTCACTGCTGAAATGGCCCATTCAAGTGCCCCCCATGAATACAGCAAAGCTAAAAGGAACAGGTCTTGTGAGACCTACCAAACAGTCTCACCATTTTTGCTTTTCATTGGTTTCATTTAGGCCAACAAATATATGGCCTATAGAGCTCTGAGAATTATTTATGTGATAGAATATTTCCACATTATATACTTGCAGTGTAACATTCTTTACATCCACCATCCTGCTTAGTCATCGTCATGCTCCATTACACAATCATGTTGCATCACCCAAATGTAAAACAGTAATTGTATAAGTGTTATGGGATCTGCACTTTCCTTTCCTTAGTAAGTGCTTCATTTCTCCGTTATATTGGGTTCCGACTTTGCATTAGGCCACATTCATATGTTTGTTTCCCACAGGTAGAACTCTTCCTGAGATAAAACATTATTGATTATTGTTTCTTAATGAGTATGAACTTGTTTTCTTTGCATTATTTGATGTCTGTAAGCAATGCATTTTTTTGCTATTTTGACCATTTCACATTTTCTGAAAATACAAAATGTATTGCTTGGAAATTCGGAGACATGTTGTCAGTAGTTTATAGAATAAAAGAACTATTTACATTTTACTCAAAAATATACCTATAAAGAGAAAGATAAGACAAACTGAACATTTTGCAGCGGTCTCTTAATTTTTACCAGAGCTGTATCTCCACCCTTCTCTGGCTTCACATGTAAAGCGCCATGGAATAAATGGCGCTATAAAAATGTATAATAATAAATAAATAAATATTTCAGAAATGTCAATCAAAGAAGCGAAGGGGTAGAGATAGAGGAAAAGCAAGCAGGTGGGAAAGTGCACTTAAATGATTGGCAATGCCAAGGGTGCACCAAGTGTCTGTACTTGGTTAGAACAGTCATCCGGTGCTGACAGACACCTTGGAATATACGGTAAATATACACCACATAAGAGGTTACATACAATTCCGTATTTTTAATTCACCCTCAATACACTTCTCTGTCATTCCATGTAGGCCATCAAATAAGACATCATCATATATACTACAGCATTCAACATTCAACTAGTATATATCAAGTATATCAATAAACATATATTTACCGTATATCAGTGCCAACTGCTACAGGGCTGCCTAAATTAAGATTTTTTCTTTGTCATATCCTTTCTGGAATTGTCCTTGACCATCCATATGACCCATACAATTACTATAGTATATTATAATCAAGGCCATCACTCTAACATATTGGCTGATGGAATCATGGCTAGAATGTCAAAACCTTGGTTCAAGGGTAGGCAAGAACATAAATCTGTGAATGGCCTCCAATTAGCAAATGTTTTTTAATATCTGATTTTTTTAATAAATGCACAGCAGTATATTTTACTTTATGTAATACTGAATTTGTTATAAATAACATTGCAGAGCGTAATGGCATATGCAACACAATATTTATATGGAAGTAAAGACAAAATTATTCTCAGCAATTCATAACCTAAATAAACCCAAATATATGGATGAAGACATCTGATGTTTTCTGCTATATATGTCACAGGCATGTAATTTTCCCTGTACAATAAAGGGTTACACCTCATCTATCCTGAAATCACTGACATGCCGATAACATAACACCATTCACTCGCTTCCTCATATACTGCCAAGTAAATTGCTGTGATTCATCAAGTGATTGTAGGCACTTGTGGAATAATGAAAAATGAATGGTTTACCAATGTTTAAGTGTAACTGCTTAAATGGGCACATTTTACAGCAAATTGTTCATTGCAGGTATAAAACTAATTATTCATGTGATGAAATATGCACCACTCCAGCAATTATCTGCCATTTTATTTTAGACTTTTTGTTTTCCAACCTTCTGAAAATTCAATATCATCAACATTTGAAGAGCACTCAGAGCAACTTTGATGAAAACAAAAAGGAATCTGGGATGTGGGTATGACAGCTCTTCAGAACAAGACGTTAAAAATCCATTAGAAATAAAATATTTTTGCTGTGTTTGGCTACATATATTGTGTTCTGGGCAACTATTTTTGGATACAATTTGTAAATTGGGTGGTATCCAAGAGTTGGCAAATATCAAGGGACCTGTATAGCTTTACACCAAGAATTGTTCCGGTTGCAACAGACTAAAAGGGAGCTCAAATGGAGAAAATTCCCAAAATTTGGGTAATATCCAGTTATCCATTTTAGTTTCTAAGATGCCTTCAATTTTTTATTTCTCCCACTAGTTTTTCATCCTACTAGGCCAACTTGACCAAAATATAGATAGGAAAAATGATTTTGGTCTGTAATCATAAATTGTCAGAAGACACTTCAGTTAACAGCAGAGAAGAAGCAAATGTGAACGTCAAATCACGATCCATGGAAGATGCAGACGTAGTCCGGATAAGACTATGTTGGCACCTAAATGAATCATTGTTTTTATCCACCAAAATAATGACAGCATGATGGAAGCCAGTGGACTCCATTATAAGCCAAAAGGGGTCATCTATCAGCATTGGCCCCATTGTGTGACAGATATTTCACAGTGTTACATAGCTCTTCCTTGGCTATTCTTTGGATTTGCTATGCTGGCGGGTCATCACTTGTGTGCCCATGCATAGCACACAGATGACATCCTGCTAGACCGGAAAATCAAATGGGAGGAATCAGGAAGGTCGGGAAATTCACGCAGTTCCTGTCCATGGCCAGAGAGCACTGACTTGGTCAGTGGTCCAGGGTTGCATGAAGCGATCTGCTCATCACTACTTTTCCCCATGTTGTGTAAGGTCTATGTTATATCTCCATGTTCTGTGTTTCTGATACATATTTACTGCATAGATAGAGATGAAATAAACTTTAATTCACTGTGTTAGAACCCCCATAGTGTCTTGTAAACCCCCTTCAGAACAAACAACTCATGTGAATATTGGTGGGCACACATGCTTTGTAGCAGAATCCATTACCTGGATGGTCTTGGATGTGGGCAGCTGAATGATTCTTGCTATTGAAAGGCCAATCAATGAAACTTGGTGCATTAAAAGTGCCTTCTCACCAGTATTTAACACATTAGGCATTAGGAAGGACTCACAAGCATAGCATGGGGAACTATAACAAGTTCGCAACCAAAATATCTGGACACAGAAATGCTCCAAATAAAAATCAGTTACATTTTGTGTGATCTAACTGGCATTTAATTGTGAGACAACCCTTTTAAATGATAACATTCTAGCTATATACAGAGACAAATAGAAGGATGATTATGCACACTGATCAGAGTTTGCTCAGACTGTCAGCATAGTGTGATCCTATTCTCTCGGATGAGAAGATGGAGAAAACCATTTCTCCAACTTCTCCATTGTGTCAATCTGTAAAAATCGGACTGCATTCAGATTGTCATCCGAGTGCAGTACTACGTTTTCCACGGACTCATTGACTTGCATGGCTGAGTGGGATCTGACCAAATTCAACTTTGGCATTCTGTGATTTTTTTCCTTAGACCAACAAAGTGCGATTGGGATGTTTTGTCGGATCGCACTTGGACCCAAAATACTGTCATCTACACAAGCCCTAAGGGCAATTGTTTCACTTTTCGATTCTAATTGCAGCCTAATTGTTTGACTCATAATCAACACATTACATAAAACATGACCTATGTAAGATACATATTGCATGCATCTACATTGGAAAATATCATGAATTATCTGTCAGTTTTGCAAAAAAAAAGATATACAGATTTATAAAGCATTACAAGTAGTTACACTGTCAAACAATTGTGCTGTATGCTGTATGTATGGCAATTATTCCTATCAATTCCCATGTTTTCATAAAGAGAACAATCACAGAAAATTACAGCGCTTCCCAAGCAAATCTATTTTAAAGAAAAACCATTCTATATGTAAGCTGCGAATCTGAAATACTGTATGCTCTCATTATTCTGCATGGCTTCTTCTATTATGGTTCTCACTATGCCACACAATGTATTTGCTGTTTTGGAAGAATACAAAATTACAGCACAAACAATGTTAATAAACATTTTTATTGAATGTTTTCATTTAAAAAAAGAATTATGCCAAATGCCACACATGAATACGGCATAAGAAAGCAACTCTACAACAATTGTTTTTCATGTGGGTTGAAAATAAACTGAAGTAAGATGACAGTGAGTATTATAATGATTTGGCTTATGCTCGGAAGTTTTTTTTCTATAAAATGTCTTTTATGAAATTTTGATGCTTAATGCGGCTATAAAGCCTGCCCTTACCGCCATCCTAATTTATTAAAGGTGAAAGGAAATACTGGATAACAAGAGCCTCTATACAAAAGAACTTCTTCAGTGGGCTCAATCGTTGAGAAAGAAATCAGATAGGCATGAAGATCAATGAACTGTACAGGGCAAGCTTTATATTCTGTAGAGATCCACACATGAAGACAGTGATCAGAGAAGATTATCTATCTATCTATTATTAAGAATTTAATGTCAATAAGATGTAATGCTCGACACAATTTGTAAATAAATAAAAATTTATGTTTAAAAAAAAAAAGATCTATCTATCTATCTATCTATCTATCTATCTATTATCTATCTATCTATCTAACTATAGATCTATCTATTACAGTATCTATCTATCTATATATAGATCTACCTATCCATTATCTATCTATATATAGATCTATCTTTTATCTATCTATCTATCTATAGATCTATCTGTCTATCTATCTAGCTATCTATTATCTATCTAACTATAGATCTATCTATTGCAGTATCTATCTATATATAGATCTACCTATCTATTATCTATCTATTATCTATCTATATATAGATCTATCTGTCTATTATCTATCTATTATCTATCTATATATAGATCTATCTGTCTATCTATCTAGCTATCTATTATCTATCTATTATCTATCTATCTAACTATAGATCTATCTATTACAGTATCTATCTATATATAGATCTACCTATCTATTATCTATCTATATATAGATCTATCTGTCTATCTATCTAGCTATCTATTATCTATCTATTATCTATCTATCTAACTATAGATCTATCTATTACAGTATCTATCTATATATAGATCTACCTATCTATTATCTATCTATATATAGATCTATCTTTTATCTATCTATCTATCTATCTATCTATCTATCTATCTATCTATCTATCTATCTATCTATCTATCTATCTATCGCAATGAAAATTGAGCATACCGGACTGCTATTCTTTAGAACTCATTTACAACTATGGTTTAAATTATAGTCTATTGGATTTATTTGTAATAAAGTGGGTTTTTACAAGAAGTGAATACATAATTTAGTAGGATCTATGTATTCTTATAAATCAGGAGATATGTATCTAATCTGCAACAAGAATCGCACAGGATTTATACCTTTACAAATATTTTAAGCTCTGTGACAATTGTAGAAGAGTTTCCATAAAGCAGTAATATTCACAGAATTTGAAACAAAATCTAGCATTTTCTTTTTTTAAAGTCGTCATCCCGATAATGAATCCGCAAACCCACTTGTTACCTATAGTTTTCCTTTTTAGTTCCTCTTTCCCTTTAATTTTCCCCTTATTCCTTTTCCCTATCTGTAGCAATCCTTGAGCTCTGTTATTGTCTGCATTCTCTAAGCTAACTCTCTGCCTCACGGCCACATTTCCTAAGAGGAAAGTACGCTCTTAATTCTTTGTGAAAGTTGTATTTGTCCAACAGCTCACACTCTGCTATCCTCAGTGAGTGCCCACCCACTTTATCTACAAAGCACCATCTTGAGACTTTTATACAATCTCAAGATAGATAAATTATTTTCCAGTTTCTCCCTCCAAGCAATCATCAAACATGCACTATTTATAACACAGCAGAATATCATAAACAAAGCCGTTACCCCCAATTATTTCCCCCAATAGCATCCAAAAGGTAAATGCGAAGTTTTGGGAATCAGTATTTCAGTATTCTGTGTACTCTGGAGGGGAGCTGGCCTTGATAATCACAGCTGAAGCCTCTTTTCTGTGTGGGCAAACCTCACAGTTATAAGGACTATAGTGAGTGCTGTTTTGTTTATGTCAAGAAGACTTGATATGTCGGTTCATTCTGTTTGGACTGGTTTATGAAGTCTGTTTTAATAAACCAGTTGAAAATGTAGATGAGAAGCATTCTTGTGACTACCTCGTTAAGTAGTGAGCCGATCAACCGCAATAGATATAAGTGTGAAAGAATGAAGGCAAGATTCCACTATGAAAAGATAGATGGAGTGAATTGCACAAGGCCTGTCCATGGATGTCCTTTTAAAGAGAACCTTAGAAGGAATCCGTCACCACATTTAACCTATCAAAACTATTAATATGGGCATACAAGTTATAGACTACTAAAAAAGTCATATCTGTATGCTTCATAGCAGATGCCTTACTGTTGAGAAATCATCTCATCACTTTAAGCAAATTACCTCTTCAAGGTAATGAGTAGGATGGTGCCTGCAAGTTACTCAGCCTCCAGAGCTTATCTATCTATATAATCGTGTATGGGGTACTTCCGTCTGTCTGTAATGGAAATCCCGCGTCGCAGATTGGTCATGGCCGGCATGACCAATCAGTGACTGAAGGTGTTAGTAGTTCTCCAGATATGGAACCTGGGGCAGGAAACCTAGCAACGCAATACCGAGCTTGCAAGTCCAGGTGGTAAGGAATGGTTCACAGCATTGTTGTTGAGAAATCCGCTTTTATCACTTTATGCAAATGACCTCTTCCAGTACCTGGGGAGGATGCTTCCTGGAAGATAACTCTGCCTCTGTACTTTATTATCATGTGAATCGCCAGAGTCACTGTGTGCCTCTGACTCGGTTTTCATCTAGTAATCTCACATCTGTGCAGTCCCAGTGCCATTGTTCCTCTTCAGTGTTCCGCCTGTCTCTGGCTGTTGGTTTCACATTCCTACTGTGCAGGCGCCGGCGAGTCACTGATACTTCGCTCCCAGCTTTCGCCAGAGCGCAGAATCACTGGGAGTGGAAGTCAATGTCCAGAAAAGGCAGAACAATGACACTGGGACTGTGCAGGTGTGAGATTGCAGGACAAAAACCCGACATCACATGCACACAGTGACGCTGTGGGAGGTGAACCACATGATAGTGAGGTACAAAGGTAGAGTTATCATCCTGGCAGCATCCTCCCCATATCCTGGAAGAACTCATTTACATAAAGTGATAAAAGTGGATTTCTCAACAATGAAGCATCTGATATGAGGCAAACAGGTAGGACTTTTTTCATCAGTCTATAACCTGAATGTCCATATTAATAGGTTGCAAAGCTAAAAAGTGGTGACAGATGCCATTTAAGGTCCTTTTTAAAAGATGCTAGCCTTCCATCGTCCTCTCTTACTAAAGCACAGATATGTTTTCTCTGTAGCAGAAACTAAAGAGTTGTAGGTGACATCAACAGAACAGAATTTTAACAGCCAGTGAATTATGACATTTTGTTACCACTTATAAGCTTTGCATTGTTTGAACAATCTGTGCAAGTGGAAACTCCCTTTAATTTACTATAGTCTTCCACTTGAAACATGCTTTTTATGCCAATATGTAGTATTTATGTCTTGCATTACTTTCAATATAAATGCATATTTAGAAAAAATAAATCTTGTGTGTATAATACAATTGTAAGGTTGTAAAATGTCAAGGATTCATCACATAAAGCACAAAAAAGCAGGTGACAGTAAAGGAAAGCAGCCTGTCTAGGGACTTTTGGATTTTGCCCACATTTAAGCAGCAAGGCAAATTTTGTTTTGACTCACAACACCACTTATTTCTATATCGACTTTTAGGCCGGCATCACACTCAGCGTAGGCAAATACGGTTCGCTTTTTACGGCGAAATGTTCCCAAAATAGTGATCCGTATGTCATCCGTAGGCAGGGTGTGTCAGCGTATTTTGCGCATGTCATCCTCCATATGTAACCCGTATGGCATCCGTACTGCGAAATTTTCTCGCCGGCTTGCAAAACGGACATGCAATGGATCCATGGGCTCAAATATTTGTTAAAACATATATACTGTCTATATATATATATATATATATATATATATATATATATATATATATATATATATATATCAGTGAGACACACGCATATATACAGTTAGGGCCAGAAATATTTGGACAGTGACACAATTTTCGCGAGTTGGGCTCTGCGTGCCACCACATTGGATTTGAAATGAAACCTCTACAACAGAATTCAAGTGCAGATTGTAACGTTTAATTTGAAGGGTTGAACAAAAATATCTGATAGAAAATGTAGGAATTGTACACATTTCTTTACAAACACTCCACATTTTAGGAGGTCAAAAGTAATTGGACAAATAAACATAACCCAAACAAAATATTTTTATTTTCAATATTTTGTTGCAAATCCTTTGGAGGCAATCACTGCCTTAAGCCTGGAACCCATGGACATCACCAAACGCTGGGTTTCCTCCTTCTTAATGCTTTGCCAGGCCTTTACAGCCGCAGCCTTCAGGTCTTGCTTGTTTGTGGGTCTTTCCGTCTTAAGTCTGGATTTGAGCAAGTGAAATGCATGCTCAATTGGGTTTAGATCTGGAGATTGACTTGGCCATTGCCGAATGTTCCACTTTTTGGCACTCATGAACTCCTGGGTAGCTTTGGCTGTATGCTTGGGATCATTGTCCATCTGTACTATGAAGCGCCGTCCAATCAACTTTGCAGCATTTGGCTGAATCTGGGCTGAAAGTATATCCCGGTACACTTCAGAATTCATCCGGCTACTCTTGTCTGCTCTTATGTCATCAATAAACACAAGTGACCCAGTGCCATTGAAAGCCATGCATGCCCATGCCATCACGTTGCCTCCACCATGTTTTACAGAGGATGTGGTGTGCCTTGGATCATGTGCCGTTCCCTTTCTTCTCCAAACTTTTTTCTTCCCATCATTCTGGTACAGGTTGATCTTTGTCTCATCTGTCCATAGAATACTTTTCCAGAACTGAGCTAGCTTCTTGAGGTGTTTTTCTGCAAATTTAACTCTGGCCTGTCTATTTTTGGTATTGATGAATGGTTTGCATCTAGATGTGAACCCTTTATATTTACTGTCATGGAGTCTTCTCTTTACTGTTGACTTAGAGACAGATACACCTACTTCACTGAGAGTGTTCTGGACTTCAGTTGATGTTGTGAACGGGTTCTTCTTCACCAAATTAAGTATGCGGCGATCATCCACCACTGTTGTCATCCGTGGACGCCCAGGCCTTTTTGAGTTCCCAAGCTCACCAGTCAATTCCTTTTTTCTCAGAATGTACCCAACTGTTGATTTTGCTACTCCAAGCATGTCTGCTATCTCTCTGATGGATTTTTTCTTTTTTTCAGCCTCAGGATGTTCTGCTTCACCTCAATTGAGAGTTCCTTTGACCGCATGTTGTCTGCTCACAGCAACAGCTTCCAAATGCAAAACCACACACCTGGAATCCACCCCTGACCTTTTAACTACTTCATTGATTACAGGTTAACGAGGGAGACGCCTTCAGAGTTAATTGCAGCCCTTAGAGTCCATTGTCCAATTACTTTTGGTCCCTTGAAAAAGAGGACACTATGCATTACAGAGCTATGATTCCTAAACCCTTTCTCCGATTTGGATGTGGAAACTATCATATTGCAGCTGGGAGTGTGCACTTTCAGCCCATATTATATATATAATTGTATTTCTGAACATGTTTTTGTAAACAGCTAAAATAACAAAACTTGTGTCACTGTCCAAATATTTCTGGCCCTAACTGTATATATATATATATATATATATATATATATATATATATATATATTTCATAGAGTGCTAGATAGCAGAAAAGTCGGTAATTCAATTGCTGGCTTTTGCTATCTCCTTCCCAAACCCGACAGGATATGAGACATGGTTTACATGCAGTAAACCATTTCATATCCCTTTTTTTGTACATATTCCTCACTAATAATGCCCCAAGTGTCTGTGTGTAAAATTGGGGGATCTAGCTATTAAAATAAAGGGTTAAATCGCAGAAAAAATTGGCGTGGGCTCCCGCGCAATTTTCTCCGCCAGAGTGGGAAAGCCAGTGACTGAGGGCAGATATTAATAGCCTAGAGAGGGACCATGGTTATTGCCCCCCCTCCCCTGGCTAAAAACATCTGCCCCCAGCCACCCCAGAAAAGGCACATCTGGAAGATGCGCCTATTCTGGCACTTAGCCTCTCTCTTCCCACTCCCCTGTAATGGTGGGATATGGTGTAATGAAGGGTTAATGTCACCTTGCTATTTTAAGGTGTCATTAAGCCATGTTAATAATGGAGAGGCGTCAATTATGACACCTATCCATTATTAATCCAATAGTACGAAATGGTTAATAAAACACACACACATTATTAAAAAGTATTTTAATGAAATAAAGACACATGGTGTTTTAATATTTTATTATACTCTTAATCCACCTGAAGACCCTTGTCACCTGAAATAAAGTTAAAAAAACAAACAACAATATTCCATACCTCTCAGATGCTCAGTCTTGTCCCACGCTGTAAATCCATCTGAAGGGGTTAAATCATTTTTCACCCAGGAGCTCTGCTAATGCAGCTGTGCTCCTAGCTGTAAAACTTGGTGAATGAATGGAATGCAGGGGAATGAACTGTAGTTACCTCGAGTCGCGGTGATGCGCACTCTGCTGGATGAACTCGTATGAATTTGAGCCTGGGAACTTTTCAGAATATTTTCCCAGATAGGAGCTGGGCCATAGAGAATCATTGTACCGTGTGCAATCCGTATTTTCTGCGCCTCTCATACGTCTGTAAAACTCCCTAGTGTGACGCCGGCCTTAGAGGTTAGTTATTGATAGTTATATACCACTTCACGACCTATGATGTATAGGTGATAATAATAGTTTTATTTTATATAGCGCCAACATATTCCACAGCACTTTCCAATTAAGCAGGGACATATACTGACAAATTTAATGCAAGGTAAGACAGTTTAATCCCTTCATGACCGAAGCTTTTTTCGGTTTTGCATTTTCGCTTTTCGGGCCATCATACAGTTTGGAGGACATTGTACAGTGGGAGAGCTAATGTGGGGGCCATTACAGAGTGTGAAGACTATAGTGAGGGCCATCAAGCACTGTGGGTCCTTTATACAGTGTGAGAGCTATTGTGGGGGCCCTAATAAAGTGTAGGGCCTTCTGTAGGGGTCATTTTGCTGTGTGGAAACTACTGTGGGTGGTCATACAGTGTGGAAGCTTATGCAGGGGGCCAATATACAGTTTGGGGGCTACTGTGAGGGGCATCTTACAGTGTGGGGAGCATTATGCAGGGTGGCAGCTAATGTGGAAATCATCTTACAGTGTAAGAACTTTGGGGTCCACCAAAGTGTGGAGGTTAATGTGAAGGCCATTAAATACCGTGGGGGCTACTGTGTGTACTATTAAACAGAATGAAGGCTACTGTGGAGGCCATAATGCAGTATGGGTGTGACTATGAGGACCATTATACCATGTGTGGGTCATTGTAAAGTGTGGGGGCCATCATACAGTGTGTGGATAACTGTGGGGGGGTATTCATTCTGTATATAGGGGAGCTGTTAACCCATCATACTTTGTATAGGGGAGCTGTGGGCCCAATATACTGTGTACAGGGGAACTGTAGGCCCATAGCACTATGCATGGTGGAGCTGTGGGGGCATTATACTGTGTAGCTGGAGCTGTGGGCCCATCATACTCTGTATAGGGGAGCTTTGGACCCATTACAGTGTTTTTAGGGGAGCTCTGGGCCCATCATTCTGCAAATAGGGGAGCTGTGGGACCATCATACTGTGTATAAAGGAACTGTAGGCCCATAACACTGCATGGTGGAGCTGTGGGGGCATTATACTGTGTATCAGGGAGCTCAGGGTACATTATGAAATGTTAGGTGGATACTTAAGGAGCATTATTGCTATAGGGCACTCAGGTTATTTTGACAGTCAAAGTGGCATACAAGGGGGCATTTTTTCTTTCTAGGGGCAAAATGTGGACACTTTTTGTAGGGCAGTTCCACAGAGGATTAGTATTTTCTAATGGACATATTTATCATCTAGACTTGAGGGCACAAAGGAGTCATTTTAATATGTAAGGGGCACAGTAGTGGGCATTATTATGAGGGGTATTAACAGAAGCACTGTTTTTGTACCACACAGTAGGTGCAGTAATGGGGACACATACGGCAGCAGCGCCTCAGTATTGAGATGAAAGCAGGATGAGGGGTTTATGCAGGTTGGAAATAGATGGGGATGGTGCTGAAAGTGTGAAAAGTCAAATGTGTGTTTGTTGTTATATCTCAGATGGTTGGAGGAGTTGTTATGTTGGTCTGGGCAAGAGGAAAAGGTGGGAAAAGTGAACAACTCGATTAGAAAGAATGTCAGCTGTAAGTCATCATCTATAACTGTACTGTAATTGCAGCGCCCCAGAGATCTGGTCGTTGCAGTATGACACTCTGCCACTAAGGGGAGTGATGGTACGTCTGATGGCACTGAAGGAGTTCTGACCAGGTATCACAAACACACATGACACTTCACACTCTGGCCACCAGGGGGAGTGGTTCTATCTAGTAGGCCACTCTTCACACTCTGGTAAAACTGGGGGTTTGACAGGAAGTTAGAGAGAAAGAGCCCGGGAGAGTTCGGGAGAGGACCTGTCAGGGGTGGGATCCTGACAGCGGTCTAGAAAGAGAACAGATCGTTACGGAGCCGTGCCTGCACTACCTTGCGGCGATATTCTAAGAAAGGACACGAAGCGAAGTTGATTGTTGAGAAGTGAGAAGCGGGATCACAGTGTAAAGGAGATAGAGCCAGTAGGAGTCGTGCCGTGAGACCGAGGCAACATCCTTCTGAGGCGCATAGCGGTGGCCGGAGCACCGAGAAAGTAAGAGACTTTACACATTACTTCAACACGGCAGGACAGTTAATTATAGGTTGGCTGTCTCACCTAAATCACCTAAGCAGACAAGGGAGACAAATGTGGGAGAGGGGCATCTCTAGGGTCCCAGAATAACTCCAGGCCTACCCGTCATACGGGTGCGTCCTAACCATATCATCTGGGGGACGAAGAGAGAGAGAAAGAACGAACGAACACAGACACAACAGTTGTGAGGACTATCCCGTG
Source organism: Ranitomeya imitator (assembly GCF_032444005.1). Classification (NCBI taxonomy): domain Eukaryota; kingdom Metazoa; phylum Chordata; class Amphibia; order Anura; family Dendrobatidae; genus Ranitomeya; species Ranitomeya imitator. The sequence goes on along the minus strand of NC_091285.1, from coordinate 350,574,487 downwards.
GTGCTCAGCAGGGAAGGACTACAACACACAGGCGCTAGTGGGTAGGCACTGATTTCCACCTGCAAAGGAAACTCTGGATGTGCCTTCGGACCGGCCAGTCTCAGCCAGCCCTGTTAGCAGTGCTCTGGATTGCGGATCCCAAAGCCTTCAGTAAAGAGGTAAAGAGACTGCAACCCTGTGTCCTCGTTATTCATCGCGCCTCGCACCACGCATCACACCATCACCTTTCATTGGGCGTCCCTTAGCAGGGTCACGGACCGGGTCTAGCCACCGTGACGACCCCAATACAGAGACTGAGGGGCCCGGTATTCAGAACCCGTGGCCCTGTGTCTGGGGGCGCTCCATAATCACTTACATAAATAAATTTTCACGCAGTGGTGTTGCAAGTGACAGCACGAACTCCGGTGAACTTTCACAGCGGTGCAGTGAAAGTTCTACACATGAGATCGTCGTGGGACACTCGTTATTAAATGGATAATGTAAGAAAGGTAAGTATATGTTGGTTTATTATTTTATTTTTGATGCAGGAGACACGTGCGTCGGGGATTAGGTGTTTTGGTAAGTATGAATGTTTTTTTTTTCTTTTACAAGTGAACACAGTTGCCGGATGATGTCCCATCATCGGCTCATGCTGTCACTGTTATATGTGACAGCAAACATAGCCAGATGGGAGTAGAAGTCCCATCAGACTATGCCTGGCTACATATACACCCGCAGACAGACACCCGCAGACAGTCACACACATATTCTCCACTCACACACACATTCTCCGCCCACACACATTCTCTGCACACACAATCTTCCTCCTTCCTTTCTGCAGTGTTTTTGGCATGCAAATCCGCGGCAGATCCCCAAACCTTTTTACACCCATGATTTAGCTGCGGATTTGACTGACACAATGTAAGTCAATGGGTGCAGAAATGCTGTAGATCCACAAAAAGAATTGATATGCTGCGGAACATAAAACGGTGCAAATCAGTGCGGAATTTTCCGCAGCATGTGCCCACCAATTATGGATTCCCATTGATTAACATTGCTTGAGCTACCCTTTGTGGATTTGGTGTAATTCCGAGCGGAAAAAACGCTGCGGATCCGCAACAAAATTCACAACATGTGCACATAGCCTTAGAGTGTGTCACTGTAGTTGTAATCAGGGTTACTTGGTTAGGAGCCCACTCAGATGTTTAATCTCCTTCTCCCCCTTCTTCCCTAGCAGATCCTCTAGGTATGCCCCTGGTCAAACTATATACTTTATGCGTATGGCCAATTGATATTTTTGTTGTTTTGGAAAGTCATGAAATCTTGCTAAAATCATATAAATATTATAAGTAGTAGTTATATAGAATGTGTGACTTAGTTATTAGCCATAGTCCTAGTATAAAGTCACTATTACTTTCAATTGGATGTAAATTGAACATTTTCATTTTAATTGGCTCTGTTTTCATACAGTTTATAAAATCAGGGTTCAACACAACACAATAAATATGATAATTAAGTATCTTTCACAATTATTGCAATTGCTGCTATAAATGTCTGGCTAGCTTCTTCAAGTCATGTGAATGTTGGGAGATTTCAACTCTTCCAGATTCTAGCACTGGATTGTAATGCAGGCTGTAAGTGCAATTACAAGGTGTCTGGTATTGATCCTCAAAGTTGCTCAAAATTCTATGTAAACAAATGCTGTTCAAAGTTTAACATTTGCAGCAAAGAAAGGCATGATGGGTCTGTGAATTATGGATGCTACAGTACAATGATATCCAATGCAGACAGTAATAAATAATTAAAACTGAAAATACTCCTTTATTGCTCACATAAATATACTGTTATTGGCAGAAGCATTATTTTCACATTCTGCACCATTCTACAGCCACACAATTCTGATCTCTCAAACCTGTCATTCTGACCACCCTTTTACATGATCTGTTGACCAGACTTTTAGGTAAATTGAACAGTACCTTATTCAACCAGGTTTGGCTGACTTAAAAGGGTTGATCACTACTTTTTTATAATAAAAAAGGACACATGGGAAAATTAAAGGAAAAAAAGTACTCATCCACAAGACCCCCACTGCCATACCATTGCTTGGGTCTTCTACTGATCTGGAAGAGCAATCTATTTTCGAGAGATGTCTAATCATTAAGGCCATCTTCTTTGCAATCTATTTTTGTGATCCAAAGCCATGGACTGTTTTTATTCATGTTTCCGCCTGTCAGATTTAAATTAATTATAACTGTGAAATATATTTATATAGATTATATTTATTGCTCAGATACTGCACTAATAAATTTATAAATGTCATGCCTCAGGATTCGATCCAGCAGTCTTGTGTTGGTCTGCCAGCGTCTCTATCCACTGAACCACTGGAAATCTGGAAATCCTATCACTGTCTGGGTGCCGATTACCCTTTGCCTTTTCAGTTCACTCCTTTCTTACAGCAGGTGTTTTCCATTTGCTATTTTGCCTAACCTATCACTTTGCAGGGACTTCTATTTAAACCTCACTGTTATCTCTGCTCCCTGCTGGTGTAGCTTACAACTACCCAGTTTGGTGGTGAAGAAGTAGTCCTTTTGTGACAATCTGTTAGCGTTTTCTCAAGGAAATAACTGCATAGTTTTAGTAGTGTGTGTATTTCCTTTTTTTCTCTATTTGGTTGGTCACTCCTACTGTTCTCATGTTATCTAGTGATGAGCGAGCACTAAAATGCTTGGATACTTATTCCTCGGGTTGAGCAAATTGGAATACTCGGGTACTCGACCCGAGCAATGAGCCCAGTGCAAGTCTATGGGAAACCCGAGTATGTTTGCCGTGATCCCCCCCAGGGGTACTTTTAGGGTCTAAAAACATAAGAAATCAATGGAAACAGTGCTCAAATGACACGGGAATATCATTGGGAAGACCCCTGGAATAATTTCTGACTCATAGGTCACAGCTGTGACCAATGTTGGCAGAGTTTCACGCCATTTTTACAGGCGCACTCTAAAACATACAAAAATGAAACCAAAATGAATTTTCCTGGGAAATATGTTAAGGAACATCATTTCCAGGGTAAAAATTTGTATATAAGGAAAAATAAAGACCCCCAAAATATGTACCTCCACCACTTGGGTTATGTTCACAAGTAGCGTGTTTGATGCATTCTTCAACTTTAGCTTTGCTTTCAACCAATACAAATGCATTCACTGGGAAATGTCATTGTAACAATTAACAACCTTAGCTGGCCATGTGGTGTGTGACACATCATCAGACACATCTTGTTTCATTTATGAAGGAGGGACTCTTAAAGTCACAAAGCCTATATTTATAGTTGCATCAGGTGGCATTAATATTCTTAAAGTGCCAGTATTAAACAGTGGGTCTCCTATACTGTTATTGCCTATGCAGTTAGTGGCTGGGATGCCAAAAATTAAGACGCACCACAATACCCCTTTCACGAGACGTACAGGAGGGCCTCCTGAAAAAATGTTCCCATTATAAGAAAGTGGGTCTCCTACAGTGTTTGCCTATGCATTGAATGCAACGCCTGCCCTGCCTCAAAGTTATATGCACCTCAATAAGCCTTTGAGCCCACGTACTGGATGGCCACAGGAAAACCTAGTTCACATTATTCATTTGGTACTGCCATACTGTTTGCCTATTCATTGAATGCAAGGCCTGCCCTGCCCGAAAGTTACACGCAAGACAATAAGCCTTTGAGCACACATACTGGTTGGCCACAGGAAAACTTAGTTCACATTATTAATTTGGTACTGCCATACTGTTTGCCTATGCATTGAATGCAAGGACTGCCCTACCCTAAAGTTACAGGTACCGCAATAAGCCTTTGAACCCACATACTGGATGGCCACAGGAAAACCTAGTTCACATAATTCATTTGGTACTGCCATACTGTTCTTATGAAAGAACCAAAAGAGTCTGCACCACTTAAACACCTGCAGTGCTGCCGTCCATATCCCTATGTGAGCTGCAGCCGGCAGACGACCTGAAGCCTTTGGGGGCTCATCCAGAGCCACAAAGAAAAAAGCTCACTGGTATTACATTCCCAAGGTACATAAGTTAATTTCCTGTCCACTAGGCCGCCCCATTGTCTCTCACCGAGCCCCTGTCCCAGTACATGGATCGGCTGTTGAGACCACTCCTCAAGGAGATCCCGTCATACATAAAGGATAGTAATGATTTTATTAAAACAATAAGTGATTTCTCATGGCAGCCCGGCTTCTCCAAGGTCTCCATAGATGTGGAGAATTTGTATACAAAAATACCCCAAGACATGGGTGTGGATGTCCTTAGGGAAGTGTTGAGCACGACAGAGAAAGATCACCATTTTATTAATTTTGTATGAGAAGGGATTCTGTTTGTGTTGAAACACAACACATTCATGTTTCAGGATGCATGGTACTTACAGAATGTTGGGACCGCCATGGGGACTCCAGGAGCTTGCACTTTCGTTAATCTTTTCCTAGCATCATTTGAAAATAAATATGTCTATTTCACGGCTAATAAATATCTAAGACACATTAAATTGTATATAAGATATGTGGACGACATCTTTATAGTGTGGGATGGGTCCCAGGAATGTTTCGCTACTTTTGTAGATTACCTCAATATATCCAACAATATGAACATGTCATTGACATCAATGTTTGGGGGAACCTTATTAGAATTTTTGGATGTAATGGTGGAGATCAAGGATGACAGGATATGCACATCAATATACAGAAAACTGACATCAACTAATTCTATGCTACACTATGATAGTTATAATCCGATATATACCAAACTCTCCATATCGTACAGTCAATTTCTTAGGGTAAAAAGGGTTAATAACACTGCATCAGGCTATGAGGAACAGTCAAGGGATTTGTTTAGGAGGTTCGAAGAGAGGGGAGACCCCAGACCCTTATTAAGCAAGGCACTTGAAAGGGTCAATCAGTATCCACTAACACATGTATCTAGGGATACTAAAAACAAAAATAATATCGATAAGAAAGATAATAAATTTATTTTTAGTTTCCAGTATGGTCCTATGGACAATTTTATTCGATCCACGATCAGAAAGAATTGGCACATCCTCGGGCGTGACAAGGACTTATCAGATATTGTATGAAGGGGTCCATTATTCTCATGTAGAAAAAGTACAAGCCTAAAGGATGTTCTTGTTCAGAATCGGATTGCTAGGGAACAGAATGACTGACTAGGCTCTAATATCCTTAAAGGCAACCACAGATGTGGACCTTGTCCATTTTGTTCACAATACGTAACAGGCTGTAACCTGCACATTGGTGCGATTTCACATCGTGTTTTCGATTTTATCTCCTGCAAGACTACCCATGTGGTATATGTAATATTTTGCCCCTGTAAATTCTTCTATATAGGGAAGACAATAAGTCCGCTATATGTTAGATTCAGAGAGCATTATAATTCTGTCACTATGGGTAAAGGTGTACCACGCTTGATAAACCATATTAGGGACATTCACAGGGGTAATTCAGAAACTCTAACCTTTGCCGGCATAGAGAAAGTAATGTTGTTCTCGCAGGGAGGCGATCTGCATAAGTTGCTACTCATAAGAGAAATCTGGTGGATTTTGTGCACACAGGCACTGGACTCCACTGGGTTAAATGAAAGGGTGGACATGTCCGTCTTTCTCTCAGTTCAGTTTTTGGAAAAAGAGTTTCTACTTGGGCTTATTGTTTTTAATTTTAATACTCTTTTTAATGTGTGATTATTTGAGAGATTCAATGTTTTGTCTTGTGTAATTGGGAAATTGGGGGGGAGGAGCTTACCTTCACACAGGTTTTTAATCCCCTGTCATTTCCCTTTGCTTGTGTGATTCGTTGAAGCGCACTTGTGCAAAATGATCGTCATCATTCACGCACTCCTGTTCCCATTTTCCCACAGAAGATGCTGCAATAAAGTCTGAAAAATTAGCCTGGGTAAATCTGACAGGGAGAAGGACTTGGGGATCCTAGTTAATGATAAACTTACCTGGAGCAGCCAGTGCCAGGAAGCAGCTGCCAAGGCAAACAGGATCATGGGGTGCATTAAAAGAGGTCTGGATACACATGATGAGAGCATTATACTGCCTCTGTACAAATCCCTAGTTAGACCGCACATGGAGTACTGTGTCCAGTTTTGGGCACCGGTGCTCAGGAAGGATATAATGGAACTAGAGAGAGTACAAAGGAGGGCAACAAAATTAATAAAGGGGATGGGAGAACTACAATACCCAGATAGATTAGCGAAATTAGGATTATTTAGTCTAGAAAAAAGACGACTGAGGGGCGATCTAATAACCATGTATAAGTATATAAGGGGACAATACAAATATCTCGCTGAGGATCTGTTTATACCAAGGAAGGTGACGGGCACAAGGGGGCATTCTTTGCGTCTGGAGGAGAGAAGGTTTTTCCACCAACATAGAAGAGGATTCTTTAGGTGAAATCCCAAGAAACAATGAAAACCCTATATTAAGGGTCACCAATCTAACCCAAGAAGAGGTGCGAAACCGGCTAAATAAGATTAAAATAGATAAATCTCCGGGTCCGGATGGCATACACCCACGAGTACTAAGAGAACTAAGTAATGTAATAGATAAACCATTATTTCTTATTTTTAGTGACTCTATAGCGACAGGGTCTGTTCCGCAGGACTGGCGCATAGCAAATGTGGTGCCAATATTCAAAAAGGGCTCTAAAAGTGAACCTGGAAATTATAGGCCAGTAAGTCTAACCTCTATTGTTGGTAAAATATTTGAAGGGTTTCTGAGGGATGTTATTCTGGATTATCTCAATGAGAATAACTGTTTAACTCCATATCAGCATGGGTTTATGAGAAATCGCTCCTGTCAAACCAATCTAATCAGTTTTTATGAAGAGGTAAGCTATAGACTGGACCACGGTGAGTCATTGGACGTGGTATATCTCGATTTTTCCAAAGCGTTTGATACCGTGCCGCACAAGAGGTTGGTACACAAAATGAGAATGCTTGGTCTGGGGGAAAATGTGTGTAAATGGGTTAGTAACTGGCTTAGTGATAGAAAGCAGAGGGTGGTTATAAATGGTATAGTCTCTAACTGGGTCGCTGTGACCAGTGGGGTACCGCAGGGGTCAGTATTGGGACCTGTTCTCTTCAACATATTCATTAATGATCTGGTAGAAGGTTTACACAGTAAAATATCGATATTTGCAGATGATACAAAACTATGTAAAGCAGTTAATACAAGAGAAGATAGTATTCTGCTACAGATGGATCTGGATAAGTTGGAAACTTGGGCTGAAAGGTGGCAGATGAGGTTTAACAATGATAAATGTAAGGTTATACACATGGGAAGAGGGAATCAATATCACCATTACACACTGAACGGGAAACCACTGGGTAAATCTGACAGGGAGAAGGACTTGGGGATCCTAGTTAATGATAAACTTACCTGGAGCAGCCAGTGCCAGGCAGCAGCTGCCAAGGCAAACAGGATCATGGGGTGCATTAAAAGAGGTCTGGATACACATGATGAGAGCATTATACTGCCTCTGTACAAATCCCTAGTTAGACCGCACATGGAGTACTGTGTCCAGTTTTGGGCACCGGTGCTCAGGAAGGATATAATGGAACTAGAGAGAGTACAAAGGAGGGCAACAAAATTAATAAAGGGGATGGGAGAACTACAATACCCAGATAGATTAGCGAAATTAGGATTATTTAGTCTAGAAAAAAGACGACTGAGGGGCGATCTAATAACCATGTATAAGTATATAAGGGGACAATACAAATATCTCGCTGAGGATCTGTTTATACCAAGGAAGGTGACGGGCACAAGGGGGCATTCTTTGCGTCTGGAGGAGAGAAGGTTTTTCCACCAACATAGAAGAGGATTCTTTACTGTTAGGGCAGTGAGAATCTGGAATTGCTTGCCTGAGGAGGTGGTGATGGCGAACTCAGTCGAGGGGTTCAAGAGAGGCCTGGATGTCTTCCTGGAGCAGAACAATATTGTATCATACAATTATTAGGTTCTGTAGAAGGACGTAGATCTGGGTATTTATTATGATGGAATATAGGCTGAACTGGATGGACAAATGTCTTTTTTCGGCCTTACTAACTATGTTACTATGTTACTGTTAGGGCAGTGAGAATCTGGAATTGCTTGCCTGAGGAGGTGGTGATGGCGAACTCAGTCGAGGGGTTCAAGAGAGGCCTGGATGTCTTCCTGGAGCAGAACAATATTGTATCATACAATTATTAGGTTCTGTAGAAGGACGTAGATCTGGGGATTTATTATGATGGAATATAGGCTGAACTGGATGGACAAATGTCTTTTTTCGGCCTTACTAACTATGTTACTATGTTATGACAAAGAGGTGGGCCTCCTGAAAACAATGTTCCCATTATTAGGAAGTATGTCTCCCATAATGTTTGCCTATGCAGCAGTGTATGGGCTGACAAACATTTCCTCCTGGGGGGTACACATGAGTTTTTTTTTTTTTTAAATATTTAGGGCATCATCAACATTCGTAAAACCTTGTAAAAAAATAGAGTGGCTGTTGCATCACGGAATACATTCACTCTGGTGTTCTAGTTGTGGTGTCTAAAGAGACGTGAAGGATGTCCTCCTATGAATCTTTTCCCAAGTTAAAGGAGCTGGTCTCCTATGCTTGGAATGCCCATACACTAAGTGTATGGGATGACAAACATTTCCCCCTGGGGGTTACACATAATTTTCTTTTTTACATTTTTTACGGACATCATAAACACCCTTGCAAAAAACTGGAATGGCTGTAGCATCACGGAACACATTTACCCTGGTGTTCTAGTGGTGGTGCATGATGAGAGAAGGAGGAGGATAATACCAAATAGCCAAAATCAGGAAGCATATACCCATGCGTGGGTGTGGAGAGGTACATGGTAATACATCTCGCAAACTAAGACACTGCATTGGAGGTTTTGTTTTGCTGTTATCATTCGGTGATGTATAGAAGTCTGGCCCAATCCAGCCCTTGTTCATTTTTATAAGAGTCAGCCAGTCAGCATTTTCAGTTGACAGGCGAATGCATATATCAGTTATAATTCTATCAGCGGCACTAAAAACCCACTCTGACAAAAAGCTAGTGGCAGGCCAGGACCTCCAAGGCGTAGAGAGCCAGTTCATGCCATGTGTCCAGCTTGGACACCCAATAATTTAAAAGCACAGAGAAATCATGGAGGACATTAATACAGTCAGCAAGGTACTACCTCTGCATCTTCCCAAACATTCCATTCCTTGTGACAGTACCCCTTGCCTCTGGGCCAGGGCAATGGGAGGGTCTGAGAAAACTCCCCAGAACATTTCCAGTGTTCCCCTGCCTCTGCTGGATTGGAGTTGTCTCTCTCGCCTGTACACCTTAGTTGTCCAACGAACTATGACGTCTACCGCCAGTGTTCTCAGATGGGAATTTTTTTTTAATAAATCCGCAACAAGGACCCCCTGGTACTGCACTATTTTAGTAGACCTGTCTGTCTCTGGAAGAAGAGATTGAAACTGCTCCTTGTAGCGTGGGTCTAGAAGTGTCACCAACCAGCAATGAATGTCACCAAAAATTTTCATAATGCGAGTGTCACAGGAAAGGCAGCACAGCATAAACTCAGTCATGCATGCCAGACTGCTAACAGGCAAGACTTCCGTGTCCTCACCAACAGTATGACTGATCATGCTGTCCTCTCCTCCTCCACCTCCCTGTCATCAGGCCATCCACGCTGAACAGATGGTGTGACAGTTGGGCTTGTAGTACCATCTATAGCGCATGAGAGTAGCTCATGTTCGTCCTCCTCTTCCTCATTGTCTACCAATCCACGTTGGGACGACATGAGGCTGGGCTGTGTGTAATCACCCTGTATGGTTCCTTGCTTCATGTCCTCGTGCTCCGCTTGCAATGCATCCTCTTTCATTGCGAGCAGAGAGCTTTTCAGAAAGCAGAGAAGCGGGATGGTGATTCTAATTATGGCATCATCGCCGTTCACCATCTTGGTGGAGTCCTCAAAGTTTTGTAGGATGGTACATATGTCTGACATCCATGTCCACTCCTGAGAACTTATGTGTGGAGTCTGAACAGAAAAACAATGGCCTTGTTGATGCTAGTAGTCAACAACTGCCCTCTTCTGCTCACAAATCGTTTCCAACATATGCAGTGTAGAGTTCCAACATGTATTGACATCAAACACCAGTCAGTGAGCCGGAAGCTGCAAACGCTGCTGAAGCACAGCAAGGACAACTGAAGCTGTAGCTAACTTTCTAAAATGAGCACACAGGTGGCGTACTTTCACAAGCAGATTCGGCAGCTCTGGGTAGCTTTTGAGAAATCGTTGAACGACGAGGTTAAGCACATGGGCCAGGCATGGTACGTGTGTGAGCTCACCTCGCCTCAGAGCTGCCATCAGGTTCCAGCCATTGTGACACATGACTATGCCTGGCTGTAGGTTCAGTGGTGTCAGCCACAAATCTGACTGCTCATTAAGAGCTGTCCACAAGTCTTCAGCATTGTGCAATGTGTCACCTAAGCAGATTAGCTTCAGCACAGCCTGCTGCCGCTTGGCTGAGGAAGAGCTGCAGTGCTTCCAGCTTGTGACTGATGTTGTCTTTTCAGAGATGGAGGCTGAAGAGGAGGTGGAGGTGCAGGAGCTGTAGACTGTGGGGGAAACCCTGATTGAGGTAGGGCCCGCAATCCTCAGCGTCAGGAGGACGTGTTCCATCCCAAGGTCCGACTGGGTCCCGGCTTCCACTATGTTAACCCAGTATGCCGTCAGTGAGATTTACTGTCCCTGCCCACAAGCACTTGTCCACGTGTCTGTGGCTAGGTGGACATTCCCAGTAACAGCATTGTTGAGGGCACGGGTAATGTTGTGGGACACGTGCATGTGTACTACCGGGATGACACACCGGAGAAATAGTGGCTGCTGGGGACCGAGTACCTTGGGACGGCTGCCACCATCAGGTTGCGGAAAGCTTCCATCTCCATGAGCCTAAAAGGCAACATTTTGAGCGCAAGCAGATGAGAAATGTGTGAATTTAGTACTGTGGCCTGTGGGGCATTTGCTGTGTATTTCCGCTTGCGTTCCAATGACTGGGGTATGGACAACTGAAGGCTGCGCTGGGACAAGCATGTGGACGTGTTTGATGATGGTGCTATTTGAGTGTGGGCAATGGCAGGTGCAGGGCAGGAGGCATCTTCGCACGCACCTTGGACAGGGGATTGGCTTGCACGCACAACAGTGGAAGAAGTACTGTTGTGTTTGAAACTGTTAAACTGTAAAGCACTGTGGAATATGTTGGCGCCATATAAATAAACATTATTATTATTATTATTATTATTATTATTAAGAAGTAGTGGTGTCACCCTCAGACACTGTTTATGGAGCCTGGGGTTTGGCCCACAAAGTCAGGTGCTTTGCTGCCATGTACATTCACTACAAATGGCTGAAGTTGGAGCAAACTTATATGTGATCAGTGTGCGTAATAACCACAGTTTAAATTATCTGGACTGTAGGTAAAAATTATTTTAAAAAAAACAAAAACTGTTGTTAACAACTAGGGTAAGACACAGCAAAACCAGTTCAAAGGAGCCCTCAAATGCCACAATTTTTAGCCCACAGGTAGAAGAGGCGTTTGACAGAGATACCACAATGCTCAATATGTAGCCTGTATTTTTGTATTTTTTACCCCAAACTACTGTACAGAGCTGCAGTGCTTCCAGCTTGTGACTGATGTTGTCTTTTCAGAGATGGAGGCTGAAGAGGAGGTGGCCAGGTGCCAGAATAGGTTTATCTTACAGATGTGCCTTTTTCGGGGGTGGCTGGGGCAGATGTTTTTAGCCAGGGGGGTCCTATAACCATGGTCCCTCTCTAGGCTATTAATATCTGCCCTCAGTCACTGGCTTTACCACTCTGGCGGAGAAAATTAAGCGGGAGCCCACGCCAATTTTTCCGTGATTTAACCCTTTATTTTAACAGCTAGAGCCCCCAAATTTTACACAAAGACACTTCTTACATTAGTAGTCAGTAGGGTTGAGCGACCTTCACTTTTATAGGATCGGGTCGGGTTTCACGAAACCCGACTTTTGGAAAAGTCGGGTCGAGTGAAATCGGCCGATCCTATAAAAAAGTCGGGGTCGGGGTCGGCCGAAACTCGAAACCCAATGCAGTGCATTGGGTTTCCATGGTTCCCAGGGTCTGAAGGAGCGGAAACTCTCCTTCAGGCCCTGGGATCCATATTTAAGTGTAAAATATAGAATTAAAATAAAAAATATCCTTATACTTACCCTCTGACGCGCCCTGGTACTAACCGGGAACCTTCCTTCCTTAGAATCAGCCTTCCAGGACCTTCGGTGACGTCGCGGGTGACGTCGCGGCTTGTGATTGGCCGCGCGGCCGCCCATGTGACCGCTCGCGCGGCCAATCACAAGCCGCGACGTCACCCGCGACGTCACCGAAGGTCCTGGAAGGGCTGATTCTTAGGAAGGAAGGCTGTCGGAAGGAAGCAGGGCGCTTCCGAGGGTGAGTATATTCCTATTAGGTATTAGGTATATACTCACCCTCGGAAGCGCCCTGCTTCCTTCCGACAGCCTTCCTTCCTAAGAATCAGCCCTTCCAGGACCTTCGGTGACGTCGCGGGTGACGTCGCGGCTTGTGATTGGCCGCGCGAGCGGTCACATGGGCGGCCGCGCGGCCAATCACAAGCCGCGACGTCACCGCGACGTCACGGCAAGGTCCTAGAAGCGCGGATTCGAAGGAGGAAGGCTGCCGGTTAGTACCAGGGCGCGTCAGAGGGTAAGTATTGCAATATTTTTTATTTTAATTCTATATTTTACACTTTAATCTGAATTCCGATACCAATTCCCGATATCTTAAACATATCGGGAATCGGGATCGGAATTCCGATTCCAGATTCAAAAGATCGCCGACTTCATGGCCGACCCCCCACTGGGGTCGGGTCGGGTTTCATGAAACCCGACCTTGCCAAAAGTCGGCGACTTTTGAACAATTTCGACCCGTTTCGCTCAACCCTAGTAGTCAGGGATATGTAATAAAATAAGGGATATGAAATGGTTTACTATATGTAAACCATGTCTCATATCATGTTGGGTTTGGGAAGGAGATAGCAAAAGCCAGCAACTGAATTACCGGCTTTTCTGCTATCTAGCGCTGCATTAAATATAAATATATATATATATATATATAGGTGTCTCACTGACATATATATGTATATATACCTATTCTATGTGTATATATCTATTCTATTCTAACCTGTCAGTGTGATTTTACTGTACACTGCGCTGAATTACTGGCTTTTCAAAGGACACCGATGCGTAAAAATCAGACAGCAATACGGATGTCATACGGATGTTACGATAACATCCGTATGAGCAGAAGCCGAGTGTCATTAGCATATCGCATCCGATGATCTTGCATTGGATGCAATATGCTAGTGTGACGCCGGCCTAAGAGAAAAAACAGGATTCTGCAAAAAAATTTGCAGGATCCTGTTTTTTCAAAACATAACGGATTTCGATAGGAGAGAAAAGACGGAACTGGGGAAAGAGGCCTTAGACATTCCCTCATTTTTTTTGTCATGGATTTGTAGTGGAGTTTATTATTTGCAAGTAAATACTTTTATACTAAAAAAGTCAAAAGGATTCCAGCTGTGATACCTTTATTGGCTAACCAGTGTGAAGAGCAGAACAAAAATGATTACCTCAATGAACAAAAATAAAAAAAAAGAATTTGTGATAAATATTGACCTGTCCATTCAAGGACATTTTAGCTATAGTATGAAATCCTGTTTTTCTTGTCTGTGGAATTGCCTTTGTACTGTTTGTTGTGAAACTGCCGCCCACGAAACTGTTTTCTTTTCTTTCTTTCCTGTTTTGTCTCTTTGTTTAAACATGCAAAACTTGTATAACCACTAAACCTACTGAAACAACTATATAAAGAAGGGGTAGCACCTTGAAGGCAGGCGTGCTTCAGAGACTTCCCAGTGATACACTATACAAGACGTGTCTTGTGTATTATTTCTGGTGATTCCCCACTTCCAAAGGCTGCTCCGACTGAGTGTGATCCCGACATTTCCTGGCGCCTGAACAGGGACCCGAGGTCTGTGTATTCCTTCAAGAACACCGGCAGAATACGAACGAAAAGAGAATCTGGGATAATGGACGGCAGATGAACAAAAACCTGGCCAGGTAAGAGACACTGTTAGATCTCTTATATCTGCCCTGCACTGTCCGTAAGATTTTCTGTGTCGTGTTCTTTAGCGGGTAGTTCTAGTAGAGGAGGATACCTATAGCTCGGGTTCTTGAACTATTTAGGAATTGATCACCTCACGGAGTACGGCATTGAATGAGAGTGAATGTGAATAGAAGGTGTGTGGAAGTTGGGAATAGCCCTATAAGCCGCCCAGGGGGTTGAAACAGAAGAAGTGACTGTCCCACTGGGCAACGTGGTTGCGTCCTTTCGGGGAGACCTCCGTGCCTATGTTCAATCTCTGATCCTGTCTTTGACAAAAACCTGGTGACGGATAAGTGTATGATAGTATGAGCCCAGGACAGATAAATTAGCCTGGGACAAGAATACGTTGTATGTGATAGTATAAGCCCAGGACAGATAAATTAGCCTGGGACAAGATACGTTGTATGTTCTTTTTCTTTTTCTGTCTGGTTGCATTTGTGTTGTTTGCTATAGGTGTAGGAATCAGGATTTTCTTACATCAACACAGTTTAAACATCCTAGCTCCTTAGGAAGAAGGTAACGAGGTATTCTCATACCCAAACGCCACCTAGGGCAAGAAAAAGACATCCTAGCTCCTTAGGAAGAAGGTAACGAGGTATTCTCATACCCAAACGCCACCTAGGGCAAGAAAGCTCAGGATAAGAAAATGGGGAATAAGCAAACAAAGTCGGAACCAGAAGAATTAGATATCTATACTATCATAAAGGAGAGAAGTGGTGAAGATGCCACTAAGGGGCTGAAAAAGATTTTTAGTAAGTTTGGAGTTACTAGGGCAGAAGCTTTTAGTAGAAAACTATGGGAAGGAATTCAGGAAAGGAAAAAAGGCATAATCAGAGACAAGAAATGGATAGATCAGATCCAAGCATTGATTGATGTCTCTAGGGTAGCAGAAAATGAGGGATGGACATATAATCAACAGAGTAAAAAGTGGTGTATTAGACCCACAGGCTGTGGAGAAAAACAAAATGTGGAATCTAAAAATACCCCACCCCCATACCTTAACCCACATGCCCCATCTTTTCTCCAAACACCACCTCAAAGTTTAGCCGGACCAGGAGGATGGGTATGTCCGCACTGTGGACAACAAAATCCAGACTGGAGAAATGATTGCCTAGCCTGTGGTACACCTAGACATGGCGCTGTACTTGCCCCTGTTAGGGTAGTACCAAGACCCTTTAGGGAACCTGGTGCTGACGGAGTAATGGGAACTAGATATCACCAAACTCGACAATATTTCCCTTGGTCCCCCGCTGAAGGCATGTCTCTCTTGCATAACGCACCAGATCCCACCCAGTGTCCAGTTAGATTTGCACAATATATACAGCAAATTATGCAGACTCACGCTGGAGTTTGGGCAGATGGAGAAGAATTATGTAGAATGACTCCTGGACTCTTCCAGGAGCTATTAGCAAATCTACAGGTACATAGGCCCCAAGCAGGAGATGGTGCCTTACAAACGATAGAATCAGGTACACAATTTGTAGATCACTTAATGGTTTTCATGAGGGAGAGACAGAGGCAGAGAGGAACAACGGGAGTGGTGGCTCAGAAATCTGGACAATCAGTAGACGAATATTATCTAAGTGTAGAAAATAATTTCAGAGATGAAGGCATGGATCTAACCGCTCCAGGAATGATGAGGTTAGTTACAAAAACCTTTATAGATGGATTGTCTCCAAAAGTGAAGGAAAAGCTTAAGGCCGCAACCCCTGATTGGAGAACCTTGGAAGACCCACACCTGGCTAGACAGAAAGCTGTAGGGATAGAAATGGACTTAAGAGAAAATTCTAAGCCAGTAAGAATTGCACAGGCCAATACTGGCTCTGCTAATCAAAAGTTTACTTGTCATTACTGTAAGAAGCCAGGACATTTCCAAAGGGAATGTAGGAAGAGAAAAGCAGATATAGATTCAGGAACCTTTGTACCCAAAAATAGGATAAATAACCCAGTGCCTGATCAAACAGACAGCTCAGAATGACTGAAAGTTATGCAGGTCTCTCTTCCTTCTAGAAGACCAATAATACAAGTTGAAGTTGAGGGTAAAAATGTACCTTTTCTGATAGATACGGGAGCAACATCCTCCATTTTAAATCAGGACTTTTTACCATATCCTGACAATATATCCTCAAAGGTTACATATGCAGAAGGGTATGATGGTAAAATTCAGGCGTTGCCCTTTACAAAACCTTTAAATGTGAGCTTTGGCCCTAAAACTTTTGTATCCAAATTTTTATTTGCTAAAGGTGCACCTATCTGCTTGTTGGGTACTGATGTCTTAAGTAAAATGCATGCAAACATCCATTTTAGAGAAGATGGCACAGTTATGCTGACCATCCCTGAAGATGCAGAAACTCTGGAACCATATGTTAGAATACAGGCAATGGAGGATTTTCCCGAAATTTACACTCAACAAGCAAAAATTGACTTGTCTCGGGTTCCTGACAGCCTATGGGCAAAAGGAGACACTGATGTAGGATTTTTATCAGTAGCTCCTATACTGATAGAAACTGCCCCGGGAACCATATTACCTCAGCTTAGGCAATACCCCATCAGCGCCCAGCAAGAACAGGCGATTTCTCAACAAATTCAGGATTATGTGTTACAAGGTGTTTTGGTAGAAATCAGGTCACCCGCCAATACACCCTTATATCCTGTTAAAAAGAAAGTGTCCTCCAAAGAAACTATGGTGAAATATCGCATGGTGCACGACTTACGGGAAATCAATAAGGTTTTGGCACCGGTCACCCCTGTGGTACCGAATCCTCATACCTTACTGTCTCAAATTCCCAGCACTGCTGCATATTTTACGGTAATTGACTTATCAAACGCATTTTTTTCTGTGCCACTACATAAGAACTGTTGGCATTTGTTTGCCTTTACATTCAAGGGTAAACAATTAGCATGGACAAGATTGCCACAAGGTATGGTACACTCACCAACTTTGTACTCTGAAGCAATGCAGACCGTGCTAAAAAATTTCATCCCAGAACCAGGAGTAGTCATTCTACAGTATGTAGATGACTTACTTATTTGTTGCCCTGATGAGCAGACGGCAGTTACCTCAACTGTTAATTTCTTAATTTTCCTAGCGCAAGAAGGCTGTAAAGTAAATAGACAGAAACTCCAGGCTTGTCAACAAACAGTCGTGTTTTTAGGTCACTGCATATCTCAGGGCATCAGACACCTCACACCTCAACGTACGGAAGCCATACGTAACATGCTTGAACCCAGGAATCACAAACAGCTGCGTGCTTTCCTAGGTATTGTTTCACACTGTAGACAGTGGATCATACATGCAAGTCAACTCATGCAGCCTTTATATGACTGTATTGCCAACACACCATATTCACTCAGTGAAGAGGCTAAACAGTCATTTTCCTCTTTGAAAACAGCACTGGTATCAGCTCCGGCTTTGGGACTCCCAGACTACACTAAACCTTTTCAATTGATGGCAGCTGAGATATCCTCACATGCTACAGGGGTGCTCACACAAAAACATGGAAACAAACAGAGACCTGTGGCATACATATCAGCTCATCTGGACCCTGTAGCTAGAGCCGCACCTTCTTGTGTAAGAGTAGTAGCCGCAATTTCACTGTTATTAGATAAAGCTTCTGAGATTGTTCTTGATCACCCACTTCTAGTTCAGACCACTC
Organism: Ranitomeya imitator; assembly: GCF_032444005.1. Lineage (NCBI taxonomy): Eukaryota > Metazoa > Chordata > Amphibia > Anura > Dendrobatidae > Ranitomeya > Ranitomeya imitator. Next base: position 350,556,584 of record NC_091285.1, on the reverse strand, counting down.
ATGATGTACATGGCATTCTTAACCAGGTCCAACCTAAACATATTTCAATGGCCAGACACCTCCGTCTCCAATGTTCCCTACTACTGCCGCCCAACATTTCCTTTGCCAGGATTCAGACTCTTAATCTCGCGTCTTTGCTCCCTTTAGAGTCTGAGGGGGGTACCATACCTGAGGAAACTGCACTCTCCAACTCCTTTGAAACTGCACTCTCCAACTCCTTTGACCCATCAAAGTCAATGCATGATTGTGTACAATTAATGGAACAAGAGACTCAGGGCTTATGTAATGTACGTGACAAGCCACTCTGTAATGCTACATTTGAACTTTTCATAGATGGCAGTAGATATGCAGATATGAATGGACAATTTCATACAGGTTATGCGGTAGTAACTCAGCATGAAGTGCTGAAAGCAGAACCTCTCCCTGCTAATCAGTCTGCACAAGAAGCAGAACTTACGGCATTAGTTGAAGCTCTAAAAATAGCCAAAGATCAGACAGCAAACATATACACTGATTCTAGATATGCACATGGCATTATTTTCGATTTTGGCGTAATATGGAGAGCCAGAGGTTATATGACTGCTTCAGGCCAACCTGTTAAACATGCCTCCCTCATTAGACAGATTCTGGAGGCAGCACAAGAAACTAAAGAAATAGCGGTGATAAAGGTAGCTGCACATGTGAGACTCGACACCGAGGAAGCCAGGGGTAACGATAAAGCCGATAAGGCAGCAAAACAGGCAGCACGTAAACCCTTACATCATGCCCACACACTAGATAGCTCTGAAGATGATGAGGAAAGATTGAAGGAAGCTCAGAAACAGGTAGACGACGAAGAACGAGGGCAGTGGCAGAAAAAAGGGTTTACGTGCTGCCTGTTTTGCTGCCTTATCGGCTTTATCGTTGAAACATTATATTTAGAATCTTCTGAAGCACAAATGTTCTTTCTAGTAAAATGTGTGACAAATCTGTAGCACAATAGGCTGTGCTATCTTGTAGACATCAGAATAAGTGACAATTCTCCAACATCTACACCTGGACTAATTGCAAGAATTTCTTTGACTCATTTAAAATAAATTAACCCCAATGATAAATGTGAATGTTGGGTAACAAACAAACATGAGATTAATTTACATACTTTTTATATACACATTTCTGTATAAATGCAACCAATGTGAAATTCAACGAAAAATATAATAGAGAATAGAATTATACTGTATAACATAAGTGGAATTCTACTTAAAGTTTTCTTTATAAGTATTGTTATACTATTCACAAAATATATGTCTTCTAACTTTATTCACCTCAATGCTATCTCATTTGTGACGAAATTTTTTATGCAAGGTAATGTCTTTAGAAGCATGTTAAAATATTGAACGTTAAGTGCTAAGTTTCTAAAAATATGTCTACATTTCAGGGAGATAAAAGGGGATTGAACTCTTATCCTGCCAGAGACAGGATGTCTTTGACTCACATTAAAATGAACCGGTGCATTATGTCTGATAATATAGTGTGTACTTGAAGAATTTATGTTATTTCTGCTAGTTTAGCATGACAAATAAACTGTCCACTTCTGCAATAGTCATATTTTCCAAAATAAAAACATGAGTAATTGTAAAATCATTTCTAGTATCTTCAGGGGCACATGGAGACAAAATTTTATTGTACAACCTCTTAGGTTCACATTATGGCAGGTGCCACCAAGATAGCTTCATTACAATGCTTGCCATATGAACATTATCAATTTAAGTTCTTTTCCACAAGAGAGGAGTAGACAGGCCTCCCAGAAATCAGTGGACTATTAATTCTACTACTGCAGTGCTATGTTAATAAGCCATTTTCTAGAAGGTTACATGTTGCCAGTATTTCTTCTTTCGTTTTCACATGTCTGAGATGACTTTTGAGATGGCTAATGGGAAGGTATGTTTACATATGGCAAATTTGTTCCAGAAATGAGTAAATGCAACTGTGTAACACTTTTAAAAGGGATTTAAATGGCATTTCTGACAACTCAATAAGCCCAATGGTTCTTAATAAGCCTATTGCTTTTGTCTTGGCTGGGCTCTTCTCTGCTCCCTTACCCTATGGCCGGCGTCACACTTGCGAGTTTTACGGACGTAAGAGCGCAGAAACTACGGCCGTAAAACTCGCAAAAAATACGGCACAATTATTCTCTATGCCCCTGCTCCTATCTGCCGTATTAAACTGATCAGTATTATGCGGCTTTCTACGGCCGTAGTAATTCGCAGCATGCTGCGTTTGTCACTGTATTGCGCAAATAAAACGTCAATGAAAGTCTATGGAAGCCCCAAAAATACGGATCACACACGGACCAGCAGTGTGACTTGCGAGGAATACGCAGCGGTGTTAGAGAGAAAAGCCGGCAATTCATTGCGGTGTACAGTAAAATCACACTGACAGCTTCCAGTAGAATAGGTAGAATAAATGTGTACACATAGAATAGGTGTATATATATATATACAGTGGGGCAAAAAAGTATTTAGTCAGTCAGCAATAGTGCAAGTTCCACCACTTAAAAAGATGAGAGGCGTCTGTAATTTACATCATAGGTAGACCTCAACTATGGGAGACAAACTGAGAAAAAAAAATCCAGAAAATCACATTGTCTGTTTTTTTATCATTTTATTTGCATATTATGGTGGAAAATAAGTATTTGGTCAGAAACAAACAATCAAGATTTCTGGCTCTCACAGACCTGTAACTTCTTCTTTAAGAATCTCCTCTTTCCTCCACTCATTACCTGTAGTAATGGCACCTGTTTAAACTTGTTATCAGTATAAAAAGACACCTGTGCACACCCTCAAACAGTCTGACTCCAAACTCCACCATGGTGAAGACCAAAGAGCTGTCAAAGGACACCAGAAACAAAATTGTAGCCCTGCACCAGGCTGGGAAGACTGAATCTGCAATAGCCAACCAGCTTGGAGTGAAGAAATCAACAGTGGGAGCAATAATTAGAAAATGGAAGACATACAAGACCACTGATAATCTCCCTCGATCTGGGGCTCCATGCAAAATCCCACCCCATGGGGTCAGAATGATCACAAGAACGGTGAGCAAAAATCCCAGAACCACGCGGGGGGACCTAGTGAATAAACTGCAGAGAGCTGGGACCAATGTAACAAGGCCTACCATAAGTAACACACTACGCCACCATGGACTCAGATCTTGCAGTGCCAGTCGTGTCCCACTGCTTAAGCCAGTACATGTCCAGGCCCGTCTGAAGTTTGCTAGAGAGCATTTGGATGATCCAGAGGAGTTTTGGGAGAATGTCCTATGGTCTGATGAAACCAAACTGGAACTGTTTGGTAGAAACACAACTTGTCGTGTTTGGAGGAAAAAGAATACTGAGTTGCATCCATCAAACACCATACCTACTGTAAAGCATGGTGGTGGAAACATCATGCTTTGGGGCTGTTTCTCTGCAAAGGGGCCAGGACGACTGATCCGGGTACATGAAAGAATGAATGGGGCCATGTATCGTGAGATTTTGAGTGCAAACCTCCTTCCATCAGCAAGGGCATTGAAGATGAAACGTGGCTGGGTCTTTCAACATGACAATGATCCAAAGCACACTGCCAGGGCAACGAAGGAGTGGCTTCGTAAGAAGCATTTCAAGGTCCTGGAGTGGCCTAGCCAGTCTCCAGATCTCAACCCTATACAAAACCTTTGGAGGGAGTTGAAAGTCCGTGTTGCCAAGCGAAAAGCCAAAAACATCACTGCTCTAGAGGAGATCTGCATGGAGGAATGGGCCAACATACCAACAACAGTTTGTGGCAACCTTGTGAAGACTTACAGAAAACGTTTGACCTCTGTCATTACCAACAAAGGATATATTACAAAGTATTGAGATGAAATTTTGTTTCTGACCAAATACTTATTTTCCACCATAATATGCAAATAAAATGTTAAAAAAACAGACAATGTGATTTTCTGGATTTTTTTTTCTCAGTTTGTCTCCCATAGTTGTGGTCTACCTATGATGTAAATTACAGACGCCTCTCATCTTTTTAAGTGGTGGAACTTGCACTATTGCTGACTGACTAAATACTTTTTTGCCCCACTGTATATGTCATTGAGACACATATATGTATATATATTAATATTTCATCCAGCGCGATATAGCAGAAAGTCGGTAATTCAATTACCGGCTTTTGCTTTCTCCTTCCTAAAACCCGACATGATATGAGACCTGGTTTACATGCAGTAAACCATCTCATATCACCATTTTTTTGCATATTCCACACTACTAATGTTAGTAGTGTGTATATGCAAAATTTGGCCGTTCTAGCTAGTAAATTAAGGGGTTAAATGTCGGAAAAAATTGGCGTGGGCTCCAGCACAATTTTCTCCGCCAGAGTGGGAAAGCCAGTGACTGAGGGCAGATATTAATAGCCTGGAGAGGGTCCATGGTTATTGGTCCCCCTCCCTGGCTAAAAACACCTGCCCCCAGCCACCCCAGAAAAGGCACATCTGGAATATGCGTCTATTCTGGCACTTGGCCACTCTCTTCCCATTCCCGTGTAGCGGTGGGATACGGGGGAATGAAGGGTTAATGCCACCTTGCTATTGTAAGGTGACATTAAGCCAAATTAATAATGGAGAGGCGTCAATTATGACACCTATCCATTATTAATCCAATAGTAGTAAAGGGTTAAAAAAAAAAACACACACATTATTAAAAATTAATTTAATGAAAAAAACACAAAGGTTGTTGTATTAATTTATTCTACTCTCAATCCACTCACTGAAGACCCTCGATCTGTAAATCAAAAAAATAAATAAATAAATAAACCAAGAATATACATACCTTCCGAGGATCTGTAAGGTCCAACGATGTAAATCCATCTGAAGGGGTTAAAATATTTTGCAGGCAGGAGTTCTGTTAATGCAGCGCTACTCCTGCCTGCAAGACCCCAGCGAATGAAGGTAAAGTAGGTCAATGACCTATATTTACCTTCATTTGCGGTGAGGCGCCCTCTGCTGGCTGTTCTTAGATCCTGGGAACTTTCCTAGAAAGCTCCCTGGCTCGAGTTCATATGAGGACAACCAGCAGAGGGCGCCCTCTTATGATCTCGAGCCTGGGACCTCGCTTAGCCGGACTTCCATCACTGATACATGTACAGGTTTACTTGAAAAAGGCTCATAAGCCGAAACGTCGAAAAATTACCTGTGGAGTGATGAATATTATTGTTTCATTTTTCTAAATACGTATGCGGTGAACTAACGTCATTTGAAACGTCATTTACAACGTTTGGAATTTTCCAATAAACTTATATGAATTGCATTGACTTCTACTGTGTGCCGGAGTTATTTTTCTGGATGTGCCCGTAATAGGCGCGAGCAGAATCGCGATCTGCCCGCGCCTATTAACTAGTTAAATGCCGCTGTCAAACGCAGACAGTGGCATTTAACTACCGCTTCTGGCCGGGCGGCCGGAAATTACGTCATTGCCGACCCCCGTCACATGATCGGGGGTCGGCGATGCTTCAGAATTGTAACCTGATTTTCAGCTACATAGCAGCGAACAGCAGATCGCTGCTATGTAGCAGAGGCAATCGTGCTGTGCCTGCTTCTAGCTTCTAGCATGGGAGGCTATTGAAGCATGGCAAAAGTAAAAAAAAAAATTACAAAAAATGTGAAAAAAATAAAAAAAATATAAAAGTATAAATCACCCCCTTTCGCCCCAATCAAAATAAATCAATAAAAAAAAAATCAAATCTACGCATATTTGGTATCGCCGCGCTCAGAATCGCCTGATCTATCAACTAAAAAAAAAGCATTGACCTGATCGCTAAACAGCGTAGCGAGAAAAAAATTCGAAATGCCAGAATTACATTTTTTTGGTCGCCGCGACATTGCATTAAAATGCAATAACGGGCGATCAAAAGAACGTATCTGCACCAAAATGCTATCATTAAAAACGTCATCTTGGCACGCAAAAAATAAGCACCCAACCGACCCCAGATCATGAAAAATGGAGACGCTACGGGTATCGGAAAATGGCGCAATTGTTTTTTTTTTTTTTTAGCAAAGTTTGGAATTTTTTTTCACCATTTAGGTAAAAAATAACCTAGTCATGTTAGGTGTCTATGAACTTGCAATGGCCTGGAGAATCATAATGTCAGGCCAGTTTTAGCATTTAGTGAACCTAGCAAAAAAGCCAAACAAAAAACAAGTGTGGGATTGCACTTTTTTTGCAATTTCACCGCACTTGGAATTTTTTTCCTGTTTTCTAGTACAAGACATGCTAAAACCAATGATGTCGTTCAAAAATTCAACTCGTCCCGCAAAAAATAAGCCCTCACATGGCCATATTGACGGAAAAATAAAAAAGTTATGGCTCTGGGAAGGAGAGGAGTGAAAAACGAACACGGAAAAACGAAAAATCCTAAGGTCATGAAGGGGTTAAGACCCATATAAACACACTCCCTGCGTGTTAAGATAAAACGGTGTTCAGCTGTCCTTTGTTTGGGCTCTGTTAATATCCAGCTACTTCTGCCGCTACCCTCTCCTCAGACGTCGGTGATTCTGCATCCAGCACCTACAGCTTCACAGGACCAACTGGCTAACCCATCTTTTGCATTAAACACTATAAACTGATATGTAGACACTATGCTGCATTTATTTTTGCAGTCCCTTGGAATTTCCATGAACCATCAGACATGCTTTTTAACCAGCTGTCTAGCTCGCTCCAAGTTAACCCAATGCTTGCTGTGAACATCACAAATTGCTATTAGAAACTGTTCACATTAAGTGACTCTGCCACCTACATCTGTGTGATGCTTCTGGCCTGCCATCAGGGCTGGTTTTAGATGAAGTGGGGCCCTGGGCAAAAATTTGAAATGGAGCCCCAAATTCTCAAATATTGCACCATCACACATAAACATTTGTTTTATTTACATGCGCTGAGTTCAGGATACTAAACGAGTGTGATCAACCATATTGAAGTCATATGACGCTTGTTTCCTGGCTGTGATGAAATGTGAAGGATCCTCACCTCACCACCCCGCCTGATGTCAATATTATGTCAGCATGATCATGTGGAAAGGTCTCTCCATTTGTACCAATGTGACAGTCCGCACCCCTTAGGGACATGTAAGGTCAGCTTTGCACAGTTTTACACAGACACCCCCCTGTCCACACGTGCCCAGGGAGGCACGGGGAGTGAGAAAAGGTGGCCCATGCAGTCACTGATTTGGCCCCACACTCACCCCCAACCCTTACAGGTTGAGAGGCCCCTTTCACTAGTACCAGTGAAACAGAACCTTATCATCCCGGTAGGACTGCTACCAGTTCCTCTTTCGATATATGCCTGGTCCATTAACAGGGTTATATCGGGCCAGGAACCAGCCCCCAGTAGCATGTGAGAATAGACCGAGAAATGGAAATGTGGGTTTGTGGATCAAAGTATTAAAGCAGCCCAAAGATAAATTATATATTTAACCGCCTTAACCCCTTCATGACCTTAACCCCTTCATGATGTTCCGTATTTTCGTGTTCGTTTTTCGCTCCCCTCCTTCCCAGAGCCATAATTTTTTTATTTTTCTGTCCTATGGCCATGTGGGCTTATTTTTTGCTGGATGAGTTGTACTTTTGAACGACATCATTGGTTTCACCATGTCGTGTACTAGAAAATGGGAAAAAAATTCCAAGTGCGGTGAAATTGCAAAAAAAGTGCAATCCCATGCGTGTTTTTTGTTTGGCTTTTTTGCTAGGTTCACTAAATGCTAAAACTAATCTGCCACTATGATTCTCCATGTCATTACGAGTTCATAGACACCAAACATGTCTAGGTTATGTTTTATCTTTTTTTCTGATACTCGTAGCGTCTCCTTTTTTCGTGATCTGGGATTTGGGTGAGGGCTTATTTTTTGTGCACCAAGCTGACATTTTTAGTGATACCATTTTGGTGCAGATACGTTCTTTCGATCGCCCGTTATTGCATTTTAATGCAATGTCGCGGCGACCAAAAAAATGTAATTCGAGAGTTTCTAATTTTTTTCTCACCACGCCGTTTAGCGATCAGGTTAATCTTTTTTTTATTGATAGGTCGGGCGATTCTGAAAATAGCGATACCAAATATGTGTATATTTGATTTTATTTTTATTGTTTTATTTTGAATGGGGCAAAAGGGGGTTGATTTAAACTTTTATATTTTTTTCTTTATTTCATATTTTTTTAAACATTTTTTTTTACATTTGCCATGCTTCAATAGAAGCTGGCACAACTCGATCGGCTCTGCTACATAGAGGTGATGCATAGATCGCCTCTATGTAGTAGAATTACAGGTTTGCTATGAACGCCGACCACAGGGTGGCGCTCACAGCAAGCCGGCATCAACAACCATAGAGGTCTCACTGCATCGCTGACCCCCGATCATTTGACGGGGGTCGGCGATGAGCGCATTTCCGGCCAGATGGCTGGAAGCAGTAGTTAAATGCCGCTGTCAGCGTTTGACAGCGGCATTTAACTTTTTAACAGCGGCAGGTGGATCGCGATTCTACTCGCTGCTATTGCGCGCACATGTCAGCTGTACAAAACAGCACACATATCGTGGTTTTGAAGTGGGCTCATCGCCGGAGATGCTCAAAAGCCTTAACAGCCTCAGAGGACCATTGGACAGTATTAGAACCCTTCTTGGTGAGATCAGTTATAGGTTTAGCGATCATAGAAAAATTCTTTATGAATTTTCTGTAATAATTGGCAAACCCCAAAAATCTCTGAACCGACTTCAAACATTCAGGCCTAGGCCACTCCAGCACTGCCTGAACCTTCACCGGGTCTATCTCAAACCCATCACTGGAGACAAGGTGCCCCAAAAAACTCATTTTCTGTACCGCAAGCTCGCACTTCTCCAATTTATCAAAGAGTGAGTTTTCTCTCAAAATCTGTAGAACTTCGCGGACTCTCTGCCAATGCAACTCCAGATCAGGTGAATATATCAAAATATCCTCCAAATAAACAATAACACTACTACCGATCAACGACCTCAGAATGTCGTTAATGAAATTTTGAAAAAACGCAGGCGTTTTTAGTAAGTGAGGCAAAAAGGCATCACCAGACACTCAAAATGAGCTTCTGGGGTATTAAAGGCTGTCTTCCATTCATCACCCTCCTTCACCCGCAGCAAATTATGTGCCCCACGAAGGTCAATCTTAGAGAACCACTTCGCTCTGGTTAGTTGGTTAAACAAATCCAGAATCAGCGACAACGGGTAAGGATTGCGCACAGTGATCTTATTAATCTCTCGAAAATCCAGACACGGCCTAAGGCCCCCATCATTCTTTTTGACAAAAAAGAATCCTATAGCCACGGGGGATTTAGAGGGTCTTATACGACAAGCAGCTAAACTAGTCTGTAGGTATTCCTTTAAGGCCTCCCTCTTGGGAATCGTCAGATTAAATAAACGACTCTTAGGAAGTGTGGCACCTGGAACAAACTCAATAGCGCAGTCATAATCTCTATGGGGTGGTAGAGCTAGCAACTTGACCTCCGAAAATACCCTCCAGAAATCCTGAATGGCTTCAGGTAGCTCCTTCTTAACAACGGCAGCAATGTGAACATTACAACAATTACCATAACACCCCTGACCCTAGGACCTTATAGTAATAGATGACCAGTCCAGCAAACGATTGTGCATTTTTAACCAGGGTAAACCCAGGACGACTGGGCAAGGTAATTTAGTAAGGACAAACAAGTCTTTACACTCCTGATATTCCATATTCACAGTAAGTGGGAACCCGGTAACCTTTCAAGAAATACACCCATGTTCCAGAGGAGTGTTATCAATAGCCACAACAGGAATAGGAGATGACAATGGTTCAGAATCAAACTTATATTTAAATAAACACATATCCTGGTGTGGTATCCCACAACAGAAAAAGAAGTGAAAGGAATTATTTTTTATATTAAAGAGGTAAATTTTTATTACATAATTAAATCAGAATACAACAATAATAAAATAAGTGAAAAAGAGCAAAATAGACAGGGGGGTGGTGACAAAAACACCAGATTACAACGGGAGAAAAAATAGCACCGAAAATGGTTCCTGTACACAGGGGTATAAGAGCTATGTAGCTACATAGAGTCAACACAGCACAGTACCGTGAAACCAAATATAATGCACCGGTAATATTACCATAAGGTCATGACAACTACAGCAAAGTGCTAACGGGTATCAAGATGTAAAGAATATATATAGATAGCAACCAGAAACCTTCAAAGGAATATATTGTCCTGGAATCAAGCAACTACCTACATAGTATAGGGACTAACTGTGCATGACTTTTATGCCAGAATAATGCAGAAATTGCTAATATATCTGGTGTGTGCGCTAAGCACTAATCCAAAGCCTGCAATGTAGTATACCCAATGTAGAGAGAAATTCCAAAGTGACAGTTCTGGTTACCTGTAGTGTGACTGCTATGTCATGAAAAGACCGACTGTGTAACGTGCAGGATAGCCGGTGCTTGATTCCAGGACAATATATTCCTTTGAAGGTTTCTGGTTGCTATCTATATATATTCTTTACATCTTGATACCCGTTAGCACTTTGCTGTAGTTGTCATGACCTTATGGTAATATTACCGGTGCATTATATTTGGTTTCACGGTACTGTGCTGTGTTGACTCTATGTAGCTACATAGCTCTTATACCCCTGTGTACAGGAACCATTTTCGGTGCTATTTTTTCTCCCGTTGTAATCTGGTGTTTTTGTCACCACCCCCCTGTCTATTTTGCTCTTTTTCACTTATTTTATTATTGTTGTATTCTGATTTAATTATGTAATAAAAATTTACCTCTTTAATATAAAAAATAATTCCTTTCACTTCTTTTTCTGTTGTGGGATACCACACCAGGATATGTGTTTATGTATATCGAAGTGACCATAAGCAATATTGTGGACTATGGGTATATATCAAACTTATATTTGTCTAGGAATTGTTGATCAATCAAATTAAATGCAGAACCACAATCCGCCATTGCCTAAAAATCAATGGAATGACCATGATATGTGGTATTAACAGAAAAAAAACTCCTGCAGACCGTAAAAACGCATGATCTGGAGTGTTACTCCTACTGATTAGAGATGAGCGACTTTTACTTTTTTAGGATCGAGTCGGGTTTCGTGAAACCCGACTTTGTCAAAAGTCGGGTCGGGTGAATTTGGACAATTATTTCGAAAAGTCGGGGGCCGACTCGAAACCCAATGCAAGTCAATGGGGAATCAAAGTCGGCAGTGAGTGGACAGGAAAACACCTACAGTGCCCATTTTAATGACAAAAACATCAATTCTTATTTCTTAAGCTTGTCAATCTTAATTTACTTCATAATAATAGTTAGGCATTGAAAACAGGGGGTCATTTGGCTAAAGTTGTCGGGGGTAGGGCTGGATCAAGATTTTCGTGGGCCCAGGAAACGCAGAATACGTCACGGCGGTGGAGCAGGGAGAGGTAAGTATTTCAACTTTGCAAGTGCTGTGATCCTGAGCAAGCAGGGGGACCCACTAGTTGGCACTGGCACAGGGCCCCTCATAGTACGGCGGTGTGTTTGATGGCGGGTGGTGCCTCCCACTGCCAGAGACACTTTTGCGCACTATGAGGGGCCCTGTGCCAGTGCCAACAAGTATGCCCCCCACCTGATGAAGGAACATGCACTTTCATCTGCACCTTCCTCTTTGTCCCCGTGTAAGGTGGTATAGTATGCCCGGAAGGGGAACCTGATTTTCAGCATACACAGCAGGTCAGATTCAGGCTGTGTAGAGTGCAAGGGGAATGTAGTGGTCTGGGTCAATGTACCAGCAGACTCATCAACAGTGGCTGGGCAATGGGCAGGATGAGGAGGAAACACAGATATAGGCCCAAAAAATAAAGTAGGCTAAATGCAGTTCAAAATTGGTAACAGGACTAAACAGGTGGCATAGCTTTGTACAGTGGAGGACAATTGTAATGAGTGGTGCAGACACAGTTAGTAGGCCCAAAATAAAAAAGTAGGCTAAATGCAGTTCAAAATTGGTAACAGGACTAAACAGGTGGCATAGCTTTGTTCAGTGGAGGACAATTGTAATGAGTGGTGCAGACACAGTTAGTAGGCCCAAAATAAAAAAGTAGGCTAAATGCAGTTCAAAATTGGTAACAGGACTAAACAGGTGGCATAGCTTTGTTCAGTGGAGGACAATTGTAATGAGTGGCGCAGACAAAGTTAGTAGGCCCAAAATAAAAAAGTAGGCTAAATGCAGTTCAAAATTGGTAACAGGACTAAACTGGCGGCATAGCTTTGTTCAGTGGAGGACAATTGTAGTGAGTGGTGCAGAGACAGTTAGTAGGCCTAAAATAAAAAAGTAGGCTAAATGCAGTTCAAAATTGGTAACAGGACTAAACAGGCGGCATAGCTTTGTTCTGTGGAGGACAATTGTAATGAGTGGCGCAGACACAGTTAGTAGGCCAAAATACAAAAGTAGGCTAAAAGCAGTTCAAAATTGATAACAGGACTAAACAGGCGGCATAGCTTTGTTCAGAGGAGGACAATTGTAATGAGTGGCGCAGACACAGTTAGTAGGCCCAAATACAAAAGTTGGCTAAAAGCAGTTCAAAACTGGTAACAGGACTAAACAAGCGGCATAGCTTTGTTCAGTGGAGGACAATTGTAATGAGTGGCGCAGACACAGTTAGTAGGCCCAAAATAAAACAGTAGGCTAAATGAAGTTAAAAATTGGTAACAGGACTAAACAGGCGGCATAGCTTTGTTCTGTGGATAACAATTGTAATGAGTGGCACAGACACAGTTAGTAGGCCCAAATACAAAATTAGGCTAAATGCAGTTAAAAATTGGTAACAGGACTAAACAGGAGGCATAGCTTTGTTCAGTGGAGGACAATTGTAATGAGTGGCGCAGACACAGTTAGTAGGCCCAAAATAAAAAAGTAGGCTAAATGCAGTTCAAAATTGGTAACAGGACTAAACAGGCGGCATAGCTTTGTTCTGTGGAGGACAATTGTAATGAGTGGCACATACACAATTAGTAGACCCAAATACAAAAGTAGGCTAAATGCAGTTAAAAATTGGTAACAGGACTAAACAGGCGGCATAGCTTTGTACAGTGGAGGACAATTGTAATGAGTGGCGCAGACACAGTTAGTAGGCCCAAATACAAAAGTAGGCTAAATGCAGTTCAAAATTATTAACAGGACTAAACAGGCAGCATAGCTTTGTTCAGTGGAGGACAATTGTAATGAGTGGCGCAGACACAGTTAGAAGGCCCAAAATAAAAAAGTAGGCTAAAAGCAGTTCCAAATTGGTAACAGGAATAAACAGGTGGCATAGCTTTGTTCTGTGGAGGACAATTGTAATGAGTGGCGCAGACACAGTTAGTAGGCCCAAATACAAAAGTAGGCTAAACGCAGTTCAAATTGGTAACAGGACTAAACAGGCGGCATAGCTAGGTACTGGGGTGGGCTCCTTTGCTGAATAGCAGACAGTGGTAGTAGGCGCAAAGTATTAACTGGTCTAAATGGAGGCCAGGGCCCCTGTATATTTTAACTATCATCTATCATTTCAACAAATTTGTATTGGCAGTGCCATTGAAGGATTTAACAGCACAGACTACACACTGGTGGAGCAGGGAGAGGTAAGTATTGCAAGTGGTAGAGCACTGTTCGAGCTGGGGAAAACACTCTCTCATGGGCGGCGGTACTGGCACAGGGCCCCTCATATTACGACGGTGTGTCTGACGTTGGTTGTGCACCACCACCATCAGAGACACTTCATTGTACTATGAGGGACCCTGTGCCAGTGCCGTCGCCCAAGAGTGGGCGCACCCACCTGTCCAGGCAAACGGCACTCGCACGAGTGCTTGCGCCGAGTTGTGACCACGGCCCTGTGGGGGAAAGTCAGAACATTTAGGGAGGTATAAAAATGGCCTATGGTGGACATTCAGCAGCTGCAAATGGAGGAATTGGAGCAGTCAGTAAGAGGAGGCCAAAAGCAAGACATTTTTCAGGCAAGCTACGTGTCAGCAGGGGAAGGTGGGGCAAAATAATTTGAAATCCATGATTGGTTCATTTTAATGAAGGTTAGATCATCAACATTTCAAGTAGCCAGACGTGTCTTTTTTTGGTCAGTATTGAACCAGGAACACTGAAGACTCTTTCTGATAGCACACTAGCAGCTGGGCAAGCGAACTCCAGTAATGCATATTCTGCCAATTCAGGCCAGGTGTCTATTTTAAATGCCCAGTAATCAAAGGGGAATGACCTGTGAAGGAGAACATCGATAAGGGAGGAAAATAGTGGGTAACCATACTGGACAAATGCTGTCTCCTGTCACTTTGAATCAATGCAGCAGTACCTGTCGTGTCTGCGGTCATTGCGAAATCACTCCACAACGTGGTCATAAAACCCCTCTGTTCAATGCCACTTCTGATTTGTGCACCTCTAACAACTTTGCCATGTTGCCCCCTACAGCTTGTGTGAGAACAGGAACACATGGGCTACTTGCACAGTGAACAAGTCTGTATGATCATGTTCACACACCACCAAGAAACCTGAAGACACAAAAGAGAATAGTAAAACCAAAAACACTCAGTTTGAAAAAATGTTGCAGTAATCCGCAAGTGCTAGTAAAAGATGTAAAAAACAGGGTATTTGGTTGATACGTTTTTTGCAAAAAATGTATACTAAGCTGCTCTACCAATCTTCACGGTATACCCTTATCAGAGCAGTCCTAACTAATGTATGCAATCCCTATCTGATGTATTTAAAAACCTGATCATCTGTATATAACCTGTGTGAACAGGGTTCAGAGAGGAAAAATCCATGTGTGCATACAGGGTAGAACAGCTATTGTGCAGATAGCCCAAGAGGAGTGGTGGAACTCCCCAGTCTTGTAGACACAAGAGAACAATTATGGAAACAGGAACACATGGGCTACTTGCACAGTGAACAAGTCTGTATGATCATGTTCACACACCACCAAGAAACCTGAAGACACAAAAGAGAATAGTAAAACCAAAAACACTCAGTTTGAAAAAATGTTGCAGTAATCCGCAAGTGCTAGTAAAAGATGTAAAAAACAGGGTATTTGGTTGATACGTTTTTTGCAAAAAATGTATACTAAGCTGCTCTACCAATCTTCACGGTATACCCTTATCAGAGCAGTCCTAACTAATGTATGCAATCCCTATCTGATGTATTTAAAAACCTGATCATCTGTATATAACCTGTGTGAACAGGGTTCAGAGAGGAAAAATCCATGTGTGCATACAGGGTAGAACAGCTATTGTGCAGATAGCCCAAGAGGAGTGGTGGAACTCCCCAGTCTTGTAGACACAAGAGAACAATTATGGAAACAGGAACACATGGGCTACTTGCACAGTGAACAAGTCTGTATGATCATGTTCACACACCACCAAGAAACCTGAAGACACAAAAGAGAATAGTAAAACCAAAAACACTCAGTTTGAAAAAATGTTGCAGTAATCCGCAAGTGCTAGTAAAAGATGTAAAAAACAGGGCATTTGGTTGATACGTTTTTTGCAAAAAATGTATACTAAGCTGCTCTACCAATCTTCACGGTATACCCTTATCAGAGCAGTCCTAACTAATGTATGCAATCCCTATCTGATGTATTTAAAAACCTGATCATCTGTATATAACCTGTGTGAACAGGGTTCAGAGAGGAAAAATCCATGTGTGCATACAGGGTAGAACAGCTATTGTGCAGATAGCCCAAGAGGAGTGGTGGAACTCCCCAGTCTTGTAGACACAAGAGAACAATTATGGAAACAGGAACACATGGGCTACTTGCACAGTGAACAAGTCTGTATGATCATGTTCACACACCACCAAGAAACCTGAAGACACAAAAGAGAATAGTAAAACCAAAAACACTCAGTTTGAAAAAATGTTGCAGTAATCCGCAAGTGCTAGTAAAAGATGTAAAAAACAGGGTATTTGGTTGATACGTTTTTTGCAAAAAATGTATACTAAGCTGCTCTACCAATCTTCACGGTATACCCTTATCAGAGCAGTCCTAACTAATGTATGCAATCCCTATCTGATGTATTTAAAAACCTGATCATCTGTATATAACCTGTGTGAACAGGGTTCAGAGAGGAAAAATCCATGTGTGCATACAGGGTAGAACAGCTATTGTGCAGATAGCCCAAGAGGAGTGGTGGAACTCCCCAGTCTTGTAGACACAAGAGAACAATTATGGAAACAGGAACACATGGGCTACTTGCACAGTGAACAAGTCTGTATGATCATGTTCACACACCACCAAGAAACCTGAAGACACAAAAGAGAATAGTAAAACCAAAAACACTCAGTTTGAAAAAATGTTGCAGTAATCCGCAAGTGCTAGTAAAAGATGTAAAAAACAGGGTATTTGGTTGATACGTTTTTTGCAAAAAATGTATACTAAGCTGCTCTACCAATCTTCACGGTATACCCTTATCAGAGCAGTCCTAACTAATGTATGCAATCCCTATCTGATGTATTTAAAAACCTGATCATCTGTATATAACCTGTGTGAACAGGGTTCAGAGAGGAAAAATCCATGTGTGCATACAGGGTAGAACAGCTATTGTGCAGATAGCCCAAGAGGAGTGGTGGAACTCCCCAGTCTTGTAGACACAAGAGAACAATTATGGAAACAGGAACACATGGGCTACTTGCACAGTGAACAAGTCTGTATGATCATGTTCACACACCACCAAGAAACCTGAAGACACAAAAGAGAATAGTAAAACCAAAAACACTCAGTTTGAAAAAATGTTGCAGTAATCCGCAAGTGCTAGTAAAAGATGTAAAAAACAGGGCATTTGGTTGATACGTTTTTTGCAAAAAATGTATACTAAGCTGCTCTACCAATCTTCACGGTATACCCTTATCAGAGCAGTCCTAACTAATGTATGCAATCCCTATCTGATGTATTTAAAAACCTGATCATCTGTATATAACCTGTGTGAACAGGGTTCAGAGAGGAAAAATCCATGTGTGCATACAGGGTAGAACAGCTATTGTGCAGATAGCCCAAGAGGAGTGGTGGAACTCCCCAGTCTTGTAGACACAAGAGAACAATTATGGAAACAGGAACACATGGGCTACTTGCACAGTGAACAAGTCTGTATGATCATGTTCACACACCACCAAGAAACCTGAAGACACAAAAGAGAATAGTAAAACCAAAAACACTCAGTTTGAAAAAATGTTGCAGTAATCCGCAAGTGCTAGTAAAAGATGTAAAAAACAGGGTATTTGGTTGATACGTTTTTTGCAAAAAATGTATACTAAGCTGCTCTACCAATCTTCACGGTATACCCTTATCAGAGCAGTCCTAACTAATGTATGCAATCCCTATCTGATGTATTTAAAAACCTGATCATCTGTATATAACCTGTGTGAACAGGGTTCAGAGAGGAAAAATCCATGTGTGCATACAGGGTAGAACAGCTATTGTGCAGATAGCCCAAGAGGAGTGGTGGAACTCCCCAGTCTTGTAGACACAAGAGAACAATTATGGAAACAGGAACACATGGGCTACTTGCACAGTGAACAAGTCTGTATGATCATGTTCACACACCACCAAGAAACCTGAAGACACAAAAGAGAATAGTAAAACCAAAAACACTCAGTTTGAAAAAATGTTGCAGTAATCCGCAAGTGCTAGTAAAAGATGTAAAAAACAGGGTATTTGGTTGATACGTTTTTTGCAAAAAATGTATACTAAGCTGCTCTACCAATCTTCACGGTATACCCTTATCAGAGCAGTCCTAACTAATGTATGCAATCCCTATCTGATGTATTTAAAAACCTGATCATCTGTATATAACCTGTGTGAACAGGGTTCAGAGAGGAAAAATCCATGTGTGCATACAGGGTAGAACAGCTATTGTGCAGATAGCCCAAGAGGAGTGGTGGAACTCCCCAGTCTTGTAGACACAAGAGAACAATTATGGAAACAGGAACACATGGGCTACTTGCACAGTGAACAAGTCTGTATGATCATGTTCACACACCACCAAGAAACCTGAAGACACAAAAGAGAATAGTAAAACCAAAAACACTCAGTTTGAAAAAATGTTGCAGTAATCCGCAAGTGCTAGTAAAAGATGTAAAAAACAGGGTATTTGGTTGATACGTTTTTTGCAAAAAATGTATACTAAGCTGCTCTACCAATCTTCACGGTATACCCTTATCAGAGCAGTCCTAACTAATGTATGCAATCCCTATCTGATGTATTTAAAAACCTGATCATCTGTATATAACCTGTGTGAACAGGGTTCAGAGAGGAAAAATCCATGTGTGCATACAGGGTAGAACAGCTATTGTGCAGATAGCCCAAGAGGAGTGGTGGAACTCCCCAGTCTTGTAGACACAAGAGAACAATTATGGAAACAGGAACACATGGGCTACTTGCACAGTGAACAAGTCTGTATGATCATGTTCACACACCACCAAGAAACCTGAAGACACAAAAGAGAATAGTAAAACCAAAAACACTCAGTTTGAAAAAATGTTGCAGTAATCCGCAAGTGCTAGTAAAAGATGTTACGCAGACACAGTTAGTAGGCCCAAATACAAAAGTAGGCTAAACGCAGTTCAAATTGGTAACAGGACTAAACAGGCGGCATAGCTAGGTACTGGGGTGGGCTCCTTTGCTGAATAGCAGACAGTGGTAGTAGGCGCAAAGTATTAACTGGTCTAAATGGAGGCCAGGGCCCCTGTATATTTTAACTATCATCTATCATTTCAACAAATTTGTATTGGCAGTGCCATTGAAGGATTTAACAGCACAGACTACACACTGGTGGAGCAGGGAGAGGTAAGTATTGCAAGTGGTAGAGCACTGTTCGAGCTGGGGAAAACACTCTCTCATGGGCGGCGGTACTGGCACAGGGCCCCTCATATTACGACGGTGTGTCTGACGTTGGTTGTGCACCACCACCATCAGAGACACTTCATTGTACTATGAGGGACCCTGTGCCAGTGCCGTCGCCCAAGAGTGGGCGCACCCACCTGTCCAGGCAAACGGCACTCGCACGAGTGCTTGCGCCGAGTTGTGACCACGGCCCTGTGGGGGAAAGTCAGAACATTTAGGGAGGTATAAAAATGGCCTATGGTGGACATTCAGCAGCTGCAAATGGAGGAATTGGAGCAGTCAGTAAGAGGAGGCCAAAAGCAAGACATTTTTCAGGCAAGCTACGTGTCAGCAGGGGAAGGTGGGGCAAAATAATTTGAAATCCATGATTGGTTCATTTTAATGAAGGTTAGATCATCAACATTTCAAGTAGCCAGACGTGTCTTTTTTTGGTCAGTATTGAACCAGGAACACTGAAGACTCTTTCTGATAGCACACTAGCAGCTGGGCAAGCGAACTCCAGTAATGCATATTCTGCCAATTCAGGCCAGGTGTCTATTTTAAATGCCCAGTAATCAAAGGGGAATGACCTGTGAAGGAGAACATTGATAAGGGAGGAAAATAGTGGGTAACCATACTGGACAAATGCTGTCTCCTGTCACTTTGAATCAATGCAGCAGTACCTGTCGTGTCTGCGGTCATTGCGAAATCACTCCACAACGTGGTCATAAAACCCCTCTGTTCAATGCCACTTCTGATTTGTGCACCTCTAACAACTTTGCCATGTTGCCCCCTACAGCTTGTGTGAGAACCATCACCGTTGCTGTGTGCTGGGAATGCCTGAACCAAACGGTCTACAAGAGTTGCTTGTTTGGTAGCCAATATTTGCTCAAGGTTCTCATGTGACATGATATTTTGTAATTTTCCTTTATATCGTGGATCCAGGAGGCAGGCCAACCAGTAATCGTCATCGGTCATCATTTTTATAATGTGGGGGTCCCTTTTTAGGATATGCAAGGCATGATCAGCCATGTGGGCCAATGTTCCAGGTGTCAATTCACTGCTTGTGCTGGGTTGAGGAGCACTTGTGTCCCGCAAAAACCCTGTACCTGACCTAGCAATGCCACCAGTTTCTATTGCCCCCTGAGAAGCATACTCCTATAAATATTCATCCCCATCCTCCTCCTCCTCCTCTTCATCTGCCACCTCGTCCAGGAGAGTTTCCTGAGCAGACAATGGCTGACTGTCATCAAGGCTTCCCTCCTCCTTGGCCGCAGACGCCTGCTCCTTAATGTGCGTCAAACTTAGCATCAGCAGATGCATTAGTGGGATGCTCATGCTTATGATGGCGTCGTCTGCACTTACCAGCCGTGTGCATTCCTCAAAACACTGAAGGACTTGACAGAGATCTTATAGCTTCGACCACTGCACACCAGACAACTCCATGTCTGCCATCCAACTGCCTGCACGTGTATGTGTATCCTCCCACAAATACATTACAGCACGCCTCTGTTCGCACAGCCTCTGAAGCATGTGCAGTGTGGAGTTCCACCTTGTTGCAACGTCGATCATTAGGCGGTGCTGGGGAAGATTCAGCGATCGCTGATGGTTCAGCATATGGCTGGAGTGTACAGGCGACCGGCGGATGTGCGAGCAAAGTTTTCACACCTTCAGGAGCAGGGCTGGTAACCCCGGATAATTTTTCAGGAAGCACTGCACCACCAGGTTCAAGGTGTGAGCAAAGCAAGTTATGTGTTTCAGTTCTGAAATGACTATGGCAGCCATAAAATTCCCTCCGTTATCACTGACTATCTTGCCTGCCTCAAGATGTATACTGCCCAGCCATGACTGAGCTTCTTGCTGCAAGTACTCGGCCAGTACTTCCGCGGTGTGTCTGTTGTCGCCCAAACACTTCATTTGTAGCACAGCCTGCTGAAGCTTACCACTAGCTGTTCCATAATGGGACACCTTGTGTGCAACACTGCAGATGGAGTGGTCATGCGACTGCGCTCTGTGGATGAGCTTTCGCTTCTGGAGGAGGAGGAGGAGGACGGGTGGCGAACATCTACAGCCAACTGTTTCCTAGACCATGGGCTAGGCAGAACTGTCCCACCATGGCTGTCCCCTGTGGACCCTGCATCCACCACATTAACCCAGTGTGCCGTGATGGACACGTAATGTCTATGGCCATGCCTACTGGTCCATGCATCTGTTGTGAGGTGCACCTTTCTACTGACTGATTGCTTGAGTGCATGGACAATGCGATCTTTGACATGCTGGTGGAGGGCTGGGATGGCTTTTCTCGCAAAGAAGTGTCGACTGGGTAGGTCATAGCGTGGTACTGCGTAGGCCATCAGGGCTTTCAAAGCTTCGCTTTCAACCAACCGGTAGGGCATCATCTCTAACGAGCTTAGTCTAGCAACGTGGGTGTTCAAACCCTGTGTACGCGGATGAGAGGATGAGTACTTCCTTTTCCTAACGAGAGTCTCTTGTAGGGTGAGCTGGACTGGAGAGCTGCATATGGTGAAACTAGCGGGCGTGGTGGTGGACATGGCAGATTGAGAGAGGGTTGGTGATGGTATTCTTGATGTTGACCTACATGCAGTGTTTCCTACCAAGAACCTTGTGATTCCCTGACTGCTTTGGCCTTGCGACAATACCTCCACATTTGCTGTTGGTGGTGTCCTAACTGGTGGGCTTACAGTCAGGGAAGCAATGTAGCCTTGCTGACTACCTTCATTCTGAGCGGGTGCACCAACGGTACAGGACGTTTGGTAGTTAGTCCAGGCTTGCAAGTGCATGCTGGTTAAATCTCTACGCATGCACGTTGTATTTAAATTTTGGACATTCTTCCCTCTGCTAAAGGTCTTTGAGCATTTCTTACAGATAACTTTGCACTGGTCATTCGGATCTTGGTTAAAAAATTCCCACACTACACTCTTCCTACTATCGAATACCTTTTCAGGCATTGCATGCTGTTCTCCTTTCACCGGATGGCCACACTGTCCTAAAAGTGTTTTTGGTTTTGTCAAACGTTTTTGGCCAGATATGGGCCTGAATGATGAAAGCTGTTGTGATGTAGATGCCTGCTGCGGATCATCCTCCTCCGCCTCAGAGCTACTGCCAGCGGCATCCTGTTCCCCCAATGGCTGCCAATCTGGGTCAACAACTGGGTCATCTATCACCTCCTCTTCAATGTCATGTGCACCTTCCTCTGTGTCACCGTGTAATGTGCTATAGCGTTCGGGACGGGGCACCATAGTCTCATCAGGGTCAGATTCTGGCTCAGTACACTGTGAGGGCAATGTAGTGATCTGAGTCAATGGAACAGCATAATAATCTAGCTGTAGCTGTGCATCTGTGCACTCGATGTCCGATTCATCTTGTAATGGGCTGTTATCTATTTCCCTTTCTAACCCAGGCACGGTATGTGTAAAGAGCTCCATGGAGTAAACTGTAGTGTCACCTGCCGCATCCTTCACTTTTGCTTTGAGTGAAGGACACAAGGAAGCGACTTTTTTCCTGACCTGGGAGCATCCACTGATGACTCGCTGATTTTATATTTTGAACTTTCTGAAGAGGAGGCGAAACAGCTAGAGGCTGAGTCAGCAAGGAAAGCCAAAACTTTTTCCTGCTGCTCCAGCTTTAAAAGTGGTTCTCGTACTCCCAGATAAGGGAGCCTTCGAGGCCTTGTGTAGCCAGACGATGACGCTGGCTCAACACCTCCAGCCTTAGGTGCTATTTTGCTTTTCCCACTACCACCAGATGCTCCACCACCACCATCAGTACCAGCTGGCAACGACCGCCCACGGCCTCTTCCACCAGACTTCCTCATTTTTTGGGAAAATCTAACCAAAATAACAACCGTTATATGGTACTGTAAAACAAGGTAGAAGGTGTATATAAACTTGTTGGCAATTTAAATCTCCCTTTTTTGGGGGGAGACTGCAGCAAAAAACAGGCCCAATGTATTACACTACACAATGTAAGTGGCAGAATGTGGCTGGCAGATATGCCACAAACAGAACTGACATATAGAAACTTGTTGGCAATTTAAATCTCCCTTTTTTGGGGAGGAGACTGCAGCAAAAAAACAGGCCCTGTGTATTACACTACACAATGTAAGTGGCAGAACGTGGCTGGCTGATATACGACTTGTAGATTGTGAGCCTTCGCGGGCAGGGTCCTCATTCCTCCTGTACCAGTTATGACTTGTATTGTTTAAGATCATTGTACTTGTTTTTATTATGTATACCCCTCCTCACATGTAAAGCGCCATGGAATAAATGGCGCTATAACAATAAATAATAATAATAATAATAATACGACAAACAGAACTGACGTATAGAAACTTGTTGGCAAATTAAATCTCCCTTTTTTGGGGGGAGACTGCAGCTAAAAACAGGCCCTGTATATTACACTACACAATGTAAGTGGCAGAACGTGGCTGGCAGATATACGAGAAACAGAACTGACGTATAGAAACTTGTTGGCAATTTAAATCTCCCTTTTTTTGGAGGGGGGAGACTGCAGCTAAGACAGGCCCTGTGTATTACACTACACAATGTAAGTGGCAGAACGAGGCTGGCAGATATATCAAAAAATACAAGGGCTGTAGTACAATTCTCCCTACAATGATCAAAGGACAAGTATGGCAGCAATAAAAAGGACTGCTGCACACAGTGGACAAAGAAACAAGAGAACTGTGCAGGCAACAGGATTTTGGCTTTAAAAAAAGCAGTTGGTTTGCACAGCGGCGTACAAACAGCAATGCAGCTATCAGGGAGCCTTATAGGGCAGCCTAATAAGCTACAGAGCTGATGCACAAAAAAAAATCTCCACGGTCCCTGCAAAGAAAAGGTGGTGTTGGACAGTGGAAATCGCTACAGCACAAGCAGTTTTGGGGTTAATCTTCCCTCCCTAACTATATCCCTTTTTCTGATGAAGCTGCAGCAACCTCTCCCTATGCTGAGATCGGCAGACGTAAGATGGTGGTCGGCGTGCACGCCCCTTTATAGCCCCTGTGACGAAGCAGAAAGCAAGCCAATCACTATCATGCCCTCTCTAAGATGGTGGGGACCGAGACCTATGTCATCATGCTGCCCACACTCTGCGTCCTCCTTCATTGGATGAGAAATGGAGCTGAAAGCGTCATACGAAACGTGACTTTGGTGCGAAGATCGCCAACCTCATGGCCGATCCCACACTAGGATCGGGTCGGGTTTCACGAAACCCGACTTTGCCGAAAGTCGGCGACTTTTCAAAATCTCCGATCCGTTTCGCTCAACCCTAGTCAGCACTATTTTCAAATCCTAACTATATAGCTGGCATCACACTTAGCATATTAACCCCTTTCTGACATCAGACGTACTATCCCGTCGAGGTGGGGTGGGCCCCTATGACCACAGACGGGATAGTACGTCCAGCACGGGGGGGGGGCGCAGCCGATCGCGGCCGGGTGTCAGCTGCCTATCGCAGCTGACATCCGGCACTATGTGCCAGGAGCGGTCATGGACCGCCCCCGGCACATTAACCCCCGGCACACCGCGATCAAAGATGATCGCGATGTGCCGGCGGTGCAGGGAAGCATCGCGCAGGGAGGGGGCTCCCTGCGGGCTTCCCTGAGCCCCCCGCAGCAACGTGATGTGATCGCGTTGCTGCGAGGGTCTTACCTCCCTCCCTGCCTGTTCCAGACCCGGATCCAAGATGGCCGCGGATCCGGGTCCTGCAGGGAGGGAGGTGGCTTCACAGAGCCTGCTCAGAGCAGGCACTGTGAAGCAGCCTGCACTGCTCTCAGATCGGTGATCTGACAGAGTGCTGTGCAAACTGTCAGATCACTGATCTGTGATGTCCCCCCCTGGGACAAAGTAAAAAAGTAAAAAAAATTTTTTTCAAATGTGTAAAAAAAAAAAAAAAAAAAATATTCCAAAATAATGAAAAAAATATATATATTATTCCCATAAATACATTTCTTTATCTAAATAAAAAAAAAAAAACAATAAAAGTACATATATTTAGTATCGCCGCGTCCGTAACGGCCCGACCTATAAAACTGGCCCACTAGTTAACCCCTTCAGTAAACACCGTAAGAAAAAAAAAAAAAAAAAAACGAGGCAAAAAACAACGCTTTATTATCATACCGCCGAACAAAAAGTGGAATAACACGCGATCAAAAAGACAGATATAAATAACCATGGCACCGCTGAAAACGTCATCTTGTCCCGCAAAAAACGAGCCACCATATAGCATCATCAGCAAAAAACTAAAAAATGTTATAGTCCTGAGAATAAAGCGATGCAAAAATAATTATTTTTTCTATAAAATAGTTTTTATCGTATAAAAGCGCCAAAACATAAAAAAATGATATAAATGAGGTGTCACTGTAATCGTACTGACCCGAAGAATAAAACTGCTTTATCAATTTTACCAAACACGGAACGGTATAAACGCCTCCCCCAAAAGAAATTCATGAATAGCTGGTTTTTGGTCATTCTGCCTCACAAAAATCAGAATAAAAAGCGATCAAAAAATGTCACGTGCCCGAAAATGTTACCAATAAAAACGTCAACTCGTCCCGCAAAAAACAAGACCTCACATGACTCTGTGGACCAAAATATGGAAAAATTATAGCTCTCAAAATGTGGTAACGCAAAAAATATTTTTTGCAATAAAAAGCGTCTTTCAGTGTGTGACGGCTGCCAATCATAAAAATCAGCTAAATAACCCGCTATAAAAGTAAATCAAACCCCCCTTCATCACCCCCTTAGTTAGGGAAAAATTAAAAAAATTTATTTCCATTTTCCCATTAGGGCTAGGGTTAGGGTTAGGGCTAGGTTAGGGTTAGGGCTAGGGCTAGGGTTAGGGCTAGGGTTAGGGTTAGGGCTAGGGTTAGGGCTAGGGTTAGGGCTAGGGTTAGGGCTACAGTTTGGGTTGGGGCTAGGGTTAGGGCTACAGTTTGGGGCTAGGGTTAGGGTTAGGGCTAGGGTTAGGGCTAGGGTTAGGGTTAGGGTTAGGGTTAGGGCTAGGGTTAGGGCTAGGGTTAGGGTTAGGGCTAGGGTTAGGGTTAGGGCTAGGGTTAGGGTTAGGGCTAGGGTTAGGGCTAGGGCTACAGTTTGGGTTGGGGCTAAAGTTACGGTTAGGGTTTAGATTACCCCCTTAGTGACAGAGCCAATTTGGTACTTAATGACCGGGCCAATTTTTGCAATTCTGACCACTGTCACTTTATGAGGTTATAACTCTGGAACGCTTCAATGGATCCCGCTGATTCTGAGATTGTTTTTTCGTGACATATGGTACTTCATGTTAGTGGTAACATTTCTTCGATATTACTTGCGATTTTTTATGAAAAAAACGGAAATATGGCGAAAATTTTTAAAATTTTGCAATTTTCAAAATTTGTATTTTTATGCCCTTAAATCAGAGAGATATGTCACGAAAAATAGTTAATAAATAACATTTCCCACATGTCTACTTTACATCAGCACAATTTTGGAAACAAAATTTTTTTTTGTTAGGGAGTTATAAGGGTTAAAAGTTGACCAGCAATTTCTCATTTTTGCAACACCATTTTTTTTAGGGACCACATCACATTTGAAGTCATTTTGAGAGGTCTATATGATAGAAAATAATGAAGTGTGACACCATTCTAATAACTACACCCCTCAAGGTTCTCAAAACCACATTCAAGAAGTTTATTAACCCTTTACGTGCTTCACAGGAACTAAAACAATGTGGAAGGAAAAAATGAACATTTAACTTTTTTTTGCAAACATCTTAATTCAGAACCATTTTTTTTATTTTCACAAGTGTAAAAACAGAATTGTAACCATAAATTTTGTTATGCAATTTCTCCTGAATACGCCAATACCCCATATGTGGGGGTAAACCACTTTTTGGGCGCACCGCAGAACTTAGAAGTGAAGGAGCGCCGTTTGACTTTTTCAATGCAGAATTGGCTGGAATTGAGATCGGACACCATGTCACGTTTAGAGAGCCCCTGATGTGCCTAAACAGTGGAAACCCCCCACAAGTGACACCATTTTGGAAACTAGACCCCTTAAGGAACTTATCTAGATGTGTGGTGAGCACTTTGAACCCCCAAGTGCTTCACAGAAGTTTATAACGTAGAGCCGTGAAAATAAAAAAATCGCTTTTGTTTACACAAAAATGATCTTTTCGCCCACAAATTCTTATTTTCACAAGGGTAACAGGAGAAATTAGACCACAAAAGTTGTTGTGCGATTTCTTCTGAATACGTCGATACCCCATATGTGAGGGTAAACCACTGTTTGGGCGCACCGCAGAGCTTGGAAGTGAAGGAGCACCGTTTTACTTTTTCAATGTAGAATTGGCTGGAATTGAGATTGGACGCCATGTCGCGTTTGGAGAGCCCCTGATGTGCCTAAACAGTAGAAATCCCCCACAAGTGACCCCATTTTGGAAACTAGACCCCCCATGGAACTTATCTAGATGTGTGGTGAGAACTTTGAATGCCCAAGTGCTTCACAGAAGTTTATAATGCAGAGTCGTGAAAATAAAAAATATTTTTTTTTTCCACAAAAAGATTTTTAGCCCCCAAGTTTTTATTTTCACAAGGGTAACAAGAGAAATTGGACCCCAAAAGTTGTTGTCCAATTTGTCCTGAGTATGCTGGTACCCCATATGTGGGGGTAAACCACTGTTTGGGCGCACGGCAGAGCTCGGAAGGAAGGAGCGCCGTTTTGGAATGCAGACTTTGATAGAATGGTCTGCGGGCATTATGTTGCGTTTGCAGAGCCCCTGATGTACCTAACCAATAGAAACCCTCCACAAGTGACCCCATTTTGGAAACTAGACCCCCCAAGGAACTTATCTAGATGTGTGGTGAGAACTTTGAATGCCCAAGTGCTTCACAGAAGTTTAGAATGCAGAGTCGTGAAAATAAAAAATATTTTTTTTTTTCACAAAAAAGATATTGTAGCCCCCAAGTTTTTATTTTCACAAGGGTAACAGGAGAAATTGGACTGCAATAGTTGTTGCACAATTTATCCTGAGTATGCTGATGCACCATATGTGGGGGTAAACCACTGTTTGGGCGCACGGCAGAGCTCAGAAGGGAAGGAGCGCCTTTTTGGAATGCAGACTTTGATAGAATGGTCTGTGGGCATTATGTTGCGATTGCAGAGCCCCCGATGTACCTAAACTGTAGTAACCCCCCACAAGTGACCCCATTTTGGAAACTAGACCCCCCATGGAACTTATCTAGATGTGTGGTGAGAACTTTGAAGGCCCAAGTGCTTCACAGAAGTTTCGAATGCAGAGTCGTGAAAATAAAAAATATTTTTTTTTTCACAAAAAAGATATTGTAGCCCCCAAGTTTTTATTTTCACAAGGGTAACAGGAGAAATTGGACCACTAAAGTTGTTGTCCAATTTATCCTGAGTATGCTGATGCCCCATATGTGGGGGTAAACCACTGTTTGGGCGCACGGCAGAGCTCGGAAGGGAAGGAGCGCCTTTTTGGAATGCAGACTTTGATAGAATGGTCTGTGGGCATTATGTTGCGATTGCAGAGCCCCTGATGTACCTAAACTGTAGTAACCCCCCACAAGTGACCCCATTTTGGAAACTGGACCCCCCAAGGAACTTATCTAGATGTGTGGTGAGAACTTTGAATGCCCAAGTGCTTCACAGAAGTTTATAATGCAGAGTCATAAAAAAAAATATATATATTTTTCCACAAAAAGGATTTTGTAGCCCCCAAGTTTCTATTTTCACAAGGGTAACAAGAGAAATTGGACCGCAGAAGTTGTTGTCCAATTTATCCTGAGTATGCTGATGCCAAATATGTGGGGGTAACCCACTGTTTGGGCGCGCGGCAGAGCTCAGAAGGGAGGGAGCACCATTTGACTTTTTGAGCGCAAAATTGGCTGTCGTGTTTGGAGACCCCCTGATGTACCTAAACAGTGGAAACTCCCCAATTCTAGCTCCAACCCAACTCCAACACACCCCTAACCCTAATCCCAACCCGATCCATAATCCTAATCACTAACCCTAACGATAATCCCAACCCTTACCCCAAAACAACCCTAATGTCAACCCTAACCATAACCCTAATCAAAACCCTAAATCCAACACACCCCTAATCCTAATCTCAACACTAACCTCAAACCTAACCCTAATCCCAATACACCCCTAATCACAACCCTAACCTTAACCCTAATCCCAAACCTAACCCTAATCCCAAGCGTAACCCTAATGCCAACCCTAACCCTAATACCAACCCTAATCCAAACCCTAACCCTAATCCCAACTCTAACCCTAACTTTAGCCCCAACCCTAACCCTAGCCCTAAGGCTACTTTCACACTTGCGTCGTTTGGCATCCGTCGCAATCCGTCATTTTGGACAAGAAACGGATCCTGCAAATGTGCCCGCAGGATGCCTTTTTTGCCCATAGACTTGTATTTGCGACGGATCGTGACGGATGGCCACACGTCGCGTCCGTAGTGCACTGGATCAGTGTTTTGGCGGACCATCAGCACAAAAAAAGTTCAATGTAACGTTTTTTTGTACCTCGCATCCGCCATTTCTGACCGCGCATGCGTGGCGGTAACTCCGCCCCCTCCTCCCCAGGACATAGATTGGGCAGCGGATGCGTTGAAAAACTACATCCGCTGCCCACGTTGTGCACAATTTTCACAACGTGCGTCGGTATGTCGGGCCGATGCATTGTGACGGCCCCGTACCGACGTAAGTGTGAAAGAAGCCTAACCCTAAATTTAGCGCCAACCCTAACTCTAAATTTAGCCCCAACCCTAACCCTAAATTTAGCCCTAACCCTAAACCTAGCCCTAACCCTAGCCCTACCCCTAACCCTAGCCCTAACCCTAGCCCTACCCCTAACCCTACCCCTAGCCCTAACCCTACCCCTAACCCTAACCCTACCCCTAACCCTAGCCCTACCCCTAGCCCTACCCCTAGCCCTAACCCTACCCCTAACCCTACCCCTACCCCTAACCCTACCCCTAACCCTACCCCTAACCCTACCCCTAACCCTACCCCTAGCCCTAACCCTAGCCCTAACCCTACCCCTAACTCTACCCCTACCCCTAACCCTACCCCTAACCCTACCCCTAACCCTACCCCTAACCCTAACCCTAATTTTAGCCCCAACTGCTCTTCTCCTGCCGGCCGGCAGATGGAGACAGATGGCGGGCGCACTGCACATTCGCCCGACATTTTCTTTTGCCCAGAAGATGCCGGCGGCCAGGAGGAGCAGCAGGAGGATCCAGGGACACAGGTGAGTATTGTAGGGTCCCCAAATCCCCCTATTTCTCTGTCCTCTGATGTGCGATCACATCAGAGGACAGAGAATTACACTTAGCTTTTTTTTTTTTTGCGGTCGCCGGTAAACAGTTAATTACCGGCGATCGCAAAACAGGGGTCGCTAAAACCGACCCCCGATCATGCTCTTTGGGGTCTTGGCTACCCCCGGCAGCCGAGACCCCAAAGATTCTCGCGGGGCCGGCCGGCGGGCGCACTGCGCATGTGCCCACCATTTTCAAGATGGCGGCGCCCACCGTGAGCCACGAGGAGCATCGGGGGAGATAGATAAGTATTGGGGGGCTACCTGGGACCCCTTTTCTCTATCCTCCGATGTGCGATCACATCGGAGGATAGAGAAATTAAAAAGAGATCGCGTTTTTTTTTGCGATCGCCGGTAAACGGTTAATTACCGGCAATCGCAAATGCGGGGTGGGTTAAAAAACCCCCGAATCATGTTCTCTGGGGTCTCGGCTACCCCCGGCAGCCGAGACCCCGGAGAAAATCCGACTCTGGGGGGCGCTATTTACTTTTTCCACAGCGCCGTTAATTAACGGCGCTGTGGTTTAAGTACCCTTAGCGGCCGCCGTTAAAAGGCGTATCGGCGGTCGCTAAGGGGTTAAATTTACAGTTGGGAATAGGGTTGGGATTAGGGTTAGGGGTGTGTCAGGGTTAGGAAAATACAAAACTGGGGGCTAAAAAAAAATTTTTGTGGGAAAAAAAAGATTTTTTATTTTCACGGCTCTGCGTTATAAACTGTAGTGAAACACTTGGGGGTTCAAAGTTCTCACAACACATCTAGATTAGTTCCCTGGGGGGTCTAGTTTCCAATATGGGGTCAATTGTGGGGGGTTTCTACTGTTTAGGTACATTAGGGGTTCTGCAAACGCAATGTGACGCCTGCAGACCATTCCATCTAAGTCTGCATTCCAAATGGCGCTCCTTCCATTCCGAGCTCTGCCATGCGCTCAAACGGTGGTTCCTCCCAACATATGGGGTATCAGCATACTCAGGACAAATTGGACAACAACTGTTGGGGTCGAATTTCTCCTCTTACCCTCGGGAAAAAACAAAACTGGGGGCTAAAAAATAATTTTGGGGGGAAAGATTTTTTTTTAAATTTTCACGGCTCTGCGTTACAAACTGTAGTGAAACACTTGGGGGTTTAAAGCTATCACAACACATCTAGATGAGTTCCTTAGGGGGTCTAGTTTCCAAAATGGTGTCACTTGTGGGAGGTTTCTACTGTTTAGGTACATTAGAGGCTCTGCAAATGCAATGTGACACCTGCAGACCATTCCATCTAAGTCCTCATTCCAAATGGAGCTCCTTCCCTTCCGAGCCCTCCCATGCGCCCAAACAGTGGTTCCCCCCACATATGGGGTATCAGCGCACTCAGGACAAATTGGACAACAAATTGTGGGGTCCAATTTCTCCTGTTACCCTCGGGAAAATATGAAACTGGGGGCTAAAAAATAATTTTTGTGGGAAAAAATTTTTGTTTTATTCTTACGGCTCTCCATTATAAACTTCTGTGAAGCCCTTGGTGGGTCAAAGCGCTCAGCACACATCTAGATAAGTTCCTAAGGGGGTCTACTTTCCAAAATGGTGTCACTTGTGGGGAGTTTCTACTGTTTAGGGGCATTAGGGGCTCTGCAAACGCAATGTGACACCTGCAGACCATTCCATCTAAGTCTGCATTCAAATGGCACTCCTTCCCTTTCGAGCCCTCCCATGTGCCCAAACAGTGGTATCCCCCACATATGGTGTATCATCGCACTCAGGACAAATTGGGCAACAAATTTTGGGGTCCAATTTCTCCTGTTACCCTCGGGAAAATACAAAACTGGGGGCTACAAAAATAATTTTTGTGGGAAAAAAATTTTGTTTTATTTTTACGGCTCTGCATTATAAACTTCTGTGAAGCACTTGGTGGGTCAAAGTGCTCACCACACCTCTAGATAAGTTCCTTAGGGGGTCTACTTTCCAAAATGGTGTCAATTGTGGGGGGTTTCAATGTTTAGGCACATCAGGGGCTCTTCAAACGCAACATGGCGTCCCATCTCAATTCCTGTCAATTTTGCATTGCATTGCATTTGCATTGAAAAGTCAAACGGCGCTCCTTCCCTTCCGAGCTCTCCCATCCGCCCAAACAGTGGTTTACCCCCACATATGGGCTATCAGCGTACTCAGGACAAATTGTACAACAACTTTTGGGGTCCAATTTCTTCTCTTACCCTTAGAAAAATAAAAAATTGGGGGCGAAAAGATAATTTTTGTGAAAAAATATGATTTTTTATTTTTACGGTTCTACATTATAAACTTCTGTGAAGCACTTGGTGGGTCAAAGTGCTCAGCACATCTCTAGATAAGTTCCTTAGGGGGTCTAGTTTCCAAAATGGTGTCACTTGTGGGGGGTTTCAATGTTTAGGCACATCAGGGGCTCTCCAAACGAAACATGGCGTCCCATCTCAATTCCAGTCAATTTTGCATTGAAAAGTCAAATGGCGCTCCTTCGCTTCCGAGCTCTGCCATGCGCCCAAACAGTGGTTTACCCCCACATGTGGGGTATTGGCGTACTCAGGACAAATTGTACAACAATGTTTGGGGTCCATTTTCTCCTGTTACCCTTGGTAAAATAAAACAAATTGGAGCTGAATTAAATTTTTTGTGAAAAAAAGTTAAATGTTCATTTTTATTTAAACATTCAAAAAATTCCTGTGAAGCACCAGAAGGGTTAATAAACTTCTTGAATATGGTTTTGAGCACCTTGAGGGGTGTAGTTTTTAGAATGGTGTCACACTTGGGTATTTTCTATCATATAGACCCCTCAAAATGACTTCAAATGAGATGTGGTCCCTAAAAAATAAATGGTGTTGTAGAAATGAGAAATTGCTGGTCAACTTTTAACCCTTATAACTCCCTAACAAAAAAAAATTTTGGTTCTAAAATTGTGCTGATGTAAAGTAGACATGTGGGAAATGTTACTTATTAAGTATTTTGTGTGACATATCTCTGTGATTTAATTGCATAAAAATTCAAAGTTGGAAAATTGCGAAATTTTCATAATTTTCGCCAAATTTCTGTTTTTTTCACAAATAAACGCAGGTACTATCAAAGAATTTTTACCATTGTCATGAAGTACCATATGTCACGAGAAAACAATGTCAGAATCACTGGGATCTGTTGAAGCGTTCCAGAGTTATAACCTCATAAAGGGACAGTGGTCAGAATTGTAAAAATTGGAGCGGGCATTAACGTGCAAACCACCCTTGGGGGTAAAGGGGTTAAAAATCGGTCCGATTCTCTTAGCCAAGAGTCGCACAAGTGTTCTCCGTATGGTCATCCATGTGTAATCCATTTGCAATGCGATGATGCAATTTCCTTGCATCTATGTATCTGTATGACATCTGTATGCTATCTGTATGCATGGGCTTTTACATACAGCAGTTCTCTGTCATTTACACATCGTTTTAAAACAAAATATTCTTAATAACACGCACGCACATATATATAAATATACATTACAGAACAAAAGTTTGGACACACCTTCTCATTTAAAGATTTTTCTGTATTTTCATGACTATGAAAATTTTAAATTCACATTGAAGACATCAAAACTATGAATTGACACATGTGGAATTATATACTTAACAGAAAAGTGTGAAACAACGGAAATGATGTCTTATATTCTGGGTTCTTCAAAGTAGCCAACTTTTGCTTTGATGACTGCTTTGCACACTCTTGGCATTCTCTTGATGAGCTTCAAGAGGTAGTCTGTTGTGAATTCCGCTCTTGGGCTCCCTCCGGTGGTTGTAAGTGGCACTTTTGTGAGTTCTGCTCTTGGGCTCCCTCTTCTGGTTTCAAGTGGTATGGCTGCTCCTTGGAGTTAGCTGTCATCAGCTGCCTCCACTTATCGTCTCTTCTGCTCTGCTATTTAGGCCTGGCTCTTTCCTTCATCCAGTGCCACTTGTAAATGGTTCCTGGTTGGAGTCACATCTCTTTGGATTTCCCTGTTATCCTGACCAGTTCAGCAAAGCTAAGTTTTTGCTTGCTCTTTTCTGTCCATAGATTGTGGACTTATCCGTTCTGTGCTTTCTTTGTTTGTCCAGCTTATCAGTATGAATTAATTCTGTCTTGCTGGAAGCTCTGGGAAGCAGATTTACCCTCCACACCTTTAGTCAGGTGTGGAGATTTTTTGTAAACTCTGCGTGGATTTTTTGTAGTTTTTTATACTGACCGCACAGTATTCCATCCTGTCCTATCTATTTAGCTAGACTGGCCTCCTGTGCTCATCCTGGTTTCATTCTGTGTATGTCTTTTCCCTCTCCACTCACAGTCATTATTTGTGGGGGCTAATCTATCCTTTGTGGATTTTCTCTGAGGCAAGATAGCTTTCCTGCTTCTATCTTTAGGGGTAGTTAGCTCTTAGGCTGTGACGAGATGCCTAGGAAGAGTTAGGAGCATTCCACGGCTACTTCTAGTGTTGTGTTGAGCTTAGGGACTGCGGTCAGTACAGTTACCACGTCCTTCAGAGCTCGTTCCATGTTGCTCCTAAACACCAGATCATAACAGTAGTCATAGGGAATGGTCTTCCAACAATCTTGAAGGAGTTCCCAGAAATGCTTAGCACTTGTTGGCCCTTTTGCCTTCACTCTGCAGTCCAGCTCACCCCAAACCATCTTGATTGTGTTCAGGTCTGGAGACTGTGGAAGCCAGGTCTTCTGGCGTAGCACCCCATCACTCTTCTTCTTGGTCAAACAGCCCTTACACAGCCTGGAGGTGTGTTTGGGGTCATTGACCTGTTGAAAAATAAATGATGGTCCAAATAAACGTAAACCGGATGGAATAGCATGCCGCTGCAAGATGCTGTGTAGCCATGCTGGTTCAGTATGCCTTCAATTTTGAATAAATCCCCAACAGTGTCACCAGCAAAGCACCCCCACACATCACACCTCCTCCTCCATGCTTCACGGTGGGAACAAGGCATGTAGAGTTTATCCGTTTACCTTTTCTGCGTCGCACAAAGACACGGTGGTTGGAATCAAAGATCTCAAATTTGGACTCATCAGATTTCCACTGGTCTAATGTCCATTTCTTGTATTCTTTAGCCCAAACAAGTCTCTTCTGCTTGCTGCATGTCCTTAGCAGTGATTTCCTAGCAGCTATTTTACCATGAAGGCCTTCTGCACAAAGTCTCCTCTTAACAGTTGTTGTAGAGATGTGTCTGCTGCTAGAACTCTGTGTGGCATTGACCTGGTCTCTAATCTGAGCTGCTGTTAACCTGTGATTTCTGAGGCTGGTGGCTTGGATAAACTTATCCTCAGAAGCAGAAGTGACTCTTGGTCTTCCTTTCCTGGGGCGGTCCTCATGTGAGCCAGATTCTTTGTAGCACTTGATGGTTTTTGCCCCTCCACTTGGGGTCACTTTCAAAGTTTTCCCAATTTTTTGGACTTACTGACCTTCATTTCTTAAAGTAATGATGGTCACTTGTTTTTCTTTACTTAGCTGCTTTTTTCTTGCCATAATACAAATTCTAACAATCTATTCAGTAGGAATATCAGCTGTGTATCCACCAGACTTCTGCACAACACAACTGATGGTCCCAACCCCATTTATAAGGCATGAAATCCCACTTATTAAACCTGACAGGGCACACCTGTGAAGTGAAAACCATTCCCGGTGACTACCTCTTGAAGCTCATCAAGAGAATGCCAAGAGTGTGCAAAGCAGTCATCAAAACAAAAGGTGGCTACTTTGAAGAACCTAGAATATAAGACATAATTTCAGTTGTTTGACACTTTTTTGTTAAGTATATAATTCCACATGTGTTAATTCATAGTTTTGATGCCTTCGGTGTGAATGTACAATTTTCCTAGTCATGAAAATACAGAAAAATCTTTAAATGAGAAGGTGTGTCCAAACTTTTGGTCTGTACTGTATATATACAGTATATATTAGACAGATAGATAGATAGATAGATAGATAGATAGATAGATAGATAGATAGATAGATAGATTAAAAGCCAGCAAATGATGTGCCGCGTACAGTATAATCACAGAGTGACAGGTTAGAAAAGATAGAATAGAAATATACACACAGAATACACACACACACACACACACACACACACACACATATATATATATATATATATATATATATATATATATACACATGTCCATAACACACACACATATATATGTATTTATATTGCACAGAAGGATAGATAGAAAAAAGGCCGGTAATTCATCTACTGGCTTCTGTGAAATCACTGCAGGAGCCGACAGGAGAGAATACCGGGTTTACATACAGTATATAGATGTAGAATAGGTAGATATATAAATGTCAGTGACCAATCCAATTAGTAGTGTGTGTGCAAATTGTGGGATATGTATATGTAATTAATAAAAAATTATTTTGGGGAAAAAAAATCAGGTGGGCGCCTACGCAATTTTCGGAACCAGCAGAGGGAAAGCCAGTGCCTGGGGGCTGATATTAATAGCCTAGGAAGGGACCATGGTTATTGGCCCTCCTTTGGCTAAAAACATCAGCTCCCAGCTGCCCCAGAAAAGGAGCATCTCTAAGATGTGACAATTCTGGCACTTAACCTCGCTCTTCCCACTTGTCCTGTAGCAGTGGCAAGTGGAGTAATAGTTGTGGGGTTGATGTCACCTTGTATTGTAAGATGACATCAAGCCCAAGGCTTAGTAATGGAGAGGTGTCAATAAGACACCTCTCCATTACTAATCCTATAGTTGTTACATGTTAAAGGGAACCTGTCACCTGAATTTGGCGGGACTGGTTTTGGGTCATATGGGCGGAGTTTTCGGGTGTTTGATTCACCCTTTCCTTACCCGCTGGCTGCAATATTGGATTGAAGTTCATTCTCTGTCCTCCATAGTACACGCCTGCGCAAAGCAATCTTGTGCAGGCGTGTACTATGGAGGACAGAGAATGAACTTCAATCCAATATTGCAGCCAGCGGGTAAGGAAAGGGTGAATCAAACACCCGAAAACTCCGCCCATATGACCCAAAACCAGTCCCGCCAAATTCAGGTGACAGAGTCCCTTTAAGTAAAGACACTAAACATACCAAAAGAACTGGCGCACAGCTATAAACTATACACATAAAAGGGGGGTGCAAGTAGCAGCATAGTAAATGACAAAAAGGGAGAAGAAAGACGCTGCTACAAAAATTGCACACCACCCGGTATATGAACATGCAAAAAACACTTTATTGGCATAGACAATAAAAACAATTAAAAACATAGAACCACTGTAAACCACCTGGACATAAATACATGTGTATATACATAGCAATAATTATACAGCCTATCAATATGTCCATAGGGAATATACACCCTATATGGACATGTATGCTGGTAAACACCTACCTAATGGCTCATGAGGACTCTGAATACAAGCCTATTATAAAAGGGATATATATCCCGCAGAAACCACAGGCAAGTGTGCCAAATAATGACCACCCACCTGCCCATATGAAAAAAAAAGGAGCCTAAGCAGTGAGGGCAAGATATCCCCAATCCAAACCTGTACCAACCTATGTCCGATAAGCTGAGGTGTC
Organism: Ranitomeya imitator; assembly: GCF_032444005.1. Lineage (NCBI taxonomy): Eukaryota > Metazoa > Chordata > Amphibia > Anura > Dendrobatidae > Ranitomeya > Ranitomeya imitator. Next base: position 350,518,810 of record NC_091285.1, on the reverse strand, counting down.
CAGGGGGAGAGACAGTGGACCCTAACCCCACGCGTATCGCCTCCTTAATGAGGCTTCATCAGGGGAAGTATGCAGTAGCCAAATAAACCAGTGTTTATATGTCCCAGATAATTGTTTTAAGCTCTCACTGGTGTGTCCGGAGTCCTACCATAGGAGCGTGATAAACATCCACGCCCCTCACCCGGAAGCGATGCCCATCCAAGTGTCATAAGACCAGGGCTGCATAGCACCTGCGCACATAGTCAGATAGCTCATGCGCGTGCGCAAATCTGACCCCAGGACACTACGCAGGAGCCGCACCACATTCTCCAAGGGCGCATGCGCCCCTACCAAAACACTTGTGTCTCCAAGAGACAGTGCGCATACACAGATCAATCATCATGATCACCCAAGGCGCACACTATACCACATCTGACAAGAGCACAATGCGCCCCCTCAGGACTAAAAAGTGGTCACCACCAAACTATGACCGCGCAAATACAGTGGGGCAAAAAAGTATTTAGTCAGTCAGCAATAGTGCAAGTTCCACCACTTAAAAAGATGAGAGGCGTCTGTAATTTACATCATAGGTAGACCTCAACTATGGGAGACAAACTGAGAAAAAAAAATCCAGAAAATCACATTGTCTGTTTTTTTATCATTTTATTTGCATATTATGGTGGAAAATAAGTATTTGGTCAGAAACAAAATTTCATCTCAATACTTTGTAATATATCCTTTGTTGGCAATGACAGAGGTCAAACGTTTTCTGTAAGTCTTCACAAGGTTGCCACACACTGTTGTTGGTATGTTGGCCCATTCCTCCATGCAGATCTCCTCTAGAGCAGTGATGTTTTTGGCTTTTCACTTGGCAACACGGACTTTCAACTCCCTCCAAAGGTTTTCTATAGGGTTGAGATCTGGAGACTGGCTAGGCCACTCCAGGACCTTGAAATGCTTCTTACGAAGCCACTCCTTCATTGCCCTGGCGGTGTACTTTGGATCATTGTCATGTTGAAAGACCCAGCCACGTTTCATCTTCAATGCCCTTGCTGATGGAAGGAGGTTTGCACTCAAAATCTCACGATACATGGGCCCATTCATTCTTTCATGTACCCGGATCAGTCGTCCTGGCCCCTTTGCAGAGAAACAGCCCCAAAGCATGATGTTTCCACCACCATGCTTTACAGTAGGTATGGTGTTTGATGGATGCAACTCAGTATTCTTTTTCCTCCAAACACGACAAGTTGTGTTTCTACCAAACAGTTCCAGTTTGGTTTCATCAGACCATAGGACATTCTCCCAAAACTCCTCTGGATCATCCAAATGCTCTCTAGCAAACTTCAGACGTGCCCAGACATGTACTGGATAAGCAGTGGGACACGTCTGGCACTGCAGGATCTGAGTCCATGGTGGCGTAGTGTGTTACTTATGGTAGGCCTTGTTACATTGGTCCCAGCTCTCTGCAGTTCATTCACTAGGTCCCCCCGCGTGGTTCTGGGATTTTTGCTCACCGTTCTTGTGATCATTCTGACCCCACGGGGTGGGATTTTGCGTGGAGCCCCAGATGGAGGGAGATTATCAGTGGTCTTGTATGTCTTCCATTTTCTAATTATTGCTCCCACTGTTGATTTCTTCACTCCAAGCTGGTTGGCTATTGCAGATTCAGTCTTCCCAGCCTGGTGCAGGGCTACAATTTTGTTTCTGGTGTCCTTTGACAGCTCTTTGGTCTTCACCATAGTGGAGTTTGGAGTCAGACTGTTTGAGGGTGTGCACAGGTGTCTTTTTAGACTGATAACAAGTTTAATCAGGTGCCATTACTACAGGTAATGAGTGGAGGAAAGAGGAGACTCTTAAAGAAGAAGTTACAGGTCTTTGAGAGCCAGAAATCTTGATTGTTTGTTTCTGACCAAATACTTATTTTCTACCATAATATGCAAATAAAATGATAAAAAAACAGACAATATGATTTTCTGGATTTTTTTTTCTGAGTTTGTCTCCCATAGTTGAGGTCTACCTATGATGTAAATTACAGACGCCTCTCATCTTTTTAAGTGGTGGAACTTGCACTATTGCTGACTGACTAAATACTTTTTTGCCCCACTGTATATGCTATAATACTAGAGGCCACGTACATAAGGAGAGCAGCCTGAACCAGCGCGCGTCCGCAACTGGACTACAGGAGCACAACGATATCAAACACAATATAGAAAACCACCGTTCTGCGCATGTCCGGGAAATAATCCCGGACAGCCACAGTTCGGGGGTTGAAGCAAACTGTGTACACATAGAGCCAAACAGAAAAAAAATGCAAAATGCAGGCCAGGGGAGGATAGGCAGGGGGAGAAAAGGGCAGAAAAACAGGAGAGAAAAAAAAAAAATTCTATTAAGGAGTAATGTAAAAATAGGTCAAGAGGGTCGCAAAATACATATGCATTGAAGCAATATATAGATGCATCTATACCATAGCAAATGGATCCTAGTAAAAGTCCACCCATCATACAGATATACCGCTACATCTAACCTAATATACCCATCCAATATAACATACACTCCTAATACAATTACCTAGTAACACGTTGCTGGTTACTTGTGATGTAGAGTCCCTCTACTCAAACATCGATCACGAAGATGCGGTTAGGGCAGTCCTTTATTTTTTGGATGAGTCGGGGCATTCTGACAGAATGCACGACTCATTAATTGTGGATCTGATGGAATTTGTCCTCAAACATAATTATTTTACATTCGATAGGACATACTACCTTCAGACCTCCGGAGTGGCCATGGGGGCCAGATGTGCCCCGGCCCTAGCCAACCTATTTTTGGGTTGGTGGGAGGCCACTGTGGTATATGTACTTGATGCATTCAAAGATAAGGTGCGTTATTGGATGCGCTTTATCGACGATGTGTTTTTTGTTTGGTCGGGGACAGAAGCTGAGTGTAGGGTATTTATGGATGGGTTGAACGAGAATTTTTGTAGCAGCGTCTTTCTTCTCCCTTTTTGTCGTTTAAGTAAAGACACAGCCAGAATAAAGTCTTTTAATGAAATAAAACATAACACAGTTTTCCCATTTTATTATTACTCCTAATTGATGCGATGCCCTCGATCTCCAGAAATAAAAAGAAAAATATCAAACCAACAATATACCATACTTGGCCATCATTGTGTCCCATGCCGTAATCCATATCTGGGGTATATACAGTTTTCAACCAGGATGGTGCCAAGATGCGACCGCCCCGGCTGAAAACTACCGGTAAATGAGGAGATGCTGGGAGCGGAGCTTCAGTGACTAGCGGTGATGTCACTGATGCTATACTATCTCACAGCTTGACCTGCGCTGAACTCTGGAGTGAGGGAAAATGCCAGTTCATTTTCATAGACTTGCATTGGTGAGACTCGGCTGGTATATGCGTAAAATCGCAGCATGCTGCGATTTCACTTGCATTTAGAATACGCCTGAGGAAAAAAATGAAATGGTGATATGAGCTTCCCCATAGATTAACATTTATCTGAGTGTTATGTGATGTTTTCTCGCATAGCACTCGTCCGTATTATATGCTAGTATGACTGTGGCCTATAGGTAACAATCATTTGCAGATAATGCTGCAGGAAGGCGCTCATGGGTTTGTTTCTTTCATAAGGTCCAACTCCACAGGGTGTTGGTGGTGGGATAACACTCAAGCTTTCTGCCTCCACCCTCTCCTGACAACCATGGACAACAGAGAGGGAATCATTATTGTCTGCATCTCCTAACTGTTGCAGCGCTTGCCATCTACTGAAGTATATGTTCTTTCTGGCCCTCATCTTCAAAGCTTACCGATGTGCGGCTGCCAAATGGAGAGGAGTAGCCCATCCAGTAACATACATTGTAAAAATGCTGCACAGTAGCTCAATGCAGCAAAACAAACTGACTTCTCATCCCTCATATCATACCTGTCTCACAACCCTAAATTGCTAATCAGTACTTTCATTTGTCTCATCCATCCACTAGCTTCCCCTCCCTCTCCTCTCATTTCAGCTGAAGACTTTCCCTCGTCACCTGTGAACTTAGCCCAATAAAGTCTCATCTCATTCCAAACCTTACTACAGTCTTCATCCCAAGCCTAACCTACCTCTTCAACCTGTCACTAACAATTGGTGTCTTCCCTCCTGATTGAAAAATACTTCGATCACACTCTTACTCAAAAAGCCCACTCTTTACCCATCCTCTATATCTAGCTATTGCCCCATCTCATTTCTCCCACTTTTCCTCTTGCTCACTCTTTGACCGCTTACAATCTGGCTTCTGACTACAGTATTCCACTGAAACTGCCCTGCCAAAGTCACTAACGACCTACTAACCACCAAATGAAAGCGATGTGAGTTTGTCCTCCTCCTTCTCCTGGGCCTGGCATCTGCAATTGACACAGTAGACCATTCCTTCTTACTACAGACTTTCTGATCTGCTGCCATTACAGACTTGGCCCTTTGCTGGCACAGATAGGACATTCAGCGTCTCCCACTCACACACTACCTCCTTATCTCACCCCCTATGTTTCAATGTCCCCAAGGTTTAGTTGTAGGCCCGGGCATTATGCTTAGGGAGCATGCTCCCTCCCTATTAAAGGGAATGCACACATCAACCTAACGTATTCCCAGCCTATAGCTGGGAGACACCTTCTATTTAAGGTTTCTCCTCCAATATGGAGGTGGCTGAGCTCCATAGTTAGTTTGCCTTGCATGCTTGCTACTTGTCAGGTTCCCCATGTCAGCCCATCTGCTTGTCTACTCTGTACCCGTCTGCTCATACCTGTCTGTGCTCTGTCCATCACCCGATCCAGCCTGCACCTGTCATTGCTTTTCTGTTCTTCAGCCGGTCCTCTGCACTTGTGATTCCAGTGTCCCTACAGTGCCTGCCTGCATTCTTCATCTCTCTTTCGGGCCGTAGCAGCCTCCCCTCTGTAAGGGGTCAACTGTCACCTTTTGTAGATCAGCCCTGGAGTAGCACCTGGTGCTACCTCCTTGTCCCTCCTTGGGTTGCAGTTTTCACCTGCTGCCACTTATCAGTATTGGGATTTGGTAGGCCACCTAGTTACACCCCTCCAGGCTTTCCGAGGGATATGACACAGTGGTTCGTCCACCTTGACCTTTACAGTCTCCATCTGCTGGTGGGTTGGCTGTAGTGGAAGAAGTGTCGGTCTCGGCTAAACTAATTCTACTTTATTGCAATTGATGCCAGTTTGTTGGTGTCTGCCACAATTTTTGGGAAATGTGTAGACTCCTGGTTGGGTCTCCTTCATGTGTGTTGCCTGTAGCAGTAGGCCTCCGCGACCATCAGACCTCCACTTCATTGGAGTAAACTACCCATGTTACTACTATCCTTAGATTTTTCTGACAATGGTAGGCTACGAAACTGATATTTGTGCCACTTGAGTGTGGCTGAGCATGAAAGCAGGTTGAGCTGTTGCATGTGGTATCAGGGCTCCCAGCACAGCAGGCATACACCAATCCCTCACCCACATTATCTTACTTTGACATTCAATTGAAAGCTGTAAATGCTGGCCCAGACCTCGATACCTCATGCATGGCTGATTGCTGCTGTGCCATGCTAAAATTTGTACTGTGGGTGAACTGAGGCCACTTTCCGGGTCTGTCTCCTTAATTTGATGTGTTTTGACAGTATTGGGGCCGTTTGAGGGTGTTGTGCATGTGTTTGTTTTTGACTCCCATTGACTTGAATGGCATTTGGCTACATTCGGTGAATATTCGACCAATAAATCATCGAATATTGCAAATTTGGTGATCAGAATCCGAACCGAACATTGATATATTCGCTCATCTCTAGTAGCTAGTACCGAGCATTTCAGTGCTCGCTCATCACTGGTTAGGACAAATGAAAGGGGGTGAAGATAGTAGTGGGAAAACTCTTTAACTAAGAAATTAACCAGCAATTTGTCAGCAAAATAAGTACATGATGATTGTGAAAACTCCATTTAATGTGCAGGTTTATATTACATAATCATGTAACACAAGATGATAATATGCTTCATGGTACGTTGGAAATATCTTATGAAAAAAGCAATACATGAAAATGCTAAATTTATATTGAAAACAGCCTCTTCTAAAATTAAAATCAACTAATGGAAATTAAATAAACATTCATGTTTTTAAGTCAGTTTTCTTCACTATTGCATTCATGATTCTTTTTCAACACTAGCTGAAAATTTACAAGATATAGAAATAGCTCTGTTAAATGGTAAATGTCAACATGCAGAATATGAGTGGGATGTTTTGGTATGTTTCAGCTCAAGTCATCTTCAACTGCTCAGCACTGTCCATGCAAATAGAAACAAGCTAATCTGCCTGCTCAAATGCTTGAGAAACTGGGTAATTTTGACAGATGCACTACTAGAAGATCACCAAAGGCAATTGTTAACTCAGGCAAACATTCATTGTGGATTTTATGTCAGAACTAAAAATGTACTCAAGTCACGACTCTATCACTTCTCCAGGGGTTTTGCACACCAACTTATGATACAGTCAGCGGAACACGTTAGTGAAGCATTCTGTTATATTTTATGATCTTACAAAATAGCCATTACAATGAGCTTCATTCATTATATAAAAGAAGAAGTACTACACAATCATTTTGGGGGCAGTTCAGCATTTTACAGATGAGTAATTGTAATTATAACTATTTTTAAATGTAACCAAAAAGTATGTTAAGAAACTTAAAGAGGACCATTCACCACTATTTATATGCTGAACTGGCTATATCATGATAAAGTGGCTGAAAGATATGAGTAAAACAGATTTTGTATTTATTCTAGCTATCTCTTTTCCAGAAATATTAGTTTACATACTTAAGATATCAGTTTAGATACTAAGAAATATCTGTTTAGACTATTTATTATGCTTACATATACTGTATAGTGCCAATAAATTGCACAGCATTTTACAGATATTGTCAGCGCTGTCCCCATTGGGTCTCACAATCTAGATTCCCTATCATTATGTTTTTGGAGTGTGGGAAGAAACTGAAGACCCCAGAAGAAACCCACACAATCATGGGGAGAACATACAAACTCCATACATATGTGTGTCATTCCATGGTAGCTTACGTTACAACACAATATAGTAACTTACATTACAAAGATGATGGTAACTTACCTTACAATAAGTTTAATCCAATGGGTGGTAACATATTGTATCATAAGTTACCATCAGCTTAGTAACGAAAGTTACTATACTGTGCGGTAACGTAAGTTATCTATATTTCTTGTAATAAAAACTGTTGCTTTTAACTTGAGAGTTTAAAATACATTTTTTTACGTTGCTGGGACTATGGTGTTTTAATACAATAAAAATAATGCTTCTCCCCTGTTTACCAGAACAGAAAATTTGGCAGACTCATGAAGGACAATTGCCTTTCCTTTTTTTGTAACGTAAGTTACCAAGTAATAACACTGTATTTTGTATTTAATTTTATTGTTGAAAAATCAAACTGTGTTGAAATCTATTGAGAATAGTTTAATGTGCAATATACATTCACTCATTTTTGTGCCTGCCTTCAAAGAACATTCTGTAGCCAATTTTTGGCTTGTGAATGTAACGTAAGTTACCCTTGAGTGACCCATGTTGTCCTTGGAAGAATTTGAATCCAGGACTAGAGATGAGCAAATATGTTCAGAAAACGGTCGCCAAACATAAATTCGGCACGAATATGGTACATTGGGATTCATGATCGGTAACACGAGCATTTTTCTTAAAATCGGAAAAAGTCAGCAACATTCAGTAAAAGATAGAATAAAAGCCAACAATTCATGTGCCGTGTAAAGTAAAATCACAGAGGGACAGGGTAGAATAGATTAGATAGAATATATACACATAGAATACATATAGCTCTAGTAAAAATTAAGAGACCACGGCAAAATGTTCAGTTCGTCTGATTTTTCTCTTTATAGTTATATTTTTGAGTAAAATGTAAATTGTTCTTTTAGTCTATAAACTTCTGACATGTCTCCGAATTTCCAAGAAATAAATTTTGTATTTTTTTTCTGACAAAGAAAAAAGGTCAAAATTAACCCCTTAATCCCATATGATGTACTATCCCGTCAAGGTGACCTGGGACTTAATTCCCAGTGACGGGATAGTACGTCATACGCGATCGGGCCGCGCTCTCGGGGGGAGCGCGGCCGATCGCGGCCTGGTGTCAGCTGCCTATCACAGCTAACATCCGGCACTATGTGCCAGGAGCAGTCACGGACCGCCGCCGGCACATTAACCCCAGCACACCGTGATCAAACATGATTGCGGTGTGCCGGCGGTATAGGGAAGCATCGCGCAGGGAGGGGGCTCCCTGCGTGCTTTCCTGAGACCCCCGCAGCAACGCGATGTGATCGCGTTGCTGCGAGGGTCTCTTACCTTCCTCCCTGCAGCAAGGCCCAGATGCAAAATGGCCGCGGCATCCGGGTCCTGCAGGGAGGGAGGTGGCTTACCAAGTGCCTGCTCAGAGCAGGTGCTTGGAAAGCCTGCAGCGCTGCAAGTCAGATTGCTGATCTGACAGAGTGCTGTGCAAACTGTCAGATCAACAATCTGTGATGTCCCCCCAGGGAGAAAGTAAAAAAGTTTAAAAAAAAATTTCCACATGTGTAAAAAAAAAAAAAAAAAAAAAAATAAATTCCTAAATAATGAAAAAAAATATTATTCCCATAAATACATTTCTTTATCTAAATAAAAAAACCAAACAATAAAAGTACACATATTTAGTATCGCCGCGTCCGTAATGACCCAACCTATAAAACTGTCCCACTAGTTAACCCCTTCAGTAAACACCGTAAGAAAAAAAAATTAAAAACGAGGCAAAAAACAACGCTTTATTATCATACCGTCGAACAAAAAGTGGAATAACACGCGATCAAAAACACAGATATAAATAACCATGGTACCGCTGAAAACGTCACCTTGTCCCGCAAAAAACGAGCGCCATACAACATCATCAGCAAAAAATAAAAGAGTTATAGTCCCGAGAATAAAGCGATGCCAAAATAATTATTTTTTCTATAAAATAGTTTTTATCGTATAAAAGCTCCAAAACATAAAAAAAAGATATAAATGAGGTATCGCTGTAATCGTAGTGACCCGAAGAATAAAACTGCTTTATCAATTTTACCAAACGCGGAACGGTATAAATGCATCCCCCAAAAGAAATTCATGAATAGCTGGTTTTTGATCATTCTGCCTCACAAAAATCGGAATAAAAAGCGATCAAAAAATGTCACGTGTCCGAAAATGTTATCAATAAAAACGTCAACTCGTCCTGGAAAAAACAAGACCTTACATGACTCTGTGGACTCAAATATGGAAAAATTATAGCTCTCAAAATGTGGTAACGCAAAAAATATTTTTTGCAATAAAAAGCGTCTTTCAGTGTGTGACGGCTCATAAAAATCCGCTTAAAAACCCGCTATAAAAGTAAATCAAACCCCCCTTCATCACCCCCCTTAGTTAGGGAAAAATTTAAAAATTTTAAAAATGTATTTATTTCCATTTTCCCATTAGGGTTAGGGTTAGGGCTAGGGTTTGGGTTGGGGCTAGGGTTAGGGCTAGGGTTAGGGTTAGGGCTAGGGTTAAGGCTACAGTTAAGGTTGGGGCTAAAGTTAGGGTTAGGATTACATTTACGGTTGGGAATAGGGATGGGATTAGGGTTAGGGGTGTGTCTGGGTTATAGGTGTGGTTAGGGTTAGCATTGGGATTAGGGTTAGGGGTGTATTTGGATTAGGGTTTCAGTTAGAATTGGGAGGTTTCCACTGTTTAGGCACATCAGGGGCTCTCCAAACGCGACATGGCGTCCGATCTCAATTCCAGCCAATTCTGCGTTGAAAAAGTAAAACAGTGCCTCTTCCCTTCCGAGCTCTCCCGTGTGCCCAAACAGGGGTTTACCCCAACATATGGGGTATCAGCGTACTCAGGACAAATAGGACAACAACTTTTGGGGTCCAATTTCTCCTGTTACCCTTGGGAAAATACAAAACTGGGGGCTAAAAAATAATTTTTGTGGGAAAAAAAAGATTTTTTAATTTCACGGCTCTGCGTTATAAACTGTAGTGAAACACTTTGGGGTTCAAAGTTCTCACAACACATCTAGATAAGTTCCTTGGGGGTCTAATTTCCAATATGGGGTCACTTGTGGGGGGTTTCTACTGTTTCGGTACATTAGGGGTTCTGCAAACTCAATGTGACGCCTGCAGACCATTCCATCTAAGTCTGCATTCCAAATGGCGCTCCTTCCCTTCCGAGCCCTCCCATGCGCCCAAACGGTGGTTCCCCCCCACATATGGGGTATCAGCGTACTCAGGACAAATTGGACAACAACTTTTGGGGTCCAATTTCTCCTGTTACCCTTAGGAAAATACAAAACTTGGGGCTAAAATTAATTTTTGTGTGGGGAAAAAAAGATTTTTTATTTTCACGGCTCTGCGTTATAAACTGTAGTGAAACACTTGGGGGTTCAAAGTTCTCACAACACATCTAGATGAGTTCCTTAGGGGGTCTACTTTCCAAAATGGTGTCACTTGTGGGTGTTTCTACTGTTTAGGTACATTAGGGGCTCTGCAAACGCAATGTGACGCCTCCAGACCATTCCATCTAAGTCTGCAATCCAAATGGCGCTCCTTCCCTTCTGAGCCTTCCCATGCGCCCAAAAGGTGTTCCCCCCACATATGGGGTATCAGCGTACTCAGGACAAATTGGACAACATCTTTTGGGGTCCAATTTCTCCTGTTACCCTCGGGAACATACAAAACTGGGGGCTAAAAAACTATTTTTGTGGGAAAAAATTTTTGTTTTATTTTTACGACTCTGCATTATAAACTTCTGTGAAGCCCTTGGTGGGTCAAAGTGCTCACCACACATCTAGATAAGTTCCCTAGGGGATCTACTTTCCAAAATGGTGTTACTTGTGGGGGGTTTCAATGTTTGGGCACATCAGTGGCTCTCCAAATGCAACATGGTGTCCCATCTCAATTCCTGTCAATTTTGCATTGAAAAGTCAAACGGTGCTCCTTCCCTTCTGAGCTCTCCCATGCGCCCAAACAGTGGTTCATCCCCACATATGGGGTATCAGCGTACTCAGGACAAATTGTACAACAACTTTTGGGGTCCAATTTCTTCTCTTACCCTTGGGAAAATAAAAAATTGGGGGCGAAAAAATAATCTTTGTGAAAAAATATGATTTTTTATTTTTACGGTTCTGCATTTTAAACTTCTGTGAAGCACTTGGTGGGTCAAAGTGCTCACCACACCTCTAGATAAGTTCCTTAGGGGGTCTACTTTCCAAAATGGTGTCACTTGTGGGGGGTTTCAATGTTTAGGCACATCAGTGGCTCTCCAAACGTAACATGGCGTCCCATCTCAATTCCAGTCAATTTTGCATTGAAAAGTCAAATGGCGCTCCTTCGCTTCCGAGCTCTGTCATGCGCCCAAACAGTGGTTTACCCCCACATATGGGGTATCGGCGTACTCAGGACAAACTGTACAACAACTTGTCAGGTCCATTTTCTCCTGTTACCCTTGGTAAAATAAAACAAATTGGAGCTGAAGTAAATTTTTTGTGAAAAAAAGTTAAATGTTCATTTTTATTTAAACATTCCAAAAATTCCTGTGAAACACCTGAAGGGTTAATAAACTTCTTGAATGTGGTTTTGAGCACCTTGAGGGGTGCAGTTTTTAGAATGGTGTCACACTTGGGTATTTTCTATCATATAGACCCCTCAAAATGACTTCAAATGAGACGTGGTCCCTAAAAAAAATGGTGTTGTAAAAATGAGAAATTGCTGGTCAAGTTTTAACCCTAATAACTCCCTAACAAAAAAAATTTTGGTTCCAAAATTGTGCTGATGTAAAGTAGACATGTGGAAAATGTTACTTATTATGTATTTTGTGTGACATATCTCTGTGATTTAATTGCATAAAAATTCAAAGTTGTAAAATTGCAAAATTTTCGCCAAATTTCCGTTTTCTTCACAAATAAACGCAGGTAATATCAAATAAATTTTACCACTATCATGAAGTACAATATGTCATGAGAAAACATTGTCAGAATCACTGGGATTTGTTGAAGCGTTCCAGAGTTATAACCTCATAAAGGGACAGTGGTCAGAATTGGAAAAATTGGCCTGGTCATTAACGTGCAAACCACCCTCAGGGCTTAAGGGGTTAAAAAAAACAGTGCTTTCAGACCTCAAATAATGCCAAGAAAACAAGTTCATAATCATTTAGAAACAATAATACTAATGTTTTAACTCAGGAAGAGTTCTGAAATCAATATTTTGTGGAATAACCATGATTTTTAACACAGCTTTCATGCATCTTGCATCATGCTTTCCACCAGTCTTTCACACTGCTTCTGGAGATTGGGCTGCCCATGACAGGGTTTTGATGTGGTGGTCTATTAATTTTTTCCAGAGCTGCATATATAGATGCCAGTGACATAAACATATATACAGTTGTGCTCAAAAGTTTACATACCCAGGCAGAATTTTTGCTTTCTTGGCATTTGGTCAGAAAATATGAATGATAACACCAAAACTTTTTCTCCACTCATGGTTAGTGGTTGACTGAAGCCATTTATTGTCAGACTTCTGTGTTTTCTCTTTTTAAATCATAATGACAACCCAAAACATTCAAATGACCCTGGTAAAAAGTTCACATACCCCATTTCATAATACCGTGTATTGCCCGTCTAACTTCAATGACAGCTTGAAGTCTTTTGTGGTAGTTGTGGATGAGATTCTTTATATTCTCAGATGGTGAAGCTGCCCACTATTATTAGCAAAAAGCCTCCAGTTCCTGTAAATTCTTGGGCTGTCTAGCATGAACTGTGCGCTTGAGATCTTCCCAGAGTGGCTCAATGATATTGAGGTCAGGAGACTGGGATGGCCACTCCAGAACCTTCACTTTGTTCTGCTGTAGCCAATGAAAAGTCGACTTGGCCTTGTGTAGATCGCTGTTATGCTGGAACGTCCAAGTACGCCCAATGTGCAGCTTCCGGGCTGATGAGTGCAAATTTGCCTCAAGTTTTTGCTGATAACGTGCTGCATTAATCTTTCCTTCAACTTTGACCAAGTTTACTGTGCCTCTGTAGCTCACACATCCCCAAAACATCAGCGATCCACCTCCATGCTTTACAGTAGGAATGTTGTTCCTTTCATCATAGGCCTAGTTGACTTCTCTCCAAATGTAACGTTTATGGTTGTGGCAAAAAAGTTAAATTTTGGTCTTATCACTCCAAATTACCTTGTTCCAGGGGTTTTGAGGCTTGTATCTGTGCTGTTTTACGTATTGTAGGCGAGATACTTTGAGGCATTTGTGCAGTTTTGGCTTTCTTCTGGTGACTCGACCATGCAGCCCATTTTTCTTCAAGTGCCTCCCTTAGGCTGCTTTCACACATCAGTTTTCTGGCACAATCTGGCCAATTTTGAAAAAACAGATGCAGCAAAAGTTGCCTCCGGATCCGTTTTTTCTCTTAGATTTGTATTAGCGACGGATTGCGACGGATAGCCTCACGTTTCTTCCGTTTTTCGCCGGTCCATCAAAAATTGCTTTTCCGGCGGCCGGAGAAAACAGACCTAGGAACGTTTTTTGTGTTCGTTGAAAAAAAAGACAGCGACGGATCCGGCACCATCCGGCATTTGCTAGAATGGAAGTCTATGGCCGGATCTGTCAAATGATGGAATCCGTCGACGGATTTGATTTTTTAAACGGAGTATGCTCAGATTTTTGCTTTTTCCATTCTGATGTCTCTCTCTCTCTCTTTCTCTCTCTCTCTCATTATCCGGATCAGCTGGAAACAATTACCCGGATCAGGCGAAAAAACAGATCCGTTGTATCAGTTTTTCACAATTTGCGATGGATCCGTTTTTTTTAGAATTGGCCGGATTGAGCCTGACGGCAAAAAAACTGACGTTTGAAAGTAGCCTTATTGCGCATCTTGAGACAGCCACATAGCTAGTTTTCATAGAGTCCTGATGTTGATGTTTGTAGGTTTTTCTTTGCATCCTGAACAATTTTCCTGGCAGTTGTGGGCGACATTTTTGTTGGTCTACCTGACCATGGTTTTGTGTTTACAGAGCCCCTGATTTTCCATTTGTTAATCACAGTTTGAATGCTGCTGACTGGCATTATCAATTCCTTGGATATCTTTTTGTTGTGAATTCCGCTCTTGGGCTCCCTCCGGTGGTTGTAAGTGGCACTTTTGTGAGTTCTGCTCTTGGGCTCCCTCTTGTGGTTTCTAGTGGTATGGCTGCTTCTTGGAGTTAGCTGTCATCAGCTGCCTGCACTTATCGTCTCTTCTGCTCCGCTATTTAAGTCTGGCTCTTTTTTCAGCCTGTGCCACTTGTCAATGTTTCCTGGCTGGATTCACATCTCTGCTTGGATTCTCCTGGTTTCCTGACCAGTTCTGCAAAGATAAGTTCTGGCTTTGCTCATTTCAGTCCACATGTTGTGGACTTATTGTTCTGTGCATTCTATATTTGTCCAGCTTGTCAGTATGGATTATTTCTGTTAGCTGGAAGCTCTGGGAAGCAGATTTACCCTCCACACCTTTAGTCAGGTGTGGAGATTTTGTAAACTCTGTGTGGATTGTTTTGTAGTTTTTATACTGACCGCACAGTATCTTTTCCTGTCTTATCTATCAAGCTAGACTGGCCTCCTATGCTAAAATCTGATTTCATTTCTGCGTATGTTATTTTCCCCTCCTCTCACCGTCAATATTTGTGGGGGGCTATCTTTCCTTTGGGGATTTTCTCTGAGGCAAGATAGGTTTCCTGTTTCCATCTTTAGGGGAAGTTAGATCTTAGGCTGTGCCGAGGGGTCTAGGGAGTGTAAGGTACCCCCCACGGCTATTTTTAGTTGCGCTGCTAGGTTCAGGGTTTGCGGTCAGTACAGATACCACCTCCTTCAGAGCTTGTCTCATGTTGTTCCTAAACCACCAGATCATAACACCTTTCCTGTTTTATACAGTTCAACTACCTTTTCCCGTAGGTCCATTGACAATTCTTTTGCTTTCCCTATGACTCACAATCCAGTAATGTCAGTGGCTGGATGAAAGATGCAAGAGTCTATCTGGATCCCAGACACACACTCAACTTTTATGCACACTAATTACAAGCAAACGGGTCACAGGTGAGGATGTTACCTTTAGTAGCCATTCAAGCCCATTTGTGTCAACTTCTGTGCATGTTATCAGGCCAAATTAACCAGGGTATGTGAACTTTTGATCAGGGTCATTTGGATGTTTTGGGTTGTCATTATGATTTAAAAAGGGAAAACACAGTACTTACAAATGACAATAAATGGCTTCACCCAACCACTAACCATGGATGGAGAAAAAGTTTTGGTTTTATCATTCATATTCTCTGTAAAAAGGCCAAAAATGCAAATATTCTGCTGAGGTATGTAAACTTTTCAGCACAACTGTATATGTGGATATACAGTTAGGTCCATATATATTTGGACAGAGACAACATTTTTCTAATTTTGGTTATAGACATTACCAGAAAGAATTGTAAACAAAACAATTCAGATGCAGTTGAAGTTCAGACTTTCAGCTTTCATTTGAGGGTATCCACATTAAAATTGGATGAAGGGTTTAGAAGTTTTAGCTCCTTAACATGTGCTACCCTGTTTTTAAAGGGACCAAAAGTAATTGGACAATTGACTCCAAGGTTATTTCATGGACAGGTGTGCGCAATCCCTTCGTTATGTCATTCTTAATTAAGCAGAGAAAAGGCCTGGAGTTGATTTGAGGTGTGGTGCTTGCATTTAGAAGGTTTTGCTGTGAAGTAAACATGTGGTCAAAGGAGCTCTCCATGCAGGTGAAACAAGCCATCCTTAAGCTGTGAAACCAGAAAAAACCCATCCGAGAAATTGCTACAATATTAGGAGTGGCAAAATCTACAGTTTGGTACATCCTGAGAAAGAAAGAAAGCATCAGTGAACTCATCAATGCAAAAAGACCTGAGCGCCCACGGAAGACAACAGTGGTGGATGATCGCAGAATAATCTCCATGGTGAAGAGAAACCCCTTCACAACAGCCAATCAAGTGAACAACACTCTCCAGGAGGTCGGCGTATCAATATCCAAATCTACCATAAAGAGAAGACTGCATGAAAGTAAATACAGAGGGTTCACTGCACGGTGCAAGTCACTCATAAGCATCAAGAAGAAAAAGGCTAGACTGGACTTTGCTAAAAAACATCTAAAAAAGCCAGCACAGTTCTGGAAGAACATTCTTTGGAGAGAAGAAACCAATATCAACCTCTACCAGAATGATGAAAAGAGAAAAGTATGGTGAAGGCGTGGTACAGCTCATGATCCAAAGCATACCACATCATCTGTAAAACACGGAGGAGGCAGTGTGATGGCTTGGGCATGCATGGCTGCCACTGGCACTGGATCACTAGTGTTTATTGATGATGTGGCACAGGACAGAAGCAGCCGAATGAATTCTGAGGTATTCAGAGACATACTGTGTGCTCAGATCCAGCCAAATGCAGCAAAACGGATTGGTCGTCGTTTCATACTACAGATGGACAATGACCCAAAACATAAAGCCAAAGCAACCCAGGAGTTTATTAAAGTAAAGAAGTGGAATATTCTTGAATGGCCAAGTCAGTCACCTAATCTCAACCCAATTGAGCAGCATTTCACTTGTTAAAGGCTAAACTTCAGACAGAAAGGCCCACAAACAAACAGCTACTGAAAACCACCGCAGTGAAGGCCTGGCAGAGCATCAAAAAGGAGGAAACACAGCGTCTGGTGATGTCCATGAGTTCAAGACTTCAGGCAGTTATTGCCATCAAAGGGTTTTCAACCAAGTACTAAAAACGAATTTTTTATCTAAAATTAATGAATCTGTCCAATTACTTTTGGTCTCTTTAAAACCAGGGTGACACATGTTAAGGAGCTGAAACTCCTAATCCCTTCATCCAATTTTAATGTGAATACACTCAAATGAAAGCTGAAAGTCTGAACTTCAACTGCATCTGAATTGTTTTGTTTACAATTAATTGTGGTAATGTCAATAACCAAAATTAGAAAAATGTAGTCTCTGTCCAAATATATATGGACCTAACTGTATTACATAGATAGAAGAAAATCTGGCAAATCGTGTGCCATGTACTGTAAAGTCACAGCAGGAGCCAACAGGAAAGAAGAGATGGATTACATACAGTAAATACAAATAGAACAGATAGACATATAGATGTCAGAGGCAAAAACAATTAGTGCAGTGTGTGCAAATTACTGAACATGTATTTAATTAATAAAAGATTAATTTTCGGGGAAAAATGGCGTTGGCTCCCATGCAATTTTCGTAACCATCAGAGGAAAAGCCGATGGCTGGGGGCAGATGTGTGTAGCCTGTGAAGTGGGTAATACCCATGGAGCTTCCCAGGCTATTAATATCAGCTCACAACTGTATACGTAGCCATTTCTGGCTATTAAAATGGGGGACACTAAAAAAAAATGATGCAGGGTCCCCCTAAAAGTAATAACCAGCAAAGGCTATGCTGACAGCTGTGGGCTGATATTGATAGCCCAAGACGGGGCTAATAATATGTAGCGGTGGCAAGTGGCGTGATAGTTGGGGGATTGATGTCACATTTGTATTGTCATGGGACATCAAGCCCTGAGGTTAGTAATGAAGACGCCCCGATTATTAACCCTATAGTCACATTGTAAGAAAACACAGACACCCAGAAAAAAGTCCTTTAATTGATAGAATGACACAGACTCCTTTAATAATCTTAATGAAATCATACTTACGACCTCGCTCATTTCCCCGATGCCCTTGTCATCTGCTAAGGAGTTAAAAAAAAACAATATTCCTCACCTTTCTGCAGAGATGCTGCTAACCCATTTGTCTCACGATGGGTCCAGATCTGCTACATCTAGATGGCAGGCTGCATGGTTGCATGATGTGACCATGCAGCCTTTCATCTGTGTGCTCAGTGTCTTTCTATGAACTCCTATTACCTGTCTGATGGCACTGTGAGCATGAGAAAGTTCTCCTGCTCGCGGTGCCCTCTGACATGTCCTGCGAGTTCACGGCCTATGAACTCACTTCACCTTTGTTCTTTACCTGTTGGTCGTTCTTTCCCATGCCGTAATCCATGTCTGGGGGTTTAATAGTTTTCAACTTGGATGATGCCAAGATGCGACCATCCAGGCTGAGAACCACTGGTGAATGAGCTGCTGCAAGCGCAGCATCAGTAACCAGTAGTGACATCATCGAGGTTACCTCCGGTCACTGATACTGAGAGCTAACATAGAAATAACAAAAGACTGACTGGCAGATCCAAGCTAGTGTGAGTAGGTACATACTAGAAGCAGCCACCTCCTTATAAAATATACAAAAAAGTGGCACTCTATCATGCTAAAGCATGTCAATGTGAACTATATGAAATATGAATAGCAATATTGCTTCTGAATACTAGGAAAAAAATGAGATGCTTAGCACATAATTTGGCCAATTCATACAAGCCCATCAGCCAACATAAAGGTGGTCTCAAAACTGATGGGTCCCTACGTATCTAATGTGAATACCTCTCTCATGCTGAAGTCTGAATTCCTGGGTGAATGTTGAAACCTCTCTCAGCAAAGCCTGCATTTATGAGATATGAATAGCAATACTGCTTCTGAATGCTAGGAAAAAATGTGCTATTTTTAGGTTGGGGGGCAATATCCATGGCCTCTTACTAGCCTTAGAATACCAGCCCCCAGCTGTCTGCAAGGCTGGTTGTCAAAAATGGGAGGACCTCATGCTGTTTTTCAAATTATTTGTTTAAATGATTAAAAAATACGGCATGGGACCCCTCTATTCTTGATAGCCAACCTTGCTGAAGCTGACAGCGGAGGGTTGCAGCCCCCAGCTGTGAGTTTTACCTGGCTGGTTATAAAAAATACAGGGGAACACACTCAGGTTTTTTTTTAATTAATAATTTACAGCGCAGGATCTGCTGATGAATACTCCTATCCGCTGCTTCTGCTTTCACTATTATTAGCAGCAGCAGGTGTCAGCTGATGGGAGCTGTATCAGCTGACATCTGTGTCTTAGCCAGTCTCCAGACCTTAATCCCATAGAAAACTTATGGAGTGAGTTGAAGCTCTGAGTTACCAAGCGACAGCCTCAAAATCTCTGTCTGTAACCGCGCACATGTCCGATTAAAGGAAACTATTTTTACGGGACCGGTGAGTGCACATCATTTTTTCTTCTACCGTGGATATATACTCTTGTTTATGGATGTAGCACCCCAGATAGCCCGTTTTTTGATACAATGGAGTTACGGCATTATGGACTGTGTATATCTATAAGGGGTGTGAGTGCAGCAGCGGTGCGGATTTTCTTCTTTCTACGGTCATGAAAAGAGGAGTGGGCCAAAATTCCTCCTGACATGTGCACAAACCTCATCATCAACTACAAAAAATGTCTGACTGCTGTATTTGCCACCAAGTATTAAGTCTTATTTGCCAGAGGTATTAAATACTTATTTCTCACTGCAAAATGCAAATAAATTAATATAATTTATACAATGTGATTTTCTGGATTTTATTTTTGATATTCTATCTCTCAATGTTAAAATTAACCTACCCCTAAAATTATAGACTGTTCATGTCTTTGTCAGTGGGCAAACTTATAAAATCAGCAAGGGATCAAATACTTATTTCCCCCACTGCCTTTCCCTGCATCATAATATTCACATTTGCTATGCACGTTATGCAATTATGAAGAGATTTACTAGGGACCTCATACACCATTGATCATTTTGGTTTTGTATTTGGTTTTGTATTTCATTTTATTTTGGATATCATATTTTAATTCTATTCTTAGTTTGATTCAACACTTTCAACAGTTATTCAACACTTTAAATTATCTCCTCCATCCCCCAGAACTCCCTCCCTCTCCACTCATCTCTGCCGAAGACTTTGCCTCATTTTTCAAGCAGAAGATTGACAACATCAGAGACAGTTTTGGTCGACAACCCCCAGAGCCCTTCCTCCTAACTGCTCAGCCCTCCTCCTCCAAAACCAACTTCTCCAACATTACAGAAGATCGACTCTCCACTCTAATTTCAAGATCACATCTCACCACCTGTGCACTTGACCCAATCCCATCCCACTTCATCCCAAACCTCGCCACAGTCTTCATCCCAACCCTAACCCATCTCTTCAACCTATCACTAACAACTGGCATTTTCCCCTCAAGCTTTAAAGATGCCTCAATCACACCAACCCTCAAAAAGCCCTCTCTCTTGATTCATCCTCTGCATCTAGCTATCACCCCATATCACATCTCCCCTATGCCTCAAAACTACTGGAATAACACATCCATCTTGAACTGTCCTCCTACCTCTCTTCCTGCTTCCTCTTCGACCACTTTCAATCTGGCTTCTGGCTGCATTACTCCACTGGAACTGCCCTAACTAAAGTCATCAATGACCTATTAACTGTCAAAGCGACACTACTCTGTCCTCTGCCTCCAAGACCTGTCCTCTGCCTTTGACACAGTGGACAGTCCCTACTATTACAGACCCTCTCATCACTTGGCATCACTGACTTGGCCCTATCTTGAATTTTGTCGTACCTAACAGACCGGACATTCAGCATCTCCCACTCACACACCACCTCCTCACCTCGCCCCCTATTTGTCTGAATCCCACACGGTTCAGTCCTAGGGCCTCTGCTCTTCTCCATCTATGCCGACGACACACAGATCTACATCTCTGGACCAGATATCACCACGTTACTTACCAGAATCCCACAATGTCTGTCTGCTATTTCATCCTTCTTCTCCGCTAGATTTCTAAAACTTCATATGGACAAAACTGAATTCATCATCTTTCCCCCATCTCACTTGACTCCCCCAACAGACCTATCAATTAAAGTAAATGGCTGCTCAAACCACATATCCAAGCCCTTTCCAGTTCATGCCAACTTCAATATTTCTCAGATCCGTACATTCCTAAACCAAGAATCTGCAAAAACCCTAGTCCATGCTCTCATCATTGCCTGCCTTGACTATTGCAACCTCCTGCTCTGTGGCCTCCCCTCTAACACTCTCGCACCCCTCCAATCTATTCTAAACTCTGCTGCCTGACTAATCCACCTGCCCCCCCACTAATCCCCAGCCTCTCCCAACCTTAACCATGACATACAAAGCCATCCACAATCTGTGCCCTCCATATATCTGTGACCTCGTCTCCCGGTACTTACCTACATGCAACCTCTGATCGTCACAAGATCTCCTTCTATACTTCCCTCTTATCTCCTCTTCCCACAATTGCATACAAGATTTCTCCCACGCATCCCCCATACTCTGAAACTCTCTACCCGAACACATCAGACTTTCACCTACCGTGGAAACCTTCAAAAAGAACATGAAGACCTACGTCTTCCGACAAGCCTACAACCTGCAGTAACCACTGCATGACCAGCTGCACCCTCACCTACTGTATTCTCACCCATCCCTTGTAGATTGTGAGCCCTCGCGGACAGAGTCTTCTCTCCTCATGTACCAGTCGTGACTTGTATTGATTAAGATGATTGTACTTGTATTTTATTATGTATACCCCTCCTCACATGTAAAGTGCCATGGAATAAATGGCACTATAGTAATAAATAATAATAATTCTGGTTTCTTTTAATGATGGTTTACCATTTAGGACTGCATATATTTTTTTTTCTCCCATTAGGTATCCACTCCTACTAGATTTTAATTTGGGCCAATTACCAGTTCTATTTACAGACTAGCATGACAAACCATTATATAAATTTTCAGGATATGAATGATTGTTTTTTTTTAAAGAAGCACACCTCCCATCAAAATGTGTATCCTCTTATGTATTGCAGTGATTATATTAATAGCACTGTGCACTTACAATTGCTTATTTTGCCTTTCTACCCAGATAATTCTTCCCTTTTCCACTAAGCCTATGAGATGACGTTATTAAAAACTGACTGATTCACTCTAAATCAGGCCCATATGCATTTCTATCTCATGAACCTACCACTCACTGTATACCCTTAACAATGGTAAGGAGGTGCTGGGAGTTGTTGTAATCGGTCATTACCAGACTGCGGACTTTACAGGAACCACAGTACTGATGAGACATAGTCAGTGTCAACATATAAACATTTACATCCAGATACCTTATGGGTGACTTTTCACATCAGCAGCTCTTCTCTGCAGACTCCCCTCCTCTCCAGTGTTCTGCAGCACATTCCAACATGGTGACATTTAAAAATAACAGTGTTGATAAAATGCCCTCTGCATAAAAATATCTGTCCATACTACGCCCTAGATATGTCTTCTATAGTATATGAATTCAACATTGCCTGCCTTAATAAGCTACACCCAACACACTGTTTGCCATTACCAGTTATAACCACCACACTGTCCGCCATTATGAACCATGGCCCATACCATGGCTGTCCCCTCTCTAGTTTTCCATTACACTCTCTATATCTCCACACTGTCCCCCCTCCATGTTAACCTCTCTCCATACTGTGCCCCATTTCAAGCTGCCCTTCTCCATATCCATTCTCTGCTACTTTGCACACTAAGCCTTGAAACTGCTTAACACTTTGTCCTCTCCAAATTATATCCCTCCCTTCACACTGTTCCACTACATGGTATGATGGTGATCACAGCCATCCATACAGTGTGATATCCACAACATCCCCCAATATACACTATAATATTCACCACAGACCCCCAATATACAGTATGATGTTCCCAACAGCCCTATACACTATGATTTCCCCCACAGCACCCTATACAATGATGCCCCCCACATTTTCTATATAATCTATATATTGTAGTAGGATGTCCCCACAGCCCAGATATAGCATCCCCCACAGCTCCCAGTATAATATTCCCACAGTCTCTGATATAATATGATGTCCCCCACAGTCCCTCTTGTAATGAATCCCACAGCAAGCCCCTCATATATCCCTGCAGCCAGCTCGACTTATTTTCCAATTCAGCCACTCATTTTCCTCCACATCCAGCCCCTCATATGTTCCCCACAGCCAGCTCCTTATGTTCCATTCAGCCAGCCCCTCTTATGTCCCCTATAGCCAGTCACATTCATTGTCAAAATATCAAAAAAAGCTCACTTAATTCTGGCTCCCTGTACACAGTGGCCACCGTCTCCTGTTGCCTCCTGTACAGCAGTGTAAGCTGGATAGTGATGACATCACTGTATCATGCCATCTGATGTCACCTGCATGCGTCTTCTCCAACAGGGCACAGGCCGGACGTGACCTGTGTGCTGCTGGAGATCCTGGCAGGGCAGGGAGCTGATGACAGCTTCTCTGCTCCTGTACCAGCTGGCATGGCTCTGACATCAATTGTATTCTGATAGACAGGAATACAATTGAATGCAAGAAGGGAGATGCTGTCGGGGCACAGGACAGAGAGAAGGGTTAACCATTATCAGTGACTGACACACTCCCCTGTGTGCGGCATGAGGAAGATGCTGGGCAGCTGCAAACATTCAGTTATGTCACTTTTATCCTTCCCCAAATGCGCCCCCTTAAAGAGGTAGGATGCAGCGCCCAAGGCGGATGCCTACCCTGGCTATCCCTCATACCTGCCCTGATGTCCCCCTTTATATTTTATTAACTGTATTAAATACACAATAACACACAATATTCTCCTTCACCTTTTCACTATGTACACTCTTCATTTGTGCATTGAATAGCAAAATAGAGATGATACACTTCAGGGAAAAATACAGCAATTCACAGAATATATTAGAGGACTACATGTAATTTGGTCGCCAGTGTATCACAAGAAGACTTTAGTTAGGAGCGCATAGCAATGATTTGAAACAGAAGAGCTCATTAAGGTATGTGCTTTACTGTTTCACTAAAAATGTCTTCTGGTATTGCATTTGAAAATGTGTCCTTGAATTGGACAGTTTGCTTAGTCAGGTGTAAAATTAATGAACATTTTGGAATGGTACAGATTATGTACCTATAAAACTTTGTATCTGTACAGATTTTGTTTCTTTTTTTACCCCACTGTCTAATGCTTAACCCCTTAACATCCGTCAATACGCATTAAAACAGGTGCCACTAAGCTGCCTTATTCGATCGTTATAAGCCTATAGCGCCCAAAGTCCAAAAATCTCTAGGGTCTCAGCCCCCTGGAGTAGCTAAGACCTTGGAGAACACGATAAGGGATGGATTTTCTGTTACCCGATCATGTGAACGCTATCATTCAATCAATAATGGCGATCGTATAAAAATAATTGTCAGCTATTAAAAATATTTCTGTCCTGACTCTGTTGTCGGGTGTCTCAGGTCCAGGGGCTCCTGCCCTGTCCATAATGATAGGGGCACCCTAGCTCACCCTGTCCCCTGCTGCCTTCACCATCCCCCAAGCCCTCCTGCTCCATCCCCCATCCCTCAGCATCTTCTTGAAGAAAGAGATCTGTCAGCCAGCACCTGGCAACCGCAGTTTTTTTCCTATCTGTTCCTTTTGATCACTGTGATAGACCCTAGGAAAAGGGTTGGAGTTAGGATTAGGGTTGGGTTTAGGGTTGAGTTTAGGGTTGAGGTTGGGGTTAGGGTTGGGGTTAGGGTTTTTCAAAAGTAAAAAAGAAATTATGACAATATGATGGCTTGTGCTGAGCACAATTGCTCGCCACTTGAATTTGCTGTGGGTGCTCAAGTATGCACTGAGTAACATGGGTGCTCGAGTGACATGCTTGAGTCTCTACCCAACATATTCTGCTAGAAAGCCAAAAAAAATGCGGGGATTGCCTGCCATGCATGGGCAATCTCTGCATGTTTTTGGGTGTCTAACAACCTTGAAACATGCAGGGCAGGGACTCGAGCAAGTCACTCGACACCCTCGATACTCGGTGCATACTCTGGCACCCATTGCAAACTCGAGTAGCAAGCACTTGAGCTCAACACTAATGATTACATATTTACTATGACGACCTAATGTTATCAAACTCTGTCTAGTACCTCTGGGTTCAAAATCCTCACTATACCCCTGGATGATATTCTTGAGGGATGTAGTTTCCAAAATGGGGTCAGCTGTGGGGTGTTTCTGCTGTTTAGGCACTTTAGGGGCACTGCAAATGAGACATGTCGCCCCCAATTTATTTCAGCCAATTTGTGTTCCAAACTTAAAATACTGCTCCTTTTGTTCCAAGTCCTGCCATTTTTCCAAAAAGAACTTTTTGACTACATGTTGGGTATTGCCGCACTTATAGAGTGGGTAACAAACTGTGGGGTTCACTTTTTGATGTTAACTCTTGCAAAAGTGAGAAATTTGGGGCTAAAGCAAGATTTTAGAACTAACATTTTATTTTTTTTCCATTCCCCTTTGCATTAATTCCTGTGTAGCAACTGAAGGGTTAAAAATTTCTAGATAAAACTTTTAAAATATTTCAGTGGAGCCCTTTTTAAAAATGGTATCACTTTTGGCGAGTTTCCAATGTATTGGCTGCTCAATGTTTGTTCTCCCAGTGGGTCATGACACAGACAAACCATAACAGTAAAATCTGCACTAAATTATGGTGCTAAATAGCTTAGGAGTTTTGCACTGTGCCTCAAAACTAGTTTCTGATTACATGTAGGGTATTGGCATAGAAATTGCAGAACAAACTGAGAAGGTCATTTTTTCTAACATCCTTATTTATTATTTCTAAACACCCTTTTTCGGTGATTACATTGTATCTCCGTTCATACTGCATCCACACACACAAATCATACAGCATTTGAAAGGTAAACTTGCCCCCTTCAGCAAGAAAATAGCCAAACAAACCACACATCCATGATGTGATCACAAAATACAGGTTAAATATTAATTTTCATAAACCTGAAGTAATGAAAAATGACCTGCCACCTGTGGTGCCACCTGCGCCACACTACCCCAAAGTACACTATCACAAAGCTGCTTACAGACATAATAAACAAATCCTAACATTTGCCTTGGAGGCTTTCCATTTGCCGAACTCCTTGCCCAGCCGATTTCAGGCACATTGGAGGATTGCATACTTCACTGCAGGTGAGTCACATATGCAAACACATTTGTAAACATGCATGGCCTATTCAATTGCACACTTGGTCTGTTTATACTCCACCGACACACACAAATGATACACCATTTCAAAGGTCAAATTACCTGCAGGTGGCATTTGCCTTGGGGTCTTTCCAGCTTGCCAAAGTGTTTTTCCAGCCTATTTCAGGAAAATTCGAGGATTGCACATTTCACTGCAGGTGAGTCACATATGCAAACACATTTGTAAACATGCACTGCTTTTTCAATGATTACTTCGCCACACCATTTGAAAGGTAAACTTGCCCCATCAGCAAGAAAAGAGACAAACAAACGACACATTCAATAAATACAGTTTAAACATTCATTTGCAGAAATCCACAGAAAAAAACAATAACCTGCAGGTGGCACCACAACCTCAAGTTGCTCTGTTTATATTCCACCGACACAAAAAGACACAAACAAACCACACATTCATGATTTGATCAATAAATACAGTTTAAACATTCATTTTCAGAAACCTGCAGAAAAAAAACAGTAACCTGCAAGTGGCACCACAACGTCAAGACATTTTTTTAACCTCTACCAAACCAATTTATTATAATGCACTAGCGAAAAAGGGAGCATAGACACTAAAAACTTATAAAAAAGAGTATAGAAATTTTATTGATATACAAATTCAGACAATACCATACAAAAACAATCGTTATACATGATAGAAAAATACAAAAAAAAATTCCAACATGTGGAGAGGAGGAAAACCAACCAGTACACTAGGAGATAGGACACACAACCACAATTTAATCTGGGTAAGTATCAAGCATCTAACTAATGGCCCATGCTCCTACAATAAGGAGACATCTCTAAAGGGCTGGCGTCACATAACCTGTAGTCCGCCGTAATGTCCCAACGTTACATGTATCTTAGAGGCAAAATGAACTTACCCATAGTGGATCAGGATACGTGGGCGTTTCGCTCTATCGCTTTTTCAAACGGGGAGTGACACTCACCCTTTGAAAAAGCGATAGAGCAAAGCGCGCATCAGGGGTGGTGGGAAGGCCACAAACGTATCCTGATCCACTATGGATAAGTTCATACCTAAAATAAAAATTTATAAAAATTTAAAATTTGGAGCTAAAACAACATTTTAGATGTAAAGTGTAATTATTCTTTCTTCACCACCAAATGGTATAAATTTATGAGAGGCACATGTGGTATCAACATGCTCACTGCACCCCTAGATGAACTCATTGTGAAGTATAGTTTGTAAAATGACATTACTATTGGGGAGTTTCTGCTACTCTGACACTCAGAAGCTCTGAAAATATGACATGGCACCGTCAAACCATTCCAGCAAATCTGAACTCCAATAGGGTGTTCCTTCCCTTTTGAATTTTGCAATGTGCCTCAAAAGTAGTTTTTTACTACATATGGCATATCGTTGTACTCAGGAGAAATTGCACAACAAATTGTATGGTCCAATTTGCTTCATTACTCTTGAAAAAATGAAAAATTTGGGCCAAAAGCAACATTTTGGCTGGAAAAAAATATTTTTTTCATTTTCACAGTTCTTCGTTAAAAAACTTTTGTGAAGCACCTGCGGGTTCAATGTGCTCACCACACATTTAGATACATTCCTTGACAGGTCTAGTTTCCAAAGTGAGGTCACTTGTGGGGGTTTCCCATGTTTAGGCACATCAGGGGCTCTCTAAACATGACATGGCGTCCGATCTCAATTCCAGCCAATTCTGCATTGAAAAAGTCAAACGGCGCTCCTTCACTTCCAAGTTCTGCGGTGCGCCCAAAAATTGGTTTACCCCCACATATGGGGTATCGACGTACTCAGGAGAAATTGCACAACAACTTTTGTGGTCTCATTTCTCCTGTTACCCTTGTGAAAATAAAAATTTGGGGGCAAAAAATCATTTTTGTAGAAAAAATTAGATTTTTTATTTTCACGGCTCTACGTTATAAACTTCTGTGAAGCACTTGGGGGTTCAAAGTGCTCACCACACATCTAGATAAGTTCTTTAAGGGGTCTAGTTCCCAAAATGGTGTCACTTGTGGGGAGTTTCCACTGTTTAGGCACATCAGGGGCTCTCCAAACGCAACATGGCGTCCGATCTCAATTCCAGCCAATTCTGCATTGAAAAAGTCAAAAGGCGCTCCTTCACTTCCAAGCTCTACAGTGCGCCCAAAAAGTGGTTTACCCCCACATATGGGGTATCGACGTATTCAAGAGAAATTGCACAACAAATTTTGTGGTCTAATTTCTCCTGTTACCCTTGTGAAAATAAGAATTTGTGGGTGAAAAGATCATTTTTGTGTAAACAAATGCGATTTTTTATTTTCACGGCTCTACGTTATAAACTTCTGTGAAGCACGTGGGGGTTCAAAGTGCTCACCACACATCTAGATAAGTTCCTTAAGGGGTCTAGTTTCCAAAATGGTGTCACTTGTGGGGGGTTTCCACTGTTTAGGCACATCAGGGGCTCTCTAAACGTGACATGGCGTCCGATCTCAATTCCAGCCAATTCTGCATTGAAAAAGTCAAACGGTGCTCCTTCACTTCCAAGCTCTGCGGTGTGCCCAAAAAGTGGTTTACCCCCACATATGGGGTATTGGCGTGTTCAGAAGAAATTGCATAACAAAATTTATGCTTACATTTCTGTTTTTACACATGTGAAAATAAAAAAAAATGGTTCTGAATTAAAATGTTTGCAAAAAAAAGTTAAATGTTCATTTTTTCCTTCCACATTCTTTCAGTTCCTGTGAAGCACGTAAAGGGTTAATAAACTTCTTGAATGTGGTTTTGAGAAACTTGAGGGGTGCAGTTTTTAGAATGGTGTCACACTTGGTTATTTTCTATCATATAGACCCCTCAAAATGACTTCAAATTTGATGTGGTCCCTAAAAAAAAATGGTGTTGTAAAAATGAGAAATTGCTGGTCAAATTTTAACTCTTATAACTCCCTAACAAAAAAAATGTTGTTTCCAAAATTGTGCTGATGTAAAGTAGACATGTGGGAAATGTTATTTATTAACTATTTTTTGTGACATATCTCTCTGATTTAAGGACATAAAAATACAAAGTTTGAAAATTGCAAAATTTTAACAATTTTCGCCATATTTCCGTTTTTTTTTATAAATAATCGCAAGTAATATCGAATAAATGTTACCACTAACATGCAGTACAATATGTCACAAAAAAACAATCTCAGAATCAGCGGGATCCGTTAAAGTGTGCCAGAGTTATAACCTCAAAGTGACAGTGGTCTGAATTGTAAAAATTGGCTCGGTCATTAAGTACCAAATTGGCTCTGTCAATAAGGGGTTAAATCACCCCCTTTCTCCCCATTCAAAATAAATCAATAAAAAGAAAATCAAACCTACACATACTGTATTTAGTATCGCCACGTTCAGAATTGCCCGAACTATCAATAAATATAAGGATTAACTTGATCGCTAAACGGCGTAGCGAGAAAAAAAATTGAAAAGCCAGAATTATGTTTTTTTAAAATGCAATAACGGGCGATCAAAAGAACGTATCTGCACCAAAATGCTATCATTAAAAACGCCAGCTCAGCATGCAAAAAATAAGCCCTCACCTGACCCCAGATTATGAAAAATCGAGACGCTACGGGTATCGGAAAATGGCGCAATTTCTTTTTTAAGCAAAGTTTGGAATTTTGTTTACTACTTAGATAAAAGAGAACCTAGCCATGTTTGGTGTCTATGAACTCGTACTGACCTGTAGAATCATCATGGCAGGTCAGTTTTGGCATTTAGTGAACCTACTAAAAAAGCTAATCAAAAAACAAGTGTGGGATTGCACTTTTTTTGCAATTTTACCGCACTTGGAATTTTTTCCCCGTTTTCTAGTACACAACATGGTAAAACCAATGATGTTGTTCAAAAGTACAACTTGTTTTGCAAAAAATAAGCCCTCACATGGCCATATTGATGGAAAAATAAAAAAGTAATGGCTCTGTGAAGAAGGGGAGCAAAAAACAAACACGGAGGAAAAATGGAAAATCCCAAGGTCATGAAGGGGTTAATAATCAGTCTTCCTCGGCTGGGTGTAAGCTGCTACAGGACCCAGCCCCCCACAGGTATATGAGTACGATTCATTGCTGTGCTATTTTGACCCTTTCTTTGCACATATTCTCACATGATTGATGTGGAGTGCACAGGTTCTGACCTTTTCTGTGGTCACAGCACTTTGGCACTTTATATTTCTTGTCCATATATATATTTATATATTTTGCAATATCGCACAGTTGCACTTTTTAATTATTTTAGAATTTCCCCCCTTTTCTTCATATTAAATATTTTTTATATATTTTTTATATATTTTTTCACGGATTAGCACCTTGTTTTTTGTGGTCATTTTTGGCACAGTTGAAGCAAAAATCCTGATTAAGTTATATCTGGGGTTATTTTCTTGCTGGGAACTATTATGTTTTTATCCTGTTGTTGCGCAATTCTTGTAATCTAATATTTTATTCTTATGTATGATCATATATTTTATGTAATCAATTGCCACTTGTTGAAAATAAAGGCTTTAATTTCTAAATTTCCCTGGATTGGTATACTTTTCTGGTGGTTTTCCTGTTCGGTGCTCTGGTTCTTAATCTCTTCTCTGGCAGTGGTTTTCACTGTCCGCTTTCACAGCGCACCCTATCCAATGATCTATTGATTAACATAGTGAGATCTTTTTTGATTTGTGGATATCCTGGGGTGTACTGTGGTATTTAACTGAACGGCTTCAGAAATCTGCACTGTATGCACTTTACTCCTTAGCTTGGTACCTTATGTTTTAAAGGGACACTGTCACCTGAATTTGGAGGGAACAATCTTCAGCCATGGAGGCGGGGTTTGGGGTTTTTTGATTCACCCTTTCCTTACCCACTGGCTGCATGTTGGCTGTAATATTGGATTGAAGTTCATTCTCTGTCCTCCGTAGTACATGCCTGCACAAGGTAATCTTGCCTTGCGCAGGCGTGTACTATGGAGGACAGAGAATGAACTTCAATCCAATATTGCAGCCAGCATGCAGCCAGCGGGTAAGGAAAGGGTAAATCAAACACCTGAAAACCCCGCCTCCATGGCTGAAGATTGTTCCCTCCAAATTCAGGTGACAGTGTCCCTTTAAGACAGGACCTGTCTGATATATTGCCACATACTT
Source organism: Ranitomeya imitator (assembly GCF_032444005.1). Lineage (NCBI taxonomy): Eukaryota > Metazoa > Chordata > Amphibia > Anura > Dendrobatidae > Ranitomeya > Ranitomeya imitator. The sequence continues at coordinate 350,487,582 of NC_091285.1, read as the reverse complement.
ACCCATAGCCTGTTACTATTTGTATCTTGCTTGAGTACCTTCCTCTTGTTTATTTATCCTTACATGTTTCATGCTACCCTTAATTCATGGAATTTTATTATGTGTACTAAACCTTTTGAATGAAGTTATAATTTTTTAATATACTTTTCCTCAGTGATGTATTTGGATACTTTGTATTCATCTTTTTGCCTTTAACCCCTTAACCCCGGGGTTTTTTTCAGTTTTGTGATTTTGATTTTAGCTCACCTCCTTCCCAGAACATTAACTTTTTATTTTTCTGTGAATATGGCCATGTAATGGCTTATTTTTTGTGGGATGAGTTGTACTTTTGAACGACACAATTGGTTTTACCATGTTGTGTACTAGAAAACAGGAAAAAAAATTCCAAGTGTGGTGAAATTGCAAAAAAAGTAAAATCCGACACTTGTTTTATACTTGGCTTTTTTGCTAGGTGCACTAAATGCTAAAACTGACCTGACATTATGATTCCCTAGGTCATTACGAGTTCATAAAGGCACAGATGATTGGCCTCGGGGAGACCAAAACATCCAACACTGCGGAGACACCATCACGTGTTTCTCAACGCAGTGATTCCAGAACACTGCCCCCATCCCTTATGGGAAATATGCAGATGCAGGTAAAGAAGCTGCGGAGACACCATCACGTGTTTCTCGACGCAAGCAGTGAATAGCCAGGCCTTTCCCCGGGAAGGAACAACCACGGGAAGGGCAGCATCCTATGAAGGAAAGCCACCTATGCCAAGCATGGTATCCATCCACAGACAGCTGTTTCGGGGTGTTTGCCCCTCATCAGTGTGGAGTAGGAATCTGGCTATTAGGAGCAGTGCCTAGTAAAAAGGCTATAAAGGCACAGATGATTGGCCTCGGGGAGACCAAAACATCCAACACTGCGGAGACACCATCACGTGTTTCTCAACGCAGTGATTCCAGAACACTGCCCCCATCCCTTATGGGAAATATGCAGATGCAGGTAAAGAAGCTGCGGAGACACCATCACGTGTTTCTCGACGCAAGCAGTGAATAGCCAGGCCTTTCCCCGGGAAGGAACAACCACGGGAAGGGCAGCATCCTATGAAGGAAAGCCACCTATGCCAAGCATGGTATCCATCCACAGACAGCTGTTTCGGGGTGTTTGCCCCTCATCAGTGTGGAGTAGGAATCTGGCTATTAGGAGCAGTGCCTAGTAAAAAGGCTATAAAGGCACAGATGATTGGCCTCGGGGAGACCAAAACATCCAACACTGCGGAGACACCATCACGTGTTTCTCAACGCAGTGATTCCAGAACACTGCCCCCATCCCTTATGGGAAATATGCAGATGCAGGTAAAGAAGCTGCGGAGACACCATCACGTGTTTCTCGACGCAAGCAGTGAATAGCCAGGCCTTTCCCCGGGAAGGAACAACCACGGGAAGGGCAGCATCCTATGAAGGAAAGCCACCTATGCCAAGCATGGTATCCATCCACAGACAGCTGTTTCTTTTTTTTTTTTTTTTTTTTTCCCTCAGATGGGAAAATCCACGGTCCAGAAATCCAAGACCAAAGAAAAATCCCAAACAGCTGCGTCAAATCCAAAACACAAAAGCTGTTCCCATCATCATCGGAAAATTTCAGTTTAACACAACATCAGAAAAAACAAATCAAGACATATTTACAAGGTATCTCCACTTCTTCACCTTCCAAATCCCTTCGGCATCCACCTCCCCCCTTCTTCTTTTATCCCATAGAAAACACACATACATCTTCCCCAAAATCACTTTTAGACTATTCTTTACTACAATTTCCTTTCTCTTAAAAACATACACATTCCTCACATCCCATAATACTTCCTTTATACATGCAACTATTAACCACAACACTCTCTCCTTCACTCCATCACACATTCCCAAGCCAAACATGAACAACTCGAATGATAACAAGCTCACACCACACAATTCTTTACACAATGGTCCCATTCTTCCAATCACCTCCCTAGCATAATGACAATTCCAAAACACATGTATTACACTTTCCCTTCCACCACACCCACCTCTCGGACACATATCACTTCTCCCCAACCCACGATTCTTCTGAAATTCTCTAACTGGTAACACTCCATGCAAAGACTGCCACACAATCTCACTCTGCCTATTCGTCATACCGTCCAACCGCACTTTCTTCCATACTTTTTCTATATCATTCCCTCTAACCATGTTTATTCCACACTCTGTCTCTCTACATTCAATCATCCTATACACAGCCTTCTTATTACTCAACAACCTAACATCCACATCACACAACTCATACTTCACCAAAAATTTATAAACCCACACATACCATCTAGGCACGTCAAAAGCAACCGGATACCTCAGATCCCTCTCTCGCCACTTCAAACGAAATAAATACGCCCCAAACAAAAACCTACACAGACAAGAAAACTTGCCATCCATCCTAATCATCCTCAACACAAAAACCACAATATTTACACCAAAAAACACCTCAAGGTTTGGAAAACCCAACCCACCTTTTTCTAAACGTTTCACCAAAACCTCCCTCCTAGCCCTCTCCATTCTAGAATTCCACAAAAACACAAACAGAATCCTATTTAACCCCCTCATACACATATACCCCGGCGGAAAGACCACTGCAATATATAAGAAAATAGGCAAAATCACACTTTTAATAACTAAGATTTTTCCAAAAAACGAAAGACTTCTCATCTTCCAAAAACATAGCTTCCGCTCAACCTTTCCTTTCGCATCATCCCAACTTTCTTTCCCATCCAAAGTCTCTGAAAATTTCACCCCCAAAACCTTAATAGACCCAGTCACCTCATTCACTCCTACATCCTTACTTAAAACCCCTCCCCCAAAAACCTTACACTCACTCTTCTCCCAATTCACCTTAAATGCTGACGCACCACAAAAAATAGACGCTAATAACTTCACCCGCCTCACAGAATACTCTGAATCACACAACACACACACGTCATCCATATAAGCACTAACCTTCCATTCCCTCCCTCCACCTCCTGGCACTTGTACTCCTTTAATCACTTTATCTTTCCTCAACATACAAAGCAACGGTTCAATCGCACAAATAAAAACCACAGGAGACAAAGGACAACCTTGTCTCACACCTGAAAAAACATTCACTCTTCTACCCACAGAACCATTCATCAAAACACAACTATAAATGTCTTTATATAAGCTCCTCACCCTCCAAACAAAATCAGGCGGAAACCCCATTCTCAATAATACCCGGAACAAAAAACTATGTGATAACCGATCATACGCCTTTTCAAAGTCCAAACTCAAAACAAATACACTCTTCTTCCGACTCATACAGTCCCACAAACAATCTCTCAACATACACACACACTCATGTATACGTCTCCCAGGCACTGCACAACACTGTTCATCCCCAATCACACTCTCTATCACATCACGCATCCTATTCGCCATTACTTTCGCATAGATCTTATAATCGCAATTCAACAACGTTATCAGTCTCCAATTTTTTAAACTCTTCAAATCTCCTTTTTTAGGTATTAACACAACCATCCCTGCACGCATACTCTCAGCCACCTCCATACTAGACCACATATACTTACACACATCCACAAAATCCTTACCAATCACATGCCACATCACCCTATAAAACTCTATAGGAAGACCATCCTCTCCTGGAGTCTTATTTAACGCCATGCTATTCATTACCTTCCATACCTCATCACCTGTCACCTCACCCATCACTCTCTCTCTCTCCATCTCACTCAATTTATTTTCTAATACACTTAGTACATCCTCCTCCAAAGCCTCATCCCTCCACTTCACTGCATACAGCTCCTCATAAAACTTAGCCACATGTTCACACATATCCTCCCCACTTACCTCTCTTCCATCCTCTGCATTCAAAACACTCATACTCTGCTTTTTCCCAAAAACCTTTTTGAAGAAAAACCTTGAACACCTTTCATCTTGCTCCATTCTATCAATTTTTGCTCTAAAAATAATACTCTTCCCTTTCTCCTCCAAAAACTCATTAATTTCTTTTTTAACCTTTTTTATCCCCTCCTCCACCTCCATTCCTCCTTCCCTCAATTTATACAATAAACATAAACGGGCATTCAACTTAACAAACTTTTCCCTCTTAATTGCCGCAAATTCATACCCCACACTTTTAAAAAACTTTTTTGTCTGCCTCTTAACCCAATCCCACCACTCACAAACATTCCCAAAACTTTCCTTACTTTTACACCACTGTTCATACTTTCTCACATACTCCTTCCTCACAGCTTCATTTTCCAACAATTTCACATTTAATTTCCACAAACCCTTTCCAAACACACCACTAACATTAATATCTAACTCGCACAACACACAAACATGGTCCGAAAAAACGACCCTATCCTGCTTATATCCAACAGGAATAATATTTTTAGAAATAAAACAATAATCCAACCTGGACTGTGCTCTTCCACTATCAGAAAAAAAGGTATCTAACAAAGGGTTAACCTTACACACACGCTGCATATCACTCAAATCAAAGTCAGTAACTAACTCCAGCAAAACTTTTCCAGACACATCCACATTCACTCCCCCCACATCACAATTCATATCACCCACAATCACCACAGGCACTCTTCCTGGAACAAAAAGCTTCACTTTTTCAAATAATAACTTACGCTCATTTTTTTCTACTGGCGCATAAATATTGATAACACAAAACTTAGCATTTTTATATTCAAAATTTGCTAAGATACACCTCCCCACCTCCACCACCAAATAATTATTCAAAACCACCTCCTGCCCCTTAACTAAAATACCCACACCATCATTTCTATTATTTGCACTACCAGACCATACAGACCATAAGACCACTCATCCCCTTTCACACCATCCACAATCCCACATTCTTGCAAACAAAAAATAGATGCACTCTGCATAGCTAAAAAATCCAAAATTGCTGCTCTCCTCCTTGCTTTCTTAAAAACTCTCACATTTTGAGAAACTATAGAAAAACCCATACTATAAAAACAAAAAACAATGCAAAAAATTACCACAAAACTACACACATTACACAAAAAGCCCTTGACAAAGGTCAAGACTCACAGAAAGGAGAGAAAAAAAAAAAACAACAGATCCACTGAGCTTTCATTTTACCCAGTATCACCATTGTCCTCCTCTGCCATTCGGACTGAACAGCAAGTCTCTGAACCACTAGCCCCTTCGTGCTCACTCCATTTTTTTATAGCCGGCCCAATTTTTCTCTTAGGCATACTAGTGCATGCCTCATCACTTTCCCCATCCTCCTCCCTCTGACACTTATTCCCACCCCTGTCCTCATCTGAAGAAAGCCCTCCAATATTCTGAGGATCTGAGGGGTGCACAGGGCTCTCAGCTTCAGAAATGCGCACGTCTTCCTCCGTTGCATCCATTGCTTCCTCAAGAGAAAACATTTCAGGCACAGTAGAGTCATCATCTTCTTCCTCATCTTCTTCCTGATCTTCTTCCTTCTTCTTAAACCCCTTCTCTACTTTTTTTGCCGCCAACCAAAACTCCTTATCTTCCTTCTGTGCATCACTCATAGTACCACGGGGTGCTAGCACAATGTCATCTGGAGTCACAGAGCGTCTTTCCCTCTCCCTCTCCCTCCTTTCCTCTCTCTCCATTCTTTCAGATTCCTTTCTGATAATCGCCAACCTCCTCCTTCTCTCCTCCTCCTCTCTCCATTCACTCTCTGAGCGTCTAGGCGCTCTCTGCGGACAATCCTTATATATGTGGTCACTACTACCACACACATCACAGGTCTTAGCCATCGGGCAATCACCAGCCATATGCCCCTCCTTCTTGCAGTTTCGGCAACACTGCCCCTTCTGGCAGTCTGCCTGGACATGTCCAAAAGAGAAACATCTCCTGCAAAACAGAGGCTGCCCAGGGTACGTCAGGAAACCCCTATGCCCTGTCACAGAGAAGTTCGCCGGAGGGTGTCTGAACCCACCCACACTGCCAGGATCTCTTCTGAACCTTACACGATACTTGTATCGACAATTAAAGATTCCTAAGCAGTTCACTTGCTTCTCTCCCCTTGAAACAAAGTCACAATACTGTGAGAGGAAGCTCTCCAACAATGCAGGTTCAGTAAAGGGGTTATAGACAGTGATAGTCACCTGCCTTTCCTGAAGACCAAACAGTGGTTCACATTTCACTCCCTTCAAACAGGGATCTCTGGCATGATTCCGGAACCACTCATAGATGTTCAGGCAATAATGCTCTGACATAAAAGTAATGTCGTAGTTACCTTGATTAGGGAACTCATTGATACTAAAGATGTTTTCTCTCTTTCCTCCAGCCTTTTCCTCAATAAGGTCACGAACAATAAAGACCACGCTGTTCCTTGCCCGGATAGATGGCTCCAACGTCACTCGGATGGTGTTCCTCACATAACTCATCTTCAAAGCTGTCGGTACAAACGACCACAGAAAAAAACAGAATTCTCTGCAAAAGGGTCTGGATTGCTCCAGAAAACCTCACTCCAGACAGCTGTTTCGGGGTATTTGCCCCTCATCAGTGTGGAGTAGGAATCTGGCTATTAGGAGCAGTGCCTAGTAAAAAGGCTATAAAGGCACAGATGATACCTACGGTACCTACCTACACGCGACCTCCGGTCCTCCCAAGACCTCCTTCTCTACTCCCCTCTCATCTCTTCTTCCCATAACCGCATCCAAGACTTCTCCCGTGCTTCCCCCATACTCTGGAACTCTCTACCCCAACACATCAGACTTGCGCCTACCATAGAAACCTTCAAAAAGAACCTGAAGACTCATCTCTTCCGACAAGCCTACAGCCTGCAGTGATCCTCAACCTACTGAACAGCCGCACAGCCAGCTCTTCCCTCTCCTAGTGTATCCTCACCCACCCCCTGCAGACTGTGAGCCCTCGCGGGCAGGGTCCTCCCTCCTTATGTACTCGTGTGCCTTGTTATCTGCTCATGTTTAATGTATTTGTCTATATTTGCCCCGTATTCACATGTAAGGCGCCATGGAATAAATGGCGCTATAAAAATGTATAATAATAATAATAATAATAATAATGATTGGCCTCGGGGAGACCAAAACATCCAACACTGCGGAGACACCATCACGTGTTTCTCAACGCAGTGATTCCAGAACACTGCCCCCATCCCTTATGGGAAATATGCAGATGCAGGTAAAGAAGCTGCGGAGACACCATCACGTGTTTCTCGACGCAAGCATTGAATAGCCAGGCCTTTCCCCGGGAAGGAACAACCACGGGAAGGGCAGCATCCTATGAAGGAAAGCCACCTATGCCAAGCATGGTATCCATCCACAGACAGCTGTTTCGGGGTGTTTGCCCCTCATCAGTGTGGAGTAGGAATCTGGCTATTAGGAGCAGTGCCTAGTAAAAAGGCTATAAAGGCACAGATGATTGGCCTCGGGGAGACCAAAACATCCAACACTGCGGAGACACCATCACGTGTTTCTCAACGCAGTGATTCCAGAACACTGCCCCCATCCCTTATGGGAAATATGCAGATGCAGGTAAAGAAGCTGCGGAGACACCATCACGTGTTTCTCGATGCAAGCAGTGAATAGCCAGGCCTTTCCCCGGGAAGGAACAACCACGGGAAGGGCAGCATCCTATGAAGGAAAGCCACCTATGCCAAGCATGGTATCCATCCACAGACAGCTGTTTCGGGGTGTTTGCCCCTCATCAGTGTGGAGTAGGAATCTGGCTATTAGGAGCAGTGCCTAGTAAAAAGGCTATAAAGGCACAGATGATTGGCCTCGGGGAGACCAAAACATCCAACACTGCGGAGACACCATCACGTGTTTCTCAACGCAGTGATTCCAGAACACTGCCCCCATCCCTTATGGGAAATATGCAGATGCAGGTAAAGAAGCTGCGGAGACACCATCACGTGTTTCTCGACGCAAGCAGTGAATAGCCAGGCCTTTCCCCGGGAAGGAATAACCACGGGAAGGGCAGCATCCTATGAAGGAAAGCCACCTATGCCAAGCATGGTATCCATCCACAGACAGCTGTTTCGGGGTGTTTGCCCCTCATCAGTGTGGAGTAGGAATCTGGCTATTAGGAGCAGTGCCTAGTAAAAAGGCTATAAAGGCACAGATGATTGGCCTCGGGGAGACCAAAACATCCAACACTGCGGAGACACCATCACGTGTTTCTCAACGCAGTGATTCCAGAACACTGCCCCCATCCCTTATGGGAAATATGCAGATGCAGGTAAAGAAGCTGCGGAGACACCATCACGTGTTTCTCGACGCAAGCAGTGAATAGCCAGGCCTTTCCCCGGGAAGGAACAACCACGGGAAGGGCAGCCTCCTATGAAGGAAAGCCACCTATGCCAAGCATGGTATCCATCCACAGACAGGCCTGGCTATTCTTTCCTTATTACTGCGGTGGGCTCTGGCAGCGTCCCGGCATCGGATCGGCTGCATGTCGTTGCTACCCGGCTGCGCGCCCCTCGGAGCCTGATGCGCGCGCACCTTGCCTGTCACCACCAGCGGGAAACTGCCCGACGCTGCGCGCGCTTTTAGTTATAGCTTTCAGGTCAGGTAACCTGTCTAGGCCTTTTTGCCTTCCCCAGGACAACATGGGACGTAACCTCAGTAGCTCTGGACCCAGTCTGGCACAGGTACCCGCAGTCCGGTCTTCCTCCTTACACTAGCATTTAAAAGGATGACATGGACAGTATGGAAAAAAGATCTCTGGTTATTGTTATCTACTACTGATCAGTCACTAGAGCAGTGTATTGTAAATATGTGTCTAAGGCCCCTTCACATGCACATGTCTCTGGTATGTGTGATGTCCATCTACACAGGCACAACCATTATAATCTATGGGGCTGTGCACATGTCTGTAATTTCACAGGAACCGTGTGTCCATGTTACACCCATGTAGACATGTTCATTTTTTCCAACAACATGGATTAGAATACGTACTGCACACATGCACATGGATGACATATGTGTGACATACGTTTGCTGTTCACGTGACACGTACCAGAATAGAATGCAGAATAGAAATGAAAGATTTTTATGTTCAAAGATAGTTAGATATGAGTTAGTGTTTTTTTCTGGACCTTCTTTTTATTTTCTTTCTTTCCCTCTGCTCTGGTGAATGCAATTTGTGAAAATGAGGCGTTCCACTGCCTGCAGTTTTCCAGGCCCAGAAGTCCCCCCACCCCTCTATCGGAAATGAAGAGGTTAATTTTTTTCCTAGTAGCTACTAAAGCTTTTTGGCATTTCTATGCCCCCTAGGCCTCCTGGATCAATTAACCCCTTGACGTCCAATGATGGACACAGTCCGTCATGGCCGGGTGTCAGTTCCCGCACCAGGGCAGACTGTGTCTGTCATGCATTTAAACTATCACTGCATGTGACAGCTGAGAGGCATGGGAAGAGGTGCAGGGACCCATGCTGTTGGTCCCTGCACCCAGATCACTGTGATTGGTCAGTCAATCTGACTGATCGATCACTGCATGATCGCGCAGGAGATGCTGAAATATCAGCACTTCCTGCCTGATCAGTGCAGCAGTTCAGCTCTGCCAGTGGTTGAGCATCTGCACTAGCAGCCAGAAGCGGTGTCAGACCGCCCGGGTTAACTCCGATATGCTGCAATCAAGCACGATCGCAGTGTTCAGGAGGGAGGCCTTCAGATGAGTGTTATCATAGGGCCCGATCATTGCCATGGTGACCCGGGGTCATCATGAAGACCCCCAGGTCATCAAGCTACAGAAAGTTTCTGAGACCATGCTCACAGCATCGTGTCAGAAGCTTTCAGTATAGGTATGATGAACTGGAATGCTAGTACATTGCAATGCATTAGACCTTCAATCAAAGTGAAATAAGTGAAAGTCATATAAAGGGACTAGGTAAAAGAGGAAAAAAATAAATTAATTAATTAAAAAATAACAAAATAATAATAATAATAATCCACTATTAAATACACATTTTTATGTAAAAAAATAAATAAAAAAACACATGTTTGGTATCGACGCATGTGGAAAAATCCGATCTATAAAAGTGTCATACTAGTTAACCCCTTCAGTGAACGCTGTAAAAAAAGTAGCAAACTAAGCTTTATCATAATACCGCTTGGAAAAAGTGGAATGAAACGCAATCAAAAATACAAATATAAATAAAAATAGAATCACTGAAAACGCAAGCTTGTCCTGCAAAAAACAAGCCATCATAAAGCTCCATCAGCAGAAAAATTAAAAAGTTATAGCTTTCAGAATAAAGCAATGCAAAAATAATTATTTTTTCTATAAAAAATGATATTGTGTAAAAGCGCCAAAACAAAAAAATATATATAAATGTGGCATGGGTGTAAGCATACTGACCTGAAGAATAAAACTGACTTATCAACTTTACCACACGCAGAACAGAAAAAAAGAAAGAAAAAAAATTGAATTGCTGGTATTTGTTCATTCTGCCTCCACAAAAATCGGAATAGAAAGCAATCAAAAAATGTCATGTGCCTGAAAATGGTACAAATAAAAAAAGTCAGCTTGTCCCGCAAACAGCAAGCCCTCACATGACTCTGTGTGTGTCGGAATATGGAAAAATTATGACTCTCGAAATATGGAGATGAAAAACTTCTTCTTGCAAAAAAAGCATCTTTAAGTGTGTGTTACAGAAGCCAAACATAAAAAAGGATATAAACCTGGTATCCCTGTAATTGCACTAACCCGAAGAATAAAGTTGCCAAATCACTTATACCGCACGAGAAACGGCATAAAAAATAAAAGCAATTCTTCATCTGCTGTGGATTTGTTCATTCTGCCTCCCAAAGATCGCAGTAAGGTTCGGTGCACATTTATCCTGCGCTCTACACTGAGTACTTATACTGGGGTTTCCGTGTAAATCTCTGAAATACGTGATTCAGACAGAACCACTGGTGGAAGAATATAATGAGGCAGATGGAGGCACTGTGAATGCCATAGGACCTGTGAAACGGCGGAGTCCATCTTTTTTTGGTGTGCATAAAACGCGGTCCACCGTAGATTTATGCACCTCTGAAAGGAAGGACAACACTGAACAGAGGCCACACAGAGTCCAGAGTAACCCTGCTGCCTCATTATAGTGAATGAATCCATCGGGGGATTCATCTGTCACGTAGCTCGGATATTTAGATGGAACCCCAAAGTATATTATCTGTGTAGAGGGCTGGATAAATGTGATCCCAAATGTTATGAAAAATGTTCCCAATAAAAGCTTCAACTCAATCCACAAAAAAAGCAAGTCCCCACTCAGGTCCAACATCTGTTAACAGAAATATGGGAGGCTTCCACATTACTGGTAGCACAAAGGTTTTGAAAAAGCAAAATGGCTCATTGCCCCAAAAAGAAATTCAGCGAATTCTGTGTTCCCAAATCCAAATGCCCCCCTCCCTTCTGAGACCCAGTGTGCATAAACCACCTTTAGCGTTTACATTTGTCTGAGGTATAATTTCCAAAATGGGGTCACTTGGGGAGGGGGATTCTGCTCTCTAGCACTTAGGGGGCTCTGTATATGGAGTCTGCAAACTATTCTAGGAAAATATGCGCTCCAGGAGGCAAATAGCGCTCCATCCCTACCGAGACTCTCTGTATTAGGTCGGGATCACACATGCGTGAAACACGTCCGTGTCTCGCATGTGAAATCCAAGCTCTGGCACCGGCGCTTCAGAGCGGAACGTGCGGCTCCATGTGTTCCTATGCGGCCGCACGCTCCGCTCCACAGTGCCGGCGCCAGAGCTTGGATTTCAGATGCGAGACACGGACGTATTTCTCGCATGTGTGATCCCGGCCTTACTAGGCAATACTGTACAGCCACATATGGTGTATTTCTATATTCAGCAGAAATTGTGGGACAAATTTGGGTGTCAATTTTACTCACTTCTTGAGTGAAAATGTTAAATCTGGGGCTGAAACTACATTTTTGTGGTAAAAATGTAATTATTTTTTCTTCACTGCCCAATGGTATATAATTCTGTGACACACCCTTGGTATCAATATGATCATTACAGCCCTAGATTAATTCACTGAGAGGTGTAGTTTGTAAAATGGGGTCACTTATGGGGCGTTCTACTGTTCTGGCACCTCAGGGGCTCTCCCAGTGGCTCATGGCACCCTCAAACCATAATAGTAAAATCTGCAGTATAGTATGGTGCTTTTTCCTTTTGAAGTTTGCACTATGCCTCAAAAGTAGTTTTGAAACATACATGGGATATTGGCAAACTCAGGAGAAATTGCACAACAAATTCTGTGAACATTTTCTCTTGTTAACCTTGAGAAAATAAAAAATTGGGGGGTCACAGAAAAAGTTTGTGGGAAAAATGTATATTTTTGTATCTTCTTAGCTCTGTAATAAGCGTCTGTAAAGCACCAAGTGGTTGAACATGCTCACCACACATCAAGATAAGTTTGTTGAGGGATCTAGTTTCCAAAATGATATCACTTGTGTGGGGTTTCCACTGTTCAGGCACATCAGGGGCCCTTCAAAAGTGACATGGCATCCACTCTCGATTCCAGCCAATTTTGTGTTCAAAAGTCAAACCTTTCTCCCACCCTTCCGGGTCCTGTCATGTGCCGAAACAGTGGTCTTCCTCTACACATGGGATATCGGCGAACTCAGGATAAAATTGCACAACAATTTTGGTGTCCATTTTCTCCTGCTACCTTTGTTAAAAAAAAATTGGTGCTAAAAGATGATTTTTGTGGAAAATGTTGATTTTTAATTTTCACGGCTCTACGTTATAAACTTCTGTAAAGCACCTGGTGCTTCAAGGCCCTCACCAAACATCTAGATGAGTCTCTTGGGGGTCTAGTTTCCAAAATTGGGTCACTTGTGGGTTTCCACTGTTTAGGCACAACAGTGGATCTCCAAACACGGCATGGCCTCCACTCTCGATTCCAGCCAATTTTGAATTTAAAACATGAAACAGTGCTCCTTCCCTTCTGAGCCCTGCCATGCACCCAAACAGTGGTATTCCTCCACACATGTGGAATCGGCGTACTCAGGAGACATTGCACAACAAACGTTGTTGTTCATTTTCTCTTGATACCCTTGAGAAAATTTAAAAAAAATTGTGTCTGAAGTAAAATTTTTGTGAAAAAAAGTTAAAAGTTCATTCTTTATTGTGGGGTAATAAACTTCTTGAATGTGGTTTTGAACACCTTGAAGGGTGCGGTTTTTAGAATGGTGTCACTTTTGGGTATTTTCTGTTATATAGGCCCCCAAATTCACTTCAAGTGTGAGGTGGTCCCTAAAAAAAAAGTTTTGTAAATTTTGTTGGAAAAATGAAAAATCGCTGGTCAACTTATGACCCTTATAACCTCCTAACAAAAAAATTATGTTTCAAAAATTGTGATGAGGGAACGTAGACATGTGGAAAATGTTATGTATTAACTATTTTGTGTGGCATAACGCTCTGATTTAGAAGCATAAAAATTTGAGTTTGAAAATTGTGAGATTTTCAAAATTGTTATCAAATTTACATTTTTTTCAAAAATAAACACAAGAAATGTTAACACTATCATAAAGCACAATATGTCTTGAAAAAACAGTCTCAAAATCACTGGGATCCGTTGAAGCGTTCCAGAGTTATTACCACAAAGTGACAGTGGTCAGATTTCAAAATTAAGACCTGTCATTAACCTACAAAGTGGCTTGGTCCTTAAGGGATTAACAGCTATAATTATAATTTCATAGGTTGTTTACAAAAATGACCAACTTATTTAATAACCCCATAATTTCCAGTGTGCAAAGACATATTGAGGATTAAATATTTCACTGTTCCTTTCATTTTAATACTACCATTTGTCTCAGTCATTTGGTGCATGTTTGATGAAGTGGATCTTTACAAGGAGTGGAAAAAGTAAATGTTTCTTAACTACTTGACACAAAGAGCTATGTTTGTGACGTGTCTTTTTCCATGCATGCAATACAAGCTGGTAGGGAGGTTAATGAGAACCCCACCCACCTGTTTTCTGGGGCTTATTGTTGTTGTCACTTTTGTATTATAAGGGCTCGCTCCCACTTGCAATTAAATCGGACTAATGCAATTCGATTAAACATTGGATTGCATTCTTACCAATTTTATCCTATGCTTCTGCTCTCAATGGCATTTTTTTCCTCCTCCAATTGGATTAAGATCAGACAGAAAAATAACTTGCAAGATTCAGCTCGCATGCACCCATGGGTGCATGTGAAACATTGCACTGCACTAGGATATCACCCAAGTGCAGTGCGTTTCCCTCAGACACCAGCAATGGAGGAAATTAAGAAATTACCTTTTCTATGGCCTCCACAGCTGGGCTGCGATCCTCTCATGTGAGAGGATTGGAGCACAGAGCACTGACAGTCAACTTCCGCTCGCAGCAGAGCTGGAGCCGACTGTCATTAGCATATCACATTGGATGTGATATGCTAGCTTTATCCGGCCTTAGGGTACCGTCACACAGTGGCATTTTGATCGCTACGACGGCACGATCCGTGACGCTCCAGCATCGTAACAATATCGCTCCAGCGTCGTAGACTGCTGTCACACTTTGCAATGTACGACGCTGGAGCGATAATTTCATGACGTATGTGCGATGTAGAAGCCGTTGGTTACTATGCGCACATCGTATACAATATCGTGCACACCTTTGTTACACCATGCGATCATGCCGCCACAGCGGGACACTAAACGACGAAAGAAAGTTTCAAACGATCTGCTACGACGTACGATTCTCAGCGGGGTCCCTGATCGCAGGAGCGTGTCAGACACAGCGAGATCGCTGGAACGTCACGGATTGTGCCGTCGTAGCGATCAAAATGCCACTGTGTGACGGTACCCTTAGTCTTGCAGTTGCAGAATTAAGAATCGCATTGCATGCTATCAATGAATGGTCTCATTTTATACTAAATAACTAAAAACTGCAGGAATGAACCACACAGTAGATTGTCCACGATAATGGTCATTGTAATGCTGTGTAGATACCTAATCTGATAACAAACATATATTTAAAGAAGATCATCAATAAAAGCCAGTGGTGAACACCTCCTATGATAGGTGTTTGTCTGGAGTGTGTCATTGTCTTTGTTTAGATGACTTGGATGAATACTGTATTGCTGTGTGTTCTTCATCTGTGCAACACTTGCATGTCAATCTGTGTATTTCTGTGTATATAGTGGGGGAAACAAGTATTTGATCCCTTGCTGATTTTGTAACTTTGCCCAGTGACAAAGACATTGACAGTCTATAATTTTAAGGGTAGGTTAATCTTAACATTGAGAAATAGAAAATCAAAAATAAAATCCAGAAAATCAAATTGTATAAATTATATGTATTTATTTACATTTTGCAGTGAGAAATAATTATTTGATCCCCTACCAACAATTAAGAGTTCTGGCTCCTACAGATCCGCTAGATGCTTCTAATCAACTCATTACCTGCAATAAAGACAACTGTCTTAAATAGTTACCTTTGTCAAAGACTCCTGTCCACAGACTCAATTAGTCAGTCAGCCACTAACCTCTACAACAAAATCTCAAACGAAGACTCTACACATGGATATCACCGAATGGGACCTATAAAAATCAGTTTGATTAAATATATGTTTGGCATAGATGGAGGTTGTCGACCATTACCGTGAAAACAAGGCCTGAACTGTGGAACTGATCATGAACTTTTGACAGTAAAGGTTAGAGTCAAGCTGCGCAAACAGACTAGACAACAGGTCATTTCCAACTTCGATTTAACCACCATACCAGATGCTTTTTGGAACAGTCTGCACAACCGATTTACAGCACTGGACATGGATGAAAGAAAGCCTGAGGAATTATGGACACATATAAATACTGTTATTATGGAAGAAGCCAGGAAAACAATAAAAAAAGAGGCAGAAGAGACCCCCGCAGCAACATAAGAGACTCTAAAAATCATCAAAGAAAGACGACTGGCAAAAGGTAACAAGCAGGAAGCAGACATCAGTAAAAGACTAAAGAGAGCCATTCGAGCAGTCAAAGAACTTTATTACCAAAATATATACAGTATGTACAGAGATAGAAAGCAAACACTGAATGGCAAGACCAAAAGATCAAAGAGATAAGACAAAAGTTTCAACCAAGAGTGTAAATGTTGAAAGACGCCAACGGGACCAAACAGGAAAACCAAAAAGTTATTTATTGTAATGATTGCTAATAAAAGGTCGATTTGGCCAATTTATTCAAAGAAAAAGGTGTTAACAATGTTAATTTTGGGTATTCCATGGGAGTGGGGTAGGGCTGTAAAAGTTTGAAGTTGATATAGAAGGGGGTCAGTTGGAAGTTAGCCTCTATAATGGAGAAAAAATATCGCATCCTCACATTGAATACAGATCACTGTTCAGGAACTTTTCTGCGTATCTCGGCAGTAAAAAACGGACTGTAATTTTATACGTTAGGTGTGACCCTGGCCTAATAGTAAAATCTGCAGTATAATATGGCACTCTTTCCCTTTTGAACTTTGCCCTATGCCTCAAAAGTAATTTTGAAACACACATGGGGTACTGGTAAACTCAGGAGAAATTGCACAACAAACTATGTTTCCATTTTCTTTTGTTGCCCTTGAGAAAATCAAAAAATTGGGACTAAAAGGAAAATGTTGTGGACATTTTTTTTTTTTTAATTTTCTTAGCTCTGTTATAAATGTCTGTAAAGCACCAAGTGGTTGAAGATGCTCACCACACATCAAGATAAGTTTTGTTGAGGAGTCTAGTTTCCAAAATGATATCACTTGTGTGGGGTTTCCACTGTTCAGGCACATCAGGAGCCCTTCAAAAGTGACATGGCATCCGCTCTCGATTCCAGCTAATTTTGTGTTCAAAAGTCCAACCTTTCTCCTTCCCTTCCCGATCCAGTCATGTGCCGAAACAGTGGTCTTCCTCTACACATGGGATATCGGTGTACTCAGGATAAAATTGCACAACAATTTTGGGGTCCATTTTCTCCTGCTACCTTTGTTTAAAAAAATTTGTGCTAAAAGATGATTTTTGTGGAAAATATTGATTTTTAATATTCACGGCACTACGTTATAAACTTCTGTAAAGCACCTGGTGTTTCAAGGCGCTCACAAAACATCTAGATGAGTCTCTTGAGGGGTCTAGTCTCGAAAATCGGGTCACTTGTGGGGGGTTTCCACTGTTTAGGAACAACAAGGGACCTCCAAACTCGACATGGCATCCACTCTCGATTCCAGCCAATTTTGAATTTAAAGGGAACCTGTCACCCCGTTTTTTCAGATTGAGATAAAAATACTGTTAAATAGGGCCTGCGCTGTGCATTACAATAGTGTATGTAGTGTACCCTGATTCCCCACCTATGCTGCGAAATACATTACCAAAGTCGCCGTTTTCGCCTGTCAATCAGTCTGGTCAGGTCGGGTGGGCGTGGTCACAGCGCTGTTTCTTCCTCAGCTTTACGTTGGTGGCGTAGTGGTGTGCGCATGTTGAAGTGACTAATCCACTGCGCGCACGTGAAGAAGCAGCGCGCGATCTGCGCTATTACCCCCTGTCATCGGTGGGGGCGGCCATCTTCCTGGGGCCGCGCGTGCGCAGATGGAGTGCTCTGCTGCACGGAGCTTCAGGAAAATGGCCGCGGGATGCCGCGCGTGCGCAGAAGAGATCGCGGCGGCCATTTTCCCAAAGCCGAGATGCAAACTCGGCTTTGGGAAAATGGCCGCCGCGATCTCTTCTGCGCACGCGCGGCATCCCGCGGCCATTTTCCTGAAGCCCCATGCAGCAGAGCACTTAAATCGGACTAGTGCAATACAATTAAACATCGGATTGCATTCGTACCAATTTAATCCTATGCTTTTGATCTCAATGGCATTTTTTTCCTCCTCTAATTGGATCGAGATCAAACGGAAAAAAACCTGCAAGATTTGTCTCGCAAGCACCCATATAAGTCTACGGGTGCATGTGAAACATCGCACTGCACTAGGATATCACCCAAGTGCAGTGCGATTCCCTCAGACACCAGCAGTGGAGGAAATGAAGAAATTACCTTTTCTATTGCCTCCACAGCTGGGCTGCGATCCTCTCATTTGAGAGGATTGGAGCACAGAGCACTGACACTCGACTCCCGCTCGCAGCAGAGCTGGAGCCGAGTGTCATTAGCATATCGCATCTGATGCTCTCGCAACAGATGTGATATGCTAGCGTGTATTTGGCCTTAGTCTTGCAGTTGCAGAATTAAGAATCGCATTGCATGCTATCGATGAATGGTCTCATGTTATACTTAATAACTAAAAACTGCAGGAATGAACCACACAGTAGATTGTCCACGATAATGGTCATTGTTATGCTGTGTAGGTACCTAATCTAATAACAAACATATATTTAAAGAAGATCATCAATAAAAGCCAGTGGTGAACACCTCCTATGATAGGTCTTTGTCTGAGTGTGTCATTAATCAGACACTAACCTCTACAACAAAATCTCAAAGACTCTACACATGGATATCCCTGATTGGGACCTATAAAAAGCAGTTTGATTACATATGTGTTTGGCATAGATGGAGGTTGTCGACCATTACCGTGAAAACAAGGCCAAGACTGTGGAACATGAACTTTTGACAGTAAAGGTTAGAGTCAAGCTGCGCAAACAGACTAGACAACAGGTCATTTCCAACTTCGATTCAACTAATATACCAGAAGTTTTTTGGAACAGTCTGCACAACTGATTAATAGCACTGGACATGGATGAAAGAAAGCCTCAGGAATTATTGACACATATAAATACTATTATTACTGAAGAAGCCAGAAAGACAAGAAAAAAGAGGCAGAAGAGACCCCCACAGCAATGGTTAACATAAGAGACTCTAAAAATCATCAAAGAAAGACGACTGGCAAAAGGTAACAAGCAGGAAGCAGACATCAGTAAAAGACTAAAGAGAGCCATTCGAGCAGACAAAGAACTTTATTACCAAAATATATACAGTATGTACAGAGATAGAAAGCAAATATCATAATGGCAAGACCAAAAGATCAAAGCGATAAGACATAAGTTTCAACCAAGAGTGTAAATGTTAAAAGCCGCCAATGGGAACAAACAGGAAAACAAAAAAGTTATTTATTGTAATGTTTATTAATAAAAGGTCGATTTGGCCAATTTATTCAAAGAAAAAGGTGTTACAAATGTTAATTTGGGGTGTTCCATGGGAGGGGGGTAGGGTTGTAAAAGTTTGATGTTGACATACAGTAGAAGGGGGTCAGTTGGAAGTTAGCCTCTACAATACCGCAGTCATGAGCATGAACAGATCAAGGGAAGATGGAAAGAATGAACGGAGCACCTCTACAAGAATAACTTAATGGTATGGGAAGAAATGGAGACTGGAAATGATAGTGAATCAAAAATCTTGGAAGACGATTTTGTTGCAGCAATAAAGTTTTTGTGAAAAAACAAAGCACCTGGATGTGACAATATTCCAATAGAGCTAATAAAGTCATCTGAAGCAGCAGTTGATGTCATCACACACCTGTATCAAAGATATATACAACTCGTAAATGACCCAAGGACTGGACAAGATCTGTGTTTATTCCTATTTCGAATAATGGAGATGCTACTGACTGTGAAAATATCAGACTATTGCCCTCATACAACATGCCTGCAAAAAACTACTGAAGATCCTACAAAGATAGCTGCAGCCTTACTTTGAAAAATAGCTGCAAGAGGAACAAGCAGGATTCAGAAAAGGCAGAGTTATAAAATATGTAATTGCTAACATTAGATGGATAATGGAAAAGGCCAAATAATACAAGATCTATTTTTGCTTACAGTAAAAACTTTGGAATACCATGAAGTATATGGCTGTGCTGAACCATCTGATTAGTCTCATTAGAAACCTTTACATCAACCAAGAAGTAACAGTCCAAACAGAAGACGGAGAGACGGCATGGTTCAAAGTACAGCGAGGCATCAGACAAGGCTGCATATTGCCATAATTTCTCTTCAATTTATATACAGAAGCTATTTTTATGAAGACTTGACTTGCCAATAAAAGAAGAAGGAATCATAATTGCTGGACAAATTATCAACAATCTTAAACAATCTGAAATGATACAACATTGATAGCATCAAGCGTAGATGGAATGAAGGACCTATTACGGATTGTGAAGATGGTACTCCTACTCAAAAGTACGATCCAAGTGCCAAGTACGATCGGGACACATTTGAGATGGCGTCAATGAACTGGAAGTTGTAAAAACTTCAGCCAACTTGGAACAATAATCATTCAAAATGCAGCAGCGAAGCCGGAAGTCAATAGGAGAATAGCTATGGGCAAATCAACAATGAAGTTACTTTACAAGGTCTTCAAATAGAGGAACATTTCACTAGCAACGAAGATACTGCTCATACATAGTTTGGTCTTTTCTGTAGTAACATATGGATGCAAAATCTGGACCATAAAAAACCAAGACAGAATAATAACCAATGCATTCAAAATGTTGTGTTTGAGAAGGATGGTATCAATACCATGGATGGCAAGAAGAACAAACTAATCAATTTTGAAACAAATCAAGCCAGACTTGTCACTCAAAGCAATAATAATCAATCTATGACTTGCCTACTTTGGATACATCATACAAAGAGAGCAATCACTGGAAAAGACATCATGATCAGAATAATAGAAGGAACAAGGTGAGGAGGAAACCAGCAGCCTAATGGCTTGATACAATCAAGATAGCAGCAGAGAAGACCTCAGTGAACCTATGTTGGCTTGCAGGTGATCGAACTTCCTACAGAGTGTTCATCCATAAATTCGCCATGGCTGAAAGCTGTTAATAATAGATTATAGATAGATAAATAGATGGATAGATATCTGTGAGATATGTAATTAGTGCCATGTGTATAGCTTACTGTACATGTATTAAGCTCATAAATACATGAAAAAAATTATGTGGGGTCCCTCCTATATTTGGTATCCAGGAAAATAAAGCAGACAGCTGAGTGCTGATATTATCAGGCTGGGAAGCTCCTTGTTTACTGGGTGCTTCCTAGCCAACAAATACCAGCCCGCAGCCACCCCAGAAGTGGAGCATCACATAAGATGCTCCAATTCTGGCACTTCGTCTTTGATAATCCTGATTACTAAGGTGCACTGGTTACTAATGGGGGGTCTAAATAAATTGGTGAACTAGGGAAAGAGCCGGGGAGAGTTTTTAAAATAAAGTGCTTTAGTGGGTTTTTATTTTTAGTTAGTAATAGGGGTATCTGACACCTCTCCATTACTAACAAAAGGTCTTGATGTCAGCTGTGTTTTGGACAATTCACAGCTGACATCAACCCCAACTACCATTACTCCGATTGCCAATACACCAGGGAAATTAGGAAGAGCAAAACACCAAATTTGGAGAATCTCATATGATGCACTACTTCTGGGGTGGCTGCGGGCTGCTATTTTTTAGGTTGGGAAGGGCTCAATAACCGTGGACCTTCCCAGCATGATAATATCAGCTCTCAGTTACACCTTTGCTTGTAAAAAAAGGGGGTACCTAATGTCGTTTTTTTATTTCCATTTATTTATTTATTAAGTTAATAGCTGTAACATTAGGTCAACATACAAGGCACGAAAGAGTCCCTTTTTATAGTGTGTCCTTGTGTTGTGAAACTATATATCTATATGTCTATCTATAAAGGGTCTTTGCATTGCAAACCTTTAACACCAAAAAAGAAAATCATTATTTTCTGCAAGGCATTTTATTCCGGTGTCACACGAGCAGCACACGAACGGCACACGGATATCACACGGATCATGCACATGCACACACGGATGGCAAATGGATCATTCACATGTACACAAGTATGTCACATGAACATGCAACACTGATAACACCGGGACTGGTTTTTCCAGTACTGGTATCATCAGGACATGTAAAGGGGGCCTAATGCGAAGTATGGGTCTCATTCAGACGTTCAGTGTTTGGTCAGGATTTTATCTGAGTATTTGCAAACCAAAATCAGAAATGGAACAATCAGATGAAATGTATAATAGAAACACATCATCACTTCTGAACGTTTCACCAACTCCTGGTTTTGGCTTACAAGTACTGATAAAAAATTCTAACCAAATACTGAACGTTTGACTGTGGCCTTATGATGATCGACAGTCGATTATGGTGTATTTAGATAGGCCATCCAAAGCTGTATGGTCCTAAAATGTGGGAAATGCTCTTTGCTGGCACATCCTGGCATGTTCACTTGTATACAATAGACAAGAATGTTTTCATAACTACATACTGACACCACACATATCTATTGTAGCCATTGTGCTAATGCACATTATTCCACATGGACCGATTGGGTGAAAAAAAAAAACATGGACTATTTTGGTCTCTTTATGGAGTATAACACAGGTCTATGACTTAAAAGCTGTTTGATTATTTTCATCTCATTTCCATGTATTTTGGTGTGCTGAAGACGAAAAAAATATTGAAAAAAATTCTGGACGTCAGGATTTGCCACAAAATGCAAAATTCTCTTCAAATTTAGTATATTTTTCTAAATTTTGGGGTTTTTTTTCTTAGGGTTTTGAAAGTCAAAATTACTATTAATTAATTCATATCAATTGAAGATATACAAGACCCTGACTACAAAAAATTAGTCGGTCAAATGCTGAAAGCATTTCAAGCTTTAGGTTGCCTGATGAGTTTGAAAGTGCATTTCCTCCATTCCCACCTTGACAACTTTCCTGAAAATTTGGGAGCTGTGAGTGAAGAGCAAGGTGAACGATTCCATCAGGACATTAAAGAGATGGAAAGAAGATACCAGGGAAGAGGGAGCATTACAATGTTGGCAGACTACTGTTGGACGCTTCAGACATTCCAGATGCTACTCACAAGCGTAAATGTACCAAGAGAAGCCTCACAGGGAAGAAGAATCGATTTTAGTGTGTGTTAGTGAGCTCATTGCAGTTAAAAAATGATTTTCATGAAACATTTGTAATAAAAAATTAATTTTATGAGTCTATTTTTATTTACCGTATATACTCGAGTATAAGCCGAGATTTTCAGCCCAAATTTTTGGGCTGAAAGTGCCCCCCTCGGCTTATACTCGAGTCACGGTAGTGGTGGGGTCGGCGGGTGAGGGGGAGAGGGCGCTGAGGTATACTTACCTAGTCCCAGCGATCCTCGCGCTGTCCCTGCCTTCCTCCCCGTCTTCTGTGCTGCAGCGTCTTCCCCTCTTCAGCGGTCACGTGGGACCGCTCATTAGAGATATGAATAAGCGGCTCCACCTCCCATAGGGGCGGAGCCGCCTATTCATTTCTCTAATCAGCGGTGCCGGTGACCGCTGACAGGAAGATGCTGCAGCACAGAAGACGGGGAGGAAGGCAGGGACAGCGCGAGGATCGCTGGGACTAGGTAAGTATGTTATATTCACCTGTCCGCGTTCCAGCCGCCGGGCGTCGCTCCATCTTCCCGGCGCCTCCATCTTCCCGGCGTCTGCGCTCTGACTGTTCAGGCAGAGGGCGCGATGACGCATATAGTGTGCGTGGCGCCCTCTGCCTGATCAGTCAGAGCAGAGACGCCGGGAAGATGGAGGCGCCGGGACCGGACGCTGGGAGCTGCAATCAAGGGAGGTGAGTATGTGGTTTTTTTTTTTAATTGCAGCAGCAGCAGCGGCAGCACAGATTTATGTGCAGCATCTATGGGGGCAGTATGAACGGCACACAGCACTATATGGGGGCAGTATGAACAGCACACAGCACTATATGGGGGCAGTATGAACGGCACACAGCACTATATGGGGGCAGTATGAACGGCACACAGCACTATATGGGGGCAGTATGAACGGCACACAGCACTATATGGGGGCAGTATGAACGGCACACAGCACTATATGGGGGCAGTATGAAGGGCACACAGCACTATATGGGGGCAGTATGAACGGCACACAGCACTATATGGGGGCAGTATGAACGGCACACAGCACTATATGGGGGCAGTATGAACGGCACACAGCACTATATGGGGGCAGTATGAACGGCACACAGACCTATATGGGGGCAGTATGAACGGCACACAGCACTATATGGGGGCAGTATGAACGGCACACAGCACTATATGGGGGCAGTATGAACGGCACACAGCACTATATGGGGGCAGTATGAACGGCACACAGCACTATATGGGGGCAGTATGAACGGCACACAGCACTATATGGGGGCAGTATGAACGGCACACAGCACTATATGGGGGCAGTATGAACGGCACACAGCACTATATGGGGGCAGTATGAACGGCACACAGCACTATATGGGGGCAGTATGAACGGCACACAGCACTATATGGGGGCAGTATGAACGGCACACAGCACTATATGGGGGCAGTATGAACGGCACACAGCACTATATGGGGGCAGTATGAACGGCACACAGCACTATATGGGGGCAGTATGAACGGCACACAGCACTATATGGGGGCAGTATGAACGGCACACAGCACTATATGGGGGCAGTATGAACGGCACACAGCACTATATGGGGGCAGTATGAACGGCACACAGCACTATATGGGGGCAGTATGAACGGCACACAGCACTATATGGGGGCAGTATGAACGGCACACAGCACTATATGAGGCATCTGTGCAGCATCTATGGGGGCAGTATGAACGGCACACAGCACTATATGGGGGCAGTATGAACGGCACACAGCACTATATGGGGCATCTGTGCAGCATCTATGGGGGCAGTATGAACGGCACACAGCACTATATGGGGGCAGTATGAACGGCACACAGCACTATATGGGGGCAGTATGAACGGCACACAGCACTATATGGGGGCAGTATGAACGGCACACAGCACTATATGGGGGCAGTATGAACGGCACACAGCACTATATGGGGGCAGTATGAACGGCACACAGCACTATATGGGGGCAGTATGAACGGCACACAGCACTATATGGGGGCAGTATGAACGGCACACAGCACTATATGGGGGCAGTATGAACGGCACACAGCACTATATGAGGCATCTGTGCAGCATCTATGGGGGCAGTATGAACGGCACACAGCACTATATGGGGGCAGTATGAACGGCACACAGCACTATATGGGGCATCTGTGCAGCATCTATGGGGGCAGTATGAACGGCACACAGCACTATATGGGGGCAGTATGAACGGCACACAGCACTATATGGGGGCAGTATGAACGGCACACAGCACTATATGGGGGCAGTATGAACGGCACACAGCACTATATGGGGGCAGTATGAACGGCACACAGCACTATATGGGGGCAGTATGAACGGCACACAGCACTATATGGGGGCAGTATGAACGGCACACAGCACTATATGGGGGCAGTATGAACAGCACACAGCACTATATGGGGCATCTGTGCAGCATCTATGGGGCAGTATGAACGGCACACAGCACTATATGGGGCATCTGTGCAGCATCTATGGGGCAATATGAACGGTGCAGAGCACTATATGGCACAGCTATGGGGAAATAATGATCTATTTTTATTTTTGAAATTCACCGGTAAATGCTACATTTCCACCCTAGGCTTATACTCGAGTCAATAAGTTTTCCCAGTTTTTTGTGGCAAAATTAGGGGGGTCGGCTTATACTCGGGTCGGCTTATACTCGAGTATATACGGTATTTTAAGGTATTGTCTTATTTACCATAGTTACTTAAATTGTCAGAAAACGTGATGTCCTATGACAAAACGGAGGTCATTTTCGGATTCAGCGCACTTAAAAACAAAGATTACGTGGAATACCAAAACAGCTCTTGAAAATTTTTTTTTTGCAGGTCTGTGTAATGAATGCAATAAATGGTAGCAATATGAACAAGCATTTCAGAACTGCACATGGATCCAATACATTTTTGTTTATAACAAAGCCAGCAGCTGCTGTGTATGGAGCCTCTCCATACATCCACATCCGCTAGACTTCAAAACAGAATGGCATGTAGAGGTAAGGGATCAAAATTGGTGTCAAAGGCATAACATATCTGTGACAGTGAAGTAGTGATGAGCTGACCAGACTGAAGGCCAGCAACAGCAGTATGACAGATAGACACACTTGGCGAAAGCTGACATGCTGATGCACACCCTTGGGTTGGGGTACTCTTCACCCATTCCCACTAAAGGGAGGGGGACTTTTGCAGAACCCTTTCTAGGTGCCAATAGCGGGATGGCTGGTGGCTGGGCATTCTGGCCACAGTTGGATCAAACACCCCAATAAACTATACTGGTAAGGCAGAGATGAACCTAACAAAAAAACTTGGAAGGTAAGGGAGCATAAAAACATAGGGTACCATACAGAGGACACCAGATGGCACCATGCACCAGCTGCAGAGACAAACCAAATAAACACTTACCAAAGAGCTACCAACCAAACCACTGAAGTGCAACTGAATAATCAGAGGTGAACAAGAGGATATGGTGGGTATAAATATCCCTATCATGGTTCACCTAACAAAGCTGAGTTAACGCCTAATCTCCACCCTCTGCACAGAGAGACAAAGGAAGGGTCGAGGAGGGTGCAGAGAAAGGAACTTCCCACCACATACCTGAACCAGTAGACATAACCTCCCATGTCTCCTGGTAACAGCTGACGCTGAGGAACCCAGCTTCCCGGGGGTCCTAAATAGCATCAGCATCCTGCCTCTCAACCATACCACGACAAGAGGCAGCTCCCCTGTGATGGAGTACATAGGTAAGGTAACCCCTCACAACCAGAGAGCGGCGAGAGGCAACCCGATGGGGAACCGGGGTACGCCTTGAAACCCTAGGGGTACACTTGAGTGCAGACCACCTTCTCGCCTGCCTATCTTTATGAAATTCTATATTCACATCTTCAGCTATAAATAATGCTTTCTGAAATGTTAAGAATATCCACAAAATAAATATTCATTTGTGCCATTTCCTTTTTTCCACGATTCCATAGGCAAGTTCTCTTGTTATCCTCAAATCATAACCAGTATGTTGTGGGTTAAGCACAGTATGATAGTCTCCATAGAAAATCTGTAACTCTAGCAGAAAATAATTTACAAGCAGAAGATTGTTCTTTTGAAACTTCTATTAAGTGCATTATGCATGCAGAACTTCATTTTCATGGTGTCATTTGTGCATTACTAATACATTTATTCATTCACTCTGACATGTTTTGTGTTCATGCAGTAAAAAAAACCCTCTTGCACGTGGATGGTGTGAAGCTGTCCCCCGAGTCCACTTACTGGAATAGAGAAGCATGCTGTAGCTAGAAGGACACACATCTAGGAATCTTTTGAACGATACAGCTCAAAATTGTTAAATTCATAATATTATTGAATAATGAGTCTGGGTAAAAATATTTATTTTCTAACAAATGATAATCCCACCACATAGAAAGCATCTTTTGAGGGCTCATCCAGTGGTATTCTTAGCATAAGCCATTAATATTAGATTGGCAGCCCCTTCAAAGAGTTGATGTTGATGACCTATTATAATGATAGGTCGTCACTTATAAAGTACTGGATGACCTATCTAATTATTAAAATTTGAAGAATCATATCATCTAATTTATATATCTACGGTATATACCATAATCAGCAATAACATCAAAACACTTGCCTTGTATGTTGCAACAAGGGACCTCCATTCATCAGACTTGCTTTTGTAGCACATCATTCAAATGGTCAATTGGATTGAGAGATTGAGTCAACACTTTGAAATCTTTATGATTCTGCTAAAAGAAGCTATTGCCATTAAAGGGTATACTTGTTCTACAATAAAAATTGGGTAAATGATATGTCAAAGGAACATGAACATGATGCTTTGACCCAGCGTTTCTTAAGTAACAGAAAATTTTTCATGAACATCATATTGAAAAGTTAAGCTTTCTTTCCAAAGTGTATTGTGATTGTGGTGCTATGTCTTTCTCAAGTTTGTGATACAAACTCACCAGTTGTGCACATGATGTAAAGCAGTGGTCCCCAACTCCAGGCCTCGAGGGCCGCCAACAGTGCAGGTTTTCAGGATTTCCTTAGTATTGCACAGGGGTTGGAATCATCACCTGTGCAGATGATCACATTACCACCGATGCAATACTAAAGAAATCCTGAAAACCTGCACTGTTGGCGGCCCTCGAGGCCTGGAGTTGGGGACCCCTGATGTAAAGTAAAACTAGATTCAGCATATCAGTCCACATTCTACATTTACTCCATGGTCCAGTTTTGATGCTGAGGTCCAAATTGAAGGCACTTTTTTGTGGTTGACTGGATCCAGCATGGCAATTTATGATGTACTAGCTGAAGAGCCCGGCGTTGCCTGGGCATAGTAAATATCTGTGGTTAGTTATAGCACGTCACTTCTCTTATTTTCCCATCACGCCTCTCATTTTCCCAATCACATCTTTGATTTTCCCCCTCACATCTGTCATTTTCTCCCTCACACCTCTCATTTTCTCCCTCACTCCTCTCATTCCCGCCTAACACTTGTCATTTCGACCTCACATCTGTCATTTTCCGATCACTACACTATTTTCCCTCACTCCTCTCATTTTGCACTCACACCTTTTCATTTTCAACTCACACCTCTCATTTTCACCTCAGTATATACATGTTTGTCATCTCCCTTATATATAGTATACACCTGTATGTCATCTCCTGTATATAGTATATACCTGTATGTCATCTCCCCTGTATATAGTATATACCTGCTGTGTGTCATCTCCCCTGTATATAGTATATACCTGTATGTCATCTCCTCCTATATATAGTATATACCTGTATGTAATCATCTCCTATATATAGTATATACCTGTATGTCATCTCCTCCTATATATAGTATATACCTGTATGTCATCTCCTTCTATATATAGTATATACCTGTATGTCATCTCCTCCTGTATATAGTATATGCCTGTGTGTCATCTCCCCTGTATATAGTATATATCTGTGTGTCATCTCCTCCTGTATATAGTATATACCTTTATGTCATCTTCTATATATAGCATATACCTGTATGTCATCTCCTCCTGTATATAGTATATACCTGTAGGTAATCTGCTCCTGTATATAGTATATATCTGTGTGTCATCTCCTCCTGTATATAGTATGTACCTGTATGTCATCTCCTCCTTTATATAGTATATACCTGTGTGTCATCTCTCCTGTATATAGTATATATCTGTGTGTCATCTCCCCTGTATATAGTATATACCTGTGTGATCTCCTGTATTAGACCTCGTTAACATGTTATTTGCTCAGTATTTTTACCTCAATATTTGTAAGATAAATTGGCAGCCTGATAAATCCCCAGCCAACAGGAAGCCCTCCCCCTGGCAGTATATATTATCTCACACATACACATAATAGACAGGTCATGTGACTGACAGCTGCCGCATTTCCTATATGGTACATTTGTTGCTCTTGTAGCTTGTCTGCTTATTAATCAGATTTTTATTTTTGAAGGCTAATACCAGACTTGTGTGTGTTTTAGGGCGAGTTTCGTTTGTCAAGTTGTGTGTTGAGTTGTGTGTGGCGACATGCATGTAGTGACTTTTGTGAGATGAGTTTTGTGTGGCAACATGCGTGTAGCAACTTTTTGTGTGTCGAGTTGCATGTGACAGGTTAGTGTAGCAAGTTGTGTGCAGCAAGTTTTGCGCATGGCGAGTTTTGCGCGTGGTGAGTTTTATGTCTGGTGCCTTTTGAGTATGTGCAAGTTTTGTGTGAGGCAACTTTTGCATGTGTTGCAAATTTTGTGCATGTGGCAATTTTTCCGCATGTGCAAGTTTTGCGTGTGGCGAGTTTTCCATGAGGTGAGTTTTGCACGTGTGGTGAGTTTTGCGTGAGCCTAGTTTTTGCATGTGGCGAGTTTTGCGCGTGGTGAGTTTTGAGTGGCGACTTTTGTGTTTCGACTTTTATGTGGCGAGGTTGGTGTATGTGTGGTGAAATGTGTGCTGAGGGTGGTATATGTGTTCAAGCACGTGGTAGTGTGTGGCGCATTTTGTGTGTGTGTTCATATCCCCGTGTGTGGTGAGTATCCCATGTCGGAGTCCCACCTTAGCAACTGATTGGTATATACTCTTTGGCGCCATCACTCTCATTCTTTAAGTCCCCCTTGTTCACATCTGGCAGCTGTCAATTTGCCTCCAACACTTTTCCTTTCACTTTTCCCCATTATGTAGATAGGGGAAAAATAGTTTGATGAATTGGAAAGCGCGGAGTTAAAATTTCACCTCACAACATAGCCTATGACGCTCTCAGGGTCCAGACGTGTGACTGTGCAAAATTTTGTGGCTGTAGCTGCGACGCCTCCAACACTTTTCATTTCACTTTTTCCCCATTATGTAGATAGGGAAAATAATTGTTTGGTGAATTGGAAAGCGCGGGGTTAAAATTTCACCTCACAACGTAGCCTATGACGCTCTCAGGGTCCAGACGTGTGACTGTGCAAAATTTTGTTGCTGTAGCTGCGACGCCTCCAACACTTTTCCTTTCACTTTTTCCCCATTATGTAGATAGGGGCAACATTGCTTGGTGAATTGGAAAGCGCGGGGTTAAAATTTCCCCTCACAACGTAGCCTATGACGCTCTCGGGGTCCAGACGTGTGACTGTGCAAAATTTTGTTTCTGTAGCTGCGACGCCTCCAACACTTTTCCTTTCACTTTGTTCCCCATTATGTAGATAGGGGCAAAATTGTTTGGTGAATTGGAACGCGCGGGGTTAAAATTTCGCCTCCCAATATAGCCTATGACGCTCTCGGGGTCCAGACGTGTGACTGTGCAAAATTTTGTGGCTGTAGCTGCGACGGTGCAGATGCCAATCCCGGACATACACACACACACATTCAGCTTTATATAGTAGATTGTGTGTTATGAAACCTTACTATTATAGTAAGCATTAACCTTTTTAACAATTTGTGCTACACAAGCTATTCTGTGGGACAAGGAGAACACTCCAGTAGTCTCTATATGTCTTGGGTACCCAAGACTCTTTTGGTGGCTATATCACTATTGCAGGTACTAACCACTGCATACCTGGAACATGTCACAAGACCTGTAAAGCCCTATAGCTATTACATCCCATTGTATAGTGCAGCCAATCAGGATGCAGTATCATGGCTTGTAGGGTTGAGCGACCTTCACTTTTATAGGATCGGGTCGGGTTTCACGAAACCCGACTTTTGGAAAAGTCGGGTCGAGTGAAATCGGCCGATCCTATAAAAAAGTCGGGGTCGGGGTCGGCCGAAACTCGAAACCCAATGCAGTGCATTGGGTTTCCATGGTTTCCAGGGTCTGAAGGAGCGGAAACTCTCCTTCAGGCCCTGGGATCCATATTTAAGTGTAAAATATAGAATTAAAATAAAAAATATCCTTATACTTACCCTCTGACGCGCCCTGGTACTAACCGGGAACCTTCCTTCCTTAGAATCAGCCTTCCAGGACCTTCGGTGACGTCGCGGGTGACGTCGCGGCTTGTGATTGGCCGCGCGGCCGCCCATGTGACCGCTCGCGAGGCCAATCACAAGCTGCGACGTCACCCGCGACGTCACCGAAGGTCCTGGAAGGGCTGATTCTTAGGAAGGAAGGCTGTCGGAAGGAAGCAGGGCGCTTCCGAGGGTGAGTATATTCCTATTAGGTATATACTCACCCTCGGAAGCGCCCTGCTTCCTTCCGACAGCCTTCCTTCCTAAGAATCAGCCCTTCCAGGACCTTCGGTGACGTCGCGGGTGACGTCGCGGCTTGTGATTGGCCGCGCGAGCGGTCACATGGGCGGCCGCGCGGCCAATCACAAGCCGCGACGTCACCGCGACGTCACGGCAAGGTCCTAGAAGCGCGGATTCGAAGGAGGAAGGCTGCCGGTTAGTACCAGGGCGCGTCAGAGGGTAAGTATTGCAATATTTTTTATTTTAATTCTATATTTTACACTTTAATCTGAATTCCGATACCAATTCCCGATATCTTAAACATATCGGGAATCGGGATCGGAATTCCGATTCCAGATTCAAAAGATCGCCGACTTCATGGCCGACCCCCCACTGGGGTCGGGTCGGGTTTCATGAAACCCGACCTTGCCAAAAGTCGGCGACTTTTGAACAATTTCGACCCGTTTCGCTCAACCCTAATGGCTTGTATAGAAGCCTAGTGAGTCAAATATGCTTGCTTAACGCATAAAATTAGGTGAGCAGAAGAAAAATATATAGTAATAATCCTAAATAATCTTCGGCATTCTAAGGAGGCAAATTTCTCATTAAATTGTGCTTGAAAATATATTTCTAAGTTGCAGAAATATGCTTGATAGTACTGTATTTATTTTGTGCAGAAATTGCTTTAATACACAACATTTCAGCCTATTAGGGTATTGACATCTTTTAACATTGAATTAATAGACCATAATGTCGCATTGTGTTTTGCTGAACAAAATGCACTTGCCACTTTATCATCTTTGCAACACTTTTCTCACAGGTCAGATCAGGACTACAATGTTACAGTTACCCCAAAAAATGCCACTTATTATCCTATCCAACTATAGTTCCTCTGTTGGATGTTTTTCAAACCTTGGTGGAACGAGATCTTAGGATTTTACATGATTAACCCCTTTACCCCCAAGGGTGGTTTGCACGTTAACCCCTTCCCGACCTGTGACACAGCGTATGCGTCATGAAAGTCGGTGCCAATCCGACTTGTGACGCATATGCTGTGTCACAGAATGATCGCGTCCCTGCAGATCCGGTGAAAGGGTTAACTCCCATTTCACCCGATCTGCAGGGACAGGGGGAGTGGTAGTTTAGCCCAGGGGGGGTGGCTTCACCCCCCCGTGGCTACGATCGCTCTGATTGGCTGTTGAAAGTGAAACTGCCAATCAGAGCGATTTGTAATATTTCACCTATTATAACTGGTGAAATATTACAATCCAGCCATGGCCGATGCTGCAATATCATCGGCCATGGCTGGAAACATTGATGTGCCCCCACCCCACCCCACCGATCGCCCCCCCAGCCCTCCGATCTGTCCTTTACACTGCTCCGCTCCCCTCCGTCCTCCTGTCTGCTCCCCCCGTGCTCTTGTCCGCTCACCCCCGTGCTCCAATCACCCCCCCGTGCTCCAACCACCCCCCCTGCAGTCCGATCCACCCCCCCGCAGTCCGATCCACCCCCCCTGCAGTCCGATCCACCCCCCGATGCTCCAATGCACCCCCCGTGCTCCGATCCACCCCCCGTGCTCCGATTTACCCCCCCATGCTCCGATCCATCCCCCCGTGCTCCCCCCCACCCCATCATACTTACCGAGCCTCCCGTGGTCCGTCCGTCTTCTTTCCTGGGCGCCGCCATCTTCCAAAATGGCGGGCGCATGCGCAGTGCGCCCGCCGAATCTGCCGGCCGGCAGATTCGTTTCAAGTGCATTTTGATCACTGCGATAAAACCTATCGCAGTGATCAAAATAAATAAAATACTGAATGACCACCCCTCTTTGTCACCCCCATAGGTAGGGACAATAATAAAATAAAGATTTTTTTTTTTCTTCCACTAAGGTTGGGGTAAGAACTAGGGTTAGGGTTAGGGGTAGGGTTAGGGGTAGGGGTAGGGTTAGGGTTAGGGTTTCGGTATGTGCACACGTATTCTGGTCCTCTGCGGATTTTTCCTCTGCGGATTTGATAAATCCGCAGTGCTAAACCACTGCGGATTTATGGCAGATTTACCACGGTTTTTCTGCGCATTTCACTGCAGTTTTACAACTGTGATTTTCTATTGGAGCAGTTGTACAACCGCTGTGGAATCCGCAGACAGAAGCGACATGCTGCGGAATGTAAACTGCTGCGTTTCCGTGCAGTTTTTCTGCAGCATGTGTACAGCGATTTTTGTTTTCCATAGGTTTACATTGAACTGTAAACTCATGGGAAACTGCTGCGGATCCGCAGCGTTTTCCGCAGCATGTGCACATACCTTTAGAATTAGGCCATGTGCACACGGTGCGGATTTGGCTGCGGATCCGCAGCAGTGTTCCATCAGGTTTACAGTACCAAGTATACCTATGGAAAACCAAATCCGCTGTGCCCATGGTGCGGAAAATACCGCGTGGAAACGCTGCGTTGTATTTTCCGCAGCATGTCAATTCTTTGTGCGGATTCCGCTGCGTTTTACACCTGTTCCTCAATAGGAATCCGCAGGTGAAATCCGCACAAAAAACACTGGAAATCCGCAGAAAATCCGCAGGTAAAACGCAGTGCCTTTTACCTGCGGATTTTTCAAAAATGATGCTGAAAAATCTCACACGAATCCGCAACGTGGGCACATAGCCTTAGGGTTAGGGTTGGAATTAGGGTTGTGGTTAGGGTTAGGGGTGTGTTGGGGTTAGGGTTGTGGTTAGGGGTGTGTTGCGGTTAGGGTTGTGATTAGGGTTATGGCTACAGTTGGGATTAGGGTTAGGGGTGTGGGGGGGTTAGTGTTGGAGTTAGAATTGGGGGGTTTCCACTGTTTAGGCACATCAGGGGTCTCCAAACGCAACATGGCGCCACCATTGATTCCAGCCAATCTTGTATTCAAAAAGTCAAATGGTGCTCCCTCACTTCCGAGCCCCGACGTGTGCCCAAACAGTGGTTTACCCCCACATATGGGGTACCAGCATACTCAGGACAAACTGCGCAACAATTATTGGGGTCCAATTTCTCCTGTTACCCTTGTGAAAATAAAAAAATGCTTGCTAAAACATCATTTTTTAGGAAAGAAAAATGATTTTTTATTTTCACGGCTCTGCGTTGTAAACGTCTGTGAAGCACTTGGGGGTTCAAAGTGCTCACGACATATCTACATAAGTTCCTTGGGGGGTCTAGTTTCTAAAATGGGGTCACTTGTGGGGGGTTTCTACTGTTTAGGCACACCAGGGGCTCTGCAAACGCAATGTGACACCCGCAGACCATTCCATCAAAGTCTGCATTTCAAAAGTCACTACTTCACTTCTGAGGCCCGACGTGTGCCCAAACAGTTGTTTACCCCCACACTTGGGGTATCAGTGTACTCAGAAAATGGACAACAACTTTTGGGGTCCAATTTCTCCTGTAACCCTTGGGAAAATAAAAAATTCTGGGCTAAATAATTATTTTTGAGGAAAGAAAACGTATTTATTATTTTCACGGCTCTGCGTTATAAACTTCTGTGAAGCACTTGGGGGTTCAAAGTGCTCACCACACATCTAGATAAGTTCCTTTCGGGGTCTAGTTTCCAAAATGGGGTCACTTGTGGGGGGTTTCTACTGTTTAGCCACATCAGGGGCTCTGCAAACGCAACGTGACGCCCGCAGAGCATTCCATCAAAGTCTGCATTTCAAAACGTCACTACTTCACTTCCGAGCCCCGGCATGTGCCCAAACAGTAGTTTACCCCCACATATGGGGTATCACCCTACTCAGGAGAAACTGGACAACAACTTTTGGGGTCAAATTTCTCCTGTTACCCTTGGGAAAATAAAAAATTGCAGGCTAAAAGTTCATTTTTGAGAAAATATTTTTTAATTTTATTTTCATGGCTCTGCGTTATAAACTTCTGTGAAGAACTTGGGGGTTCAAAGTCCTCACCACACATCTAGATAAGTTCCATTGGGGGTCTAGTTTCCAAAATGGTGTCATTTCTGGGGGATCTCTAATGTTTAGGCACACAAGGGCTCTCCAAACATGACATGGTGTCCGCTAATGATTGGAGCTAATTTTCCATTCAAAAAGTCAAATGGCGCTCCTTCCCTTCTGAGCCTTACTATGTGCCCAAACAGTGGTTTACCCCCACATGTGAGGTATCGGTGTACTCAGGATCCATTTTATCCTGTTGCCCATGTGAAAATGAAAAAAATGAGGCTAAAAGAATTTTTGTGTGAAAAAAAGTACTTTTTCATTTTTACGGATCAACTTGTGAAACACCTGGGGGTTCAAAGTGCTCACTATGCATCTAGATAAGTTCCTTGGGGTGTCTAGTTTCCAAAATGGGGTCACTTGTGGGGGAGCTCCAATTTTTAGGCACACGGGGGCTCTCAAAACGTGACATGGTGTCCGCTAAAGAGTGGAGCCAATTTTTCATTCAAAAAGTCAAATGGCGCTCCTTCCCTTCCAAACCCCTGGTTTACCCCTACATATGAGGTATCAGTGTACTCAGGACAAATTGGACAACAACTTTCGTGGTTCAGTTTCTCCTTTTACCATTGAGAAATCAAAAAAATTGTTGCTAAAAGATAATTTTTGTGACTAAAAAGTTAAATGTTCATTTTTTCCTTCCATGTTGCTTCTGCTGCTGTGAAGCACCTGAAGGGTTAATAAACTTCTTGAATGTGGTTTTGTGCACCTTGAGGGGTGCAGTTTTTAGATTGGTGTCACTTTTGGGTATTTTCAGCCATATAGACCCCGTAAACTGACTTCAAATGTGAGGTGGTCCCTAAAAAAAATGGTTTTGTAAATTTCGTTGTAAAAATGAGAAATCGCTGGTCAAATTTTAACCCTTATAACTTCCTAGCAAAAAAAAATATTGTTTCCAAAATTGTGCTGATGTAAAGTATACATGTGTGAAATGTTATTTATTAACTATTTTGTGTCACATAACTCTCTGGTTTAACAGAATAAAAATTCAAATTGTGAAAATTGGGAAATTTTCAAAATTTTCGCCAAATTTCCGTTTTTATCACAAATAAATGCATAATTTATTGACCTAAATTTACCACTAACATGAAGCCAAATATGTCACGAAAAAACAATCTCAGAACCGCTGGGATCCGTTGAAGCGTTCCTGAGTTATTACCTCATAAAGGGACACTGGTCAGAATTGCAAAAAACGGCCAGGTCATTAAGGTCAAAATAGGCTGGGTCATGAAGGGGTTAATGACCAGGCCAATTTTTACAATTCTGACCACTGTCCCTTTTATGAGGTTATAACTCTGGAACGCTTCAACGGATCCCAGTGATTCTGACATGGTTTTCTCGTGACATATTGTACTTCATGATAGTGGTAAAATTTCTTTGATATTACCTGCGTTTATTTGTGGGAAAAAAAGGAAATTTGGCGAAAATTTAGAAAATTTAGCAATTTTCCAATTTTGAAATTTTATGCAATTAAATCACAGAGATATGTCACACAAAATACTTAATAAGTAACATTTCCCACATGTCTACTTTACATCAGCACAATTTTGGAACCAAAATTTTTTTTTGTTAGGGAGTTGTAAGGGTTAAAAGTTGACCAGCAATTTCGAATTTTTACAACACCATTTTTTTTTAGGGACCACATCTCATTTGAAGTCATTTTGAGGGGTCTATATGATAGAAAATACCCAAGTGTGACACCATTCTAAAATCTGCACCCCTCAAGGTGCTCAAAACCACATTCAAGAAGTTTATTAACCCTTCAGGTGTTTCACAGGAATTTTTGGAATGTTTAAATAAAAATGAACATTTAACTTTTTTTCACAAAAAATTTAATTCAGATCCAATTTGTTTTATTTTAACAAGGGTAACAGGAGAAAATGGACCCCAAAAGTTGTTGCACAATTTGTCCTGAGTACACCGATACCCCATATGTGGGGGTAAACTACTGAGCGCATGACAGAGCTTGGAAGCGAAGGAGCGCCATTTGACTTTTTAAAGCAAAATTGACTGGAATTGAGATGGGACGCCATGTTACGTTTGGAGAGCCACTGATGTGCCTAAACATTGAAACCCCCCACAAGTGACACCATTTTGGAAAGTAGACCCCCTAAGGAACTGATTTAGAGGTGTGGTGAGCACTTTGACCCACCAAGTGCTTCACAGAAGGTTATAATGCAGAACCGTAAAAATAAAAAATCATATTTTTTCACAAACATTATCTTTTCGCCCCCAATTTTTTATTTTCCCAAGGATAAGAGAAGAAATTGGACCACAAAAGTTGTACAATTTGTCCTGAGTACGCTGATACCCCATATGTGGGGATAAACCACTGTTTGGGCACATGGGAGAGCTCGGAAGGGAAGGAGCGCCGTTTGACTATTCAAGGCAAAATTGACAGGAATTGAGATGGGACGCCATGTTGCATTTGGAGAGCCACTGATGTGCCTAAACATTGAAACCCCCCACAAGTGACACCATTTTGGAAAGTAGACCCCCTAAGGAACTCATCTAGATGTGTTGTGAGAGCTTTGAACCCCAAAGTATAACGCAGAGCCGTACAAATAAAAAATATTTTTTTTCCACAAAAATTATTTTTTAGCCCCCAGTTTTGTATTTTTCCAAGGGTAACAGGAAAAATTGGACCCTAAATATTGTTGTCCAATTTTTCCTGAGTACACTGATACCTGATATTTTGGGGGGAACCACCGTTTGAGCGCATGGCAGAGCTCGGAAGGGAAGGAGCATCATTTGTAATGCAGACTTAGATGGATTGGTCTGCAGGCATCACATTGCGTTTGCAGAGCCCCTAATGTACCTAAATAGTAGAAACCCCCACAAGTGACCCCATATTGGAAACTAGACACCCCAAGGAACTTATCTAAATGTGTTGTGAGAACTTTGAGCCCCCAAGTGTTTCAGTACAGTTTATAACGCAGAGCTGTGAAAATAAAAAATCTTTTTTTTCCCACAAAAATTATTTTTTAGCCCCCAGTTTTGTATTTTTGCAAGGGTAACAGGAGAAATTGGACCCCAAAAGTTGTTGTCCAATTTGTCCTGAGTACGCTGATACCCCATATGTTGGGGTAAACCCCTGTTTGGGCACAAGGGAGAGCTCGGAAGGGAAGGAGCACTGTTTTACTTTTTCAATGCAGAATTGTCTGGAATTGAGATCGGACGCCATGTCGCGTTTGGAGAGCTCCTGATGTGCCTAAACAGTGGAAACCCCCAATTATAACTGAAACCCTAATCCAAACACACCCCTAACCCTAATCCCAACAGTAACCCTAACCACACCTCTAACCCAGACACACCCCTAACCCTAATCCCAACCGTAAATGTAATCCAAACCCTAACCCTAACTTTAGCCCCAACCCTAACTTTAGCCCCAACCCTAACTGTAGCCTTAACCCTAGCCCCAACCCTAACCCTAGCCCTAACCCTAGCCCTAGCCCTAGCCCTAACCCTATCCCTAACCCCAACCCTAACGGGAGAATGGAAATAAAAACATTTTTTAAATTTTTTAATTTTTCCCTAACTAACAGGGTGATGAAGGGGGGCTTGATTTACTTTTATAGTGGGTTTTTTAGCGGATTTTTCTGATTGGCAGCCGTAACACACTGAAAGATGCTTTTTATTACAAAAAAATATTTTTTGCGTTACCACATTTTGAGAGCTATAATTTTTCCATATTTGAGTCCACAGAGTCATGTGAGGTCTTGTTTTTTGCGGGACGAGTTGCCGATTTTTGTGAGGCAGAATGACCAAAAACCAGCTATTCATAAATTTCTTTTGGGGGAGGCGTTTATACCGTTCCGCGTTTGGTAAAATTGATAAAGCAATTTTGTTCTTCGGGTCAGTATGTTTACAGCGATACCTCATTTATATCTTTTTTATGTTTTGGCGCTTTTATACGATGAAAACTATTTTATAGAAACAATAATTATTTTTGCATCGCTTTATTCTGAGGACTATATTTTTTTATCTTTTTGCTGATGATGCTGTATAGCGGCTCATTTTTTGCGGGATAAGTTGACGTTTTCAGCAGTACCATGGTTATTTATATCTGTCTTTTTGATCGCGTGTTATTCCACTTTTTGTTCGGCGGTATGATAATAAAGCGTTGTTTTTTTGCCTCATTTTGTTTTTTCTTATGGTGTTTACTGAAGGGGCTAACTAGTGGGACAGTTTTATAGGTTGGGTCTTTACAGACACGGCGATAGTAAATATGTGTACTTTTATTGTTTTTTTTAATTTAGATAAAGAAATGTATTTATGGAAATAATATATATATATTTTTTCTTTATTTAGGAATTATTATAATTTATTTTTTTACACATGTGGAAATTTTTTTTTTAACTTTTTCACTTTGTCCCAGGGGAGAACATCACAGATCACTGATCTGACAGTCTGATCTGACAGCGATCTGACTTACAGCGCTGCAGGCTTAAGGTACCTTCACACTGAGCGACGCTGCAGCGATATAGACAACGATACGACCAAAACGCGATCGCTGGAGCGTCGCTGTTTAGATCGCTGTAGAGACGTCAAACACACCAACGTTCGAACGATGCCGGAGCGATACAGTGACGTAACAGCGACTCACGGATCGTTGTCGCTGGTTGTTTGCTCCACGTCAAACAGCAGTGGTGTAAACGATCTGATAAATTGGCAGCGTAGTCAGATAGGTGTCATCCAGGTAGGTGACACCCAGATAGGTGTCACCCAGGATGTGACGTTCCGGCATCCCAGAATATAAACCGCGACTCTACAGCGATTGATTCATATTGTTCGAGAGCTGCGTATGCATGTTTTTCTGCCTTTCCAGCGTCCTGTCCGGAACGATCCTTCGCCAGCTACGATCCTCTTCTTCCGTGAACGTTCTGTTCGGAACGCCGTACTCCACTGCCGGCGTCTTCATCGGTTCTTTTATTGCTCATCAACGGTATGTTAAATTTTTTAGTGGTTTGTTTTTTTTCTGTGTATAGTAATGGCTATGCAGTAATGCTAGACGCAATGCTTATCTAAGTATATGGTACTAGATGGCAACCCGATTCTAAAGAATCGGGAGTCTAGAATCCATATATACTTTATTTATTCAAATGTAAGAATAATACAATTAATAAATAATAGTAAGAAAGAACAAAAATAATAGGCAGTATATGGAGAAAACACCAAACAAAAGTTCAAAATTGGTGTGAAAATGTCACTGAACCACTTCACAACTAAATATATATAGTTTTGGTAAATGGTATTATCATTTTTTTGACGAAATTCGGCAGGAGCTTGAAGAGCAACGTCACTGGGCCCGCCTCCACGCAGTAGAAACTTGCTGTGAGGTAAAAATTCAAAAGTCACACCAAAATGGCGGGCGGAGTGTGTCACAGTACGGCACGTTTCTGATTGGTCGCTCGCAGCAGGCGGCAACCAATCAGACACTGGACACTGTTGACGTCACTTATCTCCGGACATTAGCTCCGGACATTAGCTCCGGACATTAGCTCCGGACATTAGCTCCGGACATTATCTCCGCACATTAGCTCCGGATATTAGCTCCGGACAAAGCCACGGAAGTTGGCACAAATTGCAGGAAGTAGTATTCTAGGCAATTATATATTAGATAAAAATGTATAAAACATATCTGGCAGCTATCTTGTGCATCTGGTAAGCGGACACACAAGATGGAGGCACTTTAGGATGCAGTTTGCAAACTCTTTTGCGCTGTGTAACATTTTTTGCGCAAACTATATGGTAAGGTCAACCAACTCTTTTGTGCCTACCTTGGCTTAGCTGTCCCTGGCCTGCTCCGCAAGTAAATAAAAACAGCTCACAACTAAATTGTAAACAAATTTTTTTTTTTTACAAACTGAAATTTTTTTTTTTCAGAAACTGACCTTATTTATTTTTTTAATCAAGAGACAATCACTGTCACGCTATCTATATTCATCAAGTACGGTGTCAGAAAAAATGAATTCATGATAAACATATACAGGCTCATGAATTCACTATTTCTGACACCTGGGCAGGTGAGCATAGATATGTAGCGTGTGACAACCATTGTCCCCTCAATTTGTGTGTAATAGATTATGTATAAAGAAGACAAAATGGTGGTTATACAAGGCAGTTATCTATTCAACAGGTCAGGTGTCATAACTAAAGAGTTTTTTGACACCTGACCTGTTCAGTAGAGGTTTGCACTGTATTTCCACCATTTTCTGCCACACTAGGCACAGACAAAAAAAAGAGATTATGGAGATGCATGTAATATTTTTGGCCTACCTCATATCTGTATACTAAAGACACACCAAGCTGCAGTCTTTTTATTTTTAACTACTGGAGATATGATGTGGGCCAAAAAGTGTGTGTGGCGACGTTTCTTGGCGCACGGTGTGTTGCCGGCGGCTATAGACACAATAAACCAAACATAATTGTGGCAAATCAAACTTTTTTGATGTTGTTAACTGAAAAATAACAAGTAACAGAACAATATCCCAAACAATGAAAGGAAACAACAAAAATCAGAACCTCCCATGCCTCAAGAGGTGTCTCAGCATGCGGCCATGTTGCTGTACTTGTTGCAGCATGAGCACTGCTGTCCGCTCCAGGCGATCTTGCTTGGCCAGCAGTTCTCTCACGGTGTCCGGTTCTGTGGATAGAAGAGGTTGGAGAATGGACAGTGATTAAGCTGCAACGGTGGCATGTGTTTACATAACCAGCAATTTAAGGTACCGTCAAACATAACGATTTCTGTAACGATATCTTTGGTTTCTGTGATGTTGCAACGATATCGTTAACGCAATCGTTCTGTGTGACAGCGACCCAGCGACCACACAATGACTTACCAACGATCACGACCAGGTCGTATAGCTGGTAATGATCGTTAGTAAATCGTTGATTGTAAAATGGTACTTTTAACTACACACTCAATTTTGTACTGTCCCAGAGGGCATTTTTTAGGTTTAATTTTTTAGGGTTCGTTTAGTCGTTGTCAAATGTGACATCCCACCGATAACCCCTCCCACTTTCTCAATACTTACGGAGAAGGGACGCCTGTTGCTCATCCGCGGAGCTGCTGACCATCCATCCCCTGTCTCGGGCCACAGCTCCTGCTGCTGAAAGGAAGCAAATACCGTATATACTCGAGTATAAGCCGAGATTTTCAGCCCAAATTTTAGGGCTGAAAGTGCCCCCCTCGGCTTATACTCGAGTCACGGTAGCGGTGGG
Source organism: Ranitomeya imitator (assembly GCF_032444005.1). NCBI lineage: Eukaryota > Metazoa > Chordata > Amphibia > Anura > Dendrobatidae > Ranitomeya > Ranitomeya imitator. The sequence continues at coordinate 350,444,746 of NC_091285.1, read as the reverse complement.
GTCGGCAGGTGAGGGGGTGAGGGCGCTGAGGTATACTTACCTAGTCCCAGCGATCCTCGCGCTGTCCCTGCCGTCCCACGGGCTTCGGCGCTGCAGCTTCTTCCTCTCTTCAGCGGTCACGTGGGACCGCTCATTACAGAAATGAATAAGCGGCTCCACCTCCCATAGGGGCGGAGCCGCTTATTCATTTCTCTAATCAGCGGTGCCGGTGACCGCTGATAGAGAAAGAAGCTGCAGCGCCGAAGACAGGAGGGGACAGCGCGAGGATCGCCAGGACTAGGTGAGTATGTTATATTCACCTGTCCTCGTTCCAGCCGCCGGGCGCCGATCCATCTTCCCGGCCGGCGCCTCCATCTTCCCGGCGTCTGCGCTCTCTGACTGATCAGGCAGAGGGCGCGATGACGCATATAGTGTGCGCGGCGCCCTCTGCCTGATCAGTCAGAGCAGAGACGCCGGGAAGATGGAGGCGCCGGAACGAGACGCTGGGAGCTGCAATCAAGGGAGGTGAGTATGTGTTTTTTTTTTTTATTGCAGCAGTAGCAGCGGCAGCACAGATTAATGTGGAGCATCTATGGGGCACAGTGAACGGTGCAGAGCACCGTATAAGGCACAGCTAGGGGGCACAATGAACGGTGCAGAGCACCGTATAAGGCACAGCTAGGGGGCACAGTGAACGGTGCAGAGCACCGTATAAGGCACAGCTAGGGGGCACAATGAACGGTGCAGAGCACCGTATAAGGCACAGCTAGGGGGCACAATGAACGGTGCAGAGCACCGTATAAGGCACAGCTAGGGGGCACAATGAACGGTGCAGAGCACCGTATAAGGCACAGCTAGGGGGCACAATGAACGGTGCAGAGCACCGTATAAGGCACAGCTAGGGGGCACAATGAACGGTGCAGAGCACCGTATAAGGCACAGCTAGGGGGCACAATGAACGGTGCAGAGCACCGTATAAGGCACAGCTAGGGGGCACAATGAACGGTGCTGAGCACCGTATATGGCACAGCTATGGGGCACAGTGAACGGTGCAGAGCACTGTATATGGCACAGCTAGGGGGCACAGTGAACGGTGCAGAGCACTATATGGGGCACAGCTATGGGGAAATATGAACGGTGCAGAGCACTATATGGCACAGCTATGGGGAAATAATGATCTATTTTTATTTTTGAAATTCACCGGTAAATGCTGCATTTCCACCCTAGGCTTATACTCGAGTCAATAAGTTTTCCCAGTTTTTTGTGGCAAAATTAGGGGGGTCGGCTTATACTCGAGTATATACGGTACATATCTGGTTAACAATTGAACTCGCTGTGGTGAAGCGCTCGCTGGTTTTGTCACTTACGAATGCTCGTCGCTGGAGAGAATGACGCCGACCCGGGGGAGGAAGATGGGTGGCGAAAGGGCGGGGTTGTGGCCTGCGGTGGGGTTACTGCATCTGTAATGTACACAATATTTAAGCTCCCTACTAATGCCCCGTATGGCGTCATTAAATTTTAAAAAAGGGTGGTTAACTTACGTGACGACCCTGGCTGTGGGCTTCCGCTGCTGGCCGCTGTACTGCTGGCTACAGTGGGTGTTGTCCTCTGCCGGCGGCGTCTCTCTACACCCAAAAAAAGAAACGCAAGGTTTAGGCACCAGAAGTACAGAGCTGTAGACTTAAATAAAAAATTAACTAGGCGCCATTGCCAGACATGATGGGTAACTTACGTGACGGCCCTGACTGTGGGCTTACGCTGCTGGCCACTGTAGTCCTCTGCTGGCGTTGTCTCTCTATACACAAAAAAGAAAGAAACGCAATGTTCACACACCAAAGTACAGAGCTTCCGACACCTCCCCCCCACAAATAAAAAACCTAGGCCATTGGCGTAAAGGAATAAAATTTAAATTAAACTCCCCAAATCGAGGTACATATATAGAAGATGGGAAGCGCCACACGGCAGTGCGAGTGTCCCTATTCCCCCCTCCCGATACTGTGTGTCTCCCAATTACACTATACTGGTACTTGCCTTGCCTGGTCTCTGCCCGCAACTGTGCCAGATAAAGTGGCTGTTTGTAGCGGAGGTCGGCCCACTTTTTGCGCAGCTGCAGCGCACTGCGGCGGATGCCGAACCTCCGCTCCATCTTCTGGGCAATGTGGCGCAACACCTCATTCTTGTGAAGATTTGGGTGTGCAGGGTGAGTCTCCCGGCCCTCATAGTCCATGGCATCCATTTTTTTGACAAAAAAACGGACCTCTGTCTGCCCCAGAGGAGGACATCGTTGTCTCGCCGCCATTTTAGCAAGAGAGACGCTGTACGGCACCACCCAGCCACGCCCAGAGGAGGTCCTTGATTCCGCCGTGCTGGCGCGCGATTCGCAACGCTATAGCGTCTCCATTTATGCACACCGTCGTGGGTGTGACGCCGGCTCCAGAAGTCACTATTTGGCGTTCCCGTTATAAATCAGCAGCGCTCATCGTCCTGTTTTCAGTGTTTCAGTGGATGGTACAGTTAATGGAGGGTATCTATGGGGTATGGCTGTTGTGTTAACGTTGCTTATAATTAGCCATGTATATGTCTGTGTATATATATGTATGTGTGTGTGTGTATATATATATATATATATATATATATAGATATATATCTATCTATCTATATATATATATATATATATATATATATATATATAGTACCTTACATCCTATGTTAACATTTTTGTCAAACGGTGCAGCATCGGTGACGCAACGGAGAATGCAAATGGAAACGCATGCCCAGCGCAGCGTTTTGTGACACAAGCTTTTTACTTTTTCTTAATTATAGGGGCGCATGACACATGCATTGCCGCGGAAGCGCCAAACACAACTCTAGTGTGAACTTTGCCTTATAAGCGACAAAAAAACGATGTGTGAATGCTACATTACAGTATTGGATGTCTTGTGTCAGTTTTGCAAATCATATGTAGTAATTTTTTTTTTTTTTTCCTTTCTCAGGTTGCCATGTCTCATTCGGATGTACCTGTGATTGTTGCGGCCGCGTTATTGGTAGAAGCTCACAACCAGCTGGAGGTTCAAGCGCGAAACAATCGTGTAAAGCGTCAGCGCCGCATGTGGACCAAACAGTGGCTGCAGAAGAGGAATCAATTGTCCCATATGGGCCTTATAAGGGAACTGCAGGATAACAACCCGCATGATTTCCGGAACTACCTGAGAATGTCGGAGGACTCATTTAATGTCCTACTTGCAGCTGTAGAACCTTATATCAGGCGGCAAAATACCCAGATGCGAGCTTCTGTCCCTGTGGATGAGAGACTGGCTGTCACGCTGCGTTTCCTGGCGACTGGCAGGTCTATGCAAGACTTGCATTACAGCGCAGCTATATCCCGATCCCTACTCAGCGTCATCATCCCAGAGACATGTAAAGCTATTGTCTCAGTTTTACACCGCAGTTACATGCCTTTCCCACAGACCCCGGATGACTGGAAAGAGATTTCAAGGGGATTTGAGGAGCAATGGCAGTTCCCTAATTGCGGTGGGGCCCTGGATGGCAAACATGTACGCATCACCCAACCACCACACTCTGGCTCCTTTTATTACAACTATAAGGGATATTTCAGCATAATTCTCATGGCCCTCGTAAATGCTATGATTTCATAAGTGTGTCTGTTGGGATTAACGGGAGAGTATCCGATGGAGGAGTTTTGGAGCACACAGATTTTGGGGAACGCTTGAAAAATAATAAACTTGCCTTGCCGTCCAACAGCGACACAACAGAAAACATGAACTTTGTGTTTGTTGGAGATGAGGCTTTCCCACTGCATCCCAACCTTTTGAAGCCCTTCTCCCAGAAGACTCTGACACCGGAACGACGAATCTTTAATTACAGACTTTCAAGAGCTAGACGCGTTGTGGAAAATGCATTCGGAATTATGGCAAACCGATTTCGGGTTTTCCACACAGCACTAAACATGAAACTAACGTCTATTGACTCTGTGGTGCTTGCTTGTTGCGTCCTCCACAACTTTATACGTCGCCGTGATGCCACTGCATACAGCCCTCCACAGTATGTAGACTCTGTGGACCAGGGTAACGGAGATGTAACCCAGGGCGAATGGCGTCTAGACGCGCACAGGGTTTGTGGTTTGGAAAGTCTGGGTTCTGGAAGGAACTATGATGATGCAACGAATAGCAGGGACAAGTACTGTGACTTTTTCAATGGGCCAGGGGCTGTCCCATGGCAGTATCAACAGCTGTAACGTAACTGTTGGCATAACTTTTACCATGTATTATGGATGACATTTTTTGGGGGTTCAAGTGCTCTTGTGTAAAAGTGCTCATGTATAACAATTTTTGGATGACCCATGATATTCCTTTTTCTGTAATAAATGTGAACATAACGATATATCTATTTGTTCTTTCTTATTATTTTACATACATACCAATAAACATATCTATCTATGAACATACTCTACTTCTGTATCAAACATATGAAATCTGTGAGTCTGCAGCATCCTATGCACTAGCGATTTCCTGATGTGTATATATATATATATATTAGTAGATGGTCACCATATTCTAAAGGTACCTTCACACTCAGCGACGCTGCAGCGATACCGACTATGATGTCGATCGCTGTTTGTTCGCTGTAGAGCTGTCACACAGACAGCTCTCCAGCGAGCAACGATCCAGAAGTCCACGGGTAACCAGGGTAAACATCGGGTTACTAAGTGCAGGGCCGCGATTATTAACCCGATGTTTACCCTGGTTACCGTTGTAAATGTAAAAAAAACTAACACTACATACTTACATTCACGGTGTATGGTCATGTCCCTCGCCTTTAGCTTCCAGCACTGACTGAGCGCCGGCCGTAAAGTACAACGGTGATGTCACCGTCACCAGTCAGTGCGGGAAGCCGAAGGCGAGGGACGTGACCATACAGCGGGAATGTAAGTATGTACTGTTTGTTTTTTTTAACATTGACAACGGTAACCAGGGTAAACATCAGGTTACTAAGAGTGGCCCTGCACTTAGTAACCCAATGTTTCCCTTGTTACCTGTGACGACATCGCTGAATCGGCGTTACACATGCCGATTCAGTGATGTCAGCGGGAGATTCAGCGACAAAAAAAAGTGCTGTAATTTCCCCAGCGACCAACGATCTCCCAGCATGGGCCTGATCGCTGGACGCTGTCACACAACGATTTAGTTAACGATATCGTTGCTACGTCACAAAAAGTAACGATATCGTTAACGATATAGTTATGTGTGACGGGAATGCATTGGGTATTCTAGCATTTGCATGTCCACGTCGCATATTGCCCAGCAACGTAGTATATTGCCCAGCGGCGTCGTTTATTGCCCAGCCAAAGAGACACGTAGTACATACACAAATTTTATAAACCAAAAATTTAATAATTTGTATTAAAAAATTTTATTATTATTTATTACAATACATTTTTAATGTTGATGAGGCATAGGGGATTAATGACCGGGTGCCAGGAGGATGCCTGCAGGGGAGAAGGCATGGGGGATTACTTGTGGAGCATATAAAACACAAGTCTCATTTATTTCAACTACAACAACACTACAAATTTTGGTAGTACGTGTCCATCTCACTGTAGTGGTGCGTGGCCATAGGAGGTCCTTGTGATAAGTCACCAAAAGAAGGGGGTGCAGGTGGTGTCCGGAACTGAGAATTATGTGGGCCAGGTCTGCGGACAGGAGTGCTGTGCATGGACTCCTGTTGGTGTCCCCAATAAAAATGGGCACTGGGCTGACGGACGTCAATGCTCAACGTAGATGTGTCGCATAGTTTTCCTGCGGCTGCCGCGTTCATAACGTCAAACATTATTCTCTCCGCGTGAGATCGTTGGGTATCATCCAGTCTGTTTAAACGTTCCTCAACCAAGGATGCGAATGGGGAGAGTTTGGTTGTCACGTGCTTGGACAAGATGCTGTTGGCCACTGCCAGGAGATCCACAGGTGTGGCTGCTGTTGATTTTCTTTTTCTAGATGGGCGCAGTGGACATGTCTGCTCCTCGACAGACGGGCTACTTGAGGACTGAGGGGACTGGACATTGTTACCTTCCGTTGTTTCCCGCTGTTGCAGAGGCACCTGCGATTACATGCAAAAAAATTTTTTAAAATAAATAACATACAAACGACTCTGCCACACAGCCCTAGAGAGCCCCCACCTCCCCAAACACCTCTATACCCGTCCATTGGAACCTATGAGGAACAGTTACCTGGGTTAAAAAACAAAGGGGTTAAAGAGCTGTGCTGAACTACATTGGCCGGCAATACTGTACGAATGTGCGGAAGACACAATATGTAAATTACGGACACAGGAAGTGGCAGCTGTTATCATCAGGGGGATTAAACATGAAAAACGTGACTCAGTATTACTGGAAACCATGCAGTCTCATAAACATACAAGACACACGGTATGCTACAAGAAGGGAAGCTTGGGGGTACTTACTTGCTCGTCAGGAGACTCAGGCAGGATATCTTCGGGCGATGGCTCACAAAGGCTTGTCACAGTCTGGCAGGGGCGAGGGATTTCTTGGTCTCTAGTGAATGCCATCAGGTCGTAATACCACAACCTGGGCACATAGACTTCGTCAGTTCCGGCCCCAGACTTCTTAGAATTTTCCACTTTGTTGACCTTTTTTTTTAAAACTGTGCGGAGAGCCTGGATCTTTTTCCTCACAATGTTTTCATCCACGGGCTCTGTGGGATGATACTCCCTGTAGACGGCCACCAGCTTCTCATACGCTTCTCTCTTCATGTAGCGGTTGCTATAATCCTTAGATTTTATCTTCCACAAACAGGGCAGGGAGCGGTACATCTCTATGAGTGCCCGAACACAGTCCTGCTCACTTGTAGACATCTGGAAAAAAGAAAAAAAGAAAAGTTAAGAAACAGCAAAAATAAAAAGTTTGATGGGCCGTATGCCGTTCCTATTGTTATCAGTCATTTATTGTATGGGATGGTCCATGGGACTATTTCCAATTGCAAGCCACCATTTAGGGGATGGGATGGGTGCCGTTTGTGTGTTTCCCCATAGCCACCATTTGGGGATGGGATGGGGGCCGTGTGCTTTACCCTATTATTTTCATCCATTTTGAGCGTTGAAAAATTTGTAAATTCTATTGGTTGCTATTTTGTCAATGGCCAATTTCATGTTGGTGAAACACACCATACTACTAAATCGTTAGAATTACCACTAAACGGGAAATACTACAGCGCTAAAGCGTATGTGGTTAGAAACTTGAAAGCTCTAAAAAAAATCACTGCTGAGATGTAGTATACATCTATTTTCTATACACATAAATTAGTATTGCTGCATGGCAAATGAATACAGCACAAGGATATACTCACCGTAGATGTACTAATTGAGAACGCTGCAGAGTTGAAGATCTACAAACAGGTCGCTCAAAAGTTACAGCCAAGACGCCCACGAGATGATGGAGAAGGAACATGATGGATTTCGAACCAAGACGCACACGAGATGCTCGTGGATGGCAGAGTACGCACAAGTGATTGAAAAGTTGTAAAGTCGCGGTTTATATTTCGGAACGCAGCTACAGATGACCCCGATGTGACCTATCAGCGTTCTCAGTGAGACGTAACAACAAAGCCATTTGAAATCTATAACGTTATGGCGTCACCTTTTGTAATGTAATAATGAGATTTAAAGGGGTCTTCTTTTGTAATAGTGATGCATTATAAATACGCCCTTATGTAACGTTCACACCTACCTCCCAGGCTGTCCTGACAGTTGGCGTCTCCTTTTGTAATGTAATGTAAAGGGGTGCCTTTTTTAATGTAATAATGTAATGTAGGCGTCACCTTTTGTCTTTGGAATGCATTAGGGAGTATGGTGTTAATTACATTACTATGTTCACACCACCTCCCAGGCTATTATGACAGATGGCGTCTCCTTTTCTAATATAATGTAATATAATGGGGTCTCCGAAATGTAACATAATTGCGTATCCTTTGTTTTGGTTAAAATTAAATACTATGTCACTGTGCGGTTCTTAATACTTTCTGTCATTGCATTACGGTATTGTTCGCTATCAGGGCGCTGATATTTGGTAACAGAATTATGCTATTTGTCATATTGTATTGTCTACTAGCGACATTGCTAAATTTAAAGGCGTCTCCTTTTGTAATGTATAACGCCTACCTGGCCACAACAAGACGCTGCGACGGCCCCTTTCCTCGTTGCTGGCGTCGTTGCTTTTCATGTCAAACACAACGATTCAGGCTGATCTAACGACCAAATAAAGTTCTGAACTTTCAGCAACGACTAGCAATGTCACAGCGGGATCCGGATCGCTGCTGCGTGTCAAACACAACGATATCGCTATCCAGGACGCTACAACGTCACAGATCGTTGTCGTTCTCGTTGCAATATCGCTCAGTGTGAAGGTACCTTTACTAAGCGCCTGCTCTGAGCTCCCTCCCTGCAGGACCCGGATGCCGCGGCCATTTTGGATCCGGGGCTGCTGCAGGGAGGAAGGTAAGAGACCCTCGCAGCAACGCGATCACATTGCGTTGCTGCGGGGGTCTCAGGGAAGCACCCAGGGAGCCCCCTCCCTGCGCAATGCTTCCCTATACCGCCGGCACACCGCGATCATGTTTGATCGCGGTGTGCCGGGGGTTATTGTGCCAGGTGCGGTCCGTGACCGCTCCTGGCACATAGTGCCGGATGTCAGCTGCGATAGGCAGCTGACACCCGGCCGCTATCGGCCGCGCTCCCCCCGTGAGCGCGGCCGATCGTGCTGGACTTACTATTCCATCCTTGGGAATTAAGGCCCACCCCACATGGACGGAATAGTATGTCCAATGGCAGAAAGGGGTTAAACTATGGATACTTGTCACAGCAAGAATTTAACTACTAACCAACAAAAGGCAATCAAGGAGCTTTGTAGTAACACCAATCTCATTATCAGACAATCAAAGCAGGCTGTATAGTGGTACACAAATAGAAAGCTCAAATCTGATCCTATATCTTTTTGTAAAACTATATAATCCTATTGCATCAATGAAGGAGTCATCAATTCCAAAATCCAAAGATGGATTTTGCTGGACCACCCGATTGTAATGTGCTGCTGCAGTGCAGTATGGAGCAACCTCCACCAGGGGCTGCTGGTAAGGAAAGGAGGCTGCACACACAGCACAGCTACACTGAACAACAATACAGGTGTCACAGGTAATGAAAGGAACATGAAACAAGCCAAGGTCATACACGGAGATAGCAGCGCGGTACAGAAGGGGCGAGCAGAGAATCGGGGACAAGCAAGACATCAGAACCTACCGGGAACGTGGTAACCAAAACGTGAGATGAAAAACGGAGTCGGGGTACAGGCCAAAAGTCAGAACAAGTAATATACGGGTGCAGGCAGTCAGAGGCAAAGAGGAACACTAGAACAGGGATCCAGGTCAGGAGCTCAAACAGTGAGGATGCTGCAAATTAAGTTTCTTTTTGAACATCCCAATAAGTGATAGCCCTGTTTCAACTTAAGTAGTAACTTCAGTCTACCGAAAAGAAAACGCAGGTAACACTACTCTCCCAGCCTTCAGTTCACATCCACGGCATAATATATGTGCTATCCCCTATGGTGAATTTACTAGAGCAAAACACATATGCTCCAGTGAAAAAGATTTCCACCCTGAAGGACATATCATACAAAACAGATTAATAGAAAGGGGACCGAGCCTAGAAATCAATTAGAAAATACACATCAATTTACTTCTTTATAGAAACAAGAGATCTTCTCCTTGTATGGAGGGGGGATGTCCAACAGAACCCATCTCTTTATCTCCTTCCTGAGCGGTATGATGGCTGGGCATTCCCATCTTGTTTGTACTTGCATATTAATTGTTTGTACAGATGAACAAGGCACCTGCAGGTATCTTGAAATTGTACCCAAGTCCACAACTCTCTTCCTGATATCTTGACTGATTTCTTGAGACTTTCCCATGATACTATACAAAGAAGCAGTGTGTTATAGGTGTGAATTAACTCCTTACTGACCACCAATATATCTTTTTACTGACCTGCCTTATAACAGAGTAGTAACCCCTAATGGGTGACAATCCTGCAGCTGTTGGCTGTCCACTATAACTGACAACTTGCTGCCTCAGCCACGATAAGTGTTGGTACAGACTATAGTTGTTTAACCCCTTAAATGCTGCTGTCAATATTGACTACATCTTATATATGGCAGAACCTAGGAAGGACACAGAAGCAATCTAGGGTAAGCCTGTAAATAAAGCATAGGACAAGAAGGGAGGTCAAGCACAGAAATGCTAATATGGATCATATAAAGCAAATGTGCGAAACACGCCCAAATTATGTAGTATTTAAAATCAAGCAGTTTATTATCAGAAAAATAAAAATCATACATATTATATATATGTATGTATATATATATACAGTACAGACCAAAAGTTTGGACACACCTCATTTAAAGATTTATCTGTATTTTCATGACTATGAAAATTGTACATTCACACTGAGGGCATCAAAACTATGAATTAACACATGTGGAGTTATATGCTTAACAAAAAAGTGTGAAACAACTGAAATTATGTCTTATATTCTAGGTTCTTCAAAGTAGCCACCTTTTGCTTTGATGACTGCTTTGCACACTCTTGGCATTACCGTAATTTCCATGGAGCAGCATCATTATTGTAAGGTATAGGAAATATACTGGCGACATTAAGAAAACAGTAAGCTACATATAAGAAAAAAAATGCTTCACCTTACAAAACAGTTTTTATTGAACCAAAATAATTTCCCATGCAAAATAGAAACCAAAATATGAGCAGAAATTAAAAGTGCTTGACATTAGACTGTCGTTGATATGATTTTTCAGGGCTGTCCCTATATAAAATTTAACATTAATCTGCCATCATTGAGTCATTCCAAAAACCCTGGTAGCGGTGTTCCATTACATTAATGTCCTGGTAAAACCATTTGCCTTGTTCATCGTTTACATTCCCAATATTTTGAGGGAAGAAATCTAAATGTGAATGCAAAAAGTACATTTTCAGAGACATGCGACATCCAAGACATTGGAATGCATTTAGCAGTTCCTCAACACCTTCAACATATTCTGGATATTTTTTTTTCCTAAGAATTTTTCACAGATCCACTTGAAGATTTTCCAAGATCTCAATTCCTTATCATTTAGAGTTCCTTCAATGTGAATTTGTCTTTGCCATGGCTTTCACAACGTTTTTAAATCGATCGCAACTTTATATGTAGTGAAGGAAGAAAGATTTTTGTTGGAGCAACTAAAGGATTATGCTGAACATTGTCTCTACCTGGAGCATAGATGTTTTTCTGTCCTCAATCATGACAAACATCATGCTCCACTGTATTTTTACTGTCCCATACACACAAGAAGTAACAATGTTTTGTGAAACCTCCTTGCATTCCCAATAGCAGACCAATCACTTTCAAATCTTCACAGATATTCCATTGATGATGCTTATATTGTATATCATCCAAAACAACTGACAGATTTTCATAACTTTTCTTTAGATGATTGAGTGAGTAATAGGGACTGATGGTTTCATATTTCCATTGTGAAGCAACACTGCATTCAAACTTCTCTGGGATGAGTCAATAAACAATCAATAAACAATTGAAAATCAGCAACAAAATACTCTTGATTCAGTTCTTCAAAGAGGCCATTCACATTGTTACAGTACATAATTGGTCCATCAACTGTGAAAAATTGTGTTAAAGTGTTACTTTTGCTTCGGTAATAACACACTTTGACATCATCATGAAGAAGATTCTTCGGTTTCAACCTAGATGCAAGAAGTTCAGCTTTATCTTTTGACAATGAAAGGTCTCTGATGAGATCATTTAATTCATGTTCAGTAATGCATTCTGGCTGCTCGGCTGCTCCATCAGGTACATACTCATCTTGACTTAAGGTCTCCATTTCTTTGCCAGTAGCTTTAACTCCATAGTCTTCATATTCTACTTCATTTCCATTCAATCCAGACAACGGTGGTAGAGGAAATGGCAAGGTACCTTCATGTGGAACTTGCCTAATTGCAGATTCAAGTTCAGGGTAATTAATCTTATGTTTGTTCTTTGTAGAAAATCCCTTCAGTTTGACAAAACAAAAGTAGCACTTATCCCTATGATTTTGGGGTTTTCTCCAAATCATGGAACAGCAAATGGCATAGCTACTTTCCTCATATTCGACCAGTCACGAAGACCATTTGAACAACTTGAGCATATCACATGAGGGGCTTAGCTTTTGTCATGATCACCAAGTGGACACTTAAAGTACATCTGGTACATCTTTTTAATATCATGAGTGAATGAACGTACTTGGCCCTTTGGTGTAAAAGAACCACACACATAGCAAAATCTGTTCGGATGATTGATACACTGTCGGGGCATTTTTCTCCTTTAAATCAGATCTAACAGTAGAGTAAGTTCAGTTCAATGGTGGTAAACAAAAAAAAATCTGATGAGCCGACTAACTATACGTAGATATTTCCCCAAAGATGACAGAGGCAGATTGTATTTAGAACTGATTTTACTGGAGATAATCTGGTAGATAACTATATACAGTTGTGAGGTAAACGGGTCAGTCTATTCCTTACAGATGAATATTTGCAGACAGGCAGTTTCTCAGTGTAATATTGGCTGCTTTCAGTTTCTCTCTGTGTGGAGACCCTCACTCAGATACACCTCAGTAGCTGAGCTGTTTTCTTCCCTCTGAGGCGACTTGCCCTCCCAGAAATGCAGTGAAAATCCTCTCACAATGGCGGCTGTCCGCTGCCTTCCCTGCTATCTCCCTGTGGCAGGGCTCAGATCCCTGTAGAGGCCTGTCTTCTGAGTATCACATAGAAGTCCTTGCTGCCATCACCATCCTTTTCTGACTGACTCAAATCTTACAGCCTCATAACAGTTAGCTCCTCCCCATAACGTGACATTTCGAGAAGAAGTCATTGGTTAACTGCACTGTCAGTACTCCTTCCCATAAAATTCACTAAAACATTTACTGATGTTTTCTCTGTAAGAAAATTCACAATTAAGACACGCAAAAAATGGGAATAGTATAGGGAAAAAAAATTGTCAGGACTCTGTGATTCTGTTCACCTGTGGTGCTTTATTGCCCTTTTTCAAGATGGCGTCTGCTGCCTCGTTTCTGTTCATGTGATCCACCTTCCCTGTCTTTATAACCCTAGTTTGCCTTCCAGTCCATGCTTGTGTATTCTGCTTGAATCCCTGGCTCTGTGCTGCAAGAGACTGCTCCTCTCCAAAGTATCCACTTCCAGCAAACCTCTCCAGTTCTCAGTAGCAAGCTTTATGTGTGTTCCTCCGCATCTGCATCTGTCTCCACCTGCCTGCTTTGGGCACGTAAGCTCAGCCTGATTCAGCTAACCTAGTTGGTGTGCAGTAGCAGTATTTGTGCATATTCTGCACTGTTTTCAGGACTCTTATTCAGAGACTGCCAGCCCTGTTGTGAACTGTGTCTTCTGAACAGCTTCTTCTAGTGTGTGCCTCGCCCAATAGACTTTGCCTGCAGCAGTGCTGCATAAAAACTACTTCAGTATCTCTGTTTGCCGTGTTTTCTTGAACTTTGCAGTGGTATGATACTCCTTCCATTTCAACATGATCACTTGCACAGTGCTCCTTCAGATGTTTAAAGTTTCAGAAATCATTTTGTATCCAAATCCAGCTTTAAACTTCTCCACAACAGTATCACGGACCTGCCTGTTGTGTTCCTTGGAATTCATGATGCTCTCTGTTCTTCAAACAGAACCCTGAGACTATCACACAGCAGGTACATTTATACGGAGACTTGATTACACACAGGTGGATTATATTTATCATCATTAGGCATTTAGGACAACATTGGATCATTCAGAGATCCACAATGAACTTCTGGAGTGAGTTTGCTGCACTGAAAGTAAAGGGGCCGAATAATATTGCAGACCCCACTTTTCAGTTTTTCAATTTCCACAAAAATTTAAAATAACCAATAAATTTCCTTCAACTTCACAATTGTGTTCCAATTGTTGTTGTTTCTTCACCAAAAATTTACATTTGGTATCTTTGTGTTTGAAGCATGGTATGTGGGAAAAGGTTGAAAAGTTCCAGGGGGCCGAAAACTTTCGCAAGGCACTGTATGTGTCACTGACATCTATATATCTATGTATTCTATATGTATATATCTATTCTAACATGTCAGTGTAATTTTATTGTATGAGGCACATGAATTGCTGGCTTTTCTAAGGACATCGGTGCTTAAAAATCGGATAGCACTCGCATGGTCTGAGTGCTGTGCAATTCTTTTCTCGCACCCATAGGCTTGCATTGGCAAGTTTCAGCTGAGTCTCAGTGACAATCGCAGCATGCTGCAATTTTCAATGCACGTAGAATGCGGTGATGTGAGCTGCCCCATAGATTGACACTGGTCCGAGTGCTATGCGATGTTTTCTTGCATAGCACTCGTCCGTATTCTACGCTAGTGTGACCCTGTCCTTAAGTTCAGTATTGCTTAGAATGGTATAATTAGACTTAATGTATTGTCTAACATTCATACTTTTTAGAAAATTACATATTTTAAGACTTGTTCACAAAAAATGCAAAACTAATACAATATAATGATCTTAATAGAAAATTTAAGAACTAATAAAGGCAGGATTTTATAGATATCACACAAAGAAAAGATAAAAAAAAATCTACACTACTTTTAGTAATATTACATTACACAAATATTCTTCTTCAAGACAATAGCTGTGTAAAATCCTCATATGTAAAATAATTTGCATGACCGCCAAAAAATTTTTTAAAATTACCTTACCTTAACCCTTTTACCCCCAAGGGTAGTGTGCACGTCAATGACCAGGCCAATTTTTACAATTCTGACCACTGTCCCTTTATGAGGTTATAACTCTGGAACGCTTCAACGGATCACAGTGATTCTGACATGGTTTTCTCGTGACATATTGTACTTCATGATAGTGGTAAAATTTCTTTGATATTACCTGCGTTTATTTGTGAAAAAAAATTTGGTGAAAATTTTTAACATTTCGCAATTTTCCAACTTTGAATTTTTATGCAATTAAATCACAGAGATATGTCACACAAAATACTTAATAAGTAACATTTCCCACATGTCTACGTTACAGCAGCACAATTTTGGAACCAAAATTTTTTTTGTTAGGGATTTATAAGGGTTAAAAGTTGACCAGCAATTTCTCATTATTACAACACCATTTTTTTTTTTAGGGACCACATCTCATTTGAAGTCATTTTGAGGGGTCTATATGCTAGAAAATACCCAAGTGTGACACCATTCTAAGAACTGCACCCCTCAAGGTGCTCAAAACCACATTCAAGAAGTTTATTAACCCTTCAGGTGTTTCACAGGAATTTTTGGAATGTTTACATAAAAATGAACATTTAACTTTTTTTCACAAAAAATTTACTTCAGCTCCAATTTGTTTTATTTTACCAAGGGTAGCAGGAGAATATGGACCCCAAAAGTTGTTGTACAATTTGTCCTGAGTATGCCGATACCCCAAATGTGGGGTAAACCACTGTTTGGGTGCATGAAAGAGCTCAGAAGCGAAGGAGGGCAATTTGACTTTTCAATGCAAAATTGACAGGAATTGAAATGGGACGCCATGTTGTGTTTGGAGAGCCACTGATGTGCCTAAACATTGAAACCCCCACAAGTGACACCATTTTGGAAAGTAGACCCCATAAGGAACTTATCTAGAGGTGTGGTGAGCACTTTGACCCACCAAGTGCTTCACAGAAGTTTATAATGCAGAACCGTAAAAAAAAATCATATTTTTTCACAAAAATTATCTTTTCGCCCCCAATTTTTTATTTTCCCAATGGTAAAAGAAGAAATTGGACCCCAATAGTTGTTATAAAATTTGTCCTGAGTATGCTGATACCCCATATGTGGGGGTAAACCACTGTTTGGGCGCATGGGAGAGCTCGGAAGGGATGGAGCACCGTTTGACTTTTCAATGCAAAATTGACAGGAATTGAAATGGGACGCCATGTTGCGTTTGGAGAGCCACTGATGTGCCTAAACATTGAAACCCCCAAAAGTGACACCATTTTGGAAAGTAGACCCCCTAAGGAACTTATCTAGAGGTGTGGTGAGCACTTTGACCCACCAATTGCATCACAGAAGTTTATAATGCAGAACCGTAAAAATAAAAAATCATATTTTTTCACAAAAATTATCTTTTTGCCCCCAATATTTTATTTTCCCAAGGATAAGAGAAGAAATTTGACCCCAAAAGTTGTTGTACAATTTGTCCTGAGTACACTGAAACCCCATATGTGGGGATAAACCACTGTTTGGGCGCAAGGGAGAGCTCGGAAGGGAAGGAGCGCCGTTTGACTTTTCAAGGCAAAATTGACAAGAATTGAGATGGGACGCCATGTTGCATTTGGAGAGCCACTGATGTCCCTAAACATTGAAACCCCCCAAACGTGACACCATTTTGGAAAGTAGACCCCTTAAGGAACTTATCTAGATGTGTGGTGAGCACTTTGACCCACCAAGGGCTTCACAGAAGTTTATAATGCAGAGCCGTAAAAATAAAACAAACATTTTTTCCCACAAAAATTATTTTTTAGCCCCAGTTTTGTATTTTCCCGAGGGTAACAGGAGAAATTGGACCCCAAAAGTTGTTGTGCAATTTGTCCTGAGTACGCTGATACCCCAAATATGGGGGTAAACCACTGTTTGGGCGCATGGGAGAGCTCGGAAGGGAAGGAGCGCCGTTTGACTTTTCAATGCAAAATTGACAGGAATTGAGATGGGACGCCATGTTGCGTTTGGAGAGCCACTCATGTGCCCCAAAAGTTGTTGTCCAATTTGTCCTGAGTACGCTAATATGCCATATGTGGGGGGAACAACCGTTTGGGCGCATGGGAGGGCTCGGAAGGGAAGGAGCACCATTTGGAATGCAGACTTAGATGGATTGGTCTGCAGGCGTCACATTGCATTTGCAGAGCCCCTAATGTACCTAAACAGTAGAAACCCCCCACAAGTGACACCATATTGGAAAATAGACCCCCAAGGAACTTATCTAGATGTGTCGTGAGAACTTTGAACCCCAAGTGTTTCACTACAGTTTATAACGCAAAGCCATGAAAATAAAAAATCTTTTTTTTCTTACAAAAAATATTTTTTAGCCCCCAGTTTTGTATTTTTGCAAGGGTAACAGGAGAAATTGGACCCCAAAAGTTGTTGTCCAATTTGTCCTGAGTACGATGATACCCCATATGTTGGGGTAAACCCCTGTTTGTGCACACGGGAGAGCTCGGAAGGGAAGGAGCACTGTTTTACTTTTTCAACTCAGAATTGGCAGGAATTGAGATCGGACGCCATGTCGCGTTTGGAGAGCCCCTGATGTGCCTAAACAGTGGAAACCCCCAATTATAACTGAAACCCTAATCCAAACACATCCCTAACCCTAATCCCAACGGTAACCCTAACCACACTCCTAGCCCTGACACTCCCCTAGCCCTAATCCCAACCCTATTCACAACTGTAAATGTAATCCAAACCCTAACCCTAACTTTAGCCCCAACCCTAACTTTAGCCCCAACCCTAACTGTAGCCTTAACCCTAGCCCTAACCCTAGCCCTAACCTTAACCCTAACCCTAGCCCTAACCCTAACCCTAATGGGAAAATGGAAATAAATACATTTTTTAAAATTTTTTAATTTTTCCCTAACTAAGAAGGTGATGAAGGGGGGGGTTTGATTTACTTTTATAGCGGGTTATTTAGTGGATTTTTATGATTGGCAGCCATCGCAAACTGAAAGACGCTTTTTATTGCAAAAAATATTTTTTGTGTTACCACATTTTGAGATCTATAATTTTTCCATATTTGAGTCCACAGAGTCATGTGAGGTCTTGATTTTTGTGGGACGAGTTACGTTTTTATTCGTAACATTTTCGGTGACGTGACACATTTTTTGATCGCTTTTTATTCCGATTTTTGTGAGGCAGAATGACCAAAAACCAGCTATTCATGAATTTCTTTTGGGGGAGGCGTTTATACCGTTCCGCGTTTGGTAAAATTGATAAAGCAGTTTTATTCTTCGGGTCAGTATGATTACAGCGATACCTCATTTATATCATTTTTTTATGTTTTGGCGCTTTTATACGATAAAAACTATTTTATAGAAAAAATAATTATTTTTGCATCGCTTTATTCTGAGGACTATAACTTTTTTTATATGTGGGGTCGTTACGGACGCGGCGATACTAAATATATGCACTTTTATTGTTTGTTTTTTTTATTTAGATAAAGAAATGTATTTATGGGAATAATATATATTTTTTCTTTATTTAGGAATTTTTTTTTTTTTTTTTTACACATGTGGAAATTTTTTTTAAAACTTTTTTACTTTGTCCCAGGGGGGGACATCACAGATGGCTGATCTGACAGTTTGCACAGGACTCTGTCAGATCAGCAATCTGACTTACAGCACTGCAGGCTTACCAAGCGCCTGCTCTGAGGAGAGGTAAGAGACCCTCGCAGCAACACGATCACATCACGTTGCTGCAGGAGTCTCAGGGAAGCCCGCAGGGAGCCCCCTCCCTGCGCGATGCTTCCCTATACCGCCGACACACCGCGATCATGTTTGATCGTGGTGTGCCGGGGGTTAATGTGCCGGGGGCGGTCCCCAACCGCTCCTGGCACATAGTGCCGGATGTCAGCTGCGATAGGAAGCTGACACCCGGCCGCAATCGGCCGCGCTTCCCCCGTGAGCGCGGCCGATCGCTATGACGTGTTATCCTATCAAGGGTCAGATAGGCCCAGGTCACCTCGACGGGATAGTACGTCTAAGGTCAGGAAGGGGTTAAACCAGTGTGACAAACTCAGTGGTAAAGTGCTGGAGCGGAGATATGTTTTTTTACCCTTTATGGCATAAGTGATATAAAGCCCAAAGTTTTCCTTCAGCACACTAAGTGTGGTGACGGGTTAAGCTAATTTGTTATGATGGGCTGGCTTTTATGTAGACATCCACAGAGCAGGTGGGAGTATGTCATCCTTTTCTCTACCCCAGGGTGTGATCTGGGGCTTAAATAGCTGGGCTCCAGAGGATCGCCAGTGGTTTTTGTCCTGAAGAGGAAAGACTGAACCTGTGTTGCTCCAGAGCGGGCAGCTCCCAGCAAATGTATGGACTGTGTTACAGCATTTTTTGTTGTTGTTTTGTTTTCCTGTTTTGCCTGAAGGGCTGTGTTTTACTTTTCCCTTCATGTTGGTTTATGCCTCTATATAATAAACCAACAGAAGATTTATGCAGTGAGTTGAACTACCACAAGCGGTGTTTCGAATGCTGGCAACGCTCTGGGATAACCAGTAGCAGCCATCGTCAAAACACATGCCCTGGGTGAAGGAGGCTACAAGCCAGAATACGACATCAGGCAAAACAGAGGACCTGCTCAAGCATCTGGTGAACGCACAGCAGCAGCAACAGTTGGTGCATCAGGAGACGTGTAAGGCCTCTTTCACACTTCCGTCTTTGAGATCCCGTCGAGATACGTCGTTTTTTGAGAAAATAGGATCCTGCAAAAAAATTTGCAGGATACTGCATTTTCTCATAGAGTTGTATTAGCAACGTATCGCGACGTATGGCCACACGTTTCGTCCGTCAAGCACTGGATAATGCGGAATTTGACAGCCCATTGTTTGGAAAAAACATTCACAGGAACCTTTTTTGTCTGCAGTGGAAAAACATGCCAGGAAGCCTCCTGCGTCATACGTCGTTCCACAGATTGGGAGCCTATGGACGCAGGATCCTGCGGTCACTGTGAAACGCAGGAATCCACTGACGGATTCTGTTTTTACATTTGAGCTTGCCTGGAAGCATTTTCCAACCCGGGGGAAAAAAAATCTCTCTCTCTCTCCTCCCAAAAAATTTCTCCATTGAAATTCAAGCAAAAACACAAACGACGCATCTGTGAAAACACTGGATGCCTTACACATGTTTTTCATTATTTTCAAAACGTACGTCGTTCCATCGCAACAACGCATTACGACGCCCGCCAGAAGACAGAAGTGTGAAACAAGCCTAAGCTGCTTGTCCAGCAAATGTAACAACAACAGCAGCAATACCAACAGAACCAGTTCAGACAACAGCAGCAGATTGAGTTGCTTGCCAAGGCAGTTTGCGGGAGACCGGAAGCCCATTCCGCAAGTACAGGTGGCGACACATACGTTCGGAAGAAGATAAGATGAGCAATGCAGAAAATGATGATGAAGAGGCATTTTTGACTGTGTTTGAGTGGGTTGCAGAGCAGTGGGAGGAGGTGCTGGCCCCCTATTTGACCAGCAAATGTATGAACTGTGTTACAGCATTTTGTTGTTTTCCTGTTTTGCCTGAAGGACTGTGTTTTACTTTTCCCTTCATGTTGGTTTATGCCTCTATATAATAAACCAACAGAAGATTTAAGGAGTCAGTGTTCCGGTTTTCTACCTCCGTGTACTACTGAGTGAGTTGAACTACCACACCAGTATTGGGGTCTCATAAACCCCATTATTAAATTTTGGGAAAACTACAGCACAAAAATATAACACCACAACACACTTCAAGGATAAAGCTTCAATTAAATTCTTACAAGGAACCGCATACGCAATGGATATGAACACAGCGTGGGGTTTCCCAGACCCCATTAACAGGTTCTAGGGTTAAATTTCAATTTAATGTAACATGAACAAATGTACTCAAGTTTACTGAGTACCCACTGCTCATACACTAAAGAATCACTGTCTTTGATGATGACAAAATTTTCTTTCCACTAGACAGAGAATGCCCTCTCATTGTGATTGCAGGCTTAGGAGTAAAAAGATTAGAAATGTCTCTGTATACTACATTCATATATTTGTACATTGTAATTAGATCACTTCTAAGACAGCTATTTTTGAAATTCAATAGCCCCAAATATGATAACCTGTCTTGGCACTGCAGTCCACCCATTATCTTAAAAACATTAGTTTCCCTCCTCTACTGCCACTGTAGTTCAAATAAGTCCTTCTTGGTCACAGTTGTCCAAAATTTAACGTAGAACAAAACTATGTTCTTGCCATGAGCATGTATGGCTTTTTTGTTAAATTCCATGTAATCGGTAGATAACATCGATTTCACTATCAGGCAGGTGTCATCTGTATGTCACATACGATACGATACACTTTATTGATCCCATGGGAAATTATGGTATCACAGCAGCACAACTTACATTATAAAAATCATAAAATGAATTACTTAACCCCTTAGTGACAGAGCCAATTTGGTACTTAATGACCGAGCCAATTTTTACAATTCTGACCACTGTCACTTTATGAGGTTATAACTCTGGAACGCTTTAACGGATCCCGCTGATTTTGAGTTTGTTTTTTTGTGACATATTGTACTGCATGTTAGTGGTAACATTTCTTCGATATTACTTGCGATTATTTATGAAAAAAACGGAAATATGGCGAAAATTGTTAAAATTTTGCAATTTTCAAACTTTGTATTTTTATGTCCTTAAATCAGAGAGCTATGTCACGAAAAATAGTTAATAAATAACATTTCCCACAGGTCTACTTTACATCAGCACAATTTTGGAAACAACATTTTTTTTTGTTAGGGAGTTATAAGGGTTAAAAGTTGACCAGCAATTTCTCATTTTTACAACACCATTTTTTTTTAGGGACCAGATCACATTTGAAGTCATTTGGAGGGGTCTATATGATAGAAAATACCCAAGTGTTACACCATTCTAAAAACTGCACCCCTCAAGGTGCTAAAATCCACATTCAAGAAGTTTATTAACCCTTTACGTGCTTCACAGGAACTGAAGCAATGTGGAAGGAAAAAATGAACATTTAACTTTTTTTTGCAAACATTTTAATTCAGAACCATTTTTTTTATTTTCACATGTGTAAAAACAGAAATGTAACTATAAATTTTGTTATGCAATTTCTCCTGAACACGCCAATACCCCATATGTGGGGGTAAACCACTTTTTGGGTGCACCGCAGAGCTTGGAAGTGAAGGAGCGCCGTTTGACTTTTTCAATGCAGAATTGGCTGGAATTGAGATCGGACGCCATGTCACGTTTAGAGAGCCCCTGATGTGCCTAAACAGTGGAAACCCCCCATAAGTGACACCATTTTGGAAACTAGACCCCTTAAGGAACTTATCTAGATGTGTGGTGAGCACTTTAAACCCCCAAGTGCTTCACAGACGTTTATAACGTAGAGCCGTGAAAATAAAAAATCACATTTTTTCTACAAAAATGATCTTTTCGCCCACAAATTCTTATTTTCACAAGGGTAACAAGAGAAATTAGACCACATAAGTTGTTGTACAATTTCTCCTGAGTACGTCGATACCCCATATGTGGAGGTAAACCACTGTGTGGGCGCACCGCAGAGCTTGGAAGAGAAGGAGTGCCGTTTTACTTTTTCAATGTAGAATTGGCTGGAATTGAGATCGGAGGCCATGTCGCGTTTGGAGAACCCCTGATGTGCCTAAACAGTGAAAACCCCCCACAAGTGACCCCATTTTGTAAACTAGACCCCTTAAGGAACTTATTTAGATGTGTGGTGAGAACTTTAAACCCCCAGGTGCTTCACAGAAGTTTGTAACGTAGAACCGTAAAAATAAAAAAATCGCATTTTTTCCACAAAAATGATATTTTTGCCCCCACATTTTTATTTTCACAAGGGTAACAGGAGAAATTAGACCACAAAAGTTGTTGTGCGATTTCTCCTGAGTATGTCAATACCCCATATGTGGGGGTATATCACTGTTTGGGCGCACCGCAGAGCTTGGAAGAGAAGGAGTGCCGTTTTACTTTTTCAATGTAGAATTGGCTGGAATTGAGATCGGAGGCCATGTCGCGTTTGGAGAGCCCCTGATGTGCCTAAACAGTAGAAACCCTCCACAAGTGACCCTATTTTGGAAACTAGACCCCCCATAGAACTTATCTAGATGTGTGGTGAGAACTTTGAATGCCCAAGTGCTTCACAGAAGTTTAGAATGCAGAGTCGTGAAAATAAAAAATATTTTTTTTCCACAAAAAAGATATTGTAGCCCCCAAGTTTTTATTTTCACAAGGGTAACAGGAGAAATTGGACAGCAATATTTGTTGTCCAATTTATCCCGAGTACGCTGATGCACCATATGTGGAGGTAAACCACTGTTTGGGCGCACAGCAGAGCTCGGAAGGGAAGGAGTGCCATTTTGGAATGCAGACTTTGATAGAATGGTCTGTGGGTGTTACATTGCGATTGCAGAGCCCCTGATGTACCTAAACTGTAGTAACCCCCCACAAATGACCCCATTTTGAAAACTAGACCCCGCAAGGAACTTATCTAGATGTGTGGTGAGAACTTTAAATGCCCAAGTGCTTCACAGAAGTTTAGAATGCAGAGTTGTGAAAATAAAAAATATTTTTTTTTCCACAAACAAGATTTTGTAGCCCCCAAATTTTTATTTTCACAAGGGTAACAGGAGAAATTGGACCACAAAAGTTGTTGTGCAATTTATCCCGAGTACGCTGATGCCCCATATGTGGGGGTAAACTACTGTTTGGGCGCACGGCAGAGCTCGGAAGGGAAGGAGCGCCGTTTTGGAATGCAGACTTAGATAGAATGGTCTGTGGGCATTATGTTGTGATTGCAGAGCCCCTGATGTACCTAAACTGTAGTAACCCCCCACAAGTGACCCCACTTTGGAAACTAGACCCCCCAAGGAACTTATATAGATGTGTGGTGAGAACTTTGAATGCCCAAGTGCTTCACAGAAGGTTATAATGCAGAGTCGTGAAAATAAAAAATATTTTTTTTCCACAAAAAGATTTTGTAGCCCCCAAGTTTTTATTTTTACAAGGGTAACAGGAGAAATTGGACCCCAAAAGTTGTTGTCCAATTTATCCCGAGTATGCTGATGCCCCATATGTGGGGGTAACCCACTGTTTGGGCGCACGGCAGAGCTCAGAATGGAGGGAGCACCATTTGACTTTTTGAGCGCAAAATTGGCTGTCGTGTTTGGAGACCCCCTGATGTACCTAAACAGTTGAAACCCCCCAATTCTAACTCCAACCCTAACCCCAACACACCCCTAACCCTAATCCCAACTTGATCCATAATCCTAATCACAACCCTAACGATAATCACAACCCTTACCCCAAAACAACCCTAACTTTATCCGCAACCCTAGCCCTAAATTTAGCCGCAACCCTAGCCCTAACTTTAGCCCCAACTCTAACCCTAGCCCTAAGGCTACTTTCACACTTACGTTGTTTGGCATCCGTCGCAATCCGTCGTTTTGGACAAATAACGGATCCTGCAAATGTGCCCGCAGGATGCGTTTTTTGCCCATAGACTTGCCCATAGTATTGCTGCTGGATCGCGACGTGCACTGGATCAGTTGTGTTTTGGCGGACCGTCGGCACAAAAAAATCGTTCAATGTAACGTTTTTTTGTACGACGCATCCGCCATTTCCAACCGCGCATGCGTGGCCGTAACTCCGCCCCCTCCTCCCCAGGACATAGATTGGGCAGCGGATGCGTTGAAAAACTGCATCCGCTGCCCACGTTGTGCACAATTTTCACAACATGCGTCGGTATGTCGGGCCGACGCATTGCGACGGCCCTGTACCGACGCAAGTGTGAAAGAAGCCTAACCCTATATTTAGACCCAACCCTAACCTTAACCCTAGCCCTAACCCTAACACTAGCCCTAATTTTAGCCCCAACTGCTTTCTCCTGCCGGTCGGCAGATGGCGGGTGCACTGCGCATGCGCTCGCCATTTTGTTTCCCAAAGAAGACGCCGGCGGGCAGGAGAGGACGCAGGAGGACCCAGGGACACCGGTAAGTATAATAGGGCCCCTGAATCCCCCTATTTCTCTGTCCTCTGATGTGCGATCACATCAGAGGACAGAGAATTACACACCACTTTTTTTTTTTGCGATCGCCGGTAAACAGTTCATTACCGGTGATCACAAAACAGGGGTCGGTATAACCGACCCCGATCATGTTCTTTGGGGTCTCGGCTACCCCCTGGCAGCCGAGACCCCAAAGATCCTGCCGGTGCCGGAAAAAGATGGCGGCGCCCACCGGGAGCCACGAGGAGCACCAGGGGAGACAGGTGAGTATTGGGGGGCTATCTAGGACCCCATTTCTCTGTCCTCTGATGTGCGATCACATCGGAGGACAGAGAAATTAAAAGGGAAATCGCGTTTTGATTTTTTTTTGCGATCGCCGGTAAACGGTTAATTACCGGCGATTGCAAAAGCGGGGTCAGCAAAAAAAAACCCGAATCATGTTCTCTGGGGTCTCAGCTACCCCCGGCAGCCGAGACCCTGGAGAAAATCGGACTCTGGGGGGCGCTATTTACTTTTTCCACAGCGCCGTTAATTAACGGCGCTGTGGTTTAAGTACCCTTAACTGCCGCCGTTAAAAGGCGTATTGGCGGTCGTTAAGGGGTTAATTGACATGACAGTTTGTTGACATAATACATTAGAATAGGACATACACAGCGGGTGAACTGAAAAGTAGACGAAATAAAGTGGACAATCACCTTTATGGTTTAACCCTAATGTTATTGTTGTACATCCCCATAGCAGTTTTCCTAAATTTTTCCTTCTTACACCTCAGAAGTATTAGCCGGTTAATGAAGGTGCTCTTCTGTCTCACGAATAGCTCATATAGTGGATGTGCATTATTGTTCATAATTGCCATACATTTTCTCAGAGTTCTTCTCCACTACCTCCTCAAGAGAGTCCAGATTGCAGCCGACAGCAGAGCTTGCCTTTTTCATAAGCTTATTCAGCTTATTAGCATCAGAGGCCCGCACACTATTACATCACATACTGCTAGGGAGTCAAAGAGAAACTTTCACAAACATAGTTTTCATGCATCATAAACAGACAGTGTCATGCAGAGAAAATTTCCCCTCCAGCACTTTATCTCCTCACTAATTTTTGCAGCTACAGTGTAGAGATAGAGCAGAGCTGAGTTATGCATCATTACAAATATTGCCAGATCTCATCTCATCTCACAGCATTCAGTATGGAGAGAGGGTGAGAGCAGACAGCACTGTGAGATGAGGTCTGAGAGTATTTGTAATGATGAATAATTCAGCTCTACTGTATCTCTACACAATACCTGCAAAAATCAGTAATTAGAGGAGGGCGACCCGTTTTTTTTACCCTGCATGATACTTCTTGCATATGACTGGTCAACCTCATACAGGGGAAGAAGTACACATCCCAAAGACAAATCCCTGGTAACACAGTCAGCCTTTTAAACTATAACATAAATTATAACCTAAATTTTACAAGTTAATATCTCAGCAGTGGAGAAGAGAAATTAAAAAATAAACAAAATGTTTTACTCAGCTCTGCAGCCACTACTATATGATGTGTCCAGTTTAAAAACTCAGCTCAAACTTTTATTGGGACAAAGCTGTAGTGAGCTGCAACTAAAAATACAATGCTGTGCCTGGAATAAAAATGAGGGGCATTGCATTACAAACAGCTCATCAACAGGGGTGCCAATCAAATATAAATGATTTGTCTTTTTGACATCAATTTAGAAGCAACAGATAAATCTTTTAAGAGTATAAGGATAGGTTTACTAAAGAGGTAAACCTTTAGTCAATGAACATTAAAATACTTGAAAAAATAACAATCTGACATCATGCTGAGCATACACAGTATACAAGCTGGAGATTTTTCATTTGCTTGCCAAATACTTTTTTCTTCCTTGTTGAGAAGTGTGTAGCAATGCATTAGTTAATATTTTATCCAAACACTGTTTCAAACATTCTAGTTATTACTAATTGATGGCTTGTGTTTAAAATATTTTTAGTCTAAGAAGAGGTTTCACATGTACCCATTCAGATGGAGACGTTTATTCTCAGCGAGGTAAGGCAAGCGTAGGACCTGGTATAAGAGAGATGCCGTAAAGGGGCTACCAGGTACACATAAAATTGGCCATTTTTATGCGCTAAAAGCTCTCATTTTTCATATTTCTAGTGCAGTAATGCAGTTTAAATTTTGTGTTTTCAAGTTTGCATGTTTTAGCGATGCAGTGTGCTGCCTTATTTACTTAACTATATACGTGTTTGGAGGGTGACATTCTTTTAGTTTCGGCAGATGTTGAGTCCCTCTATACGAATATTAAACATCAAGACGGCATCAGTGCCGTTCGCTTCTTTTTGGGTACATCTTCACTATCTATTGAGATGAGGGACCTCCTGCTGGAACTGTTGGAGTTCACCCTCACGCACAACTTTGTTGTGTTTAAGGGGTCCTTCTACCTACAGCTCCGGGGGACCACCATGGGGGCGGCTTTTGTGCCGGCCTATGCCGGTTTTTTCCTGGGGCTGTGGGAGAGGGACCTCTTCCTGTCGGATGAACAGGGGTTGATGGACCGCGTCCCTTTTTGGATGCGGTACATTGACGACATCTTCTTCATCTGGCAGGGCACACCCGTCGACCTTGGACAACTGATCCGTACTTTGAACAACAATGACCTGAACATACATTTGACGTTTTGTCAGAGTGATGTCTCATTGGACTTCCTGGATGTAACTATTCGGCGGGATCAGTTTGGGGTCCTGCAAACTGACATCTATAGAAAGGAGACATCAACTAATACCTTATTGTTTGCTTCATCTGGACATCCTAGGCACATGATCCGTTCCGTACCGGTGGGCCAGTTCCTCCGGTTGCGGCGGATCTGTTCCTCTGATGCGGCCTTTGAGGCTAGGGTGGACGAACTTAGACAGCGCTTTGTGGCACGCGGCTATAGCCGTAGGGTAATAAAAACTGCCTATCATCGAGCTAAGCATGCCTCGAGAAATGATTTGCTCTATAAAATAAATGAGAGTGGGAGATCTAGGACGGATGACCAAACTAGGTTTGTCACTACATTCAGCTCGCAGTCCAATAGGGTACGTGCTATCCTGGAGCAGGCCTGGCCAATTCTTAGGGTGGACCCTGTTTTGAAGAAAATTGTGCCATCTAGACCATCTATGTCATTTAGACGGGCCAAAAATCTAAGGGACCACCTTGTCTCCAGCCATTATCCTGAGCGCCCGTTACCCACCTTCTTGGATAGATTCAAAAGGAGTGGTGGATGTGTTCCGTGTGGTGTTCCGTGACCGGACCGGACCGATTCCCCGACGCGCGTTTCGCTTGTGGCTTTATCAAGGGGTAAAGCCACACGCGAAACGTGCGTCGGGGAATCGGTCCGGTCCAGAAAGGTAATATGCCAGCGCCAATGGCGCTCCACAGAAATGGGGTCATTTTATAGCCTTATAGCTCTTCTTATGTACTCTGGCAATGTAGCCCTGTTGCACTAGCACTAGACACTTTATTATTTCTTTTTACCCATAGTATTGTGTCTCTATGTACTTACATCAGTATTATATTTACTAGAATTATTTATTATCTATTTTGATCTTGTATCCTTGGGTCACCTATTTGGATCGCTTTTGAGTTTTTTTACTCTGCTATATTTGGATACGAGCCCTTGGATACTGCACCTAAAGATATAAAAAAACACCTTTTTCATATATGTGGTTATTTATTTATTTATTTATTTATTTTTTCTGTACCCCTTGGCACATTATTTATACCGGATTGGCCGTTTGATATCTGTGCATTGTGCCCCCACATTTTTTCCCTTCTTTACCTTTTTTTTTATTATTTGTGAATTTTACATTTTAAACTGATCATAATAAAATATCTAGTATTTTATGGCAATAGCTTTGTTCTCATTTTTTGATGTATTAATTGTTTAAAGCTGCCTTGCCTAGGCATGTTATACATTTTTGAAGTATGTTATGATTGTATTAGCTATACTACTAGCTTACTTATATTATATATGATGTATGTTCATGATATGTTACAGCAGTTTTGTTACTCTTCTTTATTGTCATGTCACGTTCATTTGTATCGTTACATATTGCTGGGTATTCTTACACACAATGTATATCCCTTGTGGTATTTATCCGTTATATGAATTACGTATCTTTTTGCGCCATAAATATTGCATAGATATATTCATTGTTAGTGTGACTTGCTGTGGGTGCCGCTCGTGGGGTATTGCTCCCTGTGTGTGCGGGCTCCGCCGGCCGTCTGACGTAGTGGTCGCATGGGGCCCCATGCGTCCCGGCGTCTGCGGTTTGTGGCGGTGCCGGCATATGCGGGGTGCGTCCCCTTTGGTCGTCGCTCACTAGTGATCTTGCTATGTGTGCACTTTGCCCGTCTTCAGTGCTGTGTATAGTGGGCTAATGCCCCTTACCAATATGGCCGCGGCTGTACTTCTGTGCGGCTGGGTTCCGCCTTGCTCCGCCCAGTGGCTCCGCCTGCTGCCTGACGTCTTGGTCACGTGGGGTTCCTGGTGCCATGACGTCAGCGGTTTTGTGCGGCGCTTCAGGATGGGCGGCGTTTCCTGTGCCGGCCAGCGCACATTTCCGGCCCTGGTCTCTATTTAATGGTGGCTCAGTTTCTGCACTTATGCCCCCTGAGGAAGGAAGTTCTCACTTCCGAAACACGCGTCGGGGAGGGCGGGAGTGCCAGTGTGTGACCCTGCTGTACTTATAGGTATGTTGTGTGAGACACAGCCACGGTGCATTATGTCCTGCATGTATTTACATATATGATCATGTGTTGTCTCCCAGGTTGTTTCACATACGGCCCTACCGCCTGTCTTTTTGTGGGAAGATCTGTCACCCTTTTACCATTTGTCCTGTCTGTAGGTCTTTTTGTGAATATTTAATAAACTTTTGTATCTGACCTTGATACCAGTTTCTGGACGTTTTTACACTGATTTTTTCTTGTGGTGCTTGTTCTATGAAAAATATTACTAGCTGTCATGAACCGGGAGTGTTTCCTTGCCCCAGGTCTTTATTCAGGGATGTATTTATATCCCACTTCCCAGTTCCGGTATGGAACTTGCAGCTCTCTGGCGCCCCCCGTTACCCTCACGTCTATCAAGAAACTGCACCTAAGATAATTAGTCACCAGAAAGGCTGCCAGATCGTGTACTGGCTATTGGGCATGCTGCAGTGAGGGTGATACCTATTCCCCGCCGCAATCGGGCAATACTCTTATAAACCCCTTTTCGTCACTGTCAGCTATACCCAACAAGCTCAGTACACTCTGCTTCCACGAGCTCCTATTCCTATGATTAACAGCGGGTCAGGAGCCAACCCAATCAGTAGCGCAATTTACTTCAGAGGACGTTAGAGGTATGTTTTAGAGCAAGGAAAATGAAGCTAGTAAATATAACTTTTGCTAAAAATAGAAATAGGCAGTGTTTACAAAAGATATAAAAACGATATTACAAGATGAGGCAATTATAGTATGTATAGAACCTATTTCAAAATAAAAGGGATTAAAGATGAAAAAAAGCACTTACAGGTCTCTCATATCATGGCTGGCCATGCAGCTGGGGGGGAAGGGCGACACATCCCAATGCATCAGAGCAGATTGCAGAGTTTCTGTTAGCTGACTTCCTGGGCAAAGACTAAAGACTTCCCCTCTCGTCCCGCCTCTGAGTTTTATACCTGGGCTCAAACTTAAGGCACTCCCACTGTGCTGACCTCACTGGGTGGTTGGGGAACGCCCCTTCCTGAGCAGTTATGAAATATTATATTACCCATATCTCTTAGGGTGAACCTCATAGAAGAAAGACAAAATTATCATTATGCTCAGCATGACATGGGGGTTCATTTAAGTATAAACACGAAGTGGACCCTCTCCAGGGTATTAATATCTGCCCTCAGTCACTGGCTTTACCATTCTGGCGGAGAAAATTGCGCGGGAGCCCACACCAATTTTTTCCGTGAATTAACCCTTTAAATTAATAGCTAGAGCGCCCAAATTTTGCACATACACACTACTAACATTAGTAGTGTGGAATATGCAAAAAAAAGGGGATATGAGATGGTTTACTGTATGTAAACTGTTATGACCTGGTGGTTAGGACAATAATGGACCTGGTGGTTAAGAGCACACGGAATGACCTGATAGTTACTAATAATATAGGACGAGCTCTGAGACGTGGGAACTCTGCTGACCGCAATCCCTAATCCTATCACACACACTAGATATAGCCGTGGATTGCTCCTAACGCTCCCTATGCAACTCGTCACAGCCTAAGAAACTAGCTAGCCCTAAAGATAGAAATATAAAGCCTACCTTGCCTCAGAGAAATTCCCCAAAGGAAAAGGCAGCCCCCCACATATAATGACTGTGAGTAAAGATGAAAATTACAAACACAGAGATGAAATAGATTTAGCAAAGTGAGGCCCGACTTACTGAACAGACTGAGGATAGGAAAGGTAACTTTGCGGTCAGCACAAAAACCTACAAAAAGACCACGCAGAGGGCGCAAACAGACCCTCCGCACCGACTCACGGTGCGGAGGCGCTCCCTCTGCGTCCCAGAGCTTCCAGCAAACAAGACAAAAATCAAAATAGCAAGCTGGACATAAAAATAGCAAACAAGAGAAAAACAAGCAGGAACTTAGCTTCTGCTGGGAAGACAGGTCACAAGAACGATCCAGGAGTGAACTAGACCAATACTGGAACATTGGCAGGTGGCATGGAGCAATGATCTAGGTGGAGTTAAATAGAGCAGCCAGCTAACGAATTAACCTCGTCACCTGTGGAAGGAGACTCAGAAGCCGCAGCCCCACTCACAACCACCAGAGGAAGCCCATGGACAGAACCAGCCGAAGTACCATTCATGACCACAGGAGGGAGCTTGACAACAGAATTCACAACAGTAAACCATGTCTCATATCATGTCGGGTTTGGAAAGGAGATAGCAAAAGCCGGCAATTGAATTATCGGCTTTAAAGCTATCTAGCGCTGTATGAAATCTTAATATATATACATATACGTGTCTCACTGACATATATATATATATATATATATATATATATACCCCTATACTATGTGTAGACATTTATTTTAGCTATTCTATTCTAACCTGTCAGTGTGATTTTATTGTACACTAGGGTTGAGCGAAACGGATCGGTCATTTTCATAAGTCGCCGACTTTTGGCAAAGCCGGGTTTCATGAAACCCAATCCGATCCCAGCGTGGGATCGGCCATGCGGTACGCGACCTTCGAGCCCAAAGTCGCGTTTCATATGACGCGTTCAGCGCCATTTCTCAGCCAATGAAGGTGGACGCAGAGTGTGGGCAGCGTGATGACATAGGTCTCAGTCCCCACCATCTTAGAGAAGGGCATTACAGTGATTGGCTTGCTTTCTGCGGCGTCACAGGGGCTATAAAGGGGCGTGCACGCCGACCGCCATCTTACTGCTGCTGATCTGAGCATAGGGAGAGGTTGCTGCCACTTCGTCAGAATGATGAAACAGCTGCAGCTAGAAGTACCAAGCTGTTGCACAACTCTTTGGGTAGATAGTAGAAAACAGCTAGAAGAGCATAACCCAATAAAATAAAACATAACTTTTACTAATAATATTAAAAAGTGGACAAAAACAATACAACATATAAACAAAGTGCTCACGCCGAAAACCGTGCTCTAATAAAAAACTGGTTTGATCTCACCAATTATGGACGAAGGGTACCCATATCAATGAAAAAGGGGTCCCTGGGAGGGTCCAGTAGTTGTGGGGTAAGAATGAAGGAACGGGGGACCTTTGTCCTATAACCCCTGTCGTGCCCCAGCAATGACTCCTGTCCTCACAAGGACAGGCCCAAATCAGCCCCACTATGGACACCCCTCCACTGTGTAAGATGTAGTATAACGCCTCCCTACGCGTTTCTTCTCCAATCTCGGAGATTCATCAGGGGAGTTTCAGTGGCCAACAGGCCCAGATGTAGCTTACAAGTCCATAAGTAAAGTTAACAGTCCATAGGTCGGAGCTATATGCAGTGGCTGTATAGCTTCCAGATACCGGCAGTCCTGTGTGGTGTCTGCCACAAGAAGTGAGTCAGCTCTGTGTGACGCCCGCTCCCCCTTAATAAGCAAGGGACCACTCCCCCCGGGCAGATGATGTAATAAGTGTCCACCCCTAACTCATGGCGATGTCACAGGTTGGAAGGTCGAGCCCACGCTGCGCTCAAGTCCTGGAACGCACGCCGAAGTCCCACCATGCCGCCGGGCTGTCAGCCACTCAGATCCGCGAAACCGCAAGTACCGGCGCCATATTGGATGCGCCACTTCCGGTGCGCCGATAATGTGATGCGCTCCAGAGATGGAACGCATCCCTGAGGCACCTATTAATGACGAGGGTCCACATCATGGAAAGCACCGTTCACATAAGGTGCGCTACCACCGCACTAACGCTATGGAATGCAGTACACAGTACCCCACATAAGAAGGAAACGGGATACACAAGGGGGAAACCTGACTTGGGGATTCCTACTGACATGATACAGGACGTTCAACTACTGGCGGACTTAGAAACTATACCACAGATAGAGAGGGGTTTTGGTCCGTTTACTCAGTTGAGGAACCCTAGCAAGAGAATGGCGCCTTTGGGGGGGGACGTATCAGCTATTGACGTCTTCCTGAATTTGGCTACTCAAGACATTAAACAGCTCACGCAGATACAATCAAGGCACAATCTTAGTAAAGCGCAGATTACAGCACTCCACAACCTAGAAACAGACAAAACGGTCATCTTTAAGCCCTCTGTTAAAGGGGGTAATGTGGTTGTTATGGATGTGGAGAACTACAAAGATATGTGCCTGGCCCTACTAAATGATCAGACCACCTTTACTCGAGTAATGCAGAATCCAACAGCTGGTTGCATGAAGAGTCTAGAGGGCATTCTTGAAAAGGCCAGAATAGATAACCTCATTAGCCAAGAAGAATTTCTCTTTCTCCTGCCTCAGCACCCGGTTATGGCTACCTTCTATGCCCTACCGAAGGTGCATAAAGGTATCGAACCTTTGAAGGGGAGACCCATAGTCTCTGGGATAGGAAGTATTTGCCAGAATGCAGGGACCTACATTGACCAGATCTTGCGACCATTTGTGATTTCCCTCCCCTCTTACATCATGGACACTATGGACCTTTTGCGCAGACTGGAAGGGATTTCACTGGAACCAGGGTCACTCCTTGTAAGCATTGACGTGGAGTCATTGTACTCCTCTATCCCACACATGTATGGGATGCAGGGACTGCGGCATTTCCTGGGGATGAGGGGCCAACAACATGCCCCCCATAATGAGTTTGTGTTGAGCCTCTTAAACTTCGTCCGTAACAACAACTATTTCAGCTTTGATGGGCAGATCCTCCACCAGCTCAGGGGCACTGCTATGGGCAGCCCGTGTGCGCCCAGCTATGCCAACCTGTTCCTGGGCTGGTGGGAGGATAGCATTGTCTTCTCCGATGCCAATGAAGAGTTTACCATCTATATCAACCTATGGGTTCGTTGCATAGACGACGTTTTTGTCTTATGGAGAGGTACTAGAGAGATCTTTCAGAGATTCATGTCATCACTCAATCATAACGACATAGATTTGAGGTTCACCTTTGAAATGGAAGAGAGCAATTTACCATTTTTAGGCATCATGATTTCCAAAACCAGTGGGGGTGATGGCCTTGATACCACCATCTTTAGAAAACCTACCTCCAGTAATTCTGTGTTGAGGTGGGATAGCCACCATCCGTATTCCCTCAAAAAAGGTATCCCCAAGGGCCAATACCTCCGCCTGAGGAGAAATTGCTCTGATGATGCAGATTTTAAAATAAAAGCAAGAGACCTGAGATCCAGGTTTCTGCATAGAGGTTACCCAGATCGGGTGCTGAGGGAGGCATATCACCATGCTAGAGGACAAGCTAGAAGCAATCTGCTCACACCACGGGAGAGGGGGAGAGAAGATCACAAGACCATCAGAATGATCTGTGCCTTTGACAATGGGGCTCCATCGGTCAGGGCTATTCTCAGGAAGCATTGGGGCATACTTACGATGGATGATGACTTGAGGGATGCCGTGGGTACACAGCCACAAATCACATACAGAAAGTGTAAGACGCTAGGGGACCAGCTAGTACATAGTCATCTAACTACATCCAACAAGGTGACCTGGCTACCAAACAGACCCAGTGGTTGCTACAGATGCGGTACATGTGTAGCGTGTGCATCTATACAGACTGGCAAGGAGTTCCATAACACTCACACCCAAAAGACATATATCATAAAAGAATTCATCAATTGCAAATCTAAAGGAGTCATATATAGAGCTGTCTGCATTTGTGGCATTACATATATTGGTAAAACCATTAGGGAACTCAGAAGAAGAGTGGGCGAGCATTTGGGAGATATCCGAAATCAAAGGGACACCCCCATTGCTAGACATGTCAACACCTGTCATGATGGTGATACTAAGGTCATGAGTTTCATGGGGATTGATAAAGTTACCCCACCAGTGAGGGGTGGCGATTTTGATAAGATCCTGCTGCAGAAGGAAACAAGGTGGATCTTTTTGCTGGACACCTGCCAACCTCATGGACTCAATGATCAGCTCTACTTCAGCTGCTTTCTCTAGATTTATTTGAGCATCCTATGTTTATTTCCTCAGATCTGTCTGTGTTTGCGTCCCCGCCCCCCCCCCCCCCCCCCCCCTTTTTTGGTAGATGTGTGTACAGCTCTGTCCTGTTCCAATCTGCCTTTTTCACCGTTTTAATTACATGAGCCTGCCAGTTAGTGTCCTGTACCTTGTGTCTTTAAACCAGCTATGATAAACAAAATAATTGCAATGTGGTGGTACAGGGTCACTACTCTGTACTATTTCCCCTCTGGACCTTTTCCCTGGTATCGGATACGCTCTGCGGATGGAGCTTCCAGGAACGAGGGGTATCTGTGTCTTAAGTGGACAAATTTTACAGTCTTTTATGATGGTGGCGTTTTTTGTGCTATCACTAAGTAGTGATAACATTCCCGGCATTTGTGTAGGTACACCACTTCCTATCGTTTCCCCCCTAGGCTTTTTCTGTCCCTCCTACCAGGCCTCGTACTCCCTTCCCTCTGTTGGTACTATTATGGATACGCTCTAGTCTGGACACTTCCAGCTATTATCTGCATCTGTGGGCACTATATTATGTGGGTGGACACTACCAGCTACATACAATCAGGTATATCATATGGTATTTTTGGTAACATGGGTGGTATACATATATGGCATTTGACTATTATAGCCTCTGATGTATATCATATGGAATTTTTGGTAAAATGGGTGGTATACATATATGACATTTGAATATTATAGCCTCTGATGCACTCCGGTGTATCCATATTATTAACTATGCATATACAGGTGGGAAGGGGTATACATCATGGGGTTTCCCCCTTGTGTATCCCGTTTCCTTCTTATGTGGGGTACTGTGCACTGCATTCCATAGCGTTAGTGCGGTGGTAGCGCACCTTATGTGAACGGTGCTTTCCATGATGTGGACCCTCGTCATTAATAGGTGCCTCAGGGATGCGTTCCATCTCTAGAGCGCATCACATTATCGGCGCACCGGAAGTGGCGCATCCAAAATGGTGCCGATACTTCCGGTTTCGCGGATCTGAGCGGCTGACAGCCCGGCAGCATGGGGGGACTCCGGCGTGCGTTCCAGGACTGGAGCGCAGCGTGGGCTCGACCTTACTCATGGCGATGTCACAGGTTGGTAGGGGTGGACACTTATTACATTATCTGCCCAGGGGGAGTGGTCCCTTGCTTATTAAGGGGGAGCGGGCGTCACACAGAGCTGACTCACTTCTTGTGGCAGACACCACACAGGACTGCCGGTATCTGGAAGCTATACAGCCACTGCATATAGCTCCGACCTATGGACTGTTAACTTTACTTATGGACTTGTAAGCTACATCTGGGCCTGTTGGCCACTGAAACTCCCCTGATGGATCTCCGAGATTGGAGAAGAAACGCGTAGGGAGGCGTTATACTACATCTTACACAGTGGAGGGGTGTCCATAGTGGGGCTGATTTGGGCCTGTCCTTGTGAGGACAGGAGTCATTGCTGGGGCACGACAGGGGTTATAGGACAAAGGTCCCCCGTTCCTTCATTCTTACCCCACAACTACTAGACCCTCCCTGGGACCCCTTTTTCATTGGTATGGGTACCCATCGTCCATAATTGGTGAGATCAAACCAGTTTTTTATTAGAGCACGGTTTTCGGCGTGAGCACTTTGTTTATATGTTGTATTGTTTTTGTCCACTTTTTAATATTATTAGTAAAAGTTACGTTTTATTTTATTGGGTTATGCTCTTCTAGCTGTTTTCCACTTTGTCAGAAGCAGGGATAGCGTTAGGCAGGGAATATAAACCCCCAAACCGCTTGTGCTGTAGCGATTTCCACTGTCCAACACCACCTTTTCCTTGCAGGGACAGTGGAGGCTAGATTTCTGTGCATCAGCTCCGTAGCTTATTAGGCTGCCTTATAAGGCTCCCTGATAGCTGCATTGCTGTTTGTACGCCGCTGGGCAAACCAACTGCTTTTTTCAAAGCACAAATCCTGTTGTTCCTTCCTTTCTGCACAGCTATCTTGTTTGTTTGTCCACACTTTTGTGTGCAGCAGTCCTTTTTTTTGCTGCCTGCCATACTTTTCTGAGATTACTGTAGGGAGATAGTAATTGTAGTACAGTCCCTTTTTTTTTTTTAATATATCTTCAAGCCACTTTCTGCCCCTGAAACTGTGTAGTGTGAAACAGTGGGCCTGTATTTTTCTGCACTGTCCCACACCTAAAAAGGGAGATTTATATTGCCAATCAGTGCATCTGTGCCAGTCCAGTCTGTTGTACCTGTCAGTCATTTTGTGCCACAGAAACAATACTGTAAAACAGTGGGCCAGATTTATTTACTAGTCTCCCATCAAAAAAGAAAAGAAGGGGAGATTAATATTGGCAAATCTGTGCATCTGTGCCAGTCCAGTCTGTGGTATCGGTCTGTCATTTAGTGCCACTGAAACAATACTGTAAAACAGTGGGCCAGATTTATTCACTAGTCTCCCATCAAAAAAAAAAGAAGGGGAGATTAATATTGGCAAATCTGTGCATCTGTGCCAGTCCAGTCTGTGGTATCTGTCTGTCATTTTCTGCCACTGAAACAATACTGTAAAACAGTGGGCCAGATTTATTCACTAGTCTCCCATCAAAAAAAAAAAGAAGGGGAGATTAATATTAGCAAATCTGTGCATCTGTGCCAGTCCAATCTGTGGTATCGGTCTGTCATTTTGTGCCGCAAAAACAATACTGTAAAACAGTGGGCCAGATTTATTCACTAGTCTCCCATCAAAAAAGAAAAGAAGATTAATATTGGCAAATCTGTGCATCTGTGCCAGTCCAGTCTGTGGTATCGGTCTGTCATTTTGTGCCACTGAAACAATACTGTAAAACAGTGGGCCAGATTTATTCACTAGTCTCCCATCCCCCCCCAAAAAAGAAGGAGAGATTAATATTGGCAAATCTGTGCATCTGTGCCAGTCCAGTCTGTGGTATCTGTCTTTCATTTTGTGCCACAGAAACAATACTGTAAAACAGTGGGCCAGATTTATTCACTAGTCTCCCATCAAAAAAAAAAAAGAAGGGGAGATTAATATTGGCAAATCTGTGCATCTGTGCCAGTCCAGTCTGTGGTATCTGTCTGTCATTTTCTGCCACAGAAAATATACTGTAATACAGTGGGCCAGATTTATTCACTAGTCTTCCATATAAAAAAGAGGGGATTTTTATTTCCAGTGTGTGCATCTGCGTCAGTCCTCTTAGTGGCATATCTGTCAGCCACTGTCTGCCACTGAAACTGTGTACTGTAATACAGTGCGCCTGATTTTCCCTGCAGTCTCACACACCTATAAAGGGAGATTTAAATTCACAACAATTTTGCGTCCACCTTGTAACTGGTTTTACAGTACCAAATACCATTTGTTAGTTTGGTTACATATTTCCAAGAATGAGGAAGTCTGGTGGAAGATGTCGTGGCCGTGGGTGGTCATTGCCAGCTGGTAATGATGGTAGTGGTGGTGGAGCATCAGGTGGTCGTGGGAAAAGCAATATAGCACCTAAGTCTCGAGTTGTTCAGCCACCGTCATCGTCTGGCTACACAAAGCCTCGAACGCTCCCTTTTCTGGGAGTAGGAAAACCGCTTTTAAAGCCGGAGCAGCAGGAACAAGTTTTGGCTTTCCTTGCTGACTCTGCCTCTAGCTCTTTTGCCTCCTCTTCGGAAAGTGCAAAATGTAAAAGCAGCGCATCGTCAGTGGATGTTCCTGGTCAGGGACAAGTCGCTTAATTGCGTTCTTCACCGAGAACAACAGAGAAGGATGCGTCAGG
Source organism: Ranitomeya imitator (assembly GCF_032444005.1). Classification (NCBI taxonomy): domain Eukaryota; kingdom Metazoa; phylum Chordata; class Amphibia; order Anura; family Dendrobatidae; genus Ranitomeya; species Ranitomeya imitator. The sequence continues at coordinate 350,405,406 of NC_091285.1, read as the reverse complement.
TGACACAATGGGTTACTCCATGGAGCTCTTTAGACATACCGTTCCTGGGTTAGAAAGGGAAGTTGTTAACAGGCCATGCCCATTACAAGATGAATCGGACATGGAGTGCACAGATGCACAGCCACAGCCAGATTATTATGCTGTTCCTTTGACTCAAATCACAACATTGCCCTTGCAGTGTACTGATCCAGAATCTGACCAAGATGAGACTATGGAGCCCCGTCAGGAACGCTATAGCACCGGCTTACACGGTGACACAGAGGAAGGTGCACAGGACATAGAAGAGGAGGTCATAGATGACCCAGTTGTTGACCCCGATTGGCAGCCATTGGGGGAACAGGGTGCAGCCGGCAGTAGCTCTGAAGCGGAGGAGGAGCCGCAGCAGGCATCAACATCGCAACAGGTTCCATCTGGCAGGCCTGTATCTGGCCAAAAACGTGTGGCAAAACAAAAAAACAGTTGTAGGACAGCGTGGCCATCCGGTCAAAGTAGCTCAGTGTGCAATGCCTGAAAAGGTATCTGATAGTAGGAAGAGTGCAGTCTGGCATTTTTTTTACCAAGATCCAAATGATCAGTGCAAAGTCATCTGTAAGAAATGCTCAAGGACCTTCAGCAGAGGTCAGAATGTTAAAAATCTAAAAACAAGTTGCATACATAGACATTTAACCACCATGCACTTGCAAGCCTGGACTAACTACCAAACGTCCCTTAACGTTGTTGCACCCTCTCACAATGAAGCCAGTCAGCAACGCTACATCCCTTCCCTCACTGTAATCCCACCGTTTACCACACCACCTGCAGCAAATGTGGAGGTTTCGTCGCAAGGCCAAAGCAGTCAGGGAATCACCAGATCCTTGGTAGGAAACACTGTATGTAGGCCAACAGCAAGAATACCATCACCAACCCTCTCTCAGTCTGCCATGTCCACCGGCACCCCCCCTAGTTCCACCATATGCAGCTCTCCAGTCCAGCTCACCCTACAAGAAACTCTCGTTAGGAAAAGGAAGTACTCATTCTCTCATCCGCTTACACAGGGTTTGAATGCCCACATTGCTAGACTAATCTTGTTAGAGATGATGCCCTACTGGTTAGTTGAAAGCAAAGCTTTCAAAGCCCTGATGGACTATGCTGTACCACGCTACGAGCTACCCAGTCAACACTTCTTTTCGAGAAAAGCCATCCCAGCCCTCCACCAGCATGTAAAAGACCACATTGTCCATGGACTCAGGCAATCTGTGAGTAGAAAGGTGCACCTGACAACAGATGCATGGACCAGTAGGCATGGCCAGGGGCGTTACGTGTCCATCACGGCACACTGGGTTAATGTGGTGGATGCAGGGTCCATAAGGAACAGCAATATTGGGACAGTTCTGCCTAGCCCACGGTCTAGGAAACAGTTGGCTGTAGGCGTTCGCCCCTCCTCCTTCTCCTCATCCTCCAGCAGAAGCGAGAGCTCGTCCACAGACCGCAGTCGCATGACCACTCCATCCGCAGCTGCCACTGTTGCACACGAGGTGTCCCATTCTGGAACAGCTAGTGGCAAGCGTCAGCAGGCTGTATTGGCAATGAAGTGTTTGGGCGACAACAGACACACCGCGGAAGTTCTGTCTGAGTTCTTGCAGCAAGAAACTCAGTCATGGCTGGGCAGTGTACATCTTGAGGCAGGCAAGGTAGTGAGTGATAACAAGGGATTTTATGGCTGCCATAGCCCTTTCACAACTGAAACACATTCCTTGCCTGGCTCACACCTTAAACCTGGTTTTGCAGTGCTTCCTGAAAAGTTATCCGGGGTTACCCGACCTGCTCCTGAAGGTGCGCAGACTTTGCTCGCACATCCACCGTTCGCCCGTACACTCCAGCCATATGCAGAACCATCAGTGATCTTTGAACCTTCCCCAGCATCGCCTAATCATCGACGTTGCAACAAGGTGGAACTCCACACTGCACATGCTTCAGAGACTGTGCGAACAGAGGCATGCTGTTATGTATTTATGGGAGGATACACATACATGGGTAGGCAGTTGGATAGCAGACATGGAGTTGTCAGATGTGCAGTGGTCGAAGCTACGAGACCTGTGTCAAGTCCTTCAGTGTTTTGAGGAATGCACACGACTGGTTAGTGCAGACAATGCCATAATAAGCATGAGCATCCCCCTAATGCGTCTGCTGATGCAAAGTTTGACGCACATAAAGGAGCAGGTGTCTGCAGCCGAGGACAAGGGAAGCCATGATGACAGTCAGCCATTGTCTGGTCAGGGAAGTCTACTGGATGAGGTAGCGGGCAAAGAGGAGGAGGACGAGGAGGATGATGGGGATGAGTATTTTTTGGATGAGGAAGCTTCTCAGGGGGCAATAGAAACTAGTGGTGTTGCAAGGCCAGGTTCAGGGTTTTTGAGGGAGGCAAGTGACGTTGATTTGCCCAAAAGTGCTCCTCAACCCAGCACAAGCAGTGAATTGACCACTGGAACATTGGCCCACATGGCGGATTATGCCTTGCGTATCCTAAAAAGGGACCCCTGCATTATAAAAATGATGACCGATGACGATTACTGGTTGGCCGGCCTCCTGGATCCACGCTATAAGGGGAAACTACAAAACATCATGCCACATGAGAACCTTGAACAAATATTGGCAACCAAACAAGCAACTCTTGTTGAGCATTTGATTCAGGCATTCCCAGCACACAGCGCCGGTGATCACACGAGCTGCAGGGGGCAACAGGGGAGAGGTGTTAGAGGTGCACAAATCAGAAGTGGCGTTGGACAGAGGGGTTTTCTGACCAGGTTGTGGAGTGATTTCGCAATGACCGCAGACAGGACAGGTACTGCAGCATCAATTCAAAGTGACAGGAGACATTTGTCCAGTATGGTTACTAACTATTTTTCCTCCCCTATCGATGTTCTCCCTCACCCGTCATTCCCATTTGATTACTGGGCATCCAAAATAGACACCTGGCCTGAATTGTCCGAATATGCATTGCAGGAGCTCGCTTGCCCAGCAGCTAGTGTGCTATCAGAAAGAGTATTCAGTGCTGCTGGTTCAATACTGACCGAAAAAAGGACTCGTCTGGCTACCCAAAATGTTGATGATTAGTGTTGAGCGATACCGTCTGATACTTGAAAGTATCGGTATCGGATAGTATCGGCCGATACCCGAAAAGTATCGGATATCGCCGATACCGATACCCGATACCAATACAAGTCAATGGGACACCAAGTATCGGAAGGTATCCTGATGGTTCCCAGGGTCTGAAGGAGACGAAACTCTCCTTCAGGCCCTGGGATCCATATTAATGTGTAAAATTGGTCGCGTGCCGCTCATGTGACCAATCACAAGCCGCGACGTCATTCTCAGGAATGAGGAGTTTAGGGCCTGAGAATGACGTCGCGGCTTGTGATTGGTCGCGTGGTGGTCACATGAGCGGCACGCGACCAATCAGAAGCCGTGACGTCATGGAAGGCTCTAAACGCGCTCATTTTAAGCAAAGAAGGCTGCCGGTTACCAGCGGTTATGTCCAGGGGCCTCCGGAGAGGTAAGTATATCAATATTTTTTATTTTAATTCTTTATTTTACACATTAATATGGATCCGATACCGATTCCCGATACCACAAAAGTATCGGAACTCGGTATCGGAATTCCGATACCGCAAGTATCGGCCGATACCCGATACTTGCGGTATCGGAATGCTCAACACTATTGATGATCTAACCATCATTAAAATTAACCACTTATGGATTTCTAATTATTTTGCCCCACCTTTCCCGGCTGACACCTAGCTTTCCTTTAAAAGGGTCTTGCTTTTGGACTGGTCTGTTCCAATTTCTCCATTTGCAGCGGCTGTATGTCCAGCATACGACATGTTTACACCTCCCTAAATGGGCTGACTCCCCCACACAGGGCCGTGGTCTCGCCACTTGGCGGAAGCACCCGTGAGAGTGCCATTTGTCTGAAGAGGTGGGTGTGCCCACTTTTGGTCGACGGCACTGGCACCGGGTCCCTCATAGTACAATGAAGTGTCTCTGGCAGTGGTGGCGCGCACCCAACGTCAGACACACCATTGTAACATGAGGGACCTTGGGCCAGTACCGCCGGGCACGAGAGAGTGCCCCCCACCGCCCAGCTCAAACTGTGCTCTACCACTTGCAAAATTATCTGTCACTGCTCCACCGCTGTTTAGTCTATTCGGTGAAATCCTTCAATGCCTGGCACTGACAATACCAATTTGTTGACATGTATGATGCTACTTAAAATAGTCAGTGGCCCTGTCCTACATTTACACCAGTAAATACTTTGCGCCAAATAACAATGTCTGAAAGTCAGCAGAGAAGCCCACCCACGTACCTAAGTATGCCACCCTTTTTTTTTTGTTTTTTTTTTGTTTTTTTGCGAGACATTAACATCTATGTATTATTTTAGAGTACTAACTGTGTCAGACACTCCTTCCAATAGTCCTCCGCTGACCACACCAATGCTGCCTTTGTACCCCTGGAACCTATTTAAAAGTGCATAGAGCCACCTTTTTTTATTTTAGGCCTACTAAGTCTGTCTGCGGTCCCTCCTTCCAATAGTCCTCCACTGACCACACAAATGCTGCCTGTGTACCCCTGGAACCTATCTAAAGGTGCATAGAGCCAACTTTTTTTATGTTAGGCCTACTAAGTCTGTCTGCGGTCCCTCCTTCCAATAGTCCTCCACTGGCCACACTGTTGTGAATTCTGTGGCCAAGCTCCCTCCTGTGGTCGTGAGTGGTACTTCGGCTGGTTCTGTCTATGAGCTTCCTTTGGTGGATGAGAGTGGTACTGCGGCTTCTGAGTTTCCTTCCTCAGGTGATGAGGTTAAGTCGTTAGGTGCTGCTCTATTTAACTCCACCTAGTGCTTTGATCCTGGCCTCCAGTCAATGTTCTAGTATTGGTCTTGCTTCCTCCTGGATCATTCCTGTGGCCAGTCTATCCTGCATAAGCTAAGTTTTGCTTGTGTTATTTTTGTTTGCTATTTTTTCTGTCCAGCTTGCTATATTGGTTTTTCTTGCTTGCTGGAAGCTCTGGGACGCAGAGGGAGCACCTCCGTACCGTTAGTCGGTGCGGAGGGTCTTTTTGCCCCCTCTGCGTGGTTGTTTGTAGGGTTTTGTGTTGACCGCAAAGCAATCTTTCCTATCTTCGGTCTGTTCAGTAAGTTGGGCCTCACTTTGCTAAATCTATTTCATCTCTGCGTTTGTATTTTCATCTCAACTCACAGTCATTTTATGTGGGGGGCTGCCTTTTCCTTTGGGGTATTTCTCTGAGGCAAGGTAGGCTTATTTTTCTTTCTTAGGGCTAGCTAGTTTCTCTGGCTGTGCTCGAGGCGCATAGGTCTGGTCAGGAGCGCTCCACGACTACCTTTAGTGTGGTTGGATAGGATTAGGGATTGCGGTCAGCAGAGTTCCCACGTCTCAGAGCTCGTCCTATGTTTTTGGTAATTGTCAGGTCACTTTGTGTGCTCTGAACTTCAAGGTCCATTGTGGTTCTGAATCACCTGTTCATTACAGTACTGGAGGCCCAAAGTACTAATGCTTCTCAATAGAGGGAAAAGAGAAGTTCTGAGACCATTTTTTTTTCTTTGCACTGTGTTCTGTCTTTCTTTTCCCCTTTACATCAGGGTGGTTCAGAACACAGGTGTGGACATGGACATTCAGGGTCTGTCCTCTTTGATGGATAATCTCACTATAAGTGTACAGAACATTCAAGATTTAGTGGTTCAGAATCCTATGTTTGAACCTAAAATTCCTATTCCTGAGTTATTTTCTGGAGATAGAGCTAAGTTTTTGAATTTTAAAAATAATTGTAAACTATTTCTGGCTTTGAAACCCCGCTCCTCTGGTGACCCAGTTCAACAAGTTAAGATCATTATTTCTTTATTACGTGGCGACCCTCAAGACTGGGCATTTTCCCTTGCGCCAGGAGATCCTGCATTATGTAATATTGATGCGTTTTTTCTGGCGCTCGGATTGCTGTACGATGAACCTAATTCAGTGGATCAGGCAGAGAAAAATTTGCTGGCTCTGTGTCAGGGTTAGGATGAGATAGAGATTTATTGTCAGAAGTTTAGAAAGTGGTCCGTGCTCACTCAATGGAATGAATGTGCGCTGGCAGCTATTTTCAGAAAGGGTCTCTCTGAAGCCCTTAAGGATGTCATGGTGGGATTTCCTATGCCTGCTGGTCTGAATGAGTCTATGTCTTTGGCCATTCAGATCGGTCGACGCTTGCGTGAGCGTAAATTTGTGCACCATTTGGCGGTATTATCTGAGCATAAACCTGAGCCTATGCAGTGCGATAGGACTTTGACCAGAGCTGAAAGGCAAGAACACAGACGTCAGAATGGGCTGTGTTTCTACTGTGGTGATTCCACTCATGCTATCTCCGATTGTCCTAAGCGCACTAAGCGGTTCGCTAGGTCTGCCACCATTGGTACGGTACAGTCGAAATTTCTTTTGTCCGTTACTTTGATCTGCTCTTTGTCTTCCTATTCTGTCATGGCATTTGTGGAATCAGGTGCTGCCCTGAATTTGATGGACTTGGAGTTTGCTAGGCGCTGTGGGTTTGTCTTGGAGCCCTTGCAGTGTCCTATTCCATTGAGAGGAATTGATGCTACGCCTTTGGCCAAGAATAAGCCTCAGTATTGGACCCAGCTGACCATGTGCATGGCTCCTGCGCACCAGGAGGATATTCGCTTTCTGGTGTTGCATAATCTGCATGATGTGGCCGTGTTGGGGTTGCCATGGCTACAAGTCCATAACCCAGTATTAGATTGGAAATCAATGTCTGTGTCCAGCTGGGGTTGTCAGGGGGTACATGGTGATGTTCCATTTCTGTCTATCTCATCATCCACCCCTTCTGAGGTCCCAGAGTTCTTGTCTGATTACCGGGATGTATTCGATGAGCCCAAGTCCAATGCCCTACCTCCACATAGGGATTGTGATTGTGCTATCGATTTGATTCCTGGTAGTAAGTTTCCTAACCGTCGACTGTTTAATTTATCTGTACCTGAGCACGCCGCTATGCGGAGTTACGTGAAGGAGTCTTTGGAGAAGGGTCATATTCGCCCGTCGTCATCGCCATTGGGAGCGGTGTTCTTTTTTGTGGCCAAGAAGGATGGTTCGCTGAGACCTTGTATTGATTACCGCCTTCTAAATAAAATTACGGTCAAATTTCAGTACCCCTTGCCGCTGCTGTCTGATTTGTTTGCTCGGATTAAGGGGGCTAGTTGGTTCACCAAGATAGATCTTCGTGGTGCATATAATCTTGTGCGTATTAAACGGGGCGATGAATGGAAAACAGCATTTAATACGCCCGAGGGCCATTTTGAGTACCTGGTTATGCCATTCGGGCTTTCTAATGCTCCATCAGTGTTTCAGTCCTTTATGCATGACATCTTCCGAGAGTACCTGGATAAATTCCTGATTGTATACTTGGATGATATTTTGGTCTTCTCGGATGATTGGGAGTCTCATGTGAAGCAGGTCAGAATGGTGTTCCAGGTCCTGCGTGCTAATTCTTTGTTTGTGAAGGGGTCAAAGTGTCTCTTTGGTGTTCAGAAGGTTTCATTTTGGGGGTTCATTTTTTCTCCTTCTACTATCGAGATGGACCCTGTTAAAGTTCAGGCCATTTATGATTGGACTCAGCCAACATCTCTGAAGAGTCTGCAGAAGTTCCTGGGCTTTGCTAATTTTTATCGTCGCTTCATCAATAATTTTTCTAGTATTGCTAAACCGTTGACTGATTTAACCAAGAAGGGTGCTGATGTGGTCAATTGGTCTTCTGCTGCTGTGGAAGCTTTTCAGGAGTTGAAGCGTCGTTTTTCTTCTGCCCCTGTGTTGTGCCAACCAGATGTTTCGCTTCCGTTCCAGGTCGAGGTTGATGCTTCTAAAATTGGAGCAGGGGCTGTTTTGTCGCAGAGAAGTTCTGATTGCTCGGTGATGAAACCATGCGCCTTCTTTTCCAGGAAATTTTCGCCTGCTGAGCGAAATTATGATGTTGGCAATCGAGAGTTACTAGCCATGAAGTGGGCATTCGAGGAGTGGCGTCATTGGCTTGAAGGAGCTAAGCATCGCGTGGTGGTCTTCACTGATCACAAAAACTTGACTTATCTCGAGTCTGCCAAACGGTTGAATCCTAGACAGGCTTGTTGGTCGCTGTTTTTCTCCCGTTTTGACATTGTGGTTTCGTACCTTCCGGGCTCTAAAAATGTGAAGGTGGATGCCCTGTCTAGGAGTTTTGTGCTCGATTCTCCGGGTTTGCCTGAGCCGGCGGGTATTCTCAAAGAGGGGGTAATTTTGTCTGCCATCTTCCCTGATTTGCGGCGGGTGCTGCAAAAATTTCAGGCTAATAGACCTGACCGTTGCCCAGCAGAGAAACTGTTTGTCCCTGATAGGTGGACGAATAAAGTTATCTCTGAGGTTCATTGTTCGGTGTTGGCTGGTCATCCTGGAATCTTTGGTACCAGAGATTTGGTGGCTAGATCCTTTTGGTGGCCGTCTCTGTCGCGGGATGTGCGTTCTTTTGTGCAGTCCTGTGGGATTTGTGCTCGGGCTAAGCCCTGCTGTTCTCGTGCCAGTGGGTTGCTTTTGCCCTTGCCGGTCCCGAAGAGGCCTTGGACACATATCTCTAAGGATTTTATTTCGGATCTCCCCGTCTCTCAAAGAATGTCGGTCATTTGGGTGGTTTGTGATCGCTTCTCTAAGATGGTCCATTTGGTGCCCTTGTCTAAATTGCCTTCCTCCTCTGATTTGGTGCCATTGTTTTTCCAGCATGTGGTTCGTTTACATGGCATTCCAGAGAATATCGTTTCTGACAGAGGTTCCCAGTTTGTTTCGAGGTTTTGGCGAGCCTTTTGTGCTAGGATGGGCATTGATTTGTCTTTTTCCTCGGCTTTCCATCCTCGGACAAATGGCCAGACTGAACGATCCAATCAGACCTTGGAAACATATCTGAGATGTTTTGTTTCTGCTGATCAGGATGATTGGGTGTCCTTTTTGCCTTTGGCTGAGTTCGCCCTTAATAATCGGGCCAGCTCGGCTACTTTGGTTTCGCCGTTTTTCTGCAATTCTGGGTTCCACCCTCGTTTCTCTTCAGGGCAGGTTGAGTCTTCGGACTGTCCTGGTGTGGATACTGTGGTGGATAGGTTGCAGCAGATTTGGACTCATGTAGTGGACAATTTGACTTTGTCCCAGGAGAAGGCAAAACGTTTCGCTAACTGCAGGCGCTGTGTGGGTCCCCGACTTCGTGTTGGGGATTTGGTTTGGTTGTCATCTCGTTATATTCCTATGAAGGTTTCCTCTCCAAAGTTTAAGCCTCGTTTCATTGGTCCATATAGGATTTCTGAGGTTCTTAATCCTGTGTCTTTTTGTTTGACTCTTCCAGCTTCTTTTTCCATCCATAACGTGTTCCATAGGTCATTGTTGCGGAGATACGTGGCACCTGTGGTTCCATCTATTGATCCTCCTGCTCCGGTTTTGGTTGAAGGGGAGTTGGAGTATATAGTGGAGAAGATTTTAGATTCTCGTGTTTCGAGACGGAAACTCCAGTATCTGGTTAAGTGGAAAGGTTATGGTCAGGAAGATAATTCCTGGGTCTTTGCCTCTGATGTCCATGCTGCCGATCTGGTTTGTGCCTTTCATGTGGCTCATCCTGGTCAGCCTGGGGGCTCTGGTGAGGGTTCGGTGACCCCTCCTCAAGGGAGGGGTACTGTTGTGAATTCTGTGGCCAAGCTCCCTCCTGTGGTCGTGAGTGGTACTTCGGCTGGTTCTGTCTATGAGCTTCCTTTGGTGGATGAAAGTGGTACTGCGGCTTCTGAGTTTCCTTCCTCAGGTGATGAGGTTAAGTCGTTAGGTGCTGCTCTATTTAACTCCACCTAGTGCTTTGATCCTGGCCTCCAGTCAATGTTCTAGTATTGGTCTTGCTTCCTCCTGGATCGTTCCTGTGGCCAGTCTATCCTGCATAAGCTAAGTTTTGCTTGTGTTATTTTTGTTTGCTATTTTTTCTGTCCAGCTTGCTATATTGGTTTTTCTTGCTTGCTGGAAGCTCTGGGACGCAGAGGGAGCACCTCCGTACCGTTAGTCGGTGCGGAGGGTCTTTTTGCCCCCTCTGCGTGGTTGTTTGTAGGGTTTTGTGTTGACTGCAAAGCAATCTTTCCTATCTTCGGTCTGTTCAGTAAGTTGGGCCTCACTTTGCTAAATCTATTTCATCTCTGCGTTTGTATTTTCATCTCAACTCACAGTCATTTTATGTGGGTGGCTGCCTTTTCCTTTGGGGTATTTCTCTGAGGCAAGGTAGGCTTATTTTTCTTTCTTAGGGCTAGCTAGTTTCTCTGGCTGTGCTCGAGGCGCATAGGTCTGGTCAGGAGCGCTCCACGGCTACCTTAAGTGTGGTTGGATAGGATTAGGGATTGCGGTCAGCAGAGTTCCCACGTCTCAGAGCTCGTCCTATGTTTTTGGTAATTGTCAGGTCACTTTGTGTGCTCTGAACTTCAAGGTCCATTGTGGTTCTGAATCACCTGTTCATTACACCACACCAATGCTGCCTGTGTACCCCTGCAAGATAATTGAAACTGCATTGAGCCTACTTTTTTTATTTTAGGCCTACTAAGTCTGTCTGCGGTCCCTCGTTCCAATAGTCCTCCGCTGACCACACCAATGCTGCCTGTGTACCCCTGGAACCTATGCAAAGGTGCATAGAGCCAACTTTTTTTATGTTAGGCCTACTAAGTCTGTCTGCGGTCCCTCTTTCCAATAGTCCTCCACTGACCACACCAATGCTGCCTGTGTACCCCTGCAAGATAATTGAAACTGCATTGAGCCTACTTTTTTATGTTAGGCCTACTAAGTCTGTCTGCGGTCCCTCCTTCCAATAGTTCTCCACTGACCACACCAATGCTGCCTGTGTATCCCTGGAACCTATTTAAAGGTGCATAGAGCCAACTTTTTTATGTTAGGCCTACTAAGTCTGTCTGCGGTCCCTCCTTCCAATAGTCCTCCGCTGACCACACCAATGCTGCCTGTGTACCCCTGGAACCTATTTAGAAGGGCATAGAGCCACCTTTTTTTATTTTAGGCCTACTAAGTCTGTCTGCGGTCCCTCCTTCCAATAGTCCTCCGCTGACCACACCAATGCTGCCTGTGTACCCCTGGAACCTATTTAAAAGTGCATAGAGCCACCTTTTTTTATTTTAGGCCTATTAAGTCGGTCTGCGGTCCCTCCTTCCAATAGTCCTCCGCTGACCACACCAATGCTGCCTGTGTACCCCTGGGACCTAATTAAAAGTGCATAGAGCCTACATTTTTATGTTAGGCCTACTAAGTCTGTCTGCGGTCCCTCCTTCCAATAGTCCTCCGCTGACCACACCAATGCTGCCTGTGTACCCTTGGAATCTAATTAAAAGTGCATAGAGCCTACTTTTTTTATTTTAGGCCTACTAAGTGTGTCTGCGGTCCCTCCTTCCAATAGTCCTCCGCTGACCACACCAATGCTGTCTGTGTACCCCTGCAAAATAATTGAAACTGCATAGAGCCTACTTTTTTATGTTAGGCCTACTAAGTCTGTCTGCGGTCCCTCCTTCCAATAGTCCTCCGCTGACCACACCAATGCTGCCTGTGTACCCTTGGAACCTAATTAAAAGTGCATAGAGCCTACTTTTTTTATTTTAGGCCTACTAAGTGTGTCTGCGGTCCCTCCTTCCAATAGTCCTCCGCTGACCACACCAATGCTGCCTGTGTACCCCTGGAACCTAATTAAAAATACATAGAGCCTACTTTTTTATTTTAGGCCTAATAAGTCTGTCTGCGGTCCCTCCTTCCAATTGTCCTCCACTGACCACACCAATGCTGACCATGTACCCATGTAACCTTTTTTAACCCTGCATCGAGCCAACTTTGTGGTGTAAGGCCTACTAGCAGTGTCTGGCTGCACCACTCAATACAGCTGTCCTCTTAAAAAAATGACCTCCAATTATCAGGTTTTCAGCCTATCGGAATTTTAAAACTGCAGTGGGGCTACTAGTTTTGGTTGGGGCCTACTGTTATGACCTGGTGGTCAGGACAATAATGGACCTGGTGGTTAAGAGCACACGGAATGACCTGATAGTTACTGATAATAAGGACGAGCTCTGGGACGTGGGAACTCTGCTGACCGCAATCCTTAAACCTATCAAACACACTAGAAATAGCCGTGGATTGCGCCTAACGCTCCCTATGCAACTCGGCACAGCCTAAGAAACTAGCTAGCCCTGAAGATAGAAAAATAAAGCCTACCTTGCCTCAGAGAAATTCCCCAAAGGAAAAGGCAGCCCCCCACATATAATGACGGTGAGTAAAGATGAAAATACAAACACAGAGATGAAATAGATTTAGCACAGTGAGGCCCGACTTACTGAACAGACCGAGGATAGGAAAGGTTACTTTGCGGTCAGCACAAAAACCTACAAAAAGACCACACAGAGGGCGCAAAAAGACCCTCCGCACCGACTCACGGTGCGGAGGCGCTCCCTCTGCGTCCCAGAGCTTCCAGCAAGCAAGACAACAAATTAAATAGCAAGCTGGACAGAAAAATAGCAAACCAAAGAAATACAAGCTGGAACTTAGCTTCTGATGGGAAGACAGGTCACAAGAACGATCCAGGAGTGAACTAGACCAATACTGGAACATTGACAGGTGGCATGGAGCAAAGATCTAAGTGGAGTTAAATAGAGCAGCAGCTAACTAATTAACCTCGTCACCTGTGCAACTCAGAAACACCCACCAGAGGAAGTCCATGGACAGAACCAGCTGAAGTACCATTCATGACCACAGGAGGGAGCCCGACAACAGAATTCACAACAGTACCCCACCTTGAGGAGGGGTCACCGAACCCTCACCAGAGCCCCCAGTCCGACCAGAATGAGCCAAATGAAAGGCACGAACCAGATCGGCAGCATGAACATCAGAGGCAAAAACCCAGGAATTATCTTCCTGACCATAACCCTTCCACTTGACCAGGTACTGGAGTTTCCGTCTCGAAACACGAGAATCCAAAATCTTCTCCACCACATACTCCAACTCCCCCTCAACTAACACCGGGGCAGGAGGATCAACGGATGGAACCACAGGCGCCACGTATCTCCGCAATAACGACCTATGGAACACATTATGGATGGCAAAAGAAGCAGGAAGGGCCAAACGAAATGACACAGGATTGATAACCTCAGAAATCTTATACGGACCAATGAAACGAGGCTTAAACTTAGGAGAGGAAACCTTCATAGGAACATAACGAGACGACAACCAAACCAAATCCCCAACATGAAGTCGGGGACCCACACAGCGCCGGCAGTTAGCGAAACGTTGAGCCTTCTCCTGGGACAATGTCAAATTGTCCACCACATGAGTCTAAATCTGCTGCAACCTATCCACCACAGTATCTACACCAGGACAGTCTGAAGACTCAACCTGCCCTGAAGAGAAACGAGGATGGAAACGAGAATTGCAGAAAAACGGCGAAACCAAAGTAGCCGAGCTGGCCCGATTATTAAGGGCGAACTCAGCCAACGGCAAAAAGGACACCCAATCATCCTGATCAGCAGAAACAAAGCATCTCAGATATGTTTCCAAAGTTTGATTAGTTCGTTCGGTTTGGCCATTTGTCTGAGGATGGAAAGCCGAGGAAAAAGACAAATCAATGCCCATCCTAGCACAAAAGGATCGCCAAAACCTTGAAACAAACTGGGAACCTCTGTCAGAAACGATGTTCTCCGGGATACCATGTAAACGAACCACATGCTGGAAAAATAATGGCACCAAATCAGAGGAGGAAGGCAATTTAGACAAGGGCACCAAATGGACCATCTTAGAAAAGCGATCACAAACCACCCAAATGACCGACATCTTTTGAGAGACGGGGAGATCCGAAATAAAATCCATAGAAATATGCGTCCAGGGCCTCTTTGGGACCGGCAAGGGCAAAAGCAACCCACTGGCACGAGAACAGCAGGGCTTAGCCCGAGCACAAGTCCCACAGGACTGCACAAAAGAACGCACATCCCGCGACAAAGACGGCCACCAGAAGGATCTAGCCACCAAATCTCTGGTACCAAAGATTCCAGGATGCCCAGCCAACACTGAACAATGAATCTCAGAGATAACTCTACTAGTCCATCTATCAGGGACAAACAGTTTCTCCGCTGGGCAACGGTCAGGTCTATCAGCCTGAAATTTTTGCAGCACCCGCCGCAAATCAGGGGAGATGGCAGACAAAATTACCCCCTCTTTGAGAATACCCGCCGGCTCAGGAACACCCGGAGTGTCAGGCACAAAACTCCTTGACAGGGCATCAGCCTTCACATTCTTAGAGCCCGGAAGGTACGAAACCACAAAATCAAAACGGGAGAAAAATAACGACCATCGAGCCTGTCTCGGATTCAACCGTTTGGCAGACTCAAGATAAGTCAAATTCTTGTGATCTGTCAAGACCACCACGCGATGCTTGGCTCATTCCAGCCAATGACGCCACTCCTCGAATGCCCACTTCATGGCCAACAATTCACGATTACCAACATCATAGTTACGCTCAGCAGGCGAAAACTTTCTAGAAAAGAAAGCACATGGCTTCATCACCGAGCCATCAGAACTTCTCTGCGACAAAACAGCCCCTGCTCCAATCTCAGAAGCATCAACCTCAACCTGAAACGGAAGCAAAACATCTGGCTGGCACAACACAGGGGCAGAAGAAAAACGACGCTTCAACTCCTGAAAAGCCTCCACAGCCTCCAACATCATAGTTACGCTCAGCAGGCGAAAACTTTCTAGAAAAGAAAGCACATGGCTTCATCACCGAGCCATCACAACTTCTCTGCGACAAAACAGCCCCTGCTCCAATCTCAGAAGCATCAACCTCAACCTGAAACGGAAGCGAAACATCTGGCTGGCACAACACAGGGGCAGAAGAAAAACGACGCTTCAACTCCTGAAAAGCCTCCACAGCCGCAGAAGACCAATTGACCACATCAGCACCCTTCTTTGTCAAATCAGTCAACGGTTTAGCAACAGTAGAAAAATTAGCGATGAAGCGCCGATAAAATTTAGCAAAGCCCAGGAACTTTTGCAGGCTCTTCACAGATGTCGGCTGAGTCCAATCGTAAATTGCCTGGACTTTAACAAGGTCCATCTCGATAGTAGAAGGGGAAAAAATGAAACCCAAAAATGAAACCTTCTGAGCTCCAAAGAGACACTTTGACCCCTTCACAAACAAGGAATTCGCACGAAGGACCTGGAACACCATTCTGACCTGTTTCACATGAGACTCCCAATCATCCGAAAAGACCAAAATATCATCCAAATACACAATCAGGAATTTATCCAGGTACTCTCGGAAGATGTCATGCATAAAGGACTGAAATACTGAAGGAGCATTGGAAAGCCCGAATGGCATAACCAGGTACTCAAAATGGCCCTCGGGCGTATTAAATGCTGTTTTCCATTCATCGCCTTGTTTAATACGCACAAGATTATACGCCCCTCGAAGATCTATCTTGGTGAACCAACTAGCCCCTTTAATACGAGCAAACAAATCAGACAGCAACGGCAAAGGATACTGAAATTTGACTGTAATTTTATTAAGAAGGCGGTAATCAATACAAGGTCTCAAGGAACCATCCTTCTTGGCCACAAAAAAGAACCCTGCTCCTAACGGTGATGACGACGGGCGAATACGGCCTTTCTCCAAGGATTCCTTTATATAACTCCGCATAGCGGCGTGTTCTGGCACAGATAAATTGAACAATCGGCCCTTAGGAAACTTACTACCAGGAATCAAATTAATTGCACAATCGCAATCCCTATGAGGAGGTAGGGCACTGGCTTTGGGCTCATCAAATACATCCCGATAATCCGACAAAAACTCTGGAACTTCAGAAGGAGTGGAAGACGAAATAGACAAAAATGGAACATCACCATGTACCCCCTGGCAACCCCAGCTGGACACAGACATAGATTTCCAATCCAATACTGGATTATGAACCTGTAGCCATGGCAACCCCAAAACGACCACATCATGCAGATTATGCAACACCAGAAAGCGGATATCCTCCTGATGTGCAGGAGCCATGCACATGGTCAATTGGGTCCAATACTGAGGCTTATTCTTGGCCAAAGGCGTAGCATCAATTCCTCTCAATGGAATAGGATACTGCAAGGGCTCCAAGAAAAAACCACAGCGCCTAGCATACTCCAAGTCCATCAAATTCAGGGCAGCGCCTGAATCCACAAATGCCATAACAGAATAGGATGACAAAGAGCAAATCAGAGTAACGGACAATAGAAATTTAGACTGTACCGTACCAATGGTGGCAGACCTAGCGAACCGCTTAGTGCGCTTAGGACAATCAGAGATAGCATGAGTGGAATCACCACAGTAAAAACATAGCCCATTCAGACGTCTGTGTTCTTGCCGTTCAGCTCTGGTCAAAGTCCTATCACATTGCATAGGCTCAGGCCCATGCTCAGATAGTACCGCCAAATGGTGCACAGTTTTACGCTCACGCAAGCGTCGATCGATCTGAATGGCCAAGGACATAGACTCATTCAGACCAGCAGGCATGGGAAACCCCAAAATGACATCCTTAAGGGCTTCAGAGAGACCCTTTCTGAAGATTGCTGCCAGGGAACATTCATTCCACTGAGTGAGCACAGACCACTTTTTAAACTTCTGACAATATATCTCCGCTTCATCCTGACCCTGACACAGAGCCAGCAAGATTTTCTCTGCCTGATCCACTGAATTAGGTTCGTCATAAAGCAATCCAAGCGCCAGGAAAAACGCATCAACATCACGCAATGCCGGATCTCCTGGTGCAAGGGAAAATGCCCAGTCTTGAGGGTCACCACGTAACAAAGAAATAATGATCTTTACTTGTTGAACAGGGTCACCTGAGGAGCGAGGTTTCAAGGCAAGAAACAATTTACAATTATTTTTGAAATTCAAGAACTTAGATCTATCACCAAAAAACAAATCAGGAATTGGAATCCTAGGCTCTGACATCGGATTCTGAACCACAAAATCTTGAATGTTTTGTATCCTTGTAGTGAGATTATCAATCCAAGAGGACAGACCTTGAATGTCCATGTTTACACCAGTGTCCTGAACCACCCAGAGGTAAAGGGGAAAATAGAGACAAAACACACTGCAAAGAAAAAAAAATGGTCTCAGAACTTCTCTTATCCCTCTATTGAGATGCATTAGTACTTTGGGCCACCTGTACTGTTATGACCTGGTGGTCAGGACAATAATGGACCTGGTGGTTAAGAGCACACGGAATGACCTGATAGTTACTGATAATAAGGACGAGCTCTGGGACGTGGGAACTCTGCTGACCGCAATCCTTAAACCTATCAAACACACTAGAAATAGCCGTGGATTGCGCCTAACGCTCCCTATGCAACTCGGCACAGCCTAAGAAACTAGCTAGCCCTGAAGATAGAAAAATAAAGCCTACCTTGCCTCAGAGAAATTCCCCAAAGGAAAAGGCAGCCCCCCACATATAATGACGGTGAGTAAAGATGAAAATACAAACACAGAGATGAAATAGATTTAGCACAGTGAGGCCCGACTTACTGAACAGACCGAGGATAGGAAAGGTTACTTTGCGGTCAGCACAAAAACCTACAAAAAGACCACGCAGAGGGCGCAAAAAGACCCTCCGCACCGACTCACGGTGCGGAGGCGCTCCCTCTGCGTCCCAGAGCTTCCAACAAGCAAGAAAACAAATTAATTAGCAAGCTGGACAGAAAAATAGCAAACCAAAGAAATACAAGCTGGAACTTAGCTTCTGATGGGAAGACAGGTCACAAGAACGATCCAGGAGTGAACTAGACCAATACTGGAACATTGACAGGTGGAATGGAGCAAAGATCTAAGTGGAGTTAAATAGAGCAGCAGCTAACGAATTAACCTCGTCACCTGTGAAACTCAGAAACACCCACCAGAGGAAGTCCATGGACAGAACCAGCTGAAGTACCATTCATGACCACAGGAGGGAGCCCGACAACAGAATTCACAACAGCCTACTAACAGTGTGTTGTGAATTCCGCTCTTGGGCTCCCTCTTGTGGTTTCTAGTGGTATGGCTGCTCCTTGGAGTTAGCTGTCATCAGCTGCCTCCACTTATCGTCTCTTCTGCTCTGCTATTTAGGCCTGGCTCTTTCTTCAGCCAGTGCCACTTGTAAATGGTTCCTGGTTGGATTCACATCTCTTTGGAGTTCCCTGTTATCCTGACCAGTTCAGCAAAGCTAAGTTTTTGCTTGCTCTTTTCTGTCCACAGATTGTGGACTTATCCATTATGTGCTTTCTCTGTTTGTCCAGCTTATCAGTGTGAATTAATTCTGTCTTGCTGGAAGCTCTGGGAGGCAGATTTGCCCTCCACACCTTTAGTCAGGTGTGGAGATTTTTTGTAAACTCTGCGTGGATTTTTGCAGTGTTTTATACTGACCGCACAGTATTCCATCCTGTCCTATCTATTTAGCTAGACTGGCCTCCTGTGCTCATCCTGGTTTCATTCTGTGTATGTCTTTTCCCTCTCCACTCACAGTCATTATTTGTGGGGGGCTAATCTATCCTTTGGGGATTTTCTCTGAGGCAAGATAGCTTTCCTGCTTCTTTCTTTAGGGGTAGTTAGCTCTTAGGCTGTGACGAGATGCCTAGGGAGAGTTAGGAGCATTCCACGGCTACTTCTAGTGTTGTGTTGAGCTTAGGGACTGCGGTCAGTACAGTTACCACTTCCTTCAGAGCTCGTTCCATGTTGCTCCTAGACCACCGTATCATAACACAGTGTCTGCCGCTCCAAGGTGTTCTCCTGGTTGCCTTTCCTGAGCTTCTATCTTCAGGCTCTTGTTAAATAGTTGTTAAATGGAACAACTGCAGTGGGGCTACTAGTTTGGTTGGGGCCAACTAACAGTGTCTGCCGCTCAAAGGTGTTCTCCTGGTTGCCTTTCCTGAGCTTCTATCTTCAGGCTCTTGTTAAATAGTTGTTAAATGGAACAACTGCATTTGACCTACTAGTTGGGTTGGGGCCAACTAACGGTGTCTGCCGCTCCTTGCTGTTCTCCTGGTTTCCTGTCCTGAACTTCCATTTTCAGGCTCTCGTTAAGTAGTTGTTAATATTACACTACATTTGGCCTACTAGTTTGGTTCGGGCCTACTAACGGTGTCTGCCGCTCCTTGCTGTTCTCCTCCACTGAACAAAGCATTTAGACTACTTACTGATTTGGGCCTACTCACTTTGTCAGCCTCTCATTACAGTTGTCCTCCACTGAACAAAGCAATGCCGCCTGTTTAGTCCTGTTACCAATTTTGAACTGCTTTTAGCCTACTTTTGTATTTGGGACTATATCTGTGTTTCCTCCTCATCCTGCCCATTGCCCAGCCAGTGCTAGATGACTCTGCTGGTACATTGACCCAGACCGCTACATTCCTCTTGCACGCTACACAGCCAGATTCTGACCCTGCTGAAAGTGAGGTTCCCCTTCCCGCATACTATACCACCTTACACGGGGAAAAAGAGGAAGGTGCAGATGAAAGTGCAGGTTTCTTCATCAGGTGGGGGGGATACTCGTTGGCGACGTTACTGGCACAGGGCCCCTCATAGTAAGCAAAAGTGTCGCTGCCGGTGGGAGGCGCCCCCGCCGTGCAAACACACTGCCATACTTTGAGGGGCCCTGTGCCAGTGCCAATGAGAACGAGTAGGCCCCCCCTGCTTGCTCAGGATCACAGCACTTGCAAAGTTGAAATACTTACCTCTCCCTGCTAGACTGCCGTGACGTGGTCCATGTTTCCTGGGCCCACTAAATACTTGACCTGGCCATACCCCCCCACAACTTTAGCCAAATGACCCCCAATGTCCAATGCCTAACTATTATTATAAGGTAAATTAAGATTGACAAGCTTCAGTACCAAGAATGGATGTTTTTGCCATTAAAATGGGCACTGTAGGTGTTTTCCTGGCCTCCACTCACTGCTGACTATGCTTCCCCATTGACTTGCATTGGGTTTCGTGTTTCGGTCGATCCCCAACTTTTCGCGATAATCGGCCAATTTCACTCGACTCGACTTTTGAGATAGTCGGGTTTCGCGAAACCTGACTCGAGCCTAAAAAAGTAAAGGTCACTCAACCCTACTGTATACCGCACTGAATTGCCGGCTTTTCACTAGAACACTGCTGCGTATTTCACGCAAGTCACACTGTTGGTCCATGTGTAATCTGTATTTTTCTGGCCCCCATAGACTTTCATTGGCATATTTTTTGCGCAATACGGTGACAAACGCAGCATGCTGCATTTTTCTACGGCCGCAGAACACCGTATAATACGGATCAGTAAAATACGGCTAATAGGAGCTGGGGCATAGAGAAGCATTGTACTGTATGCAATCATATTTTCAGCACCTCTCTTACATCCGTAAAACACGCTAGTGTGTGGCCGGCCAAACAGATAGAATTCTTACTACTCCCCTGCTATGACGTGGCACTTAGGTGTCACTTTCTGTTGTATTTTAATTCTATTTTTGTCTCTAATGAGTCTATATTTAATTTTATGTAATCTTTTGATAAAAATTGAGTATTTTATATAGCTCATGTCCATTTTTCCTCGGTTTTCTAATAGTCTTTTATGGATGAGCTTTTTCTATTGTATGCCCCTTTTGGTTTACTATATCTCTCATACTACATCTCTTGTGCCAACACTGTGATCAGGAGGCCATAGAGGACGAAACCCACTTCCTGCTACACTGCTCCAAATACTCAGCAGTGAGGGAGACTCACTTCAGGAGACTCTCACATCTCTTCCCAGACTTCATCACCATGAAGGAGGAAGAGAAAACCTATATCTTGCTGGGAGAAGAAGAGAGAGCGGTGGAGATAGCAGCGCGGTATGTGAGCGAATGTCATAGACTATGAGAAAGAGAACTATGATGCCATGGACTATAGCCCCCAACCTGGACCTGCCCCATCCACCTCCCCTATGCCATGGACTATAGCCCCCACCCTGGATCTGCCCCATCCATCTCCCCTATGCCATGGACTATAGCCCCCACCCTGGATCTGCCCCATCCACCTCCCCCCACAGCTCCTACCCAACATCCCCTCAGTCCCTATCCCTATTGCCTCTATACACTTGCTTTGGCAAAACTGATGTCTATTTGGTCCTGCCAATAAAGCTTCTTTGAATCTTGAATCTTGAATCTTGAATCTCTATACAATATATATATATATATATATATATATATATATATATATATATATATATATATATACACACACACGTACATATATACACTGCTCAAATAATAAAGGGAACACTAAAATCCAACATCCTAGATATCACTGAATGAAATATTCTAGTTGTAAATCTTTATTCATTTTATAGTGGAATGTGTTGAGAACAGTAAAACCTAAAAATTATCAATGTAAATCACAAATAATATCCCACGGAGGTCTGGAGTTGGAATTATGCTCAAAATCAAAGTGGAAAATCAAATTGCAGGCTGATACAACTTCAGTGGAAATGCCTCAAGACAAGGAAATGATGCTCAGTAGTGTGTGTGGCCTCCATGTGCCTGTATGAACTCCCTACAATGCCTGGACATGCTCCTGATAAGGTGGCAGATGGCCTTCTGAGAGATCTCCTCCCAGACCAGGACTAAAGCATCTGCCAACTCCTGGACAGTCTGCGGTGCAACGTGACGCTGGTGGATGTGCGAGACATGATGTCCCAGATGTGTTCAATCGAATTCAGGTCTGGGGAATGGGGGTCCAGTCCATAGCTTTAATGCCTTCATCTTGCAGGAACTGCTGACACACTCCAGCCACATGAGGTCTGGCATTGTCCTGCATTAGGACAACTGCACCAGTATATGGTCTCACAAGGGGTCTGAGGATCTCATCTCGTACCTAATGGCAGTCAGACTACCTCTGGCAAGCACCTGGAGAGCTGTGCGGCCCTCCAAAGATATGCCACCCCACACCTTTACTGACCCACTTCCAAACCGGTCATGCTGAAGGATGTTGCAGGCAGCAGATCGCTCTCCATGGTGTCTACAGACTCTGTCACATCTGTCACATGTGTTCAGTGGGAACCTGCTTTCATCTGTGAAGAGCACAGGGCACCAGTGGTGAATTTGCCAATCCTGGTGTTGTGTGGCAAATGCCAATCATCCTGCACGGTGTTGGGCTGTGAGCACAACCCCTATCTGTGTACGTCGGGCACTCAGACCATCCTCATGAAGTCGGTTTCTAACGGTTTGTGCAGACACATGCACATTTGTGGCCTGCTGGAGGTCATTTTGCAGGGCTCTGGCAGTGCTCCTCCTTTTCCACCTTGCACAAAGGCTGAGGTAGCGGTCCTGCTGCTGGGTTGTTGCCCTCCTATGGCTCACACCACATTTCCTGGTGTACTGACCTGTCTCCTGGTAGGGCCTCCAGCCTCTGGACACTATCCTGGCAGACACAGCAAACCTTCTTACCACAGCTCGCATTGATGTGCCACCCTGGATGAGCTGCACTACCAGAGCCACTTGTGTTGGTTGTAGAGTCTATCTCATGCCACCACGAGCATGAAAGCACAACCAACATTCAAAAGTGACCAAAACATCAGCCAGAAAGCATTGGTACTGAGATGTGGTCTGTGGTCCCCCCCTGCAGAACCACTTCTTGATTGAGTGTGTCTTCACAATTGCCAATAATTTACATCTGTTGTCTATTCCATTTGCACAACAGCATGTGAAATTGATTATATTTATATATACAGTGAAAAGAAATAATTATTTAATCCCTTGCTGATTTTGCAAGTTTGCCCACTGACAAAGACATGATCAGTCTATAGTTTTAAGGGTAGACAAAAAAGAGCACAGTGAGGTCAAAAATACTCTGTTGTAAAAAAAAAATCACAGTTATAAGCAAGTGCTAGTCAAAAGATGGAAAAAACAGGGTATTTAGTTGATACTTTTTTTTGCAAAAAAATGTATACTAAGCTGCTCCACGAATCGTCAAGGTATACCGATATAGAGCAGTCCTAACTAATGTATATAATCCCTATCTGATATATTTAAAACCTGATCATCTGTATAGTACCTGTCTGTATAAGCAGGGTTCGGAGAGGAAATATCCATGTGGACATGCTGGATGGAACAGCTTAAGTGCAAATGACCCACAAAGGACATCAGCCAGAAAGCATTGGTACTGAGATGTGGTCTGTGGTCCCCCCTGCAGAACCACTTCCTTATTGAGTGTGTCTTCACAATTGCCAATAATTTACATCTGTTGTCTATTCCATTTGCACAACAGCATGTGATATTGATTTTATATATATATATATATATATACAGTGGGGCAAAAAAAAGTATTTAGTCAGTCAGCAATAGTGCAAGTTCCACCACTTAAAAAGATGAGAGGCGTCTGTAATTTACATCATAGGTAGACCTCAACTATGGGAGACAAACTGAGAAAAAAAATTCCAGAAAATCACATTGTCTGTTTTTTTAACATTTTATTTGCATATTATGGTGGAAAATAAGTATTTGGTCAGAAACAAAATTTCATCTCAATACTTTGTAATATATCCTTTGTTGGCAATGACAGAGGTCAAACGTTTTCTGTAAGTCTTCACAAGGTTGCCACACACTGTTGTTGGTATGTTGGCCCATTCCTCCATGCAGATCTCCTCTAGAGCAGTGATGTTTTTGGCTTTTTCGCTTGGCAACACGGACTTTCAACTCCCTCCAAAGGTTTTCTATAGGGTTGAGATCTGGAGACTGGCTAGGCCACTCCAGGACCTTGAAATGTTTCTTACGAAGCCACTCCTTCGTTGCCCTGGCGGTTTGCTTTGGATCATTGTCATGTTGAAAGACCCAGCCACGTTTCATCTTCAATGCCCTTGCTGATGGAAGGAGGTTTGCACTCAAAATCTCACGATACATGGCCCCATTCATTCTTTCATGTACCCGGATCAGTCGTCCTAGCCCCTTTGCAGAGAAACAGCCCCAAAGCATGATGTTTCCACCACCATGCTTTACAGTAGGTATGGTGTTTGATGGATGCAACTCAGTATTCTTTTTCCTCCAAACACGACAAGTTGTGTTTCTACCAAACAGTTCCAGTTTGGTTTCATCAGACCATAGAACATTCTCCCAAAACTCCTCTGGATCATCCAAATGCTCTCTAGCAAACTTCAGACGGGCCCGGACATATACTGGCTTAAGCATTGGGACACGTCTGGCACTACAGGATCTGAGTCCATGGTGGCTTAGTGTGTTACTTATGGTAGGCCTTGTTACATTGGTCCCAGCTCTCTGCAGTTCATTCACTAGTTCCCCCCGCGTGGTTCTGGGATTTTTGCTCACCGTTCTTGTGATCATTCTGACCCCACAGGGTGGGATTTTGCGTGGAGCACCAGATCGAGGGAGATTATCAGTGGTCTTGTATGTCTTTCATTTTCTAATTATTGCTCCCACTGTTGATTTCTTCACTCCAAGCTGGTTGGCTATTGCAGATTCAGTCTTCCCAGCCTGGTGCAGGGCTACAATTTTGTTTCTGGTGTCCTTTGACAGCTCTTTGGTCTTCACCATAGTGGAGTTTGGAGTCAGACTGTTTGAGGGTGTGCACAGGTGTCTTTTTATACTGATAACAAGTTTAAACAGGTGCCATTACTACAGGTAATGAGTGGAGGAAAGAGGAGACTCTTAAAGAGGAAGTTACAGGTCTGTGAGAGCCAGAAATCTTGATTGTTTGTTTCTGACCAAATACTTATTTTCCACCATAATATGCAAATAAATTGTTAAAAAAACAGACAATGTGATTTTCTGGATTTTTATTTCTCAGTTTGTCTCCCATAGTTGAGGTCTACCTATGATGTAAATTACAGACGCCTCTCATCTTTTTAAGTGGTGGAACTTGCACTATTGCTGACTGACTAAATACTTTTTTGCCCCACTGTATATAAATACATACAGTATATATATATATATATATATATATATATATGCACACACAGTGAAAAGAAATAATTATTTAATCCCTTGCTGATTTTGCAAGTTTGCCCACTGACAAAGACATGATTTATTTGCATTTTGCAATGAGAAATAAGTATTTGATCCCCTACAAACCATTAAGAGTTCTGGCTTCTACAGACCAGATAGATGATCCTAATCAACTCATTACCTGCATTAAAGATAGCTGTCTTATATAGTCACCTTTATAAAAGACCCCTGTCCACAGACTGAAATAATCAGACTTTAACCTCTACAACATGGGCAAGACCAAAGAGCTTTCTAAGGATGTCGGGGACAAGATCATAGACCTGCACAAAGTTGGAATGGGTTACAAAACCATACATAAGACGCTGGGTGAGAAGGAGACAACTGTTGGTGCAATAGTAAGAAAATGGAATACAAAATGACTGTCAATCGACATCAATGTGGGGCACCATGAAAAATTTCACCTCGTGGGGTATCCTTGATCATGAGGAAGGTGAGAGATCAGCCTAAAACTACACGGGGGAACTTGTTAATGATCTCAAGGCAGCTGGGACCACAGTCACCAAGAAAACCAGTAATAACACATTACGCCGTAAAGGTTTAAAATCCTGCAGTGTTGGCAAGGTTCCCCTGCTCAAGAAGGCACATGTGCAGGCACGGCTGAAGTTTGCCAATTGAACACCTGGATGATTCTGTGAGTGATTAGGATTAGGTGCTGTGGTCACATGAAGCAAAAATTGAGGTCTTTGGCATTAACTCAACTCGCCGTGTGTGCAGCTGAACGAGAGTTGTGCAATATGGGAAAATAATAGATAGCAGTGCCAATTTTCTGCTGCAACCTCATTTTAATGCCAAGTTGTGAAGACTCCATTGTGTGTTATAAACCAACGCCCTTTCCTCTGGCAACTATACTGAAGAGTTAGCCATTTTCTAATGCTTGTGAACATAATGATAGTTTTAGCGTAGGCAATTCCTCTCCTGAACACCAAGAATATTTTTGTTTAACTTTGATTAATACAAAAAATGAGGTTGAGTGTTATTCTGGGTAACAATAGCTTTTTTGGGGTGCAGTTCCCATTTAACTCCACGAGATTATTTATTTTATCTAAGAAAATAAAAGCCAGCCACTTATTAAACACTTTTCTAAATAGTAACATAGTAACATAGTAACATAGTTAGTAAGGCCGAAAAAAGACATTTGTCCATCCAGTTCAGCCTATATTCCATCATAATAAATACCCAGATCTACGTCCTTCTACAGAACCTAATAATTGTATGATACAATATTGTTCTGCTCCAGGAAGACATCCAGGCCTCTCTTGAACCCCTCGACTGAGTTCGCCATCACCACCTCCTCAGGCAAGCAATTCCAGATTCTCACTGCCCTAACAGTAAAGAATCCTCTTCTATGTTGGTGGAAAAACCTTCTCTCCTCCAGACGCAAAGAATGCCCCCTTGTGCCCGTCACCTTCCTTGGTATAAACAGATCCTCAGCGAGATATTTGTATTGTCCCCTTATATACTTATACATGGTTATTAGATCGCCCCTCAGTCGTCTTTTTTCTAGACTAAATAATCCTAATTTCGCTAATCTATCTGGGTATTGTAGTTCTCCCATCCCCTTTATTAATTTTGTTGCCCTCCTTTGTACTCTCTCTAGTTCCATTATATCCTTCCTGAGCACCGGTGCCCAAAACTGGACACAGTACTCCATGTGCGGTCTAACTAGGGATTTGTACAGAGGCAGTATAATGCTCTCATCATGTGTATCCAGACCTCTTTTAATGCACCCCATGATCCTGTTTGCCTTGGCAGCTGCTGCCTGGCACTGGCTGCTCCAGGTAAGTTTATCATTAACTAGGATCCCCAAGTCCTTCTCCCTGTCAGATTTACCCAGTGGTTTCCCGTTCAGTGTGTAATGGTGATATTGATTCCCTCTTCCCATGTGTATAACCTTACATTTATCATTGTTAAACCTCATCTGCCACCTTTCAGCCCAAGTTTCCAACTTATCCAGATCCATCTGTAGCAGAATACTATCTTCTCTTGTATTAACTGCTTTACATAGTTTTGTATCATCTGCAAATATCGATATTTTACTGTGTAAACCTTCTACCAGATCATTAATGAATATGTTGAAGAGAACAGGTCCCAATACTGACCCCTGCGGTACCCCACTGGTCACAGCGACCCAGTTAGAGACTATACCATTTATAACCACCCTCTGCTTTCTATCACTAAGCCAGTTACTAACCCATTTACACACATTTTCCCCCAGACCAAGCATTCTCATTTTGTGTACCAACCTCTTGTGCGGCACGGTATCAAACGCTTTGGAAAAATCGAGATATACCACGTCCAATGACTCACCGTGGTCCAGTCTATAGCTTACCACTTCATAAAAACTGATTAGATTGGTTTGACAGGAGCGATTTCTCATAAACCCATGCTGATATGGAGTTAAACAGTTATTCTCATTGAGATAATCCAGAATAACATCCCTCAGAAACCCTTCAAATATTTTACCAACAATAAAATAACATAGAATAAAATAACATAGAATAAAAAATAACATAGAATAAAAAATAACATAGAATAAAAATAATCTGTACCTAAATTGTCTCTAAAGGCCCCAATTTTCTACCAAAAGTCAGGTGCAAACTTCTAGGCACGCTGACTGGGATTCCAAAACCCTTCTCTGCTCATCTGTAATCAGACTGCAGGATCTTGCATGTTAGGATAGCAGTTTGGAACAGGCCTGTACTTATGAATCCAAATAATGACAGTCTTCTTCACTCCCCATCATGCTCAGTGTGCCTCTCTAAAGCCGGAATGCGTACATTTGGCTTTAGAGGATCAATGCATTGAGGGAAAGAAGCCACACAGATATGCAAGGTAAGTATAGCGCTAGTGATGACGCCGGTGCTTGTAAGTCATGTTATCACACACAGGGGAGTGATAACATCTAAGTGGCTCGACTACTCTGGGGACACTAACGCCCCATGAAATAGTCAAAGGCTTCATTTACATATAAACTGACTTTAGAAATACTTTTTCTAAAGATTTGTGTGTGTGTGTGTGTGTGCGCAGAGTATTTAGCTATATAGACACAACTGCTGGTGGCTCTGGGGGTACAGAGGGCCTGACACGTTGCCTTTAAACACAACAAATTTTGGAAAAAAAAACATTTTTTTTCATATTTCAACCACAATATGTATCATACAGTGCTGCTCACCATTATTGGCACCCCTTCATTTTTTTCATAGACTATACAATGTCTTTCGAAATAAATTTAAATGTACAAAAATTATATATTTTTTAAGGAATACAACAATAAAACATTGTTTTTCAACTTACATGCTGCAATTTCAAAGAAGATAGAGAATAAACAGCATGTGCAGCAATAAATGCACCCCTAATTAATAATTGGTTACACACCCTTTGGCATTGATGACAGCCTCCAAACGTTTCTTGTAGCCATCTATAAGCTTCTTGCACTTCTTAACTGGTATTTTCTCCCACTCCTCCTTTGCAGTTTGTTCTTGAATGTTTGCTGGGTTCTTTTTCCCAATGGCAGATTTTGGCCTTACCTCAAAGATTTTCAATGGGATTGAGGTCAGGACTCATTGCTGGCTTTTCTAAAACAGTCCATTTTTTCTTTTTCAACCATTCCTGTGTACTATTGGATGTGTGCTTTGGGTAATTGTCTTGCTGGTGGACCCATAATCTTTGACTCAAACCAAGCTTTCTTACACTGGGTAGGACATTTTGCTCTTAAATCTCTAGGTAAATTTCTGATTTCATTATTCCAGTGATACAATCAAGGCCTCCAGTACCAGACGCAGCAAAGTAACCCCACAGAATTATGGATCTTCAACTATGCTTAACTGTTGGTAGGTTGTTCTTTTCCTTATAAGCTTCATTGCACTGTCTGTAAACAAACTGTTACTTTGCAATGCCAAAAAGCTCTATCTTTATTTAATCTGTCCACATAACATTTTTCCAGATTGTGGTTTATCAAGCTACTCTTTGGCAAAGATCAGTCATTCCTTTTTATGTATGTTGGTTTCTTCCTTGGAATTTGCCCATAAATATCTGCTTGGTTTAGTGTGTAGCGTATGGTACTTGTTGAAAACATGACCGCAGACTGTTCCAAGTTGGCCTTCAGGTCTTTGGATGTTTGACGTGGTGTTTTTTCCACCATTCGCACCAACCTTCAAAGACATCTCTTTTCAATTTTCCTCTTTCCCCCGCATTCAGGATTCTTGATGGTTATATGCTTGGCAAACTTCTTAATAACATTGCACACTGTTGAAACTGGGATACCTTTGGAGATGGACTTATACCCTTTTGGAAGTCTTGTGTTTGGTAATAATAGCAGTACTGATGTCCTAAGACATCTCCTTTGTCTTCACCATTGTGACAAAGGAACAAGGGCCTACCATGTGGCTTTTTTAAAACACTGAAATCATCATTCATTTACTAATTTATGTCACATGGGCGCCAACAATTAATCACAGGTGATATTCATTTGTGATTTACCACAGGTGAGTCAAAATGTGTTTCCTTACTAATTTAATGTAAAGGGTGCCAATGCCAGTGTCACAGCAGGCTTTGGGTTTTTCTATTTTTCCCTCTCATTTTTTTGTTTTAAATTATTGTTTATCCTTTGCTCTTTTGAATTTAACATGAGTGCTCTATACAAAAAAGCTATTTCACTTGATTAATTTTTTTCAGGAGATAATCCACATTATGTACTTACACTTCATGGGTGACAATAACGATGAGCAGGACTGTATATATATATATATATATATATATATATATATATATATATTTGTCTAAGGTCCATTTCCATCGGTTTGTTTGTAATGGAAATCCCACGTCTCTAATTGATCGCACCCGGCCGGCCGCGACCAATCAGCGACAGGCTTTAATATTGATGCTGCCTATGCAGCATCAATAGTAAAAAGCTATAATGTTAAAAATAATAATTAAAAAAAAAATCGTGCTATTCTCACCTTCCGGCGGCCCCCGAAGCCTTCCCCTTCCTCGCGATGCTCTCGGCAGCTCCGTTCCCAGTAATGCTTTGCGAAATGACCCCAGATGATGTAGGATCACGCGAGACTGCTACATCATCATGGGTTATTGCTGCAAAGCATCACTGGGAATAGACCTGGCGAGAGCATCGCTAACTCCTGGGCTGGATCCGGGGGCCGCCAGAAGGTGAGTATATAACTATTTTCTATTTTATTTTTTTTTTTAATAGGGATATGGTGCCCGCACTGCTATATACTACATGGGCTGTTCTATATACTACGTGTGCTATGATATATACTCCGTGGCTGTGCTATATACTACGAGGCTGCTATATACTACGTGGCTGTGCTATACACTATGTGGGCAGTGCATGTGCTATATACTACGTGCACTGTGCTATATACTACGTGGATTGTGCTATATACTACATGGACTGTGCTATATACTATGTGGGTTGTGTTATATAGTATGTGGACTGTACTATATACTATGTGGATTGTGCTATAAACTCCGTGGACTGTGCTATATACTACGTGGGCTGTGTTATATACTACATGGCTGCTATATACTACATGGGCTGTACCTGTGCAATATACTACGTGGCTGTGTTATATACTATGTGGACTGTACTATATACTACGTCGACTGTACTATATACTACATGGGCTGTGTTATATGCTATGTGGGTTGTGTTAGATACTACATGGCTGTGCTATATGCTACGTGACTGTAATATGCTACGTGGGCTGTGCTATATACTAC
Source organism: Ranitomeya imitator (assembly GCF_032444005.1). Classification (NCBI taxonomy): domain Eukaryota; kingdom Metazoa; phylum Chordata; class Amphibia; order Anura; family Dendrobatidae; genus Ranitomeya; species Ranitomeya imitator. The sequence goes on along the minus strand of NC_091285.1, from coordinate 350,374,585 downwards.
GTGGCTGTTATATGCTACGTGGCTTTGCTATATGCTACGTGGCTATGCTATATACTACGTTGCTGTGCTATATACCATGTGGGCTGTGTTATATACTATGTGGCTGTGCTATATGCTGCGTGGCTGCTATATACTATATGACTGTGCTGTATACTACGTGGCTGTGCTATATACTATGTGGGCTGTTATATGCTACATGGCTGTGCTATATGCTATGTCATTGTGTTATATGCTACATGGCTCTGCTATATACTACGTGGCTGTATTATATACTACGTGGCTGTGCTATATGCTATGTGCGCTGTGTTATATGCTACGTGGCTGTGCTATATACTATGTGGCTGTGCTATATACTACGTGCGCTGTGCTATACACTACGTGGGCTGTGTAATATGCTACATGGCTGTGCTATATGGTACATGGGCTGTGCTATATGCTACGTTTACTGAACAAGTTCTGTCATACATACCGTATTTTTCGGACTATAAGACGCACCAGACTATAAGACGCACCCAGGTTTTAGAGGCGGAAAATAGGAAAAAAAATTGAATAAAAAAAACGTGGTAAAACATTTAATAACATAAATAACATATATTATTATATGTGGTGTTATTATATATAATAGTATGTTATTATGTTGGAAGCTGTGGGTAGAAGATGGTGCTGGGGGACCAGTGTGGTGTAAAGTATTATATGAAGACGCTGGAGGGTGAGTATAAGAATGGGGGCAAAGGGCTTATATTTAAAGCACCACTCCAGCACTGAAAAATAACACTGGAGTGCTGCCTTAAGAACCAATGCGAAAACTATAACTCCCAGGCTGAGTAGTGGAGTGCTTTAATGTGTGTTGTATTGACTAACCTTTTAAGTATTTCTTAGTTGTTCAGGCTGTGAGCAACCCATGAACGCACATAGCTCTCCCTCTTGTTGCCTTTTCACAGCACAGGTCATAAGAGGAAGCCTGCAGATTCTAGTGCGGTGTCTGAAGGACCTGTGATGACATCAGAAGAGGGAAGGCTCTGTGCTGTCATGTGATGCTATAGCCCGCCCACTTCATGACATCACACAGGTCTCCCCAGCTGCTGCAGGAATCCAGCGCTGGGGAAACCATGTGTGTCCCTGTTTAAGTGAAGGAATATTCATTTGCTGCTCCCTGCTCACTGCTCAGCTCTATCAGGTGGGCGGGGAAGCGGCTAATGAATTTTCACTGCACTTTAATCATCGGGATCACATGGTTTCCCCAGCACTGCAGCCAGGCAGTGGAGACATTTTTCTGCCTCCTGTGAGTGGGATCACAGTGGATCCCACTCGCCGCTGCCACCTCCCCACGTTACATCCGGACCATAAGACGCACCCACAGTTTCCTCCCAAATTTGGAGGAAAAAAGTGCGTCTTATGGTCCGAAAAATACATATATATCCACACTAGATGGTGGCCCGATTCTAACTCATCGGGTATTCTAGAATATGCATGTCCACGTAGTATATTGCCCAGCCACGTAGTATATTGCCCAGCGACGTAGTATATTGCACAGCCACGTAGTATATTGCTGAGCCACGTAGTATATTGCCCAGCCACGTAGTATATTGCACAGTCACGTAGTATATTGGCCAGCGACATAGTATATTGCCCAGCCACGTAGTATATTGCCCAGCCACGTAGTATATTGCCCAGCCAGGTAGTTTATTGCCCAGTCACGTAGTATATTGTCCAGTGACGTAGTATATTGCCCAGTGACGTAGTATATTGCCCAGCCAGGTAGTATATTGCCCAGTCACGTAGTATATTGCCCAGTCATGTAGTATATTGCCCAGTCACGTAGTATATTGCGCAGCCACGTAGTATATTGCCCAGTCACGTAGTATATTGCACAGCCACGTAGTATATTGCCCAGTCACATAGTATATTGCCCAGCCACATAGTATATTGCCCAGCTACGTAGTATATTGCACAGTCACGTATTGCCCAGCCACATAGTATATAGCACAGCCCACGTAGTACGGTATATTGCCCAGCCACATAGTATATAGCAGAGCCACGTAGTATATTGCCCAGTCACGTAGTATATTGCCCAGCACAGAGCCACGTAGTATAGAGACTTAAAAAAAAAAAACCATATACTCACCTATAGCCCGTTGAAGTCCTGCTATACTTACCATCCGCCGCCTTTCTCGCTCCTCGCCACGCTCCCGGGATCACTCCATTGCAAGTGGCAGCGGGTATTCTAGAATATGCATGTCCACGTAGTATATTGCCCAGCCACGTAGTATATTGCCCAGCGACGTAGTATATTGCACAGCCACGTAGTATATTGCCCAGGCACGTAGTATATTGCCCAGCCACGTAGTATATTGCACAGTCACGTAGTATATTGGCCAGCGACATAGTATATTGCCCAGCCACGTAGTATATTGCCCAGTCACATAGTATATTGCCCAGCCATGTAGTATATTGCCCAGTGACGTAGTATATTGCCCAGCCAGGTAGTTTATTGCCCAATCACGTAGTATATTGCCCAGTGACGTAGTATATTGCCCAGCCAGGTAGTATATTGCCCAGTCACGTAGTATATTGTGCACCCACATAGTATATTGCCCAGTCACGTAGTATATTGCACAGCCACGTAGTATATTGCCCAGTCACGTAGTATATTGCCCAGCCACGTAGTATATTGCCCAGCTACGTAGTATATTGCACAGTCACGTATTGCCCAGCCACATAGTATATAGCACAGCCCACATAGTACGGTATATTGCTTAGCCACATAGTATATAGCAGAGCCACGTAGTATATTGCCCAGTCACGTAGTATATTGCCCAGCACAGAGCCACGTAGTATAGAGACTTAAAAAAAAAAACATATACTCTCCTATAGCCCGTTGAAGTCCTGCTATACTTACCATCTGCCGCCTTTCTCGCTCCTCGCCACGCTCCCGGGATCGCTCCATTGCAAGCGGCAGCTTGCGGTCCCGTCCCAGGGCTGGTGTGAGCAGGACCTATGATGACATCGCGGTCACATGACCATGACGTCACGGCAGGTCCTTGTCGCACACCAGCCCTGGGATGGGAGCGGAAGCTGCCGCTTGCAATGGAGCGGTCCCGGGAGCGTGGAGAGGAGCGAGAAAGGCAGCGGAGGGTGAGTATGGCAGTTTTTTTTTATTATTATTATTTTTAACATGACACATTTTTACTATTGATGCCGCATAGGCAGCATCAATAGTAAATAATTGGGGACACACAGGGTTAATAGCAGCGGTAACGGAGTGCGTTACACCGCGGGCCGCTACCGCTGCCATTAACCCTGTGTGAGCGGTGAGTGGAGGGCATTATGGAGCGAGCGCCAGGCAGTGAGTGCAGGGGAGTAGGGGAGGGACTAATCGGACTGTGGCCGTCGCATGACAGGCAGCTGCCGAGACCAATCAGCGAATGAATAACCGTGACAAAAGGACAGACAGACGGAAGTACCCCTTAGACGTTTATCTATATATATAATTGCCTAAGGGTTTTTCCATCTGTCTGTCTGTCTGTCTGTCTGTCTGTCTGTCCTGGAAATCCCGGCTCTCTGATTGGTCGAGGCCGCCAGGCCTCGACCAATCAGCAACGGCACAGCGACGATGATGTCATAAAGGACGTAGACATCCCGCGTCTCTGATTGGTCGAGGCCGCCAGGCCTCGACCAATCAGCAACGGGCACAGCGACGATGATGTCATAAAGGATGTAGACATCCCACGTCTCTGATTGGTCGAGGCCGCCAGGCCTCGACCAATCAGCAATGGGCACAGCGACGATGATGTCATAATGGTTGCCATGGCGACGATGATGTCATAAAGGTTGCCTCGACCAATCATCAACAGGCACAGTCTGCCGCGAATTCTGGAATCATCATTGTCCATATATTACAGGGACATGCATATTCTAGAATACCCGATGCGTTAGAATCGGGCCATAGTCTAGTATATATATATATATATATATATATATATGTATGTCTACTTTATCCTACCACTACTACTACTCCACGCAGTGACACTGTGAGTGTCTGCCCTTCCCACTTGCCCACCAACGCGGGTCCTGGCTACCTGTCTCCACGGACATCTGAGGACGGATTGACATTGATCTCCTCATTCCGGTGGTTTAGTTCAGTATACATTGACCCTGGCTGGCTCCACAACCTAGCAGCTACATGAACTTTCCCACAGTACTGGCTGTACTCTTCCAAGGTATCCAATTTTTGCTCTGGCGGGTCTCTTAAAGCGCACAGCTATTGGTACACATACCTGTCTGCCCTGCACCACGGCGACCATGGCACCATTACCACTAAGCCATACGAATTTTCCCACATTACTGGTTATACTCTTCCAAGGTATTCAACTGTTGCTCTGGCTGGTCCCTTAAAGCACACAGCCATTGGTATACACCTGTCTGCCCTGCAACACGGCAACTACAGCATCATTAACACTAAGGTTATTTTCCTTTTTCTCTTGGCTGATACCCCAGCAGCAATATTTACGCATTCGAAGGAAGAATCTACTACCTAAGGCAATTTAGTGAACAAGGCCATGGGCTGGCCGAAACGTTTTATACTTATCGCTTCACCTGAACATTTATCTAATAAAATTATGCACATGAATTGAATATCTTCATCGTACGAGTGCAGTGATTTTACGTTCTATGATTGAGAGGACCGCAGGTTCCGTTCATTTGCACCGTCACCTCCAGAACTGTCGAGTGCTAGCCTTCTATACTCTCTATACTTTATCCTGACAGCAATAAAGTATAAGGCTGTTCACACTGGGTGTTTTTTGCTGCATTCTTTTTTTCTGCAGTAAAACCTGAATGTTTGGCAGGAAAGAAGCTGCAGCAAAAACGCAGGTTTGCTGCGTTTTTTTGCGTCATTTTTGGTGCCTTTTTTTCCATCCAATTGGTGAAAACCGCTGAAAGAAGTGACATGCTCTATGTCCAACAAAAACATGCAAAGCACAAAATACAGATTACAATAAACCAAGCTGTGTGCATGAGATTTCTGAAATCTTAGGCCGGCTTCACACTCAGCGTATGAAAATACGGTCCGTATATTACGGCCGTAATACGCTGAAAAGTCCCGAAAATAGTGGTCCGTAGCTCCTCCGTAGGCAGGGTGTTTCAGCGTTTTTTGCGCATGGCATCCTCCGTATGTCATCCGTACTGCGTGTTTTTATCGCAGGCTTGCAAAACCGACATACGGATATACAAGGGATCCATGTGTTAAAAAAAAATATATATATATATACTGTCTATATATATATATATATATATATATATATATATATATATATGTCAGTAGACACATATATGTATATATATTAATATTTAATCCAGCGCAATATAGCAGAAAGCCGGTAATTCAATTACCGGCTTTTGCTTTCTCCTTCCTAAACCCGACATGATATGAGACAAGGTTTACATACAGTAAACCATCTCATATCCCCATTTTTTTGCATATTCCACACTACTAATGTTAGTAGTGCGTCTATGCAAAATTTGGCCTTTGACGCATACGCTGCGTCATGAAAGTCGGTGCCATTCTGACCCATAACGCAGCATATGCGTCATGGAAAGATCGCGTCCCTGCAGATCGGGTGAAAGGGTTAACTCCCATTTCACCTGATCTGCAGGGACAGGGGGAGTGGTAGTTTAGCCCAGGGGGGGTGGCTTCACCCCCCCGTGGCTACGATCACTCTGATTGGCTGTTGAAAGTGAAACTGCCAATCAGAGCGATTTGTAATATTTCACCTAAAAAAATGGTGAAATATTACAATCCAGCCATGGCCGATGCTGCAATATCATCGGCCATGGCTGGAAACACTAATGTGCCCCCACCCCACCGATCGCCCCCCCCCCCAGCCCCCCGATCTGTGGTCCGCTCCCCTCCGTCCTGTGCTCCGCTCCCCCGTCCTACTGTCCGCTCCCCCCGTGCTCCAATCACACCCCCGTGCTCCAATCAAACCCCCCCGCACTCCGATCACCCCCCCCGCACAGCGATCCCCCCCGTGCTTCGATCCACCCGCCCGCACAGCGATCCCCCACTCCATGCTCCAATCCACCCCCCCGTGTTCCGATCCACCCCCCCCATGCTCCGATCCACCCCCCCGTGCTCCGACGCCCCCCTGTGCCCTGATCTCCCCCCCCTTATACTTACCTGGCCTCCCGGGGTCCATCCGTCTTCTTTCCTGGGCGCCGCCATCTTCCAAAATGGCGGGCGCATGTGCAGTGCGCCCGCCGAATCTGCCGGCCGGCAGATTCGTTCCAGAGTGAATTTTAATCACTGAGATATAACCTATCTCAGTGATCAAAATAAAAAAAAAAGTAAATGACCCCCCCCCCCTTTGTCACCCCCATAGGCAGGGACAATAAAAAAAAATATTTTTTTTTTTCCACTAAGGTTGGGGTAAGAACTACGGTTAGGGTTAGGGTTAGGGGTAGGGTTAGGGGTAGGGTTAGGGGTAGGGGTAGGGTTAGGGTTAGGGTTCGGGATGTGCACACGTATTCTGGTCCTATGCGGATTTTTCCGCAGAGGATTTGATAAATCCGCAGTGCTAAACCGCTGCGGATTTATGGCGGAATTAACATGTTTTTTCTGTGCATTTCACTGCGGTTTTACAACTGCGATTTTCTATTGGAGCAGTTGTAAAACTGCGGCGGAATCCGCAGAAAGAAGTGACATGCTGCGGAATGTAAACCGCTGCGTTTCCGTGCAGTTTTTCCGCAGCATGTGTACAGCGATTTTTGTTTCCCATAGGTTTACATTGAACTGTAAACTCATGGGAAACTGCTGCGTTTCCGCAGCGTTTTCCGCAGCGTGTGCACATACCTTTAGAATTAGGCTATGTGCACACGGTGCGGATTTGGCTGCGGATCCGCAGCGGATTGGCCGCTGCGGATTCGCAGCAGTGTTCCATCAGGTTTACAGTACCATGTAAACATATGGAAAGCCAAATCCGCTGTGCCCATGGTGCGGAAAATACCGCGCGGGAACGCTGCGTTGTATTTTCCGCAGCATGTCAATTCTTTGTGCGGATTCCGCAGCGTTTTACACCTGTTCCTCAATAGGAATCCGCAGGTGAAATCTGTACAAAAAACACTGGCAATCCGCGGTAAATCCGCAGGTAAAACGCAGTGCCTTTTACCCGCGGATTTTTCAAAAATGGTGCTGAAAAATCTCATACGAATCCGCAACGTTGGCACATAGCCTTAGGGTTAGGGTTGGGTTGGAATTAGGGTTGTGGTTAGGGTTAGGGGTGTGTTGTGGTTAGGGGTGTGTTGGGGTTAGGGTTGTGATTAGGGTTACGGCTACAGTTGGTTAGGGGTGTGTTGGAGTTAGAATTGAGGGGTTTCCACTGTTTAGGCACATCAGGGGGTCTCCAAACGCAACATGGCGCCACCATTGATTCCAGCCAATCTTGTATTCAAAAAGTCAAATGGTGCTCCCTCACTTCCGAGCCCCGACGTGTGCCCAAACAGTGGTTTACCCCCACATATGGGTACCAGCATACTCAGGACAAACTGCGCAACAATTACTGGGGTCCAATTTCTCCTGTTACCCTTGAGAAAATAAAAAATTGCTTGCTAAAACATCATTTTTGAGGAAAGAAAAATGATTTTTTATTTTCACGGCTCTGCGTTGTAAACGTCTGTGAAGCACTTGGGGGTTCAAAGTGCTCACCACATATCTAGATAAGTTCCTTGGGGGCTCTAGTTTCCAAAATGGGGTCACTAGTGGGGGGTTTCTACTGTTTAGGCACACCAGGGGCTCTGCAAACGCAACATGAGGTCTGCAGACCATTTCATCAAAGTCTGCATTTCAAAAGTCACTACTTCCCTTCTGAGCCCCGACGTGTGCCCAAACAGTGGTTTACCCCCACATATGGGTTATCAGCGTACTCAGGAGAAACTGGACAACAACTTTTGTGGTCCAATTTCTCCTGTAACCTTTGGGAAAATAAAAAATTCTGGGCTAAAAAATTATTTTTGAGGAAAGAAAACGTATTTATTATTTTCACGGCTCTGCGTTATAAACTTCTGTAAAGCACTTGGGGGTTGAAAGTGCTCACCACATATCTAGGTAAGTTCCTTTGGGGGTCTAGTTTCCAAAATGGGGTCACTTGTGGGGGGTTTCTACTGTTTAGGCACACCAGGGGCTCTGCAAACGCAACGTGACACCCGCAGACCATTCCATCAAAGTCTGCATTTCAAAAGTCACTACTTCCCTTCTGAGCCCCGACGCGTGCCCAAACAGTGGTTTACCCCCACATATGGGGTACCAGCATACTCAGGAGAAACTGGACAACAACTTTTGGGGTCCAATTTCTCCTGTAACCCTTGGGAAAATAAAAAATTCTGGGCTAAATTATTATTTTTGAGGAAAGAAAACGTATTTATTATTTTCACGGCTCTGCGTTATAAACTTCTGTAAAGCACTTGGGGGTTGAAAGTGCTCACCACATATCTAGATAAGTTCCTTTGGGGGTCTAGTTTCCAAAATGGGGTCACTTGTGGGGGGTTTCTACTGTTTAGGCACACCAGGGGCTCTGCAAACGCAACGTGACGCCCGCAGACCATTCCATCAAAGTCTGCATTTCAAAAGTCACTACTTCCCTTCTGAGCCCCCACGTGTGCCCAAACAGTGGTTTACCCCCACACATGGGGTATCAGCTTACTCAGGAGAAACTGGACAACAACTTTTGTGGTCCAATTTCTCCTGTAACCCTTGGGAAAATAAAAAATTCTGGGCTAAAAATTATTTTTGAGGAAAGAAAACGTATTTATTATTTTCACTGCTCTGTGTTATGAACTTCTGTGAAGCACTTGGGGGTTCAAAGTGCTCACCTCACATCTAGATAAGTTCCTTTCGGGATCTAGTTTCCAAAATGGGGTCACTTGTGGGGGGTTTCTACTGTTTAGCCCCATCAGGGGCTCTGCAAATGCAACGTGACGCCCGCAGAGCATTCCATCAAAGTCTGCATTTCAAAACGTCACTACTTCACTTCCGAGCCCCAGCATGTGCCTAAACAGTGGTTTACCCCCACATATTGGGTACCAGCGTACTCAGGAGACACTGGGCAACAACTTTTTGGGTCAAATTTCTCCTGATACCCTTGGGAAAATAAAAAATTGCGGGCTAAAAAATCATTTTTGAGAAAAGAATTTTTTTTTTTTATTTTCATGGCTCTGCGTTATAAACTTCTGTGAAGCACTTGAGGGTTCAAAGTGCTCACCACACATCTAGATTAGTTCCTTTGGGGGTCTAGTTTCCAAAATGGGGTCATTTGTGGGGGATCTCCAATGTTTAGGCACACAGGGGCTCTCCAAACGCAACATGGTGTCCGCTAATGATTGGAGCTAATTTTCCATTTAAAAAGCCAAATGGCGTGCCTTCCCTTCTGAGCCCTGCCGTGCACCCAAACAGTGGTTTACCCCCACATATGGGGTATCTGCGTACTCAGGACAAACTGGACAACAATATTTGTGGTCCAATTTCTCCTATTACCATTGGCAAAATAGGAAATTCCAGGCTAAAAAATCATTTTTGAGAAAAGAAAAATTATTTTTTATTTTCATGGCCCTGCATTATAAACTTCTGTGAAGCACCTGGGGGTTTAACCCCTTCGCGTCATGCGCCGTACTAGTACTGCGCTGCCGGCACTGCATAAGTGCCAGCCGCAGTACTAGTACGGCGCCGCCATTTTCCGGTCACCGCGCGGCATCGCGCGGTGATCGGGTTCCGGTGTCTGCTGTTCCTGACAGCAGACAATCCCTGCACGCAGCCCCGGGTGCCTGCACCGCCCCCCCGCATCAGCGATCGCTGTGATTGGCTGGTCAATTCTGACCAGCCAATCACAGCGATGTGACAATAAAGTTTCAAAAAAAAAAAAAAAAGCATGTGACAGGCTGTGATTGATGCTGTGTGACGTCGCACCAATCACAGCCGTCACTGTAGGTGGGGTGATCGCCACGTCACCTCACCTGATTAACTCCTATGGCGCTGATTGGCTGAACAATAGCTTCTAGCCAATCAGCGCCAAAGGGGTTAATTTAAAATACCGATCACCGCCCTGCACGCCATCTTTCTCTCAGATTTGGCGTGCAGAGCGGTGGTCTAAGCCCCTCTGTGTCAAATTAGTGAAGGAATCCATTGGTGGCCAGTGCGATCCTCCCTGGGATCTCCTGCCTCCAGCTTGTGCTCCTGCTTCAGCTTGTGCTCCGTGCTGTGTGCTCTCTGCTGCCATCTGCCTGCTGTGTGACTCCTGTGATCACAGCAGCAGCAGCACCTCCCCCACCCCTTTCCCATCCCCCCATCCCTGTTCCAGTACCCCCTCCCTCCCCCACCCTCCAATTGAAATTTTTTGCGCACTTTTTTTGCGCTTTTTTTCCTGTGCGCGGCGTCCCGCGCAGAGCATTCGTGCTCTTCCTGTGTCTGCAGCGCTCTGATCAGTATCGCTGCTGATCAGAGACTGCGCCACAGGACTTTTTTTTTTAGTTAGTGTAGCGGACATTGCAGTCTAAGCGACGTCTGTTTTTTTTTTTTTTAGAAAAAAAATTGTAGTTAGTACAGTGTAGTTTTAGACGTAACAAGGTAGCGTAGCCGGCGTCAGTGTTTGGTGACGTCCCTCCATCCCTGTTCAAGTACCCCCCTCCAATTCAATTTTTTGCGCACTTTTTTGCGCTTTTTTTCCTGTGCGCGGCGTCCCGCGCAAAGCATTCGTGCTCTTCCTGTGTCCGCAGCTCTTTGATCAGTATCGCTGCTGATCAGAGACTGCGCTACAGGACTTTTTTTTTTTAGTTAGTGTAGCGGACATTGCAGTCTAAGCAACGTCCGATTTTTTTTTTCTTTTACAAAAATATAATAGTAGTTAGTACAGTGTAGTCTTAGACGTAGACTAGCTGGTGTCACAGCGTTCGTGACGACCGGTCTTTTTTTTTTTTTTTGGAGAAAAAAAAAATTGTACAGAGTAGTTTAGTGGTAGCGTGTTAGTGTAGCCAGCGTCACAGCGTTAGTGACGACCGATCATCTTTTAGAAGAAAAAAAAATCGTACTGAGTTTTATAGGTAGGGAGGTAGCGTCTTGTGCATAAAAAAAATCTGCTATCGCCGGATTATCTCTAGTGCATTAGGGGAGCGTACGTCACAGTGTTAGTGGCGTTCGCTTTTCTTTTGTAAAAAAAATATTTAGTTGCGTAGGGTAAATTTATACTTTTTTTTTTATACAAACTTATTTTTTTACATTGATTTTTCTTTTCATCTTTTTTTCTTGTTTCTTCTACATTTTTTCTCACTACTTGTTTTTTCTCTCTGATTGGTTTTAATAAAGAGTACCCTATACACAAGCCCCACACATTACACGTGTAAAAGCACCACTTACACACACACCCAGGGTTTGGGGAAAAAAAAATGGCCCATTCGTCAACAAGGCGCTATTCACCAGAGGAGGCTTACGCCATCCTTGCGTCCGACACGGATTCAGCCAGTGAGGAAGATCCCACATTCCTCTATTCCTCCTCCTCCTCCTCCTCCTCCTCATCTGGTGAGGAAAGACCCCTAACACGGCGCCGTAGGACCCAGGCAACTCCTGCAGCAATCGATCCCGTATGGATTGCACCCCCGGAAAATTTTCAGCCCGTCATTCCGGATTTCAGCAGCAGCTCAGGAATCCAGTTTGACACGACTGGCCTCACTGAAATTGACTTCTTCAAATTCTTTTTCAGTGATGAAATAATAAATATTATGGTGGCCCAGACGAACCTGTATGCCCAACAATTTTTTACCCAAAATCCCACGTCATCTTATGCCAGATGGACCCCCGTAAATGCAGCAGAGATGATGACATTTTGGGGAATTGTGCTGCATATGGGCCTAATCAAAAAGCCAAAGCTTCGGCAATACTGGAGTACTGACATTCTCTACAGTACACCGGTATTCCGCATGGCCATGAAAAGGACACGATTTGAAGCGATCCAAAAATTTTTGCATTTCAGTGATAATGCGCAGTGTCCTCCCCGAGACGATCCAAACTTTGATCGTCTATATAAAATTCGTCCAGTGGTTGAACTCTTCAGCAGAAAATTTGCTGAGGCGTACACACCCCAGAGGGACATCGCTATTGATGAATCTCTCGTTCATTTCAAAGGGAGGCTAAAATTCCGACAGTACCTGCCCAGTAAGAGGTCCAGGTATGGAATAAAGCTGTACAAACTGTGCGAGAGTACCTCAGGGTACACCCACAGATTTAGGGTCTACGAGGGTAAGGACACCCAGATTAACCCCCCTGAATGCCCCCCCATCCTGGGGGTGAGTGGGAAAATTGTGTGGGAATTGCTGCACCCACTGCTGGATAAGGGTTATCACCTTTATATTGACAACTTTTACACCAGCATCCCACTCTTCAAGGCCCTCTCTGCCAGAGGTACAGCTGCATGTGGCACCGTGCGAAAAAATCAGCGAGGCCTCCCTAAGCCGCTAATTGGGCAAACGCTGAGAAAAGGGGAAAGCAGAGCCAAATGCAGCGACAACATGCTGGTGGTCAAGTATAAGGACAAAAGGGATGTCCTTATCCTGACCACCATACACCGTGACAACAGCACCCTTGTCACTGTTCGTGGGACCACAACACAAGTCCCAAAGCCAGATTGTATCCTGGATTACAATCGGTACATGGGGGGTGTGGATCTCTCAGATCAGGTCCTCCAACCATACAGTGCCATGCGAAAAGCTTACGTATGGTACAAAAAATTGGCCGTGCACATTGTACAGATGGCACTGTACAATGCTTTTGTGCTGTCCCGATCTGCAGGCAATACGGGGACCTTCCTTCAGTTTCAGGAGGTAGTCATCAAGGCCCTAATGTTTGGCACTCAGGGAGGTGAGGGTCCCAGTACTTCTGAATCTGATAGTGCCCGTATTGTCCAAGGTCAACATTTCCCAGGACAGGTTCCCCAAACAGCGAGGACAGGACGATCACAAAAACGGTGTAGAGTATGTTCCAAGAGGGGAATCCGAAAGGACACAATTTACCATTGTGAAACCTGCCCTGAGAAACCTGGCCTTTGCATTAAGGATTGCTTCAAAGCATACCACACGTCCACAAATTAATAAAAATTAGTTTATACCCTGTTGACACAACACACTGTGTAGTTTCCAACATGGGGTCACTTGTGGAGTGAGGCACTTGGAGGTTTACGGTGCTCACCACATATCTAAATAAATTCCTTGGTAGGTCCAGTTTTCAAAATGGGGTCACTTGTGGAGTGAGGCACTTGGAGGTTTACGGTGCTCACCACATATCTAAATAAATTCCTTGGTAGGTCCAGTTTTCAAAATGGTGTCACTTGTGGAGTGAGGCACTTGGAGGTTTACGGTGCTCACCACATATCTAAATAAATTCCTTGGGAGGTCCAGTTTTCAAAATGGTGTCACTTGTGGAGTGAGGCACTTGGAGGTTTACGGTGCTCACCACATATCTAAATAAATTCCTTGGGAGGTCCAGTTTTCAAAATGGTGTCACTTGTGGAGTGAGGCACTTGGAGGTTTACGGTGCTCACCACATATCTAAATAAATTCCTTGGGAGGTCCAGTTTTCAAAATGGTGTCACTTGTGGAGTGAGGCACTTGGAGGTTTACGGTGCTCACCACATATCTAAATAAATTCCTTGGTAGGTCCAGTTTTCAAAATGGGGTCACTTGTGGAGTGAGGCACTTGGAGGTTTACGGTGCTCACCACATATCTAAATAAATTCCTTGGGAGGTCCAGTTTTCAAAATGGGGTCACTTGTGGAGTGAGGCACTTGGAGGTTTACGGTGCTCACCACATATCTAAATAAATTCCTTGGGAGGTCCAGTTTTCAAAATGGGGTCACTTGTGGAGTGAGGCACTTGGAGGTTTACGGTGCTCACCACATATCTAAATAAATTCCTTGGGAGGTCCAGTTTTCAAAATGGGGTCACTTGTGGAGGATTTCCACTGTTTAGGTACATCAGGGGCTCTGCAAATGCAACGTGACGCCTGCAGACCAATCCATCTAAGTCTGCATTCCAAATGGTGCTCCTTCCCTTCCGAGCTCTGCCATGCGCACAAACAGTGGTTTTTCCCCACATATGGGGTATCGGCGTACTCGTGAAAAATTGCACAACATTTTTTTCTTTCTATTTTGTCCTATAACCCTTGGGAAAACAAAAAAAACCTTGCTAAAGATCATTTTTGTGGAAAAAATGTGTTCTATTTTTTTTACGACTCATCATTATAATTTTTGGTGAGGCACTTGGAGGTTCACGGTGCTCATCACATAGCTAGATAAGTTCCTTGAAGGGTCTAGTTTCCAAAATGGGGTCACTTGTGGCGGTTTTCCACTGTTTAGGCACATCAGGGGCTCTGCAAATGCAACGTGACGCCTGCAGACCAATCCATCTAAGTCTGCATTCCAAATGGTGCTCCTTCCCTTCCGAGCTCTGCCATGCGCACAAACAGTGGTTTTTCCCCACATATGGGGTATCGGCGTACTCGTGAAAAATTGCACAACATTTTTTTCTTTCTATTTTGTCCTATAACCCTTGGGAAAACAAAAAAAACCTTGCTAAAGATCATTTTTGTGGAAAAAATGTGTTCTATTTTTTTTTTACGACTCATCATTATAATTTTTGGTGAGGCACTTGGAGGTTCACGGTGCTCATCACATAGCTAGATAAGTTCCTTGAAGGGTCTAGTTTCCAAAATGGGGTCACTTGTGGCGGTTTTCCACTGTTTAGGCACATCAGGGGCTCTCCAAACGGGACATGGTGTCCGATCTCAATTCCAGCCAATTTTGGTTTGTAAAAGTCAAAAGGTGCTCCTTCCCTTCCGAGCCCTGCCGTGTGCCCAAACAGTGGTTTTCCCCCACATATGGGGTATCAGTATATTCAGGATAAATTGGTCAACAACTTTAGTGGTCCATTTTCTCCTTTTACACTTGTGAAGATAAAAAAATTGTTGTTAAAAGATCATTTTTGGGGAAAAAATGTGAATTTTTATTTTCACGCCTCTACGTTCTAAACTTCTGTGAAGCACCTGGGGGGTTCAAAGTGCTCACCACATAGCTAGATAAGTTCCTTGAAGGGTCTAGTTTCCAAAATGGGGTCACTTGTGGCAGTTTTCGACTGTTTAGGCACATCAGGGGCTCTCCAAACGGGACATGGTGTCCGATCTCAATTCCAGCCAATTTTGGTTTGTAAAAGTCAAAAGGTGCTCCTTCCCTTCCGAGCCCTGCCGTGTGCCCAAACAGTGGTTTTCCCCCACATATGGGGTATCAGTGTATTCAGGATAAATTGGTCAACAACTTTAGTTGTCCATTTTCTCCTTTTACACTTGTGAAGATAAAAAAATTGTTGTTAAAAGATCATTTTTGGGGAAAAAATGTGAATTTTTATTTTCGCGCCTCTACGTTCTAAACTTCTGTGAAGCACCTGGGGGTTCAAAGTGCTCACCACATAGCTAGATAAGTTCCTTGAAGGGTCTAGTTTCCAAAATGGGGTCACTTGTGGCGGTTTTCCACTGTTTAGGCACATCAGGGGCTCTCCAAACGGGACATGGTGTCCGATCTCAATTCCAGCCAATTTTGGTTTGTAAAAGTCAAAAGGTGCTCCTTCCCTTCCAAGCCCTGCCGTGTGCCCAAACAGTGGTTTTCCCCCACATATGGGGTATCAGTGTATTCAGGATAAATTGGTCAACAACTTTAGTTGTCCATTTTCTCCTTTTACACTTGTGAAGATAAAAAAATTGTTGTTAAAAGATCATTTTTGGGGAAAAAATGTGAATTTTTATTTTCACGCCTCTACGTTCTGAACTTCTGTGAAGCACCTGGGGGTTCAAAGTGCTCACCACATAGCTAGATAAGTTCCTTGAAGGGTCTAGTTTCCAAAATGGGGTCACTTGTGGCGGTTTTCCACTGTTTAGGCACATCAGGGGCTCTCCAAACGGGACATGGTGTCCGATCTCAATTCCAGCCAATTTTGGTTTGTAAAAGTCAAAAGGTGCTCCTTCCCTTCCGAGCCCTGCCGTGTGCCCAAACAGTGGTTTTCCCCCACATATGGGGTATCAGTGTATTCAGGATAAATTGGTCAACAACTTTTGTGGTCCATTTTCTCCTTTTACACTTGTGAAGATAAAAAAATTGTTGTTAAAAGATCATTTTTGGGGAAAAAATGTGAATTTTTATTTTCACGCCTCTACGTTCTAAACTTCTGTGAAGCACCTGGGGGTTCAAAGTGCTCACCACATAGCTAGATAAGTTCCTTGAAGGGTCTAGTTTCCAAAATGGGGTCACTTGTGGCGGTTTTCCACTGT
The DNA here is from genome assembly GCF_032444005.1 of Ranitomeya imitator. Taxonomy (NCBI): domain Eukaryota; kingdom Metazoa; phylum Chordata; class Amphibia; order Anura; family Dendrobatidae; genus Ranitomeya; species Ranitomeya imitator. Next base: position 350,358,237 of record NC_091285.1, on the reverse strand, counting down.
TTAGGCACATCAGGGGCTCTCCAAACGGAACATGGTGTCCGATCTCAATTCCAGCCAATTTTGGTTTGTAAAAGTCAAAAGGCGCTCCTTCCCTTCCGAGCCCTGCCGTGTGCCCAAACAGTGGTTTTCCCCCACATATGGGGTATCAGTGTATTCAGGATGAATTGGTCAACAACTTTAGTGGTCCATTTTCTCCTTTTACACTTGTGAAGATAAAAAAATTGTTGTTAAAAGATCATTTTTGGGGAAAAAATGTGAATTTTTATTTTCACGCCTCTACGTTCTAAACTTCTGTGAAGCACCTGGGGGTTCAATGTGCTCACCACATAGCTAGATAAGTTCCTTGAAGGGTCTAGTTTCCAAAATGGGGTCACTTGTGGCGGTTTTCCACTGTTTAGGCACATCAGGGGCTCTCCAAACGGGACATGGTGTCCGATCTCAATTCCAGCCAATTTTGGTTTGAAATAGTCAAACGGCGCTCCTTCCCTTCCGAGCCCTGCCGTGCGCCCAGACAGTGGTTTTCTCCCACATATGGGGTATCAGTGTATTCAGAAGGAATTGCACAACAACTTTCGTGGTCCATTTTCTTCTTTTACCCTTGTGAAAATAAAAAAAATGTTGCTAAAAGATCATTATGTGAAAAAAAAAGTTAAATGTTATTTTTTTCCTTCCACAGTCCGTTAATTCCTGTGAAGCACCTGAAGGGTTAATAAACTTCTTGAATGTGGTTTTTTAGTACCTCGGGGGGTATAGTTTTTAGAATGGTGTCACTTTTGGGTATTTTAAATCCTATAAGCCTCTCAAAGTGACTTCAAATATGATGTGGTCCCTACAAAAAATGGTTTTATAAAAGTTGTTGAAAAAATGAGAAATCGCTGTTTAACTTTTAACCCTTATAACTCCCTAAGGAAAAAAAAATTGGTTCCAAAATGTTGCTGATGTAAAGTAGACATGTGGGAAATGTTATTTATTAACTAATTTGTGCGATATGAGTCTCTAATGCAAGGGTATAAAAATTCAAAGTTTGAAAATTGCAAAATTTTCAAAATTTTCGCCAAATTTCCGTTTTTTTCACAAAGAAACGAAGGTAATATCAAATAAATTTTACCACTATCATGAAGTACAATATGTCACGAGAAAACAATGTCAGAATCGCCAGGATCCGTTGAAGCGTTTCAGAGTTATTACCTCATAAAGTGACAGTGGTCAGAATTGTAAAAATTGGCCCTGTCACTTAGGTGAAAACAGGCTTCGGGGTGAAGGGGTTAATGACCGAGCCAATTTTTACAATTCTGACCACTGTCCCTTTATGAGGTTATAACTCTGGAACGCTTCAACAGATCCCGGTGATTCTGACATTGTTTTCTCGTGACATATTGTACTTCATGATAGTGGTAAAATTTCTTTGATATTACCTGCGTTTATTTGTGAAAAAAAACAAACGAAATTTGGCGAAAATTTTGCACATTTCGCAAATTTTCCAACTTTGAATCACAGAGATATGTCACACAAAATACTTAATAAGTAGAGTAACATTTCCCACATGTCTACTTTACATCAGCACAATTTTGTAAACAAAATTTTTTTTTGTTAGGGAGTTATAAGGGTTAAAAGTTGACCAGCAATTTCTCATTTTTACAACACCATTTTTTTAGGGACCACATCACATTTGAAGTAACTTTGAGGGGTCTATATGATAGAAAATACCCAAGTGTGCCACATTCTAAAAACTGCACCCCTCAAGGTACTCAAAACCACATTCAAGAAGTTTATTAACCCTTCAGGTGTTTCACAAGAATTTTTGGAATGTTTAAAAACAAAATGAACATTTAATTTTTTTTTTCACAAAAAATTTAATTCAGCTACAATTTGTTTTATTTTACCAAGGATAACAGGAGAAAATGGACCCCAAAAGTTGTTGTACAATTTGTCCTGAGTACGCTGATACCCCATATGTGGGAGTAAACCACTGTTTGGGCGCATGGCAGAGCTCGGAAGCGAAGGAGCGCCACTTGACTTTTCAATGCAAAATTGACAGGAATTGAGATGGGACGCCTGTCATGATCCCAATGGCAGGGGATCACAAAAGGACAAGCACAAAAACAAAACAAGCTCTAGGGTGATGGAACCTGAGCTGACCGCGATCCTGAACCTAAACACACAACTAGCAGTAGCCGGGGAACGTGCCTACGATGATTCCTAGACGTCTCGCGCCAGCCGAAGGATTAACTTCCCCTATAAGAAGAAACACAGACCTCACTTGCCTCCAGAGAAACACCCCACAGAAATAGCAGCCCCCCACATGTAATAACGGTGAAATGAGAGGAAAGCACATACGTAGTTATGAAAATAGAATCAGCAAAAATGAGGCCCGCTAAAGCTAGATAGCAGAGGATACAAAAGTGAACTGCGCGGTCAGCGAAAAACCCTTCAAAAAACCATCCTGAAATTACTTGAACTCATGTGCCAACTCATGGAACATGAGGAGTAATTTCAGCCCACTAGAGCAACCAGCAGCAAGGAATCACATCTCTGCAAGCTGGACTAAGACAAAAATTAAGCAAAACGTGGAACAGGAAAATCAAAACTTAGCTTGTCCTGAAGATAACAGACGCAGGGAGCAGAGGAAAAAAGACACGCTGATTACATTGATAGCCGGCGAGGAAATGACAAAAAAGCCAGGTTAAATAGGAAACTCCCATAACCTGATGGAACAGGTGGACACCAGAGACCGCAGAGAACACAAGTCACCCAGTACCATCAGTAACCACCAGAGGGAGCCCAAAAACAGAACTTACAACAGTACCCCCCCCTTGAGGAGGGGTCACCGAACCCTCACGAGAACCACCAGGGCGACCAGGATGAGCCCTATGAAAAGCACGGACCAAATCGGCAGCATGAACATCAGAGGCAATCACCCAAGAATTATCCTCCTGACCATAACCCTTCCACTTGACCAAATACTGGAGTTTTCGTCTGGAAACACGAGAATCCAAGATCTTCTCCACAACATACTCCAATTCACCCTCCACCAGTACCGGAGCAGGAGGCTCAAGTGAAGGAACGACAGGTACCTCATACTTCCGCAACAACGACCGATGGAACACATTATGAATAGCAAACGATGCCAGGAGTGTTGTGAATTCTGTGGCTGAATTCACTCCTGTGGTCACAAGTGGTATTGCAGTCTCTGGGCTTCCTCCCTCAGGTGTTTTGGTGAGCTCGTTGGCTGCCTTGCTATTTAACTCCACCTGAGTCTGTCTTCCTTGCTCCTTGTCAATGTTCCAGTGTTGGATCTGAGCTACTGCATCTTTCCTGTGGCCTGCTGCTCTGCTAGATAAGTGTTACTTTGTTTTTTGTTTCCGTTTTTTCTGTCCAGCTGTGCTATTCTCTTTTGCTGGAAGCTCTGAGACGCAAAGGGTGCACCGCCGTGCCGTTAGTTCGGCACGGTGGGTCTTTTTGCCCCCCTTTGCGTGGTTCTGCTTTAGGGTTTTTTGTAGACTGCATAGTTCTCTTTGCTATCCTCGCTCTGTCTAGAATATCGGGCCTCACTTTGCTGAATCTATTTCATTCCTACGTTTTGTCTTTTCATCTTGCTAACAGTCATTATATGTGGGGGGCTGCCTATTCCTTTGGGGTATTTCTCTGAGGCAAGTCAGGCTTGTATTTCTATCTTCAGGCTAGTCAGCTCCTCAGGCAGTGCCGAGTTGCATAGGTAGTGTTAGGCGCAATCCACTGCTGCTTTTAGTTGTGTGAGGATAGGTTCAGGTATTGCAGTCTGCAGAGATTCCACGTCTCAGAGCTTGTTCTATTGTTTTTGGGTTATTGCCATATCACTGTATGTGCGCTGATTACTGCACACTGTGTTGCCTGATAGCACAGCATAACAGTACAAGGAGCCAAACCAATGATTCTCAATAGAGGGAAAAAAGAAGTCCTGACATCATTTTTTTTTTTCCTCAGCTCTGTCTTCAGTTTTTTTTTTTTTTTTCCCCTAGACATTAGAGTGCTTCAGGACACAGATGTGGACATGGATATTCAGGCTCTGTGCTCCTCAATGGATAATCTCGTTATAAATGTACAAAAGATTCAAGATACAATTGATCAGAAATCTATGCTAGAACCAAGAATTCCTATTCCTGATTTGTTTTTTGGTGACAGAACTAAGTTCCTGAGCTTCAAAAATAATTGTAAGCTATTTCTGGCCTTGAAACCTCATTCTTCTGGTAATCCCATTCAACAGGTTTTGATTATTATTTCTTTTTTGCGTGGCGACCCTCAAGACTGGGCGTTTTCTCTTGCGCCAGGAGACCCTGCATTGAGTAATGTTGATGCGTTTTTCCAGGCGCTTGGATTGCTTTACGATGAGCCTAATTCAGTGGATCAGGCTGAGAAAAATTTGCTGGCTTTATGCCAGGGTCAGGATGATGTATAAGTATATTGTCAGAAATTTAGGAAGTGGTCAGTACTCACTCTGTGGAATGAATCTGCACTGGCGGCTTGGTTCAGAAAGGGTCTCTCTGAAGCTCTTAAGGATGTCATGGTGGGATTTCCTATGCCTGCTGGTTTGAATGAGTCTATGTCCTTGGCCATTCAGATCGGTCGTCGCTTGCGCGAGCGTAAATCTGTGCACCATCTGGCGGTATTGTCTGAGAGTAAACCTGAGCCTATGCAGTGCGACAGGACTATGACTAAAGTTGAACGGCAAGAACACAGACGTCTGAACAGGCTGTGTTTCTACTGTGGTGATTCCACTCATGCTATTTCTAATTGTCCTAAGCGCACTAGGCGGTTCGATAGCTCTGCCGTCATTGGTACTGTACAGTCCAAATTCCTTCTGTCCATTACCTTGATATGCTCTTTGTCATCGTATTCTGTCATGGCGTTTGTGGATTCAGGCGCTGCCCTGAATCTGATGGATTTGGATTATGCTAAACGTTGTGGATTTTTCTTGGAGCCTTTGCGGTGTCCTATTCCGTTGAGAGGAATTGATGCTACACCTTTGGCCAAGAATAAGCCTCAGTACTGGGCCCAGCTGACTATGTGCATGGCTCCTGCACATCAGGAAGTTATTCGCTTTCTGGTACTGCATAATCTGCACGATGTGGTCGTGTTGGGGTTGCCATGGCTACAAACCCATAATCCAGTATTAGATTGGAACTCTATGTCGGTAACCAGCTGGGGTTGTCAGGGAGTACATGGTGATGTTCCATTTTTGTCTATTTCGTCATCCACCCCTTCTGAGGTCCCAGAGTTCTTGTCTGATTATCAGAATGTATTTGAAGAGCCCAAGTCTGATGCCCTACCTCCGCATAGGAATTGTGATTGTGCTATCAATTTGATTCCTGGTAGTAAATTCCCTAAGGGTCGTTTATTTAATTTGTCCGTGCCTGAACATACCGCTATGCGCAGTTATGTGAAAGAATCCCTGGAGAAGGGACATATTCGCCCATCGTCATCACCATTGGGAGCAGGGTTCTTTTTTGTAGCCAAAAAGGATGGTTCGCTAAGACCGTGTATTGATTACCGCCTTCTTAATAAGATCACTGTTAAGTTTCAGTATCCCTTGCCATTGATATCTGACTTGTTTGCTCGGATTAAGGGGGCTAGTTGGTTTACTAAGATTGATCTTCGTGGTGCGTATAATCTGGTGAGAATCAGGCAGGGAGATGAATGGAAAACGGCATTTAATACGCCCGAGGGTCATTTTGAGTATCTGGTGATGCCGTTCGGACTTGCCAATGCTCCATCTGTTTTTCAGTCTTTTATGCATGACATTTTCCGTGAGTATCTGGATAAATTCCTGATTGTTTACTTGGATGACATTTTGATCTTCTCTGATGATTGGGAGTCTCATGTGAAGCAAGTCAGAATGGTTTTCCAGGTACTGCGTGCTAATTCCTTGTTCGTGAAGGGATCAAAGTGTCTCTTCGGTGTGCAGAAAGTTTCATTTTTGGGGTTCATCTTTTCCCCTTCTACTATCGAGATGGATCCGGTTAAGGTCCAGGCCATCCAGGATTGGACTCAGCCTACATCTCTGAAAAGTCTGCAGAAATTCCTGGGCTTTGCTAATTTTTATCGTCGCTTCATCTGTAATTTTTCTAGCATTGCCAGACCATTGACCGATTTGACCAAGAAGGGTGCTGATTTGGTTAATTGGTCTTCTGCTGCCGTGGAAGCTTTTCAGGAGTTGAAGCGTCGTTTTTGCTGTGCCCCTGTGTTGTGTCAACCAGATGTTTCTCTTCCGTTCCAGGTCGAGGTTGATGCTTCTGAGATTGGAGCAGGGGCGGTTTTGTCACAGAGAGGTTCTGGTTGCTCAGTGTTGAAACCATGTGCTTTCTTTTCCAGGAAATTTTCTGCTGCTGAGCGTAATTATGATGTGGGCAACCGAGAGTTGCTGGCCATGAAGTGGGCATTCGAGGAGTGGCGTCATTGGCTTGAGGGAGCTAAGCATCGCGTGGTGGTATTGACTGATCATAAGAATCTTACTTATCTCGAGTCTGCCAAGCGCTTGAATCCTAGACAGGCCCGTTGGTCGTTATTTTTTGCTCGTTTTGATTTTGTGATTTCGTACCTTCCGGGCTCTAAAAATGTGAAGGCGGATGCTCTGTCTAGGAGTTTTGTGCCCGACTCTCCGGGGTTATCTGAGCCGGCGAGTATCATCAAGGAAGGAGTCATTGTGTCTGCCATCTCTCCTGATTTGCGGAGAGTGTTGCAGAAATTTCAGGCTAATAAACCTGATCGTTGTCCGGCCGAGAAACTGTTCGTCCCTGATAGGTGGACTAGTAAAGTTATCTCTGAACTTCATTGTTCGGTGCTAGCTGGTCATCCAGGAATCTTTGGTACCAGAGAGTTAGTGGCTAGATCCTTCTGGTGGCCATCTCTGTCACGGGATGTGCGTGCTTTTGTGCAGTCCTGTGGGATTTGTGCTAGGGCTAAGCCCTGCTGTTCACGTGCCAGTGTGTTGCTTTTGCCCTTGCCGGTCCCGAAGAGGCCTTGGACACATATTTCGATGGATTTCATTTCTGACCTTCCCGTTTCTCAAAAGATGTCGGTCATTTGGGTGGTCTGTGATCGCTTTTCTAAAATGGTCCATCTGGTGCCCTTGGTTAAATTGCCTTCCTCCACTGATTTGGTGCCTTTGTTCTTCCAGCATGTGGTTCGTTTGCATGGCATTCCTGAGAATATTGTTTCTGACAGAGGTTCCCAGTTTGTCTCGAGGTTCTGGCGAGCCTTCTGTGGTAGGATGGGCATTGACCTATCTTTTTCCTCGGCCTTCCATCCTCAGACTAATGGCCAGACCGAACGAACCAATCAGACCTTGGAAACATATCTGAGATGTTTTGTTTCTGCTGACCAGGATAATTGGGTGTCATTTTTGCCGTTGGCTGAGTTCGCCCTTAATAATCGGGCCAGCTCGGCTACCTTGGTCTCTCCGTTTTTCTGCAATTCTGGGTTCCATCCTCGTTTCTCTTCAGGACAGGTTGAGTCTTCGGACTGTCCTGGTGTGGATTCTGTGGTGGACAGGTTGCAGCTGATCTGGACTCAGGTAGTGGACAATTTGACCTTGTCCCAGGAGAAGGCTCAGCTTTTCGCTAATCGTAGACGCCGTGTGGGTCCCCGACTTCGTGTTGGGGATCTGGTTTGGTTATCTTCTCGTCATATTCCTATGAAGGTTTCCTCTCCTAAATTTAAACCTCGTTTTATTGGTCCGTATAGGATTTCTGAGATTCTCAATCCGGTGTCTTTTCGTCTGACCCTCCCAGACTCCTTTTCCATACATAATGTATTCCATAGGTCGTTGTTGAGAAGATACGTGGCACCTATGGTTCCATCTGTGGAGCCTCCTGCCCCTGTTTTGGTGGAGGGAGAATTGGAGTATATTGTGGAGAAAATTTTGGATTCTCGTGTCTCTAGACGGAAACTCCAGTATCTGGTCAAATGGAAGGGTTATGCTCAGGAGGATAATTCCTGGGTTTTTGCCTCTGATGTCCATGCCCCAGATCTTGTTCGTGCCTTTCATGTGGCTCATCCTGGTCGGCCTGGGGGTTCTGGTGAGGGTTCAGTGACCCCTCCTCAAGGGGGGGGTACTGTTGTGAATTCTGTGGCTGAATTCACTCCTGTGGTCACAAGTGGTATTGCAGCCTCTGGGCTTCCTCCCTCAGGTGTTTTGGTGAGCTCGTTGGCTGCCTTGCTATTTAACTCCACCTGAGTCTGTCTTCCTTGCTCCTTGTCAATGTTCCAGTGTTGGATCTGAGCTACTGCATCTTTCCTGTGGCCTGCTGCTCTGCTAGATAAGTGTTACTTTGTTTTTTGTTTCCGTTCTTTCTGTCCAGCTGTGCTATTCTCTTTTGCTGGAAGCTCTGAGACGCAAAGGGTGCACCGCCGTGCCGTTAGTTCGGCACGGTGGGTCTTTTTGCCCCCCTTTGCGTGGTTCTGCTTTAGGGTTTTTTGTAGACTGCTTAGTTCTCTTTGCTATCCTCGCTCTGTCTAGAATATCGGGCCTCACTTTGCTGAATCTATTTCATTCCTACGTTTTGTCTTTTCATCTTGCTAACAGTCATTATATGTGGGGGGCTGCCTATTCCTTTGGGGTATTTCTCTGAGGCAAGTCAGGCTTGTATTTCTATCTTCAGGCTAGTCAGCTCCTCAGGCAGTGCCGAGTTGCATAGGTAGTGTTAGGCGCAATCCACTGCTGCTTTTAGTTGTGTGAGGATAGGTTCAGGTATTGCAGTCTGCAGAGATTCCACGTCTCAGAGCTTGTTCTATTGTTTTTGGGTTATTGCCATATCACTGTATGTGCGCTGATTACTGCACACTGTGTTGCCTGATAGCACAGCATAACACGGGAGATCCAAACGAAACGACACAGGGTTAAGAATTTCCAAGATCCTATAGGGACCGATGAACCGAGGCTTGAACTTAGGAGAAGAGACCTTCATAGGAACAAAATGAGAAGACAACCACACCAAGTCCCCAACAAGAAGTCGAGGACCCACGCGGCGACGGCGATTAGCAAACTGCTGAGCCCTCTCCTGGGACAACTTCAAATTGTCCACCACATGACTCCAAATCCGATGCAACCTATCCACCACCATGTCCACTCTAGGACAATCAGAAGGCTCCACCTGACCAGAGGAAAAACGAGGATGAAACCCCGAATTACAAAAGAAAGGAGACACCAAGGTAGCAGAACTAGCCCGATTATTAAGGGCAAACTCGGCAAGCGGCAAAAAGGAAACCCAGTCATCTTGATCAGCAGAAACAAAACACCTTAAATAAGTTTCTAAAGTCTGATTAGTTCGTTCCGTCTGGCCATTCGTCTGAGGATGGAATGCAGACGAAAAGGACAAATCAATGCCCATCTTAGCACAGAACGTCCGCCAAAATCTAGACACAAACTGGGATCCCCTGTCAGAAACGATGTTCTCCGGAATGCCATGCAGACGGACCACGTTTTGAAAAAACAGAGGGACCAACTCAGAGGAGGAAGGTAACTTAGGCAAGGGTACCAGATGAACCATCTTAGAAAAGCGGTCACACACAACCCATATGACGGACATTTTTTGAGAGACAGGGAGATCCGAAATAAAGTCCATGGAAATGTGCGTCCAAGGCCTCTTCGGGATAGGCAAAGGTAACAACAATCCACTGGCCCGAGAACAGCAAGGCTTAGCCCGAGCGCAAACTCCACAAGACTGCACGAAAGAACGCACATCCCTCAACAAGGAAGGCCACCAAAAAGACCTGGCCACCAAGTCTCTAGTACCAAATATTCCAGGATGACCTGCCAACACAGAAGAATGGACCTTGGAGATGACTCTACTGGTCCAATTATCCGGAACAAACAGTCTTTCCGGCGGACAACGATCAGGTTTATCCACCTGAAACTCCTGCAAAGCACGTCGCAAGTCTGGGGAGACAGCCGACAAAATCACCCCATCCCTAAGGATACCAGTGGGCTCAGAATTTCCAGGGGAGTCAGGCACAAAACTCCTAGAAAGAGCATCCGCCTTCACATTCTTTGAACCTGGCAGGTATGAAACCACAAAATTGAAACGGGAGAAAAACAGTGACCAACGAGCCTGTCTAGGATTCAGACGCTTGGCAGACTCAAGGTACATCAGATTTTTGTGATCAGTCAAGACCACCACATGATGTCTAGCACCCTCAAGCCAATGACGCCACTCCTCAAATGCCCACTTCATGGCCAAAAGCTCCCGATTACCAACATCATAATTCCGTTCAGCGGGCGAAAATTTTCTAGAAAAGAACGCACATGGCTTCATCACTGAGCCATCGGAGCTTCTCTGTGACAAAACCGCCCCCGCTCCAATCTCGGAAGCATCAACCTCAACCTGAAAAGGAAGCGAAACATCTGGCTGACGCAACACAGGAGCAGAAGAAAACCGGCGCTTAAGTTCCTGAAAGGCCTCCACAGCCGCAGGAGACCAATCAGCAACATCAGCACCCTTCTTAGTCAAATCCGTCAAAGGCTTAACAACACTAGAAAAATTAGTTATGAAACGACGATAAAAATTAGCAAAGCCCAAGAACTTCTGTAGACTCTTAAGAGATGTAGGCTGCGTCCAGTCACAAATAGCCTGAACCTTGACGGGATCCATCTCAATAGTAGAAGGGGAAAAAATATACCCCAAAAAAGAAATCTTCTGGACTCCAAAGAGACACTTTGAACCTTTTACAAACAAAGAATTGGCCCGCAGGACCTGAAACACCTTCCTGACCTGCTGAACATGGGACTCCCAGTCATCCGAAAAAACCAAAACATCATCCAAATACACAATCATAAATTTATCCAGATATTCACGGAAAATATCGTGCATAAAGGACTGGAAGACAGAAGGAGCATTAGAAAGTCCAAAAGGCATCACCAAATACTCAAAATGGCCCTCAGGCGTATTAAATGCGGTTTTCCACTCATCACCCTGCTTTATCCGCACAAGATTATACGCACCCCGAAGATCAATCTTAGTGAACCATTTAGCCCCCTTAATGCGAGCGAACAAATCAGTCAACAATGGCAAAGGATACTGATATTTGACTGTAATCTTATTCAAAAGACAATAATCTATGCAAGGCCTCAAGGAACCATCTTTTTTGGCCACAAAAAAAACCTGCTCCCAAAGGGGACGAAGATGGACGGATATGTCCCTTTTCCAAGAACTCCTTAAAGGGAAGGTACCGCGTTTGTAGGTCATTAATTAATCAATGTAATGTAGCATAACATGCTGTTATAACCCAGATTTGAATGCATGTAAAACAGATTTTGTGTGATATATGAGTAGAAAGAAGGAACTGGGGGCTGACATCTTGGTTTTGCAGCAGTAGCAGGGCACTATCAGTGTCAGATTACGGCACCCCATGGACATAGGAGATAATAGACCGGCTCGGACCCTATCTGTAACATTGCAGCAGCATTAGCAGTGAGCTGGGCACGCCTCTGTGGGCTGCACAACTCACTGCTGTAGGTGTGACTGGCCGCCATTTTATTAGAGCCCTGTGCTATCTGCCGAGCTCCACTTGCTCTCTATCGCAGGACAGAAGAAGCCCTCACTGCCCCTCTGTACTCCAGGCACTGCAGGTTCTGGGCAGACATCCTCTGCTCTCACACTCTGCCGTGTGCTTCTCTCTGCTCTGTCTCCGCCTCCCCACTTGCACAGAGTCCCAGTGATCTCCGGTAAACTGCACTCTCCCCCTGTGTCGCTCTCCCTCTCTGTGCGGCGTGGGGGGGGTCTCTGTGCGGCGTGGGGGGGTCTCTGTGTGGCGTGGGGGGGGTCTCTGTGCGGCGTGGGGGATCTCTGTGCGGTGTGGGGGGCGTCTCTGTGCGGCGTGGGGGGATCTCTGTGCGGCGTGGGGGGTCTCTGTGCGGCGTGGGGGGGTCTCTGTGCGGCGTGGGGGGCGTCTCTGTGCGGCGTGGGGGGATCTCTGTGCGGCGTGGGGGGTCTCTGTGCGGCGTGGGGGGTCTCTGTGCGGCGTGGGGGGGTCTCTGTGCGGCGTGGGGGGGTCTCTGTGCGGCGTCGGGGGATCTCTATGCGGCGTGGGGAGGTCTCTGTGCGGCGTGGGGGGTCTCTGCGGCGTCGGGGGGTCTCTGTGCGGCGTGGGGAGGTCTCTGTGCGGCGTGGGGAGGTCTCTGTGCGGCGTGGGGGGGTCTCTGTGCGGCGTGGGGGGGTCTCTGTGCGGCGTGGAGGGGTCTCTGTGCGGCGTCGGGGGATCTCTATGCGGCGTGGGGAGGTCTCTGTGCGGCGTGGGGGGTCTCTGCGGCGTCGGGGGGTCTCTGTGCGGCGTGGGGAGGTCTCTGTGCGGCGTGGGGGGATCTCTGCGGCGTGGGGAGGTCTCTGCGGCGTGGGGGGTCTGTGCGGCGTGGGGGGATCTCTGTGCGGCGTGGGGAGGTCTCTGTGTGGCGTGGGGAGGTCTCTGTGCGGCGTGGGGGGTCTCTGCGGCGTGGGGGATCTCTGCGGCGTGGGGGGATCTCTGTGCGGCGTGGGGAGGTCTCTGTGCGGCGTGGGGGGTCTCTGTGAGGTGTGGGGAGGTCTCTGCGGCGTGGGGGGTCTGTGCGGCATGGGGGGATCTCTGTGCGGCGTGGGGAGGTCTCGGCGGCGTGGGGGGATCTCTGTGCGGCGTGGGGAGGTCTCTGCGGCGTGGGGGGTCTGTGCGGCATGGGGGGATCTCTGTGCGGCGTGGGGAGGTCTCTGTGTGGCGTGGGGAGGTCTCTGTGCGGCGTGGGGGGTCTGTGCGGCGTGGGGGATCTCTGCGGCGTGGGGGGATCTCTGTGCGGCATGGGGAGGTCTCTGTGCGGCGTGGGGAGGTCTCTGTGCGGCGTGGGGGGATCTCTGTGCGGCGTGGGAGGGTCTCTGTGCGGTGTGGGTGGGGGTCTATGTGCAGCGTGGGGGGGGTCTCTATGCGTGTATGCAAGCATCGTCCGATGGGACTACAAGTCCCATCGGACGATGCCTGCTACAATGACAGTGATTGACACATTAGCCAATTATGGGACAGTAATAGTCCCATCATCCGGCTAATGTGTTGAATGAAAAAAAAAAAATACTCCATACATACATGCCACATAAATGCCACATACATGCTACATACATGCTACATACAGTACATTCGTACATTACATACATATAGACATACAGTACATTAAACATAGATTTCATACTCACCATTACTTGTCACTTTGTTCCCCGAAGCCAGTGTCATCTGTAAAAAAAATATTAAAAAAACAAACAACCAATATACTCCCTGTCCGCAGAAATCCAAGAGTGTCCCACGACGATCTCCCGTGGAGAGCAGCAGCATCCGATAATGCGACTGCTCTCTAGGGGCTCCAGGAACACAATGACAGCAGGAAGGTATCCTTCCACCACTGTATTCCTCCGCCGCTGTAAAAAAAAGTCCCTAGTCTCACTTTATGCCATTGGTGTATGAGAAATTTTCCCACGCAGCAATTGCCATAAAGTGAGACCTTGTCCTAAGGTAACCTCTCAGTGATGCACTGTAGGAGCCATTGTCTCCTGTCAGTGTGTCACTGAGGGTCCTATAGAGCAGTGACATCACCCGATGTCACTGTTCTATAGGGGAGATCGTCGTGGGACACTCGATATTAATTGGACTACGGCGGAAAGGGAGTATACGGTTTATTATTTTACGTTTTTTGCAGGCGCTGAAGTATGGTAAGTATGGTGAAATGAAGAATATTAAAATACTTTTTTCCTAATGTGTGCGTGTTTTTTTAACCCTTTCTTACTATTGAATTAATAACGGATAGGCGTCTTATTGACGCCTCTCCGTTATTAACCCGGCTTAATGTCACCTTACAATAGCAAGGTGACATTAACCCTTCATTACCCCATATCCCACCGCTACACGGGAGTGGGAAGAGAGGGGCTAAGTGCCGGAATTGGCGCATCTTACAGATGCGCCATTTCTGGGGCGGCTGCGGACTGGTATTTGTAGCCGGGGGGGGGGGGGCAATATCCATGGCCCCTCTCTAGGCTATGAATATCAGCCTGCAGCTGTCTGCGTAGCCTTTCTGGCTATAAAATATAGGGGGACCCCACGCAATTTTTTTTTTGGGGTCCCCTTATTTTAATAGCCAGTAAAGGCTACGCAGACAGCTGCGGGCTGATATTCATAGCAGGCTACAGATATTGGCCCCCGGCCGTCGGCTTTCCCCCTCTGGCGCAGAAAATTGCACGGGCGCCCACGCGGTATTTTTTAATTCAACCCTCACAAAGGCCTCTTTCACACTTGCGTCGGGCCGACGTACCGACGCACGTTGTGAAATTTGTGCCCGACGTGGGCAGCGGATGCAGTTTTTCAACACATCCACTGCCCATTCTGAAGTCTAGAAGGAGGGGGCGGAGTTTTGGCAGCGCATGCGCGGTAGAAAATGGCGGACGCGCTGGACAAAAAAAGTTCACTTGAACGTTTTTTCGTGCCGACGGTCCGCCAAAACATGACGGATCCGTTGCACGACGGACGCGACCACGCGACGTGTGGCCATCCGTCACGATCTGTCGCTAATACAAGTTTATGGGAAAAAAACGCATCCTGCGAGCACATTTGCAGAATCCGTTTTTTTCCGCCAGATCCGTTTTTTCCACCGGATCCATTTTTTCCCGCCGGATCCGTTTTTTCCCGCCAGATCCATTTTTTCCTGCTGGATCCGTTAATTCCCGCCAGATCCGTTTTTTCCCGCCGGATCCGTTTTTTTCCACAATTTCCTTTTTTTTCTGCCAGATCAGGTTTTTTTTCCATCGGATCCTTTTTTTCTCGCCTGATCCGTTTTTTCCCACAATTTCCTTTTTTTTCTGTCAGATCAGTTTTTTTCCCCGCCTGATCAGTTTTTTCCCGCCAGATCCGTTTTTTTCCACAATTTCCTTTTTTTTCTGCCAGATCAGTTTTTTTCCCATCGGATCCTTTTTTTCCCGCCTAATCCGTTTTTTTCCCACAAGTTCCTTTTTTTTCTGCCAGATCAGTTTTTTCCGCCGGATCCGTTTTTTCACGCCAGATCCGTTTTTTCCCACAATTTACTTTTTTTTCTGCCAGATCAGTTTTTTTTCGCCGGATCCGTTATTTTCTCATTGAGTTGTATTAGCGCCGGATGGCCACACGTTTCATCCATTTTTTGCAGGATCCGTCAAAACAGCTGTTTCCGCCGGACGGAAAACACATACAGAGGAACGGTTGAATCGTGATCTCCCCTGCCGCTATTGCGGACACATGTCAGTCATGTTTTTTTCTATTGACAGATTGGGCGATTCTGAACGCGGCGATACTAAATATGTGTAGGTTTGATTTTTTTATTGTTTTATTTTTGATGGGGCAAAAGGGGGGTGATTTAAACTTTAATTTTTTTTTTTTTTTCATATTTTTAAAAACATTTTTTTTTACATTTGCCATGCTTCAATAGCCTCCATGGGAAACTAGAAGCAGGCACAACTCGATCGGCTCAGCTACATAGCAGTGATCATCAGATTGCTGCTCCGTAGCTGAATTACAGGCTTGCTATGAGCGCCGACCACAGGGAGGCGCTCACAGCAGGCCGGCATCAGTAGCTATAGAGGTCTCAAGGACCTCTATGGTTACCATCCTGACGCATCGCCAACCCCTGATCATGTGACGGGGGTGGACGATACGCCCATTTCTGGCCGCGCGGCTGGAAGCGGTAGTTAAATGCCGCTGTCAGCATTTGACAGCGGCATTTAACAGGTTAATAGCGGCGGGTGAATTGCGATTTCACCTGCCGCTATTGCGCGCACATGTCAGCTGTACAAAACAGCAGACATGTCGTGACTTTGATGTGGGCTCAGCGCCGGAGCCCACATCAAAGGAGGAGACACGACATGCGCAGAACATGTTGCGTTTTTTACTGCGATGCGTTTTTCCCCCAGAAAAAACGCAACATATGCACAAAAATTGCGGAATGCATTATAAATGATGGGATGCATATGTATGCATTTTTAAATTGTTTTTATCACATTTTTATAGCGAACAAACGCAAAAAAATGCGAAAAATCCTGAACGTGTGCACACAGCCTCAAGGTGTATCTCCCCATCACACTCCATATGTGTCTCACTCATTATACTTCATGCATCTTTCTCTCCCATCAGTCACTCTTAGGCCGGGGACACACACAACGTATAAAAAACGGTCCGTTTTTGATGGACGAGAATCGCACAAATGTTACCAAAACAGTGATCCGTGTGCAGTGCGAGGATGCGATTTTCTCGCATCCAATGATCCGTTTGGCATCCGTGTGACATCCGTATGGCGTCCGTATGGTGAGATTTTCTCACACACTTGCAAAAGGAGCAAATAATGGCTGAGCCTTTCCTGTCACCTGCCCAATGCCTGAGAATTTCTCGCACGTCACACTGATGGTCCGTGTGCTGTGCTATTTTTTCTCGCCCCCATAGACTTTCATTGGCGATTCTCGGCCGAGAAACGCTGACAATCGCAGCATGCTGCAATTTCACTCGGATCCTGAATACGGCCGAGAGAATATCGGATGATGGGAGCTGCCCCATAGATTAACATTGGGACGAGTGCTATGCGATTTTTTTATCGCATTGCACTCGTCCGTATTGCGGTCTAGTGTGACCCCGGCCTTAGCCATACAATGCATCTCTCCCCTCCCTCCATAATGCCTGGCTATTCACTGCAGAGCTGGAGCTCCCAGACAGCTCCCAATGCTGCTCCATGCACACCACATGTCTTTACTCTTCTTGGGTCCAGATGCTGCTGAGCCCACTGTGTTCTGCTCCTCTGTAAACAAGCTCTGACTCTGATGCAGTAACTGCTGGTGACAGCAGGTCACAGGGCAGTCACACACAAAATGGTGCTGCCCTGTGATGCTGCTCTTCATTCTTACTGTTGGGGCAGTAACTGCTGACATCACCATTTCCCTCCCCTTTTGGGTGGTCTAATATCCCTGGGGCAGAGCTGCTAAATCTTACTATAGCTGCTTGAGGTCTAAAACGGAAAATGCTCCCCCTAGTGGTAAATATGTATATTTGTAGAAAAATATATAATATTTTTCATATAGAAATGTTTGCAAACAGTGCAAACATTGCATTAAGACATTTTAATTACTATTTTAAGCTTAATTTCACAAAAAAACAAAATACGAGAAAACTGGTGGCACCTTCCCTTTAACATAATTCCGCATAGCAGTATGCTCTGGCACTGACAGATTGAACAAACGACCTTTAGGGAATTTACTGCCGGGAATCAAATCTATAGCACAATCGCAATCCCTGTGAGGAGGAAGCGAACTGAGCTTAGGCTCCTCAAAAACCTCCCGATAATCAGACAAAAATACCGGAACCTCAGAAGGAGTAGATGAAGCGATAGAAATCGGAGATGCATCATAATGAACCCCCTGACATCCCCAGCTTAACACAGACATTGTTTTCCAGTCCAGGACTGGGTTATGAGTTTGTAACCATGGCAGACCAAGCACTAAGACATCATGTAAATTATACAGTACCAGGAAGCGAATCACCTCCTGATGAACCGGAGTCATACGCATGGTCACTTGTGTCCAGTACTGAGGTTTATTCATAGCCAAAGGTGTAGAGTCAATTCCTTTCAAAGGAATAGGAACTTCCAGAGGCTCCAGACTAAACCCACAGCGATTGGCAAATGACCAATCCATAAGACTCAGGGCAGCGCCTGAATCCACATAGGCATCGACGGAAATGGATGATAATGAACAAATCAGCGTCACAGACAGAATGAACTTAGACTGTAAAGTACCAATGGCAACAGACTTATCAACCTTTTTTGTGCGTTTAGAGCATGCTGATATAACATGAGCTGAATCACCACAATAAAAACACAATCCATTTTTCCGCCTATAATTTTGCCGTTCACTTCTGGACTGAATTCTATCACATTGCATTATCTCAGGTGCCTGTTCAGAAGACACCGCCAAGTGGTGCACAGGTTTGCGCTCCCGTAAACGTTGATCAATCTGAATAGCCATAGTCATGGACTCATTCAGACCTGTAGGTGCCGGGAACCCCACCATAACATCTTTAATGGCCTCAGAAAGGCCATCTCTGAATTTTGCAGCCAGAGCGCACTCATTCCACTGAGTAAGCACCGACCACTTCCGAAATTTCTGACAATATATTTCTGCTTCATCTTGCCCCTGAGAGAGAGCCAATAAAGCTTTTTCAGCCTGAATCTCTAGGTTAGGTTCCTCATAGAGCAAACCCAATGCCAGAAAAAACGCATCCACATTGAGCAACGCAGGATCCCCTGGTGCCAATGCAAATGCCCAATTCTGAGGGTCACCCCGCAGGAAAGATATAACAATCTTGACCTGCTGAGCAGGGTCTCCAGAGGAGCGAGATTTCAAGGAAAGAAACAACTTGCAATTGTTCCTAAAATTCAGAAAACAAGATCTATCTCCAGAAAAAAACTCTGGGACAGGAATTCTAGGTTCAGACATAGGCGTATGTACAACAAAATCTTGTATATTTTGAACCTTAGCAGCAAGATTATTCAGGCTGGAAGCCAAACTCTGGACGTCCATGATAAACAGCTGAGGTCAGAGCCATTCAAGGATTAAGAGGAGGAAAGAAGCAGTCAAGCTGCAATTAAGGCTAGGCAGCAAACACTGAGGAGGAGAAAAAAAAAAAAAAAAAACTTCCTCAGAATACTTTTCCTCCTACTTCAGCCAAAACGATGACCAATTTTTTCTGGCCGGCTATACTGTCATGATCCCAATGGCAGGAGATCACAAAAGGACAAGCACAAAAACAAAACAAGCTCTAGGGTGATGGAACCTGAGCTGACCGCGATCCTGAACCTAAACACACAACTAGCAGTAGCCGGGGAACGTGCCTACGATGATTCCTAGACGTCTCGCGCCAGCCGAAGGATTAACTTCCCCTATAAGAAGAAACACAGACCTCACTTGCCTCCAGAGAAACACCCCACAGAAATAGCAGCCCCCCACATGTAATAACGGTGAAATGAGAGGAAAGCACATACGTAGTTATGAAAATAGAATCAGCAAAAATGAGGCCCGCTAAAGCTAGATAGCAGAGGATACAAAAGTGAACTGCGCGGTCAGCGAAAAACCCTTCAAAAAACCATCCTGAAATTACTTGAACTCATGTGCCAACTCATGGAACATGAGGAGTAATTTCAGCCCACTAGAGCAACCAGCAGCAAGGAATCTCATCTCTGCCAGCTGGACTAAGACAAAAATTAAGCAAAACGTGGAACAGGAAAATCAAAACTTAGCTTGTCCTGAAGATAACAGACGCAGGGAGCAGAGGAAAAAAGACACGCTGATTACATTGATAGCCGGCGAGGAAATGACAAAAAAGCCAGGTTAAATAGGAAACTCCCATAACCTGATGGAACAGGTGGACACCAGAGACCGCAGAGAACACAAGTCACCCAGTACCATCAGTAACCACCAGAGGGAGCCCAAAAACAGAACTCACAACAGACGCCATGTCACGTTTGGAGAGCCACTAATGTGCCTAAACATTGAAACCCCCCACAAGTGACACCATTTTGGAAAGCAGACCCCCTAAGGAACTTATCTAAATGTGTGGTGAGCACTTTGACCCACCAAGTGCTTCACAGAAGTTTATAATGCAGAGCCGTAAAAATAAAAAATAATATTTCTTCACAAAAATGAACTTTTCGCCCCCAATTTTTTATTTTCTCAAGGGTACCAGAAGAAATTGTACCCCAAAAGTTGTTGTGCAATTTGTCCTGAGTACGCTGATACCCCATATGTGGGGCTAAACCACTGTTTGGGTGCATGGCAGAGCTCGGAAGGGAAGGAGTGCCATTTGACTTTTCAATGCAAAATTGGCTGCAATTGTGATGGGACGCCATGTTGCGTTTGGAGAACCCTTGATGTACCTAAACATTGAAACCCCCCACAAGTGACACCATTTTGGAAAGTAGACCCCTAAGGATCTTATCTAGATGTGAGGTGAGAGCTTTGAGCCCCCAAGTGTTTCACTACAGTTTATAAGGCAGAGCCTTGAAAATCAAAATTCTTTTTTTTTTCCACAAAAATTATCTTTAACACCCAGTTTTGTATTTTCCCAAGGGCGACAGGAGAAATTGGTCCCCAAAAATTGTTGTCCAATTTGTCCTGAGTACTCTGATACCCCATATGTGGGGGGGAACCACCGTTTGGGCGCATGGCAGAGCTCAGAAGGGAAGGAGCGCCATTTGGAATGCAGACTTAGATGGAATGGTCTGCAGGCGTCATGTTGCATTTGCAGAGCCCCTGATGTACCTAAACAGTAGAAACCCCCCACAGGTGACCCCATATTGGAAACTAGACCACCCAAGGAACTTATCTAGATGTGTTGTGAGAACTTTGAACCCCCAATTGTTTCACTACAGTTAATAACGCAGAGCCGTGAAAATAAAAAATCATTTTTGTCCCACAAAAATGTTTTTTTAGCCCCCCAAATTTTTATTTTCCCAAGGGTAACAAGAGAAATTGGACCTCAGACGTTGTTTTCCAATTTGAGTACGCTGATACCCCATATGTTGGGGTAAACCCCTGTTAGGGTGCACGGGAGCGCTCGGAAGGGAAGGAGCACTGTTTTACTTTTTCAACGCAGAATTGTCTGGAATTGAGATCGAACGCCATGTCACGTTTGGAGAGCCCTGATGTGCCTGAACAATGGAAACACCCAATTCTAACTGAAACCCTAACCCAACCACACCCGTAATCCCAACCACACCCCTAACCCCACCCCTAACTCCAACCATAACCCTAACCCTGACACACCCCTAACCCTAATCCCAACCGTAAATGTAATCCTAGCCCCAACCCTAGCCCCAACCCTAACCCCAACCCTATCTCTAACCCTAGCCCCAACCCTAACCCCAACCCCAACCCTAGCCCCAACCCTAGCCCTAACCCTAGCCCTAACCCTAATGGAAAAATGGAAATAAATACATTTTTTTCCTTAACTAAGGGGGTGATGAAGGGGTGTTTGATTTACTTTTATAGCGTTTTTTTTTAGCTGATTTTTATGATTGACAGCTGTCACACACTAAAAGACGCTTTTTATTGCAAAAAATATTTTTTTGCGTTACCACATTTTGAGAGCTATAATTTTTCCATATTTTGGTCCACAGAGTAATGTGGGGTCTTGTTTTGTGTGGGACGAGTTGGCGTTTTTATTGGTAACATTTTCGGGCATGTGACATATTTTGATCGCTTTTTATGCCGATTTTTGTGAGGCAGTATGACCAAAAACCAGCTATTCATGAATTTATTTTGGGAAGGGGGGGCGTTTATACCATTCCACATTTGGTAAAATGGATAAAGCAGTTTTATTCTTCGGGTCAGTACGATTACAGCGATACCTCATTTAGATTATTTTTTTATGTTTTGGCGCTTTTATGCAATAAAAACTATTTTATAGAATAAAGAATTATTTTTGCATCGCTTTATTCTGAGGACTATAACTTTTTTATTTTTTGACTGATGACGCTGTATGGCGGCTCGTTTTTTGTGGGACAACAAGATGACGTTTATTTATATCTGTCTTTTTGATCGCGTGCTATTCCACTTTTTGTTCGGTGGTATGACAATAAAGGGTTGATTTTTGCCTCGTTTTTTAAAAAAATTTTTTATGGTGTACACTGTAGGGGTTAAATAGTGCGACAGTTTTATAGGATGGGTCATTACGGAAGCTGCGATACTAAATATGTGTTCTTTTATTGTTTTTTTATTTAGATAAAGGAATGTATTTATGGAAACAATATATTTTTTTTTCTCTATTTAGGTTTTTTGTTTTTTTTTACACATGTGAATATTTTTTTTTTTTTTACTTTATAACATTGCCCCATTGAGGGGCATTATGTTATAAGGTCAGATCGCTGATCTGACACTTTGCAGAGCACAGTGTCAGATCAGCGATCTGACATGCAGGGCTGCAGGCTTACCAGCGCTTGCTCTGAGCAGGCGCTGGTAAGCCACCTCCCTGCAGGATCCGGATGTAGCCCCGTGGCCATTTTGGATCTGGGGCCTGCAGGGAGGAGAAGCTCGGTACAAGGTGAGCACATCGTCTTGTACCGAGGGTCTCAGGGAAGCCCGCAGGGAGCCCACTCCATGCGCGATGCTCCCCTATGTCGCCAGGAACGCTGCGATCATGTTGGATCGCAGTGTGCCGGAGGTTAAAGTGCCAGGGGCGGTCTGTGACCGCTCCTGGCACATAGTGCCGGATGTCAGCTGTGATAGTCAGCTGACACCCGGCCGCAATTGGCCGTGCTCCCCCCGTGAGCGCAGCTGATCGCGCTTGACGTACTATCCCGTCACTGGGAATTAAGTCCCAGGTCACTTTGACGGGATAGTACGTCCAATGTGTTTAATGGGTTAATAATGAGCATGATAATATCACACTGATGGAGGAGCCCTGCCGGGGAATACACAGAGAGCAGCTGTGAAAAATTACAGCTGACACAAAAGTGGGCATCAAAGTGGGCATGTAATGGTGGGAGTTAGAGGATTGAATGATCTCACAAGGTAAACACAGATTATGATATCCGGCATGAAAATAGCTCCCTGTGGGCTGCCGCACATGGGTTCTGGGCATGAAAACTGGCATCCAACTGCAACTTTTCACTGACTTAAACAAGCAATGGTTTGTGAAGGGTTAAATGACTTTTGGTCACAACTATCACACTACAGTAACACAGAAAGGGGTATCTTGCATTTAGCCCGCACCATGCCGGCCCGCACGGGTTCTCGGCATGAAAGCTGGAATCAAAGTGGGCAAGGAAGCACTTTTTTACTGACTTTAACCAGGAACTGGTGGTTTTAAGGGGTTAAATGACTTTTGACCACAAACATCGCACAAAATCGAAAGAAATGACCTGGAGTATAAGTTGGTATACCTGCAACCTGTAGGAGCATGTTCACAGTGGCCAATAATCAGACAAAACCTGAGATAGAAACAAAATATATACAATGCTGTAAGGATGCTTTCACATAGTGTTGTGTGTCCCCGTCAAGGCATACGTCTGACATACCCTGCAAAATAGGGTCTGGACACATGAGCTGGCCACCGATGGGGCCATAGACGGCAAAGGTGATGGCAGAGTGAACATGATCTCTGCTGTACATTTTTTTTCAGGAGCGTATGCCTACAGGAGGCAGACACTCTGATGCAGTTTACCACCTCCAAGTGTCTGCCTCCTGTAGGCACACTGTTGGACTGGCCCACCGGAGAACCAGAGGATTCTCCCGTGGGCCTAGGCACTGTCACCTGCTGGTATACAGGGCCAGCAGTTGCCTAGGGCCTCCGCTGCTCCAAACACTGCCCACTATGAGGGCCGGCAGACTAAGGCCAACACTCCCCCAGAGGCCCCCAGCTCATGCCACCTCTATGGGGCTGTAAGTAAGGGGGGCCGGGCGCCAGTGCTGCCCCCTGGTGCTCGTCGCATTCAGATGTATTGGCATCATAGATGCCCATACTAATGAAAGCAATAATGGAGGAGATGGAGTCAGATGACGCTCCATCCCCCTTCATTCCCTTCCGCCTCTGACAAAGGTGCGCGATGACTGTTGTGAATTCTGCTTTTGGGCTCCCTCCGGTGGTTGTAGGTGGTAATGCAGTTGTCCCTGGCCTGCAGTGCTGGACAGGTGTATCTGCTGATTGCAATTCTGACTGGGGTATTTAGGTTTTCAGGACTCATTAGTCCTTGCCAGTTGTCAATGTTTCTTGGGAAGTGTTGGATCTCTGTCTGGCTTCTCCTGCTTAGCTGCCAATTCAGCAAAGATAAATGTCTGTTTCTTTTTCTATGGCACACAAGCTGTGTGCTTGTTTTTTGATTGTATTCCTGCTCTGAGTGTAAGAGTCTCTGGAGTTGCAGATATACGTTCCACGTCTTTAATTAGATGGAGGAATTTTTTGTATGAATTTTTTGGAAGGGTTTTAATACTGACCGCACAGTACACTGTTCTATCCTTTCCTTCTTTTAGCTAGAGTGGCCTCTTGTGCTAAATCCTGTTTTCTGCCTGTGTTTGTCTTTCCTCTCCTATTCACTGCCAATATTTGTGGGGGGCTGCCTATCCTTTGGGGTTCTGCTCTGAGGCAAGGTAGTATTCCTATTTCCATCTATAGGGGTATCTAGTCCTCCGGCTGTGACAAGGTGTCTAGGGATTGTTAGGTACACCCCACGGCTACTTCTAGTTGCGGTGTTAAGATCAGGATTTGTGGTCAGTATAGTTACCACCTACTCCAATGAAAGTTTTCATGCTGCTCCAAGGTCACCGGATCATAACAGTACAACTGGCCAATAATGAGTTAAATGCATCTCAGAAGAAGGGAAGAAAGGTGTTGAGCCATTTTTTATTCTTCAGTCTGCTTTATCTTCTCTTCCCTCTTAATCTCTGGGTGGCTGAGGAGCCTAGTGCTAGCATGAATGTTCAGGAATTAGCTTCTCGTGTAGACCAGCTTGCTGCTATGGTCCGGTGTATTTCTGATTATATTGTTCAGACTCCTGTTTTAGAACCGAAGATTCCTACTACTGATTTATTTTTTGGTGACAGGTCCAAATTTTTGAGTTTTAAAAACAACTGTAAACTGTTTTTTGCTTTGAGACCTCGATCCTCCGGTGATTCCTTTCAGCAGGTTAAAATCGTCATCTCCATGCTGCGTGGCGACCCGCAGGATTGGGCGTTTTCCCTGGAATCTGAGAATCCAGCTTTGCTTAATGTAGACTCCTTTTTTCAGGCTTTAGGATTATTATATGATGAACCTAACTGTGGATCAAGCTGAGAAGACCTTGTTGGCCCTATCTCAGGGTCAAGAGGCGGCAGAATTGTATTGTCAGAAATTCAGAAAATGGTCTGTGTTGACTAAATGGAATAATGATGCTTTCGCGGCAATTTTCAGAAAAGGTCTTTCTGAATCCATTAAAGATGTTATGGTGGGGTTTCCCACGCCTTCCCGTCTGAGTGATTCTATGTCTCTGGCCATTCAGATTGACCGGCGCTTGCGGGAGCGCAGAATTGTGCGCGCTGTGGCGTTGTCCTCAGAGCAGATTCCTGAGCCAATGCAGTGTGATAGGATTCTGTCTAGAACGGAACGACAAGGATTCAGACGTCAGAATAGATTGTGTTATTATTGTGGCGACGCTTCTCATGTCATTTCAGTCTGCCCTAAGCGGACAAAGAGGATCGCTAGTTCATTTACCATCAGTACTGTACAACCTAAATTTCTGTTATCTGTGTCCTTGATCTGCTCATTGTCATCATTTTCTGTCATGGCATTTGTGGATTCAGGCGCCGCCTTGAACTTAATGGACTTTGAGTTTGCCAGGCGTTGTGGTTTTCCCTTGCAGCCTTTTCAGAACCCTATTCCTTTAAGGGGCATTGATGCTACACTCTTGGCTAAAAATAAGCCCCAGTTTTGGACACAGGTGACCATGCGCATGGCGCCAGCCCATCAGGAAGATTGTCGATTTCTGGTGTTGCATAATTTGCATGATGCTATCGTGCTGGGTTTTCCGTGGTTGCAGGTACATAATCCTGTGTTGGATTGGAAGTCCATGTCTGTGACTAGTTGGGGTTGTCAGGGGGTTCATAATGATGTTCCTTTGATGTCAATCTCCTCTTCTTCCTCTTCTGAAATTCCAGAGTTTTTGTCAGATTTTCAGGAAGTTTTCGATGAGCCCAAGTCCAGTTTCTTTCCACCGCACAGGGACTGCGATTGTGCTATTGACTTGATTCCAGGCTGTAAGTTTCCTAAGGGTCGACTTTTCAACCTGTCTGTGCCTGAACATACCGCCATGCGGAGCTATATTAAGGAGTCTTTGGAGAAAGGGCATATTCGGCCATCTTCTTCACCGTTGGGAGCGGGGTTCTTTTTTGTTGCTAAAAAAGATGGTTACTTGAGACCCTGTATTGATTATCGCCTCTTGAATAAAATCACGGTCAAGTTTCAATACCCTTTACCTTTGCTTACCGATTTGTTTGCTAGGATTAAGGGAGCTAGTTGGTTTACGAAGATTGACCTTCGGGGGGCATATAATCTTGTTCGTATTAAACAGGGTGATGAATGGAAAACTGTGTTTAACACGCCCGAAGGCCATTTTGAATACCTTGTGATGCCATTCGGGCTCACTAATGCTCCATCTGTTTTTCAGTCCTTCATGCATGATATTTTCCGGACTTATATTGATAAGTTCTTGATTGTATATTTGGACGATATTTTGATTTTTTCCGATGATTGGGAGTCTCATGTGGAACAGGTCAGGATGGTATTTCAGATCCTTCGTGACAATGCCCTGTCTGTGAAAGGGTCTTTTTTTTTTATCAATTAGTGTTTATTGAAGATTTCCAAAACAATACAGTGCAATCAAACAGTAACAACAGTAACAGAGGTCAACTAAAAATGACCAGAAATAAGTAAGGAGAAAAACCAAACCAATCAGAAAGGAAGAAGTAGGGGAGAAAGGCGGGGGGAGGGATAGGTACAGTAGGGGCAATAGGGGGGGGGGAGGAAAGGAGTATAGGCATTCACAAGACATTATCTAGCAATTCAGTTATAGACAAGGGGTCCTGGCAAACTATGGCAGAATAAGAATATTACAAACACAAAAACAGACATGTCAATTATGCTTACTTATTCCCACTCAAGTAAACGATCAAACAAGGTGGTGCGGGTCAATAGAGGAATGACCACTATGTAAACAAGGGTGCCAAATATTTTGTCTTTTGGTTTTGGCAGTCATGGAGTGAGCCAAAGCGAGTTCATATTGGCAGTGGACATTAAGTTTAATTAATTCACTAATATTGGGAAGATTAGTGTCTTTCCATCTTGAGGCGACTAATAACCTGGCAGCTATTAGAATATGTGATAGTGTACCTCGAAGTATGTGTGGAATGTCCTCCAGGCCGATGTGAAGAATGGCCTGCCTAGGTGACATAGTCAGCTGGATCCCCAAGACCTGTGCAATTAAAAGGTCCATATCTCTCCACCAGGGCTGAAGAATTGGACACGACCACCAGGTGTGTTCCAGAGTTCCCCTGTGACCGCACCCCCTCCATCATTTGTCCGACCCGGTAGGGTCATAGTGAGCCACCTGAACCGGATATTGATACCATCTAAGGTGTACTTTTTTCAATTGTTCGAGATGATTGACACAGGCTGATACCCGTAATACTTCACCCAGTCCCTCCTCCCAATCTATCGGGTCCGATAGGAAGTCCAGATCCTGTTCCCACTTGATCATATATGGCAGTTTAACATCTTCTGCTGGGTCATTTAAGGCTTTATATAATATTGAAATTCCCTTCGGGCCAGAGTCAGGCAACAAGAAATAACCATTAACCCTGTTATTTAAATGGGAGTTGAAGAAAGGCGTATCTGCAAATATTGATAGAAATATCTCCGGACATTCGGGAAGCTGGAGGCCAAGCGGTCAAAGGGGACAAGGCCAGCGGCATCCAATATCTGCCGTAATGTTACGATTCCAGCATCAACCCAAGGCTGGAGATTAATAAATGGGATGTGTGTCTCTAGGGCTTTTAAGGATAGGGAGTCATGAGATAATTTAATCAAGGAAGGGACCAGTGTCCTCCAATAGTGGAGCGCGATTTTCATGGTGGGTAAAGGAGGGGAATAATCAGTGATTGCAATAGATTCAGCCTCAAGAATTGTGCGGGTAGATCTAGTTTTGGCATAATAGTTTTCTATTTGGAGCCATCTGTGGTCTTTGTCTGCCTGCCACCAGTCTCTAAGTCCAGTTAGTATGGCCGCTCTATGGTACAGCATGAGGTTCGGCATTCCCAGCCCTCCCCGTTTGTACGGATAGTACATCAAGGTCCTAGAGATTCTGGATTTTTTGTGTGACCAAATATAATCGTATGTCATAGTTTGTAATTTCAAAATCAAACGTTTGGGGATTTTTAATGGAATACACCTAAGGAGATACAGTATTTTAGGCAGGATCATCATTTTGAAAACATTAATCCTGGCAATCCAGGATGTCATAACTTTGTGAAAATGGTCAAGTTGTGCCCTAACCTGTGTGATCAATTTAGAGAAATTCTTCTCGACAATCTGTTCAGAGCCCGTCAATATAACTCCCAAGTACGGGATACCCTCTGTCATCCATTTAAATGGAAACTCAGCCTCCATTTTCGACTTGGCCGCGCACGGAACCGCCACCGGAAACAACAAGGACTTTGTGGGATTCAACCTGTAGTATGACACATTACTGAATTCCCTGAGTTCCAAGGTAATAGCTGTCAAGGATGTCTCCAAGTTGATACAGGATAGAATAACATCATCAGCATACAAGCCAATTCTGTGCTCCATCTGTCCAACCTTGATGCCGGTGATATTAATAGAGGTTCTTATGCGTTCAGCAAGCAGCTCCATGCACAGTGCGAAAATAATAGGAGAGAGTGGGCAACCCTGACGAGTGCCATTTGTGATCTGAAACGGACCAGATAAAAAACCGGATGTCAAGACCCTGGCACAAGGAGTCGAGTACATAGCACAGATTGCTGAGAATATTGGGCCCGACAGTCCAAACCTTTCCAATACTGCCCGAAGATACCCCCAGTGCACCCTGTCAAAAGCCTTCTCAGCATCAAGCGACAGGAATGCACTGGGTAGGCCAGACAGCTCGGCTATTTTAATCAGATTCAGCATGCGCTGCACCCCATCTTTCGTCTCCCGTCCGGCCACAAAACCCACTTGGTCCGGTGAAATTATAGTTGGGATAATAAGCTTTAGTCTGGACGCTATAATTTTAGTGAATATTTTGACATCTG
This sequence comes from Ranitomeya imitator, assembly GCF_032444005.1. Taxonomy (NCBI): domain Eukaryota; kingdom Metazoa; phylum Chordata; class Amphibia; order Anura; family Dendrobatidae; genus Ranitomeya; species Ranitomeya imitator. The sequence continues at coordinate 350,329,417 of NC_091285.1, read as the reverse complement.
AATTGAGCAGAGCAATGGGTCTAAAGTCACCAGGGTGTGTGAGGGGTTTCCCAGGCTTGGGTATGGTAGATATGGTAGCTTCCAAACCAGGAGCCGTCACAGTACCCGAGTCTCTCCACACCGAGAATAATCTCTGCAAATATGGAGTCAGCAACAGATAAAAGGATTTATAATAGTCATTCGTAAACCCTTCTGGGCCTGGGGCCTTATGAGATTTAGTTTGTTTAATCGTCGAGTTAATTTCTACATCTGTGAAGGGAGAATTAAGGTAGTTTAGCTGCTCAGATGTAATACGGGGTAATTTTATAGAGTCTAGATATTTATAAATAGATTGGTGATCCGGCTGGGGAGTAGAAGGGTCATCTTTTAAATTATACAAGCCGGTATAATATTCTGCAAAAGCTTGGACTATGTCCTGAGGGTTCCTGAGGACCTTCCCATTTTTATCTAAGATATGGTCCACTCTTGATTTAGCTTCCCTCTTACGTACTCTGCGCGCCAGGAGTGCACCTGCCCTATCACCTGCGGCATATAGATTAGTCTTGAATTTCTTCATGTTATGTGCATATCTGGCCAAGAGATTTTCTCTCAATTTAAACCTAATCTGATAGATCTCCTCAGAGATAGAAGGCGTGGGAGCAGACTTGTTGATATTGTCTAAATATTGCAGGTGGGAAAGTGAAGCCTCTCTGCCACTCTCCCTCTTCCTTTTCAGGTACGAAGCTTGTTGGAGAAGCACACCTCTAATCACTACTTTATGCGCCAACCATAAGGACTCATCAGAAACCTCTCCATTATCATTTATCTGAAAGTAGTGTTCCAACTCCGAAGAGATTCTATCTAACACCTCCCCATTCAACAGCAATGCGTCGTTTAATCGCCACCTAAAGGCTGGGTTATCTTGGTGTGCTAAAGTAAGAGTTAGAGTGATGGGAGCGTGATCAGACCATGTTATTAAGCCTATAGTTGCGGATCTACATCTGGACAAGGTTGCACTGTCTGTTAGAAAATAATCAATACGGGAGTATGTGGAATGCCTGGAAGAGTAAAAGGTATAATCCCTCTCAGATGCATGTGAATATCTCCAATAATCATGCAGGTGAAACTCACCTGTGAGGAGAGTCAAGTCCCCTCTAGGTCGTCTGCTACCAGAAGAGCAATCAAGGTCCACATGCATGGGGAGATTAAAGTCACCACATATTATATTGCTGCCTTTCACATTCTCAGAGACCTCATGAAGGGTTGTTCTCAGGAATTTATGTTGTCCCTCATTGGGAGCATAAAGATTTGTCAACGTGTGTAACTCACCATTCAATAAGCACGTGATAGTTAAGCACCTACCCGTGGGGTCATTATTTTGCGCTATCAATTTAAAAGCGATTGTATTTTTCACCATGATGCACACACCAGCCTTTTTGGATGGGCCATTAGCAAATAAAATGTGTGGGAAGAGAGGATGACGAAGCCTAAAATTATCCCCGACCAACAAATGGGTCTCCTGCAAGCAGATAATATCTGCCCTCGACTGCTTCACCTCCCTCCACATCATAGATCTCTTGTCAGGGGAGTTTAAACCCCTGACATTCAAAGAAAGAATTTGTAAAGTCATGGTACCATTATACTAAAGTCTATACTGCTGGTATTACCCAGTGACCGCACTGGCGGTGTACCAAAACTTATATTCAAATAACTGCCAGTTCCATAATAACAATCAAAAATCAATATAGACAGAGAATGCCCGGGGATTTGGAGAAAAAAAACCTGGAGGGAAGAAAGGGGAAGGGCAAGTATGGAGTAAAAAGAGCCAAAAAATAAAAAGGAAAAACAAAGGAAAACAAAACATAGGTCAATATACAAGGAATCCTCGTAGGAACGTCCGGAACAGTCCAGACAGTCCGCAGAACAGAATCTGCGTGGAGGGGTGGAAGTGAGAGGTTCACAATCCAAAGACCCACTGAGGGGTGCAGTAGGAGAGCTCAGCAATCCAGACACCGTCCGTGTGGCACTGTCAAACCACAGACCAGTCTGAGGCTATTTTCTTTCCTGTATCTGCAGATCTGGGAGCAAAGGGTATTTTCCAGGCCGTAAGCCTCTCCTCTGCCTGTTTAGGCGAGGGGCAGGCGACCGTGCGTCCTTCATAAGTGATAATCAAACGCACAGGATTAAACCCCCATCGGTAACGTATGTTGATGTCCCTCAATGCTTTACAGACATGGGCGTATTCTCTCCTTTTGGCCAGGGTAGCAGCTGACAAATCCGGGAAGACCTGGAGATCCCGGAATTCAGGGGGAAGGTCAGGGGGGCTCCTTATCTGCCGCAGGAATGTCTCTTTAGTAGTGTACAAATGAATCCGTGCAAGGATGTCTCTAGGAAGAGATGGGTCTAGATGCTTGGGCTTGGGTGTTCTATATACCCTGTCCGCTAGTAGATCTCTCGAGGAAAGTGAGGGCAGGGCAGCCTGCATAAAATTCTGGAGGAAAGCAGCTAAATCTTTATCTGCAACATTCTCAGGGATTCCTCTCACACGAATATTGTTCCTCCTGGATCTGTCCTCTAAGTCGTGCAATTTATTAAATGCCCCTGCTAACTTGCCTTTTATAACTTGGTTTTCATCCACCAGAGCGTTAATTACAGAGACATATTCGGACATTTTGTTTTCCAAATGATCCGTGCGGGCCCCTAAGGAGTTAATGTCTCCTCTTATCTCCTTCAACATGTCCTGCATATCCTCTTTTAATGAGGCGCGTATAGATGTGAGGAATTCTTTCATATCCCCCCTGGTCATAGGTGCAGAGCTGCTATATTGTGCTCCCGATGAGGTCTCACCTCTTTCTGAATCCTGGGAGCCGCGGGAGGAGTGTGATGATCTGGAGGGAGAAGCCGCCGCCATTTTCCCTGCGGCATGTGCGGTTTGAGACCGCGGAAAGAAGTCTGGCAGGCGAGGAGGAGAGGCCTTCTTCTGAGATCCGCCTCGGGTCATCATGTGCCCAGTCGTGCTGCGGTTCTAGTGGTAAGCGCCTCAGCGGTCAGGAGAGTCAGTGAAAGCCGGTATGAGCCGCGTTATGTCTGGTGATGCCAAAGCTCGTCACCTCATTTTAGGTCCAGCATGATAAGGTTAGGTGTGGGACAAGCCCAGGACAGTGTACTTGAGGGTACAACTCAGTGATGATGTTGTAGAAGCAGAGAAAACACATACAGGAAGCACACTGTCTCTGATAGATATCTTATTGTTCTCCTGGGTGCTGCTGCAGGAAAAGGGATGGGATTCCAAAGAAATAGTTTATCTTCTCTTATGGAGGAGAGTGACAGTGGTAGACGATCAGCTTCTGTTGACTAGAAGGAATATTGTCAGCCTCCCTTATCTCTCACACTGGAGTGTGTTTGCCCAGCAGAGGAGGATCTGTCCCGGCCCCCTCAATATGAGAACAGGGCTATTGCAAGCATGTGCAGGCTGTACTCACTGCTCTGATCAGGGGGAATCTCCTAATAGATCTGACTGTGGGCAGAGAAGGATTAAGGAAACCTCTGGAAGATGATAAAAGTGCTGGTGTTTCTGCTGTTAGATGTTTGGGAAGCGAGAGGTGCAGAGAGCAAATCACAGGCCCTCCCCCACAGGAGAAGCACTGGCCTGTTACACTCACCAGGCCTCGAGGCTCAGGCTCCAGAGATCCCTTCACACTCTGTAAAAGCTATTTTGTTGTGGTCCACCAGATGCAGGACACTCTCATGGAGGCTTAGATGGTAAGACAAGATGATTTACAGCAGCAGTGTGGCCGATGGATGTTGATTTCCAGGCTGAAGATCAGGAGCTCCTGGAAGAAGCTTCCTCTCTTGATGGTGCCTAAGCCACACCCCTCTTTGTGAAAGGGTCTAAGTGTCTCTCTGGAGTGCAGAAGGTTTCTTTTTTGGGCTTTATTTTTTCTCCCTCGTCTGTAGAGATGGATCCGGTTAAGGTTCAGGCCATTCTTGATTGGATTCAGCCCACATCCGTGAAGAGCCTTCAGAAATTTTGGGGTTTTGCAAATTTTTATCGCCGTTTCATTGCTATTTTTTCCAGCGTGGTTAAACCCTTGACCGATTTGACGAAGAAAGGCGCTGATGTGGCGAATTGGTCCTCTGCGGCTGTCTCTGCCTTTCAGGAGCTTAAACATCGATTTGCTTCTCCGGTGTTGCGCCAACCGGATGTTTCTCTTCCGTTTCAGGTTGAGGTTGACGCTTCTGAGATTGGGGCAGGGGCCGTTTTGTCTCAGAGGGATCCTGTTGGTTCCTTAATGAAACCGTGTGCCTTCTTTTCCCATAAGTTTTCGCCTGCTGAACGCAATTATAATGTCGGCTATCGCGAGTTGTTGGCTATGAAGTGGGCATTTGAGGAGTGGCGACATTGGCTTGAGGGAGCTAAGCACCGTATTGTGGTCTTGACCGATCATAAGAATTTGATTTACCTCGCGTCTGCCAAACGGCTGAATCCTAGACAGGCTCGATGGTCCTTGTTTTTTTCCCGTTTTGATTTCGTGGTCTCGTACCTTCCAGGTTCTAAGAACATTAAGGCTGATGCCCTCTCTAGGAGTTTTTTGCCTGATTCTCCTGAGGTCTTAGAACTGGTCAGTATTCTGAAAGAACGGGTGGTCTTTTCTGCCATTTCCCCTGATTTACGATGGGTTCTTCAGGAATTTCAGGCTGACAAACCTGACTGCTGTCCTGTGGGGAAACTGTTTGTTCCTGACAGATGGACTAGTAGAGTGATTTCTGAGGTTCACTGTTCCGTGTTGGCTAGTCATCCTGGTATTTTTGGTACCAGAGACTTGGTTGGTAGGTCCTTTTGGTGACCTTCTTTGTCGCGTGATGTGCATTCTTTTGTGCAGTCCTGTGGGACTTGTGCGTGGGCCAAGCCTTGTTGTTCCCGTGATAGTGGGTTGCTTTTGCCATTGCCGGTCCCTGAGAGGCCCTGGATGCATATTTCTATGGATTTTATTTCCGATCTTCCGGTTTCCCAGAGGATGTCGGTTATCTGGGTTGTTTGTGACCGGTTCTCTAAGATGGTTCATTTGGTGCCTTTGCCTAAATTGCCTTCCTCTTCGGATTTGGTTCCGTTGTTTTTTCAGCATGTGGTCCGTTTGCATGGTATTCCGGAGAATATTGTGTCCGACAGAGGTTCCCAGTTTGTTTCTAGGTTTTGGCGGGCCTTTTGTGCTAGGCTGGGCATTGATTTGTCTTTTTCTTCTGCGTTTCATCCTCAGACAAATGGTCAGACCGAGCGAACTAATCAGACTTTGGAGACTTATTTGAGATGCTTTGTGTCTGCTGATCAGGATGATTGGGTGGCTTTCTTGCCATTGGCCGAGTTTGCCCTTAATAATCGGGCTAGTTCGGCTACTTTGGTTTCGCCTTTCTTTTGTAATTTTGGTTTTCATCCTCGTTTTTCTTCTGGGCAGGTTGAGCCTTCTGACTGTCCTGGTGTGGATTCTGTGGTTGACAGGTTGCAGCAGATTTGGGCTCATGTGGTGGACAATTTGGTGTTGTCTCAGGAGGAGGCTCAACGTTTTGCTAACCGTCGTCGGTGTGTTGGTTCCCGGCTTCGGGTTGGGGATCTGGTCTGGTTCTCTTCCCGTCATGTTCCTATGAAGGTTTCTTCTCCTAAATTTAAGCCTCTGTTTATTGGTCCTTATAGGATTTCTGAGATTATTAATCCAGTGTCTTTTCGACTGGCGCTTCCGGCCTCTTTTGCGATCCATAATGTCTTCCATAGATCTTTATTGCGGAAATATGTGGAGCCCGTTGTTCCCTCTGTTGATCCTCCGGACCCTGTGTTGGTTGATGGGGAGTTGGAATATGTTGTTGAGAAGATTTTGGATTCCCGTTTTTCGAGGCGGAAGCTTCAGTACCTTGTCAAATGGAAGGGTTATGGCCAGGAGCATAATTCCTGGGTTTTTGCCTCTGATGTCCATGTCGCTGATTTGGTTCGTGCCTTTCATCTGACTCATCCTGATCGGCCTGGGGGCTCTGGTGAGGGTTCGGTGACCCCTCCTTAAGGGGGGGTACTGTTGTGAATTCTGCTTTTGGGCTCCCTCCGGTGGTTGTAGGTGGTAATGCAGTTGTCCCTGGCCTGCAGTCCTGGACAGGTGTATCTGCTGATTGCAATTCTGACTGGGGTATTTAGGTTTGCAGGACTCATTAGTCCTTGCCAGTTGTCAATGTTTCTTGGGAAGTGTTGGATCTCTGTCTGGCTTCTCCTGCTTAGCTGCCAATTCAGCAAAGATAAGTGTCTGTTTCTTTTTCTATGGCACACAAGCTGTGTGCTTGTTTTTTGATTGTATTCCTGCTCTGAGTGTAGGAGTCTCTGGAGTTGCAGATATACGTTCCACGTCTTTAGTTAGATGGAGGAATTTTTTTGTATGATCTGCTGTGGATATTTTTGGAAGGGTTTTAATACTGACCGCACAGTACACGGTTCTATCCTTTCCTATTTTTAGCTAGAGTGGCCTCTTGTGCTAAATCCTGTGTTCTGCCTGTGTTTGTCTTTCCTCTCCTACTCACAGCCAATATTTGTGGGAGGCTGCCTATCCTTTGGGGTTCTGCTCTGAGGCAAGGTAGTATTCCTATTTCCATCTATAGGGGTATCTAGTTCTCCGGCTGTGACGAGGTGTCTAGGGTTTGTTAGGTACACCCCACGGCTACTTCTAGTTGCGGTGTTAAGATCAGGATTTGCGGTCAGTATAGTTGCCACCTACTCCAATTAAAGTTTTCATGCTGCTCCAAGGTCACCGGATCATAACAGATGACATCACTTCATCACGTACCCGCTGTGTGTGGGTGCAGCTGCCAAGACCGGAGCAGAGCCAGAATCAGTGTGGGAACGAGGAGGAGAGGTGAGTATCGTGTTTGTTTATATATATATATATATATATATATATATATATATATATATATATACATACACACACACACTGCTCACAGCACATCGCCGGCAGGACGCTTGTAAGGCCCCCTTTATGTCTCCGGGTGTACTGGCCTGTCTCCTGGTAGCGCCTCTGGACACTACGCTGACAGACACAGCAAACCTTCTTGCCATAGCTCGCATTGATGTGCCACCCTGGATGAGCTGCACTACCTGAGCCACTTGTGTGGGTTGTAGAGTCCGTCTCATGCTACCACTAGTGTGAAAGCACAGCCAACTTTCAAAAGTGACCAAAACATCAGCTGGAAAGCATTGGTACTGAGATGTGGTCTGTGGTCCCCACCTGTAAAACCACTCTTTTATTGAGTGTGTCTTGATAATTGCCAATAATTTCCATCCGTTGTCTATTCCATTTGCACAACAGCATGTGAAATTGATTGTCAAACAGTGTTGCTTCATAAGTGGACAGTTTGATTTCACAGAAGTTTGATTTACTTAGAATTATATTCTGTTGTTTAAGTGTTCCCTTTATTGTTTTGAGAAGTGTTTACACACACACACACACAAACACACACATATATACACATACACACACATACACACATGTGCTCCTCACTAAATTAGAATATCATCAAAAAGTTAATCTATTTCAGTTCTTCAATACAAAAAATGAAACTCATATTATATAGAGTCATTACAGAGTGATCTATTTCAAGTGTTTATTTCTGTTAATGTTGATTATTATGGCTTACAGCCAATGAAAACCCAAAAGTCATTATCTCAGTAAATTAGAATACTTTACAACGCCAGCTTGAAAAAATGATTTTAACATCCAAAATGTTAGCCTATTGAAATGTATGTTCGGTAAATGCACTCAATACTTGGTCGGGGCTCCTTTTGCATCAGTTACTGCATCAATGCAGCGTGGCATGGAGGTGATCAGTCTGTGGCATTGCTGAGGTGTTATGGAAGCACAAGTTGCTTTGATAGCAGCCTTCAGCTCGTCTGCATTGTTGGGCCTGGTGTCTCATCTTTCTCTTGACAATACCCCATAGATTCGCTATGGGGTTAAGGTTAGATGAGTTTGCTGGCCAATCAGGCACAGTGATACTGTTGTTTTTAAACCAGGTAGTGGTACTTTTGTCAGTGTGGACAGGTGTCCACCATGTCATCTGCTGGTGTAGGTCCACTGTGTTTTATCAAGACCAAAGTCAGTGCAGCCGTCTACCAGGAAATTTTAGAGCACTTCATGATTCTCTCTGCCGAAAATGTTTTTCTAGATGGAAATTTAATTCTCCAGCAGGACTTGGTACTGTAACGCTCGCGCCGAGACTGGTTGGCGCGGGCACCTGGAGGTGTGGTCCCACTGGACCACAGACCGAACTTCCCTGGAAGGGGCGTAACTAAGTAGCTTCCTAGGTGTTCGCTGGAACCTCTGATGGTGAGGTCAGACTTGTGCAATAGGAAGCTACCAGGTACCACTCCAGGGTGGAGTCGGACTGTGGATGCTGATCCCACCGGGGACAAGACACGGGCAGGCAGGCACGGCTGTGACACTGGCTGACAGACGGGTATGGCAGAGGCCCTGATGGGCGGACTGGCTTGACGGAGATACAGGCAGGCAGACGGGCGCGGCTGGCACTCAGGCGGGCACAGCTGGCACTGGCAGAAAGGACTGATACTCTGGTAGGAACTGGTATTCAGATGGATGTGTGGAAACAGGTAAGAACCTGTTCAGACTAGAGAATATAAAGGAACAGGTAGAGACCTGTATGGAAAGTTGCAGAATAAAGATAGAGCAAGAGTGGAAGCAAAGCTGAACCACAGGAGGCTGAGTACGAGTAGAAGGTGGAGCTAAGAGAAGAGAAGGAGAAGGCAGAGCTATGAGCAGAGACGCTGGAGGCGGAGACGCTGGAGGCGGAGACGTGAGCGGAGACGCTGGAGGCGGAGCCAAGAGCGGAGACGCTGGAGGCGGAGCCAAGAACGGAGACGCTGGAGGCGGAGCCAAGAGCGGAGATGCTGGAGGCGGAGCAAAGAGCTGAGACAAGAGCGGATACGCTGGAGGCGGAGCCAAGAGCGGAGACGCTGGAGGCGGAGCCAAGAGCGGAGACGCTGGAGGTAACACCAAGAGCTAAAGACGTAGAACCGCAAGGAGTGGTGCCAGGTGGAACCGCAAGGAGCAGAGCCGCAGAGCAAAGCCACAGAGTGCGGAGCAAGGTCTGAGTGCAGAGCTGAGAGCAAAGCCACAGAGTGTAAAGCAAGGTCAGAGTGCAGAGCAAAGTTACAGAGAGCAGAGCTGAGAGAAAAGCTGAGAGACACAGAACCACAGGTTGTGGTAGAACAGAGCAGAGAGAAGCAGAGCCACAGACAGTGGCGAACAGAGCAGAAAGATAAGGCAGAGGCACACACAGCAGAGTGGGAAATGACTAATGACAAAGAAGGAGCAGGGACGGACATAGACCAGAGTACAGACAGGAACGGACACGGATACACAAACAGAACACAGATGAAGGCCTGCAGTAGTGCAGCCCTCTGAGACAGGAAGCAGACACGACCTGGCAGCTCAGTAACAAAGGCTAACTGAGGGGAATAGTTTGCTCAGGCATCCTCTAATGGGTGAGGATGCCTTAAGTATCAGAGGCCTCAAGGGTATTGGCCAGAAGCACCTTAGGGAGGTGCACACAGTCTCAATAAGAATCCGGAGTGGCTGGTGCCGCCCCCTATGCACACAGCCAGGAAGTGTACACAGAGCAGGCCGCCATGAAGCATATGGCATGGAACCAGCAACAGACAGATCTCACAGCATGGCACTGGGTGAGTGAGTAGATGTAACAGGCAGGTGGGGAATGGAAGGCCATGCAGTGATGCCGGCAGGGCTGTTACAGGTACCTGTCCACACTGCCAAAAGTACCAATACCTGGTTTAAAAACAACATTATCACTGTGCTTGATTGGCCAGCAAACTCGTCTGACTTAGTGGACTACATACATAGAGCCCTTAATTGCTAGAAGAGCAGAATCCCCTCTCAAGTGATACTATTTTGGAAACAATACCCCATGGGGAATTTATTTACATTTAGTGATGATTTTGACTCCATAGGTATTTTCCAGACACAAGCAGCAATGAATGTTGCCGAGTGTAAATTGCAAACTGCCGTTGTAGTGACCAGTATACTGTAGTCACCAGTACTTTGCAGTCACCAAAACAATATGCCCAGCCTGTGCTTCTAGAGGCATGCACCCGTAAGTTAGGCAAACTCTCATCGCTTCAGAAATGCCAAACATGTGGGTGCTATATGTGGTTTAAGTACACTGTGGAGCTCAGAAGGGAGGGGGGCATTTGGATTTGAGAGCACAGAATTTGCTAGTGAGGAGCCATTTAGCTTTTCCAGAGCCTTTGTACTACAAATAACATGAAAGCTCCCTATATTTCCATTAACAAATGACAGACCTGAGAGCGGACTTGCTTTTTTTTGTGGATTGAGTTGAAGCTTTTATTGGGAATATTTTTACATAACATTTTGGGTCACAGTTATCCTGCGCTCTACGCTGACCACTTTGGGGTTTCCATCTAAACCTCTGAGTGACGTGGTTCAGACAAAACCTCCGAAGAATGTATTCACTATAATAAGGCAGCATAGTTACTATGGACTCCGTCTGGCCTCTGTTCAGCGGTGTCCTTCTTTTCAAAACTGTGTCTGACGGCACTTTTAAAAGCCTAAAAAGATGGACACCGCCGGATCACAGGTCAGATGCCATCCACAGTGCTTCCATCTGCCTCATTATAGGGAATCTTCTGCCAGAGGTTCCATCTGAATATTTCAGAGATTTACACGGAAACCCCAATGTAAGCGCTCAGCACAGAGCACAGGATAAATGTGCTCCGAGCCTTACTGCAATCTTTGAGAGGCAGAATGAAAGAAACTTCAGCATGTGAAGAATTAGTTTTATTTATTTTTTACACCGTTCCTCTTGTGGGAGAAGTGAATAGGCGACTTTATTCATCGCGTCGGTGCGATTACAGCAATAAGAGAGTTATATAGGGTTTTTAAATTTGGCTGCTGTCACACTCTAAAAGATGCTTTTTATTGCAAAAAAAATAGTTTTTGCATCACAATATTTTGAGAGCTATAATTTTTCCATATTTTGGCCCACAGAGTCATGTGATGGCGTGTTTTTTGCCAGACTAGTTGATGTTTTTATTGGTACCATTTTTGAGTACATACCATTTTTTGATCGCTTTCTATTCCGCTTTTTTGGAGGCAGAATGAACAAAAATCAGCAATTCAGGAATTTTTGGGGGGGCAGGGGTTTATGCCATTCCGTGTGTGGCAAAATTGATATGGCAGTTTTATTCTTCAGGGCAGTACAGTAACAGCGATTCCCCACTTATATAGTTTTTTTTATGTTTTGGCGCTTTTACACAAAAACTATTTTATAGACAAAATATTTATTTTTGCATCGCTTTATTGTGAGAACTATAACTTTTTATTTTTCCGCTGATGGAGCTGTATGGCAGCTTTTTATTTGTGGGACTAGATGCCGTTTTTAACGGTACCATGTTTATTTATATCTGTCTTTTTGGTGGCATTTTATTCCACTTTTTGTTCGGCGGTATGATGATAAAGAATTGTTTTCTGCCTGTTTTTTTATTTATTTTTTTATGGTGTTCACTAAAGGGGTTAACTAGTATTACAGTTTTATAGGTCGGGTCGTTGCCAATGCGGCGCTACCAAATATGTGTACTTTTATTGCGTGTTTTTTTTTCATTCAAATATTTAGTTAGATACAATATCTTTAGATTTTTTACTTTTTTTGTAATATTTTTACAATGATGTAAAAAAACTTTTTACTTTTTTTAAAAACTTTTTTACTTAGTCCCACTATGGGACTATCACTTTTTGCATCCCCATGCTGTAGAAATTGTCAGCTCTGTACTGACAGAGAGACTTGCGCATGATCAGCATGTTTCCTAGCTCTGGTAACTCAGATGTCGTTATGATGACATCGGGTCACCATGGCAACGATCGGGACCCAAAGTCACGCTGCGATTTATCCAATCCAAAGGCAGGGGGCTGTCAGCACTCTGCCGGCTCTTGGAATGCTGCGATCTCGTTTGATCGTAGCATTTCGGGAGTTAACGTATTGTGGTGCGGTAACAAATGTTACAGCCAGGGGGTGCAGCATGTGTGCTTCATGATGCGCTTGGAGGCATAATTATGGTGATGAGACAAAGTCCGGCAGGACTGTAAATGGCCGGTATGTGTCGCAGAAGTGCTCTACACTGTAAACCCAAAATGATATGGTTATGCTGGGACTTATAGTTCCACAAGAGTTTGTTGTGTTTACTTATAACGGGCTTATAGGGTTAGCTGGTTAGCTGGGCGGTACTGGCTAACCACATATACTTCCATCTAGGGGAGTGGTTGCAGCCATATAATGTGACTGAGGTCTGGTCACATGATCAGAGTGGATGGATCTGTTTGGTCCATGTGCAAGGTCCTGGACGGTCAGTGTTGGAAGCTCCTGGGAGTGTAGTCTTCCTGGAAGCACCTGAGAGACCGTGGACCTACAGAGCCTGGGACGGCTTCTGTGCTGGGGAAACCATGGACTGATTGCCTGTGTGTTTGAAGTGCCTGTGATTGGACTTCCTGGAAGCGCATGGAGAGGCTGCATCCACAGAGCCTGAGACGGTTTCTGTGTTGGGGAAGCTACAGTTCCTACTGTGGGTCTGGACTATCTGAGGTGCCCAGGTCACAAGGACGGTGATCCCGGTGATGCAGCTTTCCCCTGTGAACCAGCACTGGCAGGAGTCAGTGTGTGGAGCCGGAGCTCCTGAAAGGTAACCCCTGACAAGGGGATTGTAATATATATAGCAGAGAAGTTTATCTGCTGCATGAATAGACTAGTGGTTGTGATAAGTTCATGTAATGAAATAGACTGTATGTCATGTGGTTTATGATGTTTAATAAACCGGAATAGACTGTTTACGTGGAGAAATTGTGCCTGAGTGCCTAAATCCCGTGCCAAGCGAGTGTTCCCCAAGCCACTCAGGTAGCGTTTCACCACAGTACCGAGGCAGCCGGCGGTGATCGCCCGCACACCACCAGTGTGCGTTGGCGATCGCTTTGACGTAATAATCTGTCGCTGTCAGAAAGACCCAGGTCACATGGACGAATTATTACATCTAATGTCAGAAAGGTATTGAACAGATAATTTTTGGAATAGTTAAAAAAAAAACCCTCCCAATAATCTCAGTTCCTACCGACTCCCCCAAAAAATATTAATCTGGAAAAAATAACTTTAACTTAAAAAGTCACTTATTTGGTATCACCGAATCCACAATGACACTTGTTGTGAATTCTGTGGCAGAGCTCCCTCCTGTGGTCACAAGTGGTACTTCGGCTGATTCTCTCTATGAGCTTCCGTTGGTGGAGGAGAGTGGTACTGCGGCTTCTGAGTTTCCTTCCTCAGGTGATGTGGTGAAGTCATTAGGTGCTGCTCTATTTAACTCCACCTAGTGCTTTGATCCTGGCCTCCAGTCAATGTTCTAGTATTGGACTTGTTTCCTCCTGGATCATTCCTGTGGCCAGCTGCTCTGCATAGCTAAGTTCCGCTTTTGTTATTTTGTTTGCTGTTTTTTTCTGTCCAGCTTGCTTATTTGTTTTTTCTTGCTTGCTGGAAGCTCTGGGACGCAGAGGGTGTACCTCCGTGCCGTTAGTCGGTACGGAGGGTCTTTTTGCCCCCTTTGCGTGGTTGTTTGTAGGGTTTTGTGTTGACCGCAAAGTTACCTTTCCTATCCTCGCTCTGTTCAGAAAGTCGGGCCTCACTTTGCTAAATCTATTTCATCTCTACGTTTGTCTTTTCATCTTAACTCACAGTCATTATATGTGGGGCTGCCTTTTCCTTTGGGGTATTTCTCTGAGGCAAGGTAGGCTTATTTTCTATCTTCAGGCTAGCTAGTTTCTCAGGCTGTGCCGAGTTGCATAGGGAGCGTTAGGCGCAATCCACGGCTGCCTCTAGTGTGGTTGGAGAGGATTAGGGATTGCGGTCAGCAGAGTTCCCACGTCTCAGAGCTCGTTCTATGTTTTTGGGTTATTGTCAGGTCACTGTATGTGCTCTGACTCCTATGTCCATTGTGGTACTGAATTACCTTATCATAACAGACACTATGTCAATATCTCTCTTGCGACTGCCGAAAAAAAAAAAAAATTAAAAATTGCCATTTTTGATCAAAAATTTTATAATTCAAAAATGGTACCAATAAATACTACAGCTTGTTACGCTCCAGCCCTCCTTACCTCTCTAAAAATGAAAAAAAAAAAAAACTTATCGCTCTTTGACATGATGCAAATGAAAAAAATACAGTTATATGAAAAAGTTTGGGCACCCCTATTAATCTTAACCCCTTTCTGACATCGGATGTACTATCCCGTCCATGTGGGGTGGGCCCCTATGACCATGGACGGGATAGTACGTCCAGCGCGATCGGCGGCGCTCACGGGGGGAGCGCCGCCGATCGCGGCCGGGTGTCAGCTGTTTATCGCAGCTGACATCCGGCACTATGTGCCAGGAGCGGTCACGGACCGCCCCCGGCACATTAACCCCCGGCACACCGCGATCAAAGATGATCGCGATGTGCCGGCGGTACAGGGAAGCTTCCCGCAGGGAGGGGGCTCCCTGCGGGCTTCCCTGAGACCCCCGCAGCAACGCGATGTGATCGCGTTGCTGCGAGGGTCTCACCTCCCTCCCTGCTCCCTCCAGCCCCGGATCCAAGATGGCCGCGGATCCGGGTCCTGCAGGGAGGGAGGTGGCTTCACAGAGCCTGCTCAGAGCAGGCACTGTGAAGGCTGCAGCGCTGCATGTCAGATCAGTGATCTGACAGAGTGCTGTGCAAACTGTCAGATCACTGATCTGTGATGTCCCCCCCTGGGACAAAGTAAAAAAGTAAAAAAAAAAAATTTCAAATGTGTAAAAAAAAATAAAAAAAAATATTCCAAAATAATGAAAAAAAAAAAATATTATTCCCATAAATACATTTCTTTATCTAAATAAAAAAACAAAACAATAAAAGTACACATATTTAGTATCGCCGCGTCCGTAACGGCCCGACCTATAAAACTGGCCCACTAGTTAACCCCTTCAGTAAACACCGTAAGAAAAAAAAAACGAGGCAAAAAACAACGCTTTATTATCATACCGCCGAACAAAAAGTGGAATAACACGCGATCAAAAAGACAGATATAAATAAACATGGTACCGCTGAAAACATCATCTTGTCCCGCAAAAAACGAGCTGCCATACAGCATCATCAGCAAAAAAATTAAAGTCCTGAGAATAAAGCGATGCAAAAATAATTATTTTTTCTATAAAATAGTTTTTATCGTATAAAAGCGCCAAAACATAAAAAAATGATATAAATGAGGTGTCGCTGTAATCGTACTGACCCGAAGAATAAAACTGATTTATCAATTTTACCAAACGCGGAACGGTATAAACGCCTCCCCCAAAAGAAATTCATGAATAGCTGGTTTTTGGTCATTCTGCCTCACAAAAATCGGAATAAAAAGCGATCAAAAAATGTCACGTGCCCGAAAATGTTACCAATAAAAACGTCAACTCGTCCCGCAAAAAATAAGACCTCACATGACTCTGTGGACCAAAATATAGAAAAATTATAGCTCTCAAAATGTGGTAACGCAAAAAATATTTTTTGCAATAAAAAGCGTATTTCAGTGTGTGACGGCTGCCAATCATAAAAATCCGCAAAAAAACCCGCTATAAAAGTAAATCAAACCCCCCTTCATCACCCCCTTAGTTAGGGAAAAATTAAAAAAATGTATTTATTTCCATTTTCCCATTAGGGCTAGGGTTAGAGTTAGGGCTAGGGTTAGGGCTAGGGTTAGGGCTAGGGTTAGGGCTAGGGTTAGGGCTAGGGTTAGGGTTAGGGCTAGGGTTAGGGCTAGGGTTAGGATTAGGGTTAGGGCTAGGGCTAGGGTTAGGGCTAGGGTTAGGGCTAGGGTTAGGATTAGGGTTAGGGCTAGGGTTAGGGCTAGGGCTACAGTTTGGGTTGGGGCTAAAGTTACAGTTAGGGTTTAGATTACATTTACGGTTGGGAATAGGGTTGGGATTAGGGTTAGGGGTGTGTCAGGGTTAGAGGTTAGAGGTTACTGTTGGGATTAGGGTTAGGGATGTGTTTGGATTAGGGTTTCAGTTATAATTGGGGGGTTTCCACTGTTTAGGCACATCAGGGGCTCTCCAAACGCGACATGGTGTCCGATCTCAATTCCAGCCAATTCTGCGTTGAAAAAGTAAAACAGTGCTTCTTCCCTTCCGAGCTCTCCCGTGTGCCCAAACAGGGGTTTACCCCAACATATGGGGTATCAGCGTACTCAGGACAAATAGGACAACAACTTTTGGGGTCGAATTTCTCCTCTTACCCTCGGGAAAATACAAAACTGGGGGCTAAAAAATAATTTTGGGGGGAAAGATTTTTTTTTTTAATTTTCACGGCTCTGCGTTACAAACTGTAGTGAAACACTTGGGGGTTCAAAGCTATCACAACACATCTAGATGAGTTCCTTAGGGGGTCTAGTTTCCAAAATGGTGTCACTTGTGGGAGGTTTCTACTGTTTAGGTACATTAGGGGCTCTGCAAATGCAATGTGACACCTGCAGACCATTCCATCTAAGTCCTCATTCCAAATGGAGCTCCTTCCCTTCCGAGCCCTCCCATGCGCCCAAACAGTGGTTCCCCCCCCACATATGGGGTATCAGCGCACTCAGGACAAATTGGACAACAAATTGTGGGGTCGAATTTCTCCTGTTACCCTCGGGAAAATACAAAACTGGGGGCTAAAAAATAATTTTTGTGGGAAAAAATTTTTGTTTTATTTTTACGGCTCTCCATTATAAACTTCTGTGAAGCCCTTGGTGGGTCAAAGCGCTCAGCACACATCTAGATAAGTTCCTAAGGGGGTCTACTTTCCAAAATGGTGTCACTTGTGGGGGGTTTCTACTGTTTAGGTACATTAGGGGCTCTGCAAACGCAATGTGACACCTGCAGACCATTCCATCTAAGTCTGCATTCAAATGGCACTCCTTCCCTTCTGAGCCCTCCCATGTGCCCAAACAGTGGTTCCCCCCACATATGGTGTATCATCGCACTCAGGACAAATTGGGCAACAAATTTTGGGGTCCAATTTCTCCTGTTACCCTCAGGAAAATACAAAACTGGGGGCTAAAAAAATAATTTTTGTGGGAAAAAAATTTTGTTTTATTTTTACGGCTCTGCATTATAAACTTCTGTGAAGCACTTGGTGGGTCAAAGTGCTCACCACAACTCTAGATAAGTTCCTTAGGGGGTCTACTTTCCAAAATGGTGTCATTTGTGGGGGGTTTCAATGTTTAGGCACATCAGGGGCTCTCCAAACGAAACATGGCGTCCCATCTCAATTCCAGTCAATTTTGCATTGAAAAGTCAAATGGCACTCCTTCGCTTCCGAGCTCTGCCATGCGCCCAAACAGTGGTTTACCCCCACATGTGGGGTATTGGCATACTCAGGACAAATTGTACAACAATGTTTTGGGTCCATTTTCTCCTGTTACCCTTGGTAAAATAAAACAAATTGGAGCTGAATTAAATTTTTTGTGAAAAAAAGTTAAATGTTCATTTTTATTTAAACATTCAAAAAATTCCTGTGAAGCACCAGAAGGGTTAATAAACTTCTTGAATATGGTTTTGAGCACCTTGAGGGGTGTAGTTTTTAGAATGGTGTCACACTTGGGTATTTTCTATCATATAGACCCCTCAAAATGACTTCAAATGAGATGTGGTCCCTAAAATAAAATGGTGTTGTAGAAATTAGAAATTGCTGGTCAACTTTTAACCCTTATAACTCCCTAACAAAAAAAAATTTTGGTTCCAAAATTGTGCTGATGTAAAGTAGACATGTGGGAAATGTTACTTATTAAGTATTTTGTGTGACATATCTCTGTGATTTAATTGCATAAAAATTCAAAGTTGGAAAATTGCGAAGTTTTCATAATTTTCGCCAAATTTCCATTTTTTTCACAAATAAACGCAGGTACTATCAAAGAATTTTTACCATTGTCATGAAGTACAATATGTCACGAGAAAACAATGTCAGAATCACCAGGATCCATTGAAGCGTTCCAGAGTTATAACCTCATAAAGGGACAGTGGTCAGAATTGTAAAAATTGGCCCGGTCATTAACGTGCAAACCACCCTTGGGGGTAAAGGGGTTAAGCTTAATGTTTTATAAAAAATGTTTTTTTGCAACAGCTATTTCAGTTTTATATATCTAATAACTGTTGGACACAGTAATGTTTCTGCCTTGAATTGAGGTTTATTGTACTAACAGAAAATGTGCAATCTGCATTCAAACAAGGATTTTTTTTAACAGTGTATTTATTGCACACAAGTTATAACATATAAATAAAACTAATCACAATTATTGCAATACCAAATGTATTATCACAAAGAATAAAGTTAACACCTAATTGAGCAGCACGTGAATTGCGTAAAATATAGAGACAAAAATAGCAGCAGAACTGCTTTTGTTTAATCTATTTCTACTTATAAAGAATTAAGAAAAGATAAGTTTTACTGTATGTATACCACTGACAAATGCAAGGCATCCTGAAAAAAACAAGCCTTCATACAGCTATGTGAACAAAAAAATAAAATATACTGCATCTCTCCTGAAATATGAAAATAAAATAAAAAACATTGCTTTGTCCTAAAGGCCCAAAATAGGCACATTCCAAATTTACATTTTAGGCTAGGTTCACACTGGGCGTTTTTGCTTCTTTTTTATGCTAGTTTTCAGCTGGGTTTTACAGTACCGGCTATGTCTATAAGGCTGCCGTCACACTAGCAGTATTTGGTCAGTATTTTACATCAGTATTTGTAAGCCAAAACCAGGAGTGGAACAATCAGAGGAAAAGTATAATAGAAACATATGCACCACTTCTGTATTTATCACCCACTCCTGCTTTTGGCTTACACATACTGATGTAAAATACTGACCAAATACTGCTAGTGTGACGGCACCCTAAGGCCGGCTTCACACTTGCGAGTTTTAAGTCTATGGAAGCCCCAAAAATACGGATTACACATGGACCAGCAGTGTGACTTACATAGTAACATAGTTAGTAAGGCCGAAAAAAGACATTTGTCCATCCAGTTCAGCCTATATTCCATCATAATAAATCCCCAGATCTACGTCCTTCTACAGAACCTAATAATTGTATGATACAATATTGTTCTGCTCCAGGAAGACATCCAGGCCTCTCTTGAACCCCTCGACTGAGTTCGCCATCACCACCTCCTCAGGCAAGCAATTCCAGATTCTCACTGCCCTAACAGTAAAGAATCCTCTTCTATGTTGGTGGAAAAACCTTCTCTCCTCCAGACGCAAAGAATGCCCCCTTGTGCCCGTCACCTTCCTTGGTATAAACAGATCCTCAGCGAGATATTTGTATTGTCCCCTTATATACTTATACATGGTTATTAGATCGCCCCTCAGTCGTCTTTTTTCTAGACTAAATAATCCTAATTTCGCTAATCTATCTGGGTATTGTAGTTCTCCCATCCCCTTTATTAATTTTGTTGCCCTCCTTTGTACTCTCTCTAGTTCCATTATATCCTTCCTGAGCACCGGTGCCCAAAACTGGACACAGTACTCCATGTGCGGTCTAACTAGGGATTTGTACAGAGGCAGTATAATGCTCTCATCATGTGTATCCAGACCTCTTTTAATGCACCCCATGATCCTGTTTGCCTTGGCAGCTGCTGCCTGGCACTGGCTGCTCCAGGTAAGTTTATCATTAACTAGGATCCCCAAGTCCTTCTCCCTGTCAGATTTACCCAGTGGTTTCCCATTCAGTGTGTAATGGTGATATTGATTCCCTCTTCCCATGTGCATAACCTTACATTTATCATTGTTAAACCTCATCTGCCACCTTTCAGCCCAAGTTTCCATCTTATCCAGATCCATCTGTAGCAGAATACTATCTTCTCTTGTATTAACTGCTTTACATAGTTTTGTATCATCTGCAAATATCGATATTTTACTGTGTAAACCTTCTACCAGATCATTAATGAATATGTTGAAGAGAACAGGTCCCAATACTGACCCCTGCGGTACCCCACTGGTCACAGCGACCCAGTTAGAGACTATACCATTTATAACCACCCTCTGCTTTCTATCACTAAGCCAGTTACTAACCCATTTACACACATTTTCCCCCAGACCAAGCATTCTCATTTTGTGTACCAACCTCTTGTGCGGCACGGTATCAAACGCTTTGGAAAAATCGAGATATACCACGTCCAATGACTCACCGTGGTCCAGTCTATAGCTTACCTCTTCATAAAAACTGATTAGATTGGTTTGACAGGAGCGATTTCTCATAAACCCATGCTGATATGGAGTTAAACAGTTATTCTCATTGAGATAATCCAGAATAACATCCCTCAGAAACCCTTCAAATATTTTACCAACAATAGAGGTTAGACTTACTGGCCTATAATTTCCAGGTTCACTTTTAGAGCCCTTTTTGAATATTGGCACCACATTTGCTATGCGCCAGTCCTGCGGAACAGACCCTGTCGCTATAGAGTCACTAAAAATAAGAAATAATGGTTTATCTATTACATTACTTAGTTCTCTTAGTACTCGTGGGTGTATGCCATCCGGACCCGGAGATTTATCTATTTTAATCTTATTTAGCCGGTTTCGCACCTCTTCTTGGGTTAGATTGGTGACTCTTAATATAGGGTTTTCATTGTTTCTTGGGATTTCACCTAGCATTTCATTTTCCACCGTGAATACCGTGGAGAAGAAGGTGTTTAATATGTTAGCTTTTTCCTCGTCATCTACAACCATTCTTTCCTCACTATTTTTTAAGGGGCCTACATTTTCAGTTTTTATTCTTTTACTATTGATATAGTTGAAGAACAGTTTGGGATTAGTTTTACTCTCCTTAGCAATGTGCTTCTCTGTTTCCTTTTTGGCAGCTTTAATTAGTTTTTTAGATAAAGTATTTTTCTCCTTATAGTTTTTTAGAGCTTCAATGGTGCCATCCTGCTTTAGTAGTGCAAATGCTTTCTTTTTACTGTTAATTGCCTGTCTTACTTCTTTGTTTAGCCACATTGGGTTTTTCCTATTTCTAGTCCTTTTATTCCCACAAGGTATAAACCGCTTACACTGCCTATTTAGGATGTTCTTAAACATTTCCCATTTATTATCTGTATTCTCATTTCTGAGGATATTGTCCCAGTCTACCAGATTAAGGGCATCTCTAAGCTGTTCAAACTTTGCCTTCCTAAAGTTCAATGTTTTTGTGACTCCCTGACAAGTCCCCCTAGTGAAAGACAGGTGAAACTGCACAATATTGTGGTCGCTATTTCCTAAATGCCCAACCACCTGCAGATTTGTTATTCTGTCAGGTCTATTAGATAGTATTAGGTCTAAAAGTGCTGCTCCTCTGGTTGGATTCTGCACCAATTGTGAAAGATAATTTTTCTTGGTTATTAGCAGAAACCTGTTGCCTTTATGGGTTTCACAGGATTCTGTTTCCCAGTTAATATCCGAGTAGTTAAAGTCCCCCATAACCAGGACCTCATTATGGGTTGCAGCTTCATCTATCTGCTTTAGAAGTAGACTTTCCATGCTTTCTGTTATATTTGGGGGTTTGTAACAGACCCCAATGAGAATTTTGTTACCATTTTTCCCTCTATGAATTTCAACCCATATGGACTCGACATCCTCATTCCCTTCGCTAATATCCTCCCTTAAAGTGGACTTTAGACAAGACTTTACATAGAGACAAACCCCTCCTCCTCTCCGATTTTTACGATCCTTTCTAAACAGACTGTAACCCTGTAAGTTAACTGCCCAGTCATAGCTTTCATCTAACCATGTCTCGGTTATTCCCACTATGTCAAAGTTACCTGTAGATATTTCTGCTTCTAGTTCTTCCATCTTGTTTGTCAGGCTTCTGGCGTTTGCGAGCATGCAGTTTAGAGGATTTTGTTTTGTTCCAATCTCCTCGCTGTGGATTGTTTTAGAAATGTTCTTACCTCCCTTCTGAGTATGTTTTCCTGGGTCGTCTTTGTTCGAGTCTAATGTTTTTCTTCCCGTCCCCTCTTCTTCTAGTTTAACGCCCTCCTGATGAGTGTAGCGAGTCTTCTGGCGAATGTGTGTTTCCCAGGTTTGTTGAGGTGTAGTCCGTCTCTGGCGAGGAGTCCATCATACCAGTAATTCACACCGTGGTCCAGGAATCCAAATCCTTGTTGTCTGCACCATCGTCTTAGCCAGTTGTTTGCATCAAGGATCCTGTTCCATCTCCTGGTGCGAGAAATATGCAGCGCTGTTAGAGAGAAAAGCCGGCAATTCAGTGCGGTGTACAGTAAAATCACACTGACAGCTTCCAGTAGAATAGGTAGAATAAATGTGTACACATAGAATAGGTATATATATATATATATATATATATATATATATATATATATATATACTAGATGGCAGCCCGATTCTAAAGAATCAGGAGTCTAGAATCCATATATACTTTATTTATTCAAATGTAAGAATAATACAATTAATAAATAATAGTAAGAAAGAACAAAAATAATAGGCAGTATATGGAGAAAACACCAAACAAAAGTTCAAAATTGGTGTGAAAATGTCACTGAACCACTTCACAACTAAATATATATAGTTTTGGTAAATGGTATTATCATTTTTTTGACGAAATTCGGCAGGAGCTTGAAGAGCAACGTCACTGGGCCCGCCTCCACGCAGTAGAAACTTGCTGTGAGGTAAAAATTCAAAAATCACACCAAAATGGCGGGCGGAGTGTGTCACAGTACGGCACGTTTCTGATTGGTCGCTCGCAGCAGGCGACAACCAATCAGACACTGGACACTGTTGACGTCACTTATCTCCGGACATTAGCTCCGGACATTAGCTCCGGACATTAGCTCCGGACAGGAAGTTGGCACAAATTGCAGGAAGTAGTATTCTAGGCAATTATATATTAGATATATATATATATATATGTCAGTGAGACACACATATATATATATATATATATACAGTTAGGGCCAGAAATATTTGGACAGTGACACAAGTTTTGTTATTTTAGTTGTTTACAAAAACATGTTCAGAAATAAAATTATATATGTAATATGGGCTGAAAGTGCACACTCCCAGCTGCAATATGATAGTTTCCACATCCAAATCGGAGAAAGGGTTTAGGAATCATAGCTCTGTAATGCATAGCGTCCTCTTTTTCAAGGGACCAAAAGTAATTGGACAATGGACTCTAAGGGCTGCAATTAACTCTGAAGGCGTCTCCCTCGTTAACCTGTAATCAATGAAGTAGTTAAAAGGTCAGGGGTGGATTCCAGGTGTGTGGTTTTGCATTTGGAAGCTGTTGCTGTGAGCAGACAACATGCGGTCAAAGGAACTCTCAATTGAGGTGAAGCAGAACATCCTGAGGCTGAAAAAAAAGAAAAAATCCATCAGAGAGATAGCAGACATGTTTGGAGTAGCAAAATCAACAGTTGGGTACATTCTGAGAAAAAAGGAATTGACTGGTGAGCTTGGGAACTCAAAAAGGCCTGGGCGTCCACGGATGACAACAGTGGTGGATGATCGCCGCATACTTAATTTGGTGAAGAAGAACTCGTTCACAACATCAACTGAAGTCCAGAACACTCTCAGTGAAGTAGGTGTATCTGTCTCTAAGTCAACAGTAAAGAGAAAACTCCATGACAGTAAATACAAAGGGTTCACATCTAAATGCAAACCATTCATCAATACCAAAAATAGACAGGCCAGAGTTAAATTTGCAGAAAAACACCTCAAGAAGCCAGCTCAGTTCTGGAAAAGTATTCTATGGACAGATGAGACAAAGATCAACCTGTACCAGAATGATGGGAAGAAAAAAGTTTGGAGAAGAATGGGAACGGCACATGATCCAAGGCACACCACATCCTCTGTAAAACATGGTGGAGGCAACGTGATGGCATGGGCATGCATGGCTTTCAATGGCACTGGGTCACTTGTGTTTATTGATGACATAAGAGCAGACAAGAGTAGCCGGATGAATTCTGAAGTGTACCAGGATATACTTTCAGCCCAGATTCAGCCAAATGCTGCAAAGTTGATTGGACGGCGCTTCATAGTACAGATGGACAATGACCCCAAGCATACAGCCAAAGCTACCCAGGAGTTCATGAGTGCCAAAAAGTGGAACATTCTGCAATGGACAAGTCAATCTCCAGATCTAAACCCAATTGAGCATGCATTTTTTTCTTGCTCAAATCCAGACTTAAGACGGAAAGACCCACAAACAAGCAAGACCTGAAGGCTGCGGCTGTAAAGGCCTGGCAAAGCATTAAGAAGGAGGAAACCCAGCGTTTGGTGATGTCCATGGGTTCCAGACTTAAGGCAGTGATTGCCTCCAAAGGATTTGCAACAAAATATTGAAAATAACAATATTTTGTTTGGGTTATGTTTATTTGTCCAATTACTTTTGACCTTCTAAAATGTGGAGTGTTTGTAAAGAAATGTGTACAATTCCTACATTTTCTATCAGATATTTTTGTTCAACCCTTCAAATTAAACGTTACAATCTGCACTTGAATTCTGTTGTAGAGGTTTCATTTCAAATCCAATGTGGTGGCATGCAGAGCCCAACTCGCGAAAATTGTGTCACTGTCCAAATATTTCTGGCCCTAACTGTATATATTAACCCCTTTACCCCCAAGGGTGGTTTGCACGTTAATGACCAGGCCAATTTTTACAATCCTGACCACTGTCCCTTTATGAGGTTATAACTCCGAAACGCTTCAACGGATCCTGGTGATTCTGACATTGTTTTCTCGTGACATATTGTACTTCATGATAGTGGTAAAATTTCTTTGATAGTACCTGCGTTTATTTGTGAAAAAAACAGAAATTTGGCGAAAATTTTGAAAATTTCGCAATTTTCAAACTTTGAATTTTTATGCAATTAAATCACAGAGATATGTCACACAAAATACTTAATAAGTAACATTTCCCACATGTCTCCTTTACATCAGCATAATTTTGGAACCAATTTTTTTTTTGTTAGGGAGTTATAAGGGTTAAAAGTTGACCAGCAATTTCTCATTTTTACAACACCATTTTTTTTTAGGGACCACGTCTCATTTGAAGTCATTTTGAGGGGTCTATATGATAGAAAATGCCCAAGTGTGACACCATTCTAAAAACTGCACCCCTCAAGGTGCTCAAAACCACATTCAAGAAGTTTATTAACCCTTCAGGTGTTTAATAGGAATTTTTGGAATGTTTAAATAAAAATGAACATTTAACTTTTTTACACAAAAAATTTACTTCAGCTCCAATTTGTTTTATTTTACCAAGGGTAACAGGAGAAATTGGACCCAAAAAGTTGTTGTCCAATTTGTCCTGAGTACGCTGATACCCCATATGTGGCAGTAAACCACTGTTTGGGCGCATGGGAGAGCTCGGAAGGGAAGGAGCGCAGTTTGACTTTTCAATGCAAAATTGACAGAAATTGAGATGGGACGCCATGTTGCGTTTGAAGAGCCACTGATGTGCCTAAACATTGAAACCCCCCACAAGTGACACCATTTTGGAAAGTAGACCCCCTAAGGAACTTATCTGGATGTGTGGTGAGCACTTTGACCCACCAAGTGCTTCACAGAAGTTTATAATGCAGAACCGTAAAAATAAAAAATCATATTTTTTCACAAAAATTATATTTTTGCCCCCAATTTTTTATTTTTCCAAGGGTAAGAGAAGAAATTGGACCTCAAAAGTTGTTGTCCAATTTGTCCTGAGTACGCTGATACCCCATCTGTGGCAGTAAACCACTGTTTGGGCGCATGGGAGAGCTCGGAAGGGAAGGAGCGCAGTTTGACTTTTCAATGCAAAATTGACAGAAATTGAGATGGGACGCCATGTTGCGTTTGGAGAGCCACTGATGTGCCTAAACATTGAAACCCCCCACAAGTGACACCATTTTGGAAAGTAGACCCCCTAAGGAACTTATCTAGAGGTGTGGTGAGCACTTTGACCCACCAAGTGCTTCACAGAAGTTTATAATGCAGAACCGTAAAAATAAAAAATCATATTTTTTCACAAAAATTATATTTTTGCCCCCAATTTTTTATTTTTCCAAGGGTAAGAGAAGAAATTGGACCTCAAAAGTTGTTGTCCAATTTGTCCCGAGTACGCTGATACCCCATATGTGGCAGTAAACCACTGTTTGGGCGCATGGGAGAGCTCGGAAGGGAAGGAGCGCCGTTTGACTTTTCAATGCAAAATTGACAGGAATTGAGATGGGACGCCATGTTGCGTTTGGAGAGCCACTGATGTGCCTAAACATTGAAACCCCCCACAAGTGACACCATTTTGGAAAGTAGACCCCCTAAGGAACTTATCTGGATGTGTGGTGAGCACTTTGACCCACCAAGGGCTTCACAGAAGTTTATAATGCAGAGCCATAAAAATAAAACAAAATTTTTTTCCCACAAAAATTATTTTTTAGCCCCCAGTTTTGTATTTTCCCTAGGGTAACAGGAGAAATTGGACCCCAAAAGTTGTTGTCCAATTTGTCCTGAGTACGCTGATACCCCATATGTGGGGGGGGAACCACCGTTTGGGCGCATGGGAGGGTTCGGAAGGGAAGGAGCGCCATTTGGAATGCAGACTTAGATGGAATGGTCTGCAGGCGTCACATTGCGTTTGCAGAGCCCCTAATGTACCTAAACAGTAGAAACCCCCCACAAGTGACACCATTTTGGAAAGTAGACCCCCTAAGGAACTCATCTTGATGTGTTGTGAGAGCTTTGAACCCCCAAGTATTTCACTACAGTTTATAACGCAGAGCCATGCAAATAAAAAATATTTTTTTTTCCACAAAGATTATATTTTAGCCCCCAGTTTTGTATTTTTCCAAGGTTAGCAGGAGAAATTGGACCCTAAATGTTGTTGTCCAATTTGTCCTGAGTACGCTGATACCCGATATGTGGGGGGGAACCACCGTTTGGGCGCATGGGAGGGTTCGGAAGGGAAGGAGCGCCATTTGGAATGCAGACTTAGATGGAATGGTCTGCAGGCGTCACATTGCGTTTGCAGAGCCCCTAATGTACCTAAACAGTAGAAACCCCCCACAAGTGACCCCATATTGGAAACTAGACCCCTCAATGAACTTATCTAGATGTGTTGTGAGAACTTTGAACCCCCAAGTGTTTCACTACAGTTTATAACGCAGAGCCGTGAAAATAAAATATCTTTTTGTTTTCCCACAAAAATTATTTTTTAGCCCCCAGTTTTGTATTTTCCCAAGGGTAACAGGAGAAATTGGTCCACAAAAGTTGTTGTCCAATTTGTCCTGAGTACGCTGATACCCCATATGTTGGGGTAAACCCCTGTTTGGGCACACAGGAGAGCTCGGAAGGGAAGGAGCACTGTTTTACTTTTTCAACGCAGAATTGGCTGGAATTGAGATCGGACGCCATGTCGTGTTTGGAGAGCCCCTGATGTGCCGAAACAGTGGAAACCCCCCAATTATAACTGAAACCCTAATCTAAACACACCCCTAACCCTAATTCCAATGGTAACCCTAACCACACCTCTAACCCTGACACACCCCTAACCCTAATCCCAACCCTATTCCCAACTGTAAATGTAATCTAAACCCTAACCCTAACTTTAGCCCCAACCCTAACTGTAGCCCCAACCCTAACCCTAACCCTAGCCCTAACCCTAGCCCTAACCCTAGCCCTAACCCTAACCCTAACCCTAGCCCTAACCCTAACCCTAGCCCTAACCCTAGCCCTAACCCTAACCCTAACCCTAGCCCTAACCCTAGCCCTAACCCTAGCCCTAACCCTAACCCTAACCCTAACCCTAGCCCTAACCCTAGCCCTAACCCTAACCCTAGCCCTAACCCTAGCCCTAGCCCTAACCCTAGCCCTAACCCTAGCCCTAACCCTAGCCCTAGCCCTAACCCTAGCCCTAACCCTAGCCCTAACCCTAATCCTAGCCCTAACCCTAGCCCTAATGGGAAAATGGAAATAAATACATTTTTTTTATTTTTCCCTAACTAAGGAGGTGATGAAGGGGGGTTTGATTTACTTTTATAGCGAGTTTTTTAGCGGATTTTTATGATTGGCAGCCGTCACACACTGAAAGACCCTTTTTATTGCAAAAAATATTTTTTGCAATACCACATTTTGAGAGCTATAATTTTTCCATATTTTGGTCCACAGAGTCATGTGAGGTCTTGTTTTTTGCGGGACGAGTTGACGTTTTTATTGAAAACATTTTTGGGCACGTGACATTTTTTTATCGCTTTTTATTCCGATTTTTGTGAGGAAGAATGACCAAAAGCCAGCTATTCATGAATTTCTATTGGGGGAGGCGTTTATACCGTTCCGCGTTTGGTAAAATTGATAAATCAGTTTTATTCTTCGGGTCAGTACGATTACAGCGATACCTCATTTATATCATTTTTTTATGGTTTGGTGCTTTTATACGATAAAAACTATTTTACAGAAAAAATAATTATTTTTGCATCGCTTTATTCTCAGGACTATAACTTTTTTATTTTTTTGCTGATGATGCTGTATGGCGGCTCTTTTTTTGCGGGACAATATGACGCTTTCAGCGGTACCATGGTTATTTATATCTGTCCTTTTGATCGCGTGTTATTCCACTTTTTGTTCGGCGGTATGATAATAAAGCGTTGTTTTTTGCCTCGTTTTTTTTTTTTTTTCTTACGGTGTTTACTGAAGGGGTTAACTAGTGGGACAGTTTTATAGGTCGGGTCGTTACGGACGCGGCGATACTAAATATGTGTACTTTTATTGGTTTTTTTTTTTTATTTAGATGAAGAAATGTATTTATGGGAATAATATTTTTTTTTTTTTTTTCATTATTTTGGAATATTTTTTTTTATTTTTTTTACACATTTGGAAAATTTTTTTTTAACTTTTTAACTTTGTCCCAGGGGGGGACATCACAGATCAGTGATCTGACAGTTTGCACAGCACTCTGTCAGATCACTGATCTGAGAGCAGCGCTGCAGGCTTCACAGTGCCTGCTCTGAGCAGGCTCTGTGAAGCCACCTCCCTCCCTGCAGGACCCGGATCCGCGGCCATCTTGGATCCGGGGCTCGAGCAGGGAGGGAGGTGAGGAGACCCTCGCAGCAACGCGATCACATCGCGTTGCTGCGGGGGGCTCAGGGAAGCCCGCAGGGAGCCCCCTCCCTGCGCGGTGCTTCCCTGCACCGCCGGCACATCGCGATCATCTTTGATCGCGGTGTGCCAGGGGTTAATGTGCCGGGGGCGGTCCGTGACCGCTCCTGGCACATAGTGCCGGATGTCAGCTGCGATAAGCAGCTGACACCCGGCCGCGATCGGCCGCGCTCCCCCCGTGAGCGCGGCCGATCGGCTATGACGTACTATCCCGTCCAGGGTCAGATAAGCCCAGGGCACCTCGACGGGATAGTACGTCTAAGGTCACAGAGGGGTTAATATTTCTTCCAGCGCTAGACAGCTTTAAAGCCGGTAATTCAATTACTGGCTTTTGCTATCTCCTTCCTAAACCCGACATGATATGAGACATGGGTTACATACAGTAAACCATCTCCTCATATCACCATTTTTTTGCATATTCCACACTACTAATGTGAGTAGTGTGTCTATGCAAAATTTGGCCGTTCTAGCTAGTAAATTAAGGGGTTAAATGGCAGAAAAAATTGGCGTGGGCTCCCGCACAATTTTCTCTGCCAGAGTGGTAAAGCCAGTGACTGAGGGCAGATATTAATAGCCTGGAGAGGGTCCATGGTTATTGCCCCCCCCCTGGTAAAAACACCTTCCCTCAGCCACCCCAGAAAAGGCACATCTGGAAGATGCGCCTATTCTGGCACTTGGCCACTCTCTTACCATTCCCGTGTAGCGGTGGGATATGGGGTAATGAAGGGTTAATGCCACCTTGCTATTGCTTCCTAGAAAGCTCCCTGGCTCGAGTTCATATGAGGACAACCAGTAGAGGGCGCCCTCTTATGATCTCGAGCCTGGGAGCTTTCTAGGACAGTTCCCACGATCTAGGAACAGCCAGCAGAGGGCGCCTCACCGCAAATGCAGGTAAATATAGGTCATTGACCTACTTTACCTACATTCCCCGGGGTTTTGCAGACATGAGCAATGTTGCATTAGCAAAGCTCGTGGCTGCAAAATATTTTAACCCCTTCAGATGGATTTACATCGTTGGACTTTACAGATCTGCGGAAGGTAAGGATATTGTTGGTTTATTATGTTTTTTTGTTACAGAATGAGGGTCTTCAGTGATTGGATTGGACGTTCAATAAAATATTACAACAACCTTTGTTTTTATTTCATAAAAATAATGTTTAATAATGTGTTTGTGTATTTTTTTAACCCTTTACTAGTATTGGATTAATAATGGATAGGTGTCATAATTGACGCCTCTCCATTATTAATCTGGCTTAATGTCACCTTACAATAGCAAGGTGGCATTAACCCTTCATTACCCCATATCCCACCGCTACACGGGAATGGGAAGAGAGTGGCCAAGTGCCAGATTAGGCGCATCTTCCAGATGTGCCTTTTCTGGGGTGGCTGGGGGCAGATATTTTTAGCCGGGTGGGGGGCCAATAACCGTGGACCCTCTCCAGGCTATTAATATCTGCCCTCAGTCACTGGCTTTACTACTCTGGCGGAGAAAATTGCGCGGGAGCCCACGCCAATTTTTTCTGCCATTTAACCCCTTAACATGCAAACCACCCTCGGGGCTTAATGGGTTAAACTTGTGAGAACTGTAATAATTGTGTAGGAAGAAGACACAGCTGAGTGAGAAGCCACCTTGTCGGCGTCGCCTAGGGCTCCTACAGAAGACACCGTTAGCCCTGAGGAGCAGCAGAAGCACGGGCCGAGCTCAGCTACCATGGCTGTGTCCGGCTGACGTCTCCAGGGTGGAGGAGGACGGGGGAATTCCTCCACACGAGGAGGGCACCGCCGAGTGCCTGTCTGCCTGTGCCTGTCTGCCTGTGCCTGTCTGCCTGTGCCTGTCTGCCTGTGCCTGTCTGCCTGTGCCTGTCTGCCTGTGCCTGTCTGCCTGTGCCTGTCTGCCTGTGCCCGCCCCCGCCCCCGCCTCCTCAGTGTGGAGCCTGCACTGCGCGCCGCGTCCCATAGCTGACAGGAGCGAGTGCCGCCGCGGCTCTTCCTTTCCGCTCACCTCAGGTTCTTCCACAAACTCTCCGCCGCTCCTCATGTTCGGACCGGATAAACTGGGGGTCGAAATGGATTTCGGCTTTAGGAATACGGCCTCTCTGGGGGACTTTAACCCCTTCAGCGCAAGCATCCCAGCTACCAAAGTGGAGTTAACCATTTCATGCAGGTGAGGAGAATCTTTCCTGAGTTCGGAACAAGGGGGTTGTCAGATACGGAAAGTTCCCGGGACCGTGGCGGGGTGTTCCCGGGACCGTGGCGGGGTGTTCCCGGGACCGTGGCGGGGTGTTCCCGGGACCGTGGCGGAGAGTTCCCTGTCATGTGTCACATACTATGCACTAATCTCTGAGGGGACAGGGGACATGTGCAGTAAACATTGTATCAGCAGCTGTCTAGTGTATGTCATATGTATCATACTACTTGTGTTTATATAGAATGACCGGTTCACAGTATACAGTATATATTCCTGCGTATATCACACTGTGTACACGCTATTATATATTTGTGTCTGATGTCTGTAACGCCCTGATGACTTAATGGCCCTATACAAGTGAGTAAAATACATAAGATAAATACATTATTATTATTATTATTATTATTATTACATGTATGCATTTGTGTAATAAATATATACACAAACATGTGTATTACTATATATATATATATATATATATATATATATATATATATATATATATATATATATATATACTTTGCATGTATGTGTACATTACTCTGTGTACACTCCAGGCTCCGGGTCACACTCAGGCTTGACTCTGGGAAAGTGATACAGGATACATAGAGGTGATGCAAAACACAGAGGGGGCAAGTGCCAGCTGAGCATTACCTAATAATGTCACATGTTTGCTGATTTCCTCAGAAGATGACTAAATAATTTGCTCACAATGAATTTGCATCTTGTTTGTGCTACCATCACATCAGGTCATGCCAGCCAACCATGGGTGTAACTTGTTATTGTAGAGAAACTGGGGTGATAAAATGTAATCATTCTCCTAATGATCGATATCAGAGTATGGTCAGGGCAGATACCAGAGTATGATAATGATAGATATCAGAGTATGATAATGGCAGATACCAGAGTATGCTCATAGCAGATAATGGCAGATACCAGGGTATGGTCATAGCAGATAATGGCAGATAGAGTATGATAAAGGCAGATATCAGAGTATGATAATGATCAATATCAGAGTATGGTCAGGGCAGATACCAGAGTATGGTAATGATAGATATCAGAGTATGATAATGATAGATATCAGAGTATGATAATGGCAGATACCACAGTATGGTCATAGCAGATAATGGCAGATACCAGGGTATGATAAAGGCAGATATCAGAGTATGATAATGGCAGATATCAGAGTATGATAATGGCAGATATCAGAGTATGGTCAGGGCAGATATCAGAGTATGGTCAGGGCAGATATCAGAGTATGATAATGGCAGATATCAGAGTATGATAATGGCAGATATCAGAGTATGATAATGGCAGATATCAGAGTATGATAATGGCAGATATCAGAGTATGGTCAGGGCAGATATCAGAGTATGATAATGGCAGATATCAGAGTATGGT
Organism: Ranitomeya imitator; assembly: GCF_032444005.1. Taxonomy (NCBI): domain Eukaryota; kingdom Metazoa; phylum Chordata; class Amphibia; order Anura; family Dendrobatidae; genus Ranitomeya; species Ranitomeya imitator. Next base: position 350,296,628 of record NC_091285.1, on the reverse strand, counting down.
CAGGGCAGATATCAGAGTATGATAATGGCAGATATCAGAGTATGATAATAGCAGATATCAGAGTATGGTCATAGCCGATAATGGCAGATATCAGAGTATGATAATGGCAGATTTCAGAGTATGATAATGGCAGATATCAGAGTATGATAATGGCAGATATCAGAGTATGATAATGGCAGATATCAGAGTATGATAATGGCAGATATCAGAGTATGATAATGGCAGATATCAGAGTATGATAATGGCAGATATCAGAGTATGATAATGGCAGATATCAGAGTATGATAATGGCAGATATCAGAGTATGATAATGGCAGATATCAGAGTATGGTCAGGGCAGATATCAGAGTATGATAATGGCAGATATCAGAGTATGGTCAGGGCAGATATCAGAGTATGATAATGGCAGATATCAGAGTATGATAATAGCAGATATCAGAGTATGGTCATAGCCGATAATGGCAGATATCAGAGTATGATAATGGCAGATTTCAGAGTATGATAATGGCAGATTTCAGAGTATGATAATGGCAGATATCAGAGTATGATAATGGCAGATTTCAGAGTATGATAATGGCAGATATCAGAGTATGATAATGGCAGATATCAGAGTATGATAATGGCAGATATCAGAGTATGATAAAGGCAGATATCAGAGTATGATAATGGCAGATATCAGAGTATGATAATGGCAGATATCAGAGTATGGTCAGGGCAGATATCAGAGTATGGTCAGGGCAGATATCAGAGTATGGTCAGGGCAGATATCAGAGTATGATAATGGCAGATATCAGAGTATGATAATGGCAGATATCAGAGTATGATAATGGCAGATATCAGAGTATGATAATGGCAGATATCAGAGTATGGTCAGGGCAGATATCAGAGTATGATAATGGCAGATATCAGAGTATGGTCAGGGCAGATATCAGAGTATGATAATGGCAGATATCAGAGTATGATAATAGTAGATATCAGAGTATGGTCATAGCCGATAATGGCAGATATCAGAGTATGATAATGGCAGATTTCAGAGTATGATAATGGCAGATATCAGAGTATGATAATGGCAGATATCAGAGTATGATAATGGCAGATATCAGAGTATGATAATGGCAGATATCAGAGTATGATAATGGCAGATATCAGAGTATGATAATGGCAGATATCAGAGTATGATAATGGCAGATATCAGAGTATGATAATGGCAGATATCAGAGTATGATAATGGCAGATATCAGAGTATGATAATGGCAGATATCAGAGTATGATAATGGCAGATATCAGAGTATGATAATGGCAGATTTCAGAGTATGATAATGGCAGATTTCAGAGTATGATAATGATAGATATCAGTATGATAATAGCAGATATCAGAGTATGGTCATAGCCGATAATGGCAGATATCAGAGTATGATAATGGCAGATATCAGAGTATGATAATGATAGATATCAGTATGATAATAGCAGATATCAGAGTATGGTCATAGCCGATAAAGGCAGATACCAGAGTATGGTCAGGGCAGATACCAGAGTATGGTCATAGCAGATAATGGCAGATATCAGAGTATGGTCATAGCAAATAATGGCAGATATCAGAGTATGGTCAGGGCAGACAATGGCACATTGCCTTTAGAGCAAATTATGAGGATAGGAGTCAGCAAAGCAACATTTACCGTATATGATCAATGTCTATATGCATGTGTGTCTATGGATATTTAAGTATTTATAGCAAACATAGAAGCATAAATAGCACACAGGCAGAATACCTATTTACATAAATCTCTATTGACATTTATTTCATATGTGACTGTACCAGGTCCCATTATGGAGTTTCCCACTAGCCTACCACCCTGTGTAAGTTGCTGTCATATGGTATCAGTATATTCCTTGCAATGGTGGGACGTATTTCTCCTCTTGTTGCATTCTGGAACCATCATCTCCAAACTATGAATCAGAAATGTTTAGCTTTCTTAGCATATTTCAGGATGGCTGATGTAACGGTTGGTGAAAGCAGAGTCAGTGCCTGATGTTTCCGTTCCAGGCAGACGTCCCTCCCCGCACACTCCTTCATTCCACAAATATTTTCATCAAACTGCTATATAAGATGTTTTAGTATTTGTTGCTAAGTTTTATACTTATTGAAGAAATGTGTGTAGAATCTGTTCTATGTGCTGATCCGAAGTCCTGGCTATATGTGTATGGAGGAAGGTTATGAATTATCGAGTGCTGTAATCCATAGCAACTGCTCATCAGCGTGAGCCGATGGGATTATTATGGTAATGAAAAGTGTCATGTAAGTTTATAGCTTGTATTCTAGCATAGCCAGCTAGCTGTCCATCGGATGTTTTTCAGTGGATCCTGCCAATTTTATGTCTGTGGGTTTTCCAAAACCATGACCTATGTGTGATGCAAGGGAAACAATGACTTGGATGCAGAAGGTTATATATCAGATATTGTCTGATTACGGTAGGTGTCAGGGGCTGAGTCATAAGGAATTGCTTTTTGGGCAATTCCCGTCCTGATTGCTGGCATTTACAGAAGGCTATGGTTAGTTTATAGTAATTCTATTTATTTTCCTTGGTAAGACCAGCATTTCTGTCATTCATTTGGACGTTGAATAAGCTGTAAATTAGTTACTGTGCTCACAGACTGTGTTAGGAAATACGCTGCTTAATGTACAGAACAGACTGCTATTTCTGTGTGTCTTACAAATTTATAAGCCAAATTGTACTTCCATTCAACGACATTGTCATGTATCAATGTATCTGTAGCTACAGTGTTGTTACATGATGCCATAATAAGACATGCAGATATAATCTCAAAGGCCACAAAAGGGGCAGGGTGGAGTCACATGCCTCTTAATGAATCATGCATTTGACTAGTGGCTTGCGCCTTGCCACAAATCTTACTTCAAGCCATTTAAAGGGTTGTCCAGTAATGGGACAACCCTTCTCAATCCGTATGTGTGCCTCTAGTAAAATAATAATGCTTAAACTCACCTCCGATGCCGGCGCCGTTATAGCGGAGTTACCGCTGTCTCTCCTGGGGTCTGCTTGACATTGTCAGCAGCTACTTCACTCTTCCCTGCCTTTGGATAAATCACATACATGTGGAGAAAGTAAGAGCTGCTGCTTTCACACTTCCTCCAGATGTATGTGATGTGTAACAATGTCACATGAGCCCTGGCAGAGAGCGTTATTTTACTGGGGCAACTATCTAGATTGAGAAGGGCTTGTCCGAGTAGTGGACAACCCTTTTAATGAATTTGACATGCAGTTGTCACCACGCCCCTGCTCCCCCTGAGCTCTGGAAAAACAAAATCCAGCTCACCATACCGACATTCCCAGGAGCTCGGAGCACGGAACCGCTGTGTCAGGGCGTGGACGAACAGGAAAGAGAAGGAGATCCAGCTCAACGAAATAGTGAAAAATCCATAATTTATTTCACTTAAAATATAGTGAAAGGACAAAACATACAAGACATGTCTTGTATTAGGTATCATGATTAAGGGTGCTTAGTCACCGGAAACGCGTTGACCTTGTTTTTATAATTTTTTCTGTATGCTGATGTTTTGTCCTTTCACTATATTTTAAGTGAAATAAATTATGGATTTTTCACTATTTCGTTGAGCTGGATCTCCTTCTCTTTCCTCCCCCTGAGCTCTGCCCACTCTGGCGGAGCTGGGTGAAAATGGCATGAGAATACCCAGTAACAAAATTTTAGCGCCTTCTTGAGTTGCACCAACATTTTTCAACTTTTAAAATCTTTTGAACACTAGCATAAAAGCTTTTATGAATCATGCTCTTAGTCTTGTGTTTATAACTGCATTTCTACTGAGGACAGAAATACCCTTTGCTTACAGGAAACAACCTTATGTTGATAACAAAATCAGGAAATAGACTATTGCTTAATATGTCAACATTAACGTTCAGATGGAATGTGGCCAATCAGAATATAAACAGGTCATTTAATGAATTGAATATTATTAGAATGCCATGCAAATGATGGAATATAGTGCTGAATGTGGTCTTCCTGTTCTCTTTATGGTATCCTTATTCAGAGAAACGGAGATAAATGACAAACGTAATCAGAAATGATTTGCATTGTACAAAGTAGAAGCCAAGGCCAGATTGCTTTAACTATTGATGTGGTATTATTTCTTCCTTCTCTCTAACTGAAATAAATAGGTGAAGAAAGAACAGGGCAAACCTATGAGGTGTAGGTTTAAAAGTTGTGCACACTTTAACCCCTTCACCACCTTGCGATTTTGAGTTTCCGTTTTTTTGGTCATGTGAGGGCTTGTTTTTGTGGGACGAGTTGTACTTTTGAATGACACCATTGGTTTTGCCTTATAGTGTATTGGAAAATGGGGGAAAAAAATCAAAGTGCGGTGAAATTGCAAAAAATGTGCAACGCCACATTTGTTTTTTTACCATGTTCAGTAAATGCTAAAACTGACCTAACATTATGATTTCTACTGGTCATTACGAGTTTGTAGATACCAAACATGCCTAGGTTCTTTTTTATTTAAAAGGTGATAAAAAATCCAAAGTTTCTAAAAGCAAAAACAAAAAAAGTTGCCATTTTCCGAGACCCGTAGCGTCTCCATTTTTAGTGATCTGGGGCTGGGCAAGGGCTTATTTTTTGCGTGCCAAGCTGACCTTTTTATTTATACCATTTTGATGTAGATACAAACTTTTGATCTCCCATTATTGTATTTTAATGCAAGGAGACGGCGATCAAAAGGACGTAATTATGGCGTTTTCATTTTTCTTCTCGATACGCTGTTTACCGATCGGATTAATTATTTTTATATATTGATCAGTCGTGTGTATCTGAACCTGGCAATACCAAATATGCATTTTTTATTTTTTTCATATTGTTTTATTTTGAATGATGCGAATGGGGAGGTTGATTTAAACTTTTATATTTTTTTGAATATTTTTAAAACCATTTTTTTTTTTTACCTTACACTTGCTTCAATAGTTTCCATAGGAGACTAGAAGTTGTGTTCATCTGATAGCCTGTGCTACACATAGCAGGGCTTGAGTCCTGCTGCATGTAGTTAAAATGATCACCTGCTATGAGCACCGACCCCTAAGCGAATTTCTACGAAAGACCGGTGAGTGCTATCTGCTTTTCTTTGGAGGATTCATTCATTCATTCATTCATTCATTCATTCATGGTTCTCAGCCTGGACAGTCGCATATTGGCACAATCCAGATTGAAAACTATTTTATCCCCAAGCATGGATTACGTTGTGGGACAGAACGTCGGACAGGTGAGGGATATGGTTGTTTTTTTATTTTTGTTTTATTGCAGGATACATTGGTTTCAATGGAATGGGTGTGTGTTTTGTTTATCTATTATATAATTGTCTAAGGGTCACTTCCGTCTTTCTGTCCTTCTGTCTGTCTTTCTTTCTGTCACGGATATTCATTGGTCGCGGCCTCTGTCTGTCATGGAATCCAAGTCGTTGATTGGTCGTGGCAAAACGCCCACGACCATTGCCATGACCAATCAGCAACGGGCACAGTCCGGCAGCAACATGGCCGCTCCTTCCTCCCCGCAGTCAGTGCCCACTCCATACTCCCCTCCAGTCAGAGCTCACATGGCAGCGCTAATGGACCGCGTTATGCCGCGGTGTAACGCAGTCCATTAACGCTGCTATTAACACTGTGTGACCAACTTTTTTTTTACTATTGATGCTGCAAAACGATCTAATGTTAAAAATAATAAAAAAATAAAAAATCATCATATACTCACCTTCCGGCTCCTTTCCTGCTCTCGCGACGCTCCGGTAACCAGTCCATGCATTTCGATCTCGCGAGGTGATGACGTAGCGTTCTCGCGAGACCGCAATGCACTCTTGAGACCGGAACGTGCGAGGAGTGTCGGTAAATGCATCCTGGATCCAGGGGCCAATGGAGGGTGAGTATATAACTAGTTTTTATTTTAATTCTTTTTTTTTTTTTAACAGGGATATGATGCCCACATTGCTATATACTATGTGGGCTGTGCAATATGCTTCGCGGGCTGTGCAATGTACTACGCGTGCTGTGCAATGTACTACGCGGGCTGGGCAATATACTACGTGGACGGGCTGGGCAATATAGTACGCGGGCGGGCTGGGCAATATAGTACGCGGGCGGGCTGGGCAATATAGTACGCGGACGGGCTGGGCAATATAGTACGCAGGCGGGCTGGGCAATATAGTACGTGTACATGCATATTCTAGAATACCCGATGCGATAGAATCGGGCCATCATCTAGTTTCAAATAAAAGACTTTATTCTGGCTGTGTGTTTATTTACAATATACAGTAGTGTTCAAGATAATGACAGTTTGTTCAAAAGTTTCCTTAATCACAACATTTTTATACTAGTTTTTATTTCCATGCATTGGGAACATTGTACACTGTTTTCTAATTTAAAACATGAAGAGAAATGTATACAATTTTTAACTACTTTACAGAAAATAGCAAAAAATGAACATAGGGCTGTTGTAAAAAATAGCAGTGTCTCCATTTGGCTTTACAAACTCACAATATGTACTTTTTTGTGGGTTTCACATTCCTGTGAATCACTAATCTAATATTTAGTTGTATACCCACAGTTTTTTAGAACTGTTTCATAGAATAAACCAACTTCTGGCACCTGTTATTCCAGCCTAGGATACTTGGGCTACATCCTACAATTTTTTGGCATTTGTTGGCTTTGCTTCAGAAACAGCATTTTAAATGTCACCCCACAAGTTTTCTATTGGATTAAGGTCAAGGAATTGGGTTGGCCACTAAGTAACCTCAATTTTTTTTGGACTGAAACCAAGATTTTGCTGGTTTACTGGTGTATTTAGAGTCATTGTCTTGCTGAAACACCCATTTCAAAGGCATAGCCTCTTCAGAGTAAGGCAACATGACCTCAAGTATTTTAATATATGCAAGCTGGTCCATGATCCCTAGTATGCGGTAAATAGGTCTGGCGCCATAGTAAGACAAACATAAGAGAAACGTCCATCTCATGATGCTTGCACCACCATGCTTCACTGTCTTCAGAGTGTACTGTGGCGTGAATGCAGAGTTTGGTGCTCGTCTGAGGAACTGTCTGCGACCCTTGGACCCAAAAAGAACAATATTACTTTCATCAGTCCTCAAAATGTTTCTCCGTTTCTCTTTAGGCCAGTTGATGTGTTCTTTTGCAAATTGTAACCGCTTCAGTACAGGTCTTTTTTTTTTAAACAGTGGGACATTGCAGGAATTTCTTCTTAAGACACTAACTTTACACAGGCGTCTTTTAGCTGTCACAGTACTCACGGGTAACGTGAGATCGTCTTTGATCATCCTTGAGCTGATCATTGGCTGAGTCGTTGCCATTCAGACTATTGTTCCATCCAATCGAATGGTAGTCTTCCGTGTTCTTCCACGTCTTTCCAGTTTGGCTTTCCATTTTAAAGCATTGGACATTATTTTAGTTGGGCAGCCTATCATTGTGTGCACTTCTTTCTAAGTTTTACCCTCTCCTATCAACTTTTTAATCAAAGTACGCTGTTCTTCGGAACAATGTCTTGAACGACCAATATTTCTCAGTCTTTCAGGGAGAAATGCATGTACAACATGTCCTGGCTTCATCCTTTAAATAAGGGCCACCTGATTCACACCCGTTTCTGCACAGAAATTGAATTCTGCTCACTAATTGAACTCCACACTGCTGTCAAAAGACAGCATGAGCCAGCATCTGTGATCTGAGGTATAAAGTTTACCTCCAGTCCCTGCTGTCAGCTGATGGTAAAACTGCTTCCATCAGCCGTCACCTGCTGCTGCTTATAACAGTGAGGAGGAGCAGCTGATGAGAATATTTATCAGTCACTGCATGTGCTGTAAATAAATAATTTGAAAAAAACCTGCTTAGGTATCCATGTACCTTTGATAACCAGCCAAGCAAAACTCACAGCTGGAGGCTTCAACCCTCAGCTGTCAGTTTTAGCAAGGTTGGTTATCAACAATAAATAGCTTTAACCCCTTAGCGACCGCCGATACGCCTTTTAACGGCGGCCGCCAAGGGTACTTAAACCACAGCGCCGTTAATTAACGGCGCTGTGGAAAAAGTAAATAGCGCCCCCCAGAGTCGGATTTTCTCCGGGGTCTCGGCTGCCGGGGGTAGCCGAGACCCCAGAGAACATGATTCGGGGTTTTTTTTTTACCGACCCCGCATTTACGATCGCCGGTAATTAACCGTTTACCGGCGATCGCAAAAAAAAAACGTGATTTCTTTTTCATTTCTCTGTCCTCCGATGTGATCGCACATCAGAGGACAGAGAAAAGGGGTCCCCGATCGCCCCCCGATACTCACCTGTCTCCCCCGGTGCTCCTCGTGGCTCCCGATGAGCACCGCCATCTTCAAAATTGCGGGCGCATGCGCAGTGCGCCCGCCGGCCGGCCCCGGGAGAATCTTTGGGGTCTCGGCTACCAGGGGTAGCCGAGACCACAAAGAGCATGATCGGGGTCGGTTTTACTGACCCCTGTTTTGTGATCACCGGTAATTAACTGTTTACCGGCGACCGCAAAAAAAAAAAAAAAATCAAAGTGTAATTCTCTGTCCTCTGATGTGATCGCACATCAGAGGACCGAGAAATAGGGGGATTCGGGGACCTTATCATACTCACCAGTGTCCCTGGGTCCTCCTGCTGCTCCTCTTGGCCGCCGGGGAAAAGAAAATAGCGGGCCCATGCGCAGTGCGCCCGCCATCTGTCTCCTTCTGCCGGCCGGCAGGAGAAGAGCAGTTGGGGCTAAAACTAGGGTTAGGGCTAGAGTTAGGGTTAGGGCTAAATTTAAGGTTGGGGCTAAATTTAGGGTTAGGGTTGGCGCTAAATTTAGGGTTAGGCTTCTTTAACACTTACGTCGGTACGGGGCCGTCGCAATGCATCGGCCCGACATACCGACGCACGTTGTGAAAATTGTGCACAACGTGGGCAGCGGATGTAGTTTTTCAACGCATCCGCTGCCCGATCTATTTCCTGGGGAGGAGGGGGCGGAGTTACGGCCACGCATGCGCGGTCAGAAATGGCGGATGCGACGTACAAAAAAAGTTACATTGAACGTTTTTTGTGCTGACGGTCCGCCAAAACACTGATCCAGTGCACGACGGACGCGACGTGTGGCCATCCATCACGATCCATCAGCAATACAAGTCTATGGACAAAAAACGCATCCTGCGGGTACATTTGCAGGATCCGTTTCTTGTCCAAAACGACGGATTGCGACGGATGCCAAACGACGCAAGTGTGAAAGTAGCCTTAGGGCTAGGGCTAGGGTTGGGGCTAAAGTTAGGGCTAGGGTTGGGGCTAAAGTTAGGGTTAGAGTTGGGATTAGGGTTAGGGTTTGGATTAGGGTTAGGGTTGGCATTAGGGTTACGCTTGGGATTAGGGTTAAGGTTAGGGTTGTGATTAGGGGTGTATTGGGATTAGGGTTAGGGTTGAGATTAGGATTAGGGGTGTGTTGGATTTAGGGTTTTGATTAGGGTTATGGTTAGGGTTGACATTAGGGTTGTTTTGGGGTAAGGGTTGTGATTATGGTTAGGGTTAGTGATTAGGATTATGGATCGGGTTGGGATTAGGGTTAGGGGTGTGTTGGGGTTAGGGTTGGAGCTAGAATTGGGGGGTTTCCACTGTTTAGGTACATCACAGGGTCTCCAAACACGACAGCCAATTTTGCGCTCAAAAAGTCAAATGGTGCTCCCTCTCTTCTGAGCTCTGCCGTGCACCCAAACAGTGGGTTACCACCACATATGGGGCATCAGCGTACTCGGGATAAATTGGACAACAACTTCTGGGGTCCAATTTCTCCTGTTACCCTTGTGAAAATAAAAACTTGGGGGCTATAAAATCTTTTTTGTGGAAAAAAAAAATATTTTTTATTTTTATGACTCTGCATTTATAAACTTCTGTGAAGCACTTGGGCATTCAAAGTTCTCACCACACATCTAGATAAGTTCCATGGGGGGTCTAGTTTCCAAAATGGGGTCACTTGTGGGGGGTTACTACTGTTTAGGTTACATCAGGTGCTCTGCAATCGCAACATAATGCCCACAGACCATTCTATCAAAGTCTGCATTCCAAAACGGCGCTCCTCCCTTCCAAGCTCTGCCGTGCGCCTAAACAGTGGTTTACCCCCACATATGGGGTACCAGCATACTCGGGACAAATTGGACAACAACTTTTGGGGTCCAATTTCTCTTGAGACCCTTGTGAAAATAAAAACTTGGGGGCTACAATATCTTTTTTGTGGAAAAAAAAATATTTTTTATTTTCACGACTCTGCATTCTAAACTTCTGTGAAGCACTTGGGCATTCAAAGTTCTCACCACACATCTAGATAAGTTCCATGGGGGGGTCTAGTTTCCAAAATGGGGTCACTTGTGGGGGATTTCTACTGTTTAGGCACATCAGGGGCTCTCCAAATGCGACATGGCGTCCAATCTCAATTCCAGCCGATTTTACATTGAAAAAGTAAAACGGCACTTCTTCTCTTCCAAGCTCTGCGGTGCGCACAAACAGTGGTTTACCCCCACATATTGGGTATCGACGTACTCAGGAGAAATTGCATAACAACTTTTGTTGTTTAATTTCTCCTGTTACCCTTGTGAAAATAAAAATTTGTGGGCAAAAAGATCATTTTTGTGTAAACAAAAGCGATTTTTTATTTTCACGGCTCTACGTTATAAACTTCCGTGAAGCACTTGGGGGTTCAAAGTGCTCACCACACATCTAGATAAGTTCCTTAAGGGGTCTAGTTTCCAAAATGGTGTCACTTATGGGGGGTTTCCACTGTTTAGGCACATCAGGGGCTCTCTAAACGTGACATGGCGTCCGATCTCAATTCCAGCCAATTCTGCATTGAAAAAGTCAAACGGCGCTCCTTCACTTCCAAACTCTGCGGTGCGCCCAAACAGTGGTTTACCCCCACATATGGGGTATTGGCGTATTCATGAGAAATTGCATAACAAAATTTATGGTTACATTTCTGTTTTTACACATGTGAAAATAAAAAAAATGGTTCTGAATTAAGATGTTTGCAAAAAAAAGTTAAATGTTCATTTTTTCCTTCCACATTGTTTCAGTTCCTGTGAAGCACGCAAAGGGTTAATAAACTTCTTGGATGTGGTTTTGAGAACCTTGAGGGGTGTAGTTTTTAGAATGGTGTCACACTTCGTTATTTTCTATCATATAGACCCCTCAAAATGACTTCAAATATGATGTGGTCCCTAAAAAAAAAAATGGTGTTGTAAAAATGAGAAATTGCTGGTCAACTTTTAACCCTTATAACTCCCTAACAAAAAAAAATTTTGTTTCCAAAATTGTGCTGATGTAAAGTAGACATGTGGGAAATGTTATTTATTGACTATTTTTCATGACATATCTCTCTGATTTAGGCCGGCGTCACACACAGCGTAAAACAATACGGTCCGTATATTACGGCCGTAATACACTGAAAAGTCCCGAAAAAAGTGGTCCGTAGCTCCTCCGTAGGCAGGGTGTGTCAGCGTTTTTTGCGCATGGCATCCTCCGTATGTAATCCGTATGGCATCCGTACTGCGTGGTTTTCTCGCAGGCTAGCAAAACCAACATACCGCTATAGAAGTGATCCATGTGTCCCAAAAAGAAAAGAAAATATATATATACTGTCTATATATATATATATATATATATATATATATATATATATATATATATATATATATATATATATATATATATATATATGTATATATATATATATATGTCAGTAGACACATATATTAGAGAGAAAAGCCGGTAATTCAGTGCGGTGTACAGTAAAATCACACTGACAGCTTACAGTAGAATAGGTAGAATAAATGTGTACACATAGAATAGGTATATATATATATATATGTCAGTGAGACACATATATGTATATATATTAATATTTATTCCAGCGCTATACAGCTTGAAAGCCGGTAATTCAATTACCGGCTTTTTCTTTCTCCTTCCTAAAACCCGACATGATTTGAGACATGGTTTACATACAGTAAACCATGTCTTCTCTCCATTTTTTTTGCAGATTCCACACTACTAATGTCAGTAGTGTGTATCTGCAAAATTTGGCCGTTCTAGCTCTTAAAATAAAGGGTTAAATGGCGGAAAAAATTGGCGTGGGCTCCCGCGCAATTTTCTCCGCCAGAGTAGTAAAGCCAGTGACTGAGGGCAGATATTAATAGCCTGGAGAGGGTCCACGGTTATTGGCCCCCCCCCTGGCTAAAAATATCTGCCCCCAGCCACCCCAGAAAAGGCACATCTGGAAGATGCGCCTATTCTGGCACTTGGCCACTCTCTTCCCATTCCCGTGTAGCGGTGGGATATGGGGTAATGAAGGGTTAATGCCACCTTGCTATTGTAAGGTGACATTAAGCCTAATTAATAATGGAGAGGCGTCAATTATGACACCTATCCATTATTAATCCAATTGTAGTGAAGGGTTAAATAAAACACAAACACATTATTTAAAATTATTTTAATTAAATAAAAACAATGGGTGTTGCAGTATTTTATTCAACGCCCAATCCAGTCACTGAAGACCCTCGTTCTGTGAGTAAAAAAACATAATAAACCAACAATATACTTACCCTCCGCAGATCTGTAACGTCCAACGATGTAAATCCTTCTGAAGGGGTTAAAACATTTTGCAGCAAGGAGCTGTGCTAATGCAGGCTGCTCCTCGCTGCAAAACCCCAGGGAATGAGGCTAAAAATAGATCAATGATCTATATTTAGCTTTATTTGCGGTGAGGCGCCCTCTGCTGGCTGTTCATAGATCGTGGGAAATTACCTAGAAAGCTCCCTGGCTTTCTTGCAGCGAGGAGCAGCCTGCATTAGCACAGCTCCTTGCTGCAAAATGTTTTAACCCCTTCAGAAGGATTTACATCGTTGGACGTTACAGATCTGCGGAGGGTAAGTATATTGTTGGTTTATTATGTTTTTTTACTCACAGAACGAGGGTCTTCAGTGACTGGATTGGGCGTTGAATAAAATACTGCAACACCCATTGTTTTTATTTCATTAAAATAATTTTAAATAATGTGTTTGTGTTTTATTTAACCCTTCACTACAATTGGATTAATAATGGATAGGTGTCATAATTGACGCCTCTCCATTATTAATTAGGCTTAATGTCACCTTACAATAGCAAGGTGGCATTAACCCTTCATTACCCCATATCCCACCGCTACACGGGAATGGGAAGAGAGTGGCCAAGTGCCAGAATAGGCGCATCTTCCAGATGTGCCTTTTCTGGGGTGGCTGGGGGCAGATATTTTTAGCCAGGGGGGGGCCAATAACCGTGGACCCTCTCCAGGCTATTAATATCTGCCCTCAGTCACTGGCTTTACTACTCTGGCGGAGAAAATTGCGCGGGAGCCCACGCCAATTTTTTCCGCCATTTAACCCTTTATTTTAAGAGCTAGAACGGCCAAATTTTGCAGATACACACTACTGACATTAGTAGTGTGGAATCTGCAAAAAAAATGGAGAGAAGACATGGTTTACTGTATGTAAACCATGTCTCAAATCATGTCGGGTTTTAGGAAGGAGAAAGAAAAAGCCGGTAATTGAATTACCGGCTTTCAAGCTGTATAGCGCTGGAATAAATATTAATATATATACATATATGTGTCTCACTGACATATATATATATATATATATATACCTATTCTATGTGTACACATTTATTCTACCTATTGGACTGTAAGCTGTCAGTGTGATTTTACTGTACACCGCACTGAATTACCGGCTTTTCTCTCTAACACCGCTGCGTATTTCTCGCAAGTCACACTGCTTGTCCGTGTGTAATCCGTATTTTTCACGCTTCCATAGACTTTCATTGGCGTATTTCTTGCGCAGTACGGTGACAAACGCAGCATGCTGCGATTTTGTACGGCCGTAGAAAGCCGTATAATACTGATCAGTAAAATACGGCAAATAGGAGCAGGGGCATAGAGAATAATTGTGCCGTATTTTTTGCGAGTTTTACGGACGTAGATTCTGCGCTCTTACGTCCGTAAAACTCGCAAGTGTGACGCCGGCCTTAAGGACATAAAAATACAAAGTTTGAAAATTGCAAAATTTAAAAATTTTTTGCCATATTTCCGTTTTTTTCATAAATAATCGCAAGTAATATCGAAGAAATGTTACCACTAACATGAAGTACAATATGTCACAAAAAAACCATCTCAGAATCAGAGGGATCCGTTGAAGCGTTCCAGAGTTATAACCTCATAAAGTGACAGTGGTCAGAATTGCAAAAATTGGCTCGGTCATTAAGTACCAAATTGGCTCTGTCACTAAGGGGTTAAAAAAAACGGCGTCGGGTTCCCCTCATTTTTGACAACCAGCCAGCTGGACTTGGTATTCTCAGGCTGTTAAGGGGCCATGGATATTACCCACTCAGCCTAAAAATTGCAGCCCGCAGCCTCCCATTTATTAGATGTGCCAATTCTGCCGCTTGGCCGGCTCTTTTAACTTCCCCTGAAGCGGTGTCAAGTGGGTTTCATATTTGAGGGGTTGATGTCATCTTTGTATTGTTAGGTGACTTCAAGCCCACTGATTACTAATGGGGAGGTGTCTGTAAGACACTTATCTATTACTAATCTTATAGTTATATTGTAAATAAGACACCGCCAGAATAAAGTCCTTTATTTGAAATAAAACAAAACACTTTTACTTTTTTATTTAAAAATAACATACACAGTCTCACCTAACACCTAGTTCCACTCAATCCGTCATCTCCTGTAATAAAATAAAAATAAAAAGCAACACTATGTCTCACCTGTCTGTCGTTCTGTCCCACTCCATAATCCTTGTCTGGGGGATAAACCATTTTCAACCTGGATGGTGCCAAGATACGACTGTCCAGGCTGAGAACCACTGAGGAATGAGCTGAGACTAGTTGTGACATCACATATTCCTTTGTAGAGAATGGTATCTTCCAAAGGAAAGACGAAGTGAGGATGAGGAAGGTAATTTAAAAATGTAATTTTTTATTAACAATCTGCGCGGCCCTGACACTCTCTATCTCTAAGTTTCAGACATAATCACCAACTTCCTGTCCTCTCAGTACGCCTGCGCACCTTTCCTTCAGTTGCCGTGGCCCGCCTGTCAGAGAGTCTAACTACGCACGCGCGGTGTCCGTATACCCCCTCTGACTTCCGGGAGGCGCTAACCCACGTGACCGCAGTGCGTTCCACTGCGTGTCACGGTGCGCAATCCCGGAAGTCCCATTAGCAAGGTGGGGCGGTACATCGGCGCGCGCAGTCAGGAGATTCCTCGTGACATCACCGGAACCGGCGTCTTGCAGCGTTCCCTATTTAAACCCCCTCGATACCTTGTTAACTTGTCCTCGCCCCCACTGGAAGAAGCTACGGCGAAACAGCGCTTGTCTGGCGCCGGGGATCCGCTCCTGCCTCCTGCTACTGGTCACTAGTATCTTTCTGCACCTCTGGCTACATTAAGGTAATTAACCCTGGGACTATTAATATGTGTACCTTAGCCTCTTATCATTAGGTACCTCCTCTATCATGGCAATCTTACATGAATCCTTTTCCAGGTGGTTAGCATACTTTTTTGCACCACTGGATACATTTTAGGTTTTTTTCTGCCAAGCCTTAGAGGGGAATACCATGCTCAGGGTCCACATACCACAATTTGGTAACAGTTTTGTGCAGTGTCTTGCTATTCAGCCTTACATATACTAGTGCCACCATCAATACTATCATCTGCTATACTCTGGGCTTTTCTATCTCCTGTGCCCATATGAGGCAGGTCCGTCTCCCCCAGATTTTTGTCTAGGTCTAGGTTGAAATATCCCCTGTATTTTATCTATATTTTGTGTTTTTGATTGTTTTGTTTTTTTAAAGATTGTTAATAAAAAATTACATTTTTAAATTACCTTCCTCATCCTCACTTCGTCTTTCCTTTGGAAGATACCATTCTCTACAAAGGAATATGTGAATTATGAATATTTGAAGTGACCTTTGCCTGTTCTAAATAGGACTATGGGAATTAGTTGTGACATCAGCAAGGTTACTGCAGGTCGCTGAGGCTGCTTTCCCAGCCGGGCCCCTGAACTGCGGTGACCTCGGTGACATTCCAGCTAGCACCGTGAGAGAGTCTCACAGTGCATAGGCGAGTAAATTGGGAGAATTTCACTGCGGTAAACTCACCTCTGGTGCTACTAAAAGTATTGTGTTGTTCAATACAAGGCAGTGAAGAGGACATGGTTCTCACAAGACCTCCGTGGCTCCTTCATACACCTTTTCGGCAGGGTGATGCTGCTTCTCTCGAGATCTCGTGGAAGTGCAGTCATTTACGGAGGAGCAGCATGCGCAGATTGATAGTTCTGCTCTTGCAACATTATCAATACCTTATTGGGCAAGCGCCACCTTAGCGAGCAAAGTTGCTTGTGCTAGATTTCTGGTGGGTGAGTAGGTCACAAAGAAGAGTGACTTGTTAGTCACTGACAAGATGCTGACTTTGGGCTGGAAAAAAAGGGAGAGACCTCAGAGCTGTATGTAGATGGCTAAGGGTACCGTCACACAGTGCAATTTTCATCGCTACAATGGTACGATCCGTGACGCTCCAGCATCGTAACAATATCGCTTCAGCGTCGTAGACTGCTGTCACACTTTGCAATCTACGACGCTGGAGCGATAATTTCATGACGTATGTGCGATGTAGAAGCCGTTGGTTACTATGCGCACATCGTATACGATATATGTTACACCATGCGATCATGCCGCCACAGCGGGACACTAGACGACGAAAGAAAGTTTCAAACGATCTGCTAGGACGTACGATTCTCAGCGGGGTCCCTGATCGCAGGAGCGTGTCAGACACTGCGATATCGTAACTATATCGCTCGAACGTCACGAATCGTGCCGTCGTAGCGATCAAAATTGCACTGTGTGACGGTACCCTCAGCCCTCTGCTGCTTATTTGCATAAGAATTTGCCAGTGAATTGTATAAGGATTTTCTCACATCTGTGTATAAAATCATTGCGTGCAATGTGAGAAGAAATAATCATATTGCACTCGCCACAACGTTATTCAACTAGACATTGTTAATCTGCAAATTTTTCCTCAACTAGAATTGGGATGAGGAAAAAATAGTTGTATGCTGCGTATGGCCTCAAAAAATGGCCGAAACTCACCAATACAAGTCAATAGATGCGAGAATAAAATCTCATGGCACACTGACCATGCATGTGCATCCATGATTTTTAACCCCTTCATGACCTTGGGATTTTTCGTTTTTCCGTGTTCGTTTTTCACTCCCCTCCTTCCCAGAGCCATAACTTTTTTTTATTTTTCCTTCAATTTGGCCATGTGAGGGCTTATTTTTTGCGGGACGAGTTGTACTTTTGAACGACATCATTGGTTTTAGCATGTCGTGTACTAGAAAACGGGAAAAAAATTCCAAGTGCGGTGAAATTGCAAAAAAAGTGCAATCCCACACTTGTTTTTTGTTTGACTTTTTTGCTAGGTTCACTAAATGCTAAAACTGACCTGCCATTATGATTCTCCAGGTCAGTACAAGTTCATGGACCCCTAACATGACTAGGTTATTTTTTATCTAAGTGGTGAAAAAAAATTCCAAACTTTGCTAAAAAAAAAAAAAAAAAAAAAAAAAAATTGCGCCATTTTCCGATACTCGTAGCGTCTCCATTTTTCGTGATCTGGGGTCGGTTGAGGGCTTATTTTTTGCGTGCCGAGATGACGTTTTTAATGATGGCATCTTGGTGCAGATACGTTCTTTTGATCGCCCGTTATTGCATTTTAATGCAATGTCGTGGCGACCTAAAAAACGTAATTCTGGCGTTTCGAATTTTTTTCTCGCTACGCCGTTTAGCGATCAGGTTAATGCTTTTTTTTAATTGATCGGGCGATTCTGAGCGCGGCGATACCAAATATGTGTAGATTTGATTTTTTTTTTTTTATTGATTTATTTTGATTGGGGCGAAAGGGGGGTGATTTAAACTTTTATTTATTTTTTTTTTTTTATTTTTTTCACATTTTTTTTAACTTTTTTTTTTTTTTTTTAACTTTTGCCATGCTTCAATGAAGCAGGCACAACTCGATCGTCTCTGCTACATAGCAGCGATCTGCTGATCGCTGCTATGTAGCAGAAATGGAGCTGTGCTGTGAGCGCCGACCACAGGGTGGCGCTCACAGCCACCGGTGATCAGTAACCATAGAGGTCTCTAGGACCTCTATGGTTACCATCCTGATGCATCGCCGACCCCCGATCATGTGACGGGGTCGGCGATGACGTCATTTCCGGCCGCCCGGCCGGAAGCGGTAGTGCGTTTGACAGCGGCATTTAACTAGTTAATAGGCGCGGGCAGATCGCGATTCTGCCCGCGCCTATTACGGGCACATGTCAGCTGTTCAAAACAGCTGACATGTCACGGGTTTGATGCGGGCTCACCGCGGAGCCCTGCATCAAAGCGGGGCTTCTGACCTCGGACGTACTATCCCGTCCGAGGTCAGAAAGGGGTTAAGCACCCATCTCATTGGAAATACGTCATTTCATCAGCCGAGTACGTTAAATTCACAGCTTGAGCCATCAGACTAGAATAGATATATAGATAGAAGGATGTCAGTGAGACATAAAATTAGTGCAATTTGTGTGTAGCTTACTGTACATGTATTTAGCTAATAATAAAATAGATAAAGTGGCGTGGGATCTCCCTTATTTTTAACCCCTTCAAGACCCAGCCTATTTTGACCTTAAAGACCTTGCCGTTTTTTGCAATTCTGACCAGTGTCCCTTTATGAGGTAATAACTCAGGAACGCTTCAACGGATCCTAGCGGTTCTGAGATTGTTTTTTCGTGACATATTGGGCTTCATGTTAGTGGTAAATTTAGGTCAATAAATTCTGCATTTATTTGTGATAAACACGGAAATTTGGCGAAAATTTTGAAAATTTCGCAATTTTCACATTTTGAATTTTTATTCTGTTAAACCAGAGAGATATGTGACACAAAATAGTTAATAAATAACATTTCCCACATGTTTACTTTACATCAGCACAATTTTGGAAACAAAATTTTTTTTTGTTAGGAAGTTATAAGGGTTAAAATTCGACCAGCGATTTGTCATTTTTACAACGAAATTTACAAAACCATTTTTTTTAGGGACCACCTCACATTTGAAGTCAGTTTGAGGGGTCTATATGGCTGAAAATACCCAAAAGTGACACCATTCTAAAAACTGCACCCCTCAAGGTACTCAAAACCACATTCAAGAAGTTTATTAACCCTTCAGGTGCTTCACAGCAGCAGAAGCAACATGGAAGGAAAAAATGAACATTTAACTTTTTAGTCACAAAAATTATCTTTTAGCAACAATTTTTTTATTTTCCCAATGGTAAAAGGAGAAACTGAACCACGAACGTTGTTGTCCAATTTGTCCTGAGTACGCTGATACCTCATATGTGGGGGTAAACCACTGTTTTGGCGCACGGCAGGGCTTGGAAGGGAAGGAGCGCCATTTGACTTTTTGAATCAAAAATTGGCTCCACTCTTTAGCGGACACCATGTCACGTTTGGAGAGCCCCCGTGTGCCTAAAAATTGGAGCTCCCCCACAAGTGACCCCATTTTGGAAACTAGACGCCCCAAGGAACTTATCTAGATGCATAGTGAGCACTTTGAACCCCCAGGTGCTTCACAAATTGATCCGTAAAAATGAAAAAGTACTTTTTTTTCACAAAAAAATTCTTTTAGCCTCAATTTTTTCATTTTCACATGGGCAACAGGATAAAATGGATCCTAAAATGTGTTGGGCAATTTCTCCTGAGTACACCAATACCTCACATGTGGAGGTAAACCACTGTTTGGGCACATGGTAAGGCTCGGAAGGGAAGGAGCGCCATTTGACTTTTTGAATGAAAAATTATTTCCATCGTTAGCGGACACCATGTCGCGTTTGGATAGCTCCTGTGTGCCTAAACATTGGCGCTCCCCCACAAGTGACCCCATTTTGGAAACTAGACCCCCCAAGGAACTAATTTAGATGCCTAGTGAGCACTTTAAACCCTCAGGTGCTTCACAAATTGATCTGTAAAAATGAAAAAGTAATTTTTTTTCACAAAAAAATTCTTTTCGCCTCAATTTTCTCATTTTCACATGGGCAGTAGGATAAAATGGATCATAAAATTTGTTGGGCAATTTCTCCCGAGTACGCCGATACCTCATATGTGGGGGTAAACCACTGTTTGGGCACTCGGCAGGGCTCGGAAGAGAAGGCGTGCCATTTGACTTTTTGAATGGAAAATTAGCTCCAATTGTTAGCGGACACCATGTCGCGTTTGGAGAGCCCCTGTGTGCCTAAACATTGGAGCTCCCCCACAAGTGACCCCATTTTGGAAACTAGACCCCCCAAGGAACTTATCTAGATGCATATTGAGCACTTTAAACCCCCAGGTGCTTCACAGAAGTTTATAACGCAGAGCCATGAAAATAAAAAATAATTTTTCTTTCCTCAAAAATGATTTTTTAGCCTGGAATTTCCTATTTTGCCAAGGATAATAGGAGAAATTGGACCCCAAATATTGTTGTCCAGTTTGTCCTGAGTACGCTGATACCCCATATGTGGGGGTAAACCACTGTTTGGGCGCACGGCAGGGCTCGGAAGGGATGGCACGCCATTTGGCTTTTTAAATGGAAAATTAGCTCCAATCATTAGCGGACACCATGTCACGTTTGGAGAGCCCCTGTGTGCCTAAACATTGGAGATCCCCCAGAAATGACACCATTTTAGAAACTAGACCCCCAAAGGAACTAATCTAGATGTGTGGTGAGGACTTTGAACCCCCAAGTGCTTCACAGAAGTTTATAACGCAGAGCCATGAAAATAAAAAAAAAAATTATTTTCTCAAAAATGATCTTTTAGCCTGCAATTTTTTATTTTCCCAAGGGTAACAGGAGAAATTTGACCCCAAAAGTTGTTGTCCAGTTTCTCCTGAGTACGCTGATACCCCATATGTGGGGGTAAACCACTGTTTGGGCACATGCCGGGGCTCGGAAGTGAAGTAGTGACGTTTTGAAATGCAGACTTTGATGGAATGCTCTGTGGGCGTCACGTTGCGTTTGCAGAGCCCCTGATGTGGCTTAACAGTAGAAACCCCCCACAAGTGACCCCATTTTGGAAACTAGACCCCCAAAGGAACTTATCTAGATGTGTGGTGAGCACTTTGAACCCCCAAGTGCTTCATAGAAGTTTATAATGCAGAGCCGTGAAAATAATAAATACGTTTTCTTTCCTCAAAAATAATTATTTAGCCCAGAATTTTTTAATTTTCCCAAGGGTAACAGGAGAAATTTGACCCCAATATTTGTTGTCCAGTTTCTCCTGAGTACGGTGATACCCCATATGTGGGGGTAAACTACTGTTTGGGCACATGCCGGGGCTTGGAATTGAAGTAGTGACGTTTTGAAATGCAGACTTTGATGGAATGCTCTGCGGGCGTCACGTTGCGTTTGCAGAGCCCCTGATGTGCCTAAACAGTAGAAACCCCCCACAAGTGACCCCATTTTGGAAACTAGACCCTGAAAGGAACTTATCTAGATGTGTGGTGAGCACTTTGAACCCCCAAGTGCTTCATAGAAGTTTATAATGCAGAGCCGTGAAAATAATAAATACGTTTTCTTTCCTCAAAAATAATTATTTAGCCCAGAATTTTTTATTTTCCCAAGGGTTACAGGAGAAATTGGACCCCAAAAGTTGTTGTCCAGTTTCTCCTGAGTACGCTGATACCCCATATGTGGGGGTAAACCACTGTTTGGGCACACGTCGGGGCTCAGAAGGGAAGTAGTGACTTTTGAAATGCAGACTTTGATGGAATGGTCTGCGGGTGTCACGTTGCGTTTGCAGAGCCCCTGGTGTGCCTAAACAGTAGAAACCCCCCACAAGTGACCCCATTTTAGAAACTAGACCCCCCAAGGAACTTATCTAGATATGTGGTGAGCACTTTGAACCCCCAAGTGCTTCACAGACGTTTACAACGCAGAGCCGTGAAAATAAAAAATCATTTTTCTTTCCTCAAAAATTATGTTTTAGCAAGCATTTTTTTAGATTCACAAGGGTAACAGGAGAAATTGGACCCCAGTAATTGTTGCGCAGTTTGTCCTGAGTATGCTGGTACCCCATATGTGGGGGTAAACCACTGTTTGGGCACACGTCAGGGCTCGGAAGTGAGGGAGCACCATTTGACTTTTTGAATACGAGATTGGCTGGAATCAATGGTGGCGCCATGTTGCGTTTGGAGACCCCTGATGTGCCTAAACAGTGGTAACCCCTCAATTCTACCTCCAACACTAACCCCAACACACCCCTAACCCTAATCCCAACTGTAGCCATAACCCTAATCACAGCCCTAACCGCAACACACCCCTAACCACAACCCTAACCCCAACACACCCCTAACCATAACCACAACCCTAATTCCAACCCTAACCCTAAGGCTATGTGCCCACGTTGCGGA
Organism: Ranitomeya imitator; assembly: GCF_032444005.1. NCBI lineage: Eukaryota > Metazoa > Chordata > Amphibia > Anura > Dendrobatidae > Ranitomeya > Ranitomeya imitator. The sequence continues at coordinate 350,274,074 of NC_091285.1, read as the reverse complement.
TTCGTGTGAGATATTTCCGCACCATTTTTGAAAAATCTGCAGGTAAAAGGCACTGTGTTTTACCTGCGGATTTTCCGCGGATTTCCAGTGTTTTTTGTGCGGATTTCACCTGCGGATTCCTATTGAGGAACAGGTGTAAAACGCTGCGGAATCCGCACAAAGAATTGACATGCTGCGGAAAATACAACGCAGCGTTCCCGCGCGGTATTTTCCGCACCATGGGCACAGCGGATTTGGTTTTTCATATGTTTACATGGTACTGTAAACCTGATGGAACACTGCTGCGAATCCGCAGCCAAATCCGCACCGTGTGCACATAGCCTAATTCTAAAGGTATGTGCACACGCTGCGGAAAACGCTGCAGATCCGCAGCAGTTTCCCATGAGTTTACAGTTCAATGTAAACCTATGGGAAACAAAAATCGCTGTACACATGCTGCGGAAAAACTGCACGGAAACGCAGCGGTTTACATTCGCAGCATGTCACTTCTTTGTGCGGATTCCGCAGCGGTTTTACAACTGCTCCAATAGAAAATCGCAATTGTAAAACCGCAGTGAAATGCGCAGAAAAAAACGTGGTAAATCCGCCATAAATCCGCAGCGGTTTAGCACTGCGGATTTATCAAATCCGCAGCGGAAAAATCCGCAGAGGACCAGAATACGTGTGCACATTCCTAACCCTAACCCTAGCCCTAACCCTAACCCTACCCCTAACCCTACCCCTAGCCCTACCCCTAACCCTACCCCTAACCCTAACCCTACCCCTAACCCTAACCCTACCCCTAACCCTAACCCTACCCCTAACCCTAACCCTACCCCTACCCCTAACCCTATTCTAACAGTGGAAAAAAAAAATTTCTTTATTTTTTTATTGTCCCTACCTATGGGGGTGACAAAGGGGGGGGTCATTTATTATTTTTTTTATTTTGATCACTGAGATAGATTATATCTCAGTGATCAAAATGCACTTTGGAACGAATCTGCCGGCCGGCAGATTCGGCGGGCGCACTGCGCATGCGCCCGCCATTTTGGAAGATGGCGGCGCCCGGGAGAAGAAGGACGGGACCACGGCTGGATCGGTAAGTATGATAGGGTGGGGGGGGACCACGGGGGGGGGGGGATCGGAGCACGGGGGGGGGGAATCGGAGCGCGGGAGGGGTGGAACGGAGCGCGGGGGGCGTGGAACGGAGCACGGGGGGGCTGGAATGGAGCACGGGGGGGTGGAACGGAGCACGGGGGGGGTGGATCGGAGTGCAGGGGGGGTGATTGGAGCACGGGGGGGTGATTGGAGCACGGGGGGAGCGGGCACGAGCACGGGGGGGGAGCGGAGCACAGGACGGAGGGGAGCCGGAGCAGTGTACCGGCCAGATCGGGGGGGTGGGGGGGCGATCGGAGGGGTGGGGTGGGGGCACACTAGTATTTCCAGCCATGGCCGATGATATTTCAGCATCGGCCATGGCTGGATTGTAATATTTCACCCGTTATAATGGGTGAAATATTACAAATCGCTCTGATTGGCAGTTTCACTTTCAACAGCCAATCAGAGCGATCGTAGCCACGAGGGGGTGAAGCCACCCCCCCTGGGCTAAACTACCACTCCCCCTGTCCCTGCAGATCGGGTGAAATGGGAGTTAACCCTTTCACCCGATCTGCAGGGACGCGATCTTTCCATGACGCCGCATAGGCGTCATGGGTCGGAATGGCACCGACTTTCATGACGCCTACGTGGCGTCATGGGTCGGGAAGGGGTTAATACCTAGCTGACGAAAAGCAGACAGCTGAGCACTGAGGTCTTAAGCCTGTGAAGGGGCAATAAAATGGAGCTTTCCAGGCTATTAATATCTGCTCACAGCTGTCTACTTAGTGTATTCTGGTTATTAAATAGGGGAACTCCCCAAAAAATGACGTGGGGTAACCGCTATTTTTAATAACCAGTAAAGCCTTAGCAGACAGCTATGGGCTGATATTAAGGTCATGTTCACACATAGCGTCGGGTCCCTGCGGGTTCTCCCGCAGCGGATTTGATAAATCTGCCGGGCAAACCCGCTGCGGTTATCCCTGCAGATTTATCACGTTTTATCCTGCGGGTTCCGCTGCGGGATTTTACTCCTACTATTGATGCTGCATATGCAGCATCAATAGTAATGTTAAAAATAATAAAATAATGATATACTCACCCTCTGACGTCCCGTTCTCCTCGGCGCTGCAGGCGGCGGTCCGGTTTCAAAGATGCTGTGCGAGAAGGACCTTCGTGACGTCACGGTCATGTGACCGCGACGTCACCGCAGGTCCTGGTCGCATAGCAAACTTGAGACCGGACGGCCGCGTGCAGTGCTGAGAGGTGAGTATAGCTTATTTTTTATTTTAATTCTTTTTTTTTTTTTTTTTTTTACACACAAATATGGTTCCCGGGGCCTGGAGGAGAGTCTCCTCTCCTCCACCCCGGGTACCACCCGCACATTATCCGCTAACTTCCCGCATTGTGGGCACAGCCCCATGCGGGAAGTAAGCGGATCAATACATTCCTATGGGTGCAGAATCGCTGCGATTCTGCACAAAGAAGTGACATGCTGCGGGTTGTAAACCGCTGCGTTCCCGCACGGTTTTTCCCGCAGCATGTGCACAGCGGTTTGCGGTTTCCATAGGGTTTACAGGTTACTGTAAACGCTATGGAAACTGCTGCGGACCCGCAGCTGCAAAATCACCACGGTAAAAACCGCAAAGTGTGAACATGGCCTAATAGGTTGGGAAGGATATTGGTCCCCTCCCAGATTAATAACACCAGACCTCAGAAATGGTGCATTAATTGGCCAATTCTGGCTCTTAACCTCTACTATTCCTGCTTGCCCGGATACATTGGCAAGCAGAGTAATGGTTTTGGGGTTGATGTCAGCTTTTTAATGTCAGCTGACATCAAGCTCAGGGATTTATTAACTCCATAATTTTAAACAAAAAAAAACACAGAGCAAAGTCCTTTTATTTGAACAAAACACTCCCTGACCCTCTGTAATCCATTTATTACCTTTAAAATATCAAATATTCCAAAGAAGTTCCCCATAAATCCAAAAATGGCAAAACGTCAACACACTGAAATTGATAGGTTTTCATCAGCATTTGCTGCTGTCAGTTTACCGTACGTGTTAAAAAATGCAGATATGAAAAACATAGAAAAAAGTACCTACCATACACCGATCATGCTGCATTTAAAAAAAAACTATGATACTAGGATATGGGGGCACCACAGACCATACAGCAAAGGGATCCAACCCTGACCTGAGAAAATAACCATACAAGAAACAAAAGAAAGAGCACAGGCCATAAAAATGGGGATCACCAAACAGCAAAGATATGTACAAAAAACACACAGCTTTATTAAGGTTTTAACACGGGAAAAAGAGCATTAAAAGCATTTAAAAACACATAGAAACTAAAGCCTATAATAAGGCATATGCCTATAAACAAGTGAAGGGGGAGAAAATAGGAAATAGATGTACAAATACTCCTCAAACCACTATATGGACAGCATATTTCTTGATGTATAAAGCGTCAAAATAAACGCATGTACATCATATAAGACACATATAGGGGTATTGTAGTAGAAATGCATGCAGTAAAATACAGGAGCTCTGGATGAACTTGAAATAAAGCTCAAAAACCCAAGGTAGTGCACATACAATAGCGTCACTCAGGTAAAAACAGATAGATAAAGCATGGAAATTATTCTCTTACCACACTCCTAGTCCCTAGATAGAACAGATTGAGACAAGCACAATAGCCCTGAATGTCCCAAAGTAAGGACATACCAGCACACTACCAACGTAAGTCACTCTGAGTGAACTCACTACCTACAGGCAGGGTTAGCAAATCATGCATATACATCATCTGTATGGTTGTTTGGGGAGATGATGTATATGCATGATTTGCTAACCCTGCCTGTAGGTAGTGAGTTCACTCAGAGTGACTTACGTTGGTAGTGTGCTGGTATGTCCTTACTTTGGGACATTCAGGGCTATTGTGCTTGTCTCAATCTGTTCTATCTAGGGACTAGGAGTGTGGTAAGAGAATAATTTCCATGCTTTATCTATCTGTTTTTACCTGAGTGACGCTATTGTATGTGCACTACCTTGGGTTTTTGAGCTTTATTTCAAGTTCATCCAGAGCTCCTGTATTTTACTGCATGCATTTCTACTACAATACCCCTATATGTGTCTTATATGATGTACATGCGTTTATTTTGACGCTTTATACATCAAGAAATATGCTGTCCATATAGTGGTTTGAGGAGTATTTGTACATCTATTTCCTATTTTCTCCCCCTTCACTTGTTTATAGGCATATGCCTTATTATAGGCTTTAGTTTCTATGTGTTTTTAAATGATTTTAATGCTCTTTTTCCCGTGTTAAAACCTTAATAAAGCTGTGTGTTTTTTGTACATATCTTTGCTGTTTGGTGATCCCCATTTTTATGGCCTGTGCTCTTTCTTTTGTTTCTTGCATTTAAAAAAAAAAGCACAGCTAATTGAAAGATGTACTAGGGCAGTTTTACTATATGTCAGAATTCTATCTTAAATTGCAAAAAAAAAAACAAAAACATACGCACATGTCTTGCACCTTAGTGTTATATATATATATATACAGTTATATGAAAAAGTTTGGGCACCCCTATTAATCTTAAGCTTAATGTTTTATAAAAATTGTTTTTTTTTGCAACAGCTATTTCAGTTTCGTATATCTAATAACTATTGGACACAGTAATGTTTCTGCCTTGAAATGAGGTTTATTGTACTAACAGAAAATGTGCAATCTGCATTCAAACAAAATTTCACAGGTGCATAAGTATGGGCACCCTTATCATTTTCTTGTTTTAAATACTCCTACCTACTTTTTACTGACTTACTAAAGCACTTTTTTTGGTTTTCTAACCTCATTGTGCTTTGAACTTCATAGCCAGGTGTATGCAATCATGAGAAAAGCTACTTAAAGTGGCCACTTGCAAGTTGTTCTCCTGTTTGAATCTCCTCTGAAGAGTGGCATCATGGGCTCTGTTATGATCTGGTAATTCAGTACCACAATGGACATAGAAGTCAGAGCACATACAGTGACCTGACAATAACCCAAAAATATAGAACGAGCTCTGAGACGTGGAAACTCTGCTGACCGCAATCCCTAATCCTCTCCAACCACACTAGAGGCAGCCGTGGATTGCGCCTAACGCTCCCTATGCAACTCGGCACAGCCTGAGAAACTAGCTAGCCTGAAGATAGAAAATAAGCCTACCTTGCCTCAGAGAAATACCCCAAAGGAAAAGGCAGCCCCCACATATAATGACTGTGAGTTAAGATGAAAAGACAAACGTAGAGATGAAATAGATTTAGCAAAGTGAGGCCCGACTTTCTGAACAGAGCGAGGATAGGAAAGGTAACTTTGCGGTCAACACAAAACCCTTCAAACAACCACGCAAAGGGGGCAAAAAGACCCTCCGTACCGAACTAACGGCACGGAGGTACACCCTCTGCGTCCCAGAGCTTCCAGCAAGCAAGAAAAAACGAATAAGCAAGCTGGACAGAAAAAAACAACAAAAATAGCAAAAGCGGAACTTAGCTATGCAGAGCAGCAGGCCACAGGAACGATCCAGGAGGAAACAGGTCCAATGCTAGAACATTGACTGGAGGCCAGGATCAAAGCACTAGGTGGAGTTAAATAGAGCAGCACGTAACGACTTCACCACATCACCTGAGGAAGGAAACTCAGAAGCCACAGTACCACTATCCTCCACCAACGGAAGCTCACAGAGAGAATCAGCCGAAGTACCACTTGTGACCACAGGAGGGAGCTCTGCCACAGAATTCACAACAGTACCCGCCCCCTTGAGGAGGGGTCACCGAACCCTCACCAGAGCCCCCAGGACGACCAGGATGAGCCATATGAAAGGCACGAACAAGATCGGGAGCATGGACATCAGAGGCAAAGACCCAGGAATTATCTTCCTGAGTATAACCCTTCCACTTAACCAGATACTGGAGTTTCCGTCTTGAAACACGAGAATCCAATATCTTCTCCACAATATATTCCAACTCCCCCTCCACCAAAACCCGGGGCAGGAGGATCAACAGATGGAACCATAGGTGCCACGTATCTCCGCAACAATGACCTATGGAATACGTTATGAATGGAAAAAGAATCTGGAAGGGTCAGACGAAAAGACACAGGATTAAGAACCTCAGAAATCCTATACGGACCAATGAAACGAGGTTTAAACTTAGGAGAGGAAACCTTCATAGGAATATGACGAGAAGATAACCAAACCAAATCCCCAACACGAAGTCGGGGACCCACACAGCGTCTGCGATTAGCGAAACGTTGAGCCTTCTCCTGGGACAAGGTCAAATTGTCCACTACATGAGTCCAAATCTGCTGCAACCTGTCCACCACAGTATCCACACCAGGACAGTCCGAAGACTCAACCTGCCCTGAAGAGAAACGAGGATGGAACCCAGAGTTGCAGAAAAACGGCGAAACCAAGGTAGCCGAGCTGGCCCGATTATTAAGGGCGAACTCAGCCAAAGGCAAAAAGGACACCCAGTCATCCTGATCAGCAGAAACAAAGCATCTCAGATATGTTTCCAAGGTCTGATTGGTTCGTTCGGTCTGGTCATTAGTCTGAGGATGGAAAGCCGAGGAAAAAGACAAGTCAATGCCCATCCTACCACAAAAGACTCGCCAAAACCTCGAAACAAACTGGGAACCTCTGTCAGAAACGATATTCTCTGGAATGCCATGGAAACGAACCACATGCTGGAAGAACAATGGCACCAAATCAGAGGAGGAAGGTAATTTAGACAAGGGTACCAAATGGACCATCTTAGAGAAGCGATCACAAACCACCCAAATGACAGACATTTTTTGAGAGACAGGAAGATCTGAAATAAAATCCATAGAGATATGTGTCCAAGGCCTCTTCGGGACCGGCAAGGGCAAAAGCAACCCACTGGCACGAGAACAGCAGGGCTTAGCCCGAGCACAAATCCCACAGGACTGCACAAAAGAACGCACATCCCGCGACAGAGATGGCCACCAAAAGGATCTAGCCACTAACTCTCTGGTACCAAAGATTCCAGGATGACCAGCCAACACCGAACAATGAACCTCAGAGATAACTTTATTCGTCCACCTATCAGGGACAAACAGTTTCTCCGCTGGGCAACGATCAGGTTTATTAGCCTGAAATTTTTGCAGCACCCGCCGCAAATCAGGGGATATGGCAGACAAAATTACTCCCTCCTTGAGAATACCTGCCGGCTCAGATAAACCCCGAGAGTCGGGCACAAAACTCCTAGACAGAGCATCCGCCTTCACATTTTTAGAGCCCGGAAGGTACGAAATCACAAAGTCAAAACGGGCAAAAAACAGCGACCAACGAGCCTGTCTAGGATTCAACCGCTTGGCAGTCTCGAGATAAGTCAAGTTCTTATGATCAGTCAAGACCACCACGCGATGCTTAGCTCCTTCAAGCCAATGACGCCACTCCTCGAATGCCCACTTCATGGCCAGCAACTCTCGACTGCCAACATCATAATTTCGCTCAGCAGGCGAAAACTTCCTGGAAAAGAAGGCGCATGGTTTCATCACCGAGCAATCAGAACTTCTCTGCGACAAAACAGCCCCTGCACCAATCTCAGAAGCATCAACCTCGACCTGGAACGGAAGCGAAACATCTGGTTGACACAACACAGGGGCAGAAGAAAAACGACGCTTCAACTCTTGAAAAGCTTCCACAGCAGCAGAAGACCAATTGACCACATCAGCACCCTTCTTGGTCAAATCGGTCAATGGTTTAGCAATACTAGAAAAATTGCAGATGAAGCGACGATAAAAATTAGCAAAGCCCAGGAACTTTTGCAGACTTTTCAGAGATGTCGGCTGAGTCCAGTCATGGATAGCTTGGACCTTAACAGGGTCCATCTCGATAGTAGAAGGGGAAAAGATGAACCCCAAAAATGAAACCTTCTGAACACCAAAGAGACACTTTGATCCCTTCACAAACAAAGAATTAGCATGCAGGACCTGAAACACCGTTCTGACCTGCTTCACATGAGACTCCCAATCATCCGAGAAGATCAAAATGTCATCCAAGTACACAATCAGGAATTTATCCAGGTACTCTCGGAAGATATCATGCATAAAGGACTGAAACACTGATGGAGCATTGGCAAGTCCGAATGGCATTACTAGATACTCAAAATGGCCCTCGGGCGTATTAAATGCAGTTTTCCATTCATCGCCTCGCTTAATACGCACAAGATTATACGCACCACGAAGATCTATCTTGGTGAACCAACTAGCCCCCTTAATCCGAGCAAACAAATCAGATAACAACGGCAAGGGGTACTGAAATTTAACCGTGATCTTATTTAGAAGGCGGTAATCTATACAAGGTCTCAGCGAACCATCCTTCTTGGCCACAAAAAAGAACCCTGCTCCTAATGGCGACGATGACGGGCGAATATGCCCCTTCTCCAAGGACTCCTTCACGTAACTCCGCATAGCGGCGTGCTCAGGCACAGATAAATTAAACAGTCGACCCTTTGGGAATTTACTACCAGGAATCAAATCGATAGCACAATCACAATCCCTATGCGGAGGTAGGGAATCGGACTTGGACTCATCAAATACATCCCGGTAATCAGTCAAAAACTCTGGAACCTCAGAAGGGGTGGATGACGAAATAGACAGAAATGGGACATCAACATGTACCCCCTGACAACCCCAGCTGGACACAGACATGGATTTCCAATCTAATACTGGATTATGGACTTGTAGCCATGGCAACCCCAACACGACCACATCATGCAGATTATGCAACACCAGAAAGCGAATAACCTCCTGATGTGCAGGAGCCATGCACATGGTCAGCTGGGTCCAGTACTGAGGCTTATTCTTGGCCAAAGGCGTAGCATCAATTCCTCTCAATGGAATAGGACACTGCAAGGGCTCCAAGAAAAACCCACAACGCCTAGCATACTCCAAGTCCATCAAATTCAGGGCAGCGCCTGAATCCACAAATGACATGACAGAATAAGATGACAAAGAGCAGATCAAGGTAACGGACAAAAGAAATTTTGACTGTACCGTACCAATGGTGGCAGACCTAGAGAACCGCTTCGTGCGCTTAGGACAATCAGAGATGGCATGAGTGGAATCACCACAGTAGAAACACAGCCCATTCAGACGTCTGTGTTCTTGCCGTTCAACTCTGGTCAAAGTCCTATCGCACTGCATAGGCTCAGGTTTATGCTCAGGTAATACCACCAAATGGTGCACAGATTTACGCTCACGCAAGCGTCGACCGATCTGAATGGCCAAAGACATAGACTCATTCAGACCAGCAGGCATAGGAAATCCCACCATGACATCCTTAAGGGCTTCAGAGAGACCCTTTCTGAAAATAGCTGCGAGCGCACCTTCATTCCTTTGAGTGAGTACGGACCACTTTCTAAATTTCTGACAATATACCTCTATCTCATCCTGACCCTGACACAGAGCCAGCAAATTTTTCTCTGCCTGATCCACTGAATTAGGTTCATCGTACAGCAATCCGAGCGCCAGGAAAAACGCATCGATATTACTTAATGCAGGATCTCCTGACGCAAGAGAAAATGCCCAGTCCTGAGGGTCGCCACGTAAAAAAGAAATAATGATCCTAACTTGTTGAACTGGGTCACCAGAGGAGCGAGGTTTCAGAGCCAGAAATAGTTTACAATTATTTTTGAAACTCAGAAATTTAGTTCTATCTCCAAAAAACAAATCAGGAATAGGAATTCTTGGTTCTAACATAGAATTCTGAACCACAAAGTCTTGAATATTTTGTACTCTTGCCGTGAGCTGATCCACACATGAAGACAGACCTTTAATGTCCATCGCTACACCTGTGTCCTGAATCACCCAAATGTCTAGGGGGAAAAAAAAGGCAAAACACAGTGCAGAGAAAAAAAAATGGTCTCAGAACTTCTTTTTTCCCTCTATTGAGAATCATTAGTACTTTCGGCCTCCAGTACTGTTATGATCTGGTAATTCAGTACCACAATGGACATAGAAGTCAGAGCACATACAGTGACCTGACAATAACCCAAAAATATAGAACGAGCTCTGAGACGTGGAAACTCTGCTGACCGAAATCCCTAATCCTCTCCAACCACACTAGAGGCAGCCGTGGATTGCGCCTAACACTCCCTATGCAACTCGGCACAGCCTGAGAACTAGCTAGCCTGAAGATAGAAAATAAGCCTACCTTGCCTCAGAGAAATACCCCAAAGGAAAAGGCAGCCCCCACATATAATGACTGTGAGTTAAGATGTAAAAACACACGTAGAGATGAAATAGATTTAGCAAAGTGAGGCCCGACTTTCTGAACAGAGCGAGGATAGGAAAGGTAACTTTGCGGTCAACACAAAACCCTACAAACAACCACGCAAAGGGGGCAAAAAGACCCTCCGTACCGAACTAACGGCACGGAGGTGCACCCTCTGCGTCCCAGAGCTTCCAGCAAGCAAGAAAAAACGAATAAGCAAGCTGGACAGAAAAAAACAACAAATAGCAAAAGCGGAACTTAGCTATGCAGACTAGCAGGCCACAGGAACGATCCAGGAGGAAACAGGTCCAATGCTAGGACATTGACTGGAGGCCAGGATCAAAGCACTAGGTGGAGTTAAATAGAGCAGCACCTAACGACTTCACCACATCACCTGAGGAAGGAAACTCAGAAGCCGCAGTACCACTATCCTCCACCAACGGAAGCTCACAGAGAGAATCAGCCGAAGTACCACTTGTGACCACAGGAGGGAGCTCTGCCACAGAATTCACAACAGGGCTCCTCAAAACAACTGTCTAATGATCTGAAAACAAAGATTATTCAACATCGTTGTTCAGGGAAAGGATACAAACAGCTGTCTCAGAGATTTAACCTGTCAATTTCCACTGTGAGGAACATAGTAAGGAAATGGAAGAACACAGGTACAGTTCTTGTTAAGGCCCGAAGTGGCAGGCCAAGAAAAACATCAGAAAGGCAGAGAAGAAGAATGGTGAGATCAGTCAAGGACAAGACCACCTCCTTAGACCACCTCCAGAGAGCTGCAGCATCAACTTGCTGCAGTGTTATGATCAGGTGGCCTTGGAGCAGCATGAAATGACCTTCGCTGGAGCAGTAGTAACTATACTGACCGCAAACCCTGATCCTATCACCGCAACTAGAAGTAGCCGTGGGGTGTGCCTAACCAGACCTAGACACCTCGACACAGCCGGAGAACTAAATATCCCTAAAGATGGAAATAGGACAACTCTCTTGCCTCAGAGTAGACCCCCCAAAGGATAGATAGCCCCCCACAAATAATGACTGTGAGTAGGAGAGGAAAAGACACACGCAGACTGAAAACAGGGATAAGCAAAGGAGGCCACTTCTACCTAGAAAGGAAAGGAAAGTACAGGATACTATGCGGTCAGTATAAAACACTACAAAATACCACAGCAGAAAAATACAAAAACTCCACCACCTAACTAAAGATGTGGAGAGTATATCTGCGACTCCAGCGAATCCAACTAGACTGAGAAAAACATCAGGCACAGTCTAGCAGGAACAAAATAGAAACAAGATAGCACAGAAAATAAACACACAGCAGTGTGTCTAAAACAAAATGAAGCAAACACTTAACTTTGCTGAATTGGCAGCAAGCAGGAGAGGCCAGGCAGGACCAACATTTCCAAAGGAACAATGGGCAACTGGCAGGGACTAAAGAGTCCTGCAAAGCAATATACCCCAGTCAGCTTTGCAATTAGCAGATACACCTGTCCAATCCTGCAGTCCAGGCACAACTGCATTACCCTCTACAACCACCGGAGGGAGTCCAAAAGCAGAATTCACAACACTGCAGATGGTGTCGTTGTGCATCGGTCAACTATACAACGCACTTTGCACAAGGAGAAGCTGTATGGGAGAGTGATGTGAAAGAAGCAGTTTCTGCAAGCACGCCACAAACAGAGTCGGCTGAGGTATGCAAAAGCACATTTGGAGAAGCCAATTTCTTTTTGGAAGAAGGTCCTGTGGACCGATGAAACCAAGATTGAGTTGTTTGGTCATACAAAAAGGCGTTATGCATGGCGGCCAAAAAACACAGCATTCCAAGAAAAATACTTGCTATCCACAGTAAAATTTGGGGGAGGTTCCATCATGCTTTGGAGCTGTGTGGCCAATGCCGGCACCGGGAATCTTGTTAAAATTGAGGGACGCATGGAATCCTCTCAGTATCAGCAGATTCTTGACAATAATGTTCATGAATCAGCAACAAAGTTGAAGTTACGCAGGGGATGGATCTTTCAGCAAGACAATGATCCAAAACACCGCTCCAAATCTACTCAGGCATCCATGCAGAGGAACAAGTACACTGTTCTGGAATGGCCATCCCAGTCCCCAGACCTGAATATCATTGAACATCTGTGCGATCATTTGAAGAGGGCTGTCCATGCTTGGCGACCATCAAACTTAACTGAACTGGAATTGTTTTGTAAAGAGGAATGGTCAAAAATACCTTCATCCAGGATCCAGGAACTCCTTAAAAGCTACAGGAAGCAACTAGAGGCTGTTATTTTTGCAAAAGGAGGATCTACTAAATATTAACCCCTTCATGACCCAGCCTATTTTGACTTTAATGACCTGGCCGTTTTTTGCAATTCTGACCAGTGTCCCTTTATGTGGTAACAACTCAGGAACGCTTCAACGGATCCTAGCGGTTCTGAGATTGTTTTTTTTAGACATATTGGGCTTCATGTTAGTGGTAAATTTAGGTCAATAAATTCTGCATTTTTATTTGTGATAAAGGAAATATGGCGAAAATTTTGAAAATTTCGCAATTTTCACATTTTGAATTTTTTTTTCAGTTAAATCAGAGAGTTATGTGACACAAAATGGCTAATAAATAACATTTCCCACATGTCTACTTTACATCTGCACAATTTGAAGTCAGTTTGAGGGGTCTATATGGCTGAAAATACCCAAAAGTGACACCATTCTAAAAACTGCACCCCTCAAGGTGCACAAAACCACATTCAAGAAGTTTATTAACCCTTCAGATGCTTCACAGCAGCAGAAGCAACATGGAAGGAAAAAAATGAACATTTAACTTTTTAGTCACAAAAATGATTTTTAGCAACAATTTTTTTTTCCCAATGGTAAAAGGAGAAACTGAACCACGAAAGTTGTTGTCCAATTTGTCCTGAGTACGCTGATACCTCATATGTGGGGGTAAACCACTGTTTGGACGCACGGCAGGGCTTGGAAGGGAAGGAGCGCCATTTGACTTTTTGAATGAAAAATTGGCTCCACTCTTTAGTGGACACCATGTCGCGTTTGGAGAGCCCCCGTGTGCCTAAAAATTGGAGCTCCCCCACAATTGACCCCATTTTGGAAACTAGATGCCCCAATGAACTTATCTAGATGCATAGTGAGCACTTTAAACCCCTAGGTGCTTCACAAATTGAGCCGTAAAAATAAAAAAGTACTTTTTTTTTCACAAAAAAATTCTTTTAGCCTAAATTTTTCATTTTCACATGGGCAACAGGATAAATTGGATCCTATAATTTGTTGTCCAATTTGTCCTGAGTACACAGATACCTCACATGTGGGGGTAAACCACTGTTTGGGCACATGGTAACGATCAGAAGGGAAGAAGCGCCATTTGACTTTTTGAATGAAAAATTATCTCCATCGTTAGCGGACACCATGTCGCGTTTGGAGAGCCCCTGTGTGCCTAAACATTGGCGCTCCCCCACAAGTGACCCCATTTTCGAAACTAGACCCTGAAAGGAACTTATCTAGATATGTGGTGAGCACTTTGAACCCCCAAGTGCTTCACAGAAGTTTATAACGCAGAGACGTGAAAATAATAAATACGTTTTTTTTCCTCAAAAATAATTTTTTAGCCCAGAATTTTTTTATTTTTTCAAGGGTTACAGGAGAAATTGGACCTCAAACGTTGTTGTCCAGTTTCTCCTGAGTACGCTAATACCCCATGTGTGGGGGTAAACCACTGTTTGGGCACACGTCGGGGCTCAGAAGGGAAGTAGTGACTTTTGAAATGCAGACTTTGATGGAATGGTCTGCGGGCGTCACGTTGCGTTTGCAGAGCCCCTGGTGTGCCTAAACAGTAGAAACCCCCCACAAGTGACCCCATTTTAGAAACTAGACCCCCCAAGGAACTTATCTAGATATGTGGTGAGCACTTTGAACCCCCAAGTGCTTCACAGACGTTTACAACGCAGAGCCGTGAAAATAAAAAATCATTTTTCTTTCCTCAAAAATGATGTTTTAGCAAGCATTTTTTTATTTTCACAAGGGTAACAGGAGAAATTGGACCCCAGTAATTGTTGCGCAGTTTATCCTGAGTATGCTGGTACCCCATATGTGGGGGTAAACCACTGTTTGGGCACACGTCGGGGCTCGGAAGTGAGGGAGCACCATTTAACTTTTTGAATACAAGATTGGCTGGAATCAATGGTGGCGCCTTGTTGCGTTTGGAGACCCCTGATGTGCCTAAACAGTGGAAACCCCTCAATTCTACCTCCTACACTAACCCCAACACACTCCTAACCCTAATCCCAACTGTAGCCATAACCCTAATCACAACCCTAACCACAACCCTAATTCCAACCCTAAGGCTATGTGCCCACGTTGCGGATTCGTGTGAGATTTTTCAGCACCATTTTTGAAAAATCCGCGGGTAAAAGGCACTGCGTTTTACCTGCGGATTTACCGCGGATTTTCAGCGTTTTTTGTGCAGATTTCACCTGCGGATTCCTATTGAGGAACAGGTGTAAAACGTTGCGGAATCCGCACAAAGAATTGACATGCTGCGGAAAATACAACGCAGCGTTTCCGCGTGGTATTTTAAGCACCATGGACACAGCGGATTTGGTTTTCCATAGGTTTACGTGGTACTGTAAACCTGATGGAACACTGCTGCGAATCCGCAGCGGCCAATCCGCTGCGGATCCGCAGCCAAATCTGCACCGTGTGCACATAGCCTAATTCTAAAGTTATGTGCACACGCTGTGGAAAACGCTGCGGATCCGCAGCAGTTTCCCATGAGTTTACAGTTCAATGTAAACCTATGGGAAACAAAAATTGCTGTGCACATGCTGCAGAAAAACTGCACGGAAACGCAGCGGTTTACATTCTGCAGCATGTCACTTCTTTCTGCGGATTCCGCAGCGGTTTTACAACTGCTCCAATAGAAAATCGCAGTTGTAAAACCGCAGTGAAATGCGCAGAAAAACCGCGATAAATCCGCAGCGGTTTAGCACTGCGGATTTATCAAATCCGCTGCGGAAAAATCTGCAGAGGACCAGAATACGTGTGCACATACCAAAACCATAACCCCAACCTTAGTGGGAAAATTTTTTTTTCTCTTTATTTTATTATTGTCCCTACCTATGGGGGTGACAAAGAGGGGGGGGGGGGTCATTTACTATTTTATTTATTTTGATCACTGTGATAGGTTTTATCACAGTGATCAAAATGCACATTGGAACGAATGCCGGACGGACCCCAGGGAGGCTCGGTAAGTATGATGGGGTGGGGGGGGGAGCACGGGGGAAGGGGGTGTGGATTGGAGCATGGAGGGTGGATCGGAGCGTGGGGGGGTGGATTGGAGCACGGCGGGGTGGATCGGAGTGCAGGGGTTTGGATTGGAGCACGGGGGGTGGGATTGGAGCACGGGGGAGCGGGCAAGAGCACGGGGGAGCGGACAGGAGGATGGAGGGGAGCGGAGCAGTGTACAGGACTGATCGGAGGACTGGGGGGGGGATCGGTGGCGGTGGGGGGGGGGGGGGCAGACCAGTGTTTCCAGCCATGGTCGATGATATTGCAGCATCGGCCATGGCTGGATTGTAATATTTCACCAGTTTTAATAGGTGAAATATTACAAATCGCTCTGATTGGCAGTTTCACTTTCAACAGCCAATCAGAGCGATCGTAACCACGGGGGGGGGGGGGGGGTGAAGCCACCCCCCCTGGGCTGTACTACCACTCCCCCTGTCCCTGCAGGTCGGGTGAAATTGGAGTTAACCCTTTCACCCGATCTGCAGGGACCCGAACATTCTGTGACAAAGCATATGCATCACAGGTTGGATTGGCACCGACTTTCATGACGCATATACTGTGTCACAGGTCGGGAAGGGGTTAATGTGACTTTTCTGGTGGGGTGCCCATACTTATGCACCTGTCAAATTTTGTTTGAATGCAGATTGCACATTTTCTGTTAGTACAATAAACCTAATTTCAAGGCAGAAACATTACTGTGTCCAACAGTTATTAGATATATGAAACTGAAATAGCTGTTGCAAAAAAAACAATTTTTATAAAACATTAAGCTTAAGATTAATAGGGGCGCCCAAACTTTTTCATATAACTGTGTATATACAGTGGGGCAAAAAAGTATTTAGTCAGTCAGCAATAGTGCAAGTTCCACCACTTAAAAAGATGAGAGGCGTCTGTAATTTACATCATAGGTAGACCTTAACTATGGGAGACAAACTGAGAAAAAAAAATCCAGAAAATTACATTGTCTGTTTTTTTAACAATTTATTTGCATATTATGGTGGAAAATAAGTATTTGGTCAGAAACAAAATTTCATCTCAATACTTTGTAATATATCCTTTGTTGGCAATGACAGAGGTCAAACGTTTTCTGTAAGTCTTCACAAGGTTGCCACACACTGTTGTTGGTATGTTGGCCCATTCCTCCATGCAGATCTCCTCTAGAGCAGTGATGTTTTTGGCTTTTCGCTTGGCAACACGGACTTTCAACTCCCTCCAAAGGTTTTCTATAGGGTTGAGATCTGGAGACTGGCTAGGCCACTCCAGGACCTTGAAATGCTTCTTACGAAGCCACTCCTTTGTTGCCCTGGCGGTGTGCTTTGGATCATTGTCATGTTGAAAGACCCAGCCACGTTTCATCTTGAATGCCCTTGCTGATGGAAGGAGGTTTGCACTCAAAATCTCACGATACATGGCCCCATTCATTCTTTCATGTACCCGGATCAGTCGTCCTGGCCCCTTTGCAGAGAAACAGCCCCAAAGCATGATGTTTCCACCACCATGCTTTACAGTAGGTATGGTGTTTGATGGATGCAACTCAGTATTCTTTTTCCTCCAAACACGACAAGTTGTGCTTCTACCAAACAGTTCCAGTTTGGTTTCATCAGACCATAGGACATTCTCCCAAAACTCCTCTGGATCATCCAAATGCTCTCTAGCAAACTTCAGACGGGCCCGGACATGTACTGGCTTAAGCAGTGGGACATATCTGGCACTGCAGGATCTGAGTCCATGGTGGCGTAGTGTGTTACTTATGGTAGGCCTTGTTACATTGGTCCCAGCTCTCTGCAGTTCATTCAATAGGTCCCCCCGCGTGGTTCTGGGATTTTTGCTCACCGTTCTTGTGATCATTCTGACCCCACGGAGTGGGATTTTGCGTGGAGCCCCAGATCGAGGGAGATTATCAGTGGTCTTGTATGTCTTCCATTTTCTAATTATTGCTCCCACTGTTGATTTCTTCACTCCAAGCTGGTTGGCTATTGCAGATTCAGTCTTCCCAGCCTGGTGCAGGGCTACAATTTTGTTTCTGGTGTCCTTTGACAGCTCTTTGGTCTTCACCATAGTGGAGTTTTGACTCAGACTGTTTGAGGGTGTGCACAGGTGTCTTTTTATACTGATAACAAGTTTAAACAGGTGCCATTACTACAGGTAATGAGTGGAGGAAAGAGGAGACTCTTAAAGAAGAAGTTACAGGTCTGTGAGAGCCAGAAATCTTGATTGTTTGTTTCTGACCAAATACTTATTTTCCACCATAATATGCAAATAAATTGTTAAAAAAACAATGTGATTTTCTGGATTTTTTTTTCTCAGTTTGTCTCCCATAGTTGAGGTCTACCTATGATGTAAATTACAGACGCCTCTCATCTTTTTAAGTGGTGGAACTTGCACTATTGCTGACTGACTAATTACTTTTTTGCCCCACTGTGTGTTTATATATATATATATATATATATATATATATATATATATATATGTATGTAATGTGTATATATTTTTTTATTACTGTATAAAATAAATGCACACTGGCGCTACACTAGAAAATAAAAAAGAAAGGGGGGAGGGTGTACTCTAAAAACAAAAAGCTGCTGGTGATGCACCAGGGTCTGCTAAACCGCCTGCTTCAGGCGTGCCCCATTTGGAAGCAACGCCGAAGCGGTGGCGGAGTGAGGAAGGGGCGTGGAAGCAATGTGACGTCACACAGGTAGATGGACAGGCGCGTAGAGGGCGAGGCAATCCAACGCGTTTCGAAGGATGCGATCCTTCTTCGTCAGGGCTGCAGTTCCCTGTGGGGCCCATCCTTATATAGTACTAAGTGACTAACCCTTTCCTAACCTGCTTGGGTGACCTGCAGAGGGGATCAAATGAGTGCTCCACTCCCTACATCTACATTTTTCAATCAGCACAAAAAAATTGCATGTGCACCTATTATAGGTTTTTGTCTTTGTGAATGCTCAGTTCAGCCTGTGTTACACACTTGTCCCCCTTAAATGGCTGAATGCAACCATCACTTTTAGATTTAGGGAGTGGAGCACTCATTTGATCCCTTCTGCAGGTCACCCAAGCAGGCTAGGAAAGGGTTAGTGACTTAGTACTATATAAGGGTGGGCCCCACAGGGAACTGCAGCCCTGACTAAGAAGGATCACATCCTTCGAAACGCGTTGGATTGCCTCACCCCCTACGCGCCTGTCCATCTACCTGTGTGACGCCACATTGCTTCCATGCCCCTTCCTCACTCCGCCACAGATTCGGCGTTGCTTCTAAACGGGGCACGCCTGAGGCAGGCGGTTTAGCCTAGTTTCCTGTAGCCAGCGTGGAGGATCACAGTGGGCGGAAGCCCTCACATCATTCCCTAGCTCCATAACCTCGCGCTGCGGGAGCACACACTGAACACCCATCAGGAGAAAGATCCAGCTCAAGCATCATCATAGACTAATCTAGTAAGTGCATGAGAGCAAACTGTTATTTGTCTAAGGCACAACGAAGGATCTCACTGTGTTTTTTTTATTACTGATTTGCAAAGGTAAAGGGGTATTCTAAAGATGCCTCTTCAGTAGTTCAGAGAATAAAATCTCTTCATGCTTCCCTCTGTAGACAAGCTTTTTGGAGATGAAAATGTCATTCTCCAGCAGGACTTGTCACATGTCCACACGGCCAAAAGTACAAATTCTTGGTTTAAAAACAACAGTATCACTGTGCTTGATTGACTAGCAAACTCGTCTGACCTTAACCCCATAGGGGGTATTGCCAAGAACAAGATGACACCAGACCCCACAATGTAGACGAGCTGAAGGCTGCTATCAAAGCAACCTGGGCTTCCATAACACCTCAGCAATGCCACAGGCTGATTGCCTCCATGCCACGCCGCATTGATACCATTATTGATTCAAAAGGAGCCCTGACAAACTATTGAGTGCATTTACTGAATATACATTTCAGTTGGACAATATTTTGGATTTTAAAATCATTTTTTCAAGGTGGTGTTATAAAGAATTCTAATTTACTGAGATAATGGCTTTTGGGTTTTCATTGGCTGAAAGCCATAATCTTCAACGTAACAGAAATAAACACTGGAAATAGATCACTCTGTTTGTAATGACGCTACAGGATCTAATATGAGTTTCATTTTTTGTATTGAAGAACTTAAATAAATTAACTCTTTGATGATATTCTAATTTTGTGAGATGCACCTGTATGTTTTAACATTGAATTCAAATGTTTTTTGACAGTAATAGAAAAACATGGCAGCTTTCTTACTAAAACACCATACTTGTCCACAGGTTGCTTGTAGCATTGAAACTCGGCTCCTTTAACCCCTTTCAGACATATGACGTACTATCCCGTCGAGGTGGGGTGGGCCCGTATGCCCACCGACGGGATAGTACGTCATACGCGATCGGCCGCGCTCACGGGGGGAGCGCGGCCGGGTGTCAGCTGCCTATCGCAGCTTACATCCGGCACTATGTGCCAAGAGCGGTCACGGACCACCCCCGGCACATTAACCCCCGGCACACCGCGATCAAACATGATTGCGGTGTGCCGGCGGTATAGGGAAGCATCACGCAGGGAGGGGGCTCCCTGCGGGCTTCCCTGAGACCCCCGCAGCAACGCGATGTGATCGCGTTGCCCCGAGGTTCTCCTACCTCCTTCCTCGCTGCAGGCCCCGGATCCAAGATGGCCGCGGCATCTGGGTACTGCAGGGAGGGAGGTGGCTTATCAAGTGCCTGCTCAGAGCAGGCGCTTGGTAAGCCTGCAGTGCTCTAAGTCAGATTGCTGATCTGACAGAGTGCTGTGCAAACTGTCAGATCAGCGATCTGTGATGTCCCTCCCTGGGACAAAGTAAAAAAGTAAAAAAAAAATTTCCACATGTGTAAAAAAAAAAATAATAAAAAAAAATTCCTAAATAATGAAAAAAAAAAAAATATTATTCCCATAAATACATTTCTTTATCTAAATAATAAAAACAATAATAAAAGTACACACATTTAGTATCGCCGCGTCCGTAACGACCCAACCTATAAACTGTCCCACTAGTTAACCCCTTCAGTAAACACCGTAAGAAAAAAAACGAGGCAAAAAACAACGCTTTATTATCATAACGCCGAACAAAAAGTGGAATAACACTCGATCAAAAAGACATATAAATAACCATGGTACCTCTGAAAACGTCATCTTGTCCCGCAAAAAACGAGCCACCATACAGCATCATCAGCAAAAAAATAAAAAAGTTATAGTCCTCAGAATAAAGCGATGCAAAAATAATTATTTTTTCCATAAAATAGTTTTTATCGTATAAAAGCGCCAAAGCATAAAAAAATTATATAAAAGAGGTATCGCTGTAATTGTACTGACCCGAAGAATAAAACTGCTTTATCAATTTTACCAAACGCGGAACGGTATAAACTCCTCCCCCAAAAGAAGTTCATGAATAGCTGGTTTTTGGTCATTCTGCCTCACAAAAATCGGAATAAAAAGCGATCAAAAAATGTCAAATGCCCGAAAATGTTACCAATAAAAACGTCAACTCGTCCCGCAAAAAAAAAAAAACTCACATGACTTTGTGGACTCAAATATGGAAAAATTATAGCTCTCAAAATGCTTTTTGCAATAAAAAGCGTCTTTCAGTGTGTGACGGCTGCCAATCATAAAAATCTGCTAAAAACCCGCTATAAAAGTAAATCAAACCCCCCTTCATCACCCCCTCAGTTAGGGAAAAATTAAAAAAAAAGGTATTTATTTCCATTTTCCCGTTAGGGTTAGGGTTAGGGGTAGGGCTAGGGTTAATGTTGGGGCTAGGGCTAAGGCTACAGTTAGGGTTGGGGCTAAAGTTACGGTTAGGGTTTAGATTACATTTACGGTTGGGATTAGGGTTAGGGGTGTGTCAGGGTTAAAAGTGTGGTTAGGGTTACTGTTGGGATTAGGGTTAGGGGTGTGTTTGGATTAGGGTTTCAGTTATAATTGGGTGGTTTCCACTGTTTAGGCACATCAGGGGCTCTCCAAACGCGACATGGCGTCCGATCTCAATTCCAGCCAATTCTGCGTTGAAAAAGTAAAACAGTGCTCCTTCCCTTCCGAGCTCTCCCGTGTGCCCAAACAGGAGTTTACCCCAACATATGGGGTATCAGCGTACTCAGGACAAATAGGAGAAATTGGACCCCAAAAGTTGTTGTCCTGTTACCCTTGGGAAAATACAAAACTGGGGGCTAAAAAATAATGTTTGTGGGGTGAAAAAAAATATTTTTTATTTTCACGGCTCTGCGTTATAAACTGTAGTGAAACACTTGGGGGTTCAAAGTTCTCACAACACATCTAGATAAGTTCCTTGGGGGGTCTAGTTTCCAATATGGGGTCACTTGTGGGGGGTTTCTACTGTTTAGGTACATTAGGGGCTCTGCAAACGCAATGTGACGCCTGCAGACCATTCCATCTAAGTCTGCATTCCAAATGGCGCTCCTTCCCTTCCGAGCCCTCCCATGCGCCCAAACAGTGCATCCCCCCCCACATATGGGGTATCGGCATACTCAGGACAAATTGGACAACAACTTTTGGGGTCCAATTTCTTCTCTTACCCTTGGGAAAATAAAAAATTGGGGGCGAAAAGATAATTTTTTGTGAAAATATGATTTTTTATTTTTACGGTTCTGGATTATAAACTTCTGTGAAGCACTTGGTGGGTCAAAGTGCTCACCACACCTCTAGATAAGTTCCTTAGGGGGTCTACTTTCCAAAATGGTGTCACTTGTGGGGGGTTTCAATGTTTAGGCACATCAGTGGCTCTCCAAACGCAGCATGGCGTCCCATCTCAATTCCTGTCAATTTTGCATTGAAAAGTCAAACGGCGCTCCTTCCCTTCCGAGCTCTCCCATGCGCCCAAACAGTGGTTTACTGCCACATATGGGGTATCAGCGTACTCAGGACAAATTGTTCAACAACTTTTGAGGTCCATTTTCTCCTGTTACCCTTGGTAAAATAAAACAAATTGGAGCTGAAGTAAATAATTTTTTGTGAAAAAAAGTTAAATGTTCAATTTTATTTAAACATTCCAAAAATTCTTGTGAAGCACCAGAAGGGTTAATAAACTTCTTGATTGTGGTTTTGAGCACCTTGAGGGGTGCAGTTTTTAGAACGGTGTCACACTTGGGTATTTTCTATCATATAGACCCCTCAAAATGGCTTCAAATGAGATGTGGTCCCTAAAAAAAAAAATGGTGTTGTAAAAATGAGAAATTGCTGGTCAACTTTTAACCCTTAACTCCCTAACAAAAAAAATTTTGGTTCCAAAATTGTGCAGATGTAAAGTAGACATGTGGGAAATGTTACTTATTAAGTATTTGTGTGACATATCTCTGCGATTTAATTGCATAAAAATTCAAAGTTGGAAAATTGCGAAATTTTCAAAATTCTTGCCAAATTTCTGTTTTTTTCACAAATAAACACAGGCAATATCAATAAACAATATGTCACGAGAAAACAATGTAAGAATCACCAGGATCCGTTGAAGCGTTCCAGAGTTATAACATCACTAGATTCTGGCCCGATTCTAATGCATCGGGTATTCTAGAATATGCATGTCCCCGTAGTATATGGACAATGATGATTCCAGAATTCGCGGCAGACTGTGCCCGTCGCTGATTGGTCGAGGCAACCTTTATGACATAATCGTAGCCATGGCAACCATTATGACATCTACGTCGATACTGTGCTCGTTGCTGATTGGTCGAGGCAACCTTTATGACATCATCGTCGCCATGGCAACCATTATGACATCTACGTCGATACTGTGCCCGTCGCTGATTGGTCGAGGCAACCTTTATGACATCATCGTCGCCATGGCAACCATTATGACATCTACGTCGATACTGTGCCCGTCGCTGATTGGTCGAGGCAACCTTTATGACATCATCGTCGCCATGGCAACCATTATGACATCTACATCGATACTGTGCTCGTCGCTGATTGGTTGAGGCCTGGCGGCCTCGACCAATCAGAGACGCAGGATTTCCAGGACAGACAGACAGAAAGACAGACAGACAGACGGAAAAACCCTTAGACAATTCTATATATAGATAAAGGGACAGTGGTCAGAATTGTAAAAATTGGCCCGGTCATTAACGTGCAAACCACCCTTGGGGGTAAAGGGGTTAAAGTGACCTGGCCTATGCTTTAGGCCGGTGTCACACTACCGTAGAATACGGACGAGTGCTATGCGAGAAAACATCGCAGAACACTCTCACCAGTTTTACTCTATGGGGCAGCTCACATCACCGTATTTTTTTTTTTTTTCATAGGCGTATTCAACGTCCATGTAAAATCGCAGCAGTCTGCGATTGTACGTGCATTTCATCTGAGACTCGCCAATGCAAGCCTATGGGTGCGAGAAAAACTTGGACACCACACGGACCATTCATCTAGATAGTGACAAATACGCACACATTTTCCTCATTTCAGCCCATTGAGCCATTAAATTCAATGGTGAAAAGCAGTGAGAAATGTAAAGCTATCCGCATGTCATACACATGCATAGGTGCGAGAAAATTACATCATCGCATTGCAAACGCATTACACATGGATGGCCATACCAAGAACACTCATGGGACTCTGAGCAGGGAGACTTGGACTGATTTTTCATAAGTTAAGTGTGACCCCAGACACAATAGGTGTGATACTGCTTTTGCAAGAAAGCAGCCATGTTGTTCTAATCCTGTGTAAATCCTTTAGGGTAGGTTCACATGAGCATATAAAAAATAGTTAAGAATTTTATCCTAAATACGGAGACTATTTTTTACTCACTTGTCATCCATGTGTATAAAATGCGTTTTTTGCAGCATCTATTAATGATTTACAAGACCATTTACAGTTTCCTGTTATAGAATTGCAATGTGAGATAACAGATGTTGTACTGTTGCATCCGATTTTTTTTGTGCACCCATAGATCTCAGTGGATGAGTTTCATCTGATTTATGGAAGAATCTAGTGCATGTTGCAATTTTTTTTTTTTTTTTTTTTTTTTTTTTTAATTTAAGCTTTCAAGTTTGGTCAGTAAAATAGATTGTTCATGTGCACTGCCTCATTGAATAACTTTGGTCTGAGTACCGCCTTGTTTTTACCTTGAACATCACGTGGACCGAAAATACGGTCATCTGCATGGGCCATTAGTGGGAGAGGTCAAACTTCAAAGGTATACTAAGTATTCTGCCACAGCACTGTTTTTGATGTAAAAAATATTGGAAGCCACTTAGATTACATTAAAAGTATTAGCCCACGTTCACATGTTTTCAGTTTTTTATCTCAGTATTTGGAATCCAAAACCAGGAGTGGAAGACTCTGAGGGAAAGTATAAGGCCAGGTGCCCACGATCTAGAATCAGCAGCGGTTTGGACGCAGTTCATGTTCGCTTTTCGTCCAAAGCCCTGCAATCTATTGCATGCCCATCCACTATGCTGTCACAGCTGGCATATGTACGCAGCGTCACAACCTTAGCAACTCCAGATCGTCGGAACATACCCTAATAGAAACATGTGCCCCACACTTGTGTTTTTCACCCACTCCTGGTTTTGGCTTACAAATACTGTGGTAAAAAAACTGACCATATATTCAACGTGTGCATGTGGCCTTAGGGTCCATAAGGATTTGCCAGCATCAATAAATGATCTGATATAGCAGTTATTGCTACTTTATAAACTGAAGCAATTCCATGGAGACATTGTGAAAAGAGCCTGATATTGTTTTTGATAAATACTTACCATATATACTCGAGTATAAGCCGACCCCCTAATTTTCCCACAAAAAACTGGGAAAACTTAATGACTTGAGTCTAAGCCTAGGGTGGGAAATGCAGCAGCTACCGGTAAATGTCAAAAATAAAAATAGATACCAATAAAAGTAAAATTAATTGAGACATCAGTAGGTTGTGTTTTTGAATATCCATATTGAATCAGGAGCCCCATATAATGCTCCATAAAGTTTATGATGGCCCCATAAGATGCTCCATATTAAAATATGCCCCATATAATCCTGCATAAGGCTATGTGCACACGTTGCAGATTCTCTGCGGATCCGCAGCATTTTTTGCGGTGCAGAAACGCTGCAGATCCGCAATTGATTTACAGTACAATATAAATCAATGAGAAAAAAAAAAAAAGCTGTGCACACGTTGCGGAACATCCGGTGGGGAAACGCTGCGGTTTACAAGAAGTAGCATGTTACTTCTTTTTTGCGGATCTGCAGCGTTTTTGTACCCATTCCATTTTAGAAATCCGCAGGGACACTCAGACCATCCTTATGGAGTTGGTTTCTAACAGTTGTGCAGACACAATCATTTATGGCCTGCTGGAGGTCATTTTGCAGGGCTCTGGCAGTGCTCCTCCTGTTCCTCCTTGCACAAAGGCTAAGGTAGCGGTCCTGCTGCTGGGTTGTTGCCCTCCTACAGCCCCCTCCACTTCACCTGGTGTACTGGCCTGTCTCCTGGTAGTGCCTCCAGCCTCTGGACACTACGCTGACAGACACAGCAAACCTTCTTGCCACAGCTAGCATTGATGTGCCATTCTGGATGAGCTGCACTACCTAAGCCACTTGTGTGGGTTGTAGAGTCCGTCTCATGCTACCGCGAGTGTGAAAGCACAACCAACATTCAAAAGTGACTAAAACATCAGCCAGAAAGCATTGGTACTGAGATGTGGTCTGTGGTTCCCACCTGCAGAACCACTCCTTTGAGTGTGTCTTGATAATTGCCAATAATTTCCATCTGTTGTCTATTCCATTTGCACAACAGCATGTGAAATTGATTGTCAAACAGTGTTGCTTCCTAAGTGGACAGTTTGATTTCACAGAAGTTTGATTTACTTGGAGTTATATTCTGTTGTTTAAGTGTTACCTTTATTTTTTTGAGCAGTGTATTTATACAGGGAAGAGGGATCCGCAGTTAGGAAAATTCTGAGGTATTTTAGTTTCTCTGGGGGCCAATTGAAAGGGGTGTCTTTTGTCAGTGCCAAGATGTCTGCGCTTTTAGCCAAGACATTTAGAGCCTCCGACTTGTTCATGTTTATTTTAAAGTTGGAGACCTCACCAAACTCTGTGAATATGTTCATAAGTCTGGGAAATGCTGATCTGGGATTTGTGGTCAGAAATAGGAGATAATCGGCAAAAGCTGCCTTTGATGTCTTCATCTTGTCTAATTTTCTGTGTCAGGGTCTCCATTACCATGACAAAGAGGGCAGGGGAGAGAGGACAGCCCTGTCTGGTTCCATTTCTTACTTTTGCTGATCAACTTTTAACACTTCTAACTTCCGAAGAAAAAAATATATGTTTTTAAAAAAATGATACAGATGTAAAGTAGACATGTGGGAAATGTTATTTAGTAACTATTTTATGTAAAAAAAAAAAAAAAAATTCTTGTTTCAGGGCATAACAATTTAAAGTTTGAAAATTGGGAAATTTTTGCCAAAATTCCAATATTTCAACAAATAGACGCAAGTTATATCGAACAAATATTACCACTATTATGAAGTACAATATATCACTAAAAAACCCTCAGAGTCATCAGGATCGGTTGAAGCATTCCAGAGTTATACCCACATAATGTAACGCTGGTCAGATTTAAAAAATTTGGCCTGGGCATGACGGTCAAAATTGTCTCCGTCACTAAGGGGTTAAACCTCTGGTTTGACATTGATTTGTTTACTATTTTGGTGAGTTTACAAATGAGTGCAGATAATATTTTGAATAAAGAAATGCTGTAGATTTTCATTATTCCATGTGTATTATTGCCCCCAATATGCAATGTGGGAACCGAGTAATTTGGGATGTTAAGAGATCAGTATATATCCTTAAAGAGAACCTGTCAGGTCCCCCGTACCCCCAGAACCACCAGCAGTTGTCTGCATATGCCTGCATAACAGTACCTTTATTACATTATACACAAACACAGATCTTTACAAAAAGTATTTCTAAAGTCTGCTTATGATATGTAAATGAGGCCTTTGACTAGTCGATGGGGTGTTAGTGTCCCCAGACTAGTTGGCCCACTTAGCATGTTACAGGTACGGACTGGGGCTGAAATTCAGCCCTGGCATTTGCAATCACACAGGACCATGTTGTCCCGTTTCCAAGCAACAGATGGGGATATATTAACAGTATCGTGGATGGAGGAAAGCAAGATTTACTAAAAGACCAATATTTCTAATGATACCCGTGGCCTGCTGGGGTAAGTGATGGAGTCAGCGACTTTGTGCTCCATCACAACTGTTAACAGTATGGGAGTCTTGAGAAAACTGATTCTGCTAACAACTCAGCAGACAAGGCAGCCTATGACCAGACAGGCCCTTCTGGCATTGGCCCTTCTGGCATTTGCCAGAATTGCCCAATGGCCAGTCCGGCCCTGGCATGTTATCACATCCTCTTAAGCCGGGTGTACGCATCGCATCCCAACTTCCGGGATGCACACTGCGCATAATCGGAAGTGCAGAAGAATTTCGATCATGCACAGTGCGCCTCTGAAGCCAGCTTGCGTACACCCAGCATCAGAGAATCAATGCAGTAACAGAAAGAAGCCACGTGCATGTGCAAGGTAAGTATAGCTCATCGCTTGTAAGCCATGTTTTCAAACCCACAGGGGCGTGATGACATGCTAAGTTTGTCGATTAGTCTGGGGACACTAATGTCCCATCAACTAGTCATATATCTCATTTACATATCATAAGCGGACTTTAGAAATACTTTTTCTAAAGATCTGTTTTTGTGTAGTGTAACAAAGGGACTGTTAGGCATGGTAATTGGCAATATAGACACAATTGTTGGTGGTTCTGGGGGCACAGGGGACCTGACTGGTTGCCCTTAAGGCCGGGGTCATATCGCCGTTGATTCTTTTTTTGAATCTTTTATCCAAATTCCACTCAGCTCAAACTCTGTCAGGGTGTCAGTTCACTGTGTTTCGATTCTCTAGCATTGGAATGGGTGAAAAACGCTGAAAGTATTGACATGCTGCAGATTTAAAAGGGTTTCAAATCTGCAAGGAAAAAATAAGCATTGTAATTACTGAGAATACAGGAATCCATTATGTATCAAGGCCACGCCCAATGGCCAGGAGTATGTAGCATATACTCCGGTCCTGGGTCAGTGTGTGCACTGGGGGGATTCATAAGTCTGCAGTCACACAGAGTCACTGCAGGCTTATCTATTTGGACTGGACGACCCCTTTAATAGTTTACATAGGTCAAATGTGGTGACAGATTCCCTTGAACACCTTAAGCATGAGCCAAATTTAGCTTTTTTTGCATAGCTATAATTCTCCCTTTATGGCTTTTTTTTTTTTTTTTTTTCCCCCATAGCTAAATCAGGGCTTGTTTTTTCGTGACACAAGTTGTACTTTTGGTTGATATCATTTATTTGTAAATTGCAGTTAGTTGTGCTGGAAAAATGACCTGACCACTTTGATTCTCCATGTCAGTATGATTATGGCGATACCAAACATGCATCATTTTCTCTGCTCTTTCAGTAGCTGTAAAACCTCTGAACTTCATTAAAAAATAAAGAAATAAATTTACATTGATGGAGTTGTCTGAGGGCTTGTTTTTTTGCACACCGAGTTGTAGATTTCTATATAAACATGCTGTTTCGATGCAGTTTTGGCATGTCAAGTAGTTTTTTTTTTTACAAAATGTCCCATATAGTTTAAGAGTTGGAAGGGACCTCCTGGGTCATCTGGTTCAACCCCCTGCTCAAAGCAGAATTCACTAAATCATCCCAGACAGATGCCTGTCCAGCCAATGTTTGAAGACTTCTATGGAAGGAGAAGTCACCACCTCTCATGGCAGCCTGTTCCACTCATTGATCACCCTCACTGTCAAAAAGTATGTTCTAATATCTAATCTGAGTCTCTTCCCATTCAGTTTCATCCCATTGCTGCTAGTCTTTCCTTGTGCAAATGAGAATAAAGATGATCCTTCTACAATGTGACAGCCCTTGAGATATTTGTAGACAGCTATTAAGTCTCCTCTCAGTCTTCTTTTTTGCAAGCTAAACATTCCCAAATCCTGTAACCGTACCTCATAGGACATGGACTTCTCTGAACTTGCTCCAGTTTGTTGATGTCTTTTTTTTTTTTTAAATTTGGTGCCCAAAACTGGACACAGTATTCCAGGTGAGGTCTGACCAAAGAGGAGTAGAGGGCAATAATGACTTTGCGTGATCTAGACTGTATGCTTCTGTTAATAGATCCAACAATTGCATTTTCTTTTTGCTTCTGCATCACACTGTTGACTCATGTTCAGTTTAGGATCTATTAGTATACCCAAGTCTTTTTCACATGTGCTGTTGCTTAGCCCTATTCCTCCCATTCTGTATATGATTTTTTCATTTTTATTGCCCAGATGTAGTACTTCGCATTTTTCCCTGTTAAAAACCATTCTGTTATTTGCTGCCCACTGCCCCAGTTTATTTATCTTTTTGAATCCTCTCTTCTTTAGTATAAGCTATCCCTCCTAGTTTTGTGTCATCAGCAAATTTAATCAGTGTACCCTCAATTCCTTCATCTAAATCATTGATAAAGATGTTGAACAATACAGGGCCCATGACAGAGCCCTATGGTACCCCACTTGAGACATTCTTCCAACTGGAAGTGCAGCCATTTACGACCACTCTTTGGGTCCGATCACAAAGCCAGCTATGAATCCACCTAACAGTTGCTTTGTCCATTCCATACTTAGTCATTTTTTCAATAAGATTGGTGTGAAAAATGTTGTCAAATGCTTTGCTGAAGTCAAGATATACTAGATCTACAGCATTTCCCTGATCCATCTAGTCAGTGATTCTGTCATAGAAAGAAATTAAGTTAGTCTGACATGACTTATTAGTTACAAACCCATGCTGATCCTGGTTAATCACTTCATTATTATCCAGGTACTTACATGTTGTTTAATAATTTGTTCAAAGATCTTTCCTGGTATAGAAGTCAGACTTATGGACCCATAGTTTCCTGGGTCCACCTTCTTCCCCTTTTTGAAGATAGGAACAACATTTGCTCTTCTCCAGTCTTCTGGGACTTCTGCTGTTCTCCAGGAATTTTCAAAGATTATGGACAGTGGTTCAAAAATTTCTTCTATCTCCTTCAGTACTCTGGGGTGTAATTCATCTTGACCTGGAGACTTGAATTAATTTATGTTAGCTAGGTGTTTCCTCACTATCTTTCTGTTTATAGATATCCTGGATTCTTCTATTCCTTTAATAGGATGGTGAAGATCAGTTGATGTTACATTTCTTTTGTGAGAGAAAACCTATGCAAAATAGGAATTTAAACGTTCGGCCTTCTCAACATTATTTCTTACCATTTTATCATTTTCATCCTGTAAAAACCCTATAGCATCTTTGACTTTTCTTTTACGTTTGACATATCCACAAAATCCTTTTTTTATTGCTTTTGACGTCTCTTGCAAGCCTTAATTTATTGTCAGCTTAGCTAATCTGACTTTTGCTCTGCTGGTTCTGTAGACCGCATTATATAGATCAGAAATTTATGGACAAGGCAATACCAACTGTTTTTATTTATTTTTCAGCTGAGCAAAAATTGATTTTTTTTAGTTTTTTTTTTTTAAATTATTTTCAATATTATTGAAAACTTTTCACTCAGTCCTAAGGGGACTTGGACCTCCAATCACATGATCAATTGTACTATATTCTACAATGCTTCACTATATATTGTTTTAATCATGTTGTCCTGTGAAGACCAGCCTGTGCTTTTCTCACCTTTATCACAGGAAAGGGTGCTATCAGCAGGCCACTGGTTGCCATGTAAACCTGCAATCATTGAAGAACTGGGAGATACAATTCCAGAAAGTCCAATAACATTTGAAATTACATCTGTTGCATATAAAGCTGCCATATACAGTGGGTTGCTGAAGGCCTTTGGCTTCCATTGATTGCTGGGTGCTTTTACATTCTTGACTGTTTTTGCCTATCTGAACTTGATTTTTGGATTAGTAAGTAGTTCATTTTTCAGATATGGATAACTAAGAAGAACATGCCAATGTTACTTGGTGATGTTTCTCATATTATTAAGAGACTTATATATTGTGAGGAAACTCTGTATTATCTTGTCATTGTCACTTACAGGTGCTTCTCACAACATTAGAACCTTATCAAAAAGTTAATTTATTTCAGTTATTCAATACAAAATGTGAAACTCGTTTATGGAGACATTGCAAGCAGAATTATCTATTTCAAGTGTTTATTTCTGTTAATGTTGAAGATTATGGCTTACAGCCAATGAAAACCCAAAAGTCATTAGCTCAGTAAATTAGAATAATTAGCAAAAAACACCTGCAAAAGCTTTCTAAAGGTACCGTCACACTTAGCGACGCTGCAGCGATACCGACAACGATCCGGATCGCTGCAGCGTCGCTGTTTGGTCGCTGGAGAGCTGTCACACAGACAGCTCTCCAGCGACCAACGATGCCGGTAACCAGAGTAAACATCGGGTTACTAAGCGCAGGGCCACGCTTAGTAACCCGATGTTTACCCTGGTTACCAGCGTAAAAGTAAAAAAAAAAACAAACACTACATACTTACCTTCCGCTCTCTGTCCCTCGGCGCTCTGCTTCTCTGCCCTGTGTAAGCACAGCGGCCGGAAAGCACAGCGGTGACGTCACCGCTCTGCTTTCCGGCCGCTGTGCTTACACAGGGCAGAGAAGCAGAACGCCGAGGGACAGACACCGGAATGTAAGTATGTAGTGTTTGTTTTTTTTTACTTTTACGCTGGTAACCAGGGTAAACATCGGGTTACTAAGCGCGGCCCTGCGCTTAGTAACCCGATGTTTACCCTGGTTACCAGCGAAGACATCGCTGAATCGGCGTCACACACACCGATTCAGCGATGTCAGCAGGAAGTCCAGCGACGAAATAAAGTGCTGGACTTTCTGCAGCGACCAACGACATCACAGCAGGATTCTGATCGCTGCTGTGTGTCAAACTGAACGATATCGCTAGCCAGGACGCTGCAACGTCACGCATCGCTAGCGATATCGTTTAGTGTGACGGTACCTTAAGGGTTTGAAAATGTCCCTTAGTCTGTTTCAGTAGGCTCCACAATCTTGAGAAAGACTGCTGACTTGACAGATGTCCAGAAGGCAGTCATTGACACATTCCACAATGATGATAAGCCACAAAAGGTCATTGCTAAAGAAGCTGGCTGTTCACAGAGTGCTGTATCCAAGAATGTTAATTGAAAGTTGAGTAGAAGGAAAAAGTGTGGTACTGAAAGGTGCACAAGCAGCCGGGATAACTGCAGCCTTGAATGGATTGGTAAGAAAAGGCCATTCAAAAATTTAGGGGAGATTGACAAGGAGGGGATTGCTGCTTGAGTCATTGATTCAAGAGCCACCACACACACACGTATCCAAGACATTGGCTATTATAAGTATTGCATTCCTTGTGTCAAACCACTGATGACCAATAGACAGTGCCAGAAGCGTCTTACCTGGGCCAAGGAGAAAAACAGGACTGTTGCTCTGTGGTCCAAGGTGTTGTTTTCAAGTGGAAGTAAATTTTGCATTTTATTTGGAAATCAAGGTCCCAGAGTCTGGAGGAAGACTGGAGAGGAACACAATCCAAGCTGCTTGAGGTCTAGTGTGAAGTTTTTACAATCCGTGATAGTTTAGTAAGCCATGTCATCTGCTGGTGTAGGTCCACTGTGTTTTAAAAACAACAGTATCACCGTGATTGATTGACCAGCATCTCACCTGACTTTAACCCCAAAGAGAATCTATGGGGTATTGTCAAGATGAGACGCTAGACCCAACAATGCAGACAAGCTGAAGCCTGCTATCAAAGCAACCTGGGCTTCCATAACACCTCAGCAGTACGACAGGCTGATTGCCTCCATGCCACGCCACATTGATGCAGTAATTGATGCAAAAGCAGCCCCAACCAAGTATTGAGTGCATTTACTGAACATACATTTCAGTACGCCAATATTTCGGATTTTAAAATAATTTTTTAAGCTGGTGTTAAAAAGTATTCTAATTTACTGAGATAATGACTTTTGGGTTCTCATTGGCTGTAAGCCAATAATCATTAACATTAACATAAATACACACTTGAAATAGATCACTCTGTTATGATTTCATATAATATGAGTTTCAGTTTATTGTATTGAAGAACTGAAATAAACTTTTTGATGACATTCTAATTTTGTGAGAAGCACATGTTTCTTTTGCTCGGGGTTTTACTTTAATGAAGGCTGATTTAATTTGTTTAGATGGTTAGTTTTGTTTTCTTACGAGGCTGGTATTGATATGCCTAATTTAATCTTTCACTTTTGTGCAATTGTGCTTTCCATCTCTTGTAATGAGAGATTTTGTAACTTAAGAGACTGTTTCGGTCCACTTTCATGAAGAAAGTCTTTTTTACCTTATTATTTTCTGTTGAGATGGAAAGATCCAGATATTTGATTTTGGTGGATGAATTCTAGTCCCTCCAGGATGAATTCTTTTTGAGTGGCAGTAATTTGTCACCATCAATACTGATTGGATCCATTTGGAAAAGGGTATATTGCTATAAAGATAAGTTACATTGAATACTGGGGAGGCTGATGTCTTCTTAATGGACGGTACGGGTTTTGAAAGATCTGACTATGAATGTGGTTGAAAATTTCCTTTCTCTTCTAGCTAGATTTATTCCCTGTACACTTGTATGGAATGATTGCACATTGTGCATTTTAATGCAGTCACTTGCTCTTTGTTCTTTTCAATGCAATACAATAATGTCTGCTATCTGATCTGCTAATGTTCACAATGACAATAGTAAAGTAATTAAGCAATCAACATCTGTCAGTCTTTAATTCTGTTCTGACATTTTGTGAAGCTGCCTCTTTACATCTCATCATGTCTGTGTTACTGTTATCATAACATGTCATCATCATAAAAATAATCTGACACATCTATATAACCATCTTTTATTATCTTTACAAGCCCCTGTTTATTGAATATATAGATTACACAGAAGACATTTTTTTCTGCAGATAAAGAACAATGATAACATTGATAAAATATTAATGTCTGATCGCTTCTGTAACTTTTTTACTGGATAGAGATCGGTTATGAGAAAGTGTTATTTTAGAAATTGCTTCAGCTTTACATTTGTTTTGCAGGTTGAGTGTATTATAAGCTATAACTGGCTCAATATTTACTATAAGCGTGTTTTTTAGAGAACTTTAATTAAAACAAAGTCAATTATATACAGGTGCTTCTCACAAAATTAGAATATCAGCAAAAAAGTTATTATAGTTCTTCAATACAAAAAGTGACACTCATATATAGTCATTGCAAACTGAGTGATCTATTTCAAGTGTTTATTTCTGTTAATGTTGATGATTATGGCTTACAGACAATGAAAACCCAAAAGTCATTAGCTCAGTAAATTATAATAATATAATAATAATAAAAAAAAACACCAGCAAAGGCTTCCTAAGCGTTTAAACAGGTCCTTGGTTTGTTTCAGTAGGCTCCACAATCATTGGGAAGGCTGCTGACTTGACAGATGTCCAGAAGGCAGTCATTGACACACTCCAAAATGATGGTAAGCCACAAAAGGCCATTGCTATAGAAGCTGGCTTTTCACAGAGTGCTGTATCCAAGCATATTAATGGAAAGTTGAGTGAAAGGAAAAAGTGTGATTAGAAAAAGGTGCACAATAAAACAGGCTAACCACAGCCTTGAAAGGATTGTTAAGAAAAAGCCATTCAAAATTTTGAGGGAGATTCACAAGGAGTGGACTGCTGCTGGAGTCATTGCTTCAAGAGCCACCTCACACAGACGTATACAGGACACGGGCTACGAGTGTCGCATTCCTTTTGTCAAGCCACTCATGACAAATAGGCAACGCCAGAAGCGTCTTACCTAAGCCAAGGAAAAAAAGAACTGGACTGTTCCTCAGTGGTACAAGGTGTTGTTTTCAGATGAAAGTAAATTTTGCATTTCATTTGGAAATCAAGGTCCCAGAGTCTGGAGGACGATTGGAGAGGCACACAATCCAAGCTGCTTGAGGTCTACTGTGACATTTCCACAATCAGTGATGTTTGGGGAGCCATGTCATCTGCTGGTGTAGGTCAATTGTGTTTTATCAAGGCCAAAGTTAGTGCAGCTGTCTACCAGGAAATTTTAGAGCTCTTCATGCTTCCCTCTGCTGACAAGCTTTTTGGAGATGGAAATTTCATTCTCCAGCAAGACCTGGCAACTGTCCGCACTGCCAAAAGTACCAATGCCTGGTTTAAAAACAACAATATCACTGTGCTTGATTAGCCAGCAAACTCTCCTGATCATAACCGCATAGAGAATCTATGGGGCATTGTCAAGAGGAACATGAGTCACCAGACCCAACAATGCATAGAATCTGAAGGTTGCTATCAAAGCAGCCAGGGCTTCCATAACACCTCAGCAGTGCCACAGGCTGATTGCCTCCATGCCACACCACATTGTTGTAGTAATTGATGCAAAAGGAGCCCTGACCAAGTATTGAGTGCATTTACTGAACATACATTTCAGTGGGCTAACGTTTTAAATTTTAAAATCATTTTTCAAGCTGGTGTTATAAAATATTGTAATTTACGGAGATAATGAGCTTTGGGTTTTCATTGGCTGTAAGCCATAATCATCAACATTAACATAAATACACACTTGAGATAGATCACTCTGTTTGTAATGATTTCATATAATATATGAGTTTCACTTAATTGTTTTGAAGAACTAACTTTTTGATGACATTCTAATTTTGTGAGAAGCACCTGTTTCTTTTAATCAGGGTTTTACATTGGCTGTAAGCCATAATCATCAACATTAACAGAAATTAACACTTGAAATAGATAATTCTGTTTGTAGTTACTAAATATAATATACAGTGGGTACGGAAAGTATTTAGACCCCTTTAATTTTTTCACTCTGTTTCATTGCAGCCATTTGGTAAATTCAAAAAAGTTCATTTTTTTTTCTCATTAATGTACACTCTGCACCCCATCTTGACTGAAAAAACAGAAATGTAGACATTTTTACATATCACAGTCATAAGTATTCAGACCCTTTGCTCAGACACTCATATTTAAGTCACATGCTGTCCATTTCCTTGTGATCCTCCTTGAGATGGTTCTACTTCTAAATTGGAGTCCAGCTGTGTTTAATTAAACTGATAGGACTTGATTTGGAAAGGGACACACCTGTCTATATAAGACTTCACAGATCACAGTGCATGTCAGACCAATTGAGTATCATGAGGTCAAAAGAAATGGCCAAAGAGCTCAGAGACAGAATTGTGGCAAGGCATAGATCTGTCCGAGTTTACAAAAGAATTTCTGCAGTACTCAAGTTTTTAAAAGCACAGTGACCTCCATAATCCTTAAATGGAAGAAGTTTGGGACCTCCAGTTTTCCTAGACCTGGCCATCCTGCCAAACTGAGCAATCGTAGAAGAGCCTTGGTGAGAAAAAAAGAAGAACCCCAAGATCACTATGGCTGAGCTCCAGTGATGCAGTACGGAGATGGGAGAAAGTTTGACAAAGTCAACTATCACTTCAGCCCTCCACCAGTCGGGCCTTTATGGCAGAGTGGCCCAACGGAAGCCTCTCCTTAGTGCAAGACATATGAAAGCCCGTATAAAGTTTGCTTAAAGGGAACCTGTCACCCCGTTTTTCAAGATGAGCTAAAAATAGCGTTAAATAGGGGCAGAGCTGTGCTTTACATTAGTGTATTTTGGAGCATTTATTCCCCACCTATGCTGCCGAAATACCTTTGTAAAGTCGCCGTTTTGGGCTGTCACTCACGCTGGTCAGGTCATATGGGCGTGGTGACAGCGCTGTTTCTCCCCCAGATCTCCGTTGGTGGCGTAGTGGTGTGCGCATGTCCAAGTGGCGAATCCACTGCGCAGCTTCAAGGAAAATAGCGATCTCGACGGCCATTTTCCTGAAGTCGAGTTCACATCTCGGCTGCAGGAAAATGGCCGCCGCGATCTCCATCTGCGCACGCGCGGCATTCCGCGGCCATTTTCCTGAAGCCCCGGGAAGCCGAGAAGAACCATCTGCGCACGTGCGGCCTCACAAAGATGGCCGCGCCCACCGATAAATGGCTGAATAGCGCAGATCGCGCTATTTTCCTTGAAGCTGCGCAGTGGATTCGCCACTTGGACATGCGCACACCACTACGCCACCAACGGAGATCTGGGGGAGAAACAGCACTGTCACCACGCCCATATGACCTGACCAGCGTGAGTGACAGCCCAAAACGGTGACTTTACAAAGGTAATTCAACAGCATAGGTGGGGAAAAAAGGCTCCAAAATACACTAATGTAAAGCCCAGCTCTTCCCCTATTTAACGCTATTTTTAGCTCTTCTTGAAAAAACGGAGTGACAGGTTCCCTTTAACCCCTTCAAGACCCAGCCTATTTTGACCTTAAAGACCTTGCCGTTTTTTGCAATTCTGACCAGTGTCCCTTTATGAGGTAATAACTCAGGAACGCTTCAACGGATCCTAGCGGTTCTGAGATTGTTTTTTCGTGACATATTGGGCTTCATGTTAGTGGTAAATTTAGGTCAATAAATTCTGCATTTATTTGTGATAAACACGGAAATTTGGCGAAAATTTTGAAAATTTCGCAATTTTCACATTTTGAATTTTTATTCTGTTAAACCAGAGAGATATGTGACACAAAATAGTTAATAAATAACATTTCCCACATGTTTACTTTACATCAGCACAATTTTGGAAACAAAATTTTTTTTTGTTAGGAAGTTATAAGGGTTAAAATTCGACCAGCGATTTGTCATTTTTACAACGAAATTTACAAAACCATTTTTTTTAGGGACCACCTCACATTTGAAGTCAGTTTGAGGGGTCTATATGGCTGAAAATACCCAAAAGTGACACCATTCTAAAAACTGCACCCCTCAAGGTACTCAAAACCACATTCAAGAAGTTTATTAACCCTTCAGGTGCTTCACAGCAGCAGAAGCAACATGGAAGGAAAAAATGAACATTTAACTTTTTAGTCACAAAAATTATCTTTTAGCAACAATTTTTTTATTTTCCCAATGGTAAAAGGAGAAACTGAACCACGAAAGTTGTTGTCCAATTTGTCCTGAGTACGCTGATACCTCATATGTGGGGGTAAACCACTGTTTTGGCGCACGGCAGGGCTTGGAAGGGAAGGAGCGCCATTTGACTTTTTGAATCAAAAATTGGCTCCACTCTTTAGCGGACACCATGTCACGTTTGGAGAGCCCCCGTGTGCCTAAAAATTGGAGCTCCCCCACAAGTGACCCCATTTTGGAAACTAGATGCCCCAAGGAACTTATCTAGATGCATAGTGAGCACTTTGAACCCCCAGGTGCTTCACAAATTGATCCGTAAAAATGAAAAAGTACTTTTTTTTCACAAAAAAATTCTTTTAGCCTCAATTTTTTCATTTTCACATGGGCAACAGGATAAAATGGATCCTAAAATGTGTTGGGCAATTTCTCCTGAGTACACCAATACCTCACATGTGGAGGTAAACCACTGTTTGGGCACATGGTAAGGCTCGGAAGGGAAGGAGCGCCATTTGACTTTTTGAATGAAAAATTATTTCCATCGTTAGCGGACACCATGTCGCGTTTGGATAGCTCCTGTGTGCCTAAACATTGGCGCTCCCCCACAAGTGACCCCATTTTGGAAACTAGACCCCCCAAGGAACTAATTTAGATGCCTAGTGAGCACTTTAAACCCTCAGGTGCTTCACAAATTGATCTGTAAAAATGAAAAAGTAATTTTTTTTCACAAAAAAATTCTTTTCGCCTCAATTTTTTCATTTTCACATGGGCAGTAGGATAAAATGGATCATAAAATTTGTTGGGCAATTTCTCCCGAGTACGCCGATACCTCATATGTGGGGGTAAACCACTGTTTGGGCACTCGGCAGGGCTCGGAAGAGAAGGCGCGCCATTTGACTTTTTGAATGGAAAATTAGCTCCAATTGTTAGCGGACACCATGTCGCGTTTGGAGAGCCCCTGTGTGCCTAAACATTGGAGCTCCCGCACAAGTGACCCCATTTTGGAAACTAGACCCCCCAAGGAACTTATCTAGATGCATATTGAGCACTTTAAACCCCCAGGTGCTTCACAGAAGTTTATAACGCAGAGCCATGAAAATAAAAAATAATTTTTCTTTCCTCAAAAATGATTTTTTAGCCTGGAATTTCCTATTTTGCCAAGGATAATAGGAGAAATTGGACCCCAAATATTGTTGTCCAGTTTGTCCTGAGTACGCGGATACCCCATATGTGGGGGTAAACCACTGGGCGCACGGCAGGGCTGGGAAGGGATGGCACGCCATTTGGCTTTTTAAATGGAAAATTAGCTCCAATCATTAGCGGACACCATGTCACGTTTGGAGAGCCCCTGTGTGCCTAAACATTGGAGATCCCCCAGAAATGACACCATTTTAGAAACTAGACCCCCAAAGGAACTAATCTAGATGTGTGGTGAGGACTTTGAACCCCCAAGTGCTTCACAGAAGTTTATAACGCAGAGCCATGAAAATAAAAAAAAAAATTATTTTCTCAAAAATGATCTTTTAGCCTGCAATTTTTTATTTTCCCAAGGGTAACAGGAGAAATTTGACCCCAAAAGTTGTTGTCCAGTTTCTCCTGAGTACGCTGATACCCCATATGTGGGGGTAAATCACTGTTTGGGCACATGCCGGGGCTCGGAAGTGAAGTAGTGACGTTTTGAAATGCAGACTTTGATGGAATGCTCTGTGGGCGTCACGTTGCGTTTGCAGAGCCCCTGATGTGGCTTAACAGTAGAAACCCCCCACAAGTGACCCCATTTTGGAAACTAGACCCCCAAAGGAACTTATCTAGATGTGTGGTGAGCACTTTGAACCCCCAAGTGCTTCATAGAAGTTTATAATGCAGAGCCGTGAAAATAATAAATACGTTTTCTTTCCTCAAAAATAATTATTTAGCCCAGAATTTTTTAATTTTCCCAAGGGTAACAGGAGAAATTTGACCCCAATATTTGTTGTCCAGTTTCTCCTGAGTACGGTGATACCCCATATGTGGGGGTAAACTACTGTTTGGGCACATGCCGGGGCTTGGAATTGAAGTAGTGACGTTTTGAAATGCAGACTTTGATGGAATGCTCTGCGGGCGTCACGTTGCGTTTGCAGAGCCCCTGATGTGCCTAAACAGTAGAAACCCCCCACAAGTGACCCCATTTTGGAAACTAGACCCTGAAAGAAACTTATCTAGATGTGTGGTGAGCACTTTGAACCCCCAAGTGCTTCATAGAAGTTTATAATGCAGAGCCGTGAAAATAATAAATACGTTTTCTTTCCTCAAAAATAATTATTTAGCCCAGAATTTTTTATTTTCCCAAGGGTTACAGGAGAAATTGGACCCCAAAAGTTGTTGTCCAGTTTCTCCTGAGTACGCTGATACCCCATATGTGGGGGTAAACCACTGTTTGGGCACACGTCGGGGCTCAGAAGGGAAGTAGTGACTTTTGAAATGCAGACTTTGATGGAATGGTCTGCGGGTGTCACGTTGCGTTTGCAGAGCCCCTGGTGTGCCTAAACAGTAGAAACCCCCCACAAGTGACCCCATTTTAGAAACTAGACCCCCCAAGGAACTTATCTAGATATGTGGTG
The DNA here is from genome assembly GCF_032444005.1 of Ranitomeya imitator. Classification (NCBI taxonomy): domain Eukaryota; kingdom Metazoa; phylum Chordata; class Amphibia; order Anura; family Dendrobatidae; genus Ranitomeya; species Ranitomeya imitator. The sequence goes on along the minus strand of NC_091285.1, from coordinate 350,232,775 downwards.
AGCACTTTGAACCCCCAAGTGCTTCACAGACGTTTACAACGCAGAGCCGTGAAAATAAAAAATCATTTTTCTTTCCTCAAAAATTATGTTTTAGCAAGCATTTTTTTGATTCACAAGGGTAACAGGAGAAATTGGACCCCAGTAATTGTTGCGCAGTTTGTCCTGAGTATGCTGGTACCCCATATGTGGGGGTAAACCACTGTTTGGGCACACGTCAGGGCTCGGAAGTGAGGGAGCACCATTTGACTTTTTGAATACGAGATTGGCTGGAATCAATGGTGGCGCCATGTTGCGTTTGGAGACCCCTGATGTGCCTAAACAGTGGTAACCCCTCAATTCTAACTCCAACACTAACCCCAACACACCCCTAACCCTAATCCCAACTGTAGCCATAATCCTAATCACAACCCTAACCCCAACACACCCCTAACCACAACACTAACCCCAACACACCCCTAACCCTAACCACAACCCTAATTCCAACCCTAACCCTAAGGCTATGTGCCCACGTTGCGGATTCGTGTGAGATATTTCCGCACCATTTTTGAAAAATCCGCGGGTAAAAGGCACTGCGTTTTACCTGCGGATTTTCCGCGGATTTCCAGTGTTTTTTGTGCGGATTTCACCTGTGGATTCCTATTGAGGAACAGGTGTAAAACGCTGCGGAATCCGCACAAAGAATTGACATGCTGCGGAAAATACAACGCAGCGTTCCCGCGCGGTATTTTCCGCACCATGGGCACAGCGGATTTGGTTTTTCATATGTTTACATGGTACTGTAAACCTGATGGAACACTGCTGCGAATCCGCAGCCAAATCAGCACCGTGTGCACATAGCCTAATTCTAAAGGTATGTGCACACGCTGCGGAAAACGCTGCGGATCCGCAGCAGTTTCCCATGAGTGTACAGTTCAATGTAAACCTATGGGAAACAAAAATCGCTGTACACATGCTGCGGAAAAACTGCACGGAAACGCAGCGGTTTACATTCCGCAGCATGTCACTTCTTTCTGCGGATTCCGCAGCGGTTTTACAACTGCTCCAATAGAAAATCGCAATTGTAAAACCGCAGTGAAATGCGCAGAAAAAAACGCGGTAAATCCGCCATAAATCCGCAGCGGTTTAGCACTGCGGATTTATCAAATCCGCAGCGGAAAAATCCGCAGAGGACCAGAATACGTGTGCACATTCCTAACCCTAGCCCTAACCCTAGCCCTAACCCTAGCCCTAACCCTAGCCCTAACCCTAGCCCTAACCCTAGCCCTAACCCTACCCCTACCCCTAACCCTATTCTAACATTAGTGGAAAAAAAAAAATTTCTTTATTTTTTTATTGTCCCTACCTATGGGGGTGACAAAGGGGGGGGGGTCATTTATTATTTTTTTTATTTTGATCACTGAGATAGATTATATCTCAGTGATCAAAATGCACTTTGGAACGAATCTGCCGGCCGGCAGATTCGGCGGGCGCACTGCGCATGCGCCCGCCATTTTGGAAGATGGCGGCGCCCGGGAGAAGACGGACGGGACCACGGCTGGATCGGTAAGTATGATAGGGTGGGGGGGGGACCACGGGGGGGGGGATCGGAGCACGGGGGGGGGAATCGGAGCGCGGGAGGGGTGGAACGGAGCGCGGGGGGCGTGGAACGGAGCACGGGGGGGCTGGAATGGAGCACGGGGGGGTGGAACGGAGCACGGGGGGGGGGGTGGATTGGAGTGCAGGGGGGGTGATTGGAGCACGGGGGGGTGATTGGAGCACGGGGGGAGCGGACACGAGCACGGGGGGGAGCGGAGCACTGGACGGAGGGGAGCCGGAGCAGTGTACCGGCCAGATCGGGGGGGTGGGGGGGCGATCGGAGGGGTGGGGTGGGGGCACACTAGTATTTCCAGCCATGGCCGATGATATTTCAGCATCGGCCATGGCTGGATTGTAATATTTCACCCGTTATAATGGGTGAAATATTACAAATCGCTCTGATTGGCAGTTTCACTTTCAACAGCCAATCAGAGCGATCGTAGCCACGAGGGGGTGAAGCCACCCCCCCTGGGCTAAACTACCACTCCCCCTGTCCCTGCAGATCGGGTGAAATGGGAGTTAACCCTTTCACCCGGTCTGCAGGGACGCGATCTTTCCATGACGCCGCATAGGCGTCATGGGTCGGATTGGCACCGACTTTCATGACGCCTACGTGGCGTCAAAGGTCGGGAAGGGGTTAAAAACACATGAAGGACTCCCAGACTATGAGAAATAAGATTCTCTGGTCCGATGACATGAAGATAGACCTTTTTGGTGATAGTTCTAAGTGGTATGTGTGGAGAAAACCAGGTACTGCTCATCACCTGCCCAATACAATCCCAGCTGTGAAACATGGTGTTGGCAGCATCATGCTGTGGGGGTGTTTTTCAGCTGCAGGGACAGGACGACTGGTTGCCATTGAAGGAACATGAATGCGGCCAATTACAGAGATATCCTGGATGAAAACCTCTATCAGAGTGCTCTGGACCTCTGACTTGGCCGAAGGTTCACCTTCCAACAAGACAATGACCTTAAGCACACAGCTAAAATAACAAAGTAGTGGCATCAGAACAACTCTGTTATCATTCTTGACTGGCCCAGCCAGAGTGCTAACCTAAACCCAATTGAGCATCTCTGGATAGATCTACAGTCACCATCCAACCTGATGGAACTGGAGAGGATCTGCAAGGAAAAATAGCAGAGGATTCCCAAATCCCATTGTGAAAAATTTGTTGCATCATTCCCAAGAAGACTTATGGCTGTACTAGCTCAAAAGGGTGCTTCTACTCAATACTGAGCAAAGGGTCTGAATACTTATAACCATGTGATATTTCAGTTTTTAATGTTTAATAAATATGCAAAAATTTCTATATTTCTGTTTTTTTCAGTCAAGGTGGTGTACATTAATGAGAAAAAAAATGAACTTTTTTGAATTTACCAAACAGCTGCAATGAAATGAAGAGTGAAAAATTTAAAGGGGTTTGAATACTTTCCGTACCCACTGTAAATGCAACCTGAGCCAGCACCTTTCCCTCAAACTTCGATTTTAGCAGTGACATCATGCTCTCCTGATTCCATCTGGTCTTCAGCCAAACATTAAAGGGGTTGTCCACTACTTTCAGTTAACCCCCTAATGAATTTTGTAAATATCTTCTGTTGCCATTTTCGCCTGTGAGCGGTGCTATGGCGGCGGCTGAGTCCGGGTCATGTGACCCCCCAGGCTGCAGCCGCCGCTAATTTCCGCTGATGTCACGTCAATTTCCAGACTCTTGAAAATGACGTGACATCAGCAGCAGGCGTGACCAGCCTCCACAGACAGCAGTCACTCAAGAGTGACTGGGCTGCCTGCGGGGCTGTGCTGGGGGCGGGCAGGGCTGTGCTGGGGGTGGGCGGTGCTGGGATCTTCGGGCGGGGCTGGGGTCTGCTGGCCGGCCGCGCTCATGTGCGGTGGTGGTGGCGGCGGGTGGGGGTCTGCGCGGTGAATCTGCCAAAGGTGCTGGAGTGTGTGGGCGGGGGGTCTGCGGGGCTCTGCGGTGGGGTCATTGGTGTGTGTCTGTTTACAGGCATCGTCTGATGAGACTACAAGTCCCATCGGGCTCTGGCTGCTACGGTGACAGTGAGTGACACATTAGACAATGATGGGACAGTAGTAGTCCCATCATCCGGCTAATGTGTTGAATGTAAAAAAAAATACAAAAAACACAAACACATGTACAGTACATACATACAACACACATTACACACATACAGAACATACACCATGCAACGACATGCACCATGCAACGACATGCACCATGCAACGACATGCACCATGCAACACATGCACAGTGTCACCAGCAAAGCACCCCTACACCATCACACCTCCATGCTTCACGGTGGGAACCAGGCATGTAGAGTCCATCCGTTCAACTTTTCTGCGTCGCACAAAGACACGGTGGTTGGAACCAAACATCTCAAGTTTGGTCTCATCAGACCAAAGCACAGATTTTCACTGGTCTAATGTCCATTCCTTGTGTTCTTTAGCCCAAACAAGTCTCTTCTGCTTGTTGCCTGTCCTTAGCAGTGGTTTCCTAGCAGCTATTTTACCATGAAGGCCTGCTGCACAAAGTCTCCTCTTAACAGTTGTTGTAGAGATGTGTCTGCTGCTAGAACTCTGTGTGGCATTGACCTGGTCTCTAATCTGAGCTGCTGTTAACCTGCGATTTCTGAGGCTGGTGACTCGGATAAACTTATCCTCAGAAGCAGAGGTGACTCTTGGTCTTCCTTTCCTGGGGCTGTCCTCATGTGAGCCAGTTTCTTTGTAACGCTTGATGGTTTTTGTCACTGCACTTGGGGACACTTTGAAAGTTTCCCCAATTTTTCGGACTGACTGACCTTAATTTCTTAAAGTACGACAGCATCTTGCAGAGGCATGCTTTTCCAACCGGTTTGCGTTTAGTTGGACCATCATTTATTTTTCAACAGGACAGTGACCCCAAATACACCTCCAGGCTGTGTAAGGGCTATTTGACCAAAAAGGAGAGGAGATTGATGGGGTGCTACGCCAGATGACCTGGCCTCCACAGTCACCAGACCTGAACCCAATCGAGATGGTTTGGGGTGAGCTGGACCGCAGAGTGAAGGCAAAAGGGCCAACAAGTGCTAAGCATCTCTGGGAACTCCTTCAAGATTGTTGGAAGACCATTTCCGGTGACTGCCTCTTGAAGCTCATCAAGAGAATGCCAAGAGTGTGCAAAGCAGTCATCAAACCAAAAGGTGGCTACTTTGAAGAACCTAGAATATAAGACATAATTTCAGTTGTTTCACACTATTTTGAATTCCACATGTGTTAATTCATAGTTTTGATGCCTTCAGTGTGAATGTACAATTTTCATAGTCATGAAAATACAGAAAAATCTTTAAATGAGAAGGTGTGTCCAAACTTTTGGTCTGTACTGTGTGTGTATGTGTATGTGTGTGTGTGTATGTAGTGTGTGTGTGTGTGTATATATATATATATATATATATATATATATATATATATATATATATATATATATATATATATATATATATATATATACCGTATATACTCGAGTATAAGCCGAAATTTTCAGCCCAAATTTTTGGGCTGAAAGTGCCCCTCTCGGCTTATACTCGAGTCAAGGTGGGTGGCAGGGTCGGCGGATGAGGGCGCTGAGGCATACTTACCTGCTTCCAGCGATCCTGGCGCTCCCCGCCTGTCCCACGGTCTTCGGTGCTGCAGTTCTTCCCCTCTTCAGCGGTCACGTGGGACCGCTCATTAGAGAAATGACTAGGCGGCTCCACCTCCCATAGGGGTGGAGCCGCCTATTCATTTCTCTAATCAGCGGTGCCGGTGACCGCTGATAGAGGAAGATGCTGCGGCACCGAAGACCAGCTGTCCGGGAGAAGGAGCCGGACGCCGGGACCAGGTAAGTATGTCATATTTACCTGTCCCCGTTCCAGCCGCCGGGCGCCGCTCCATCTTCCCGGCGCCTCTGCGCACTGACTGTTCAGGTCAGAGGGCGCGATGGCGCATATAGTGTGCGCGGCGCCCTCTGCCTGATCAGTCAGAGCGGAGAGACGCCGGGACCGGACGCTGGGAGCTGCAAGCAAGAGAGGTGAGTATGTGTTTTTTTTTTTTTTAATTGCAGCAGCAGCAGCGGCACAGATTTATGTGGAGCATCTATGGGGAAATATGAACGGTGCAGAGCATATAGGGCACAGATATGGGGAAATATGAACGGTGTAGAGCACTATATGGGGCACAGATATGGGGAAATATGAACGGTGCAGAGCACTATATGGCAGAGCTATGGGGAAATATGAACGGTGCAGAGCATATAGGGCACAGATATGGGGAAATATGAACGGTGCAGAGCACTATATGGCAGAGCTCTGGGGAAATATGAACGGAGCAGAGCATATAGGGCACAGATATGGGAAAATATGAACGGTGCAGAGCACTATATGGCAGAGCTATGGGGAAATATGAACGGTGCAGAGCATATAGGGCACAGATATGGGGAAATATGAACGGTGCAGAGCACTATATGGCAGAGCTATGGGGAAATATGAACGGAGCAGAGCATATAGGGCACAGATATGGGAAAATATGAACGGTGCAGAGCACTATATGGCAGAGCTATGGGGAAATATGAACGGTGCAGAGCACTATATGGCACAGCTATGGGGAAATATGAACGGTGCAGAGCACTATATGGCACAGCTATGGGGAAATAATGATCTATTTTTATTTTTGAAATTCACCGGTAAATGCTGCATTTCCACCCTAGGCTTATACTCGAGTCGATAAGTTTTCCCAGTTTTTTGTGGCAAAATTAGGGTGGTCAGCTTATACTCGGGTCGGCTTATACTCGAGTATATACGGTATATAGTACAGACTAAAAGTTTGGACACACCTCATTTAAAGATTTTTCTGTATTTTCATGACTATGAAAATTGTGCATTCACACTTAAGGCATCAAAACTATGAATTAACACATGTGGAATTATATACTTAACAAAAAAGTGTGAAACAACTGAAATTATGTCTTATATTCTAGATTCTTCAAAGTAGCCACATTTTGCTTTGATGCTTTGATGACTGCTTTGCACACTCTTGGCATTCTCTTGATGAGCTTCAAGAGGAAGTCATCGGGAATCAGGGTGGATAAAAATCAATGTTTTTTTAAAAAAAAATCAAAAAAATCGGATTTTTTTTATTTAAATCAGATTTTTTTTAATTTAAATCAGATTTTTTTTATTTAAATCGGATTTTTTTCAATAAACTGCTTTTTGAGGAACATATTTTACCATCCAAAGGTTCTTCCATCATGAGATAAAGCTGAGTTGTTTAACTCAGTAGAATAAAGGCTGTATATGTGTAACATTCACAATGCCATGCTCTTCCAGAGGTTTCTGTAGGATTAGTGGGCAGTTTCTCTCCTATATTATCACAGAGGCTCGCTTTACTTACGCAGTTCTCAAAACTGAATTTGACTCCGCAGAGGTCCCAGCCTCTTCTTCACGGCAAAAATGTTACAACATGAACAGAGTTGAGAAAAAGACCTTAATCCTATTGTTCTACAAACCTATGAAGACAGAATCAACGCCTTCAGTGCCAAGTCCAAGAAGTTAGACAATATGTTTCTGATTGTTTGGAGTGGAATAGATCTGCACAACAGAAGAAGAATGTGAATCTAAGTGTGAGGAGGAGGAAGGGCAAGCAGACAAGAAAATGAAAGTGAAACTTTGAGCACAATACTGTAGCATAGCCACAGACAGACAATTCTGGATCTGTTTGTGTGTACGATCTGAGGTTTATTACATTCTTTCCTTATAATGGCAGCAGGCCGTAAAAGAGACCCAGTTTGGGAATATTTTAATGAAGCTCCTTCGCCTATCGGTAAGACAGGCATGCGTGCAAAATGCAAACGATGCAACAAAGAGATGCAAGGCCTGGTGGTGCGAATGAGGCAACATCATGAGAAGTGCGGTGATGAAGATGACCAAAGAAACACTTCTGAACAGGCAGGATCTTCAGGTTGGTAAACATTTTTATTGAATCCTATTTCTAAAGACTGAACTGTCATGTGTGAGAAAAATTTTATTTCTTATTATTACTGCATGTTACTGTCATTTGGTACAGTTATGAAGAAAAACAAATATTCCTTTTGGGGCAGGGGCAGTGATGTGTTGTGTACAATAAGCAGAAATTGTATAAACAATAAAATAACAGCATTGATTTTTTTTTGTTTAGGGGAATTCATGGATTCTGGAAACTATCCACCTCCAAGATCACCATCATCCTGTTCTACAGTTTCAGAGTTATCCATCCAGGATAGTGCTTCATTAGCAGCAGCATCATCATCAGACACCCACAGCCACATATCACCATCACCCAAAAGGAAGAAAAAACCTTTACCTCCTGGAACCACCATAGATAGGTTTGTGATAAGAACTAGCAGATTAGAAAAAGAGTTGATTGATGAAAAAATTGCCCAGTTTATTTATGCAACGAACTCTTCTTTCCGTCTGACTGAGAACCCACATTTCATTAATATGGTTCAGTCACTGAGACCAGGATACAGTCCACCCAGCAGAGCTGATGTTGCAGGGAAACTGCTGGATCAAGTGTATGACACAGAAATGGAGCAATGTGCAACAGCTCTGGAGGGTAAAATTGTTAACCTAAGTATTGATGGGTGGAGTAATGTCCACAATGATCCTATTGTATTTGCTTGTATAACAACAGAAGAAGGTAAAGTCTTCCTTGCACAAACAACTGATACGTCAGGAAATGCACACACAGCAGAATACTTACAAGAAGTGGCAGTAAAAGCTATAACGACATGTGAACAAAAATTCAAATGTCTAGTACGCAGTTTGGTCACTGACAATGCTGCAAACGTATCCAAGATGAGAAGAGATTTAGAAGAGCAGGGAGGGAATACAAAGCTGCTAATAACATATGGTTGCAGTGCTCATTTGCTGCACCTCTTAGCCAAAGACTTAAGTGTTCCAGAAATAAAGGCTAAGGTTGTTGAAATTGCTAAATACTTCCGTAATAATCATTATGCTGCAGCAGCTCTGAAAAGGATGGGTGGAACCAAGCTAACGCTCCCACAAGATGTTAGATGGAACTCTGTGGTGGACTGTTTTGAGCAGTATATCAAAAACTGGCCTATTCTGATGACACTTTGTGAAGAAAATCGAGATAAAATAGATGGCACTGTCACGGCCAAAATCCTCAACATTGGGCTTAAGAGAAATGTTGAACATATGCTGAGCTTCCTGAAACCCATTTCTCAAGCTTTAAACAAAATACTGAAAAATAGCTGTTTTATTGCGGATGCTGTTGAAATTTGGAAGGAACTGAGTGAACACTTAAAAACAGAACTACATATGGACAGAATTAAATTACAAGCAGTAAACAAACGAATGGGACAAGCACTGACTCCAGCTCATTTTTTGGCAAATATTGTCAATATCCAATATCAGGGTCAAAACCTAAGTGCTGAGGAAGAGGAGTTAGCTATGACATGGGTATCCAGCAATCATCCATCTTTAATGCCAACTATAATAAACTTTAGAGCTAAGGGGGAACCATTCAAGAAATATAAGTTTGCTGAAGATATTTTAAGGAAGGTCACACCAGTAAACTGGTGGAAGTCACTTAGAGACTGTTCAAGTAATGATTTCACTTTTAACAGCAGTAGCTTCTTCTGCAGGCGTTGAAAGAATATTCTCTTCCTTTGGACTCATTCATTCTAAATTGAGAAATCGGTTGGGACCCAATAAAGCAGGAAAGCTTGTTTTTCTTTTCCAGATTATGAATAGGAACAAAGAAGAAGATGATGAAGATGACGACAAGTGAGCTACAGAGGACAGCATTGACAGTAGTATTTAAGTTTTTCATGTGTCGGCTGGGCTGACAGTCTAAGTTTCTTATAATATATATATATTTTGTTTAGCCAAATTAGTTAACATACATGGATGTTTGTTTAAGCAAATAACTTATGCTGTAATGTTATTGTTTCAGTTGTATAAATCTATTTAAATTGTTATTAAGGTCAGGATTATTTTTCTCCTTCCTAAGTACAACAGAACAGTGGTGTCCAAATATGAATGATTAACCCATTAAACTGGGGAGAAAAAAGTAATATAAAAAGTGATTCTAAAAATCTTCATCTACTTGCATGTTAAAGTAGCAAGAACTAGTTTAGGTAGAAACTTTGATTTAAATCACTGATTTAAATCAAGTCTTACTGACTAGTGATTTAAATCGTGATTTAAATCAGTTAGATTTAAATCAAATCCACCCTGCCGGGAATGGTCTTCCAACAAGCTTGAAGGAGTGCACATATATGCTAAGCACTTGTTGGCCCTTTTGCCTTCACTCTGCGGTCCAGCTCACCCCAAACCATCTCGATCTGGCGTAGCACCCCATCATTCTCCTTCTTGGTTAAATAGCCCTTACACAGCCTGGAGGTGTGTTTGGGGTCACTGTCCTGTTGAAAAATAAATGATGGTCCAACTAAACGCAAACCGGATGGAATAGCATGCCGCTTCAAGATGCTGTGGTAGCCATGCTGGTTCAGTATGCCATCAATTTTGAATAAATTCCCAACAGTGTCACCAGCAAAGCACCCCCACACCATCACACCTCCTCCTCCATGCTTCACGGTGGGAACCAGGCATGTAGAGTCCATCCGTTCACCTTTCCTGCGTCACACAAAGACACGGTGGTTGGAAGCAAAGATCTCAAATTTGGACTCATCAGACCAAAATACAGATTTCCACTGATCTAATGTTCATTCCTTGTGTTCTTTAGCCCAAACAAGTCTCTTGTGCTTGCTGCCTGTCTTTAGCAGTGGTTTCCTAGCAGCTATTTTACCATGAAGGCCTGCTGCACAAAGTCGCCTCTTAACAGTTGTTGTAGAGATGTGTCTGCTGCTAGAACTCTGTGGCATTGACCTGGTCTCTAATCTGAGCTGCTGTTAACCTGCGATTTCTGAGGCTGGTGACTCAGATAAACTTATCCTCAGAAGCAGAGGTGATTCTTGGTCTTCCTTTCCTGTGGCGGTCCTCATGTGAGCCAGTTTCTTTGTAGCGCTTGATGGTTTTTACATCTGCACTTGGGGACACTTTCAAAGTTTTCCCAATTTTTCGGACTGACTGACCTTCAATTCTTAAAGTAATGATGGCCACTCGCTTTTCTTTACTTATCTGCTTTTTTCTTGCCATAATACAAATTCTAACAGTCTATTCAGTAGGACTATCAGCTGTGTATCCACCAGACTTCTGCACAACACAACTGATGGTCCCAACCCCATTTGTAAGGCAAGAAATCCCACTTATTAAACCTGACAGGGCACACCTGTGAATTGAAAATCATTCCCGGTGACTACCTCTTGAAGGCCATCAAGAGAATGCCAAGAGTGTGCAAAGCAGTCATCAAAGCAAAAGGTGGCTACTTTGAAGAACCTAGAATATAAGACATAATTTCAGTTGTTTCACACTTTTTTGTTACGGATATAATTCCACATGTGTTAATTCATAGTTTTAATGCCTTCAGTGTGAATGTACAATTTTCATAGTCATGAAAAATCTTTAAATGAGAAGGTGTGTCCAAACTTTTGGTCTGTACTGTGTGTGTGTGTGTGTATATATATATATATATATATATATATATATATATATATATATATATATATATATATATATATATATATATATATATATATATATATATAATTAGCTATTGAACCCGTTCATTTATATTGGTATATGGTCTCCATCCTGGTATGTGCTGCTCCATCCTGCGTCCCCATCCTGTCATGTGCTGCACCCATCCTGCACCCCCATTCTGACATGTGCTGCTCCCATCCTGCATCCCCATTCTGACATGTGCTGCTCCATCCTTCGTTCCCATCCTGTCATATGCTGCACCCATCCTGCGCCCCCATCCTGCCATGTGTTGCACCCATCTTGCGCCCCCATTCTGTAATAATAATAATAATAATCTGTGTTGCACCCATCCTGCGCCCCCATTGTCATGTGCTGCTCCCATCCTGCGCCCCCATTGTGACATGTGCTGCTCCCATCCTGCGCCCCCATTCTGACATGTGCTGCACCCATCCTGCGCCTCCATTCTGACATGTTCTGCACCCATCCTGCGCCTCCATTCTGTCATTTGCTGCTCCCATCCTGCGCCCCCATCCTGTCATGTGCTGCTCCCATCCTGTGCCCCCGGTCTGTCATGTGCTGCTCCCATCTTGCGCCCCTGTTCTGTCATGTGCTGCTCCCATCCTGTGCCCCTGTTCTGTCATGTGCTGCTCCCATCCTGCGCCCGTTCTGTCATGTGATGCTCCCATCCTGCGCCCCGTTCTGTCGTGCTGCTCCCATCCTGCGCCACCATTCTTTAATTTGCTTCTCCTATCCATATGCCCCATACGCTGCTCCATTATGGTTGATGGCCCCCATAAGATGCTCCATAGTATATGCCCCCGTACACTGCTCCATTCTGGTTTATGGCCCCCATAAGATGCTCCATAGTGTATGCCCCCCGTACACTGCTCCATAAAGGTTTATGGCCCCCCATAAGATGCTCCATAGTGTATGCCCCCGTACACTGCTCCATAAAGGTTTATGGCCCCCATAAGACGCACCAGTGTGTATGCCCCCGTACACTGCTCCATAAAGGTTTATGGCCCCCATAAGACTCTCCAGTGTGTATGCCCCCGTACACTACTCCATAAAGGTTTATGGCCCCCATAAGATGCTCCAGTGTGTATGCCCCCGTACACTGCTCCACAAAGGTTTATGGCCCCCATAAGACGCTCCAGTGTGTATGCCCCCGTACACTGCTCCATTATGGTTTATGGCCCCCCATAAGATGCTCCATAATATATGCCCCGTACACTGCTGCATTATGGTTGATGGCCCCCATAAGATGCTCCATTGTATATGGCCCGTATTCTGCTGCGATATATATATATATATATATATATATATATATATATAAAAAAAAAACATTCTCACCTATCGTCGCTGGGCGCCGAGTGCTGGGGGGCCTGAGCAGGCAGGGACACCGGCGTGCTGTGGGTGTCAGGTGCCGATATCGCCGCTAGCTCAGGCCCCCCAGCACTTGCTATATTCACCTGTCCCCCGTTCCGGCGCTGCACGCCGCCATCTTCTGGCTCCTCTGGCTGTGACTGGTCAGTCAGAGGGCGGCGCCGGCGCGCATTAAGCGCGTCATCGCGCCTTCTGAACTGTGAACGTCATAGCAGAGGACCCGGGAGACGGAGCCGCACGCACCGCTGAAACGGGGGACAGGTGAATATACTTACCCTCCAGGCGCGTCCACGGTCCCTGCCTCTCCCGTGGAGATCGCGGTGTGCGTTCAGTGTTTACGCATACCGCGATCTCCTGGGAGCGTCACTCTGTGGGGGCCAGACTGCGCCGGCGCTTGCACTTGCGCAGTCTATAAAGGCTTCGGACAGAGTGACGCTCCCAGCGTTATATTATATATATATATATATATATATATATATTATAATTTATTGTGAGGCTGTGGCCTCCGATACAGCTAGGGGGCACTGTTTGTTCTCCCCAGAATGTGCATGCAGACGGATGAAGTCCATAGGTGTGCATGAGCGTCACGGATCTCCGGTCCGAGTTTTCCATGTGGCTGAAGGCCACAGGTTTGTGTGTGTTTAAAAGCCCTGCAGTAAGGGGTATGGGTGTGTCAGGTGTCTGGCCAGGAGAGGCCAGGTGTGTGAGGGGCACCTCAGTGTCAGTCTGGTGTGTGCTGGTCTGCAGAGTGCATGGAGGCCAGCAGAGCCAGCACCCAGGGCAGCTGAATAGCCTGGCACCCGCAGCATACACAGAGATGCAAGTCGTCCATGGTACTGGTCTCGGATGTGGACAGTCCTGTGCCCGGAGGTGGATATCCTGTGCCCGTAGGAGTCTGATGTGGATAGTCCTGTGCCCGGAGGTGGATGTCCTGTACCCGAAAGAGGACTAGCATGTGTAACGATTGCAAACAGGTGGATATGGTGCCCGGCTGCTATCCGGAGGATATCCTGAACTGTGTACGACTGTGTGAGTAATGAGTCTGTAAGAGACTGTGATACAGCGATGCAGGACACCCACGAGAACTAGTCAGAGGAGGGCTGACGTGAGTAGTGTCTGCAACATATGATGATGTGTGTATGGAGACGTATAGAGACTGAGATGGCATGCGGTCGCCCAGGGAAACTGGACAAGGGAAGTCTGGCCTGTTTAGGGACCGCAAATCTAAAGCCATGTGATATGCATTACTTTGAACTGGTGTAAATTGGTCACTGAAATTATATGCATTTATGTGAAGAGGACTTTAATGCTGTGAAGAAACACATTAAAAGAGACTTTTGTGTTTTAATTTGTGGGTCACTGCTTCTTCACTGCGTACGAAGCTGCTGCAGCTTTACTATATATATATAATGTGTGTATCTGAATTTCTTGGTAATTGAATGTTGTAACCCTTTACACATATGACACATACAGTACTATGCCACTTTAAGCCATACTCACCACTTGTTTTTCCTGTATTTGTCTTTCCCCATTAATGTTTTATCTATTTTTATAAACCTGTGGGGTTTTTATATTTTTGTAAAAATATAATTTATTTTAAATCCACTTAAAAAAAGCACTAGTTTTAGTGTTCCTTACACATACTGAGGTAAAAATCTCACCAAATACTCAACATGTGCACGTGGCCTTACGCCGCTCAATCAATGAAAAAATTAAAATTTTATGGGTTTTGAAAAGTGGCGACAGCAGCCAAAATTTTTTTTTACATGCTTCAGAATTTTTTTTCACTTTAAAAAAAATAAAATGATTTTACGTTTGATATTGTTTCAAGCTGATTTTTACAACTGAAAGAATTTAAAAACAAAACCTAAAAAAACAAGGCAGAATAGCATTTTTTTTAACCATTTCGGCCCACTTGGAATTATTTTCCCATTTTGAAGCACACGTTTTCGTAACATGAATGGTATTGTTCAAAACTCTTCTTACCAAAAAACAAACCTTCGGCTATATTTAAGTTAAAACTCTTGGAAGAAGGGGATGAAAAAAATGAATGCACCAAAGAAAAAAATTGCCTTGTTTTAAGGGGTTAATTCAGCATATTCAGACTGTGCTGACATCTGTGATGTAAGCTCCATTCCATGAATTATAGTCAAAATAGCGTTTAATGCTGCACTATTGTATCCAGTAATATGGTGGAACCCTGACAAAAATAACTCAGGAAAAATATAGTAACCATAGGGAACCACAGCAAAAACCAAAACCACAAAACTCCACTAAAATAGTAAATCTTTATTATTTAGAAAATGATTAGAATCACCCCAGTGAATACTTTTGATAAATATTTATGATATAGGCCAAAAAAATTATTTAGAAGTATACAAGACACAGACTGGAAATTATCATCTCATGGTAAAAAATCCCAGGAATATAGCGTACAAAAACCAGGGCCCTGATTAACTTCACAATTTGAGGGGAAATGCGCTGGGAATGATTTTAAACCTGCATGAACACTGGATTTATGCCAAATAAGTCCCTAATGATATTATTAACTTGTTTATTACAATCCTATGACTGGAAACTTATAGGGATATAGCATGTTATAGCAGACTAGATGGAAGCCCCATGCTATCGCATCGGGAGGGCGGTAATGTAACGATGGGGGCAGGCTTTGCAGCATTGAGAATCTCTCCCCCCATGTGCTCACCAACCTATCCACTCTCTCTTTCCCTTTTGTTCGAACTGCGTCGAACACATGTTGCATTTTGTTGAAACCCAAAAGGCACAGTAAAACCAAAGAATACTCTGTTGCAGAAAATATCAGTAAACAGCAAGTGCTAGTAAAAAGATGGAAAAGCACAGGGTATTTGGTTAATGTTTTTAGCAAAAAATGTTTATTAAGCCGCTTTACCAAATGTCAAGGTAAATCCATATTAGAGCAGTCCTAACTAATGTATGTAATCCCTATCTGATATATTTAAAAACCTGGTCATATGTATAATACCTGTATGACCAGGATTCAGAAAGGTAATGTCCAAGGTGGACACGTAGCATAGAACGACTTTTTTGTGCACGGCTCACAGGGAGAGGTGGGAACCTCCCTATTCTTGTAGAAACCAGAAAACAATTGGTTAAAACAAACACATGAGCCTTGCACACAGTGAACAGGCCTGTAGGGACACCGTTCACACCACCAAGAAACTGAAACACAAAATGGCACAGTAAAACCAAATAATACTCTGCTGCTGGAAAAACAGGGTATTTGATTAACCCCTTCATGACCCAGCCTATTTTGACCTTAAAGACCTTGACGTTTTTTGCAATTCTGACCAGTGTCCCTTTATGAGGTAATAACTCAGGAACGCTTCAACGGATCCTAGCGGTTCTGAGATTGTTTTTTCGTGACATATTGGGCTTCATGTTAGTGGTAAATTTAGGTCAATAAATTCTGCGTTTATTTGTGATAAAAATGGAAATTTGGCGAAAATTTTGAAAATTTTGCAATTTTCACATTTTGAATTTTTATTCTGTTAAACCAGAGAGTTATGTGACACAAAATAGTTAATAAATAACATTTCCCACATGTATACTTTACATCAGCACAATTTTGGAAGCAAAATTTTTTTTTGCTAGGAAGTTATAAGGGTTAAAATTTGACCAGCGATTTCTCATTTTTACAACAAAATTTACAAAACCATTTTTTTTAGGGACCACCTCACATTTGAAGTCAGTTTGAGGGGTCTATATGGCTGAAAATACCCAAAAGTGACACCATTCTAAAAAATGCACCCCTCAAGGTACTCAAAACCACATTCAAGAAGTTTATTAACCCTTCAGGTGCTTCACAGCAGCAGAAGCAACATGGAAGGAAAAAATGAACATTTAACTTTTTAGTCACAAAAATTATCTTTTAGCAACAATATTTTTATTTTCCCAATGGTAAAAGGAGAAACTGAACCACAAAAGTTGTTGTCCAATTTGTCCTGAGTACGCTGATACCTCGTATGTGGGGGTAAACCACTGTTTGGGCGCAGGGCTTGGAATGGAAGGAGCGCCATTTGACTTTTTGAATGAAAAATTGGCTCCACTCTTTAGCGGACACCATGTCACATTTGGAGAGCCCCCGTGTGCCTAAAAATTGGAGCTCCCCCACAAGTGACCCCATTTTGGAAACTAGACGCCCTAAGGAACTTATCTAGATGCATAGTGAGCACTTTAAACCCCCAGGTGCTTCACAGAATTTTATAACGCAGAGCCATGAAAATAAAAAATAATTTTTCTTTCCTCAAAAATTATTTTTTTAGCCTGGAATTTCCTATTTTGCCAAGGGTAATAGGAGAAATTGGACCCCAAATGTTGTTGTCCAGTTTGTCCTGCGTACGCTGATACCCCATATGTGGGTGTAAACCACTGTTTGGGCACATGCCGGGGCTCGGAAGTGAAGTAGTGACGTTTTGAAATGCAGACTTTGATGGAATGCTCTGCGGGCGTCAGGTTGCGTTTGCAGAGCCCCTGATGTGGCTAAACAGTAGAAACCCCCCACAAGTGACCCCATTTTTGAAACTAGACCCCGAAAGGAACTTATCTAGATGGGTGGTGAGCACTTTGAACTCCCAAGTGCTTCACAGAAGTTTATAATGCAGAGCCGTGAAAATAATAAATACGTTTTCTTTCCTCAAAAATAATTATTTAGCCCAGAATATTTTATTTTCCCAAGGGTTACAGGAGAAATTGGACCCCAAAAGTTGTTGTCCAGTTTCTCCTGAGTACGCTGATACCCCATGTGTGGGGGTAAACTACTGTTTGGGCACACGTCGTGGCTCAGAAGGGAAGTAGTGACTTTTGAAATGCAGACTTTGATGGAATGGTCTGCGGGCGTCACGTTGCGTTTGCAGAGCCCCTGGTGTGCCTCAACAGTAGAAACCCCCCACAAGTGACCCCATTTTAGAAACTAGACCCCCCAAGGAACTTATCTAGATATGTGGTGAGCACTTTGAACCCCCAAGTGCTTCACAGACGTTTACAACGCAGAGCCGTGAAAATAAAAAATCATTTTTCTTTCCTCAAAAATGATGTTTTAGCAAGCAATTTTTTATTTTCACAAGGGTAACAGGAGAAATTGGACCCCAAAAATTGTTGCGCAGTTTGTCCTGAGTACACTGATACCCCATATGTGGGGGTACACCACTGTTTGGGCGCACGTCGGGGCTCGGAAGTGAGGGAGCACCATTTGACTTTTTGAATACAAGATTGGCTGGAATCAATGGTGGCGCCATGTTGCGTTTGGAGACCCCTGATGTGCCTAAACAGTGGAAACCCCTCAATTCTACCTCCAACACTAACCCCCCCACACCACTAACCCTAATCCCAACTGTAGCCATAACCCTAACCACAACCCTAACCACAACCCTAATTCCAACCCTAACCCTAAGGCTATGTGCCCACGTTGCGGATTCGTGTGAGATTTTTCAACATCAAATCCGCGGGTAAAAGGCACTGCGTTTTACCTGCGGATTTACCGCGGATTTCCAGCGTTTTTTGTGCGGATTTCACCTGTGGATTCCTATTGAGGAACAGGTGTAAAACGCTGCGGAATCCGCACAAAGAATTGACATGCTGCGGAAAATACAACGCAGCGTTTCCACGCGGTATTTTCCGCACCATGGGCACAGCGGATTTGGTTTTCCATAGGTTTACATGGTACTGTAAACCTGATGGAACACTGCTGCGAATCCGCAGTGGCCAATCCACTGCAGATCCGCAGCCAAATCCGCACTGTGTGCACATAGACTAATTCTAAAGGTATGTGCACACACTGCGGAAAACGCTGCGGATCCGCAGCAGTTTCCCATGAGTTTACAGTTCAATGTAAACCTATGGGAAACAAAAATCGCTGTACACATGCTGCGGAAAAACTGCACGGAAACGCAGCGGTTTACATTCTGCAGCATGTCACTTGTTTCTGCGGATTCCAATAGAAAATCGCAGTTGTAAAACCGCAGAAAAACCGCGGTAAATCCGCGATAAATCCGCAGCGGTTTAGCACTGTGGATTTATCAAATCCACAGCGGAAAAATCCGCAGAGGAACAGAATATGTGTGCACATACCGAAACCCTAGCCCTAACACTAACCCTAGCCCTAACACTAACCCTAGCCCTAACTAACCCTAGCCCTAGCCCTAACCCTAGCCCTAACGCTAACCCTAGCCCTAACCCTAGCCCTAACGCTAACCCTAGCCCTAACGCTAACCCTAGCCCTAACGCTAACCCTAGCCCTAACGCTAACCCTAGCCCTAACGCTGACCCTAGCCCTAACGCTGACCCTAGCCCTAACGCTGACCCTAGCCCTAACGCTGACCCTAGCCCTAACGCTGACCCTAGCCCTAACGCTGACCCTAGCCCTAACGCTGACCCTAGCCCTAACGCTGACCCTAGCCCTAACGCTGACCCTAGCCCTAACGCTGACCCTAGCCCTAACGCTGACCCTAGCCCTAACGCTGACCCTAGCCCTAACGCTGACCCTAGCCCTAACGCTGACCCTAGCCCTAACGCTGACCCTAGCCCTAACACTAACCCTAGCCCTAACCCTAACCCTATTCTAACCTTAGTGAAAAAAAAAAATCTTAATTTTTTTATTGTCCCTACCTATGGGGGTGACAAAAGGGGGGGGGGGGTCATTTATTATTTTTTTATTTTGATCACTGAGATAGATGATATCTCAGTGATCAAAATGCACTTTGGAACGAATCTGCCGGTTGGCAGCTTCGGCGGGCGCACTGCGCATGCGCCCGCCATTTTGGAAGATGGCGGCGCCCAGGGAGAAGACGGACGGACCCCGGCAGGATCGGTAAGTATGATGGGGTGGGGGGGAGCAGGGGGGGGGATCGGAGCATGGAGGGGGGGGATCGGAGCGCGGGGGGTGGAACGGAGCACGGGGGGGAACGGAGCACGGGGGGGTGGAACGGAGCACGGGGGGGGGGGGGAACGGAGCACGGGGGTGGTGGATCGGAGCACGGGGGGTTGTGGATGATGCACGGGGGGGTGGATCGGACTGCAGGGGGGTTGGATCGGAGCACGGGGGGGTGATTGGAGCACGGGGGGAGCGGACAAGAGCACGGGGGGAGCGGAGCACAGGATGGAGCGGTGCATAGCACCGATCGGAGGACTGGGGGGGCGATCGGTGGGGTGGGGTGGAGGCACATTAGTGTTTCCAGCCATGGCCGATGATATTGCAGCATCGGCCATGGCTGGATTGTAATATTTCACCAGTTATAATTGGTGAAATATTACAAATCGCTCTGATTGGCAGTTTCACTTTCAACAGCCAATCAGAGCGATCGTAGCCACGGGGGGTGAAGCCACCCCCCCGGGCTAAACTACCACTCCCCCTGTCCCTGCAGATCGGGTGAAATGGGAGTTAACCCTTTCACCGGATCTGCAGGGACGCGATCTTTCCATGACGCCACATAGGCGTCACAGGTCGGATTGGCACCGACTTTCATGACGCCTATGTGGCGTCAAAGGTCGTGAAGGGGTTAATACGTTTTTTGCAAAAAATGTATATTCAGCTCATTTTGTTGCAGTCAGCGCAGTGTCAAAACGATGCATGCGGACGCATCCACATACATCCGCATGACCTGCTTACCCAGTGTTAAAGATAGGTACGCAGGACACATGCAGACGTAGGTGGAGCTAAATGGAAGAAGTATGCAGCCCTCCGCAGCTCTGCCCAACGCAAATGTGAAGCCAGCCTTAGACTTGTTAAAATTAAAAATTTGGGGCTAAAGCAACATTTTTGTGGGAAACTTTAATATATTAATTTAATTCATATGAATCACTTAAATGGTTCATAAAGTTTTTGAATGGAGTTTGAGCATTTTGAGGGGTGCAGTTTTTAAAATGGTGTTACTTTTGGGTGTTTTCTTTCACAAAGACCCTTCAAAGTCAATTCAAGCAGGGTGATCTATTTCCAGTATTTATTTCTGTTAATGTTGATGATTATGGCTTACAGCCAATGAAAACCCAAAGTCATTATCTCAGGAAATTAGAATATTTGTTAACACCAGCTTGAAAAATTACTTTAAAATCCGAATTGTTGGCCTACTTTAATGTATATTCAGTAACTGCCCTCAATACTTGGTTGGGGATCCTTTTGTATCAATTACTGCATCAGTGCGGCGTGGCATGGAGGTGATCAGCCTGTAGCACTGCTGAGGTGTTATAGAAGCCCATGTTGCTTTGATGCAGTAATTGATGCAAAAGGAGCCGTAACCAAGATAAACACTTGAAATAGATCACTCTGTTTGCAATGACTCTACATAATATATGAATTTCACTTTTTGTATTAACGAACTGAAATAAATTAACATATTGGAGATATTATAATTTTGTGAGAAGCACCTGTACATGGCATTGGTTTGGGGTATAAAATCCTGACGACAGGATTCCTTTAACATAATCTTTTTTACATACTGAGATGTGCAGTTTTCAATGTGAGAGTGCCAGTCACTCTTCTTAGGTCTAAAAGCCAATACAGAAATTAAAAAGTTAAAAGGTATTGTAGAACATGTTGACATTTAAAAAATGAAGAATTCATTAGTTACCTTTTGTTGTGCTCTTTACTTTGGGCTTGGATCAGATAACGCATTCAATTGCTTTCCTTTTCATAGTAAAAAAGTGAGATTTAGATTACATGTGTTCACTATGTAGAATAAAATGTTGCTGCCTTAAAAAAGGTTAAGCAGTTAAGAAATGTCAGTGATGGCCTACTCTTTCAGAATCTTCTGCATGAATTGAATGTTTATTATTATAATGATATACAGGACTTCAGCACACTGTAAGCTATTATACAGTTTAGCTAGTTTAGCAGCTATTATGTAAAATAGAGAATGGTTCACAAATAAACGTATCCAGGTGTTTGAATGGCCAAGTCAAAGTCCAGACCTCAATCCAATGGAGAATCTGTGGAAAGAGCTGAAAACTGCTGTTCACAAACAATCTCCATCAAACCTCACTGAGCTTGAGCTGTTTGCCAAGGAAAAATGGGCAAGAATTTCAGTTTCTCGATGTACAAAACTGATAGAGACATACCCCAAGTGACTTGCAGCTGTAATCGCAGCAAAAGGTGGCGTAACAAAGTATTAAGTTAAAGGGGCCGAATAACATTGCACGCCCCACTTCAGTTTTTGAATTTCCCAAAAAATTTAAAATAACCAATACATTTCTTTCAGTTTAACAATTGTGTTCCACTTTTTGTTAATTCTTCACCAAAAATTTACATTTGGTATCGTTATGTTTGAAGCATGATATGTGGGAAAAGGTTGAAAAGTTCCAGGGAGCCGAATACTTTCGCAAGGCACTGTATATATATATTTACTCATAAATATATTTTTATGTAAATTTACTTTGAAGATCCTGGGACCAAACTAGTCTGGCGCTGCCCATGGCCAACTTCTTTCAGCACTGTTCGAGATGATTAACAGGTCTCTCACTATGTGCCGCCTAGAGTGACTCTGAGAAGAGCTGGACAGAATGGCACCAGCCTAGTTTGGTCTCTGGCTATAGTCCTTTGAGCTTGAAAGTATATTTTCTTTAAGGGTATGTGCACACGATGCAGATGTAGTGCAGAATTGGTGCAGAACTGCAGCAGATTTTTCTGCTGCAGAAACGCTGCAGAACTGCACTGTGATTTACAGTACAATGTAAATCAATGTGAAAAAAAAAAGCTCTTCACATGGTGCAGAAAAATCTGCGCAGAAACGCTGCAGATTTCAAAGAAGTGCATGTCACTTCTTTTGTGCAGTTCTGCAGCGTTTCTGCGCAGATTTTTCTGCACCATGTGCACAGCTTTTTTTTCCACATTGATTTACATTGTACTGCATAGAAACTGCGCAGAAACTGCATAGGAACTGCATAGGAACTGCATAGAAACTGCATAGAAACTGCATCAAATCTGCAGATGCAGATTTAGTGCAGAAAATTCTGCACCACATTTCCTACGTGTGCACATACCCTTAGGCTATGTGCACATGTAGGTTCGGGTCCCTGCGGGTTCTCCCGCAGTGGATTTGATAAATCTGCAGGGCAAAACCGCTGCGGTTATCCCTGCAGATTTTTCGCGGTTTCCGCTGCGGGTATTACTCCTGCACTGGTTTTACTATTGATGCTGCATATGCAGCATCAATAGTAATGTTAAAAATAAAAAAAAATGGTTATACTCACCCTCTGACGTCCCGATCTCCTCGGTGCTGCAGGCGGCGGTCTGGTTCCAAAGATGCTGTGCGAGAAGGACCTTCGTGACGTCACCGCAGGTCCTGCTCGCATAGCAAACCTGAGACCGGACGGCCGCTTACAGCGCTTGGAGGTGAGTATATAATTTTTTATTTTAATTCTTTTTTTTACCACAAATATGGTTCCCAGGGCCTGGAGGAGAGTCTCCTCTCCTCCACCCAGGGTAGCAACCGCACATTATCCGCTTACTTCCCGCACGGTGGGCACAGCCCCATGCGGGAAGTAAGCGGATCAATGCATTTCTATGTGTGCAGAATCGCTGCGATTCTGCACAAAGAAGTGACATGCTGCGGGTTGTAAACCGCTGCGATTCTGCGCGGTTTTTCCCGCAGCATGTGCACAGTGGTTTGCGGTTTCCCATTGGTTTACATGTTTACTGTAAACGCAATGGAAACTGCTGCGGACCCGCAGCATCAAAATCGCTGCGGTTCCGCGGTAAAAACCGCAACGTGTGCACATAGCCTTAAGCTCCAGAATAGAACAAGAGCCTGTAATACTTTTATATATTAGTTTTTACTATGCTTTCTGGAATACTTGCAGTGTAAATGTTATAGGGCACTTTTCCAATAGACATAAGTACTTAAAGAAACACTTCCATCAAAGTTGTTATCATAATATTTTGCAGTTATAATATGACATAGTGCCATGTACTTACAATTGATAATTTCCCCTTCTACTCAATCAAAGGGGTTTTCCAACGATCAAAGTTAATTTTAATCAACATTTGAACAGTTGGATGTGTTTAAAAATAATGTTCCTGTGCTGAGATAATTTTATGTATGTGTCCGTGCTCTACTGTGTAAGGCTGGTTTCACATTTGCGTTTTTTTGGGTGCGTTTTTGCGGTAAAAAAACGCAAAAAAACACATGGTGAAAAAACGCATGTAAACGCGTGCAAACGCTGCGTTTTTTTGACGCATGCGTTTTTGCATGTGGTGAAAAAAATGCGGCGTTTTGACGCGTTTGCATGCGTTTTTTTCATGCGTTTGCGTTTTTTAAACGCATGCTGAGAAATGTGTGACAGCTGCCAATCATCAAAATAAAGTAAAAAACCCACTATAAACAGAAATAGTTAGAGTTAGGGGTAGGGTTAGGGGTAGGGATCATAACCCTAACCCTACCGCTAACCCTAAAGGGATCCTAACCCTACCCCTAACCCTAACCCTACCTCTAACCCTAAGGGATCCTAACCCTACCCCTACCCCTAACCCTAAAGGGATTAGGGGTAGGGTTAGGGGTAGTGTTAGGATCCCTTAGGGTTAGGGTTAGGGGTAGGGTTATGGTTAGGATCCCTTAGGGTTAGGGGTAGGGTTAGGGTTAGGATCCCTTAGGGTTAGGGGTAGGGTTAGGTTTAGGATCCCTTTATCACCTTTATGTTGGGGGGTGGCATATCCGTGTGTTTTCTGGGTTTTTAATAGAAAAACGCATGCGTTTTTAATGCAAAAAAATGCATTCACAAAAAAACGCATGCGTCCCCATTGACTCCAATGTATTTTTTGACCCAAAAAAAACGTATGAAAACGCATGCGTTTTTTTTGGTCCAAAAAACGCCTCTCAAAAATACTACAAGTTGCATTTCTGAAAATGAACGCATGCAGTAAAAAAACGCATGCGTTGCAAAACGCGACCAAACGCGTACAAACAAAAACGCATGCGTTTTCAATGTTAAATATAGGGAAAAAAAACGCTGCAGACAAAAACGCAAGTGTGAAACCACCCTAATGGCTGTGTCTGATTGTACAGGGACATGGTCTGATCATACCACAGCTCCTGGGCAGAGAGGGGGAAGTAAATAAGCATACAGACATTTCAGCTGGGAATCACAGATTAATCTTTGCTGTAAAATCTTGGTTAAAAGCAGGCAGGGATATGTTTTGCCTCACAAAAAGAATCCGCTGTGATCCCGTGCTGACCGGTCTGAACACTCTTTGCTTCCTCCCCTGCCCTGGAGATGTGACATGATCAAACCATGTTCCTGCGCTATTAGGCACAAACATTACACAGTACATAGCAGGGGCACATTTATAAGATTTTTTCAGCACAGGAACATTTTATTTAACATTTTTAAGATGAGTACTTATTTGATATGTATCGGAGTCAAATTGACTATGGATTCATATACAGTATATCTGCTGATTGAGCTTGCGGAGCAGCAGTCATGGTTATAATAGACTTTGCTGTTTGGGGGCATACTGGATGAGCACTAGATCTGATACATATTATGTATGTTATGCTTTGCTGTATTGAAAAATACAGACTTGGCTAAAAAGAATCTAATGTGGACAAGGGGAGATTCATATTTGCTGGTACGGCTACCACAGGCAATAAAGGTGTATCTTCATATGTATTAAGCCCATATAAGGATGCTACCTGATATATCCCTGAATGTATTTAACATTGTAATTTATAGGGGCTTTGACTATTATTTGCCAAGAAACTGGGTAGCAAAGTCTGATCACGGGGTTATCAACCTCTGCTGACAAATGGACCTAAACTATCTGACTTTGAATAGTACTCCTAGAGGTGTCTCATAGTAACATAGTTATTAAGGTTGAAGGTAGACTTTAAGTCCATCTAGTTCAACCCATAGCCTAACCTAACATGCCCTAACATGTTGATCCAGAGAAAGGCAAAAATAACCCCATTTGGCAAACAGAAAGCTCCACATTGGGGAAAAAAAAATTCCTTCCCGACTCCACATATGGCAGTCAGACTGGTTCCCTGGATCAACACCCTATCAAGGAATCTAGTGTATATAACCTGTAACATTATGCTTTTCAAGAAAGGCATCCAGTCCCCTCTTAAATTTTAGTAATGAATCACTCATTACAACATCATACGGCAGAGAGTTCCATAGTCTCACTGCTCTTACAGTAAAGAATCTGCGTCTGTGATTATGCTTAAACCTTCTTTCTTCCAGACGTAGAGGATGCCCCTTTGTCCCTGTCTCAGGTCTACAAGTAAAAAGGTCACTAGAAAGGTCTCTGTACTGTCCCTTCATATATTTATACATTAAAATAAGATCAGCCCTTAGGCTAAGTTCATACTGCGTTCAGTGACTACGTTAGACGGACTACGTTACACCGCGGCATAACACGGTGTAACGTAGTCCGTTAACGCCGCCATTGAATGCAATGTTGGACGCATCGCTAGAGCACGCCCACAATGGGCGTGTGCTAGTAATGTGCCATCATTTGAATGACGGACCCGAGACGTGGGCTGCAGCGTTTCCGGGTCCGTCACTTCTAGCGCTGATGGAGCTAGCAGATGCACCATCTGCGCTAGCGCAATGTAGCGCCGACACTTGCGCTAGCAGCAGCCCGTTAGTGTATGTGCTGAACAGGCTGCTGCTGACGCAGTGTGAACTTAGCCTTAGCCTTCGTTTTTCCAAACTAAATAACCCCAAGTGTAATAACCTGTCTTGGTAATGGAGACCCCCCAGTCCTCTAATAACATAAAATTATCCTCCTTTGTATTGATTACCCTGCAGAGTTTAGTGTCATCTGCAAATTTTGAAATTCTACTCTGTATCCCCCCTACAAGGTAATTAATAAATATGTTAAAAAGAAGAGGGCCCAATACTGACCCCTATGGTACCCCACTGCTAACTGTGACCCAGTCCGAGTGTGGTCCATTAATTACCACCCTTTGTTTCCTATCCCTGAGCCAGCTCTTAACCCACTTACACATAGTTTCCCCTATCCCCATTGTTCTCATTTTATGTATCAACCTTTTGTGTGGCACTGTATTTTTGGGCTTTTGAAAAGTCCATATACACTATGTCCACTGCGTTTCCTTGGTCCAGTCCGGAACTCTCTTCTTCATAGAAACTGATCAGATTAGTCTGATAGGAATGGTCCCTCGTAAACCCATGTTGATATTGCATCCTGAGGTTATTCCTCTTCAGATACTCCTGTATAGTATATCTTAGAATACCCTCCAGGATTTTAGCCACCGTAGAGGTTAACCTTACTTGCGTATAATTTCCAAGTTCAGTTTTTGTCCCCTTTCTGAATATTTTGCACTATATTTGCTATATGCCAGTCCTGTGGTACAAACCATGTTATTATGGAATCTTTAAAGATTAAAAATAATGATCTATCAATGACTGTACTTAGTTCCTGCAGTACTCGGAGGTGTATCCCATCCGGGCCCGGATGTCATCCATATTGATAATATATATATATATATATATATATATATATATATATATATATATATATATATATATATACAGGTCCTTCTCAAAAAATTAGCATATAGTGTTAAATTTCATTATTTACCATAATGTAATGATTACAATTAAACTTTCATATATTATAGATTCATTATCCACCAACTGAAATTTGTCAGGTCTTTTATTGTTTTAATACTGATGATTTTGGCATACAACTCCTGATAACCCAAAAAACCTGTCTCAATAAATTAGCATATTTCACCCATCCAATCAAATAAAAGTGTTTTTTAATAACAAACAAAAAAACCAACAAATAATAATGTTCAGTTATGCACTCAATACTTGGTCGGGAATCCTTTGGCAGAAATGACTGCTTCAATGCGGCGTGGCATGGAGGCAATCAGCCTGTGACACTGCTGAGATGTTATGGAGGCCCAGGATGCTTCAATAGTGGCCTTAAGCTCATCCAGAGTGTTGGGTCTTGCGTCTCTCAACTTTCTCTTCACAATATCCCACAGATTCTCTATGGGGTTCAGGTCAGGAGAGTTGGCAGGCCAATTGAGCACAGTAATACCATGGTCAGTAAACCATTTACCAGTGGTTTTGGCACTGTGAGCAGGTGCCAGGTCGTGCTGAAAAATGAAATCTTCATCTCCATAAAGCATTTCAGCCGATGGAAGCATGAAGTGCTCCAAAATCTCCTGATAGCTAGCTGCATTGACCCTGCCCTTGATGAAACACAGTGGACCAACACCAGCAGCTGACATGGCACCCCACACCATCACTGACTGTGGGTACTTGACACTGGACTTCAGGCATTTTGGCATTTCCTTCTCCCCAGTCTTCCTCCAGACTCTGGCACCTTGATTTCCGAAAAAATGTGCTTTCATCAGAAAAAAGTACTTGGGACCACTTAGCAACAGTCCAGTGCTGCTTCTCTGTAGCTCAAAAGTGGCTTTACCTGGGGAATGCGGCACCTGTAGCCCATTTCCTGCACACGCCTGTGCACGGTGGCTCTGGATGTTTCCACACCAGACTCAGTCCACTGCTTCCTCAGGTTCCCCAAGGTCTGGAATCGGTCCTTCTCCACAATCTTCCTCAGGGTCCGGTCTCCTCTTCTCGTTGTACAGCGTTTTCTGCCACATTGTTTCCTTCCAACAGACTTACCATTGAGGTGCCTTGATACAGCACTCTGGGAACAGCCTATTTGTTGAGAAATTTCTTTCTGGGTCTTACCCTCTTGCTTGAGGGTGTCAATGATGGCCTTCTTGACATCTGTCAGGTTGCTAGTCTTACCCATGATGGGGGTTTTGAGTAATGAACCAGGCAGGGAGTTTATAAAAGCCTCAGGTATCTTTTGCATGTGTTTAGAGTTAATTAGTTGATTCAGAAGATTAGGGTAATAGGTCGTTTAGAGAACCTTTTCTTGATATGCTAATTTATTGAGACAGGTTTTCTGGGTTATCAGGAGTTGTATGCCAAAATCATCAGTATTAAAACAATAAAAGACCTGACAAATTTCAGTTGGTGGATAATGAATCTATAATATATGAAAGTTTAATTGTAATCATTACATTATGAAACACTATATGCTAATTTTTTGAGAAGGACCTGTATATATATTTATTAACTTTAGCTCTGAGTATTGGTTTTATATTATAGGAGAAACTCTGTCTAGCCTTAGTATCTACTTTTTTTGCTCCGGTGCCGGTGACAAACTTTTGAATGGGGGTTATCAACGCCCTTCATGGATATCCGCTGAGGAG
Source organism: Ranitomeya imitator (assembly GCF_032444005.1). Classification (NCBI taxonomy): domain Eukaryota; kingdom Metazoa; phylum Chordata; class Amphibia; order Anura; family Dendrobatidae; genus Ranitomeya; species Ranitomeya imitator. The sequence goes on along the minus strand of NC_091285.1, from coordinate 350,203,952 downwards.
CGAGGACGCCACAAATTTCCCCCCTAGGGTGCCAACATCCACAGTTAGGGTTCGGTTCACTATAGGTAGGGCTTATCAAGGTACATATACATGACATTCCATTGGCGGGAATTAGTGTTATATTTTAAGTATACTTTATATGTTGTATGTTGTTTGCAATTTTTTTAAGGTGACTAAAATAATGTAGTTTAATACATTAGGTACCTCTCTGATTTCACAATATTTGAAACCTTACAACTCAATCTTTTGTACACCAAAGAAGCATGGACATAGGTCACCAATGCAAGACATATGTGAAACCATAAAACCATTTTTGGAAAAAGGGCAATTTGATTAAATTATTTAGTAGAAAAAGATTTTTATGTCTGAAAAAAGCGACTATTCTCAACAAAAATGTTCACATGAGTTTATGAAAAAATACACAATTACAAATATAATAGTGGGGTGAGGTGAATTGATGTTGAAGAGTTTACCTAAAATACTGACAGAGGATAGAGTTTGTAGGACGCTGTTTACTCTTACACTTTGGTCGTCCCTTGAGTTGGTCAGGTATTGTTCAAATACATACCTTGGTCAGCCAATGTTTACTTTGCACACATCATTAATTAATTTAATTAATCTGCACTAATCCTAACTGCAATTCTCAGGTGAGGAGACCAAGACATTATGGTTTAACCCCTTAGCGACCACCAGTACATTAAAACAGTGGCTGCTACGGGTACCTTTTCCCTCATTTCTGTTTTAAAATGGCAATCAGGTATAAGGCTGTAGGGTCCCCCCAGAGTCGGAAAATCTGAACATGATCAGGGCTGAATTTTCCGGTGTCCAATCACAAAAAAAAATGTGCCACCTATTTCAATTATTTCTTACTCTTCTGACATGATATACATGTCAGAGGAGAGAGAAATGATGCCCCCTGGGGCCCCATGGGACCTCCTCCAACCCCCGATTCCTCCGTCCTGTGGCTTTGCATCTTCCTGGAAAAAATAGCGTGCGCATGCACCAAGATCCGCCGGCTGGTACCCGTTAACAATAAGACATTTTTCCTATTGGTTCCTTTGATCACTGTGATAGACCCTATCAAAATAAAAAAAGGAAATCAAATGCCTGTCACCCCCTTAGGTAAAAAATGTGATTTTTTTTTTTTATTTTATCCATTCTTTACAAAGTTGGTGTTAGTGTGAAAGTAGCCTAACACAGACCTAACGTCAGTACGGGGCCGTCGACATGCGTCGGCCCGACGTACCAACGCAAACTGCGAAAAAAATGAACAACTGTGGCAGTGGATGCAGTTTTACAACGCATCCGCTGCCCCATTGTAAGGTCCGGGGAGGAGGGGGCGGAGTTCTGGCTGCGCATGTGCGGTCGGAAATGGCGGACACGACGCACAAAAAAAGTTACATGCAACGTTTTTTTGTGCAGACGGTCTGCCAAAACACGACGAATCCGTCGCAATGCGTCGCTAATGCAAGTCTATGGAGAAAAAACGCATCCTGCAAGCACATTTGCAGGATGCGTTTTTTTCTCCAAAACGACGCAATGCGACGTACAGCAAACAACGATAGTGTGAAAGTAGCCTTAGGCTTAGGGGTATGTTGTGGTTTGGGTTGTGGGTGTGCTAGGGTTGGGGTTGGGTTACAATTTTTTTTGTTTCAAAAGTAAAATTACGAAATGACTGCTAATGTTGAGCGAAAGTATTCGTTACTCGATTTTGCATCGGGTGCCCGGGTATGAACAGAGTATCGCAGATCCCCGCATGTTTTTTAGGGTGTCTAACACACGTGCAACATGTGGGGCAGGGACTCAAGCACGTCACTTGAGCATCCGTGATATTCGGTACATTCCCGGGCACCCGATGTAAACAGGAGTGGCGAGCACTTACTCTCAAATCTAATGACAACATTCAGTATGATAACATAATGTTATCAAATTCTGTGTCATGCCTGTGGGTTCAAAATGCTCAGTATACCCCTGGATAAAATCCTTGAGGGGTGTGGTTTCCAAAATAGGGTCATTTGGGCTCACCAAATGAAACATTGCATCTGCCAATTATTCCAGCAAATTTTGCATTCAAAAAGCCAAATGGCGCTCCTTCCCAACATATGGGGTATTGGCATGCTCAGGAGAAATTACACAACAAATTTTGGGAACGTTTTTTTTACTGTTACCCTTGTGAAAATAAAAACATTTTGGTCTAAAGTAAATTTTGTTAAAAAAAAGTAAAATGTTTATTTTTTTTCCATATTCCAAAAATTGATGTGAAGCATCTGAAGGGTTAATAAACTTCTTCAATATGGTTTTGAGCATCTTGTGGGGGTGCAGTTTTTAGAACAGTGTCACTTTTGGGTATTTTCTATCATATAAGACCCTTCAAAGTAAGTTGAAATGGTTTTGTAAATTTTGTTGGAAAAATGAGAAATCTCTGGTCAACATTTAATCCTTTCGACTTGCTAACAAAAAAGTTTCAAAAATTGTGCTGATGTAAATTAGATATGTGGGAAATTATATTAACTATTTTGTGTGAAATGTCTCTCTGATTTAAGGGCATAAGAATTCAAAGTTTGAAAATTGCAAAATGTTTCAAATTTTTGTCAATTTTTTTTTCTTTTCACAAATAAATGCATGTCATATCGAAGAAATGTTACAAATATCATGAAGTAAAATATGTCACGAAAAAAACAGTTTCTGAATCAGTTGGATATGATGAAGCGTTCCAGAGTTATAACCTCATAAAGTGACACTGACTAGAAAAGTAAAATTTGGCTTGGTCACTAAGGTCAAAATTGGGTTGGTCATTAAGGGGTTCAGACTTGGGAAAATCAGAAATAAATGCGTTTCACATCCTGCTGTACCTGATTTTTTCACTAAAAACACAGCAAAACCTGATTCCTGCATTTTTACTGCGTTTAAAAACTGAGCCAGAGTATGACTTGAAAACATGTATGATTTAAAGGCATGTTCAAACTGGCCATAGAAACAAGCAAAACCAAAGAAAATGCAATGTGTGCATATACCATAATGAAAATAAATAAGTAAAAAAGCAAGTGCATTAAATAATTAACAAATGGTATTTAGTAAACAGTGGTTTTTTTTTTAACCCCTTAGCGACCGCCGATACGCCTTTTAACGGCGGTCGCTAAGGGTACTTAAACCACAGCGCCGGGGGTAGCCGAGACCCCAGAGAACATGATTCGGGGTTTTTTTTACCCACCCCGCATTTGTGATCGCCGGTAATTAACCGTTTACCGGCGATCGCAAAAAAAAAAAAAAAAGCGATCTCTTTTTAATTTCTCTGTCCTCCGATGTGATCGCACATCGGAGGACAGAGAAAAGGGGTCCCAGGTAGCCCCCCAATACTCACCTATCTCCCCCGATGCTCCTCGTGTCTCCCGGTGGGCACCGCCATCTTCAAAATGGCGGGCGCATGCGCAGTGCGCCCGCCAGCCGGCACCGGGAGAATCTTTGGGGTCTCGGCTGCCGGGGGTAGCCGAGACCCCAAAGAACATGATCGGGGTCGGTTTTACCGACCCCTGTTTTGCGATCGCCGGTAATTAACTGTTTACCGGCGACCGCAAAAAAAAAAAAAAAAGTAAAGTGTAATTCTCTGTCTTCTGATGTGATCGCACATCAGAGGACAGAGAAATAGGGGGATTCGGGGACCCTAGCATACTCACCTGGGTCCTCCTGCTGCTCCTCCTGGCTGCCGGGGAAAAGAAAATGGCGGGCGCATGCGCAGTGCACCCGCCATCTGTCTCCATCTGCTGGCCGGCAGGAGAACAGCAGTTGGGGCTAAAATTAGGGGTAGGGCTAGGGGTAGGGGTAGGGTTAGGGTTAGGGTTAGGGCTAGGGCTAAATTTAGGGTTAGGCTTCTTTCACACTTACGTCGGTACGGGGCCGTCGCAATGCGTCGGCCCGACATACCGACGCACGTTGTGAAAATTGTGCACAACATGGGCAGCGGATGTAGTTTTTCAACGCAGCCGCTGCCCAATCTATGTCCTGGGGAGGAGGGGGCGGAGTTACGGCAACGCATGCGCGGTCAGAAATGGCGGATGCGACGTACAAAAAAAGTTTCATTGGACTTTTTTTGTGCTGACGGTCCACCAAAACACAACTGATCCAGTGCACGACGGACGCGACGTGTGGCCATCCGTCACGATCTGTTGGCAATACAAGTCTATGGGCAAAAAACGCATCCTGCGGGCACATTTGCAGGATCCATTTCTTGTCCAAAACTACAGATTGCGACGGATGCCAAATGACGCAAGTGTGAAAGTAGCCTTAGGGCTAGGGTTAGGGTTGGGGCTAAAATTAGGGCTAGGGTTGAGGCTAAAGTTAGGGTTAGAGTTGGGATTAGGGTTAGGGTTTGGATTAGGGTTGGTATTAGGGTTAGGGTTGGCATTAGGGTTACGCTTGGGATTAGGGTTAGGTTTGGGATTAGGGTTAAGGTTAGGGTTGTGATTAGGGGTGTATTGGGATTAGGGTTAGGTTTGAGGTTAGGGTTGAGATTAGGATTAGGGGTGTGTTGGAATTAGGGTTTTGATTAGGGTTATGGTTAGGGTTGACATTAGGGTTGTTTTGGCGTAAGGGTTGTGATTATCGTTAGGGTTAGTGATTAGGATTATGGATCAGGTTGGGATTAGGGTTAGGGGTGTGTTGGTGTTGGGTTGGAGCTAGAATTGGGGGGTTTCCACTGTTTAGGTACATCAGGGAGTCTCCAAACACGACAGCCAATTTTGCGCTCAAAAAGTCAAATGGTGCTCCCTCCCTTCTGAGCTCTGCCGTGCACCCAAACAGTGGGTTACCCCCACATATGGGGCATCAGCGTACTCGGGATAAATTGGACAACAACTTCTGGGGTCCAATTTCTCTTGTTACCCTTGCGGAAATAAAAACTTGGGGGCTACAAAATCTTTTTTGTGGAAAAATATATATATATTTTTTTTATGACTCTGCATTATAAACTTCTGTGAAGCACTTGGGCATTCAAAGTTCTCACCACACATCTAGATAAGTTCCTTGGGGGGTCTAGTTTCCAAAATGGGGTCACTTGTGGGGGGTTACTACTGTTTAGGTACATCAGGGGCTCTGCAATCGCAACATAATGCCCACAGACCATTCTATCAAAGTCTGCATTCCAAAACGACGCTCCTTCCTTCCGAGCTCTGCTGTGCGCCTAAACAGTGGTTTACCCCCACATATGGGGTACCAGCATACTCAGGACAAATTGGACAACAACTTTTGGGGTCCAATTTTTCTTGTTACCCTTGTGAAAATAAAAACTTGGGGGCTAAAAAATCTTTTTTGTGGAAATTTTTTTATTTTATTTTCACGGCTCTACGTTATAAACTTCTGTGAAGCACATGGGGGTTCAAAGTGCTCACCACACATCTAGATAAGTTCCTTAAGGGGTCTAGTTTCCAAAATGGTGTCACTTGTGGGGGGTTTCCACTGTTTAGGCACATCAGGGGCTCTCCAAACACGACATGGCATCCAATCTCAATTCCAGCCAATTCTACATTGAAAAAGTCAAACGGCGCTCCTTCACTTCTAAGTTCTGCGGTGCGTCCAAAAAGTGGTTTACCCCCACATTTGGGGTATTGGCGTATTCAGTAGAAATTGCATAACAAAATTTATGGTTACATTTCTGTTTTTACACATGTGAAAATAAAAAAAATGGTTCTGAATTAAGATGTTTGCAAAAAAAAGTTAAATGTTCATTTTTTCCTTCCACATTGTTTCAGTTCCTGTGAAGCACGTAAAGGGTTAATAAACTTCTTGAATGTGGTTTTGAGAACCTTGAGGGGTGTAGTTTTTAGAATGGTGTCACACGTCGTTATTTTCTATCATATAGACCCCTCAAAATGACTTCAAATGTGATGTGGTCCCTAAAAAAAAAATGGTGTTGTAAAAATGAGAAATTGCTGGTCAAATTTTAACCCTTATAACTCCCTAACAAAAAAAAATTTTGTTTCCAAAATTGTGCTGATGTAAAGTAGACATGTGGGAAATGTTATTTATTAACTATTTTTCGTGACATATCTCTCTGATTTAAGTGCATAAAAATACAAAGTTTGAAGATTGCAAAATTAAAATTTTTCGCCATATTTCCATTTTTTTCATAAATAATCGCAAGTAATATCGAAGAAATGTTACCACTAACATGAAGTACAATATGTCACGAAAAAACCATCTCAGAATCAGCGGGATCCGTTGAAGCGTTCCAGAGTTATAACCTCATAAAGTGACAGTGGTCAGAATTGCAAAAATTGGCTCGGTCATTAAGTACCAAATTGGCTCTGTCACTAAGGGGTTAAACATAAAGCTGTCCCACCGCGACAAGGTTCATCCAATTGGGGCAGTAACTACACCCTCTAATGTTAAAACCTACCTAGTGTGAATAGTGGCAGAGAGTAACCAGGTCCCATCCGGACACCCAGCTTTGGAGAGACTATATAGGAACTTCCCAGCTCAGTGAAAAGGGGGGCCACACTCTATTTTTACTGAATACAAAAATACTGAAGAAAAACTAAAAACCACATTGCTTTTTCTTTGGTTTTGTTTGCTCCTAAAAGGGAACCTGTCAGCAGGATTGTGCATAGTAACCTACAGACAGTGTCAGATCGGCACCATTATACTGAATAAAATTATACCGTGGTTGATAAAATCCGTCTTGTGGTTGTTGTTTAATGTTTGTTTTTACCCTTCGCCACGACAGCACCCACAATGAGAGAGGGATCCGCCCATAGGAACAGGAAACCTACAGAGATAAAAGGGCGGTCCCACTCTCCTCCTCAGTTGGTTTCCTGTTCCTATCGGAAATCCCTGGATAACCTACAGGACGAGGTGGTTGGAGCACCTCCATCATACCTGACCCATGCACCCGCCTGTTCAGTCTCCTGGTGAGCGGCAGGGGCTGCGGCGTCAGCAGCAGCGTCGGGGAGCCACTGTATCCAGCCTCCCCCCTCGTCTGGTTATGTTCCCGGCAGGTTCCGGGCGCTAAAGCCCAGCCTATGGTGAGGAGGACGCAGGAGCGGCGCTTCTAAGGGCCGGAGGCAGCAGTGTCTCCGGGTAAGTGCGCTCTGTCCTGCTTGAACCGGAAGTAGTGAAAGCACTTCCGGTTCGCGGCCTGGAGCGCGGCAATCACCGCCCTTTCAAAATGGAGCCGTGACACAGAGCGATTGTGCTCGGAATGTCGTCCCCAACGCGTGAGGAGCATCCACCAGCGGTTGAGCAGGTGAGCGCTGGCAAAGACAGCAGTGCTAAAGCCGCAAAGTCCACAGCAGGAAAGAGTGGTCGCTCTGTTATTGAGTCTGACACTCATGTTAGAAGGAGTAGAGAGTCAGATCTACTTAGAAGCCGCACAGCGTCTCCTCCTCCAAGACCGGTACAATGATTGCTTCACTGCTTCACTTTAATCCTCTACCTATAAGCTGATCCCTTCCTTCTCTACCCTCTCCCTATAGGCTAAAAGGACCAGTAAAACGAAACATAAGGAGTGTGCCCTGTGTATACAACCCTTGCCGGATTCATATCCAAAGAGGTTGTGTCAAGATTGCATACAGCAAACCCTAAAAGATGAGGCTGCAGTTACCACCACTAACATCAGGGCCATAATTAGGCAGGAGATCCAGTCACTAGGATCAAAAAGCCAGAAAAAACAAGGGAGTAAAAGCTGTCCCCTTCCTTCTAGTTCAGAGTCAGAAGAGGGGTTAATTCGGTCCTCTAACACCTCGGAATCATCGTCTGGTTCTTCTGAGGATGAGAGCGGAGCCTGCTTTCCACTGGACAGCATAAATAACCTTATAAAATCAGTAAGGAATACCATGGGTTGTCCAGACACTAAGGGGGTCAGATCGGCCCAGGACCTAATGTTCGCAGACCTAGGTCACAAAAAACGGCGAACTTTCCCAGTGGTCTCCGCCGTGAAAGATCTTGTAAAGAAAGAATGGGACAAACAGGGGAAAGGGTTCCTTCCCTCCTCTTCAAAAAGGCGTTACCCCTTCAGTGACGAAGAGTTAGAAGTTTGGTCCAAGGTGCCAAAAGTAGATGCAGCGGTGGCATCCACCTTAAAACAATCGTCCCTCCCTGTGGAAGATACAGGGATCTTACTCGACCCATTAGACCGCAAGACTAAAGCTCTTCTTAAAAGGTCATGGGAAACAAATACAGGGGCCTTTAAACCCGCCATATCTGATACTTGCACAGCTAGGTCATTATTGGTATGGATAGACCAGCTGGAGCAGCAGATTAAAGGTAGAGTGGCAAGAGAAAAGATCTTGCAAGCAATTCCTTTAATTAGAAGCGCTACATCATTCTTAACAGATGCTTCAGTGGACTCCTTGCGGCTGGCAGCAAGATCAGCGGGCCTTGTTAATGCAGCCTGACGTGCCCTTTGTGCATCGCCTTTCCATCCCTTTAACCAATCTAAATCAAGATTATGTACAATCCCGTGCCAGTGTGAGTTCCTGTTTGGGAAGGTTCCTGATGACCTTCTTAATAAAGCAGGAGAAAGAAGGAGGGGATTCCCTAAACAGTTTCTTCCTTCTTATAGGAGAGCGTTTAGAAGGCGGCCATTTAATAGGAGAAGGCCGTATGATCCGCAAAGAGAGCATTGGGAAACGAAGGAGAAACCGAAAGGTGCCTTATTCGGTAATCCCGAAACATCTAAGGCTACGTTCACATTTGCGTTGCGTCGGGCGCAACTGCGGCGACGTATGCGTCATGCGCCCCTATATTTAACATGGGGGCGCATGGACATGCGTTGTGCTGCGTTTTGCGACGCAAGCATTTTTTTTGCCGCAAGCGTGGGGCACAGAGGACGCAGCAAGTTGCATTTTTTTTGCGTCCAAAAATCGGCAAAAAAGGACGCTTGCGTCGCAAAACGCTGCGTTTTAGCGTGCGTTTTGGTGCGTTTTGTTTTGCGTTGTGCGTTGCGTCTCGGACACAACATCACACAACGCAAATGTGAACGTAGCCTAAACCTGTCAGATACCATCAATGATGAAATTTCGGTGGGTGGAAGACTGAAGTTTTTTTGCCATCAGTGGAAACATATAACTTCAAATCAGTGGATTCTCCGCCTAGTAAAATCCGGATTAAAATTAGAATTCTTTAAATTCTCTCAGGATACTTTCGTTGTCACATCACTGAAAGCGCCGGAACAGCAAAAAGCGCTTCAGTTAGAAATTCTAAGAATGTTCTCGTAGAAGTACCAAAAAATCAGGAAGGGAGGGGATTTTATTCCCCTTTATTTCTGGTTTCAAAACCAGATGGTACTTTTCGTACTATAATTAATCTAAAAAAACTAAATTCCTTTCTGTACAATCATACATTTAAAATGGAATCAATAAGGTCTACGAATAAACTTTTGTTTCCTAGGTGCTTTATGGCGGGTCTAAATTTGAAGGATGCGTACTATCATCTTCCCATTTATGCGGAGCATCAACAGTACCTCAGAGTGGCGGTAGTCCTACAAGGCCGGATCCGTCACTTTCAACTTACAGCCATGCCATTCGGCCTGTCTATGGCTCTTCGGGTTTTCACAAAAGTTATGCTCGAGGTGATGGCTTATTTGCGTCATCAGGAGACGCTAATTGTACCTTATCTAGATGACTTTTTAATAATTGGAGATACAGCCTCTCAGTGTAAGGAACGATTGACTAATACAATTTCATCGTTACAGGCTTTAGGTTGGATTGTGAACTTCAAAAAGTCCAGACTACATCCGGAAACCCGTCAGTCCTTCCTAGGACTAATTTTGGACTCTGTAAGTCAAAAATGTTTTTTACCAGAATCCAAAAAATTAACAATTTCAAAAGTCACTATGGCAAGGGCAAAACCTCAAATGTCCCTTAGAGATGCCATGTCTCTCTTGGGCTCACTTTCCTCCTGCATTCCTGCCGTACAATGGGCTCAATACCATTCCAGAGCCCTACAGCACCAGACACTCCATGCGCAATCTCATTGCCATGGTCATTTAAATACGAAAATTACTCTATCGAAAGATGTACTGGAGTCACTTCACTGGTGGTTAAATGGAACCCATTTGTCCAGAGGAGTCTTATGGACAATAACACCCACTAAATTAGTCACTACTGACGCAGGGCCAGAAGGGTGGGGGGCCCATCTGGATAAGTATGTAGCTCAAGGTCGCTGGAATTCATCAGAGATCCAGCAGTCCTCCAACTGGAAAGAATTGAACGCAGTCCATTATGCCTTAAATTTTTTCCTTCCCCAGCTCCGAGGATCTCATGTCAAAATCCTGCCAGACAACACGACGGTCGTCGCATGTTTAAATCATCAAGGCGGAACGCGATCAGAAAGTCTGATGTCTTCAGCAGCAAACATCTTCGACTTAGCAGAGCTCAATTTTCTATCACTCACAGCTCTCCACATCAGAGGTATAGAAAATTCAAGGGCCGACTTTCTAAGTCACCACACGCTACGCCAGGGACAATGGATCCTCAACCCTCAAATATTCAAAAACATAGTGGACATGTGGGGTCTTCCGCAGATAGATTTATTTGCAACCAGAAACAACAGACAGGTACGAGCATTCGCTTCCTTGAATGTGGCAGACAATCCAGACAAGATAGACTCGCTCCAGTATCCGTGGAACTACAATCTGGCATATGCTTTCCCACCAATGATGCTAATCCCATTAGTCATCAAAAAGATAAGGGAGGAGAAAGTAAGAGTAATATTGATAGCACCTTTTTGGCCAAAGAGGCCCTGGTTTTCCTGTCTTCAAGCGATGTCAGTCTGCGATCCCTGGATTCTGCCAATGACACCAGACCTACTGTCTTAGGGTCCATTCTACCATCCACAAGTAAAGGGCCTCCACCTCACGGCGTGGAACTTGAGAGGCAGATTCTAACATTAAGAGGGTTCTCACAAGAATTGATTAATACTTTACTGTTAAGTAGGAAAAGATCCACGACTCTTATATATAGCAGAGTATGGATTGAAATTTCTCAACTTTCATACGGAACCCTTCTCTAACAAGGTTCCTATTAGAGCCATCCTTGAATTTTTACAAAAAGGTCATGAGATAGGATTATCTGTTAATACCTTGAGAGTTCAAGTGTCTGCCTTAGGAGCCCTCTATAGTGCTAACATAGCGGGTAATAGATGGATAGCAAGATTTGTTAGAGCATGTGAACGATGTACTCCGGTTCATGTCCCACGTCTACCACCCTGGGACTTGAATCTAGTTCTAGATGCCTTAACTGGACCTCCTTTTGAGCCCTTAGATTCTATCCCTCTAAAAAATGTCACATACAAGGTAGCTTTATTGATAGCTTTAACATCGGCCAGACGAGTAGGAGACATCCAAGCCCTCTCCATAGACCCTCCATTCTTAATGACATATCAGGACAGGGTGGTTCTCAAACCAGATCCATCATATCTCCCTAAAGTAGCGACAAAATACCATAGATCTCATACCTTCCTTTTATGATAATCCACTAAATCCAGAGGAAGAGAAACTGCATATGTTAGACGTTAAAAGAGCAGTCCTAAGCTACATAGAGAGAACCCAGTCCTGCAGACAGAGTAGGGCTCTGTTTGTATCTTTTCAGGGTCACCGAAAAGGCCACAGGGTCACAAAAGCTACCTTGTCCCAGTGGATCAGAGAGGCTGTCCATCTTGCATACTTGTCAAAGGGCAAAGATCCTCCAGAGGGAGTAAAGGCGCATTCAGCTCGAGCCGTATCATCCTCGTGGGCGGAGAATAAAGACATCTCCATCGAGCTCATATGTAAGGCCGCAACCTGGTTGTCACCCTCGACTTTCTATAAACATTATAGACTTGATCTATCTTCTGCATCTGACTTGGCATTCGGGAGAGCCGTCCTTAGTACGGTGATCCCACCCAGGTGAAGGTTCTCTGAAAATCTCTCATTGTGGGTGCTGTCGTGGCGAAGGGTAAAAAGCCGGATTACTTACCGGTAATGCCCTTTTAATGAGCCACGACAGCACCCTGTCACTTCCCAGCCTAATAGTTATTAATACAAGATATTCTCATGGGTGAATATAGATAACATACAAACAAATTGTGGATATATTTATACTAATTTAACAACGGCGGTTCCTCTCGTACTCTGAAAAACAACTGAGGAGGAGAGGGGGACCGGCTTTTTATCTCTGTAGGTTTCCTGTTCCTCTGGGCGGATCCCTCTCTCATTGTGGGTGCTGTCGTGGCTCATTAAAAGGGCATTACCGGTAAGTAATCCGGCTTTTTTGAATTTTGAGCTAATGATATGCTCGTGCTTCGGGGCGGCCTTCAAATGGTGCTCTGATTAGATATTCATATTGAAGACTGCTAACAGGTCACTGATCACTCAGTAACCAGCCCCCTAGTTTGCATAATTACCTGTACATACTAAAGAAAAAAAAATGCTTCTGCAGGCAGGTGCCAGCTAAAAGGTGCTACTGTGCAGGAACGGGCTTCGCCATCTTGGAGGAGGACTTTTTTTTAACACAAAACTTAAATGTTAAAAAACAACCACAAGATGGAATTCATCAATCAAGGTATCATTTTATTCAGTATAGCTCCTCCAACCTGACACTGTCTGTAGGTTACTGTTTACAATCCTGCTGACAGGTTCCCTTTAAACACCGCTTAAAATTAGCATTAAAAATGCAGCAAAAATGCAACATGTGAACATAGCCTACATTTTGTGCAATATTTATGCACCTATTACCTAAATTATATTACCGTATATACTCGAGTATAAGCCGAGATTTTCAGCCCAAATTTTTGGGCTGAAAGTGCCCCCCTCGGCTTATACTCGAGTCACGGTAGCGGTGGGGTCGGCGGGTGAGGGCGCTGAGGTATACTTACCTAGTCCCAGCGATCCTCGCGCTGTCCCTGCCGTCCCACGGGCTTCGGCGCTGCAGTTTCTTCCTCTCTTCAGCGGTCACGTGGGACCGCTCATTACAGAAATGAATAAGCGGCTCCACCTCCCATAGGGGCGGAGCCGCTTATTCATTTCTCTAATCAGCGGTGCCGGTGACCGCTGATAGAGAAAGAACCTGCGGCACCGAAGACAGGAGGGGACAGCGCGAGGATCGCCAGGACTAGGTGAGTATGTTATATTCACCTGTCCTCGTTCCAGCCGCCGGGCGCCGATCCATCTTCCCGGCCGGCGCCTCCATCTTCCCGGCGTCTCTGCTCTCTGACTGTTCAGGCAGAGGGCGCGATGACGCATACAGTGTGCGCGGCGCCCTCTGCCTGATCAGTCAGAGCAGAGACGCCGGGAAGATGGAGGCGCCGGAACGAGACGCCGGGAGCTGCAATCAAGGGAGGTGAGTATGTGTTTTTTTTCTTTATTGCGGCAGCGGCGGCACAAATTTATGTGGAACATCTATGGGGCACAGTGAACGGTGCAGAGCACCGTATATGGCACAGCACAGCTATGGGGCACAGTGAACGGTGCAGAGCACCGTATATGGCACAGCACAGCTATGGGGCACAGTGAACGGTGCAGAGCACCGTATATGGCACAGCACAGCTATGGGGCACAGTGAACGGTGCAGAGCACCGTATATGGCACAGCACAGCTATGGGGCACAGTGAACGGTGCAGAGCACCGTATATGGCACAGCACAGCTATGGGGCACAGTGAACGGTGCAGAGCACCGTATATGGCACAGCACAGCTATGGGGCACAGTGAACGGTGCAGAGCACCGTATATGGCACAGCACAGCTATGGGGCACAGTGAACGGTGCAGAGCACCGTATATGGCACAGCACAGCTATGGGGCACAGTGAACGGTGCAGAGCACCGTATATGGCACAGCTATGGGGCACAGTGAACGGTGCAGGGCACCGTATATGGCACAGCACAGCTATGGGGCACAGTGAACGGTGCAGAGCACCGTATATGGCACAGCACAGCTATGGGGCACAGTGAACGGTGCAGAGCACCGTATATGGCACAGCACAGCTATGGGGCACAGTGAACGGTGCAGAGCACCGTATATGGCACAGCACAGCTATGGGGCACAGTGAACGGTGCAGAGCACCGTATATGGCACAGCACAGCTATGGGGCACAGTGAACGGTGCAGAGCACCGTATATGGCACAGCACAGCTATGGGGCACAGTGAACGGTGCAGAGCACCGTATATGGCACAGCACAGCTATGGGGCACAGTGAACGGTGCAGAGCACCGTATATGGCACAGCTATGGGGCACAGTGAACGGTGCAGGGCACCGTATATGGCACAGCACAGCTATGGGGCACAGTGAACGGTGCAGAGCACCGTATATGGCACAGCTATGGGGCACAGTGAACGGTGCAGAGCACCGTATATGGCACATCTATGGGGCACAATGAACGGTGCAGAGCACCGTATATGGCACAGCTAGGGGGCACAATGAACGGTGCAGAGCACTATATGGTTCACACCTATGGGGAAATATGAACGGTGCAGAGCACTATATGGCACAGCTATGGGGAAATAATGATCTATTTTTATTTTTGAAATTCACCGGTAAATGCTGCATTTCCACCCTAGGCTTATACTCGAGTCAATAAGTTTTCCCAGTTTTTTGTGGCAAAATTAGGGGGGTCGGCTTATACTCGGGTCGGCTTATACTCGAGTATATACGGTACTTGCACTTTAGAGTGCTTTTTTTTATATGCATTTTCATGACATTTTTTGGCTGTGCGGTTTTTGTTTCTTTTTGATATGTCATGTTTTAGATAAAGCTGCTTTGTTTTTGATACATTAAACCTACAAAGAGGGCACCGGAGGTAAATGCTCCGCCATAATACATATAATAGACACCCAAAAGAGAAATGGACACTAGAGCTAAAAATTAAACAATTTTATTAAAGAACCATATGAAAAAATACAAAACATGCAAATAAAAACCAAGTAAGAAGATGCAATGAAAAAATGAGAAGGCGATACTAGTGCCACACACGGACGTGATGCTGCACTAAAGAGCAAAAAACAGTCAATTGTACTAATACCAATTGTAAATGTGTAAATATGCACATGAGTAGCATACATCAGTCAAAAGGATAATACATAATGCGATGTGCAAACAATAGGAACCATACTGATGTGTTATAAATGAATGGCCGAACAAGTGGTAACAATAGACAATAAATATATAATAAATGCTCACAGGTAAAGTATTAATGCAGGGAGATACAAAGTATACAAGAGAGTATCAAGTAAAGTGCCTGGTGCAACAATATGTATACTGAAAGGTACCAATAAAGTGCCTAGTGCAAACTTGATGTAGCAGGGTATACCATATAACTAGTGCTTGCCAAAAACCATAGGCATGGATCAATCATTACAGGGAAAGTCCTATATAGTTAAATAGGTGGAACCTAATACAAGCCTGCATACCGCTGATAAAACTGCACGTACAAGGAGAACCAACCTGCAGCCATGTGTGGAGAGATACTTTTTTTTTTGCGTTTTTGATACTTTCTAGGATTTGGCTTTGATAAAACGTTATTGATACAGTGATACAAGGAGTACATATGGTATTTGTGCATTTCCGCAGCGGAAATGCGCTAAAAACACATTTGCATTTTTTACCTACCCATTTAATGCAATTGTATGGGGAAAATACTTACATAAAACTCATCATACTCACAACAGAAAGTGATGTTGTTGATTTCAAACACGCACCGCAGGTAAATTTACGCTGAGTAAAAAAACTTGAAGTGGGCATGAGATTTTTATAAAGGGAACTTGTCACCATGTTTTTCCCATATAAAGTAGTGCCAGCACCTGTACACACTTATATGCAGCATTCCAGAATACCTTATATACGGTAAGTCCTCAACGTCGTCTGCATAGCACAAAAAAGAGCTTTTATTATACTCACCTACGTCACCTTCCGGTCTGATGGGCATAGCTGGTCTTGATCCTGGCCTGGCTTCCTCTCTTCTTGTGATCGCCGTCCTACGTCTTGCTTCATGTGTATGATTCATCTTGTATCATCCACACAGTGTCCTCCATTGTGTTCCTGTGCAGGCGTACTCTTGCTGAGGGCAGTGTAAAGAACTCTAATACCTTTTTTTTCTATGGCCATGTTTCTATATTGGCTTTAAACCAGCATCGCTGAAATTATTATTTTTGGGACATTTCACATAGTACATTATTTGAATAAGCACAGTTGCTTTAAAATATGATTGTGTAACAACTTTGCTGGCATCACTGCATGGCCTCCCATCCCCCACCTGCATTACACTCAAACTCACTTATTTCTCTGGGCCTTGTTGTGACTTCTCTCTGCCGCCAGCTCCATGCTGTGTGCCTCAGCTGTGTGCCTCATGTCTGCTGTTTGCTCTGTGCATGCTCTCTCTGTGTGCATAGGGGGGCGGCGCCGGCAACTCCTGTTTCTTATAGAGACTGTGTGCACCTTGCTAAGGCGTCCCTGGCCAATCGCCATGAGGATTCCTGTATTTAGGACATCCCCATCCATTGGTGGGGGCCTGTGCAACTTACTCCCTCAGTCAGTTCTTAGCTGCTGAGGTGCCAGGCCTTGTCTCTGTGACTCTTGTGTTCCGCCACCCAGGGGGGGCATTGTACCCTGGTCTGTTTCCTGTGTAGCCACCCAGCGGGGCTTTGTACCCTGGCCTATGTCCGCCACCCAAAGGGGCGTCGTACCCTGGCTTGTGTTCATGTCTCTGTGCCTTGTCTCATTCCTGACTCTGTCTCAGTCTAGTCCTGTTCCCGTGTCCCTGTCTTGGTTTGCTTTTTCTGCTGTGCGTACTCTGTGTCTTGCTTTGCTCTGCTTTGCACTCTGTATCTAGCTTTGCTCTGCTCTGCTCTTTTTTTTTTTTTAATCGCAGCAGCATATGGGGCATATTATTCTATGGAGCATCTTATTGGGCCATCAACCTTTATGGAACATTATATGGGGCATAATCTATGGAGCATCTTATGGGGCCATCAACCTTTGTGCAGCATTATATGGGTCATAATATTCTATGGAGAATCTTATGGGGCCATTAACCTTTGTGCAGCATTATATGGGTCATAATATGCTTTGTAGCATCTTATGGGGCCATCAATCTTTGTGCAGCATTATATGGGCCTTGCTTTGCTTTTGGCTCCGCTCTCTGCGACCTTGCTTTGCTCCTTGCTTAGCATTCCGTTACCTTGCTCTGCACTCTGTGGTTTTGCTCTCGGCTCTGCACTCTGTACCTTGCTCTGCACTCTGTGGTTTTGCTCTCGGCTCTGCACTCTGTGTCTTGCTCTTCACTCTGACTTCGCTCTGCTCTCAGCTCTGCACTCTGTGGCTTTGCTCTCAGCTCTCTGTAGCTTTGCTTTGCACTTTGCTCTGTACTCTGACTTTGCTCTGCACTCTGCAGCCCTGTTCTGTGGCTCAGCTCTTGCTCTGCGGCTCTGCTTCTTGTGGTTCTACTTTGCTCCGCTCCTTGTGGTTCTACTTCTCCTGCTCTTGGCTCCACCGCCTGCGTTTCTGCACTTGGCTCCGCCTCCAGCTCTTGGCTCCGCCTCCTGAGTTGCTGCATTTGGCTCCGCCTCCAGCTCTTGGCTCCACCTCATGTGTTTCTGCACTTGGCTCCGCCCCCAGCTCTTGGCTCCACCTCCTGCGTTTCTGTGCTTGGCTCCGCCTCCTGCTCTTGGCTCCGCCTCCTGCATCTCTGTTCTTGGCTCTAGCTCCTGTGCTCGCTCTGCATCCTCTCTTGCAGTCTTTCTCTACCTATTCTTAAGTCCTCCTGTCTGAACAGGTTCTTACCTGTTTTTACATACCTGCCTGCAGACCAGTCCCTACCGGTTCTTCCAGTGTACCAGTCTTGTCCGCCTGTCCTGCCAGAGAGCCAGCCGTGCCCGCTTGCCTGTCTATGTTCCTTTCCCCGGTGGGAACAGCAGCCACAGCCAGACACCACCCTGGAGTGGTACCTGGTAGCTTCCTATTGCACAAGTCTGACCTCACAATCAGAGGCTCCAGCGAACACCTAGGAAGCTACTTAGTTACGCCCCTTCCAGGGTAGTTTGGTCTGTGGTCCAGTGGGGCCACGCCTACACCAACCAGTCTCGGTACGTGCATGACAGATTGTTTCCCTGGCCCACATATCTATTCCATGGGGTTCTGGGGTTCTTACTAACGTCGCTGGACTCCTTGTTTGAATACTGACCTATCAGGTTTTCTCCTGCTGTACTGATTACTAGTGCTTCCCTTTTTGCAGTCCGAGTATGGGCGCATACAGCTGGCCTTAAATTACTGTTCTGAGCAACGGCGCATGCGCGCATATGTTCACTTCTGGTTGCTGTCTGCAGAATCCACCCACTTCCGGGTCGGAGTTCGTGTGAGTACCTGTTGCCGGTAAACACTCTTCTCATAAGGCATTGTTCTATATTATGTTTTACCTTGCCTATGGACACATCACTCCTGATAAAGCTGTTGCTCAACAGCAATACCTGTGGGGTTCTCTCTCCATACCACTGGCCCTTATTTCTCTTTGCTTATCATGGCACTTTTTGGCGATCTGGAGCATTCTTTGACCACATGAGGTAGTACTTTCCACATAGACTTCTCTGTACATCTGACTGCATGCACTTTTCAGCACAATTTATTATTTTTTCTTGTTGTCTATCTCCTTGCTGTGATTACCCTCCAATATATTTATTTATACATATACTTTGCGAAACCTCCCTTTTTTGTAACTTCTATACCATGCATTATCATCTTCTCATTTTGGGGTAGCTTATACACCAGCTTATGGTTTTACAACTATTTCTCTGTTACTGCTCCTTGCTATATATATGGTCACCTATATATTTGATACATGCTTACATGTTTTTAAATGTTTTTAATGTGTTTGTGTGTCCATGATAATTAAGATAACAATACCAAACTTTATTATCAGGTGTGCACACCAATTTTTGTATTGGTCTTTCTCTTCCCCTAGCAAGCATTTTGTTTTCCATACAAGGCATTGCACCCTGATCTACATTTACTCTATCCTTTTCGATATTGTTTCATCATAGGTGCACCCTATCTTCTTCTACACATTAAAGTACTGTAATGCACATGCGCTGGGGAAAGGACAAAGAGACCTGGCGCATGCGCACTACAATGTTTTGCTCTGCCTTTGTCAAGGCAGAGAGAAGCACGCCTGCACAGGAGGGTGATGGGAGGGCACTGTGAGGATGACGCAGGATGCAAGAAGGAGGACGTCGATCTCAAGAAAAGAGGAGGTGCCGGATCAAGACCAGAGATGTCCATCGGACCCGATCGCAGGTGAGTATAACACAAAATGTTTTTTGTGTTATGCAGAGCACATTGGGAACTTATAGACAGCATTCCAAAATGTTGTATATAAGGACATATAGGTACAGGCCCTACTTTAGTATGGGACAAAATGGTGACAGGTTCCCTTTAAATCCCATCCACTTTGCTGGAACTGCAAGACGCTGCATCTTTGGTACAAAAATACAAAGTGTCAAAAATTCACCAAAAATTTCATGGGACTTTAAACTAGCAGGTAGGAGAAACTAACATTTTTTTTTGCATTTAAGAAAAACAGATTCTAAAAGGATTATAAAAACTTGTGCTGACCAAAAATGGGTCCAGCACGCTAAATAAAAAAACAATTTTCATGAATGAGAAAAAAGGATCTGTCAAGCCTGCCTTAGGAAAAGGCTTCAGATAGTTTCTACTGTTTAGCTGTTATTTTACTTATGTTTCTCTGGTTTTCCTCTTACAAGAAACCATTATATTGTGAGAGGACAGATGGCAATGAGACAGAAGTGGTTAGGTCACGTTTGACAGATTCTTGCAGATTGTTAGGTTCTAAGTGGTAATATGCAAAATTTACTTTAATTAGCATAGAGAACACAAAATCCATACAAGCTACCTTATATACTCGAGTATAAGCCGAGATTTTCATTTATTTCATTTCCATTTTTTTAGGCTAAAAGTGCCCCTCTCGGCTTATATTTGAGTCATTCTCCCCGGGGATTGGCGGGGGAGGGGAAGTGGCAGGAGTGTCACATCATACTCACCTGTTCCCGTCACGGTCTCTGCACGTCCCTGCTTCTCCGATGGTCTCTGGCGCCCACAGCTCTTCCTGTGTTCAGCGATCACGTGATGCCACTTATTAAAGTAATGAATATGAATGTGACTCCACTCCCATAGGGGGGGAGCGCATATTCATTGCTTTAATGAGCGGCACCATGTAACCGTTGAACACAGGAACAAGCTTCCGGCGTCAGAGACCATTGGAGAATCAGGGACCGCGCCAGGAGGCTGAGTATGACGGGGGAGGGTGAGCCATGCGATATTCACCTGTCCTCGTTCCAGCGCCAGGCTCTGTCTTTTGCGTCCTCTGGCTGTGACTTTCAGGTCAGAAGGTGCGATGACGTGGTTAGTGTGCACCCCGGAAGACCTGGAAGACACAGTGGCTTGTGGCGGTGGAACGGGGACAGGTGAATATCGCAACTGCCGTGGGCCTGAGCCAACGCCGGTGTCCCCACCTGCTCAGGAGCCCAGCACCTCTCCCCCAGCGATGAGAGGTGAGTATGTAATTCATTTTTTTTTTTTTTTTAATCGCAGCAGCATATGGGGCATATTATTCTATGGAGCATCTTATTGGGCCATCAACCTTTATGGAACATTATATGGGGCATAATATTCTATGGAGAATCTTATGGGGCCACTAACCTTTGTGCAGCATTATATGGGTCATAATATGCTATGTAGCATCTTATGGGGCCATCAATCTTTGTGCAGCATTATATGGGCCATAATATTCTATGGAGCATCTTATGGGGCCATCAACCTTTGTGCAGCATTATATGGGGCATATTTTAATATAGAGCATCTTATGGGGCCCATCGTGAACTTTATGGAGCATTATATGGGGCATATTTTGTATGGAGGATCTTATGGGGTCCATCATGAACTGTATGGAGCATTATATGGGGCTCCTGATTTAATATGGATATTCAAAAACACTTAACCTACTGATGCCTCAATCAATTTTACTTTTATTGGTATCTATTTTTATTTTTGAAATTTACCATTAGCTGCTGCATTTCCCACCCTAGGCTTATACTTGAGTCCATAAGTTTTGCCAGTTTTTTGTGGAAAAATTATACTCGGGTCGTCTTATACTCAAGTATATATACGATAGGTAAAGTAAAGATGGGCAGAGTTACCCAAACTGTCTAACAGTAAAACCATTTTTGTTGCCCCTAGTAATCAATCAGCTATTACTTCTTAATCTGCGGGTAAATGAAAGCTTTGCAGAGATTGCTTGCTTTTGGCAACAAATACAATTTTAATGTTAATTTTAATAATTCTGTCCCAGTATGCACGAAATATGGCATTTTTTTGAAGATTATAAAGTACAGTATTTAACCCCTTTACCCCTAAGGGTTTTTTGCACGTTATGGACCGGGCCAATTTTTACAATTCTGACCACTGTCCCTTTATGAGGTTATAACTCTGGAACGCTTCAACGGATCCCGGTGATTCTGACATTTTCTCGTGACATATTGTACTTCATGATAGTGGTAAAATTTCTTTGATATTACCTGCGTTTATTTGTGAAAAAAACGGAAACATGGCGAAAATTTTGAAAATTTCGCAATTTTCCAACTTTGAATTTTTATGCAATTAAATCACAGAGATATGTCACAAAAAATACTTAATAAGTAACATTTCCCACATGTCTACTTTACATCAGCACAATTTTGGAACCAAAATTTTTTTTTGTTAGGGAGTTATAAAGGTTAAAAGTTGACCAGCAATTTCTCATTTTTACAACACCATTTTATTTTAGGGACCACATCTCATTCGAAGTCATTTTGAGGGGTCTATATGATAGAAAATACCCAAGTGTGAGACCATTCTAAAAGCTGCACCCCTCAAGGTTCTCAAAACCACATTCAAGAAGTTTATTAACCCTTCAGGTGTTTCACAGGAATTTTTGGAATGTTTAAATAAAAATTAACATTTAACTTTTTTTCACAAAAAATTTACTTCAGCTCCAATTTGTTTTATTTTGCCAAGAGTTACAGGAGAAAATGGACCCCAAACCTTGTTGTACAATTTGTCCTGAGTACGCCGATACCCCATAAGTGGAGGTAAACCACTGTTTGGGCGCATGACAGAGCTTGGAAGCGAAGGAGCGCCATTTGACTTTTTAATGCAAAATTGACTGGAATTGAGATGGGACGCCATGTTGCGTTTGGAGAGCCACTGATGTGCCTAAACATTGAAACCCCCCACAAGTGACACCATTTTGGAAAGTAGACCCCCTAAGGAACTTATCTAGAGGTGTGGTAAGCACTTTGACCCACCAAGTGCTTCACAGAAGTTTATAATGCAGAACCGTAAAAATAAAAAATATATTTTTTTTCACAAAAATTCTTTTCGCCCCCAATTTTTTATTTTCCCAATGGTAAGAGAAGAAATTGGAACCAAAAAGTTGTTGTACAATTTGTCCTGAGTACGCTGATACCCCATATGTGGGGGTAAACCACTGTTTGGGCGCATGGGAGAGCTCGGAAGGGAAGGAGCGCCGTTTGACTTTTCCATGCAAAATTCACAGGAATTGAGATGAGACGCCATGTTGCGTTTGGAGAGCCACTGATGTGCCTAAATATTGAAACCCCACACAAGTGACACCATTTTGGAAAGTAGACCCCCTAAGGAACTTATTTAGATGTGTGGTGAGCACTTTGACCCACCAAGAGCTTCACAGAAGTTTATAATGCAGAGCCGTAAAAATAAAACAAAATTTTTTTCCCACAAATATTTTTTAGCCCCCAGTTTTGTATTTTCTCGAGGGTAACAGGAGAAATTGGACCCCAAAATTTGTTGTCCAATTTGTCCTGAGTGCGCTGATGCCCCATATGTGGGGGGGAACCACCGTTTGGGTTCATGGGAGGGCTCGGAAGGGAAGGAGCGCCATTTGGAATGCAGACTTAGATAGAATGGTCTGCAGGCGTCACATTGCGTTTGCAGAGCCCCTAATGTACCTAAACAGTAGAAACCCCCCACAAGTGACCCCATATTGGAAACTAGACCCCCCCATGAACTTATCTAGATGTGTTGTGAGAACTTTGAACCCCAAGTGTTTCACTACAGTTTATAACGCAGATCCGTGAAAATTAAAAAATCTTTTTTTTCCCACAAAACTTATTTTTTAGCCCCCAGTCTTGTATTTTCCCAAGGGTAACAGGAGAAATTGGACCCCAAAAGTTGTTGTCCAATTTGTCCTGAGTACGCTGATACCCCATATGTTGGGGTAAACTCCTGTTTGGGCACACGGGAGAGCTCGGAAGGGAAGGAGCACTGTTTTACTTTTTCAACGCAGAGTTGGCTGGAATTGAGATCGGACGCCATGTCGCGTTTGGAGAGCCCCTGATGTGTCTAAACAGTGGAAACCCCCAATTATAACTGAACCCCTAATCCAAACACACCCCTAACCCTAATCCAAACCCTATTCCCAACCGCAAATGTAATCCAAACCCTAACCCTAACTTTAGCCCCAACCCTAACTGTAGCCTTAACCCTAACTGTAGCCTTAACCCTAACTGTAGCCTTAACCCTAACTGTAGCCTTAACCCTAACTGTAGCCTTAACCCTAACTGTAGCCTTTACCCTAACTGTAGCCTTAACCCTAGCCCTAACCCTAGCCCTAACCCTAGCCCTAACCCTAGCCCTAACCCTAATGGGAAAATGGAAATAAATACATTTTTTAATTTTTTTTTATTTTTCCCTAACTAAGGGGGTAATGAAGGGGGGTTTGATTTACTTTTATAGTGGGTTTTTTTAGCGGATTTTTATGATTGGCAGCCGTCACTCACTGAAAGACGCTTTTTATTGCAAAAAATATTTTTTGCGTTACCACATTTTGAGAGCTATAATTTTTCTATATTCGAGTCCACAGAGTCATGTGAGGTCTTGTTTTTTGCGGGACGAGTTGACGTTTTTATTGGTAACACTTTCGGGCACGTGACATTTTTTGATCGCTTTTTATTCCGATTTTTGTGAGGCAGAATTAGCAAAAACCAGCTATTCATGAATTTCTTTTGGGGGAGGCGTTTATACCGTTCCGCGTTTGGTAAAATTAATAAAGCAGTTTTATTCTTCGGGTCAGTACAATTACAGCGATACCTCATTTATATCATTTTTTTATGTTTTGGCGCTTTTATACGATAAAAACTATTTTATAGAAAAAATAATTATTTTTGCTTCGCTTTATTCTGAGGACTATAACTTTTTTATTTTTTTGCTGATGTTGCTTTATGGCAGCTCGTTTTTTGCGGGACAAGATGACGTTTTCAGCGGTACCATGGTTATTTATATGTCTTTTTGATCGCGTGTTGTTCCACTTTTTGTTCGGCGGTATGATAATAAAGCGTTGTTTTTTGCCTCTTTTTTTTTTTTTCTTACGGTGTTTACTGAAGGGGTTAACTAGTGGGCCAGTTTTATAGGTCGGGTTGTTGCGGACGCGGCGACACTAAATATGTGTACTTTTATTGTTTTTGTTTTTTTTATTTAGATAAAGAAATGTATTTATGGGAATAATATTTTTTTTTTCTTTATCATTATTTAGGATTTTTTTTTTTTTAGTTTTTTTTTTACACACTTGTAAAATTTTTTTTTAACTTTTTTACTTTGTCCCAGGGGGGACAATACAGATCGGTGATCTGCCAGTTTGCACAGCACTCTGACAGATCACCGATCTGTCAAACAGCGCTGCAGCGTTACCAAGTGCCTGCTCTGAGCAGGCACTTGGTAAGACACCTCCCTCCCTGCAGGACCCAGTTCCGCGGCCATCTTGGATCCGGGACTTGCTGCAGGAGGGAGGTAGGAGACCCCCGGAGCAACGCGATCACATCGCGTTGCTGCGGGGGTCTCAGGGAAGCCCGCAGGGAGCCACCTCCCTGCGCGATGCTTCCCTGCACCGCCGGCACATCGCGATCATGTTTGATCGCGGTGTGCCGGGGGTTAATGTGCCGGGGGCGGTCCGTGACCGCTCCTGGCACATAGTGCCGGGTGTCAGCTGCGATAAGCAGCTGACACTCGGCCGCGCTCCACCCCGTGAGCGCGGCCGATCGCCTATGACGTACTATTCCGTCCTTGGGAAGTAAAGCCCACCCCACATGGACGGAATAGTACGTCTGATGGCAGAAAGGGGTTAAGGATGCCTTGCATCACTCTATTGGGTTCAGCAAAAAGGGGGAAGAATATAATACCAACTTTACTTGAATATATTTACTCTATGGGGTTAAGGTGGTTTTGGTGGCGAGTTTGCTGGCCAATCAAGCACATTGACACTGTTGTTTTTAAACCAGGTATTAGTACTTTTGGCACTGTGGACAGGTGTCAAGTCCTGCTGGAGAATGACATTTCCATCTCCAAAAAGCTTGTCAGTAGAGGGAAGCATGAAGTGCTCTAAAGCTTCCTGGTAGATGGCTGCTCTGACTTTGATTTTGACACATAGTGGACCTACGCCAGCAGTTGACATGGCTCGCCAAACCATCACTGATTGTGGAAACTTCACGCTAGACCTCAAGCAGCTTGGATTGTGTGTCTCTCCACTTTTCCTCCAGACTCTGGGACCTTGATTTCCAAATGAAATGCAAAATTTACTTTTATCTGAAAACAACACCTTGGACCCTGAGCAACAGTTCAGTTCTTTTTCGACTTGGCCCAGGTAAGACACTTCCGGTGTTGTCTATGGGTCATGAATGGCTTGACGCAAGGAATGTGACACTTGTAGCCCATGTCTTGGATATATCTGTATGTGGTGGCTTTTGAAGCAATGATTCCAGCAGCAGTCCACTATTTGTGATTCTCCCCCAAATTTTTGAATGTCCTTTTCGTAATAATCCTTTCAAGGCTGCGGTTATCCCGGTTGCTTGTGCACCTTTTTCTACCACACTTTTTCCTTCCACTCAACTTTCCATTAATATGCTTGGCACTCTGTGAACAGCCAGCTTCTTTAGCAATGACCTTTTGTGGCTTATTGTCCTTGTGGACTGTGTCAATAACTACCTTCTGGACATCTGTCAAGTTAAGTCTTCCCCATGATTGGGTCTCGTCTGCCAGGAGTAGCCGACCCCTGGGTTGCGATTGCTGTTAACGTTATAACGGCGACCGAAAAAAAAAAGTCCAAATTGCCAGTTAATTTCTCTTCTATGATGTGATCGAAATAGGGTCCCCGATTCCCCCTCCCACCCCCGATACTTCCCGGTATCCCTGGGTCCTCCTGCTTCCCCCCCATGGCCGCCAGCGTCTTCTTCCAGTAAGAAAATGGTGGGCGCATGCGCACCCGGGAACAATAGGAGATTTTTACTATTGGTTCATTTTGATCACTGTGATAGACCCTATCACAGTGGTCAAAATAAAAAAAAAATAGTAAATCAAAACTCCCCTTCATCACCCCCTTAGTTAGGGAAAAGTAATAAAATAAAAAAAAGTATTTCTATTTTCCCATTAGGGTTAGAGTTAGGCTACGGTGCGTTGGGCTACAGTGCGTTGGGCTAAAGTACGGGTTAGGATTGGGGCTGAAGTGCGGGTTAGGATTGGGGCTGAAGTGCGGGTTAGGATTGGGGCTGAAGTGCGGGTTAGGATTGGGGCTGAAGTGCGGGTTAGGATTGGGGCTCAAGTGCGGGTTGGGGTTAGTGTTAGGGTTTGCATTACATTTGCAGTTGGGGTTAGGGCTGGGATTAGGGTTGGGGTGTGTCCGAGTTAGGTTTGTGGTTAGGGCTGTGTTGGGGTTAGGGATTAGGGTTAGTGGTGTTAGGTGTCGCGTTCCCGCGTCTGGACAGGTGGAATCTCGAACCACCTCCACTGTGGTCTCCCATTCTTCTCCAGACGCAGTGGAGCCTGCTCAGCAGAGACATTGGTCCCAGCGTCTGGCTCAGGCAGATACTGTGCGCTTGGTTACTGCTGCTCTTCCAGGCACAGCCATTGTAACCAACACTGATCAGCGGCGAGCAGATGCTCCTGGAACTAAGTCCTGCTTTTCCTCTACTGATCATGCCCAAGAGACGACCTCTCATTGGAGGTTGGGGATCACATGCTCAGGTCCTGTAGCAGCTCCTATTGTACCACTAGGAAGGTCCCGGAGAGCTTCCGCTATAAAAGGTTCGCATGGCCGCATGACCATGTGCTAGTACAAACTTGATAACGTGTGTGTAGATGAATGACTGTCGATGGATAAAAGCTCCTTAATCATTCCCATTCCTTGTGTTGTTGAATGGTGGAAGCTATCTAGCATCCAACAGTACTTCCTGCACACTTAGCACACATTGCAGTGCCTTTTTGCAGTATCCGCCTGCACCGTGCGCAATCAGTGCGCTTTCCTGACAGCCTGACAGTGTAGGGTGGGAATTCCCGCTTGGACTCTGCATCTGACTCGGGGTGTCATCAAAAGCCACCGAGGGTCAGAGCGAGTCCAATCACCAGTTTAGTGGGGGTGATTCATAGGGATCCCGGTAGTGTCTTGCAGCTGCACCCTGTGACTGCTAACAGGGCGCAGCGTATTTTGGCGACTCTGAAGCAACAGAGTTCGCTTCCATTCACACTGGGTGAAGTCTAAACCACGTGTGAGCAAGTGTCCATCCGCCATTACTCAGCAGTAGGTACCATCTCTGCACAGTGGACTCCGGGCTGCGAACGCACCTCATATCTACCTCTTTATTATTTGGTGCATTCTGCTAGCCCTAACAAGGAGTGTGTTGGGGTTATGGTTAGGGTTGGAATTAGGGTCAGGGGTGTATTGGGGTTAGGGTTGTAGTTAGAATTGGAAGGTTTCCACTGTTTAGTCACATCAGGGGCTCTCCAAACGCAACATGATGCCCGAAGACCATTCCATTAAAGTCTGCCCCTTTCCTTCCGAGCTCTGCCAGCGTACTGAGGACAAATTACACAACAACTTTTGTGGTCCAATTTCTCCATATACCCTTGAGAATATAAAAAATATTGCGGGCTAAAAGATAATTTCTGTGTAAAAAATTTTTTTTGCAGCTCTACATTATAAACTTTAGTGAAATAATTGGGGGTTAAAAATGTTCACCACACATTTAGATAAGTTCCTTGGGGGGAGGGTGTCTTGTTTCCAAAATGGTGTCACTCATGGGGGGGTTTCCACTGTTTAGGCACATCAGGGGCTCCCCAAACGCAACAATGCGTCCGATCTCAATTCCAGCCAATTTCTGCATTGAACTAGTCAAACGGCAGTCCTTCCCTTCCGAGCTCTGCAATGCGCCCAAACAGTGGTTTACCCCCACACATGGGTTATCGGTATATTCAGGAGAGATTGCACAACACATTTTGTGGTTCATGAAATAACATGTTTGAAGAAAAGTTAAATGTTCATATTTTTCCATCCACATTGCTTCATTTCCCGTGAAGCACGTAAAGGGTTAATTAACTTCTTGAATGTGGTTTTGAGCACCTCGAGGGGTGCAGTTTTTAGAATCTTGTCACTTTGGGGTATTTTCTGTCATGTACACCCCTCAAAGTGACTTCAAATGAGGTGGTCCCTCAAAAGTCTGATTTTGTAGATTTTGTTGTAAAAATGACAAATCGCTGGTGAACTTTTAACCCTTCTAACTTCCTAATCAAAGATTTTTTGTTTCCAAAATTGTGCTGATGTAAAGTAGACATTTGGGAAATGTTATTTATTAACTATTTTGTGTGACATATCTCTCTGATGTAAGGGCATAAAAATTAAAAGTTTGAAAATCGTGAAATTTTAAAATTTTCGCATTTTCCATTTTTTTCATAAATAAACGCAAATCATATTGAAGAAATTTTACCACAATCATGAATTAGGATATGTCCCGAAAAAACAATCTCAGAATCAGCGAGATCCGTTAAAGCATTCCAGAGTTATAACCTCATAAAGTGACAGTGGTCAGAATTGTAAAAATTGGCCTATTGATTACAGGGAACCTGTGACCCCCAAAATCGAAGGTGAGCTAAGCCCACCGGCATCAGGGGTTTATCTACAGCATTCTGGAATGCTGCGGTCCGGTCCGATGGGTGTTGCAGTCCGGTCCAGCACCTCCCATCTTCTTACGATGACATCCTCGTCTTGTCTTCATGCTGCGGCTCCAGTGCAGGCGTACTTTGTCTGCCCTGTTGAGGGCAGAGCAAAGTACTGCAGTGCGCAGGCGCCGGGAAAGGTCAGAGAGGCCCAGCGCCTGCGCACTGCAGTACTGCTTTCAACAGGACAGGCAAAGTACGCCTGCGCTGGAGCCGCAGCATGAAGACAAGAAGAGGACGTCATCGTAAGAAGATGGGAGGCTCCGGACCGAACCACGACGCCCATCGGACCGCCCGCCCAGGTGAGTATAGTCTAACCTCTTTTTCTGATCTTTCATGTTACATCGGGGGCTTATCTACAGCATTCCAAAATGCTGTAGATAAGCCCCTGATGTCGGTGGGTTTAGCTCACCTTCGATTTTGGGGGTCACAGGTTCCCTTTAAGGCTACTTTCACACTAGCGTTTTTCTCCGGGCGTCGAAAAGCGTCGTTTTGGTAAAAAAAACGCATCCTGCAAAATCTCCCGCAGGATGCGTTTTTTCCCCATAGACTTGCATTAGAGACGCATTGCGACGCATTGTCATGCGTTGTGTACGTTTTTGTACGGATGCGTCGGAATGCCCCGACACGTCGTCTGGAAAAAACGTTGAGTTTGCGCAGTAAAAACGTGTCGCAACGCTTCCTTATTAATGCGTCGTTGGCTACAATGGCGATCTATGAGCGGCGGATGCGTCGGGACACGTTTTTTGACGGAATGCAATGCTGCAATCCGTTTTTTTACACTGAGCATGCTCAGAAGCTGGATTTTTTTTGCCAATTTCACCAGACATCACCCAACCTATATAAACCAGGCCTGAGCCTTCATCCACAGATAAGCCAAAGACTGAAGACACTTTCCAGAAGAAAGAAGTCAGAAGCCAGCCTGCCTGCCAGCCAGCATCTGCCCAGCCTGTGCCAAGCCTGCCAGAAGCCCAGCCTGCCTGCCAGCCAGCATCTGCCCAGCCTGCCAGCCTGTGCCAAGCCTGCCAGAAGCCAGCCTGCCTGCCAGCCAGCATCTGCCCAGCTTGCTAGCCGGTGCCAAGCCTGCCAGAAGCCAGAGGCCTTAAAGCTGCATCATTCCAGCGTGAGTATATATACTGCCATTTTTTCGTGCGTCTGTGTGCATTTGTGCGTGTGCATGTGTTTGTGACGTACTGAATACAGTCAGAGCTATACCAGAGCTAAACCTGAACCAGAGCTAAACCTGAACCAAAGCTAAAACCTGAATACAGCCAGAGGCCTGACATCGTACTGCACCAGCCAGCGTCCTTCAAAGAGTCCTGCTCCAGCCTGAGGCCTGCCCTTGTGAATCCAGTCAGCTGAGCTCCAGCCTGATTCCTATCATTTATGCATTTGTCTGTGGGTGTGTGTGTGTGTGTGTGCGTGTCTATTTGTGCCTTGTGCTTTTGGCTGGCTGTGTTATTTTGTGTGTGTGCATGTGTTTGTGTTTGCGTACGGACGTGTGCTTTTGGGTGTGTTTTATGCCTGCACATGTGTGCTTTCGTGCATGTGTCTGTGTGTGTTTTTTTTTTTTTGTTTTTTTTTTACTGTGATGTATTTACCAAGTTGTGAGATCTGTGCAGCCTGTGGTTAGTTTGACAGCGTGTGTCAGCATGTGTCAAGCGTGTGTGATCTTTGTTTTACAGCATATATTTTTTGTGTTTTATTGCTGAATTAATTTGCATGTGATGTACTTGTATTTAAAATAAAGAGCAGTATCGCTCCTATTGTGATGATAAAACACTAAAAAAATTTAAAACAAAAAAAAATTAATAAAATGTTTAAGAAATATCTCCGTTGTATCATTTCACAAAGGTAAATTTGTAAATGGTGTATGTACAAATATCCACACAGGCAAAACTGTGTTGGTGCTGGGTTATTAAGGTAATCTAATATTTTTTTAAGAAGGGAAATTAAATCTGGTTCAGTTGGATCTTTTAAAATCGCATATATATTACATTTTGAACTGGTGTGTAGGCCTTTAAAGTGTACAAGTTTTTTTTTTTTTTTTTTTTTTTTTTTGGGGGGGGGGGGGGGGGAGGGGTAAATGGTTTGAAAGGTAGCACATACAATACCATTATGGAATTCAGCTCAGACAGGAGGGCCTTTTATTTTTGGGGGTGTTTTTTATCTCCAAACTTTCGCAGGTGGCCTGCATGAACATTGCTCTGATAATGTCAGCATGGGGGTTATAACATCATTTACATTTGGGACTTTGGGGGTTTGTTTCTAACAATATAAACTTGTCATACTTGCAGAGCTAACTGGGACCAGTGCCGAGGCCCACCCACCTAGGATAACCGCCAACCAGGGACCACAGCCGCCCGGAAGGGACCCAGGGACCACATCCGCTTTGCTGATGTAAGTATAAAGTCCCCTCAACTACAGCTTCAATTTGAATGTGTATAGTAGATTACAAGGGTTTTTATACTTGCAGAGCCATCTGGGACAGAAATGCAGAGGTCACGAACGATGTCTTCTTCTGAGAGCCCTTCTCCACAGCGGGAGCGTGTTGCGGTAATTATCGATGTTTACATATGTTGTAGCTGCACGTAACATGTTTTCTTATCACTATATGCCTTTATTCTTTTTCACAGGAAGCTGAATCTGCTGAGGGACTCTCAGAAGAAGACGAGAGGGGTGGAGAAACACAAGGAGAGGGCGCACAGAGTGTAAGTTTTGTCGAAACAGCTTCACGCATCACTGAGCAACCAACACATAAAAACCATGACATACATAACAGTACACATACAACATATGCATAACTTTAACGTAATTCTTTTTAATGTTTTCCAGTCTGCTGCACGGGAAGATTCTCCCAGCCGCTCCCGGAGCCGACGTTCTCGTGGCCGCGGTCGCCATCAGGTGTGTGGTTTTTTTTTTTTTTTTTTCTTTTTGTTATTGCGTCTATTACAATCTTTTTTGGATTCAGTGTAGTAATGTTCTTTTTATGTTTTTTAATAAATATCAACAGCGCGCTGCCGATTCAGACACAGAGGACACAATGGGCATTGATGTTGACGGTCTGATTGAGGAGGTCCGCGAATGGCAGCCGCTCTGGCATATGGGTGACCGCCGCCATGCAGACACATATGTGACCCGTCGGCTTTGGGAGGAAGTATGCCTGAGTGTTTTGCCAAGGTGGGAGGACCTTGATCCAAGCCAGCAGACTCAAGAATGTAAGTATGAACTTTACAGTTATGTTTTGAACAGAATGAAATGCGTTATAACTTACTTGATTGTATTCTTATCTTTACAGGTGAAAGGGTTAGGAAGCGGTGGCGGTCACTCAGAGATCGCTACAAGAGGGAGTTCAACAAGGAGATGCAGGCCCCGAGTGGCTCAGGACGCTGAAGAAGGACTACATACAAACATGGGCCGGCCCTGTCCTTCCTACGTGAGAGTATGCTGCAAAGAGTGTAAGTATTCAACAGGCCATCGAATGACCAATTGTACTTTCCTTGTTTGGTTTCAGTCAGGGCTTTGCCTCAAATCAATATTAATTGTTATTTGTTGTCTATTTCACAGCACCTTCTCCAGCCACCGGCGCCTGCAACAACCTCGGACCTCTCTGTGGCGATCTCTCAGGAGTCCGTCACCGAGGGCCACGTCGATAGGCCACATCCCTCTGACCCTCAT
Organism: Ranitomeya imitator; assembly: GCF_032444005.1. Taxonomy (NCBI): domain Eukaryota; kingdom Metazoa; phylum Chordata; class Amphibia; order Anura; family Dendrobatidae; genus Ranitomeya; species Ranitomeya imitator. The sequence continues at coordinate 350,171,251 of NC_091285.1, read as the reverse complement.
CTGGCCCTTACGGTACCTCTGCCCCATCCACATCCACAGCCACCAGCGGTGGAGCAGCATCGCAGCCTTCATTACTGGAATCTGCTGGTCAAGATGTTGCGTTCCCTTTACCACACCCCTCTGATCCTGCCACCTCTAGACCACCGTTAGGTTCGTGGCGGCAGCGACAGAGGGGTCCGGAAAGGAGCTATGCTCCTGAGTTCTTGCATCTGAATGCATCCTTTCAAAACTCTTTCAAGATTTTGGGAGAGCAAGTGACTGTTGGTTTCAGCATGGTGCAAGCACGCATCAGTGAAACCTACACTGAAACCAGCAGTCGCTTGGATAGGCTGCATTTAGATGTAAGTCAATCACCGGCCAACTTTTTTTTCCAATCAATGCTCAGGAGCATGGAAAAGCTATCTCTTGACCAGCAGATGCAGGTAATGCACGACTGCCATGCTGCTCTACTGCGGGTCATGAGCCACACTCCCACACCTCCCCACACTGCCACTACAAATTTCCAACCCCAGTCCCAATACCAACCCCAGTCCCAATACTAACCCCAGTCCCAATACCAACCCCAGTCCCAATACCAACCCCAATCTCAATATCAAACCCAGTCCCAATTCCCATCCCGGCCTCAAATCACAATGTCTTCCCCAATGTTTTCCTCGTCTAGCTTTCCTTCCCCGTTTACTCTTCCTACCCCTAGCCCTACAACACCCTCCCCAGCTCGGGCTACTGCTTTTTCTCCCCATCACTCTGCCCCACAAACGCATTCCCCACCTATCGACGTGGTCCAACATTCCAGCCCCTCCGCAAATATCTCCATCCAACATTTTACAGATTTGTAATTTTGTTTTATGTTGCTGTGTTTTAAATTTTTGTGTCAAAAAAAAAAACTTTAAAAAAAGGGAAAAAAAAGAAATTGACACTTTACCATAAATAATTTACAAAACAAAAAATGCAAAAAAAAAAAAAAGGTTGACACTATTTGGTCAGTCAACCAACCTATATTACATCTTTTCAAATGTTTGTTATACATTTTATGTTTCAATAAATTATGTTTTTGTTTGAAAAAATAATTGCTTATGGTTGATTAATTTGATATGTTAATAATTGTAAATAAAAACACACCACACGTTTGAACGTATAAACATTGGGTTTATTACTCCACATATACCCAAGTGTATTCTACTAATTATGAAGTTGGTGGTAATAAAAAAACTTAATACACAAACATTTATCAACAAGAACTGAAATTAAAATTCACACAATGTTATCTTGCCAGGGCACCATACCCACAGGTGAAACAAAATACTCAGCAAAGTTGTCCCTCATTCTGGTAACAGAACCAGCAGAACGTACAGAGCTGCTGTGGTAATCCCACAGGGTGGTCTCCAAATCCTCATCATCCACGGAAATGGGCTCCTTGGAAAGTACATAGTTATGGAGGACCACGCAGGCCTTCACAACCTCATCCACAGTTCGTATGTGCAGAGATATGGCGGTGAGCAGTACGCGCCACTTTGCAGTGAAAATGCCGAATGCACACTCCACCACTCTACGTGCTCTAGTTAAGTGATAATTGAACACTTTTTTTCGTTCTGGTCAAGTTTCGGCTTGAGTACGGTTTGAGGAGGTGTGGGGACAACTGAAAGGCCTCATCACCCACACAGACATACGGCATAGGTGGTCCTGTTGTTCCCGGGAGTGGTCTGGCAGGTGGAAAGTCATATGTATCGCCATACAAACACCGGCCCATCGGTGAAGTTTTGAACACTTGGGAGTCGTTGGACTGTCCATAGGCTCCAATGTCCACAGCCAGAAATTTGCATTTGGCATCCGCTATGGCCATGAGTACGATAGAAAAGTACTTTTTGTAGTTGTAGTACTCCGAGCCTGTTCCTGCTGGTTTTGCTATACGGTTGTGTTTCCCATCGACTGCCCCCAAGCAATTATTGAAATGGCACACTTTTTCAAACTGTTCTGCACTCTGCAGCCAGATGTCCCTTGTTGGTTCTGGAATGTACTCCATGTGCAAGGTATCCCATATCGCCAGGCAGGTCACTTTCACAATTCCGGAAATGGTCGATATTCCAAGTCGAAACTGGTAGTGTAGTGACGTTAGAGATTCTCCTGTAGCCAAGAATCTGTGAAAAAGCAAAAGAATAGTTAGAAAAGATTGTAAAGACAACTAATGGCATTTGAAAGCAATTTTAAATAAATATATGTTTTTTTTTTTTAACCAATTTAAAAATGCCACTTTTTTGGGGGGTGAGGATGCTTCAGTGCACATTAAACATCAACATTTTTACATCTCTGCATACATGGGCCCATACATGGTAAATATTTACATGGTCCAGAAAATGCAACGCTGAGTACAGCGCTGTATTTTGGGGACCATGTTCACTGCTGATGTTGTTTTCTATTCGTTAAAAAATGCTGGCATGACATTACATATGAGCAATTTGATAAAAAAAAAATAACTTACCGCAGGGTCACCATCAGTCGCTCCGCCGGTGTAATGGAAGACCTCATGCGTGTGTCCTGCCTTTGGATGACATCCCCGACTTTTTCAAGCAACACAAGTGGACCTGCAAAGTGGTCCTGCCTCATCCGAAGATAATTATAGAATTTCTCCGGGTTCTGCTGTAACTCCATGTACAGGGTAGAATAGACGCCCCGGGTTATCCGCAGTGCGTTAATGGGATGAATCCAGAGTCTGCGAGCTCGACGGTGAACCATCCTCCGACTTTCTGCTGCCGCCTCCTGCTCCCGAACCATGATATCCAGCCGATTGGTCTCAAAAATCACATCGGTAACCACGTTCGCAATCCTCCCAAGCACTCCTTCCATCTCTGCCACTTTCTCTAAAACCCTTTCAAAGATGGGCTGTAAAAACTGTCTGTATATACTTTACCATATTTTCCAGTAGCCAATCACATACAAGGAGACTCCCACTTTTAGGTGTGGAAAACGGATCCGTCATAAAAACGGATGAAACGGCTGAAAAAAACGGAAACAACGGATACAACGGATCCAGTTTTTCAACGGAACCGTCTATTGAATCGCCGACGCATCCGTCGAAATAATGGAAGCGTATCCGTTTTCCTGTCTTTGCGACGCATCCGTCGATGTGTCGCAACGACGTTTTTCGACGCCCGGAGAAAAACGCTAGTGTGAAAGTAGCCTAAGCTGGAAATTGGCTCTGTCACTAAAAGGTTAAAGTTTCCTCCAAACCACCCTTTTATATGTGGATACTGTCCGTATTATAATAAGAGAGTATTGCCTTTTATTTTACTTGCTTATATAGCGCCATTAATTTCATAGTGCTTTACAGACATCGTCACTGTCCTCATTGAGCTTACAATCTTGATTCCCTATCAGTATGTCTTTAGAGGGTGGGAGAAAACACACTCAAACCCCGGGAAGACTCTTTGCAGCAGTTGTCCTGGGTGGGATATGAACCCAAGACCCCAGTGCTGTAATGCCTTTTTTTATTACTGAATAATACATTCCAATGATTCTGTATGGTCAATCTAATGTAATAATTTGCAGGTACGATAAATTTAATCTGCATATTCTGGTCTGCATCCATTTACTCTGAAAATGAGACTGGCTGTCAGTAATTGTCAGCAGGAAGTGGCCTCAGCAGCATGACATATTTTATTGGTTGAGAGAAAAAATCATTGAAATGCCACTTTTCATTAAGTTTGCCTGCTGTCTTTTAGCAAGACGTGTCTTTTTATTAAATATCTTTTCTGTGTCTGGTGACTTAAATTAAAAATTCTGTGTCCTTCTAGACAAAACAGTCAGTTAGGTCTCAGTGATTTTGGGTAGTAAAGACATGTGGGCTCTTTGCCCACATCCAATCATAGAACGTCTGCTGTGTGCTTTGCTTGGCTGGCTACCATGAGCTGACTAAATGTTCCGAGTAGCAGAATGCACGACACTACATTTTTCAATAGAACAGCAAAAATCTAAGAATGTGAATTGCACTTCTCTATTTCTATAATGACAGGGAGGCTTGCCGATTAAAACCTTTTTTGCTGTTGAAAGGCTATGTGTAAATAGCTTTTTGGCTTTCCTTTTTCAAGATTTATGATTGATCCACTCTGGTCTGTTATGACTTATGGTGATCCATGTTGTTAATGAAATTTGACGTGTCCCATTGACTTGTAACTGGCCATGCCATTTTGTGTTTTTATTTTAATGCATAAAATAGAAATGCATGCATTTCAAATAGCAACGGATACCTGACAGAAAAGATTTCACAATAATGTGAAGAGAGCCCTAGATGGTCCAATGGTCTGCAATGCTGTCATCACTCCAATCTGTGAAATTCCAATTATCTTACAGGAGGATAAACTCACACTGAAATGCTAACATACGTATAGTAAAGTTTCCTTCAATCTAGCAGTGAGAGGAGCAGACAGCTGTATGATTATCAAACCTTTTACATTATCAAACCGTGACCTAGAAATGCAAAGGCAGAGAGTGTTCACAAAGATAGAAAGGGAACTGAAACTGAGTGCTGATTTTCATTTTAACTTAACCTCCATTACATTGTTGGGCTGCTTCTTGGCAAAATAATTATTTTTTAGTGAGATGAAAATACAAGTGCTTCTCACTGAATTAGCATATCATCAAAAAGTTAGTTTATTTTAGTTCTTCAATACAAAAAGTGAAACTCATATACAGTATTATAGAGTCATTACAAACAAAGTGATCTATTTCAAGTGTTTATTTCTGTTAGTGTCGATGACTATTGCTTACAGCCAATAAAAACCCAAAAGTCATTATCTCAGCAAATTAGAATAATTAACAAAAAACACCTGCAAAGGCTTCCTAAGCATTTAAAAAGATCCCTTAATCTGTTTCAGTTGGCTCCACAATCATGGGGAAGACTGCTGACATGACAGATGTCCAGAAGGCAGTCATTGACCCACTCCACAAAGAGAGTAAGCCACAAAAGGTCATTGCTAAAGAAGCTGGCTGTTCACACAGTGCTTTATCCAAACATATCAATGGAAAGTTGAGTAGAAGGAAAAAGTGTGGTAGAAAAAGGTGCACTAGTGTTCCGGTGACCTAGGAGCTGCATGAGAACTTTCACTGGAGAAAGTGGCCACTGTACTGACCGCAATCCTGAACTGAACACCGCCACTAGAAGTAGCCGTGGAGTGTACCTAACACACCTAGACACCTCGTCACAGCCGGAGAACTAAATACCCTTAAAGATGGAAATAGGAATACTATCTTGCCTCAGAGAAAATCCCCAAAGGATAGACAGCCCCCCTCAAATATTGGCGGTGAGTCGGAGAGGAAAAAACATACACAGGCAGAAAAACAGGATTAGCACAGGAGGCCACTCTAGCTAGATAGGACAGGACAGAGTTCTGTGCGGTCAGTATAAAAACCCTTCAAAACATCCACAGCAGAATATACAAAAACTTCCTACATCTTTACTAAAAGATATAGGAGTGTAAACCTGCAACTCCAGTGAATCCTACAATCAGAGCAGGAATAAAACTGAAACAAGCACACTGGCAGTGTGCCACAGAAACAAAAACCAAACACTTATCTTTGCTGAAATAGGCAGCGAGCAGGAGAAGCCAGAAAGTGATCCAACACTTCACAAGGAACATTGACTACTTGGCAAGGGCTAAAGGATCCTGCCCACTTAAATATCCCAGTCAGAATTGTAATCATCCGATACACCTGGCCAGGTCTGTGACTCAGAGACAACTGCATTCCTACCTACAACCACTGGAGGGAACCCAAGAGCAGAATTCACAACACACTAGCAACCGGGATAACCACATAAGGCCATTCAAAAATTTGAGGGAGTGGACTGCTGCTGGAGTCATTGCTTCAAGAGCTGCCATACACAGATGCATCCAGGACATGGGCTACAAGTCTCATTCCTTGTGCGAAGCGACTCATGACCAATAGACAACTCCAGAAATTTTGCATTTCATTTAGAAATCAAATTCCTAGAGTGTGGAGGAAGAGTGGAGAGGCACACAATCCAAGCTGCTTGAGGTCTTGTGTGAAGTTTCCACAATCAGTGACGGGAAGCCATGTCATCTGGTGTAGTTCCACTGTGTTTTCCAAAGTCAGCACAACCATCTACAAGGAAATTTTAGTGCACATTCTTCCCTCTGTCAACTAGCTTTTTGGAGATGGAAATTTAATTCTCCAGCAGGATTTGACACCTGTCCATACTGTCAAAAGTACCAATACCTGGTTTAAAAACTACAGTATCACTGTGCTTGATTGGCCAACAAACTCACCTGACCTTCCTGTCAAGAGGAAGATGAGAGACATCATACCTCACAATGCAGACGAACTGAAGGGCAAACAGAAGAAAAAATCCAGCTTCCAAAAATATCCAAATTTATTGAGAATAAAATGCAAAGTCCAATGACATGGTTCACAGGAAAGTGAGTAACAGCAGGCTACGCGTTTCGGACAATAACATGTTCTTTCTCAAAGCTTTAAGAAAGAACATGTTATTGTTCGAAACGAGATTAGCCTAGACCTGTTTGGTGTCTATGAACTCGTAATGACCTGGAGAATCACAGTGGCAGGTCAGTTTTAGCATTTAGTGAGCCTAGCAAAAAAGCCAAACAAAAAACACTCATGGGATTGCACTTTTTTTTTTGCAATTTCACTGGAATTTTTTTTCCCATCTTCTAGTACACAAAATTGTAAAACCAATGATATTCAAAAGTACAACTCGTCCCACAAAAATAAAAAAGTTATGGCTCTGGGAAGGAGGGGAGCGAAAAACGAACACTGAAAAACGGAAAATCCCAAGGTCATGAAGGGGTTAAAATCATTTTTCAAGTTGGTGTTACAAAGTATTCTAAGTTACTGAGATAATGACGTTTGGATTTTCATTGGCTGTAAGCCATAATCATCAACATTAACAGAAATAAACACTTGAAATAGAGCACTCAGTTTGTAATGACTCTATATAATGAGTTTCACTTTTTGTATTGAAGTACTGAAATAAATTAACTTATTGATATTCTAATTTAGTGAGAAGCACTTGTGCTTGATTTAAAATCGATTGAATTACACGTGACTAAAATCTTTTATGCATTTTGTTAAACATACATGTCAGCTATATCTGGTGCCACCTTGAAATTGGGAAGAGTTATTTTATAGTCTGTAGTGATGAGCAAACGTGCTCGGATAAGATGATATCTGACCATGCTTGGGAGTGTCTTGGGCGTACTTGAATAATATGTTTGTGTTCCCACGCCTGCATGTCTCATGGCTGTTCAACAGCAGCAACACATCCAGGGACTACCTAGCAGGCAATCCTTGCATGTGTTGCGACTGTCGAACAGCCGCGAGACATGCTGTTGCGGGGACTCAAACATAAGTTTCGAGCACGCCTAAGACATTCAGTTAGAAAACAAGCATGGTCAGATATCATCTTATCCGAGCACGTTCGCTCTTAACCAGTAGTCATTTTCCAGTGTAAGCACCACTGTGCACATCACATCAAGCTTTCAAAGTGTGGTTTTTAGACAGCACACAGAGGTAATCACTTATTAGTGTATTTCGTCTTATGGACTTGATCCACCTCACTCGCTTCAACACCAAATGCAGAAAAGAAACATGGGCAACACAGTGGATAAACGGTTTCAGTTCAAAAGAATATGTCTATAATTCTGTGATACAAAGCTTCCACTTCCAAAGCCTTTTCCAAGCTCTTTGTGGTTGATCCACATGGGCACATGCTGTGTTATATAAATAACCTTATTTTCTAGATTGATTATGTAATGTCACTGAACATTGGCCACTCTGCAATACTGTATGATTACAGAACGTATTTGTCCAATTAGAGTGCATGCCATTCATGTGCCATTCCGATCTTTTGTAAAGCCATTAAAGCATTGTGTTTTTGTCTGCAATAGTTATAACAATCATGTAGTTTGAGAAACATGGCTAAGCTCTTGAGGTTGTGATTTAACAGCTTGCTAAGGGCAAAATGTGTAAAAAGTTTTCTTTCAATTTACTTTTCTGTCTTTTTTTTTTTCTCTTGAATTTACTGAGGACAGCCATATACATTAAATTTTGATGTCTAATGAGCGACTGATGTTTGGCAAAGCGGTAATTAGCTCTGTTGGATTTTTTTTTTTGCTAAACGGTACATCTATCTCCTCCCTGTTGCAAGGAAAAAGAGTAATCAAAGAAGCGAGTTCAGTGCTGGGACATAGTAACATAGTAACATAGTTAGTAAGGCCGAAAAAAGACATTTGTCCATCCAGTTCAGCCTATATTCCATCATAATAAATCCCCAGATCTACGTCCTTCTACAGAACCTAATTGTATGATACAATATTGTTCTGCTCCAGGAAGACATCCAGGCCTCTCTTGAACCCCCCGACTGAGTTCGCCATCACCACCTCCTCAGGCAAGCAATTCCAGATTCTCACTGCCCTAACAGTAAAGAATCCTCTTCTATGTTGGTGGAAAAACCTTCTCTCCTCCAGACGCAAAGAATGCCCCCTTGTGCCCGTCACCTTCCTTGGTATAAACAGATCCTCAGCGAGATATTTGTATTGTCCCCTTATATACTTATACATGGTTATTAGATCGCCCCTCAGTCATCTTTTTTCTAGACTAAATAATCCTAATTTCGCTAATCTATCTGGGTATTGTAGTTCTCCCATCCCCTTTATTAATTTTGTTGCCCTCCTTTGTACTCTCTCTAGTTCCATTATATCCTTCCTGAGCACCGGTGCCCAAAACTGGACACAGTACTCCATGTGCGGTCTAACTAGGGATTTGTACAGAGGCAGTATAATGCTCTCATCATGTGTATCCAGACCTCTTTTAATGCACCCCATGATCCTGTTTGCCTTGGCAGCTGCTGCCTGGCACTGGCTGCTCCAGGTAAGTTTATCATTAACTAGGATCCCCAAGTCCTTCTCACTGTCAGATTTACCCAGTGGTTTCCCATTCAGTGTGTAATGGTGACATTGATTCCTTCTTCCCATGTGTATAACCTTACATTTATCATTGTTAAACCTCATCTGCCACCTTTCAGCCCAAGTTTCCAACTTATCCAGATCCATCTGTAGCAGAATACTATCTTCTCTTGTATTAACCCCTTCATGACCCAGCCTATTTTGACCTTAAAGACCTTGCCGTTTTTTGCAATTCTGACCAGTGTCCCTTTATGAGGTAATAACTCAGGAACGCTTCAACGGATCCTAGCGGTTCTGAGATTGTTTTTTCGTGACATATTGGGCTTCATGTTAGTGGTAAATTTAGGTCAATAAATTCTGCGTTTATTTGTGATAAAAACGGAAATTTGGCGAAAATTTTGAAAATTTCGCAATTTTCACATTTTGAATTTTTATTCTGTTAAACCAGAGAGATATGTGACACAAAATAGTTAATAAATAACATTTCCCACATGTTTACTTTACATCAGCACAATTTTGGAAACAAAATTTTTTTTTGTTAGGAAGTTATAAGGGTTAAAATTTGACCAGCGATTTGTCATTTTTACAACGAAATTTACAAAACCATTTTTTTTAGGGACCACCTCACATTTGAAGTCAGTTTGAGGGGTCTATATGGCTGAAAATACCCAAAAGTGACACCATTCTAAAAACTGCACCCCTCAAGGTACTCAAAACCACATTCAAGAAGTTTATTAACCCTTCAGGTGCTTCACAGCAGCAGAAGCAACATGGAAGGAAAAAATGAACATTTAACTTTTTAGTCACAAAAATTATCTTTTAGCAACAATTTTTTTATTTTCCCAATGGTAAAAGGAGAAACTGAACCACGAAAGTTGTTGTCCTGAGTACGCTGATACCTCATATGTGGGGGTAAACCACTGTTTGGGCGCACGGCAGGGCTTGGAAGGGAAGGAGCGCCATTTGACTTTTTGAATCAAAAATTGGCTCCACTCTTTAGCGGACACCATGTCACGTTTGGAGAGCCCCCGTGTGCCTAAAAATTGGAGCTCCCCCACAATTGACCCCATTTTGGAAACTAGACGCCCCAAGGAACTTATCTAGATGCATAGTGAGCACTTTGAACCCCCAGGTGCTTCACAAATTGATCCGTAAAAATGAAAAAGTACTTTTTTTCACAAAAAAATTCTTTTAGCCTCAATTTTTTCATTTTCACATGGGCAACAGGATAAAATGGATCCTAAAATGTGTTGGGCAATTTCTCCTGAGTACACCAATACCTCACATGTGGGGGTAAACCACTGTTTGGGCACATGGTAAGGCTCGGAAGGGAAGGAGCGCCATTTGACTTTTTGAATGAAAAATTATTTCCATCGTTAGCGGACACCATGTCGCGTTTGGATAGCTCCTGTGTGCCTAAACATTGGCGCTCCCCCACAAGTGACCCCATTTTGGAAACTAGACCCCCCAAGGAACTTATTTAGATGCCTAGTGAGCACTTTAAACCCTCAGGTGCTTCACAAATTGATCTGTAAAAATGAAAAAGTACTTTTTTTTCACAAAAAAATTCTTTTAGCCTCAATTTTTTCATTTTCACATGGGCAGTAGGATAAAATGGATCATAAAATTTGTTGGGAAATTTCTCCCGAGTACGCCGATACCTCATATGTGGGGGTAAACCACACGGCAGGGCTCGGAAGGGAAGGCGCGCCATTTGACTTTTTGAATGGAAAATTAACTCCAATTGTTAGCGGACACCATGTCGCGTTTGGAGAGCCCCTGTGTGCCTAAACATTGGAGCTCCCCCACAAGTGACCCCATTTTGGAAACTAGACCCCCCAAGGAACTTATCTAGATGCATATTGAGCACTTTAAACCCCCAGGTGCTTCACAGAAGTTTATAACGCAGAGCCATGAAAATAAAAAATAATTTTTCTTTCCTCAAAAATGATTTTTTAGCCTGGAATTTCCTATTTTGCCAAGGATAATGGGAGAAATTGGACCACAAATATTGTTGTCCAGTTTGTCCTGAGTACGCTGATACCCCATATGTGGGGGTAAACCACTGTTTGGGCGCACGGCAGGGCTCGGAAGGGATGGCACGCCATTTGGCTTTTTAAATGGAAAATTAGCTCCAATCATTAGCGGACACCATGTCACGTTTGGAGAGCCCCTGTGTGCTTAAACATTGAAGATCCCCCAGAAATGACACCATTTTGGAAACTAGACCCCCAAAGGAACTAATCTAGATGTGTGGAGAGGACTTTGAACCCCCAAGTGCTTCACAGAAGTTTATAACGCAGAGCCATGAAAATAAAAAAAAAAAAATTATTTTCTCAAAAATGATCTTTTAGCCTGCAATTTTTTATTTTCCCAAGGGTAACAGGAGAAATTTGACCCCAAAAGTTGTTGTCCAGTTTCTCCTGAGTACGCTGATACCCCATATGTGGGGGTAAATCACTGTTTGGGCACATGCCGGGGCTCGGAAGTGAAGTAGTGACGTTTTGAAATGCAGACTTTGATGGAATGCTCTGTGGGCGTCACGTTGCGTTTGCAGAGCCCCTGATGTGGCTTAACAGTAGAAACCCCCCACAAGTGACCCCATTTTGGAAACTAGACCCCCAAAGGAACTTATCTAGATGTGTGGTGAGCACTTTGAACCCCCAAGTGCTTCATAGAAGTTTATAATGCAGAGCCGTGAAAATAATAAATACGTTTTCTTTCCTCAAAAATAATTATTTAGCCCAGAATTTTTTATTTTCCCAAGGGTAACAGGAGAAATTTGACCCCAATATTTGTTGTCCAGTTTCTCCTGAGTACGGTGATACCCCTTATGTGGGGGTAAACTACTGTTTGGGCACATGCTGGGGCTTGGAATTGAAGTAGTGACGTTTTGAAATGCAGACTTTGATGTCATGCTCTGCGGGCGTCACGTTGCGTTTGCAGAGCCCCTGATGTGCCTAAACAGTAGAAACCCCCCACAAGTGACCCCATTTTGGAAACTAGACCCCGAAAGGAACTTATCTAGATGTGTGGTGAGCACTTTGAACCCCCAAGTGCTTCATAGAAGTTTATAATGCAGAGCCGTGAAAATAATAAATACGTTTTCTTTCCTCAAAAATAATTATTTAGCCCAGAATTTTTTATTTTCCTAAGGGTTACAGGAGAAATTGGACCCCAAAAGTTGTTGTCCAGTTTCTCCTGAGTACGCTGATACCCCATGAGTGGGGGTAAACCACTGTTTGGGCACACGTCGGGGCTCAGAAGGGAAGTAGTGACTTTTGAAATGCAGACTTTGATAGAATGGTCTGCGGGTATCACGTTGCGTTTGCAGAGCCCCTGGTGTGCCTGAACAGTAGAAACCCCCACAAGTGACCCCATTTTAGAAACTAGACCCCCCAAGGAACTTATCTAGATATGTGGTGAGCACTTTGAACCCCCAAGTGCTTCACAGACGTTTACAACGCAGAGCCGTGAAAATAAAAAATCATTTTTCTTTCCTCAAAAATTATGTTTTAGCAAGCATTTTTTTAGATTCACAAGGGTAACAGGAGAAATTGGACCCCAGTAATTGTTGCGCAGTTTGTCCTGAGTATGCTGGTACCCCATATGTGGGGGTAAACCACTGTTTGGGCACACGTCAGGGCTCGGAAGTGAGGGAGCACCATTTGACTTTTTGAATACGAGATTGGCTGGAATCAATGGTGGCGCCATGTTGCGTTTGGAGACCCCTGATGTGCCTAAACAGTGGTAACCCCTCAATTCTACCTCCAACACTAACCCCAACACACCCCTAACTCTAATCCCAACTGTAGCCATAACCCTAATCACAACCCTAACCGCAACACACCCCTAACCACAACCCTAACCACAACACACCCCTAACCACAACCCTAATTCCAACCCTAACCCTAAGGCTATGTGCCCACGTTGCGGATTCGTGTGAGATATTTCCGCACCATTTTTGAAAAATCCACGGGTAAAAGGCACTGCGTTTTACCTGCGGATTTTCCGCGGATTTCCAGTGTTTTTTGTGCGGATTTCACCTGCGGATTCCTATTGAGGAACAGGTGTAAAACGCTGCGGAATCCGCACAAAGAATTGACATGCTGCGGAAAATACAACGCAGCGTTTCCGCGCGGTATTTTCCGCACCATGGGCACAGCGGATTTGGTTTTTCATATGTTTACATGGTACTGTAAACCTGATGGAACACTGCTGCGAATCCGCAGCGGCCAATCCGCTGCAGATCCGCAGCCAAATCCGCACTGTGTGCACATAGACTAGTTCTAAAGGTATGTGCACACACTGCGGAAAACGCTGATACCCCATGTGTGGGGGTAAACTACTGTTTGGGCACACGTCGTGGCTCAGAAGGGAAGTAGTGACTTTTGAAATGCAGACTTTGATGGAATGGTCTGCGGGCGTCACGTTGCGTTTGCAGAGCCCCTGGTGTGCCTCAACAGTAGAAACCCCCCACAAGTGACCCCATTTTAGAAACTAGACCCCCCAAGGAACTTATCTAGATATGTGGTGAGCACTTTGAACCCCCAAGTGCTTCACAGACGTTTACAACGCAGAGCCGTGAAAATAAAAAATCATTTTTCTTTCCTCAAAAATGATGTTTTAGCAAGCAATTTTTTATTTTCACAAGGGTAACAGGAGAAATTGGACCCCAATAATTGTTGCGCAGTTTGTCCTGAGTACACTGATACCCCATATGTGGGGGTACACCACTGTTTGGGCGCACGTCGGGGCTCGGAAGTGAGGGAGCACCATTTGACTTTTTGAATACAAGATTGGCTGGAATCAATGGTGGCGCCATGTTGCGTTTGGAGACCCCTGATGTGCCTAAACAGTGGAAACCCCTCAATTCTGCCTCCAACACTAACCCCCCCACACCACTAACCCTAATCCCAACTGTAGCCATAACCCTAACCACAACCCTAATTCCAACCCTAACCCTAAGGCTATGTGCCCACGTTGCGGATTAGTGTGAGATTTTTCAGCATCATTTTTGAAAAATCCGCGGGTAACAGGCACTGCGTTTTACCTGGGGATTTACCGCGGATTTCCAGCGTTTTTTGTGCGGATTTCACCTGTGGATTCCTATTGAGGAACAGGTGTAAAACGCTGCGGAATCCGCACAAAGAATTGACATGCTGCGGAAAATACAACGCAGCGTTTCCACGCGGTATTTTCCGCACCATGGGCACAGCGGATTTGGTTTTCCATAGGTTTACATGGTACTGTAAACCTGATGGAACACTGCTGCGAATCCGCAGCGGCCAATCCGCAGCCAAATCCGCACAGTGTGCACATAGCCTAATTCTAAAGGTATGTGCACACGCTGCGGAAAACGCTGCGGATCCGCAGCAGTTTCCCATGAGTTTACAGTTCAATGTAAACCTACGGGAAACAAAAATCGCTGTACACATGCTGCGGAAAAACTGCACGGAAACGCAGCGGTTTACATTCCGCAGCATGTCACTTCTTTGTGCGGATTCCGCAGCGGTTTTACAACTGCTCCAATAGAAAATCGCAGTTGTAAAACCGCAGTGAAATGCGCAGAAAAAAACGCGGTAAATCCGCCATAAATCCGCAGCGGTTTAGCACTGCGGATTTATCAAATCCGCAGCGGAAAAATCCGCAGAGGAACAGAATACGTGTGCACATACCGAAACCCTAGCCCTAGCCCTAACCCTAGCCCTAACCCTAACCCTAACCCTACCCCTAGCCCTAACCCTAGCCCTAACCCTACCCCTAACCCTAACCCTACCCCTATTCTAACATTAGTGGAAAAAAAAAATTTCTTTATTTTTTTATTGTCCCTACCTATGGGGGTGACAAAGGGGTGGGGTCATTTATTATTTTTTTTATTTTGATCACTGAGATATAATCTATCTCAGTGATCAAAATGCACTTTGGAACGAATCTGCCGGCCGGCAGATTCGGCGGGCGCACTGCGCATGCGCCCGCCATTTTGGAAGATGGCGGCGCCCAGGGAGAAGACCGACGGGACCCCGGCTGGATCGGTAAGTATGATGGGGTGGGGGGGACCACGGGGGGGGGGGATCGGAGCACGGGGGGAGGAATCGGAGCGCGGGAGGGGTGGAACGGGGGGCGTGGAACGGAGCACGGGGGGGCTGGAACGGAGCACGGGGGGGTGGAACAGAGCACCGGGGGGGGGGTGGATCGGAGTGCAGGGGGGGTGATCGGAGCACGGGGGGGTGATTGGAGCACGGGGGGAGCGGACAAGAGCACGGGGGGGAGCGGAGCACTGGACGGAGGGGAGCCGGAGCAGTGTACCGGCCAGATCGGGGGGCTGGGGGGGGCGATCGGTGGGGTGGGGGCACATTAGTTTTTCCAGCCATGGCCGATGATATTTCAGCATCGGCCATGGCTGGATTGTAATATTTCACCCGTTATAATAGGTGAAATATTACAAATCGCTCTGTTTGGCAGTTTCGCTTTCAACAGCCAATCAGAGCGATCGTAGCCAC